>NC_136427.1:123489000-124923500 GCF_052849685.1 Lactuca virosa | reverse complement strand
CCATTGATGTACGGAAGAAATTTTTTGAGAATTTATGAGAAATCAAAGAGAATTTGAGAGCAAATTGCTGAATTGAACAGAAAAACAAAGTAGAATACTTGATTCAACAAATCTGTTGCAGAATCGAATCACAACTCAAGATCTAGAAAACTTTTTCACGTCAAAAGATGCGGAACTTTTTGAATCAGATTTTGATTCAAAAATCTTTTGAAACAGAATGAAAATTAGATCCAAGATCAAGATTCCTGCTCTGATACCAATTGATGAATCGTGGAATCAAGTATTAATCAAAATCAGAGTTAAACGAACGCAGATTGAACAAACGATGTAAATAAGATCTGGTTTCTGCTCATTTATGCTTTCAACTTTTTACAGAGAAAAATAGACAGGTTCTATAAAGGACTCTCATCTAACTCTAGTAAAGTTCCATATTTATAGGAACAATGAAAGCATACAAAAAATACTAAGGCATTGACAATTAAGCTTCGTACGAAATACACCTCAGTAAATAAACTTAGCAAAACATACGAAGGGTAAAACAGACTTCGACATATTACAATATACGAAGGGTAAAACAGACTTCGACATATTACAATATAATTCGACCCTAACAGTATTCTTGTATTTGTATAGTATGTTATCTCTGTTCTAGTGTATAGTATGTTCTCTAGTGTATAGTATGTTCTCTCTGTCCTAGTGTATAGTATGTTCTCTCTGTTTCTCGTTATAGTATGTTTGAACTGACTCATGTATGAACTGACTCTTTTATGTTTCATTGTTCTAGAAATAGTGTGTGGTAATCCTCTAAACTATACCTATTTTAGCTTACTAGTGATGTTGTTTGTATGACTGAATCATGTTTGTACACCTTTGCCAACCAAAGGTATTGAACTGATGTAAGAACTTTTATATCTATACACATATACATAATATATAACTAAGATTCAAACGACACTCGGACAAACAACCGGTACCCTAAGTCCACAACCAAGCCAGGAACAAGAAATAAGGCGAGTTATCAGTCCTAAGCCCTTTCAACCTTATTTATATAACTATATCTATATATACATGATTTTGACAATATATAAGTTTAAAAAGAGTTCTGTAAAATGATAAAGAGTTTAACATATAAAAGAGTTTATAAAACGATTTGAAGCAGTTTGTTTGATAACACAGTTTTGAAATATAAGAAATCCACTTGTTTGATAGTTATTAACCACATGTGATTGATACAATAACTATAATGTTTTCTACTTGTATCCCCCCCCCCCCCCCCGTAAAAGCATTTAAAATCATTTAAAAGATAAGTTAGGGGTATGAACTCACCTGTAGTGAGTGATTCGAATGTAAGATCAGTATAGGATGCTGAGTGTCGAGTGAAGTCTCGGGCACAAACGGATCCTATTAAGCATATAATGAAATATATATGTATATAATTAGTGTAAATACAAGGAAACACTTAGATTGAAGTGTTACAATCATATATGATTGAATTAACGGGGTTTACGGCCACACAAAGGGGTTCACGGCCATGGAGTTTACGGCCAAGGTGTTTACGGCCAAAGAAATTTGTGGCCATGGGAAGGGTTTTCGGTCAATGTTGTTCACGGCCCATGTGTTCTTGAGAAGGGTTTACGGTCAAGGGAGATGCTCATGGCCGTAAACTCTTGATGATCCATCAAAAGTGGTTGATTTCAAGGGTGTAATTCAAGCTTCTAATGGGAAACTAGTATATGGAAAGGATACTTACGTTTTTGAAGCTTGAAGGGGTGTTCACGGCCACCAAGAACTACTATGTGTTCTTGGTGAAAGATGATGATCTTGAAGATCTAACCAAAAGAGGTAATTTTATGGATGAAATCATGGAGTTTCACTAGATTAAGTAAGGTATCAACTAAACAATGGAAGAAACACTTACATTTTGAAGATCAAGATGAAAGTTCTTGATAATACTTAAGAGAAAATCGAGTTTCTTGACTTGGAAGTGTGAGAAATGGTGAAAAATGAAGGAATATCATATATGTGGGAGGAGTTCACGGCCAGCCAAGGGTTTACGGCCGTAAACCCTAATTTACGGCCGTAAACTCCAATACTTGGAGTTTTCCGGCTTGTATGCTGCACACTGAACTCTAGAAGATACTTCCTAACACCCAATCCTTGAATGTACTAGGATTAGAACACTCAAACAGACCCTTAACAATGCTAAAAGATAGCAGAAACAAGTCTGACATTTGATTGAATTGAATGGCTTTACAAGATAGAAATTTCGGGTTGTCACATCATCCCCCTGTTAGAGAGAATTTCATCCCGAAATTAGAGTTTAGCAATTACAAATAACTAAGTAAAAAGATGAGGATATTTCATTTTCATTTGATCCTCGCGCTCCCAAGTGAATTCAAGTCCTCGCTTGGCATTCCAGCGAACCTTCACGATCGGGATATGGCTTTGCTTCGTTTGCTTGACCTCTTGGTCCATGATCTCTACTGGTTCTTCAACGAAGTTGAGGCTCTCGTTGATCTCGATCTCGTCGGGTGGGATTACAAGAGTCTCGTCGGATAGACACTTTTTCAAGTTTGAAACGTGGAAAGTAGGGTGTACGTTACTAAGTTCGTGAGGTAGTTTGAGTTTGTAAGCTACAGGGTCGATTCTAGCGATAATCTCGAAAGGCCCTACGTATCTTGGATTTAGCTTTCCATGTTTCCCGAAGCGTATCAAGCCCTTCCAGGGTGAGACCTTCAATAGAACACGGTCGTCCACCTGGAATTCCAAAGGTTTCCTTTTCTTGTCTGCGTAGCTTTTCTGTCGGTCTCTACAGGCTTTCAATCGTTCACGAATCTGAACGATCTTCTCTGTCGTTTCCCGAATGATTTCCGGACCTATGAGAGTGTTGTCAGGAACTCGTCCTTTAGCTAACTGTGTGTCACCCACCTCAGCCCAACACAGAGGGGATCTGCACTTTCGGCCATAGAGGGCTTCAAATGGAGCAGCCTTTATGCTCGTGTGATAACTATTGTTGTAGGAAAACTCGACAAAGGGTAAATGAGTATCCCATGCCTTCCCAAAGTCCATCACACATGCTCGCAACATATCTTCCAAATTTTGAATAGTCCTCTCACTTTGTCTGTCGGTTTGAGGAAGGTAGGCTGTACTCATGTCCAGCCTAGTTCCTAGGGAACTTTGTAGCGACTGCCAAAACCTAGAAGTGAATCTACTATGTCTATCAGAGATAGTGGATATGGGAACACCATGCAGTCGTACAATCTCCCTAATGTATGTTCTAGTTAGTTTCTCCATCTTGTCAGTCTCTTTGATAGGCAGGAAGTGTGCAGACTTTGTTAACCTGTCTACGATCACCCAAATGGTATCGAGACCACCCGTTGTCTTGGGCAACTTGGTTATGAAGTCCATTGTGATCCGCTCCCACTTCCATTCAGGTATCTCCGGTTGTTGAAGTAAACCTGAGGGTTTCTGGTATTCGACCTTAACCTTGGCGCAAGTAAGACATTTACTCACGAAGGTAGCAATCTCTGCTTTCATGTTAGGCCACCAATATAACTTTTTAAGATCCAGATACATCTTATTTGAACATGGGTGGACGGAATTGTTGGATTAATGTCTAAGTCCATAACTATATTTGGTATGTACTTGACCCGACCCGGCATGGTCCATTTGGGTTGCACTTCACCGGCACAATTTATATGGATAGTCTTTTGAGAATAGTATATTTATGATTTATATTAATATATTATAAGTTCTAATATATTAATATGGAATCATATTATTTAATTAGTATTGATCAAGAATTAATTTAGAATTAATTAAGTGATCAAAAAGAACTAATTAAATATGGACTCTTATATATATGGAATGGGCCAAGTTCATTTAGGTTGGGCTAAGCTTTCATGGATAGTCCATGGAGCTTTTAACCCATAGATCCTATGTAAATGAAAGGTCATGGGTATTAGGGTTTACATGGATGTAACCCTAATCCTCCATAATATATAAAGGGGTCCTTGGCTCACAAAATTGGCACAAGTGTGTGAAAATAAAAGTGGGCCGATTTTAGTGTGCATACATATTCTTTCAAGTTCTTCCAAGGTGTTTTGGTGATTTGTGATTCCATTTGAGGCTTCCACACTATTGGGGCTAAGCTCTTAAAGCTTGAAGACATCAAGCTACATCAAAAGGTATGTCATCTAACTAGAACTTTGTAGTATAGGTGCTTCATAATATGCTAGTTAGGATGAAACCTTGGAATATTTAATATTTGCATGTATAATAGAGAAAACATAGATCCAAGGTTTATAGGGTTGCATGTACACCATAGGAGTGTTAGAATGCTCAAATCCCAACAGTGGTACCAGAGCCATGGGTTGTTTTCTGTTATATTGATGCAAATGTTTTATTTTCAAGTTGGAAAAAAAAAGAAAAAAAAACATGACGTTTGTCAAATTTTAAGATAATTACTTGTTTTTGTGAAAAACTAATTATTTGTAAAATTTGAATCATTTGCTATATCAGTTGAATTAGATCAAATTTAGTAAAAGATAAAATGATATGATTATTTTATTAGTTTTAAAAGTTTAATCTAAAGAGTTTTTTGAAACCTCCATTAGTTATGGATATGAAAAGGTTTTTAAAAAAAATTGATTCAAAGTTTTTTATGGAGTTACAAAACTTGGTCTTAATGTTTTAAAGAATTCCATAACTTGTTCTTAAGTTATGGAACATGAAAAGTTTCATCATAAAACAAGTATTTAACTCCATAAGTTATGGAATCCAACAGTTTTCAAGAGTTACAAAACTTGCCCTCAAGTTTTGGAATTTGGAAAAAGTTTTTTTATGATAAAAAAAAGAATTGAATTCTAAAACTCTTGGGTTCATAACTTAAACAATTAATTAAATGGTTTTAATTTTGAATTTAATAATTGGAATTATGATGTTTTTATTGAATAATTCAATTAACTCTTATGGACTTTATTAATAGATAATTAAAGTGTTTAATTAAAAGAGAATTAATAATTCCATAATGACATGGTTTAAATTTAATTAAATTAAGAGTATAGTTTAATTAATAGATTAAACCACCAAGTATTTTAAATGTCTAAAATACACCCTTATACTATTATAATATTAAAATTTTAATATATTATATGTATAAGAGCAAGTCGTCTTACCATTAGTAGGCCTCATTCACGAAGCCGGTCTATAAGGGGGGTATAAGGTTACTGCCTATAAAATGGCAGTTTAATGGGTGTCCACTCTCACCCACCGCTTCCTTGACTGGTGGAGGGTCGTTAGCCGAACAGGTAGGACAAGGACTATAATTCTCCCTTCATTAAAAGTATTAATGATAAATACTAAGTAACTACACTTTTTATAAATTCCCAATCTTAGTTACTTAGGAAAATGTGAATAAGGTGCTAATCCATGAAATTACACTTTGCACTTTGTTTAAGCTGTTAGTGGAGCGTGTGCGGTTAACCGGCACACTAACCTGGACTTAACAAGGTAGGCAAAGGGTAACTTAATGTTTATCATAGTATCGTTGGAGCGTGTGTGGTTAACCGGCACATCGATTGAGGGGTAAATATTAAGGGTACCAAGTATATTTGCATGGTTACTTCACACCTTGTTTTGTGATCCTCGGCATCCCAGTCACAAAACCTGAAGGGCACACTCGAGATTGAAACATGCCATTGAAAAGTTCAATGAATCTCAAAAGAATCTAGGAGTTTCAAAAACAATTAAAACCTAATAATACATTTCGTTTATCTTGGTGGAAATTGGTGAATCGTCATTCACCTACCTTCAAATATTTTATAGCTTGGATTACGGCATCCCTCTTCCAAGTTATAAAATAGTTTGTTGGGTCCTAGCCTTAATATATCATATTGGGTGTTATATTAAGGACTTAAATCAACTTTACGTGAATTTCTCCCATTGTTGATGTCTGGTTTAGACAACAATGATCTTCCCAAACCAAGCTTTCCTAATGAATATGACTTCCCGAGTTTGGCTCATGGAAGTCATACTTCTCTTCCTCCACCTCCTCCAATTATTCTCCCTAACCCACAAGTTCAAGGTCACTCAAGCCCTAATGGCAAGCAAGGTCTATGTGTGATCACATCTTAGAGATGAAGTCACATATTGACAAGCCGGGAGAGTTGGGTTTCAAAGTCTTGAGAAAGTTGGATGTTCAATCACTTTTTAAGTCACATAGTGAGTTCCTTTGGGACTACTATGAAACAGACTATGACATGAACCTTAATGATCATATCTATTTGCTTGGTGCTGCTGAATCAGCAATGATTTGGAACGATAGTAAAGCAAATTTGATTAGAAGATCAACTTCCAAAAAACTTTATGGACAGTGACAATGGTGACACTGGAAATCCAGAAAAAGCATTCTCTTCCCAATGGAAAGGGATTGGCCATAGTCAACCCGGTTGACCAAATGGTAAAGAGAAAGGCTAAGTCTGAGATAGTCCCATTACCAAAGGGTCCATATGTTTATTTTGCCAAAGGAAGGGGCGTTGATTGCAAAGCTGCCAAATTTACCTAAGGATGTTAAAGTCAATAAGTTTGACTCTACATCAGGTAGAGCCCATTATCTAACTCTGTTAAGTTCTATTCTGAGATCCTCATTACATGATGTGACTGGGTCACATGTTGATGTTTTAACAATCAAAGAATAGAGAGAAATCTTAAAGGAAGTATATGCTGATTCTGATCGCGAAGGTGGATTTCGATCGCATCAGAATTTTGAGCAGTTGCTTAAGAAGTTATGATATATTGCTAAGGAATAGATAACAACAATTTTCCATGTGGATTGTAAGGATAAGTTTTTCCACAAAGTTTTAAAATAAAAGAAAATTATTTAATTTTATTTATTTGAAGTATCCTTACAATGACATTTGTGGAAAATTGTTGCTTATATGATTCCACTGACAGCAATATTGGAAAATGGATTTGATTCTTTCATTTGTGGTAGTGTCTAAATTTACCAAATCAGGAAAGTTCCTCATCACCCAAGTGTCAATTGGACCGAAACTTGGAATCATGCAAGTTGAATAGTATGATGAATGAGAACTTTCAAGCATTGGAAAATCAAGACTAATTACTTGTTCACATGGATGTGTGAGTCAAGTGAAGGACTAAAGGGATCGAGTACACATTCTTGTGCACTGGTCATGTCCACCACAAAGCTCGTTAAGACTATTTGATTTACTAAAGTTTAGTAAATATGGTTATACTTACAAGTTTAAGTATGATTCTGAAACATTGGAAAAGTCTCAATGTATGGCAGAACGAATGGGAAGAATCAAATCAGGCAGAAAGATAAAAGTTTCTCAAATCTGAAAAGATGGGAGAGTACTTTAGTATCATGTATGTGATCATCTTAATGATTTAGAAATCATATCACAATTAGTCCTCTAAAGGTCATCTTAGTGCATTCTTATGACTAAGAAGAGGAGTCATGAATTGTTGAAATGGTTAGATCAGGAAGATGAGTCATACTTCGTTCCAAAACAATTCTTAGAGTCATACTCCAAGATTGTAACTTGAGTGACATATCTTAAAGAAAGGTTTAAAACACTTGTCAAATGTAAGAGTAAAAGTGTCCTACTCTTGTACATTTGAAATTGGTAAGTTGTGATGTTTTGGATAAAACAAAGACCAACTAAGGCCAATTGTGTGAAGTGTTTGTCTTGATAATAAATCCGCACTATCTCTTGAATATTCGGCAAGATAGTCTTATATGTCAAGAGGATAGTGGGAGCTTAAAGATCCTAAAAAGAATTTCAAGAACTAATCAAGAATAAAACATGAGGTTCTTCACTAGCACACGACTTGAGGTTTATAACCTATCGTGTTGACATATTCTGTGCCCATTCCAGTTAAAGTTGGCTTTGCATAGGAGTTCTGAAAGTTCTCAATTGGTTGCATAACAACTTGGAAGCAATGGCAGGCCCTGTACTGCCAGGTGGCAAGAAGTTAAGATTGCATAAGTTCAGTCCATATGAGTTTGGATTTGTCATTATCCTTGTCTTGTGACTATGGTTTTGGCGATTCACATGGATAAGAACACATACACCATAAAATCTAAGAGTCATAAGGTTTCTCTCCGATTCATGAAAATGATGGTGAGGAAACACTTCCACCAAGTAGATTTGAAGCAGATGGCAAAAGGTCTAAACAATTGAGACTATGATTACGGCATCCCTTTTCATAGTTCTGAACATGTTTAGACACACATGCATGCTATCTAAGGAAAGGTGTATGATTTTGATAAAGTTTTATCAAAGCATCTCGTATCAGAAATCTGAACTTTGGTAAGAAAGTCAATAAAGTATTGATTTCTAGAAGTCCAGCTGATTTCTGAGTACATGTCAAAGCTAGTGGGAGCATAAGTGTTATGCCAATAATCATCATGTTAGTGGGAGCATGATAATTATTGTTAGTGTTGCAAGTTAGCAATGTTAATTATAGAAAACAAAAGTTTCAATTCGTGAGGCTGCAGGGATTGAAAAAGTTGTTTTGCTATAATTAAGGAAGAGGATATACTTCATTTCAGTTCTAAAGGCTTAGATTGAGACCTTAATCATCTTTAGTCAAGAATATATATATGAATTTCATGTTGGATTGGTTCAACTTAAGGAAATTCTATATATTGCGTTCTCAAAATTCGATTATGATTATGGCATCCCTCTTCATAGTTAAATTTTGAAAACATGGCAAATAAAAATATTGTAGCAAAAGACTGGTCTAGAATCATGTCTTTATGTGAGACATCATGAATCGTGTACCATTTGCTTTGGGTACAGGATCGATTGCATGTGCTATAATATTTGTCATTTCTAAATTTTTCCAAATGCCCAGAGGCATTAAGAAGGGAAAAGGTCTAGAATTGGATATGACTAAAATGATTAAGCAATTGTCGAGGACAATCTGAGGTTTACCAAAGATTGGTTGCTCAGAGACAGTTGGAAGTATAGTGCTAATTTTGGAAGGACCATATTGACATATTCTGAAAAGAGGCATCTCTTATTCAGAACTGATAGTCAAAAATGAGAATATGGAGTTGTCTCCATAGGTGGAAGTTATATGTGTAAGATTAGAAAACTTAATGCAAGAAGCATGTCCAAAGCAATGTACTTTGAATATGAGACTTAGTTTCCATGGAGTTGATCTCCATTGGAATACCTTATAATGACTGTTTACAAGTCTTTGTGACTTTGTACATATTCATTACAGGAGGGTCAGTGCATATAAGTTTAAAATCTAAACAGATTTCGATAAATGATAGGAATTTGAAATTCTCACATTTTTCGATAAGGATTTGGGAGTGTGAAATTAGAATCATTGAAATTATGTTCAATTGGTTTATTTCACAAAGTAAGGATCATAGACAAACATAGAGTGCATACTTGGTGTATGGCAAAGCTATTGTTTAAGAAAAACATAGTGTACATGCTTGGAGCATGGGACAACTAGTGTTTTTAATTCAAGTATAAAGTTGATAAAACCGAAACAATGAATAATGAGTAATCAGTATGGTGATAAATAAAAGTGTTTATTTATATTCATAGGGTTTGATACCATATTTGATTCATTTATTCTTGTGTTTCACTTTGCATGTTTTGACTTCCAGAATAACTAAGTCGCTCTTCCTGAATGATTAAGTTATTCAAACCATCCACAGTCGGTCATATGTTGGAAGTAGATATGAATCAAGACTGTCATGGGTTGGTTTGTAGAGGTCCAAGTTGGTGGACAAAGTGGTGCTACAACACTCATGAGTGCTCATAAGTTCTGAGTATTGGATTCAACCCGCGCTCATTTGAATCACTTCATGGATTTTATCACGAGTGATCATGAGATGATAATATCTTATATTCTTCAAACCTAGAGATATGAGTTGTTACTATGAGTTGGTTATACATTGATTGCACGAAAACGCATTTGGTAACTCGATGTTATAAAACGTGCCTTTGTGTATGATTCAACAAGTAGTAGAACAAGCCATATGAGTCGAAGTTTATACATTCCTTTTACCTTCGGGATAAAAGCGATATCTGTGGGCCCCTCGATGATTTAGCGATGACACATGTAAGTGCTTGGCCAAGCCAGGACTGATTTGATTTGTTCAATCAGTCAGTCATCATAAATCGAAAATCAGGAAACAACAAATGGACAGAGAGAATGATTATAATCCATGTCTCAGTCCATATGATATCTAGAATGGAGGAATATATGATCCCTTATCTAATGGACAAGTCATTGACAAGGTCAGAGTTCGACAGCGGCTTTAAGAGCTACGATTGCCAGTTAGGTTTTGAATTCATACTCAATAATAGTTTTAGACTTATCCAAGTGGGAGACTGTTGGATTAATGTCTAAGTCCATAACTATGTTTGGTATGTACTTGACCCGACCCGGCATGGTCCATTTGGGTTGCACTTCACCGGCACAATTTATATGGATAGTCTTTTGAGAATAGTATATTTATGATTTATATTAATATATTATAAGTTCTAATATATTAATATGGAATCATATTATTTAATTAGTATTGATCAAGAATTAACTTGGAATTAATTAAGTGATCAAAAAGAACTAATTAAATAGGGACTCTTATATATATGGAATGGGCCAAGTTCATTTAGGCTGGGCTAAGCTTTCATGGATAGTCCATGGAGCTTTTAACCTATGGATCCTATGTAAATGAAAGGTCATGGGTATTAGGGTTTACATGGATGTAACCCTAATCCTCCATAATATATAAAGGGGTCCTTGGCTCACAAAATTGGCACAAGTGTGTAAAAATAAGAGTGGGCCGATTTTAGTGTGCATACATATTCTTTCAAGTTCTTCCAAGGTGTTTTGGTGATTTGTGATTCCATTTGAGGCTTCCACACTATTGGGGCTAAGCTCTTAAAGCTTGAAGACATCAAGCTACATCAAAAGGTATGTCATCTAACTAGAACTTTGTAGTATAGGTGCTTCATAATATGCTAGTTAGGATGAAACCTTGGAATATTTAATATTTGCATGTATAATAGAGAAAACATAGATCCAAGGTTTATAGGTTTGCATGTACACCATAGGAGTGTTAGAATGCTCAAATCCCAACAGGAATATCGAGTGTTGTGCGCTTCGGTCATGACCAAGTCTCTGAATCCACTGTGCCTCGGTGTGCAGATCCGATCCATGAGGTATAAGGCTCCGCCACCCTTGACTTCCAAGTTTTTATCCATCCATCTCAGGGATTTACCCACCACATTTTCAGGCTTCAAGGCTTCTAGATGAGCCTCCTTAATTTGTGTGGACAAGTGTGAATGGATAGTCATAGTCAATGATTTGACTCTACAACCAGAGTATTCCTTCCGACTTAGGGCGTCAGTTACTACATTGGCTTTGCCGGGATGATAACGAATTTCGCATTCGTAGTCATTGAGTAGCTCGACCCACCGTCGTTGTCTCATATTGAGCTCCTTCTGGTCGAATATGTGTTGAAGGCTCTTGTGGTCTGTAAAGATAGTGCTCTTTATACCATACAGGTAGTGTCTCCAGATCTTCAGAGAAAATACCAATGCTCCTAACTCAAGACCGTGTGTGGTGTAGTTGACTTCATGTGTCTTCAGCTGTCTTGAGGCATAGGCAATGACCTTACCTCGTTGCATCAGAACACAGCTAATCCCTTGGTTGGATGCATCGCAATAAACCACGAAGTGTTCTATCCCTTCTGGGAGGGATAGTATCGGTGTGGTGCATAAGGCTCGCTTTAGCGTTTGGAACGCCTTTTCTTGTTTCTCTTCCCAGTCAAAGGCCACGCCCTTCTGGGTCAATGCTGTAAGCGGTTTCGCAATCCGAGAGAAGTTCTGAATGAACGTGCGATAGTAGCCAGCGAGGCCTAGAAATTGACGAATTTATGTAGGCGTCTTCGGAGTTGTCCAGTTCTCAATGGCCTTTATCTTGGAAGGATCCACGTGAATTACCTTTTCGCTAACCACGTGAACCAAGAATTCGACTCTTCGAATCCAAAATTCACATTTAGAGAACTTCGCATAAAGCTTCTCTGATCGCGGTGTTCCTAAGACCTGACGTAGATTTTGACTATGCTCCTCCTTACTACAAGAGTAGATAAGTATGTCATCGATGAATACAATGACGAACTGATCCAAGTAAGGACGGCACACCCTATTCATTAAGTCCATGAATACTGTGGGCTCATTGGTCAATCCGAATGGCATCACTACAAACTCGTAGTGTCCATAACGAGTTCGGAAGGCTGTCTTCGGAACATCCTCCTCTAATACTCATAACTGGTGATACCCAGATCTCAGATCTATCTTTGAAAAGTAATTCGCCCCTTGCAGTTGGCCGAACAAGTCGTCTATGCGTGGCAGAGGGTAACGATTCTTGACGGTAAGTTTGTTCAGTTCCCAGTAGTCGATGCACATACGGAACGATCTGTCTTTCTTCTTGACGAACAAGACCGGTGCTCCCTAGGGTGAAAAGCTTGGTCTAATGAAGCCCTTGCTGAGCAACTCGTTAAGTTGACTGGATAGCTCCTGCATCTCAGCTGGTGCTAGATGATAGGGCGATTTGGCTACTGGGGTAGCCCCTGGAACTAAGTCGATCCTAAACTCGACTTGACGCTATGGTGGTAATCCTGGTAGTTCTTCTGGAAAAATGTCGAGAAAGTCGCGTACTTATGGGATGTTCTTTATGTCCTTCGTCTCTTGGCTCACATCGACAACATGAGCAAGGAATATGTGACATTCCTTTCGTAAGTACTTCTGGGCTTGTATGCTCGAGATGATGCGAAGGTTCGTGTCGGGTTTGTCGCCACAAATAACTAGAGTTTCGCTAGATGGTAGATTAAGACGAACGGCTTTCTCATAACACATGATGTCGGCACGATGAGAACTCAACCAATCCATGCTGATAATGATGTCGAAACTTTTAATTGAGACCGGCATGAGGTCGATTGGAAATGAATGGCTATCTAGAGTTAGTGTACATCCTATGTATATGCAGCTAGTGCTCTCTGTCTTTCCGTTAGCCATTTCTATAGTGAATGGTTCTTTAAGTGCACGTGGTTTTTGTTTAAGTAAGTGAGCAAATTTCTGATTCACGAAACTCCTCTCAGCTCCACTATCAAACAGTATGCATGCATATGAGTTATCGAGGAGAAACGTACCAGTGACCACTGTAGGGTCGGCTACAGCTTCCTCGTGGCCTATAGCCAAAATTCTTCCCACTCCGCCGACATTCCCTGCCTTCGAGCAGTTCCTTTTGTAGTGGCCCACCTCGCCAAATCCGTAGCAAGCCTGGCCCACACCAACGCCGGGGACTTGGGTGATTGGCCTTGCCGGAGCCTTGCAGAAACGGGTAGTGAGCCCCTTCCTGTTGCAGTTAGCGCACTGCATTTCCCGGCAGGGTCCGTTATGGTGGAAGCTGCATTTGTTGCACTTAGGCAAGCTTCAAGCATACTGCTTCATTGGTGCAGTAGCAGTAGGTGTTATCGCAGCATGAACAACCACGACCTGCTGCTTTTTGGCAGCGTTCTGCGTCGTGTTCTTTTTCTTGTTATCTTAGAACTTCCGCTTGTTGTAAGCGGCTTTGGAGGGTTCTGGGATTGCCAGGGTTGTTGTCGTTGTCGAGGTGCAGACTCCATGATCAATGAGTCGTTGTGCCAATCGCTTGGCATTGTCGAAGGTAGTGGGGTTTGAAGCTAATATTGTTGGATTAGTGTCTAAGTCCATAACTATAATTGGTATATACTTGACCCGACCCGGCATGGTCCATTTGGGTTGCACTTCACCGGAACAATTTGTATGGATAGACTTTTGAGAGAAGAGGTTATATATGATATATTAATATATTATAAGTTATAATATATTAATATGAAATCATATTATTTAATTAGTATTGATCTAGAATTAATTTGGAATTAATTTAGTGATCAAAAAGAGACTAACTAAATATGGACTCTTACATATATATGGAATGGGCCAAGGTTTATTTAGGACGGGCTAAGAGTGCATGGATAGTCCATGGAGCTTTTAACCGATTGATCCTATGTAAATGAAAGGTCATGGGTATTAGGGTTTACATGGATATAACCCTAATCCTCCATAATATATAAAGGGGTCCTTGGCTCACAAAATTGGCACTAGTGTGTGAAAGAAAAGGTGGCCGATTTTAGTAA
This sequence comes from Lactuca virosa, assembly GCF_052849685.1. Taxonomy (NCBI): domain Eukaryota; kingdom Viridiplantae; phylum Streptophyta; class Magnoliopsida; order Asterales; family Asteraceae; genus Lactuca; species Lactuca virosa. The sequence goes on along the minus strand of NC_136427.1, from coordinate 124,909,279 downwards.
GCTCTATATTCTCTCAAGTTATTCCAAGTTGCTTTGGTGATTTGTGATTCCACTTGAGGCATTCACATTATTGGTGCTAGGCTCTTAAAGCTCCAAGGAATCAACCACAAGAAAAAAGGTATGTAATTCTATTAGTTTTATTATGCAAGTAACATATGATTATATGCTAGTTAGGGTAATACCTTGGAATATTCAAGTTTGCATGTATAATAGAGAAAACATAGATCCAAGGTATTTAGGGTTGCATGTACACCTTAGGAGTGTTAGAATGATCAAAACCCAACAGTGGTATCAGAGCCAGGTTGCTTTCAATTATAGTTGTTGCAACTCATTTTTCAAAGCCAAGAATCTGCCCAGACATGAAACTCGACGAGTTCTGGCCAAAAACTTGACGAGTTCATGTGTTAAAGCATGAACTCGACGGGTTTCTTGATGAACTCGACGAGTTTGTCTCCCAGAATGCATATTTTCGAGTTTCTTGGATGGAATTGGACTAGGAACATTACCATAAGCTGTTTTTGAACCTATAAACCTGTTTTGATGTGGTAATGATCATTCTAATCCAATTCACAAGATAATTGTCAAAAGTTTCATGTTTTGTATTAGTTTAATGATTAGGCTAATTACATGAAAATTGTTTGATTTGAATTGTCTTGTTCATGTGAGTTTAAATCAAGATTATGAATATTGCTAGATATATTTGTGATAGTTGTTTTAATCCAAATTGATCTAAAAAGTTATTCATAATATATGTTTTTGTAACTTGTCCTCAAGTTATATGAAAAGTCTTTTCCCATAAATTGTTTTATGAACTCCATAACTTGTCCTCAAGTTATGGATGTTCAAGAGTCTCTTCATTAAAAGTTTTAAAACCTATATTAAACTCATATGTTATGAAATTGAAGAGTTTTGAAAAGTTTCAAAACTTGCCCTCAAGTTTTGGAATTTGTAAAGGTTCACACACAAGTACCTTAATTCCAAATCAAACCCTAGAATTTTAAAAGTTTAAAACTCAACCCTTATACTATTATTATAAGTTTAATTATATAGATATGTATAAGAATAAGTCAGTCTTACTGTTAGTAGGCCTCATTCACGAAGCCGGTCTATAAGGGGGGTATAAGGTTACTGCCTATAAAATGGCAGTTTAATGGGTGTCCATTCTCACCCACCGCTTCCTTAACTGGTGGAGGGTCGTTAGCTGAACGGGTAGGACAAGACTATAATTATCCCTTCATTAAAAGTATAATGATAAATACTAAGTAACTAAACACTTATAAATTCCCAATCTTAGTTACTTAGGAAAATGTGAAATGGTGCTAACCCATGAAATTACACTTTGCACCTTTGTTAAGTCGTTAGTGGAGCGTGTGTTGTTAACCGGCACACTAACATGGGACTGACAATGTGTGGCAAAGGGTAACTTAATGTTTATGATAGATTGGTGGAGCGCATGTGGTTAACCGGCACATCAATTAGGTGATAAAGTTAAGGGTACCAAGTTAATTTGCATGGTTATTCACACCTTGTTTGTGATCCTCGGCATCCCAGTCACAAACTTGAGAGGGCACAATCGAGATTCAAACATGCCATTGAAAGTTCAATGTATCTCAAAAGATCTAGGAGTTTCAAATCCAATTAAAACTTAATAATCTATTTTCGTTTTCTTGGTGGAAATTGGTAAATCGTCATTTACCTACCTTCAAATATTTTATAACTTGGATTACGGCATCCCTCTTCCAGTTATAAATAGGTTGTTGGGTCCTAGCCTTAATATTTCATATTGGGTGTTATATTAAGGACTTAAATCAACTAACTTGAATTTCTCCCATTATAGATGTCTAGCTTAGACAACTATGGTCTTCCAAAATCTTTAGGAACAAGCTTCCTATTGAAGATGATATACCACATGGCAATCAAGGTGAAAGATTAATCCCTTTGTTGGGCATTAATGGGACTGGAAATCATGCTTCCCATCCTCCACCTCCTCCAATTATTCTCCCTATCCCACAAGTTCAAATACTTTAAGAGTTCAAGGTCATTCAATCCCTATTGGCAAGCAAAGTCTATATGTGCTTACATCTTGGAGAATAAGTCACATATTGACAAGCCGGGAGAGTTAGGTGTCAAAGTCTCAAGGAAGTTGACTGCTGACTAGGTTCATCAATCACTTCCCAAGTCATATAGTGAGTTCTTTTAGGACTACTATGTAACAGACCATGACATGACCCTTAATGATCTTACCTATTTGCTTGATGATGCTAAATCAGCAATGATTTGGGGCAGTGGTAAAGCAAATTTGATTGGAAGATCTACTTCCCAAACTTATTTGGACATTGACAATGGTGACATTAGAAATCCAGAAAAGCTTTCTCTTCCCAATGGAAAGGATCGGCCATGGTCAAGTCATTTGACCAATGGTAAAGAGAAAGGCTGAGTCTGAGACAATCAATTGTACCATTCCCAAAGAGTCCATATGTTTCTTTTGCCAAGAGAAGGGGCATTGGTTGCGAAGCTGCCCAATTTACCTGAAAACACATAAGGATGGTAAAGTCAAAAGGTTTGACTCTACTTCGGGTAAACTCCATTATCTAACTCTATTAAGTCTCTTTTGAAGATTCTTAATGCATGATGTAATGTAATTACATTTTGATGTTTTAGAGAATCAAAGGAAGCTTAAAAGAAGAGTATGTTGATTCTGATCGCGAAAGGATGGATTTCGATCGCATAGTTCAATGACCAGAATTTTGAGCAACTGCTTAAGAGTTATGATATATATTGCTTAGGAATAGATAACACATGTTTTCATATGTGTTTGCATTGCAAGGAAAGTTTTTCCGCAAGTTTTAAAATTAAATAAAAATTTTGATTTTATTTATTTTAAGTATCCTTACAATGGCATTAGTGAAAAATTGTTGTTTATATGATTTCATTAATAGCAATATTGGAAAATGGATTTGATTCTTTCGTTTGTGGTAGTGTCAAAATTTACCAAATAAGTAAAGATTTTCATCACCCAAGGTTCAGTTGGATAGAAACTTGGAATCATGCAAGTAGTGTTGTGTGATGAATGAGAATTTTCATCTTTGGGAAATTGAGACTAAGTCCTTGTTTACATGTATATGTAAGTCAAGTAAAGGACTAAGGGATCGGGTACACTAGGTTGTGCGCTGGTCAGGTCCACCACAAAGATTGATAAGATTATTCATTATGATTTACTAAAGTTTAGTAAATATGGTTATGCTTACAAGTTTAAGTATAATTCTGGATCATTGGAAAAGTTTCAATGATAGACAGAATGAATAAAAAGAATCAAATTAGGCAGAAAGATGAAAGTTTCTCCAATCTGAAGAGATGGGAGAGTACTTGTTTTATGATTATCTTAGTAATTACAAAACCATATCACAATTGATCCTCTAAGGACACCTTAGTGCATTTGTTTGGCTAAGGAGAGGAATCGTGAATTGTTGAAATGGTTAAATCAAAAGATAAATCATACTTCGTCCCAAAATCAAGTATTAGAGTCATACTCCAAGATTGAGCCGTGAGTGATATAATCTTAAGAAAGGTTTAAAACACTTGTCAAATGTAGAGTAAAATGTTTTCTTACTCTTGTACATTTGAAATTGGTAAGTTGTGATGTTTTGGATAAAACAAAGACCAACTAAGACCAATTGTGTGAAGTGTCTATCTTGATAAGAATCCGCACTAACTCTTGAATATTTGTTTTGTCAAGGAATGGTTCTTGACAAGAGAATCCTATATGTCAAGAGGACAGTGGGATTCTTAAAAGATCTTGAGATGGTTTCAAGAACTAATCAAGAGTATTGTTAATCACTAGCCCACGACTGAGGTTTGTAACCTATCATGTCGTCACATTCTTGTTTCTGGTCCATTCCAGTTTAAGTTGACTATGCAGGTGAATTCTAAGAGTTCTCAATTTTTTGCATAACAACTTGGAAGCAATGGTAGGCCCTTGTCTTACCAGGAGGCAAGAAATTAAGATTGAACAAGTTCAGTCCATATAAATTTGGATTTGCCACTAACCTTGTCTTGTGATTAAGGTTATGACAAATTGACATGGATAGGAACACTTACACCATAAAAAAATCTAAGTGTCATAAGGTTTCTCTCCGATTCATGAAAATGATGGTGAGGAAACGCTTTCACTAAGTAGATTTTAAGAAGATAGTAATTGTGATTTTTGCATTCTTAAAGTCATTAGTGGAGCGCGTGTGGTTAACCGGCACACTAACATGGACTTGTGAGAATGGCAAAAGGTCTAAACATTATGATTACGACATCCCTCTTCATAATTGTTTAGACACACATGTGAGCTATCTAAGGAAAGGTGTATGATTTTGATAAAGTCTTATCAAAGCAATCTCGTATTAGAAATCTGAATTTTGGTAAGAAAGTCAATAAAGTATTGATTTCTAGAAGTCCAGTTGATTTATGGGTACATGTCAAAGATAGTGGGAGCATAAGTGTTATGCTAGTAAGATAATAATCATTATGCTAGTGGGAGCATGATTATTATGTTAAGTGTTGCAAGTTAGCAATGTTAACTATAGAAAACAAAGTTTCAATTCGCTTTGAAAAGTTGTTTTGCTATAATTAAGGGAGAGGATTTTATACTTCATTCCAATTCTACAAGTTTAGATTGAGATTTTAATCAACTTTAGTCAAGGATATATATGAATGTTGTGTTGGAATGGTTCAACATAAGGAAATTCTATATATGTTGCATTCTCAAAATTCGATTATGATTACGGCACACCTCTTCATAGTTCGAATTGTGAGAACATGACAAATAAAAAATAGTGTAGCAAAATACTGGTCAAGTATCATATCCTTTTGTGAGACATCATGAATCGTGTCCCTTATGCTTCGGATATAGGATCGAATACATGTTCTATAATATTCATCCATTCTAAATTTTCCTAATGCCTAGGGCATTAAGAGGGAAAAAGGAATAGAACTGGGTATGAATAAAATGATTAAGCAATTGTCGAGGACAATCTGAGGTTGACCAAAGATTGGTTGCTCATGGACAATTGGAAGTATAGTGTAAACTTTGGAAAGGACCATATTGACATATGCTGAAAAGGAGGCAACTCTTGTTCAGAAGTGATAATCAAAATGGTAATATGGAATTGTTTCCATAGGTGGAAGTTATTCTTTGAATCTGTGTAAGATTAGAAAACTTAATGCAAAGAAGGATGTTCAAAGGAATGTACTTTGAATTTGAGACTTCGTTTCCATGGAATTGTTCTCCATTGGAATACTGTGTAATGTTTGTTGTGAAGTCTTTGTGACTTGGGCATAGTCATTACAAGAGGATCATTGCATATAAGTTTAGAATCTAACAGATTACAGTAAATGGCAAGAGTTTGGTATTCTTACATTTACAATAAGGATTGGGATTGTGAAATGAGCATCATTGAAATATTGTCAATCGATCTGTTTCACAAAGTAAGGATCATAGACAAACATAGTGTGCATACTAGGAGTATGGCATAGCTATTGTTTAGACAAACATAGTATGCATGCTTGGAGCATGGCATGACTATTGTTTTTAATTCAAGTATTAAGTTGATAAGTCGAAACATTATACAATGAATAATGAGTAATCAATATGGTGCTTAGATAAAAGGTGTTTTATTTACACTCAAAGTGTTGGGGCCATATAGGATTAGTATTATTCTTGTGTTTCACTTTGCATGTTTTGACTTCCCGAATAACTAGGTTATTCAAACATCCACAGTCGGTCATACGTTGGAAGTAGGTATGAAGCAAAACTGTCATGAGTGGGTTTGTAGTTTTTCTAGGTGGCTAGACTTAGCTGCAGTGTTCATGAGTGCTTCTGGAATAAGATTCGAGTATTGGATTAAGCCCACGCTCATTTGAATCACTTCATGGATTTTATCACGAGTGAATCATGAGACGATAATAAATGATATTCTTCAAACCTAGAGATATGAGTTGTTGACTATGAGTTGGTTATACATTGATTGTACGAAAACGCATCAGTAACTTGATGTTATAAAACGTGCCTTTGTGTATGATTCAACAAGTAGTTAGTACAAGCATATGATTCGAAGTTTATCCATTCCTTTTACCTCATAAGGATAAAAGCGATATTTGTGGGCCCCTCGATAATTTAGTGATGACACCCCTGAGTGCTTGGCCAAGCCTGGACTAATTTGATTTGTTCAATTAGTCGGTCGTCATAAATCAGAAATCGGGAAACAACAAATGGACAGAGAGAATGATTATAATCCATGTCTCAATCCATATGATATCTATAATGGAGGAATATATGATCCCTTATCTAATGGACGCGTCATTGATTTGTTCAGAGTTCGACAGCGGCTTTAAGAGCTACGATTCCTAGTCGGGTTATGAAGTCGTACTTGAAATAATAGTTATTAGACTTATCCAAGTGGGAGACTGTTGGATTAGTGTCTAAGTCCATAACTATAATTGGTATATACTTGACCCGACCCGACATGGTCCATTTGGGTTGCACTTCACCGGAACAATTTGTATGGATAGACTTTTGAGAGAAGAGGTTATATATGATATATTAATATATTATAAGTTATTATATATTAATATGAAATCATATTATTTAATTAGTATTGATCTAGAATTAATTTGGAATTAATTTAGTGATCAAAAAGAGACTAACTAAATATGGACTCTTACATATATATGGAATGGGCCAAGGTTTATTTAGGATGGGCTAAGAGTGCATGGATAGTCCATGGAGATTTTAACCCATGGATCCTATGTAAATGAAAGGTAATGGGTATTAGGGTTTACATGGATGTAACCCTAATCCTCCATAATATATAAAGGGGTCCTTGGCTCACAAAATTGGCACTAGTGTGTGAAAGAAAAGGTGGCCGATTTTAGTGAGCTCTATATTCTCTCAAGTTATTCCAAGTTGTTTTGGTGATTTGTGATTCCACTTGAGGCATTCACATTATTGGTGCTAGGCTCTTAAAGCTCCAAGGAATCAACCACAAGAAAAAATGTATGTAATTATATCTAGTTTTATTATGCAAGTAACATATGATTATATGCTAGTTAGGGTAATACCTTGGAATATTCAAGTTTGCATGTATAATAGAGAAAACATAGATCCAAGGTATTTAGGGTTGCATGTACACCTTAGGAGTGTTAGAATGCTCAAAACCCAACAAATACATTCCCCTGAAATGGAGGCACCAACCCCGAGATATACATCTCTATCTTCTTTCCCTCAGTAGGGACCATTCCCGGACATAGTGTCACCAGATCACTGAATCTGGCAGTGTAAGCCACTATGTCGGAGCCCTTCATGGTTAGGCTCCACAGTTCCTGTTCAAGTTTCTGAACCTCGCCCCTCGGGCAGTATTCCTCGACTATGAGCTCCTTCAGAGCTTCCCAGCCCATAGCATTAGCCACTATTAGAGTTAGTGACTTGACATGGCTATTCCACCATGTCAGGGCTCTGTCCGAGAAGGTGCAGGCAGCAAATTTTACTTTGCTCCCTTCCGGACAGGAGCAGATGTCAAAGATCGACTCCGTTTTCTCGAACCATTGTGAGAGGGAAATGATTCTGCCAGTCCCGTTGAAGGTCCTGGGTTTGCAGTTGATGAAGTCCTTATACGAGCACTCTCTAGAGCGCACTGGAGCATCACCTTGAGTGGAATGAACAGTTGTTCCACTTCCGCTAGTACCACTAGCATTGAACTGAGCTAGGGCTGCCGTAACAGCCGCATTCACTGCAGCTTGGATAGCTGCTGGGTTGTATTGTGGAGGAGGTGGTGGTTGTTGATTCAGAGTTATCAGAGTAGTGCGTCTCGCTGATCGACGTGGAGGCATCTTACATCTATAAGTTTAAAAAGATGAAGATATTGGTAATCATTTGATAGTGAGAAAATAAGAGTGACTCATTGACTAACTCTTCATAGCCCAACAAAACATATGAGAGTATGATTAAAATAGAGATCAAGTAATAGAAAGATGAAAGCATTTGGATAAGGATTTCCCATGAGATTAGATATTTGTCAATAATACTGGTATTAAAGATGTAACAAGTTCGGGAAAATGACCTAGGAGTAGGTCTTACATCAAACCAGAATAAGAAAATTTTGACAGCAAAAAGACCTAAAAGACTGAAAGTTCAAGGTCTTAAGATAAACAGGAATTTACAAGGAAAAGTGCTACTTAGAGCATAGACAAGAAGGCTATTCCTTAAACCAAAAGAAAGGATGAGCAGAGCATCTCCTACTGGCGACGGGTATCCCTCGGATGAACCCTCAAAGCGGCCAGCTGATGCTCCATATCTAGCAAGTGTCTCTCATGTACTCTTTGGCGTGCTCGGAGCTCTATGACTTCGGCTCGGGTTACCGCTAGTTCTTGCAGCAGAGTCTCATTATCTCCCGTTGCTCTCTCACGAGCATCTTCAAGACGACGAATGCGGACTGTATTAGTTCCCGCGTTGGCATCAACCTCCATGACTCGGTTGATGGTTGACCTACCCTGCTCTTCATTTCGAGCAACCCTGCGAACCAAAATAGGCAGGATTTTGTCTGCTAAGCCTCCCTCGCTCAAGTTGTAGAAGCTTCTGTCTCTGTTGTATGGCATGGGTTGACCCTGCTCTTGACTCCATGTTCCTAAGTTTTCCGCCTATAGAGGCGTCGGGCCTTGAAAAGCCGGTCGAGGGTTAGGATTTGGGATTGGAGCTACCAGGGGTAGATCATTGACTTCTGGCTCGGAGTCAGAATCCTCCAAGAAGTTCTCTGCGAAGTCATCATCCAATGGAATTGCATGATTCTCTTCTGGCTCTTCATCGAGCCATCCACCATTTCCTTGGTTGGGGAAGTACGGATCTCCATGAGGATGAAATCCCGCCATGTTATCTACGCGAGAATAGGGGTAAAAGAAATAGTTAATAGACGTACTACTTAAGATAATTATAAGATGATCCTTACCAGCTACTCCAATATTTGCGTAGTGCATACCAGTCATATGTAACCAAAACAGGATAGACCTTCGAATAAGTGATCCTAACTCTAAATCCACAACCAAACAAGGAACAGGAAGTAAAGCAAAGATCACAGATTCTAAGTCTATGACACCTTAGTTACATATAACCTAAGCGTATCCACTCAGCAACTATTGACATACTAGTAAAGACCTTTTAGTTTGCACATAAGTAATTATAGTAACACAAAATACTCCTATAGTATTTTAAGTTTATGTTTTGTTCTAAAGTTTTCATTGTAGTAGTGTTGGTAAGTTTTTAGACTTGCTGCAACACCACAACCATTCCTAGGCACATGTTAATCACTTCTCGAAAAGATATAGCTGATCAGGCTATATCACTCCCAGATCTGATTATATGTCCCCAAGCCTAATTGTGCTGTCTAACAATCGCAATACTTTTGTTCTGTTCTAGTATGACACTGATCCTAGTATGAATGCTTGTAAGTATACTTTTAGTTAAATATTTTATTATTTAAAAGAATAAACTCTTGGTCAGAGTATTTTTAATCCCGATGTGTTTATAGTTGTATATCTTTTATGGGTTCATATAATCAATTCACTATAAACAAAGCTCTGATACCAATCTGTCACACCCCCAAACCAGAACGGCAGAAACGTTCGGGGGCGAAGGACATCATGTTCAGTATCATATCAATGCATAATAGTAAACAAGCAACAACATCATCCATTGCATTAATAGTATAATTTAATACAAGTGTGTTCTGTGTATAGTTTGAAATACACCAAAATATGAATCAAAATAAAAGACGAGTCTTGAATGTGCTCCGTCTTCTCAAAACCTGGTCCTCGGTACCTGTCTACTGGTGACCTGAGAATACAAGTTATTTTGAAAGCGTATATTAGCATTAAAGCTGGTGAGCTCATAAGTATATTAGTGTCATTGTTTGTATAAAATTAAAGAAAGTGTTTGTAAATGCTTGATGTAAAAGTTTGCAAGTGTTTGTTGTAAATGTTTGTATACTTCCTACAAAATCCTATATTTTCTACTAAAGTAGTCTTCTACCAAGACCCGATTGTTTAGTATGTTTGTTCTGTTGTAAAAGTGAGTGTTTTTCCCAAGTATGACTATCATTACCAAAATATAGTTTACATTACCGTGTATGTGAGAAGATCACAATATGAATGTAATGGAAAAATAAGGATGTACTGTAGTATTGTATATAAGTAACTACCGATGTACTAACTACCTTAAACCGGTTTGTTTAATTAAGGTAAAATGTGATGAGATTATAACCATACTTGATTGACTAGTAAAACACGACAATCAAAGACGTCGAAATGGTATGACATTCGTCACCCGTAGACCTGCAGGTCCCACTGTAGCTAGCAGCAAGGAGTAGGATGGTCAATCCTGTATAGATCTATACATAAATTCACGCTCTCCTTCCAGGAGACTCTGGTTACAAAACGTGACACATCAGTTTATTGTCGTGTCATGAAGTAGTGGCTCACATAAATGTTATAGTATTCTTGTATTTGTATAGTATGTTCTCTCTGTTCTAGTGTATAGTATGTTCTCTAGTGTATAGTATGTTCTCTATGTCCTAGTATATAGTATGTGCTCTCTGTTTCTCGTTATAGTATGTTTGAACTGACTCATGTATGAACTGACTATTGTATGTTTCATTGTTCTAGAAATAGTGTGTGGTAATCATCTAAACTATACCTATTATAGCTTACTAGTGATGTTGTTTGTATGACTGAATCATGTTTGTACACCTTTGCCAACCAAAGGTATTGAACTGATGTAAGAAATTTTATATCTATACACATATACATAATATATAACTAAGATTCAAACGACACTCGGACAAACAACCGGTACCCTAAGTCCACAACCAAACAAGGAACAAGAAATAAGGCGAGTTATCAGTCCTAAGCCCTTTCAACCTTATTTATATAACTATATCTATATATACATGATTTTGACAATATATAAGTTTAAAAAGAGTTCTGTAAAATGATAAAGAGTTTAACATATAAAAGAGTTTATAAAACGATTTGAATCAGTTTGTTTGATAACACAGTTTTAAAATATAAGAAATCCACTTGTTTGATAGTTATTAATCACATGTGATTGATACAATAACTATAATGTTTTCTACTTGTATTCCCCCCATAAAAGCATTTAAAATCATTTAAAAGATAAGTTAGGGGTATGAACTCACGTGTAGTGAGTGATTCGAATGTAAGATCAGTATAGGATGATGAGTGTCGAGTGAAGTCTCGGGCACAAACGGATCCTATTAAGCATATAATGACATATATATATATATATATATATATATATATATATATATATATATATATATATATGTATATAATTAGTGTAAATACAACTAATCATGCAAGGAAACCACCCTAGGGACTAGGAAACACTTAGATTGAAGTGTTACAATCACATATGATTGCATTAAGGGGGTTTACGGCCACACAAAGGGGTTCACGGCCATGGAGTTTACGGCCAAGGTGTTTACGGCCAAGGTGTTTACGGCCAAAGAAATTTGCGGCCATGGGAAGGGTTTTCGGTCAATGTTGTTCATGGCCCATGTGTTCTTGAGAAGGGTTTACGGTCAAGGGAGATGCTCATGGCCGTAAACTCTTGATGATCCATCAAAAGTGGTTGATTTCAAGGGTGTAATTCAAGCTTCTAATGGGAAACTAGTATATGGAAAGGATACTTACGTTTTTGAAGCTTGAAGGGGTGTTCACGGCCACCAAGAACTAGTGTGTGTTCTTGGTGTTCTTGGTGAAAGATGATGATCTTAAAGATCTAACCAAAAGATGTAATTTCATGGATGGAATCTTGGAGTTTCACTAGATTAAGTAAGGTATCAACTAAACAATGGAATAAACACTTACATTTTGAAGATCAAGATGAAAGTTCTTGATGATACTTGAGAGAAAAACGATTTTCTTGACTTGGAAGTGTGAGAAGTGGTGAAAAATGAAGGAATATCATATATGTGGGAGGAGTTCACGGTCAGCCAAGGGTTTACGGCTGTAAACCCTAATTTACGGCTGTAAACTCCAATACTTGGAGTTTTCTGGCTTGTATGCTGCACACTGAACTCTAGAAGATACTTCCTAACACCCAATCCTTGAATGTATTATGCTTAGAACACTCAAATAGACCCTTAACAATGCTAAAAGATAGCAGAAACAAGTCTGACATTTGATTGAATTGAATGGCTTTACAAGATAGAAATTTCGGGTTGTCACATGCTACCTGCGGAAATTTAGAAAGGAAAACCTGTTGAACTGCCTGTGGCAGTCTGCGATACTCTTGAAGTGTTACGCCATGGAGTCGTGGCATCTCAAGTGCTGGTGTAATGGGTTGATCGTCCTCCAAAGGACTCCACCTGGGAATAGCTTGAGGATTTCAAGTTGGCTTACCCGTCTTACCACCTTGAGGACAAGGTGTTTTCTAAAGCGCAAGGGATGATACGACTCTGGTTAAAGGCGGGAGAAAAACGGGACGACCTGTGGTGGCGCCAGCTTGGCATAAGGATTACGTGATTGGATAAATAGACTTGAAATTGCTTTAGGATAAGAATAAATAACTGATAGCTAGATAACTGATTGCTTTGTTTGTTTCTGGATTTCCGCTTCATGCGCGATTAGCTTGTTTGAGGTTTATTTAAAGCAATACAAAATACAATTCATGGGACTTGAAATTCAGCAAAATAATTCTCTTTTCGTTCTCTTCTTACCGTGTGGAGTCTGCATTCACTCGAAGAGTGCAAGCTTAGACCTAGTCTAAGCGTATCACTCTCACTTTTTCACTGTCACGTCATCGACACGTCATTTTCTCCTTATCCTCCTCCCTAATAGGAAATTGACACCTCTCAACCCCCCCCCCCCCCACACACACACATTTATCTTATTTTTTTAATATTTAAATATATATAAATAATATATCAATATTATTTTTTATTTGTAGAGAATTAAAAACCATGAATTTTGATATATATATATATATATATATATATATATATATATATATATATATATATATATATATGTGTGTGTGTGTGTGTGTGTGTGTGTGTGAGATTTAATAATGAGTTATAAAAAAATTAAAAAGAAAAAAAAATTGAGGAAAAAGTTTGGTGAAATTGTCTTGCGTGGCGTTCACCTCACCCTCTTATTGAACATCTTTCACCCAGAGGGTGTGATGTTCACTGCACATTCTTACTGCCATGTCACTCAACTGTATGGTGTGGTGGAGGTGTATCTATCAACTTTATCTCAAAGCCCTTATTGTTTGAGACATAAATCATCGTCCACACATAATGCTCTTATTTTATAACTTAAAATTTCTATTATTTAAAACATAAATTCATAAAAACGCATCTTGTTTTCTTATTCACTTAAGCTTTGTTTATATATTATAGTTTTCGTGAAAAATACATCTAAAAACACACCAAGCTCAACATAATAAAAGAGAAAATCTCATAAAAAAACAACATAGTCGCTTGATGCTAAAAAGAATCATTATATTATTTTTATTTCTATTAAAAATCATTATATTTTTTTATTTTTGTTAAATTAATGTTTTACAGAATAATCCAAGAAAAAGGTTGCAAACTAGCCTATGTAGAGTTACGAAGATTACATTGCATTATTGATTTAAATTATAAAGGTTATTAACCATCCACAGATGGCCTAACGGGTAAAACAAGTGACACTTCTCCCTTTGTCAGACGTGCATGGGCCTCGAGCTTGCATCAACAGGGTTATCAAAAGCAAGTCGGTTGAGGTCCTCAATTATCAAAAAGAAAACTACAAAGTTTATCTAAAATGGCAAAAAAAAAGTATATAAAGGTTATCTAAAATAGCAATTAATGATTATGGAAATTTAAAAATAGCACATAACCTTTTTATTCCTCATAAAATATACAACCGATTTCATTAAGTTATCTAGTTGCAAAACATTAATTTAACAAAAACTAGAAAACGTATTGATTTTAATAGATACAAAAACAACATAATAACTTCTTTTAAACACTAGGAATAATATGTTTGATTTTTCAAAGATTTTCCCTTTCCAAGTATATAATTCTTGATCTTATATTCAAATTTCATATAGAGTTTTATAGTTTTTAGGACAATGTTTTAAGTACAAGTAAGATTTACCATTTCATTTGAAGTTCAAACAAGTATATGTTGCATAGAAAAGGAGTTGCACATGATAAGAATAAGGCAAGTAAAAGTATGAAAAATCTAGTAACACGCATTGCACAAAGTATTCAGAAACTACCTTCCTTTCTACTACTCTAAGCAAACAAATTAATACTCTTATCATCGTCAACATGTTTAGACTAAAAAAAAAAAGTAAATGTAAATCACAATCAAACAAAAATAATTAAATCTTAAAACTATGGTGTGTTTTTTTGTCTTCTCAAAACTTGATAGTATTATTAATTTAGGTCAGATTGGGTCTTAATTGGTTTTCTTGTCTTCCGCATTACTAGTTGATGCCAAGGCTACTGTGGATTCATCCTCATCCTCTCCACCAAATCCAAATTCGTTCACTCTCTTTTTGTCTACTGGATAAGCCCATCTTTGATACAAATATATCAAAAATATCACATCTGCAAAATTACAAATTCACATTTTTAGTCAACAGGCTAAACCAACCAATAAGAAATTAACAAAATGGTTACTTACCATCACGGAAGACAGAAAGTCGATGTAGAATTGGCATTTTGATGACAAATGCAAAGAGATCATCAATAATTGTATTCAAAAACTTGTATGTCATCTGCCTCCATGGCATATGAGCAACTGATTTCAGCTTATAATTGATGAACAGCTGTGGACACATCATAATGAAACCTACAACAACAACATATAATTAAATCGGGTGGTAGAATGTTGTTGTAAAAAGAAGAAACGAAAATTGTTTTTTTTTTTTTTTGTGTTTAGAGGCTTACCAAACATGTATACACAGCTTGTAAGGGAAGAGAGAATCCATGAATACCAGCTCTTATGGGTTTCATACATGAGGGAATAAACAGAAGAACAGGCAACAAGTACAAAAAGTACGTAAGACAAATACTTCATTGCAAGATCATCATATTCTTTTGTCTTGTTTCCAGCATACGTATCACGATCACTGAATTTCAATTTAGGTATGGCCCCACTTCTATCAATCTTTTAACAAAAAAAATAAAAGAAAACATAATTAGTTAAGAGGGATTATGTATTTGTATCTATTTTAAAAGGCATATATACCTCAATGTGCATTGCTTTCCCTATTTTCCAAAACTCAATGCAGCAACCGACTCCAGAACTTGCTAGAATCATCCATGAGGTATCGTTGTCCAGAAGGTAAAGGAAGACAACTAGCTGACAAAAGAAACTTACAACAACTGATTTTGCAGAAAGTCCTTCCATGGATTTGTTTTTGTTCCAGAATTGTATGTCTACACAATAAAGAAGAATTTATAGAGAAATTGCTTCCCACTCCCAGAATAAAAAATAAAAAAATATATGATTTTTTATATTACCGTTTTTGAATGCTAAAAAGTCAAAGACTGAATGAAGCAGTGAAACCACCATCGTGATTCCCAGAAGATAGGGGTTTCCTTCCACAAACACTCTCTGTATTATATTAACAACAATATCATACATTATTATTATGGTGTTTTTTTGCTATTAAAAGACCAAAATACCCTTCCATATGTATTTTATACATGTAACAACCTTCTAAGGGCGTTTTTGGTAGCCAAATGGAACTATGGAAGGAATTCAATTCCACTTGATTCCATCAAATTCCATGTTTGATGAATTTCACCATTCCTAGGGATATGGGTGGAAGGAATTCAATCCGATACTTTCTTTTACTATTAAAAGACCAAAATACCCCTATGCCTGCATTTTATATACACTAGGGGTATTTTGGTCTTTTAAATCCATCTGATTCCTTCATATTCCATGTATGATGGATCTCACCATTCCTAGGGATGAGTGGAAGGAATTCAATTCCATACTTTCGTTTACTATTAAAAGACCAAAATACCCCCTATGCCTGCATTTTATATACACTAGGGGTATTTTGGTCTTTCAAATCCAGCTGATTCCTTCAAATTCCATGTATGATGGATCTCACCATTACTAGGGATGGGTGGTAAGAAATTCAATTCCATACTTACGTCTACTATTAAAAGACCAAAATACCCCCTATGCCTGCATTTTATATACACTAGGGGTATTTTGGTCTTCTAAGAGGATGAAACAGAATGAATACCTTAAGCTCATCGGCTTCTCCTTCAAGCATACTTCCATAACTGCGATGAATCTGGAATGACTGATCAATCTGCAGGAAAAGCTGCCATTTGGTCATGCTTATTGGTGCCACCTCTAGATGAAGGGGCAATTCGGTCACTGTATCATTGAGGGCTATAAGCTTGTCTCTAAGTAACCAGAATTCATTGAAGAATACGGTTGGATAATAGTTCCCTGTTGTAGGTTCAAATTTCATGTCTGTAACTAAAGTCAAGAAACTCAAGTTGTTGTGAAGTGAAAGAATGACAAGTTGTTAGAAGTTGGAGGGTGTTGATGAAAATATTGTTGGTATATGCACACCAAGAAAAATACATACTTTTGAAATATCAAAGACACAAGGGAATCTGATTCCTTCCAATTCTTAATAACACATTTTGATTTATAAATGTTTTCATGACAAATCTTTTTTTAGAAGTTTATGATTTTAATTAAATTATAACCTTAGGCAGGTTTTTTTTTTCATTCCATCATGGAATGAAATGAAAACTTGTAATACTACCCATTTTATTTATAAAACCTTTGACAACACAATTTTTTTTGAGAATTTCATGAATTTAAATAAATTTTAAATTTACCTTCAAAAAACAACTAGAAAACATTTTTTATTATAATCATTTTGGCCTTCAATGAGCTTTTATTATGTTCAGTTTTTTAGTTTTCTAAATAATAGAATTACAAGTTAATAATATACAGGATAGTTTTAAAACCATACCTTGTCCTTATAGTTAAATAATTTATAGGATAGTTTTAAGACTATACCTTATATAAAAACAAACCTAAAAAACTGAATCAGAAAAGGATACGAGGAGCAACATTGGGTGGAATAGCACGCTGTGAATACCTGAAAAATGGTATAAAAAATCACATGTCATAAAAAAAAACTCCATTTTTGGAACAAAAATTTAAGCCTGAAACTATAAAACAAGCCAACCAAGTAGCAAAATGTGATTGGAGAGTTAATAGTGATATTTGGTAGCAACATACTTTGTAAAATCATCAACTAAGTTAATAGTGATATTTGGTTTCCAATATGAGATATATTCAACAGGACCTTCATCCTTTAAATCACCTTGAGGTTCTTCAACACCCTGAGTAACAACATAACATACACATACATTCAAATTTCACATCATTAGCCATAAACAACCAAGTTGAACACTTGAACTTGAACAAACCTCAGACAGTGCTTCATCAACACTAGTGCCTTTAGTGTTCCCCAATAAGCTCTTCTTTTTGTTTGCTTTTGACTTTGGCAAGTATGCAACAACAGCTGCAAATAGAGATACGTTTCATTAGATACATATGCAGAAGCAGAATTAATTATATATTGACTATATTGTCCATTTGGTCAAAGTTGACTTGATGAGATGAGATACAAAGTATTACGATGAGTCAGCCCAAAGGCAGCTAAAGGCTGATACTCAGGGTCATTGGGGTCCGCTGGGTACCCTGAACGTGCAAAGAACACGTGAGAATATAAACTCCCATTATGCTTCAAAGCCTGAAATTGAAATGCAATTTACATTAAGTGATAGTATAAAAAAGTTAAAAACCAACATATATTGTGTGTTGAAATAAGGGTGAAGCATCAAATGTTTTGAAGATGATCACCTCTGATGGATGATACTTTAAGGAAAGAGTCCTGGTGCTTTCTGGACCCCAAACTGCATAAGGTATGTTTGATTCATGCCATATAAGTGCATCTTCATTCCCAAAATCATTGAACTTCTCATGTTCAGAGACATAGAACCACATATCCTGGAGAAAATATTCATGGAAGAATAATTTTCAGGTTACATAGAACAAAAAGAAGCCAAATAAAGTAACGTGCACATGATAGAAGAAAAACAACATGATCAGAGTCAACCATCAACAAATAAATTAGACTATTAGAGAATATTTGATTTTTCTCCATATGACTTTCTGGTAGCCATAACCAACCACAGAAACTTGTAGGTGAGTAGTTAACAATTCAATTAACATTCTCAGAAGATTTCCAATTTTTCCAAACAAAAACGACACTTTGATGATTTAGGTCAAACCTAATCGGTTTAAAATGCAAAACTGTTAGTTACTTCACTTGATATACAACACATCATTCCTTCATGTATCACTAGATATGTAATTCAATGTGGTCAGCAAAAGAAACAACAGTAATTAGTTTTAAAAGCAACAAACACTAAACACTTTACATCCGAACTGATGGTGTAATTCGTTTACATGTTAATCAAAACGTAGTGACATGAATAAAAGTGAAACACATAAGAATTA
Source organism: Lactuca virosa (assembly GCF_052849685.1). Taxonomy (NCBI): domain Eukaryota; kingdom Viridiplantae; phylum Streptophyta; class Magnoliopsida; order Asterales; family Asteraceae; genus Lactuca; species Lactuca virosa. Next base: position 124,890,652 of record NC_136427.1, on the reverse strand, counting down.
GGTTAGCGTGTATCATTTGCGATCCAGATTTAAAAGTAAAGTGATTTACACAATGAATCACGAATAAAGGAGTGTGTGTGGAAAGCAGAGGGAGAAATAGAAACGGACCAAAAGTTCAGCCTTGTGGAATAGATTGGAGATCTGAAGAGCAGGTTCGGAGCCAGAAGACGAGGGTTTACCACCGGGAGAGAAAAACTTGGATGCGAAGTAATATATGACAGCTACCCTTATGATTCCGGTAAACATCTGGCCAAAACCCTGCTGTTGCTGTGGTTGTCCTCCTCCACCAGCAGCGTCACCGCCCTCCACCGCAGCCGGCGGCGCCATCTTGTTATCACAGTCCGCCGGTTGTATAGTTTAGAGAGAGAAAGAGAGATGCAATCTAGCAGAGACAGGAGTAGGAATGGAATGGAAAGGCAAGGGGGTGGGTTATTGGGGACTCCGATTATGCCATCGTGTGCCTTTAAACAACTGTGGAGTCGCACGTCAGCCTTCTATGATGATAAATATCAGGCTTCCTCTTTATCACGTTAAAATTGCATATAAAGTATGATTATGGGTCTTTGGATAAGTACTTTTAACCTAATTCTCTTATTATTAGAATTAGGATATTTAAGCCATATAACAAAGAAGATAAATGTTCAGTTGTTTTCAAGTTTTAAACCATATGGAATAATATAGGACGACAAATTCAAAGTTAGTTACAAATTTTATTATTTAAGAATATATAGTAGACAATTTAAAAATATATATTAATACATAGGACTATGCTAAATTATTCACCATTCTCATTTTATATAATAAAAATTATTTCAAAAATATTATTCCACTTATTAAAAATATCAAAAAAAAAATTCATAAAATTGAGCACATATTTGATCTTAACAAATAACCACTATGAAAGAAACATTGTGAACCGAGAAGAGTAGACTGAAAGGTCTCACATGTTCCCACTTTTCAGAAGAGTAGACTAAAGGTCTCACATCTCCCCAATTTTTGAGAGGTTCATTCTTGTTGTCATCGTCATCATCATCCGCCCTCTTTCACTGTGAAAAAGTAACGAAGATAGAGACAACTTTCGTTCTCAATCTGGCTGGGTGTTCACATTAAATGGAGGAGTAGTTACTTGGAAAATTTTCAAGCAAGACATGGTGGCTGATTCTGCGTGTGAATTAGAGTACATAGCGGCAAGTGAAGCATCAAAGGAAGCGACTTGGCTGAAGAACTTTATCGGAGATCTTGGAGTAGTTCCAATTATTCAAGAGCCAATGGAACTTTTATGCGATAATGAAGGTGCGATTGCTTTCACTAAAGAATCGAGAGACCATGGCAAGTCAAGACATATCGATAGAAAGTATCATTACATTAGACATAGAGTAGAAGAAGGTCACCTTATTGTGAAGTGGATATCATCAGAAGATAATCCTGCAAATCCTTTGACAAAGTCTCTGAGTAGGGTTAAACATAATCAGCATACTAGGAGCATTGGTTTAACAGATGATATTAGTCTTAATAGTTAGATGAGTAGTTTGAAACTTGTAACAAGATAAATGTAATTGACTTTTGGTGATTGAATAATAGATAATATTTATGAGTTTATTTACCGCCTTTGTCAATTGTTTATTCTTGTGTTTCGTTTTGCATGTTTTACTTCCCGAAAAATTTAATTATTCAAATTCCACATTCACTCATACTTTTGGAAATAAGTAGTGAATTAAGACTATCATGAATTGGATTGTAGATTGTCTAAGGGAGTTAGACATAGCAATTATATTGCTACAGCAATCATGAGTACTTAGAAATTGAGATTTAAGTATTGGATAAACTCACGCTCGGATAAATTACTTTATGGATTATATCATGAGTAATATCGAGATGATAATATCTTATATTCTTAAAACATAGATGTATGAGTTGTAATTTACAAGTCGGTTATGCATTGGTGTTGAGAAAACACATTAGTAACATGATGTTATAAAACGTGGTGTCATGTATGATTTGGTGAGTAAAGGATACAAGCATATGATTCAGAGTTTATTCATTCCTTTTTCCCTAACAGGAAAAGCGATATCTTTGGGCCCCTTGGTGATTTGGTGTTGGCTTATAGTGTTGGGCCCAGCCATGACTCAATTGATGTGTTCAATTTGAAATCTTATGTCACAAATCAGGAAATCGCGAAACAAAACTTGGACAATGAGATTGATTATAATTCATGTCTCATGTATGTATGATATCTAGTAGAACGGATGAATATTTTATCACTTATATTAGGACCAATGTTTGTTCAGATCAGAATTTGGCAGTTGCTATGGAAACACTCTTTGTTGTCTAATTTAGAAGTTATACTGGTAATTGCAGTTATAGACTTATCCAAGTGAGAGACTGTTGGATTAGGTGTCTAAGTCAATAACTGAATTAGTATATACTTGAATTATTAGCAAAGTCCTTTTGGGTTGCCCTCAAACCTAGTAATTGAATACGGTGACTTTTAGAGAGAGATATTGATTTATTGATTTATTATTAGATTAATAAATAGCAATAAATGAATTTATTAATATGTTATGAAAATAATATATTAATTAGAAATTATATTATTTAATTAATAATTAATCAGAAATTAATTAAAATTTATTTTGGGATTAATCAGAAGAATTAAAAGTACATGGGTCTAATTGTAATTGTTCAATAGTTGAACAAGAGATTCCAGAACCTTTCTCCTACGGATGTGAACGGTTTCTTGGAGAATAATTCTAGGGTTTCTAGAATATCCCTTACAGACAATTAGGGAGTAGATAATTACCAAATTTGAGATATTAATATAATATTCAAATTATGGTTATCTAGGGTTTTCTAATTCAACTATAAAATGACCCCTTGGGATCTAATTTTTGGCCATCTCATTCTCACAAGGGATAGCCAAAATTTTCATCTCCCTTCTCCTCTCTCTTTAAGCCTCCTTGTTGTTAGGGTTGGGTGTAAACCATTAGAGGCACGAGATTTATGGTGCTAGCGTCCAAGTGACTACAAGAAGGATTTTGTTTTGATTATCTACTAGTATAATCAAGATGTATGTTTTCTAAACCCTTTTCTATTTTTGAAAATACTAGGGTTCTTGATGTTCAATTGGTTATTGCATTTAATAGTGAAAACATAGATCTATAGGGTGCATGTGAACTTAGGGTTTATGTTTTTCTACCGAAATTAAAAAATTTTGTAACATATTATTTCCATCACCAGTGACTTAACCATTGTTCAGTTGTTATCTTATGATATGTTCACGACATAATCATATACCTAGTTTTGTGCATAATATGACATAATCATTTTATATAGCTCAAACCTATGTGCTAGGTCCTTTTGAGGCTAGCTCAAACTTAGTGTCATGTGGTAATGCCAAGATTCCTCCAAAGCAATCTTGTATCTTGATCTCTTTTAAAACATTATCAATATATGCATAAACATTTTAAAACTTTAACATTTATCTTTATCTATCTCTATAAATTTTACATTCAAAGAATGTATCTTATCATTCTTAAGTCTTTCATCTTAGAAACACATTCCGAGTCAAAGTGAGAAAGCCTGGAATGGTCATAATGTAAGTTCTCATGATTAAGTATGGCTCGTTCATATAAGATTAGGAATATCACTATAGCTCTCACTAGTTCTTTGTAAACACAAATGTTATCTTCATTTTGATATAAAAGTACACCTTATATTTATATATTAAAATAAGGATTTTAACCTTGAGATGTTTGCTTTATATCCACAAGTGGGTCTTAAGCCTAACACATTTTGTTAAGATAACATGGATTAAGAAAAACTCCAAGCTAAGCTATATATATATATATATATATATATATATATATATATATATGTGTGTGTGTGTGTGTGTGTGTGTGTTTGTGTGTGTGTGTGTGTATATATATATATATCTTCAAGTAGATGTCTATTATGAAAAGTGGTCTTTCTTGAAATCTGTTTGCCATGTCTCATGTTAGAAAAAATATGTAGTTATGGTAAATAATAAATATACTTGTTGATCTAATCATAGCTAGTTGTGAAAAAAGTTTGATCGTAGTTAATGACATGAGTATGATAAAGATCATAGTCAATGACATGAGTATGAGAAAATCCTTTTATAACAAGTATTGCTAAATGTGTATAGAGATCCATGTATGTATTCTTTCTAAGCAAATAACTTACTCCTTTTAGCATTGCTATAGGGAGGAAGATTAATGAAGCTCATACTTGATTGTTATACATGGATTATATCTCAATGTTTATGACTCTAAGTCATTAACTAGATTCAAGATCTGATATAACATTTTGGTAGTTTGATGGATTTGCCAAAAACCATCAAGAAAACTCATCAATGAGAGATTCCACATTTCTCAAGTCATAGATGATTTCTACCAATAATGCGAACAATTTGTGTTTATGAATAGTTATTGTTCATGTTTAACAATTTCTTGTTAAAACTAGTGCCAACAATTGCTACATCATGCTATGGTTCTTGAGCTGCTTCAAGTTCCATGTGCCTACCACTTGCTTTGTCAGTAGAAGCTTGCTTTCTGCTAACTCGACGTTTAGAGGAATAAGAGAAATTATTCTTGGTGAGTTTATATATAATAATCTAAACAACTTTTAGAGTATTCTACAAATATGTATTTAGTAGATCTTAGGATTATAAGCTTTAGTATGACATAGGCTTTAAATCATAAAACATTAAGTAAGATAAGGATGGATCCTTTCCATACAAAATATTACAAAGTGTTACATCTACTTATTAGTTGGTGTTAGGTTTAGTCCCAAAAAAGAATAAAGGAGGATAATCTCCACCGATTAGAAAGCAAACTTTATCCAATAAGGTTTAGTTCATCCTTTATTCTCACTAAAGCTTCAGATGGTATTACTGGTTTATATCTCAACTTTATATTTGAAAACTTCAACAAGGATTTCACAATTATGTTTTAACATGTAAAATATAATTTATAACTACTGTAGTTATTAATAAAGTTGATTTGGTATCTTGTGTTAAATCTTAGACATTCATTAGAAATGAAATCATATATCACAATGTATAGTTCCTTAGTAATTATTTTCTCTACAGTTTAGTGAAAATATCATTAGGAATCTTATATATATATATATATATATATATATATATATATATATATATATATATATATATATATATATATATTGTAATGCCCGTAGATCCGGGCTAGTCAATTTAGAGACAATAAGTGTCGAAAACGACTTTTTGATAGAAGGTTATTAAGAATGAATAATCTTAATAAAAGTTGTAGCAGATGTCACAAAGGTTCCGTACATATAAAGAACACCGAAATCCGAGTTATAACGAAGAAGTTATGGTCCGTCGAAGTTTCGCGGCAAAACCGACACGACACTGCGTGACGTAAATAGTGAGATTATGATAGAGTGCTTTTTAGCCTTAGAAATCTAAATGAAAGTCGTGGAATACGTTAAACCAAGAGCGTGTATCAAAAGAACGCCCAAATCTGACTTTGTATGAGGAAGTTATGATTTTTCTAAGTTTCGGCTTAGCAGTACACAACCCGGAGTTCGAATATTAGATCGAGCGATTTTTAGCTGACACAACCTAAACGATAATCGAAGATCTCGTTAATAGTAGCATAACGATAAAAAGACAGACGAAAACGGACGTCGGATGAAGAAGTTATGAATTTTTAAAGGACTATTCCTGTCCCGGCCTGTTAAAAATATAACTTTAAAAATAAATTCAAAATTAGCCGACGGAGTCTAAACGAAAGTTGTAGAGTACGGTACCGCCTATGCGTGGATATAAAGAACGTCAAAAACGGAGCTCATATGGGAAAGTTACGAATTTTAGAAGTCGGGAGGCGAATCTACAAAGTTGATGATGTGGCATGATCTAGGCCAATGCTTGCTGCCCACGGCCTCGCTTCGGATCGTGACACCTGGCCTCGCGTACGCCTAGTGTTCGCATCCGACGCCCAGCGTATGAGTACGCCCCACGTCCGAGCTCGGTACGCCCATCGATCTCGCTTTCCTCAGTCCACATTGAGCCACGTCGCCCAAGCAGCTCACCGACGCGTGTTTTACGAACTTCGGTGTACGCGCAGCGTACTTCGGAACTACGCCCAGCGTAGTGCGAGGCCTCGCGCCTCTAAATAGGTTGCGAGGAAGCCTCCATTTTTCACACCTCCCACTTCTACTTTCTCTCTCTAGCCTACCCCAACCCCCCAAAGCTTAGGGTACCCCCTAGCACCCGAAGGAAGCCCCAGAGCTCCCGAAGGCTCCGAGAAAAAGAGCTTTTCGGCTCGGAAGCGCTGCTCCACCGAAGCACGGTTTTTAATAAAAACTCGCTATAAGTGAGATACGCCTACCATACTTTAAATATAGCTTATATATATAAATATAATATCGTTATTATGAATCTATAAATAAGATTTATCAGTGATTCAAAGTCGTTATACTGATTGAACTACTTACGGGAGAGGTTTCTAGAATGGTCACGTTGGGTTTGGTTGTTGGATTTCAGAAAAGCTATATGTCGAAATGGTCCTGCCTCCCAACTGTCCTGCCTGGCTGATCCTTACTTGATAGATCATGAAGTAACTCTGAGTTAATGACGAATCTAGACTAATAATTAGTCGCAATAAATATTATAATAAAATCTAGTGGTAATAATACTAGGTTTCGTCGAAGGAAATTATATTGTTAAGAAGCGAAGCGCTGTCCGAGTTTGGAATCATCACTTTAACAAGTGAGTGCATAGTTACCTTCATCTTACACATAGATATGAAGTATTTTATATAAATTATGTGTTATGTGTGCATATTATCGGTATACTTGCTATCTATGTTGGATGAAAGATTTTATACTTGTTTTAAATGATTTAAACTGTATATATATATTTTATATCTACGAATATGTTGGGTAAAACATGGGTAGATGAACGATGAGAGATGAAAGATGATATGAGTAAACATTGGCAGCTATAGACTTAGTGCCTAATAAATAACATCGGCAGCTATGGACTTAGTGTCTGTTAGATAAACGTTGGTAGCTATGGACTTTGTACCTATTAGATAAACGCTGGTAGCTATGGACTTAGTACCTGTTAGATAAACATTGGTAGCTATGGACTTAGTGTCTGATAAATGAACTTTAGCAGCTATGGATTTAGTGCTTTACGAACGAGCATTGGTAGCTATGCACTTAGTGTCTGTCGTATAAACCCTGGAAGTAATGGACTTCGGATTGAACAAATGTAGGATAAATGATTATTAGGTAGACCCTTAAGAATAAAGAAGATATTGGGGATGGGTAATTGGGTTAACTGTTTGATAATTAAACATAATATATATTATTGTGAGTTGAAAACCCTATGTACTCACCAGGTTTCCCAACCTGACCCACTCAGTTTATTTGTATCACAGGTGTCGATACGAAGCTACATTACACTGAGAGATTAAAGGAGATGTAAATCACTAGTGTAAAAGAATGTAAGGTCTGTTTATGCTTATGTTTCTATATTGACGATGACATCCCAAAGTTTTAAAATGAATAAAATACATTTCTTCGGAAATGCTTTGATAACGTATTTATCATGTTTTTATGGGAACAAATTCCGCAACATTTTTCTTTAAAAGGATACTCTGATTTTCAAAACAAGGCATAAACAAATCGGTCTTTTCTGGCCGTGAAAATGGGGATGTCACAGTTGGTATCAGAGCATTAGTTTAAGCGAACTAGGAATAAGGATTTATTTCTAGACTTAAACTTAGAATGCTAAGCAATGATCGTGAGGAGTGTGTCTAATAAATTTTAGGTAATACACCTGAATAGACACAAGCACTAGCTAATTTAGGGAAAATGCCTAACATGCTTTTATGTGCTAAATGAATTGTGATGTTTTATGATGCTATCGTCTGATCGGATCTATGGTCTGTTGCCGACCGGATCTGGAAATTTTATGTGTTCAGATTTCTAAACGTTTAAATACGATATTAGAACTGACATGTAACTTTTCAGAGTGATAGGGAGCTTTACACGTCGATCGTAAATAAAATCTCTCCTATCTTAATTCTCGTCATTACACACCAAACGTCTGATTTGGTGTATAGATCGAAATGGCAAGAACCCGAAGCGGAGTCGGAAATGCGAACGGAAATAGGAATCAGCAGCCTCAACCTCAAGTGATTGAGCAAGTACCTATCATAGCAACTACACCTAAGTCAATCACGATGGTCGGGGTACAAGCGAAGATGATGTTGGATCGTCAACTGGAGGAGACAATGCGATTACTGCTACAAGATAGGGACGAACCTACAATACCTAATGAACAGCCCAAGCTGAATGATGGGCAGTCGGAGGAGGGAAACTACAGTAGGACCTTTGGTCAAGCTGAACAGCCAATGGTTAGAAGGAATATTCAAGACGGAGGAAACGACGGAAGGGGATGCAAGTACAAGGATTTCATGGCATCCAAACCACCGAGTCTTTCTGGAAGCCCAACACCGGTAGAGGTTATGGATTGGATCTCCGAGATGGAGATGATGTTTGAGAGTTGCGACTGCAGCAATAAACAAAAAACCGCCCTCGCGGTTACCTTGTTAAAGTCGGGAGTACTGAGCTGGTGGAAGCTACTAGCTAACACGATGCCCAAGGGAGAAGCAAGCAAGATGTCTTGGGAAGATTTCCTGGTGCAAATGAAAATGTAGTACTGCTCTGAGCAGTATCTTCTAGAGATCAACAATGAGTTCCAGAATTTGAAGAAGGGAAGGATGAGTGTCACCAAGTATGCTGCAAGTTTTACGGAGAATATGAAGCTTGTTCCTTACCTAGTTCCAACTGAACTCTCCAAGGTCAACAAGTTTGCCAATGGATTACCCGCAGACTTTGGTCCAATGGTTAAACAAGCAACCACTTTAAAAGTCGCCGTCTGGGCATCCAAGAATGTTGAGACCCAAATAAGGGAAAGGGTCTGGAGAAAGCTGAAGTTGGCGAGAAGAAGAAGTATGAAGGATCTTCAAAGTCCAACAAGGAGAGCAAATTCCCAAAGTATGGAGGAGGAGGAGATGGTGAAGCTAAGTGGTGCGGGAAGTGTAAAAAGAAACACTTCGGGAAATGTAGCGAGGAGGTGACTTGCTAAAAATGTGGAAAGACAGGGCATTATGCCAGCAAGTGCGCATCTAACAAGAGGGTATGCTACGGATGTAACAAAGAAGGGCATATTTCTAGAGACTGTCCAAAGAAAAACGAGGCAGCAAGGCCAGATACACCACCAAGGCCAAGGGCATTCCACATGATTCTCGACGAAGCAGAAAACAATGCGAGGAATCGAGGATGAGGACTTCATATCCGAAGATCGATTTATGAAGTAGCCAAGGGGATAGTATCATATGATGTATCCTATTAGAGGCATAGTCTAGGGTGAACTTGAACACCTATGTAATCGTTTTCAAGGAATAATATAAAACCTTCGTTTTGTTATCTAGTGTGTTAAGCTATTATGTGATTTTCTTATATGGTGACTTGGAAAACTGCGAGACAATACTTGGGACGAGTATGAGTAGGTGTGAATGGTAGTAGAGGCCTATACTACCGGAAGCACAGGACTCACACTTGGATCAGGGAAAGTCAAAAGGTAACCAAGAAGCCAGTAATTGATTCTGTTTTGTTCATGTATTTCGTCACCATTGTTTCGGTGATGACTAAGAAGATGATTGTTATTTCGAACCTAGTGGTCATATTAAATTGAGTCCGACTAAGATGAGTATGTTACTGTTGGGTTTTATTATACTACAACATCCTATGGTGCATATACAACCCTAAATGCTTTGGATCTATGTTTTCTCTAATTATACATGCAATATTGTTTCCAAATCATTAAGCCTACAACTAGCATACAATTGACCTAAACAACAGAAAATACTAGTTAGGAGTTTACCTCTTTATCTAGCTTGTAGAGCTTGTTGTATTTGGCCTTTAAGAACTTAGCACCCCAAGTGTGATGCCTCAAACGGTTCACAACACACCTAGGACAAAGGAGAACTTGAGAGAGATGTTGCTAGCTCCAAAATCGACTCTCATGAACTCTAAGAACTCTAGTGGCCGATTTTGGGTGCTAAGGGAGTCCTTTTATAATGTGGCGAAGTCTAGGGTTACATCCATGCAAACCCTAATGCCCATGACCTTTCATATTACTTAGGCTCCATGGGTTAAACCTCCATGGACTACCATATTGGTTTAGCCCATCCTAAATAACAATTGGCCCACACTATAAGAATCATTGATTTACCAAATCAATCCTCATATATTTAATTAGTCTCTTTTGATCACATAATTAATTCCAAATTAATTCTTGATCAATACTAATTAAATAATATGATTTCATATTATTATATTAGAACTTATAATATATTAATAAATCATAAGTAACCTCTTACTCAAGTATCCATCCTATCAAATTGTCCTGGTGATATGCAACCCGAAATGGACCATGCTACTCTCGGGTCAAGTACATACCAATTATAGTTTAGGCTTAGACACCTAATCCAACAGTCTCCCACTTGGATAAGTCTAATAACTATTCTTACAGGTACGACTCCAAAATCCTGACTAGCAATCGTAGCTCTTAAATGCCGCTGACGAACTCTGACCTAGTCAATGACTCGTCCATTAGATAAGGGATCATATATTCCTCCATTCTAGATATCATATGGACATGAGACATGGATTATAATCATTCTCTCTGTCTATCTGTTCTTTCCCGATTTCGATTTATGACGACCGACTAATTGAACAAATCAAATCAGTCCAGGCTTGGCCAAGAACTTAGGGTTGTCATCACTAAATAATCGAGGGGCCCACAGATATCACTTTTATCCTTCTAAGGGTAAAAGGAATGGATAAACTTCGACTCATATGCTTGCTTGTACTTACTCATCAAATCACACACAACAATATGTTTTATAACACCAAGTTACTAGTGCGTTTACATATGTCAATGTGCAACCGACTTGTAAATTACAACTCACATGTCTTAGTTTCAAGAATATAAGATATTATCGTCTCACAATCACTCGTGATAAAATCCATGAAGTGATTCAAATGAGCGTGGGTTGAATCCAATACTCAAATCTTATTACAGGAGTACTCGTGAATACTGTAGCAAACTTGTGCTATGTCTAACACCTTAGACAATCTTATAGATCCATTCATGACAGTTTTGCCTCAATACCTACTTCCAAAGTATGATCGACTGTGGATAGTTTGAATAATCTTATTATTCGGGAAGTCAAAACATGCAAAATGAAACACAAGAATAATCGAATCCAATATGGTCTTAGAACTTATGAATATAAATAAAACACCTTTTATTTAATCACCATATTGATTACACATTCATCATTGTATAATGTTTCGATATTGTGACTTGAAGGTCATAATTTGGAGTCTAACATGAGATATAAAGCGGGTACAAGATCGAGCACCGCCTGCAGTTAAGGAATCCAGGAGTTAGATACTCGTTCAAAGAAACATAGAAGATACGGTTATTACCTAGGATGAAGAGACAACATATGTAATCATTATACAAGCCTTGTCTCGTTGATGATTCCGGGACGTAATCATCCTAAGGGGGAGATAATTGTAACGCCCGTAGATCCGGGCTAGTCAATTTAGAGACAATAAGTGTCGAAAACGAGTTTTTGATAGAAGGTTATTTAGAATGAATATTCTTAATAAAAGTTGTAGCATATGTCACAAGGGTTCCGTACATATAAAGAACACCGAAATCTGAGTTATAATGAAGAAGTTATGGCCCGTCGAAGTTTCGCGGCAAAACCGGCACAACACTGCGTGACGTAAATAGTGAATTTATGATAGGGTGCTTTTTAGCCTTAGCAATCTAAACAAAAGTCGTAGAATACGTTAAAACAAGAGCGTGCATAAAAAGAACGCCCAAATCTGACTTCGTATGAGAAAGTTATGATTTTCTAAGTTTCCGCTTAGCAGTACATAACCCGGAGTTCGGATATTAGATCGAGCGATTTTTAGCCGACATAACCTAAACAAGAATCGAAGATCTCGTTAATAGTAGCGTAACGATAAAAAGACAGACGAAAACGGACGTCGGGTGAAGAAGTTATGAATTTTTAATGGACTATTCATGTCCCTGCCTGTTAAAAATATAACTTTAAAAATAAATTCAAAATTAGCCAACAGAGTCTAAACAAAAGTTGTAGAGTATGGTCCCACCTACGCGTGGATATAAAGAACGTCGAAAACGGAGCTCGTATGCGAAAGTTGCGAATTTTAGAAGTCGGGAGGCGAATATACGAAGTTGATGACGTGGCATGATCTAGGCCAATGCTTGCTGCCCACGGCCCCGCTTCGGATCGTGACACCTGGCCTCGCGTACACCCAGTGTTCGCATCCGACGCCCAGCATATGAGTACGCCCCGCGTCCGAGCTCGGTACGCCCAGCGATCTCGCTTTCCTCGGTCCACATTGAGCCATGTCGCCCAAGCAGCTCACCGACGCGTGTTTTACGAACTTCGGTGTACGCGCAGCGTACGTCGGAACTACGCCCAGCGTAGTGCAAGGCCTCGCGCCTATAAATAGGTTGCGAGGCAGCCTCCATTTTTTACACCTCCCACTTCTACTTTCTCTCTCTACTCTCTCTCTAGCCTAACCCACCCCCCCCCCCCCCCCCCCCCCCCAAAGCCTAGGGTACCCCCTAGCAGCCGAAGGAAGCCCCATAGCTCCCGAAGGCTCCGAGAAAAAGAGTTTTTCGGCTCGGAAGCGCTGCTCCAGCGAAGCCCGGTTTTTAATAAAAACCCGTTGTAAGTGAGATACGCCTACCATACTTTAAATATAGCTTTTATATATATATATATATATATATATATATATATATATATATATATATATATATATATATAAATAATATCGTTATTATGAATCTATAAATAAGATTTATCAGTGATTCAAAGTCGTTATACTGATTGAACTACTTACGGGAGAGGTTTCTAGAATGGTCACGTTGGGTTTGGTTGTTGGATTTCAGAAAAGCTATATGCCGAAATGGTCCTGCCTCCCAACTGTCCTGCCTGGCTGATCCTTACTTAATATATCATGAAGTAGACACTGAGTTAATGACGAATCTAGACTAATAATTAGTCGCAATAAATATTAGAATAAAATCTAGCACTACAAGAAAAAGGGGTATCAGAGACTGACATATTCAGTCTTTGATGGTTAATAATCAGTCTCTAATGAGAATCGGGGACTGATTTCGCTAGTCCTAAGCTAGTCCCAGAAACCTAGTCCTAGATAGTGTATTTTTTTAAATTCTGGGACTGAAAATCAGTCCTTAATATGTAATAGTATCAAAGACAGATAATCAGTCCCTGATAATATCAAATTCAGTCTTAAATGTGTTTTCTTTAAATCCACGATTTCATATAAGATCAGTCCCTGATAATAACTTTTGGGGACTAAAAATCAATCTTACATACTATATCATTCAGTCTCCAATACGCTTCATTAAAATCCTTACTCAAGTCATATCAGTCCCTGATAATATCTATTTAAGACTGAATATTAGTCTCAAATGTTATCATCTTCTGTCTCTAACCTGATTTTTATTGACTGAATATCAGTCTCATATACACTTTCATTCAGTCCCTAACCCGATTTTTTAGTTACCGAATGTCAGTCTCAGATACATTTTCATTCAGCCCCTAACCAGATTTTTTAGTAACTGAATGTCAGTCTTAGATAGAATTTCATTTAGTCCTAACCTGGATTTTTAGTGACTGAATATCAGTCTCAGATACAATGCCGTTTGGTCCCTAATCTGATTTTCTAGTGACTGAATATTAGTCTCATATATAATGTCATTCGGTCCCTAACCTGCTATAGTTTCAAACCAAAGTTTAGTCTTAAACTAACATTTATAGTGACTAATATAAACAATGCGCTTGTTAATACACCAAATGAACTAGTACTAGATAAATAAACCGTAATTTAGACATCAAGTCCAAATTTAAAACAACAAACAAAAATGTCTAAGAAACTAGTCAATAACTAAACCATACGTGAAAGAAGTTCCAAATTTTAATGAACGGTCAAGAATGTTACACTTGCTATGCTTGCTCTGATAGATCTATTATGTCATCGTACGCACGGGCTTCATCTTCATCGGGTGGACATAATATGTTTTGAGAATCCGGGAACTTCGAGATAATAAACTGGAACATTTTTTCACATTTTTCCTCACTTTGTTTGACTTTTTGTTCATTTATTCGAACCTCCTCCTCAAGTGCAACAATCTTACTTTTCATATCTTCTTCGTCTTTTAAGGCTGATTGAGATGTTTCTGCGGTTGATAAGAGAAATATATCTTTTTTCCTCATAACAGGTCCACTTGAAACCTCCCATCCAGATAGTAATGTTTTATGTTTGGCACAAATAGTTTTAATGACTTTTTTCTCTATGTCGTATTCCATTTCTTGAGTAATGCTTGTTCCCGCCGAAACTAATTTGGCGCATTCTTCCTCCTTGAGTTGGAGAATATTTTCCTAATACAACATAAAAACATATTATAATAACTTATAACAACAATATCAATATATTATAACTAAAAATCAATATTAGTCAAGAAATCATTCTTACGTATTGAATGCGTGACTCATCATTTATCCATTTCTTTATAGGATCAAAATGCAACTTATGATATAATTCGATTGGGCTGGGGGGCATCTGAGTCTCTTTATTTGTCTGCAATAATAAAGATTAATATAAGTAAAGGTAAAAAATAATTTATCTTGAATATATTAATATAAATATGAATTAATTTGATAGTTTACCATGGCAAATTTGTGATTTGCTATCGATCTTGAGCCTCCTCTACTTGGAATAACAAGTTTTCCCCGATTATGTTTCATTTGTTCAGCATATTGCTACAAAATTTGAACTATACGTGGTTAATAATATATAAATAATTATATAAAATGTGTATGTGCAAGATTGAGAGAATTTTGTTACAGGTGTATATTTTTGTATAGTTGACAAGGCATGTTTTATAATACTACAAGAAATAGAATAAGAATTCTAAGATGAAATTATAAGGTTTATAGAATTTAATAATTACCTTCGCTTTATCCGATTCCCAATAATCGCACAAATAACCCCAATCTTCTTCGCTACGACAATCTGGCTTCATTTTAGATCTTGCAAATTGTGGATCTGTCATTCCTCCATTTTTCTTCCAATAATCTTTGAAAATATTTCGTGTGCGTTTCGTCGAAGGAAATTATATTGTTAAGAAGCGAAGCGTTGTCCAAGTTTGGAATCATCACTTTAACAAGTGAGTGCATAGTTACCTTCATCTTACACATAGATATGAAGTATTTTATATAAATTACGTGCTATGTGTGCGTATTATCGGTATATATCACACCCCCAAACCGAAACGGTGGAAACGTTCGGGGGTGGAGGACGTCATGTTAAGTATCACAACACATGCATCATAGTAATCAAAGTAACAACAACCATCGTATTGATAATATAATATTTACATTATGTTCAAACCATTATTTGAAATACATAAAAAGTAAAAAAAGATAAGATAAGACGTAAAGCTCCGTCTTCGCAACACCTGGGAGAGAGTACCTGTCTACTAACGACCCTGAGAATACAAGTGGTTTGAAAAAGTGTCAACATTAAATTTGGTGAGTTCATAAGTATTTTTGTTATAGAAAGTATATTCTTTATTCTTTTGAAAAGTTCGCCAATTCCTCCAGAAAATCCTATATTTTCTGCTGTTAAATGATAAGTAAAATAACTCATGATTTTTCCTTCTACGAGTACTTAGTGAATACAAGTCATATACATTTAGATCGAACAGATAGTCAACTGTATGGTTCTGTCCCAAGCCCACAACCAAACAAGGAACAAGAAATGAGGCGGATTCCACACATCCCACTATCTGTCGGATCCTCATGTATCTAACCCTGACATATTCTCTAAGTACTTTTAACATTAAGTTTAATGATCCTTTAATTTTGAAAACGTCCCTTAAGAAAATCCTATATTTTCTTAATAAGTAAAATGACTGAAGTTAATCCTTCTGTAATCATTCAGTGAATACTAATTATATATAATACAAATTGATTAGACAGTTGAATGTGTGAATCTGCCCTAAGCCCACTGTGACAACCCGAAATTTTTTGCCTTGAAAGTCCAGCCATTCCGTTCAACCGTGTGTCAGACTAGTTTCTGCTATCTTTTAGCCCTGTTAAGGGTCCGTTTGGGTGTTTTAAGCCTAGTACCTTAAAGGATAAAGTGTTAGGAAGTATCTGTTTGAGTCACTGTACATCATTCAAGCCATAAACTCCATCTCAAGGAGTTTACAGCCGCAAACAAGGAGTTTACGGCCGTAAACTCTTGCCAGCCGTAAACTCATACCCTTAAGTATCATATTCCTTCACTTTTCTTCATTTCTTACACTTTCACCTCAAGAACACTTGAATTCTCTCTCAAGTATCATCAAGACTTTCATTCCCGATCTTCAAAAATGTAAGTGATTCTTCCAACTAGTTGTTGTTATCTTTCTTATTCATGAATCACCCTTTGATTCCATCCATAAAAATCGTGTTTTTGGGTAGATCTTCAAGATCTTCATCTTTCACCAAGAACACCAAAAACACACACTTGTTCTTGGTGGCCGAAAACTCCTTTTAGGGCTTCAAAATCGTGAGTATTCCTTTCATACACTTGCTACCTAGTAGAATCAATAGCCTAAATGCCCGGAACAAACGATTTGAGGATGATCTCCAGGAGTTTACGGCCGTAAACTCTCTTGGCCGTAAACACCCTAGACAGTAAACCCCTTCGCCGTAAACACCCTAGACCGTAAACCCTTGGCCGTACACTCCCCTTAGATGAATCACATGTGATTCTAACACTTGGCCCAAGTGTTTCCTAGTCCCTAAAGGTGTTTCCTTGCATGTGGTTGCTTCTAAACACTATATTCATGCCAATATATGTCATTATATGTCATTTAGGACTCGTTTGTGTCTCGGGACTTCATTCGTGGAACTTCTCATCCTTACACGCATATTCGTTTGAATCACCCACATAAGGTGAGTTCATACCCCTATAATCAATCTTTTAAACTGTTTTAAATGCTTTTAGGGGGGGGGGGGAATACAAGTTGAACACAGTTGATAATTGTGTAAATGTTTGTTATAAACATCTTTCAAAATATTACTTATGTCTTTTATAAGTGATCAAAACATTTCAAAAACTCTTTTTAAGTTATGTTACTTTATAGTTTATAAAACTCCGTTTTTAAAGTACAATAATAACTTAGTAGATAAATGAGTCTTTTCAGTAACAGTTCAAGTAAACATACTAGTAAACTATAATAGGTATAGTTTAGGGGTTCAGTTCATACTAGATGCTAGAACATACTATAAAAAGAAACAGGGAGGTAGATACAATGCACGATAACATAGAGAACATACTATAAAGAGAAACAGGGAGGAACATACTAAGATACTATAACAGAAAGAACATACTAAATGTTATAACAGGAGAACAATACAGGATCTAATTATACCAATAATCACTAACTCATTTTTCTAAACAAAAGGTGATAGTAAATTGGGTATACATCATCATATAACTTTAATGTGAATTTACACGGCCTAGCAATTTGTTTGCGGAAGTCGCGTTTGGTCCCCAGAATCTCTTGCAGGGAGAGCGTATAGTATGGGTACTATCCATCACATTATGACCTTAATAAAACAAACATGTTTTAAGGTAATCAGTATGTCAGGATGTCAATTCAAAAGACTGTGTACTTACATTTTCCCATTACTTTCAAATTGTGACAGTTCCACTTGAAAGTTAATGCAAACTATTTTCGAGTTAAGATAGTTATAAACTAGGGAAAACTTACATCTTTTCAAACAGAACAGTCGAGTCTAGTACATTCAGTAGAAAGGGGCCTATAATGCTAACTTTATGATTCCTTAGTTTATACATCATGGATATATATTAATCGGATCCGACAGGTAGTAGGATGTGTGCTTTCCGCTTCATTTCCTGTTCCTTGTTTGGTTGTGGGCTTAGAGCAGATTCACCCAGCCTACTATCTATTCGATATTAGCTATATATATGTTCCGTATACACCAAGTAATCATAAGGGGTACCATGTATGGGTCAGTTCATAGGACACTAATTCAATGCACAGTTTTCTAGTACAAAATATACTTTTCAAATAGAACATTTGCTATACAAAACTAGAAACTTACCAGTAAAGGGTTTAATCCATTTTATTAAACCAGTATAACTTAAAGGACCTTAGGTGGTTAATTCTATAATACCTTAGTTTATACATCAGGGTTATATATAATTAATACCCGATAGGTAGTTGGATGTGTGCTTTCTGCCTCATTTCATGTTCCTTGTTTGGGTTGTGGGCTTAGGGCAGATTCACACAATTAACTATCTGTTCGATATTAGATTATATATAGCTAGTATAAACTAAGTGATTATAGAAGGAACCACTGTGGTTACCATTTTTACCAAAAGAAATAAGGGTTTTCTTAAAGAATATTTTCATCAAATATAAAGGAACTATTACAGTTAACTCCGTGAGTACCAAGTGAATACACCAGGGTTATATACATCAAAGATCTAACAACCAATGGGGTGTGTGCCTTCCGCCCCATTTCCTGTTCCTTGTTTGGTTGTGGGCTTAGGGCAGATACACACAACCGATTGTTTGTTTACTCTGAGTTTTATATAACTTGTATCCATTTAGGACTCATAGAAAGGATTGTAGAGTCATTTTTACTTATCTTTCATCAAAGCAAGAAATATAGGATTTTCTGGAGGAACATGCGAACTTTTCTAAAAGAACTTACAACTTACTATAACTTTCTTACAACTTACATTACATCACTAAAATCTTATGAACTCACCAGCTTAAATGCTGATCTACTCTTTCAAAATAACTTGTATTCTCAGGAGACCAGTAGACAGGTACGCGCACTGGGATTTACAAGATGGAGCAGTATAGCTTCATGTCTTATTTTGTTATTTACTTTGTAGTCTATGTTATGTGAACCACATACTTTGTAAACACTTTCTTTCTAATGAAATGGTTGTTTATTACTTTGATTACTATGATGCATGTCTTGTGATACTAAACATGACGTCCTCCACCCCCGAACGTTTCCGTCGTTCCGGTTTTAGGGTGTGACACCCACAACCAAACAAGGAACAAGAAATGAGGCGGAAGTCATAGATTCCACTGCCTACCGGATCTTTATTGTATATAATACTAATGCATTCATCAAGTAATTACATAATTAACATTAACGAATCTCTAGTAAAATGGTAACCACAATAGTTCCTTCTATAATCACTTAGTTTATACTAACTGTATATAACCTAATATCGAACGGACAGTTGAATGTGTGAATCTGCCCTAAGCCCACAACCAAACAAGGAACAGGAAATTAGGTGGAAATCACACATTCCACTGCCTATCGGATATTATTTATATATAATTTGAATGTATAAACTAAGGAATTATAGAATTAACCATAAAGGTCCTTTATGTAATACTAGTATAATAATATAATATTAAACCTTTTGTAAATAAGTTTATCTTCCAAAATAACGATGTAAACCATAGAAAATCCTATATTTTCTATAAAACGTAGTCTTAAACACTCCAAGACCGAGAAGCACAAGTATAATTACCATACTTAGCTTAATGATACCTAGTTTTGTTTATCAGTAACCCATCTGAACATGTAATTACCCTGAAAACTCGACGTGACGATACTACCCTCCTATGATCACTTAGTACATACGAGTTGTATAATACCGAAATCGAATAGACAGTTGAATTGGTGAATTTGCCCTAAGCCCACAACCAAACAAGGAACAGGAAATGAGGCGGAAGTCACACATTTCACTGTCTATCAGACTTCAATTTTATCTAACCCTATTATATATACTGAGAAATCATATAGTTGGTATTCCTTGGGAAAGTTTAGGAAAAGTATATCTTTATGTAAATAATTAGTTAATACTATTGTGAATATTCATTATAACCATACTAATACAAAGTTAGTCCCGTATAGATCTATACACCAACTCGCGCTCTCCCTTATGAAGACTCTGGTTATCATTAAGATTCGAACGGGTACCCTGAGTGGTACATCGAGTGGTTCACAATCCTGTATTAATTATTTACATAAAATGTAAAACCTTTTTATAATTAACAAGTAATTTTGTAAAAAGATTTCCTTTTGTTTCATAAACCATGTTTATAAGTTTATTTCCATGTTTTAACTTGGATTTTTGTAAAATAGTTCCTATGATCCATAAACCATACCTATTATAGTTTATAAGTTGATTTCTATGATTTTAACAAGTTTCAAGTTCAAATACATTTAAACAGTAAGAAAGCATAATAAGTAAATTATGTTTTTAAACACAAACAATCTTGTGTTTTACTTGTATCCCCCCCCCCCCCCCCCTTAAAACATTAAAAAGCTTGGAAAACATGGGAGTATGAACTCACCTTATTTGAGGGATTCAATAGAAGATTTGGTATAGATTGGTAAATTTCCCGAGTGAAATCTCGAAGCACAAACGGGTCTTATTTAGTATATTATGACACATATATGTATATAGTTAGTGAATATAACTACAAAGGTGTTTAGGAAACAACCTAGGATGCTAGAATAACTCACCAAAAGAGTACTAGAAGCAAGTTAGAAGGCTGAAAAGGTGTTCACGGCCCTAAGGAGGGTTCACGACCCAAGAACACATGAGTGTTCACGGCCCATGTTGAAGGGTTCACGACCCAGAAATGGTGAAGAACACTTGAAGATCTTGTTGTTTGGTGAGTGTTTGAAGGCCCTTTTATGTATTCCAAGAATATGGTAACGAAAAGGGATGAAAAAGAGTGAAAGATGAAGTTCTTGTGGATGATACTTGAGAGAGATTTGAGAGGATCTCGGCTAGAAAATGAGAAATGTGGTGAAAATGGTTAACATTCATATATATATGCGAGGGTTCACTGCCGAAGGGTTCACGGTCCGAAGTCGGCAAATGGTTCACGGCCGTGAACCTCGTACATGGCCCGAAGGCAGTGAAGTGTTCACGGCTCCAAAGTTCACGGCTCCGAAGTTGTTCACGGTCGCGAAGGGTTTGCGGCCATGCGAAGTTTCTAGATTCCTAAAGGCTTTTCCCTTCCAACTAATTTAATAAAATGGAAGGAATAAGTTTGACCAAAGTTGACTTTACGAGAATAAAATTTTTGGGTTGTCACAGTATACTTGCTATCTATGCTGGATGAAAGATTTTATACATTTTTAAATGATTTAAATTGTATATATATTTTATATCTACGAATATGTTGGGTAAAACATGGGTAGATGAACGATGAGAGATGAAAGATGATATGAGTAAACATTGGCAGCTATAGACTTAGTGCCTAATAAATAACATCGGCAGCTATGGACTTAATGTCTGTAAGATAAACGCTGGTAGCTATAGACTTAGTACCTATTAGATAAACGCTAGTAGCTATGGACTTAGTACCTGTTAGATAAACGCTGGTAGCTGTGGACTTAGTGTCTGATAAATGAACTTTAGCAGCTATGAATTTTGTGCTTTACGAACGAGCATTGGTAACTATGGACTTAGTGCATGTCATTTAACCCTGGAAGTAATGGACTTCGGATTGAACGAATGTAGGATAAATGATTCTTAGGGTTGACCCTTAAGAATAAAGAAGATATTGGGGATGGGCAATTGGGTTAATTATTTGATGATTAAACATAATAATTATATTATTGTGGGTTGAAAACCCTATGTACTCACCAGGTTTCCCAACCTGACCCACTCAGTTTATTTGTATCACAGGTGTCGATACGAAGCTACATTACACTGAGAGATTAAAGGAGATGTAAATCACTAGTGTAAAAGAATGTAAGGTCTGTTTATGCTTATGTTTCTATATTGACGATGACATCTCAGAGTTTTAAAATGAATAAAATACATTTCTTCGGAAATGATTTGATAAAGTATTTATCATGTTTTTCTGGGAACAAATTCCGCAACATTTTTCTTTAAAAGGATACTTTGATTTTCAAAACAAAGCATAAACAAATCGGTCTTTTCTGGCCGTGAAAATGGGGATATCACACACACACACACACACACACACATATATATATATATATATATATATATATATATATATATATGTGTGTGTGTGTGTGTGTGTGTCTATATATATATATATATATATATATATATATATATATATATATATATATATATATATATATATATATATATATATATATATATATATATATATAAGGTCAACATATGTTAAATAAACTATATTATTTGCCTTCAAAGTTCTCTTTCTTGAAGTTGGAGTATGTGTATTTCATTTATATAATACAAATAACAACATCTTAGATAACTTTGATTCAAAACAAGTTTATGTCAAAAGTATTTGCATATACAACAATTTGTTTATAAAAATATTGATATTTACTTTGTAATTCTATTATGAGATCTAATCTTATAAATAGATGTTAATCATTTCAAAAAATGAATATTATCGTTATGAAAAACGATTAAAGTAAATAATCAGATTTTAATAAATTAAATGATACATATATTTATACATGCTAAATTAAAACATACATTGTTCCTAAACAAACACTGTTTTACAATACAACTATATTATGTTCTAAACATAAATTATAAACTAAACTTCGAGAGTGAAATTCCAACTTGCATGTGCTCGGCTGGATACTCTTCTGTAAATATCTGAAACCAAGTTAAAAATATTATATTAACATTTAAGTACGAAGTACTTGAGTTTTATATGAAAAAACATAAGTTCTATTTAGTAGATACCTGAAGTACTAGTCTCTTCCATACTTTCTTTTTAGATATATGAGCAGTTTCTTTTCCAATATCATGTTTCTCCACAAAAGAAACAAGATCCATCGATGTGGGTCGTATTGGATTTATTGGGCCCAAAGGTATTTATTCCATAAACTATGAGCCTCTTAGATCACACATGGTTACTCTTTTCAGCCTTGCATTATTCCATTGTTTGAACTGGCTTAAAACAAAATATCATTGTATTATGGGAATATTTGCATAACCTACAATATCATAAGATATACATCTATATTATCTAAGACTTCCTGGAAGTCATGAATAATTGTTCCTAGTTTGATGTTGGAAGCAACTTTAGGATCATAATAATGCCTTTACTAGGTATCATATTCAAGTCTATTGCTTAATGCAGGTGATTTAGGAATAGGTCCTTTAAGAGTGTACAATTTCTAGTTTCTTAAAACATGCACCCATTCATCGAAATCATATCTATTGAATCTTGTGGTTTTCAGATCATTAAGCAAATGATGAATCATGGTAAATGAGAATGAATTATTTATCTTCAAAATTTTTAACAAAATTCATTTAGTATTTTCGATATTTAATCTTTAATAATTAATACCCTTTTTAGTTTCCAAAAACATTAATTATTAAAGTCTAGGATCCAAGTTGTAAAAAAATGGTTAGGTATCATTTATCCCATTTATTTGAATCCAAGTAGGTAGATATCGATTATAAATTATATACTAGTTAGTATATAATTCCTAGATTTATGGGATCACTAATAACAAAATTTAATTAGACATGTTTAATCACATCTATGCATTGAAAATCTCTTGCTTAGGTATCCTTTATCACAAAAGATTTCCGATCAAATCATCCAATTTAAAAAACTTTTGTAATTAGCCTATAACTTGGTTATAGAAATCGCGAATACACCCAGACCATCAAAAGATAACATTAAACGGTTGGGTACCCTTTATTCCACTAGCGTATATAAGAGATGTGCGGATGTTTTTCAAAATGGATTGCATAGATTTGAGGTTTCAAAGTGTCTTTGATGTTTTATAATTCTAGTTTTAACAACATATTATATCATGATTATTGCATGTATCCAATAACTCATGGTATACCTTTTTAAAAATCTTATTTTATGTAAAATCACATTTTAACAATGGTTTTTTATAAAACCCGATTTTATATAATTGACACGACCACATTTTAAAATTAATAGCTAGTATTAAGATTTACCGTTTGGGCGCTTTTAGAACATTTGTAAACCTTATAAAACTTCCTTTTATAAAATAAGGTTTGGAGTTTGATAAGTTTATAAATCTCAATTTTAAACTTATATAATTTTAATCCCGAAATTTTACCGGTTACTAGTTTTAATAAATAAAGCTTATTTTATTTTAAAACTATTTTTATCATTTTATGTTAAAAGGTAAATTTCATTAGAACCAAACTCCTTTGTGATGTTTATTTATGTTCAAATATTATTTATCATTTGAAAACTAAATTATCAACTATATCATAACAATAACAACATAAATATTTAAACAACCCAAGCATGTTAAAAACATATGTGCATAAACCAACCAAGTCTAGTGACATTTTTGTGAGTCATCACAAAAATTCCAAGTCCATTCCTAAGGGGACATTTAAGGGACATAAAACTTCTTGTAATGTTATTGTTGAAGTTCTCACTTGAGAAAACATCAATTGCTTGCAAAAAAGTGGAAAGCTTCTTGAAGGGTGTATTTTCAGCCACATGCAACA
The DNA here is from genome assembly GCF_052849685.1 of Lactuca virosa. Taxonomy (NCBI): domain Eukaryota; kingdom Viridiplantae; phylum Streptophyta; class Magnoliopsida; order Asterales; family Asteraceae; genus Lactuca; species Lactuca virosa. The sequence goes on along the minus strand of NC_136427.1, from coordinate 124,865,893 downwards.
CAATAGGAAAGTGTTGCCTTAGGACCTGCACTAGGAGAATTGATGCAACACTTTTCCAACAACAACACTTTTCAGAAAAGGTTGCATTTGTACTTGCACTCTAAAAGTTGCGTAAATAACCCCATTTGATCTTGAAAAGGGACTCCATCTTTATTTCTTGTTATGTTTTTGTACGAAATAAATTATTTCTAAAACTAATCTATTACTTACAAAATAAACAAAGAAAACTAATCTATTTAATCATTACATACCATATGAATAAATAAATATTACAACCATTTTAAATAAATCAACACAAACAACAACACAAAGGTCCATGACTAGTTTATGCACATCACACATATATATATATATATATATATATATATATATATATACTTAAAATTATATAAAATAACTCTTTGTTTTTCTAAAACAACTTTTGTGACAAAAATACATGTAAACTTTTGTCACAAAAAATAACAATTATAAAGTTGTTAAATAAAATATGTATGAAATTTTATTGCCAAGAGAACACCATCCATGTTTTAAAAAAACAAAGGTTCATCAACTTAACAAAAAATCTAACTAATCTTACAAAAATTGCTCTAATACCAATTGTTGAGTTTTTATTCAAAATAGTCCAATTATAAACACAAAATTAGACATAATTAACAACAAAATCATTTTGTTTGAATAAACTAAAACAATTTTATACCCACCAACGATCATTGTGCAAGAACTTAGAAAGATTAAACATAACCAAAGAAGAAGAAAGTAAAACAACCTTTGAAGACTTTGGTTCCTTTTGGCAATTAGGAAGTTAATGAAGATGGCTTTAAGCTCTAAATTAAGCTCTTTATAATGTATCCATTAGGCAAGTTTTGCACCACCAAATATGCTAGTAAACACTTGTAAAATGTTGTTCTTAAGCATTAAGACATATTCCAAAATATGTCTAAAGAGAAGCAACACTTTAAGAACATAATTCAAGGAACAAAATGCAAGACAATAAGAGGGGAGATGAGAGCAAATATTTGGATTTTCTAAGAGGAAGAAGAAGCAAGAAAAGATAGCTTTTTATTTTCCTATTCCTTCCTTTATACTCACAAGTTAGGAGAAAATCCCCATACCTTTATTAATTATCAAACCCATGCTTTTGTAAGAGAGTATGGTCTACCAAAAGACAAGAAAACATACCCTTTCACTCCTTACAATTTTTGGCTTCATGAATAAAGAATGGAACCAAAATGTGTTCCACACTCAAGTACATAACTATTAGTTAAAACCTAACTAAAGGACTTACTCTAAGTGTCTAATATGTTGTACACAACATATATATTCATACCTTATGAATATAACTAGTTTTTGTTCTGTTTTATTATTATTATTATTCCCTAGAAATAATAATTCCCAATATGTAGGTAAAATATTATTTCTCAAAATAATGTTTTTCAATTAAATACAAGTGTTGATATATATATATATATATATATATATATATATATATATATATATATTAATAATCAAATTATACTAATAAATAATCAATTGATGGTAACTTACTATAAGGTGTGACCTTATAGAATCTTATGTTTTTGACAATATCATTCTATAATGAGTCTTGAACATACATGATATTTCAATTAATGTATAGACATACATACATACTCATAAGATTATAGTACATATAATCATACTCTGTCTTTGTCTACATTCTCTTAGGTATCAACATATACTATGTCCATCATCTGCTCACACATAGGATTGTATTATGGGTAATCCTAATTTCTCTTTATCAACTCTTACGTGTATTAATCATACCTTTATTCTTCTTTTAACCACCTATACATACTTTGGTTATACATACACACTCAGATACATGGTCTTACATGTATAACCAGACTTACATAATCTTACGTATGATTATAATCAGTATAATCCTATCATGTCTTCCTCTATGTCATGCTTAGGTACATGACTCTTTACATACAAACATACATATATACATGCATAAAATGTATAACATAACTTAAAGAGGTAGAGTGAGATACATAACTCACCTTCTCAGTTTGTGAGGACTAAATGTCCCAATTTCTTCAATTATGGCATTGATGCATTATGGATCCATCTTCTTTGCTCTTAGGCCTAATCATACACATATACAAGAATCTTAATACTTGTCTTAGCATATTAAGAGTTTAATGACTCTTATGGTAAAGATGACCACCTAATGGATCAAAACTCTATCTTTTCATTCTCCGTCTTTTAATTTATTCCCACCAAATAATTAACCATCATATACTACATAATTCGACACACTCTAATCTCTAATCCATCAACCATAATTCTCACTAGTTAGGGTGTCAAACCCTAACTCTAAATGGATTGATTTCACTATGTAAATCCCATTCAAAGCTTGTTAAAAGATTCTATACTCTCTCAATAGCATCATAATCGAGTTATAAACTGATTAACTTAAGCAGTCTAACCACATTAACGATTCCAATATTGAAGCTCAAAGATTCATAAAAGGAAAAAAGCACTACCTCAAGGGCAAAATGACGTTAATCCTTAAGAGCCACTATCTCTGACTCATCTTGGCACCAACTTTGTACCATAATTGCCCCATATCAACTCTCTATCGATTTTGGGAGGAAAATAGAATAAGGGTTAAAAAGGCTTAAATCTATTTCCTGACTGCGTAACCGTGCCATGGCAGTTTTTTGACCGCGTCGTGGTGACCAGTGTTGGAGACCAATGTCGAATTTCTGAGCATGTCGTGGCAAGGCTCTTACCACGCCGCAGTGTAACATTTTACAGATTCCATTCCAACTTTGGCAAATTCCACATTTCAACTTCAAACACTCATAACTTATTCGTTTCAAACCCATTTTCAGTGATCTTCATATCCATGTGAAGGTGGGAATATACCCTGTAATTATATTAAGTCACTTCTCACTGAATTAATACGGGTCTTAATCCATTAAGTCACAAAGTTAGCCTAAAAAGCATAAAATTTCCATTTTACCTTTTTAACAAAAATACATCTTCTCATGCATTATTTCTCTTGAACTTACTCATATAACCTCTTCTAAGTGTGACAACCCGTTATTTTAGATATTGTAAAAGTTAACCAAAGTTAAACTTGGGTCAACTAAAGTCAAACATGTCAAATAAAAGTCAAAGTCTTGTTTTGATTTAACTTATTATTGTTAGAATAATAAACTCTATGTGTATAAACCATGTTTTAAATTGCTGAGTAGTTAAGAAGCAAAAACACCCAAAAATCCGAGAAGGCTCGCAGGAACCGAAAACCCTTGCAAGGGCTGTAAACTCCTCGGACCGTAAACGTCCGAAGCCGTAAACCCTCGGTTCGCAGCCGCAAACTGTTTCTGACCGCAAACCTCGGTCTTATCCTCTCGGTGCGCAAACCAACGAACATGTCCCATCATCGATTTCGGCCCTATACATATGGGGGGACCGAAATCACCACCTCACTTCTACACTTCTAACTAAAAACACACCTTTCTCTCTCAAGTTCATCAACCGAAAACCCCTTATTCTCTCTCAAGTATCATCCGAAAAGCCTTGTATCTCCTTCGGATCTTGCTTAGAACATCAAGTGTTCTTCATTTATTCAAGCAATCACCTTCCTTTTGGTGATCTTTGGGCCGAAAACACTTGAATCTCCTTGGTTTCACCAAGAACACCAAGATCTTCAAGCTGGCCGAAAACCCAAAGGTTGGCCAAAAACTCATTGCAGCCTTCCAAAATCACGTCGAACACTCTTATTTGTAAGTGAAACTTACAAATTAGGCTATTTCCTTAACATACTTGTCATTATATTCACTAATTGTATACATATATATTACGTGAAATGCAATTAGGACTTGTTTTTGTCACGGGATCTAACTGATGGGTTTTGAGCATTCTAACACTCCTAAGGTGTACATGCAACCCTAGAAACCTTGGATCTATGTTTTCTCTAATATTCATGCAAATAAGAATTTTCCAAGGTTTACATCCTAACTAGCATGGCATGGGGTACTTGTAATATAAAAACTAGTAGAATGACATACCTTTGTAGTTGCTTGGATTCCTTAAGACTTTGTGAGCCTAACACCTCAAATTTGATGCCTCAAATGTTTCACACAACACCACAACTCTTGGAATAACTTGAGAGAAGAACACTTTGATCACAAAATCGGCTAGCCCTCCTTGTCTTGTAATAGTGGCCGATTTTGCTAGCTATGGAGCTCTTTATATAGCGTGCCACATGTAGGGTTACACCATGTAAACCCTAATGTGCATGGCTTTTCATTTCCTCCATGATCCATGGGTTATAGCTGTTGGATTAGTGTCTAAGTCCATAACTATAATTGGTATGTACTTGACCCGATTTGGCATGGTCCATTTGGGTTGCACTTCACCGGAACAATTTATATGGATAGTCTTTTGAGAATAGTATGTTTATGATTTATATTAATATATTATAAGTTCTAATATATTAATATGGAATCATATTATTTAATTAGTATTGATCAAGAATTAATTTAGAATTAATTTAGTTGATCAAAAGGAACTAATTAAATATGGACTCTTATATATATATATATATATATATATATATATATATATATATATATATATATATATATGGAATGGACCAAGTTCATTTAGGTTGGGGTAAGCTTGCATGGATAGTCCATGGAGTTTTTAACCCATGGATCCTATGGAAATGAAAGCTCATGGGTATTAGGGTTTACATGGATGAAACCCTAATCCTCCATATTATATAAAGAGGTCCTTGGCACTTGAAATTGGCACTAGTGTGTGAGGACAAAGGGTGGGCCGATTTCTAGAAGTGCTTGCTATTATCTCAAGTTTTCCAAGGTGTTTTTGGTGATTTGTGATTCCACTTGAGGCTTCCAATTTATTGGGACTAAGCTCTTAAAGTTCAAAACTTCAAGCTACACCAAAAGGTATGTTATCTAACTAGGCTTTTTGTAGTATAGTTACTTCATATTATGCTAGTTAGGATAAAAACTTGGAATATTGAATATTTGCATGTATAATAGAGAAAAACATAGATCCAAGGTTTATAGGGTTGCATGTACACCATAGGAGTGTTTGAATGCTCAAAACCCATCAGTGGTATCAGAGCCTAGGCTTGTTTTCAATTATACTTGATGCTATTTGCAAGAAAAATCGTTTTTTTTAATCTGCCAGTTCACCACGAGGTGGTGACTGTTCAGTGAAAAAAAATTAGTTTTTGGACTGTTTTGGATTAGAATAATTACCACAAAGTGTTTTTGTTCATAAAACTTGATTTTGATGTTATGGTAATGTTTATTCTCATCCAAATAAATGATAATTGTCAAAGTTTCAAGACTTGTTTTAGTTTATGTGATTAGCTAAGTTCTTGAAAATTGTTGATATGAATTATCTTTACTTATGAGTTTGATCTTGTTCATAGAAAAATTACTTGATTATTGTGTTAATTGGTAATTTGATCTTAATGGTTTTTATGAACTCCATAACTTGTCCTCAAGTTATGGAAAATGAAGAGTTTTTCTTTTAAAGATCCATTAAAATGTATAGGTTACAAAAATTGAAGAGTCTTTTTGTTTTATGAACTCCATAACTTGTCCGCAAGTTATGGATGTTCAAGAGTCTCTTCATTAAAGTTTTTAAAACCTTAATTAAACTCATAAGTAATGAAAATCCAAAAGTTTTTGAATAGTTCAAAACTTGCCCTCAAGTTTTGGAATTTGTAAAGTCTCACACACACTTTAATTCCAAACCCTAAAGTTCAACTCTTATAATATATAGTATTATAAGTTAATAATATATATATATATATATATATATATATATATATAAGAGCAAGTCAGTCTTACCGTTAGTAGGCCTCATTCACGAAGCCGTTCTATAAGGGGGGGGGGGGTATAAGGTTGTTGCTTATAAAATGGCAGCTTAATGGGTGTCCACTCTCACCCACCGCTTCCTTGACTGGTGGAGGGTCGTTAGCCGAACGGGTAGGACAAGGACGATAATTTTCATTAGAAGTATAATGATAAATATAAAGTAACTAAACCTTTTATAAATTCCCAATCTTAGTTACTTAGGAAAATGTGAATTTGGTGCTAACCCATGAAATTATACTTTGCACTTTGCTTAAGTCGTTAGTGGAGCGTGTGTGGTTAACCGGCACACTAACCTGGATTTAACAAGGTAGGCAAAGGGTAACTTAATGTTTATGATAGGATCGGTGGAGCGCGTGTGGTTAACCGACACATTGATTAAGTGATAAATATTAAGGGTACCAAGTATATTTGCATGGTTATTCACACCTTGTTTTGTGATCCTCGGCATCCTAGTCACAAAACTTGAGAGGGCACAATCGAGATTGAAACATGCCATTGAAAAGTTCAATGAATCTCAAAAGATATAGGAGTTTCAAAGCCAATTAAAAACCTAATAATTTATTTTGTTTTTCATGGTGGAAATTGGTGAATCGTCATTCACCTACCATCAAATATTTTATAGCTTGGATAACGACATCCCTCTTCCAAGTTATAAAAGTATTGTGTTAGGTCCTAGCCTTAATATTTCATATTGGGTGTTATATTGAGGACTTAAATCAACTAACTTGAATATCTCCTATTGTAGATGTCTGGTTCAGACAACTATGATCTTCCCAAATCCCTAGGAACAAGCTTTCCTAATGAAGATGACGTCCCATGGTTGGTTCATGGAAATCATACTTCTCTTCCTTCACCTCCTCCAATTATTCTCCCTAACCCACAAGTTCTTGAATAGTTCAAGGTCACTCAAGCCCTATTGGCAAGCAAGGTCTATGTGTGCTCACATCTTGGAGATGAACTCACATATTGAAAAGCCGGGAGAGTTGGGTGTCAAAGTCTTGAGAAAGTTGGTTGTTCAATCACTTTCTAATTCACATAGTGAGTTTCCTTTGGGACTACTATGAAACAAACTATGACATGACCCTTAATGATCTTATCTATTTGACTAGGTGCTGCTGAATCAACAATGATTTGGAGCACTGGTAAAGCAAATTTGATTAGAAGATCAACTTCCAAAACTTCCATGGACATTGATAATGGTAACATTGAAAATCTAGAAAAGCTTTCTCTTCCCAATGGAAAGGGATCGGCCATAGTCAACTCGGTTGACCAAATGGTAAAGAGAAAGGCTAAGTCTGAAACAGTCTCGTGTACCATTCCCAAAGAGTCCATATGCTTATATTGCCAAAGGAAGGGGCATTGGTTGCAAAGCTGCTCTATTTACCTGAAAGATCATAAGGTTGGTCAAGTCAAAAAGTTTGACTCTACTTCAGGTAAGTCCACTATCTAACTCTATTAAGTTCCTATTTGGAGATTCTTATTACATGATGTGACTGGGTCACATGTTGAAGTTTTAAGAATCAAAGAAAAGAGAGGAAGCTTAAAGAATAGTAAGCTGATTCTGACCGTGAAGATGGATTTCGATCGCATGGTTCGGTGATCAGAATTTTGAGTTGTTGCTTAAGAGTTGTGATAGATTGCTTAGGAATAGATAACAACATAGTTTTTCATATGCATTTGCATTGTATGGATAAGTTTTTCCGCAAGTTTTAAAATAAAAGAAAATTTTTGATTTTATTTATTTTAAATATCCTTACAGTGGCATTTGTGAAAAAAAAAATATTGTTTATATGATTCCATTGATAGCAACATTGGAAAATGGATTTGATTTTTTCATTTGTAGTAGTGTCATAATTTACCAAATAAGGAAAGATTCTCATCAACCAAATTTCAGTTGGATAGAAACTTGGAATTATGCAAGTTGTATTGTATGGTAAATGAGAATTTTTCATCTTTGGAAAATTAAGACTAGTTCCTTGTTCACATGTATATGTGAGTCAAGTGAAGGACCAAGGGATCGAGTACACATTCTTGTGCACTGGTCAAGTCCACCACAAAAGATCGATAAGACTATTCATCATGATTTACTAAAGTTTAGTAAATATGGTTATACTTACAAGTTTAAGTATAATTCTGAAGCATTGGAAAAGTTTCGATGTATGGCAGAACAAATAAGAAGAATCAAATTTGGCAGAAAGATAAAAGTTTCTCAAATCTGAAAAGATGGGAGAGTACTTTAGTATCATGTTTTATGATCATCTTAATGATTGTGAGACCATATCACAATTCATCCTCTAGGGACATCTTAGTGCATTCCTATGGCTAAGAAGAGGAGTCATGAATTATTGAAATGGTTAAATCAAGAAGGTGATACATACTTCGTTCCAAAACAAGTCTTAGAGTCATACTCCAAGATTGTAGTTTGAGTGATACATCTTAAAGAAGGTTTATTAACACTTGTCAAATGTAAGAGTAAAATGTGTCCTACTCTTGTACATTTGAAATTGGTAAGTTGTGATGTTTTGGATAAAACAGAGATCAACTAAGGCCAATTGTGTGAAGTGTTTGTCTTGATAAGAATCTGCATTATCTCTTGAATATTTGTTTGGTAAGGAATGGGTCTTGGCAAGAGAGTCTTATATGTCAAGAGGATAGTGGGAGTCTAAAAGATTCTGAAAGAGTCTAATCAAGAATAAAACCTGTAGTTTATCACTAGCACACGACTTGAGGTTTATAACCTATCGTGTTGACATTTTCCTATTTCTGTGCCCATTCTAGTTAAAGTTGGATTTGCATATGAGTTCTGAGAGTTCTCAATTGATTGCATAACAACTTGGAAGCAATGACAGGCCCTTGTGCTGCCAGGTGACAAGAAGTTAAGACTGCACAAGTTCAGTCCATATGAATTTGTCACTAACCGTGTCTTGTGATTATGGTTTTGACAAATTCACATGGAAAGGAACACATATACCATAAAATCTAAGTGTCATAAGGTTTCTCTCCGATTCATGAAAAATGATGGTGAGGAAACACTTTCACTAAGTAGATTTTAAGTAGATAACAATTGTGATATTTGCATTCTCAAAGTCGTTAGTGGAGCGTGTGTGGTTAACCGGCACACTAACATGGACTTGTGAGAAATGGCAAAGGTCTAAACAATTGAGACTATAATTACAACATCCCTTTTCATAGTTCTAAAATTGTTTAGACACATATATGAGCTATCTAAGGAAAGGTGTATGATTTTGATAAAGTTTTATCAAAGCATCTCGTATCGGAAATCTGAACTTTGGTAAGAAAGTCAATAAAGTATTGATTTCTAGAAGTCCAGCTGATTTTTGAGTACATGTCAAAGCTAGTGGGAGCATAAGTGTTATGCGAATAATCGTCATGTTAGTGGGAGCATGATAATTATGATAAGTGTTGCAAGTTAGCAATGTTAATTATAGAAAAACAAATGTTCAATTGGGAAAAGTTGTTTTGCTATAATTAAGGGAGAGGAAATTATACTTCATTTCAATTGTAAAAGCTTAGATTGAGATTTTAATCAAATTTAGTCAAGTATATACATGAATGTTATGTTGGAATGGTTCAACATAAGGAAATTCTATATATGGGAACATTATTTGCGTTCTAAAATTCGATTATGATTACGACATCCGTTTTCATAATCTGAATTGTGAGAACATGGAAAATAGAAATAGAAATATTATAGCAAAAGACTGGTCTAGTATCATGTCTTTATGTGAGACATCATGAATCGTGTCCCATATGCTTCGGATATAGGGTCGATTGCATGTGCTATAATATTCATCTGTTCTAAATTTTTCCAAATGCCTAGAGCATTAAGAGGGAAAAAGTACTAGAACTAGATATGACTAATTTGATTAAGCAATTGTCGAGGAAAATCTAAGGTTTACCAAAGATTGGTTGCTCAGGGACAGTTAGAAGTATGGTATAAATTTTTAGAGAGGACCATATTGACATATTCTGAAAAGAGGCAACTCTTGTTCATAAGTGATAGTCAAAATGAGAATATGGAAATATTCCCATGGGTGGAAGTTATTCATTAAATATGTGTAAGATTAGGAAACTTAATGCAAGAAGGATGTTCAAAGCAATGTACTTTGAATTTGAGACTTCGTTTCCATGGAATGATCTCCATTGGAATACTCTGTAGTGACTGTTGACAAGTCTTTGTGACTTTGTGCATAATCATTACAAGAGGATCAGTGCATATAAGTTTAAAATCTAACAAGATTTCGGTAAATGGTAGGAATTTGGAATTCTTGCATTTGCGGTAAGGATTTGGGATTGTGAAATGAGAATCATTGGAATTATGTTCAATCGATCTATTTCACAAAGTAAAGATCATAGACAAACTTAGTATGCATACTTGGTGTATGGCATAACTAATGTTTGGAAAAACATAGTGTGCGTACTTGGTGTATGACATGACCAGTGTTTAGAAAACATAGTGTACATGCTTGGAGCATGGGACAACTATTGTTTTAATTCAAGTATAAAGTTGATAATTTGAAACAGTATGCAATGAATAATGTGTAATCAATATTGGTGATAAATAAAAGGTGTTCTATTTATATTCATAAGTTCTAAGACCATATTGGATTCGATTATTCTTGTGTTTCACTTTGCATGCTTTGACTTCCAGAATAACTAGGTCGTTCTTCCTGAATACTAAGTTATTCAAACCATCCACAGTCGATAATACATTGGAAGTAGGTATTAAGGCAAGACTGTCATGAAACTGGGTTGTAGATGTCCAAGGTAGTGGACATAGCAAGAGTTGCTACAACATTCATGAGTGCTCATAAGTTCTGAGTATTGGATTAAACCCACGCTCATTTGACTCACTTCATGGATTTTATCACGAGTGATCATGAGACGATAATATCTTATATTCTTCAAAGCTAGAGATATGAGTTGTTGCCTAAGAGTTGATTATACATTGATTGTACGAAAACGCATTGGTAACTCGATGTTATAAAACGTTCCTTTGTGTATGATTCAACAAGTAGTAGAACAAGCATATGAGTCGAAGTTTATCTATTCCTTTTACACTTAAAGGGATAAAAGCGATATTTGTGGGCCCCTCGATGATTTAGTGATGACACCCCGAAGTGTTTGGCCAAGCCTGGACTGATGTGATTTGTTCAATTAGCCGGTCGTCATAAATCGGAAATCGGGAAACAATAAATGGACAGAGAGAATGATTATAATCCATGTCTCAGTCCATATGATATCTAGAATGGAGGAATATATGATCCCTTATCTAATGGACGCGTCATTGATTTGATCAGAGTATGGCAGCAGCTTTAAGAGCTACGATTGCTAGTCGGGTTTTGGAGTCATACACAATAATAGTTTTAGACTTATCCATTTGGGTTGCACTTCACTGAAACAATTTATATGGATAGTCTTTTGAGAATAGTATGTTTATGATTTATATTAATATATTATAAGTTCTAATATATTAATATGGAATCATATTATTTAATTAGTATTGATCAAGAATTAATTTAGAATTAATTTAGTGATCAAAAGGAACTAATTAAATATGGACTCTTATATATATATATATATATATATATATATATATATATATATATATATATATATATATATATATATATATATATATATATATATATATGGAATGGGCCAAGTTCATTTAGGTTGGGCTAAGCTTGCATGGATAGTCCATGGAGTTTTTAACCCATGGATCCTATGGAAATGAAAGGTCATGGGTATTAGGGTTTACATGGATGAAACCCTAATCCTCTATACTATATAAAGAGGTCCTTGGCACTTGATATTGGCACTAGTGTGTGAGGACAAAGGGTGGGCTGATTTCTAGAAGTGCTTGCTATTCTCTCAAGTTTTCCAAGGTGTTTTTGGTGATTTGTGATTCCACTTGAGGCTTCCACATTATTGGGTCTAAGCTCTTAAAGTTCAAGACTTCAAGCTACACCAAAAGGTATGTTATCTAACTAGGCTTTTGTAGTATAGTTACTTCATATTATGCTAGTTAGGATAAAACATTTGAATATTGAATATTTGCATGTATAATAGAGAAAAACATAGATCCAATGTTTATAGGGTTGCATGTACACCATAGGAGTGTTAGAATGCTCAAAACTCATCAATAGCCTCCATGGAGCACCCAATGGGTCCTAGCCCAATCTAGTGAATCATGAACCATAAGCCCACTATATAAGAATGAATGGTTTACAAATCAATCCCCATATATTTAATTAGTCTCTTCTTTTATCACAAAATTAATTCCAAATTAATTCTTGATCAATACTAATTAAATAATATGATTTCATATTAATATATTAGAACTTATAATATATTAACAAATCATAAGTGTCCTTTTCTCATTTTGTCTATCGAACAGTTGGGATGTCGATGCAACCCAAATGGACCATGCCAAGCCGGGTCAAGTACATACTAAATATAGTTATGGACTTAGACACCTTATCCAACACTAACTTGTGGAACAACATCCTATATCGAACCTTCAAACGAATCACTTACTTAAGGTGAGTTAATACCCCTACAATTTAACTTTTTTCAATGTTTTTTTTTGGGGGGGGGGGGGGGGAATACAAGCAAAACACAATAGAATTGTGTTAACACTTACATGTGAAAACAAACAAACAAAGGAATTATTATGCTTATAAATATTGTTAAAAACCATTTTCAAACTCTTTTTAAACTATTTTAGATTTCTGTTTATTATCAAAATCATATTCATTTGTATATTTATGTATAATCATGCTTTAACGAACTTAGGACTATTGCTAATACATTGACTCCTGTTCCTTGTTTGGTTGTGGGCTTAGGGTAGGATCACTAATCCGACTGTCGGCTAAATCATAATTATACATGCTAAATATATACATGAATATTAAATCTCATTTTCAAAGAACATACTTAAGTCAATTGCATATGCTGGGCAAATGAGTCTTTTCTCCAAATCATTTACAGTTCAAACAAACATACTAGTAAACTATAATAGGTATAGTTTAGAGAATCAATTCATACTATTTTCTAGATCAAAGAAACAATACATGAATCAATACATACATACTATTACTTTTCATTACAAAGTACACTGCTCATTTACAAGAACAAGAAACATATACATATTATACGTAAACAAGTTAACTAGAATGTGAAATATAACTTCATGGTACTTAGCAACATTCTTGCTAAGTCATGTTTTATAACCAGAGTCTCCTGGAGGGAGAGCGTAAGTTTGTGTATAGATCTATACGGGATTGACAATCCCACACCTCGGCTGTTAGCTACAGTTGGGACCGGCAGGTCTACGGGTGACAAATGTCATATCTTTTTCGACGCCTGAAGAACGTCGTGTTTTATACTAGTCAATTTAGTATGCTTATAACCTCATTCACATTAAGCATTAACTAAACAATCCGGTTTACAAGACAAACATTTCTTCAATGGTTTTATTTTAAACAAAACTACTAAAAGATATTATCTTCCATTCCATACACACAGTGGTGTTCACACATGAACAAGGCATGCTATTTTTCTAGTAAAGATAGTTTACAAATATGGAAACATACATTTATACTATTTCAAGTACAAACATACGCTTATACTATTTCAAGTTCAAACATACATTTTACACTATTTCAAGAGAACAAAATATACAAACAGTTGGGTCTTGGGTAAAAGACTACTTTTCATTTTAAGAAGAAAATATAGGATTTTATGGAAAGTATACTAACATTTTCATGAAACAATTACAAACATTTGACACTAAATACTTATGAACTCACCAACTTAAATGTTGATACTCTCTTTCAAAATAACTTGTATTCTCAGGGAACCAGTAGACAGGTACACTAGCACAGGTTTTGAGAAGACGGAGCATGTTCAAGACTCGTCTTTTATTTTTGCTATACATTTTTGGTGTCATACAACTATACAAAGAACACACATGTATTAACTATATTATTAATGCAATGGATGTTGTTACTTGTTTTACTATTGTGCATTGTTATGATACTGTACATGACGTCCTCCACCCCCGAATGTTTCCGCCATCTCGGTTTGGGGGTGTGGCACTAAGTGACTTAAACTTATCATGGATATTTTTTTAAAGAGTCTTATCATGACCATTTTCACGAAGTCACAACTTCATAATCTCATATTTTTCTCACAATTGACCATTTTTCCATTTTGGTCAATATTTGACTAAAAGTCTAATCTTTCAAAATTCCAAGTTCTTACAATCTACCCCTTAAAGAGATTTCGTACTAGAAATATTTTCTTACTCTTTTGGTCATTCTCTTACCCAATGAACATTTCTAACGTTATTCTCTTCTTTAGCCTCTTAACCCAAAATAACAATCTATTTTCCTCTTCTTTGCATTTTCAATGCAATGGCCAATCTTTCTTCATTTATGTACTCACAATGGTTGTTAAGAGACGTCTACTACTGTATCCACCCTTATGAAATCACATTGCATACTTATCACCATTTTTCATCGTTTTGTCCTACTTTTCACAACCATGTGCATAAACTTGCCATCTTTCATTCTCTTTTCTCACAAGTATACTAACACACTTATTAACTATCTACTATTCTTAGGTAAGTTACTGGTCCACTATGCTTCCACTACGCCATTATAACTCTATAAGCGGCTACATGACTACTTTTCTTACTATTTTATAACTCTTAGTGAAGTGTTACACTTAATCACTTCGGTTTCATGCTAAAGTATTGTATCTAATTACAAGTCTCTTTCTACATAATATCTTAAAAGTTTGTGCACCAAACTTTCATATCTATCCTTTTTGTATTCCCGATACCTCAATTCTTGATCTATACATGTAAAATTCTTCCAAGTACCATGCTAATATTTTTTTCCCACCACTCGATCTTCAGGCAACTTAATGTTTCAATTGAACCATAATAAATACAATGCATGCACACTATACTTACATAGATTCAATCTCACCATTACATTCCCTGATTCACAAGTATTTTATCTCTTTCATGGTAAATTCTTCTCAATCTACCATGATATATCTTCTAATCTCAACCACTTGATCCTCAGGGCAACTTAGTGACTCCATTGAACCACGATAAGTACCATGTGTCTGCAGCACACATACACTGCATGCACATCATACTTATCCTGTTTCAATATTACTACTTCATTACTTGATTGGCAACTATCTTATATCTTTCCTCATGACCCATTTCTATACTTGTAATTTTTGGGTACTTATCTTTTTTAGCCCTCAGCTGCTCGCAAGCTAGCTGCTATGACTTTCTCACTTCTTCTTGTCTACTCTATACTTGATACATCTAAAAGATGTATTTTCACATACTTACTCTTTTCTTACATTTGGAAGTCACACGTTCCCAATGTTTCTAACTTCTCATTTCTAGATGACACATAGTCATCTCATCCTCCACTAGGATTCTACACCCACCCTTAGACTCTTTTCGCGAGTCCGCTACTGTCCCACTTCTCTATGAAACTTCTCACTCTCTTTCTAATTGTACCTTATTACACATAATGTTCAATATTTCTTCATTCTCTAATATTTACTCACAAACACATTGTCATAACACATACCTATTTGCATAATCTCATGGGTCTATCTTTTATCACACTAGGAGCTACACATTTTATTATTTATTTCTTGTAAGAATATTAACAAAGTGTCCTCTTACTCATCATAATTTATGTCTCTTACTTCTACAAAAGTGTTGACCTGTCTTCTCATGTTCCTTAGCTCTAGACACAACCATAATTGATCATTTTCTGCTATCTTTATCTTTCTCTTAAGTGTCTATCATGACAATTGTTGCATCACTTTCTTTTCATCTACATATCTGTCTTCTTTCCTCTTACAATCTATCTCTGGCTAGTTCTATCACTACAACATCTAGCAACATGGTGCAATCTCTACTATACACATCTCATACACTTCTAAATAACAATGGACTGTCTTCTCTACATGGCTACTTTCTGTGATGAAATGTCAATCGAATCTTGTACTCATCAATACACTTCTTTACTCTTTAACTCTTTCTAAGATAGGCTGTCTCTGTCTTTCTTTTCTTTATATGGGTATACAAATTCGCTTTCTCTTTCTACAATTTATGTCCCTATTTCTAACCTTATCCTTTTTATTCCTTTTTATGTCCCCGTTCTCTAATCTTCACTTTCTCTTCTTCTTTAGGACACATACTCTACATAGTGTTCATCTACTAGGACACATCAACTCTATTAAATCTTTCTTTCATGACACTACAATATCATTATCTACACATACTCTTGGGATATCTTTAACTAGAGAGCACATGCTTGTCATTTCGCAAAATGACATTTCTTTCTTTCTTCTCTAACATTCTGGACCCAAACCTTCAAGGTTGGAAAGTCTACTAATCTCTAACTCTTCAGGTTCTTTATCTTCCAATATCTTCAGCCGTGTACCTTGATCTCTTAACATGATTTATCACAAAAACCAACTCACATTCTCTTCTTCTCATCTATCTTCCACATTTTAAGACTAGGAATGGATACACCAAGCCTAATTCACTTAAACTATGGCTCTGATACCAACTGTAACAACCCATATTTTCTATACATAACATCTAAGGGAAATATTAGAGTTTTTCATACAATTACGGAATTATATACAAATTAAAACACTTTAAATCCCATGTTAAATCACAGATTTACAATAAAAATTTAACTATTGCATGAATAACAAAGAAATACATAAATAGCATCCTACTACTCTCTTCTGGTGCCACGACTACTACTACCTAAACCTGCAAAACATAAATCCCTACAACATCATACACAATGTTTCTAGTGAGTTATTCTTTCTACTTTTCTTATCTCTCTTCTTTTTCTTCTTTCGTATACTCTGCGATCTAAGTCTTTCTCTAACACATACACTACTATGTAGTCTTTTTTCATCTATCTCTTCTATCTTTCAACTCTAATATTTCTTTTTACTCTTTCTCATCTCATTGAACTATTTCTCTTCCATCTACTCTATTTCTCATACTCTTCTCTTAGCCTCTTCTTAGTCTTTTCTTATGCTCTACTCATACTCTATCCCTGTCTCTAACTCTATCTCTAATCTACTTTGTCTCTTCTCTACTCTATCTCTCCCCTGCTCTATCTCTTCGCTTTTCTACCTCTTTTCTGATCTACTATTCTCTAATGCCTCATCATTATTTTCCCATGTAGACCCAATGGGCACATCTCATACCAAACTCTAAGGGAACAACATCCCACTAACATTATCGAGCACACTCATCCGGTCTTACTCATCTCTCTTATGATCCTTCATCCATCCTTAATCTCTCTTCTTATCTTGAAACCTCTCATGGATTCCTTACTCTTAATCCCTCATGGATTATCTCTAAGTTCTTACAAATGACTCTCTTATCTCATTCCTCTCAAGCGACCTTTCTCTATCTTCTCTAACCATACATAATTTGGATTCCCGCAGGAACCATCTATCTACATCCCTAAAGGGATCATCATCTCTTTTACCTGTACGGACATAATCTCATTCATGAAGGAATCATACTCTCTGTCCCCATAGGAACCATACTCTTATTCCCAAAGGAATCTCAACCTATTTTCCCTGAAGGAAGTTCTATCTTTTGTCCCCGAAGGAACCATTTATCTTTTGTCCCTGAATGAACCATCTTTATCTACATCTTTATCTTTGTTATGTGAATCATCACATAACACTTGTCTCATGAACCATCTATCTATTTATCTCATCAAGAAATATTCTATTATTCATCTAGTACTTAATACATTAAGTACTTAATACATTAAGTACTTAATCTCTATCATTGTCTATTAACATATAGGTATTCTACACAATACCATTAATGTCTAGAGATACATATATACACTTATGATTATAGTACATATAATAATACTCTGTCTCTGTCTACACTCTCTTAGGTATCAGCAGATACCATGCTCATCATCTGCTCATGCATAGGATTATATTACATGTAATCCTAATTTTTCTTTATCAACAGTTACAAGTATTACTCGTAATACCTATATTCATTTTTTAGCCACCTATACATATTGTAGTTATACATACATGCTCAGATACATGGTCTTACATGTATAACCATATTTATATAATCTTACATAAGATTATAATCAATATAATCTTATCATGATATCCTCTATGTCATGCTCAGGTATATGACTCTTTACATACAAACATACATATATACATGCATTAAATGTATAACATAATTTAAAGAGGAAGAGTGAGAGCTATAACTCACCTTATCAGTTAGTGACGACTAACGTTCCTACTTTCTTCAATTCAACCATTAAGGCATTATGGATCTATCTTCTTTGCTTTTAGGCCTAATCATACACATATACAAGCATATTAATACTTGTATTAGCCTATTAAGAGCTTAATAATTGTTGTGGTTAAAATGACACCTAATAGATCAAAACTCTATCTTTTCATTCTCTATCTATTAATCTATTCCAACCAATGAATTAACCATCCCATACTACCTAATTCATCACAATCTAATCTTTAGTGTATCAACCATAATCCTCACTAGTTAGGGTTTCAAACCCTAACTCTCAATGGATTGATTTCACCATGGAAATTCCTTATAAAGCTTGTTAAAAGCTTCTATTCACTCCTAATAGCATCATAATTTAGTTATAAACTGATTAACTCAAGCAATCTAACCAAATAAACGATTCTACAATTGAAGCTTAAAGCTTCATAAAAGGAAGAAAACATTACCTCAAGGGGAAAAGGATGTTAATTCTTGAAATCCACCATATCTAACTCATCTTGGCACCATCTTTGTACCATAATCTCCCCATCTCAACTCTTTATCCATTTTAGGAGGAAAATGTTCGAGATTGAGGTTTAAACATTCTTAAATTTGTTTCCTGACTGCATAACAGTGCCACAACAATTTCCTAACCACGTCGTGGTGACCAGTATTGGAGACCAGTGTCGACTTTTTGATAGTGCCGTGGCAAGGCTCTTACTACGCCACAATGTCGCATATCACATACTTCATTCCAGCTTTGGCCAATTCCCATTCCAACTTCAAACACTCATAACTTATGCGTTTTAAACTCATTTCTAATGATCTTTATATCAATACGAGGGTGGGAACATACTCTATAATTCTATTAAATCAATTATCACTGTCTTAATACGGGTCTTAATCGATTAAGTCACAAAGTTGGCCCAAAAAGCATAGAATTCCCGTTTTTCCATTTTGACTGAAAATGCATATTCTTATGCATTATTTCTCTTGAACTTACTCATCTAACCTCTTCTAAGTGACTTATACTTATCTTGACCATTTTGATGATGTCACAACTTCATATTCTCATATTTTTCTCATAATGAACCATTTTACCTTTTTGGTCAATATTTGATTAAAAGTCAAATGTTTCTAAATTTTAGGTTCTTACATAAAAGTAACTTTCTAAGAGTGTCACACCCCAAACCGGAACGGCGGAAACGTTCGAGGGCGGAGGACGTCATGTACAGTATCACAACAGTTGTATAATAGTAATCAAAGCAACAACAACCATTGTATTGATAACATAGTATTTACATTGTATTCATAACATTTCTTGTTTAACATTAATACTATAGCAAAAGATAAGACAAGATGCTACTATGATCCGTCTTCGAAACGCCTGAGAGGGTACCTGTCTACTAACTTTCCTGAGAATACAAGTGGTTTGAAAAAGTGTCAACATTAAAGTTGGTGAGTTCATAAGTATTTTGTTTGAAAAGGTATGTTCTTTGTTATTAAAAACGTTACTGTATTCTTCCAGAAAATCCAATATTTTCTTAGTAAATAAATCGTATTCTTGGTACTTTGAGGCCAAAAAGTATAAGTTTCTTATGTTTATAACTTGTGATTCGAGGCTCTGATTCCTGTAATTTTTATTACCTGTACTGTTACCTCCTATGATTACTTAATGTATATAAATTATATATGAGTAATATCGAACGGACAGTCGATTGGGTGATTCTGCCCTAAGCCCACAACCAAACAAGGAACAGGAAGTAAGGCGGAAATCACACATCCCACTGCCTATCGGATATTATTTATATATAACTCTGATGTATACACTAAAGAATCATAGAATTAACAATTAGGGGTTCTTTATATACTATTTTGTAAATAAGTGTTAAATCTTTCATAAAAACGTTCTTAGTTCCACTCTTTCTATTGTAAAACATTGTTTTCGGTAAGTAATTGTATCTGTTTTCAGAAAGTCAAAATTTTAAACTGTTTACTTGTAAGTAATGATGTTTATCCTAGAAAATCCTGTATTTTTCCATGAAACCGGTTTGTAGTCTTAAACGTTCCAAGACCGAAATGTACAAGTGTAATTACCATACTTAATTTAATGATACCTAGTTTTATTCATAAGTAAAACTAGTTGAAATTGGGTTTTGCCCTGAAATCCGAATGTAAAGTTAATATTCAAATAAAATTATTTGAAAATATATTACTCGTAAATAAGTCGTTGTTTTCTCATTGTGAGTTCTTATAACCATACTAACCCAGTCGTCCTGATCGCGACGTTTTTTAGGCGTCGGAATGTTAACGACATTTGTCACCCCAGGCCTGCCGGCCTGACTGTAGCTAACAGTCGGGATGTGGGATTGTCAGTCCCAAATAGATCTATACACAAATATCTCGCTCTCCCTACAAGAGACTCTGGTTATAAATCACGACTTTTACCAGTACTTAGATAAGTACACAAAGACATATCACAAATTGCTGCAACGTTTTTACGAATAATAACTGAAAACCCTTTTTGTTTATCTGTTATCTGAAAACCCTTTTTGTTTATATGTTAACTTGTACTTTGTAAAATAGATCATTTGTTCCATAGACTATACCTATTATAGTTTATAAGTTTTGTTTCCGTGTTGTAACCTGAACCTTGTAAAATAGTATCTTTGTTTCATAAACTATACATATTATAGTTTATAAGCTTGTTTCTGTATTTTTGTGAAAACCGTTGCGTTTTAACATGTTTAGTAAAATCATTTGTGAATTTAATAGTAACGATATTTTTCGTATTTAGTAAATTTCACGTTTAATTTCTTATTAACGGTAAGAAAACATAATAAGAAATTTTATATTTTTAAACACAATATTTCTTGTGTTTTACTTGTATTCTCCCCCTAAAACAATTTAAAAATCGTGAAAACGTAGGGGTATGAACTCACCTCGTATGTAGTCGCGATTAGTTAATATGATAGTAACGGTGTCTTCGGGCTAGAACACGGGAAGTTATTCATGTCCTAATTGTTTTAAACATATAGTAAGGTGTAAATATTATGATCTAATAACACAAGTGTTTTATAAAACACTAATTAATATGTAGAGAACTTACGATCAAATATGATAGTTCTTGATCACTGGGAACGTATGAAGCTAAATTTGGGAGAAAAGAAGTTTGATATTTGAGAGAAAGTTATGGAGTGTTTCATTCACTGGAAATGTTTAGATGATTCAAATTGGTATCTTAAGTATGAAGGAAATAAAAAGAATTAAAAAGAAAAGGTAGGTGCTGAGGTATTGACAAGTGAGGTTATTGGTTAGTGTGCCAAGGGTGTTCTCGGCCTATCCTATCAAACCGAGAACTAAGTTTGCGGTCAAAAGGTCCGACCAAAAAGAGTCTTCGGTCATGAGGTTTATAATTCAAGTGGTTTGCGGTTGGACTGATTTCGGTCTGAGGTGGTGGCCTTGCGAGGGTTTGCGGTCCAACTCGATTTCGGTCCGAGGAGGTGGCTTCTCATGAGGTTTTCGGTGGTTGATTTGCCATGCGAAATTTTCCGTTTTTAATTAAAAATGGTTTTTCGCTTTTAAATGCATTTTATTCCTTTACTAAAACACATATTTTAACCATAAACATTTGATTAAATAAAATGGTTTTTAATTATTTTACTCTTGTTTGACTTAGTTGACCATTTTACAGATTTGAAAATAACGGGTTGTTACAAAGAGTGTTTGTGTTATCATAACATTTAAGCCATACATTTTACTCTTAATCTTCAACTAATCAAAGAGTGAATTGATATTTAATGTGATTGTTGTTGAGCCAAACATTGTACTCTTGATATTCAACTAATCAAAGAGTTGAATTGATATTTAATTTGATTGTTGTTTTTAGAATTCCACAAGTTGTTTCTCATTTTTGTTTCTTAATTTTCGAAAACCGAAATGCTTATCGAACCAAACGTTTGGAATGAAAACATCAAAAAACCCATGATCGAACTGATTTATAGTAAATGCTTAAAAATCTATACTTTATCTACATATTATAAATGAAATATATAAGTAGTTGCTTGGTTGGATGGTTAAGGTTGTAGAGATGGGAAAGAAAAGTCATAGGTTCGAAACTTGTCATTTGTGTTGCATTTTATTTTGCAAGCTATATTTCAAGCCTTAAAGTGTCCTACAATGATGATGGAACACAAACCACATGAACATCGTCTCTTTCCTTATCCTCTATATAACATTTCTGATTAAAAAAAATAGAGTTAAGCTTATTCAAGTGAACCAAACTGATGAGTTTAGGTTTGTTTTTAAAAATTTGAAAACCAAAATATTGAGTTTGGGTTTGATTTTCGGTCGAAACTGACCCATGTTCACCTTTAGCTCTTACTATGCACGCGTTGAAGAAGAGACAATAAAGACCTAATGTTTTTACTTAGACATACAACGTAACAAACAAGAGAAAGAAAAAATGATCCCGACCTTTGATGCTCACCAAATGGACTTTTTTAAATGTATGTTGTTACTAGGGAACAAAACCATAAAAATATTTAACTTGAACCATCGATGCAAAAGTTTAAAGAAAATCATGTGAAATTAGTTAGTGAGTCAATGACTTTTTTGGTAGATAAATTCAATACTTTGTATGCTTTTCGGCCATGAGGATAACCAATGAAAATACAAGATTGAGCTCTTTCCATAAATTTGTCCCTTCCAACCGTGTTAGTACTTACATAACACAAACATCCAAAACTTTTCAGGCAAGAAACATCAAGTTTGGTTTGATGAAGTATCTCAAAAGGAATTTGATTTTTAAGAACAGTTGAAGGCATTCTATTGATCAAATGACCCGCTGTTCTTATACATTCTCCCCAATATGCATTTCCTAATCCAGATTGGATATATAATGCCCTTGCCACTTCAAGAATATGTTTATGGTTTCTTTCTACGATCCCATTTTGCTGTGGTGTATAGGGTGTAGATTTTTGATGTATAATTCCTTGAGATGAATAAAATTGAACTTCTAACCCACCAAATCACCTTCAAGATTACATATGTAATCACAGTTAGCTTCAAGATCCCATGCATTTTTGTAATCACACAATTATTGATTTGTGTATGAATGTTGATACAACCACCAATATTGCTCAATCATACACAAATACAACTCTTGCATTTCATACACAAGCTCCAATCTTTGAACCCACATTTTATCATGAGGCAAAAGGTAATCCTTCATGGGAAGAAGCTATGCAGAAGGAACTTACTGGTCTTAAAGATAATGACACTTAGGACATTGTTCATTTACCCAAAGGAAAGAAGTTAATTTCTTGCAAGTGGATTTATAAAGTGAAATATTGAGCAGATGTGTCTTTAGAAAGATATAAAGCTAGACTAGTGGCTAAGGGGTTCACACAAAAAAGTCCTTGAATCACTAACTAATTTCACAAATCACAAACTAGAAGATCATTTTTTTACGTTGGTACTCAATAATGTGAATTGATCGTTAAAACTCCGTTATTGTGAGCATTGATTCAAAATCCAGGTAGGGTTAATTATTTCTTTTTTTTTTTTTTTTTTAAATGATTTTAACTATAGAAAACCGTAAAAGAAATTGAAAAGGATAAATAAATAATTTGAAATAAAAATTGATATAAATTGATTAAATTCTTTAGGAATTATATCATAGATTTTGAGAAAAAAAAATGAGGTTTTGTCTTATTCTAACATCTACCTAGCCCACTGATCTCTGTGTTTAAAACCAACGAGTTCGGGGTGGGTTTTATGGTATGCAAAGCAGCTCAACCCTGAAGAAGAAGAAAGTATCAAATCCAAACACACGAGGATGGATTTTGAATTGGTGAAGAGTTTCTTGGAGAAAAGCAGCTCCGGTGTATCATCCGAGGATATTGATTCCATGCCTTTCAGGTTCTTCGAGCCCATGATTATGTCAGGCCTTAAAGTAGATCTCATAGAACGTGGTCGCGTCCTTTGCTCCATGAAAGTTCCTCCTCGTTTACTGGTTAGTTAGGGCATCTTTCACTCCATCGATTCAACAAAATGAACGATCTTTGTAACCCTAAGAAATTACTTTGGGGAAAATCAGACACCCTTTAGTTGCTTTGTTTTCA
This sequence comes from Lactuca virosa, assembly GCF_052849685.1. Lineage (NCBI taxonomy): Eukaryota > Viridiplantae > Streptophyta > Magnoliopsida > Asterales > Asteraceae > Lactuca > Lactuca virosa. Next base: position 124,841,486 of record NC_136427.1, on the reverse strand, counting down.
GTGAAATTGAAGATTCAGTAACCAATTTTCTTTTTCGAAATTATGGACGGAAGAACGTAGGTAATTCCTTGCACGGTGGAGCTACGGCTGCGCTAGTGGATGTGGTGGGTTCGTCTGTAATCATGACAATGGACAGTGTAGCGACCACCGGAGTTTCAGTAGAGATTAATGTTTCATACTTGGATGCTGCTTTTGTTGGTGTACGTATCTCTTTCATCTGTTCGTAATTCATAATTCATTACTATGAACATATCATCCTAATTCCACTTTGAAAATTTGTCATCTATGATGTTGATTGCAATCCTCTGTATATATATGGTTTTATCATAGAATGTTAATATATTCGTGGGAAAAAGTTGGTTTTTCCCCATGACTTGATATATAGCATAGGAAGATAGTCCCAAGAATCTTGAATCCTTGTTGAAATAGGATTTAGGGAAAAATGATTTGTCCTAATTTAAGAAGGAAAAAGTTTGTTCCAGATCTAAAATTATGGATTGGTTTAGCAAAGGAGATTGAAATCAAGTACTTATGTTATTGTCTTATATTGATCTGGTATGTTACTATTGTCTTTGAAAATATTTACAGACTTCTTTATATATTGACTCTTAATCTTTCGAAATGAAGGACTTGAAGCCTTTGAGTATTGCAATGTACATTTAATCAAATGATAAAAAGATTTCATGGTTTTGTTACAGGATGAGATTGAGATAGAGGCTAAAGCATTGCGTGTTGGGAAGGCTGTTGCTGTTGTGAGTGTAGAATTTAGGAAGAAGAAAACTGGAAAAATAATTGCACAAGGGCGACATACTAAGTATTTGGCTGTATCAAGTAAATTATGAACTTTAGGTGTCTTCTCATATTGAGTAAGCCCCTTAATCACAGTACAAACTGTTTGAATAAAATATTGTCTGTATAAATGATGTTTGACAAATATTTGGGTAAGTGGCATCAATATTTGGTAAATGGAGGGAAAAATAAGAGGGTCCCTCAATCACAAGACACTATATTCGTGCATACATATATGGTAATAAGTAAACAGTAAATTAAGATTTTATTCCGTTACTAGGTTATAACCCATGGACACCACGGGTGAAAAAGATAAAATTAATTTTAATTAAATTATAAGTTAATTATTGACCAATGGTAATAAAAAAATTAAATAATTTATAAATATAGTTGTTTTGTCTGTAATTTGATAATGATACAGTAGGTTGAAACTACAAAATCATAATGGTTTGAATATCCGATCGAGAATTTGTATTTATAGATATGTTAGAAATTATGATTTTCATAATGCAATAAATTTATGAATATAGTTTTTTTAAAATGAAAATATTCATGGAAATGATATTATATGAAATTTAAACTATATTGTAAGAAAAATAAGTACATATAAGAAAACAATTATACATTAAAATAGGAAAGTAATGATCATATACTAAACTTCCCGAACCTAAAATTTTCAAATTATAAACTTTTATTGAATTTTAAGTTTATTAATATCTTATCTATATATAAATGGATGAAAGTACATTTTCATTACAAAAAAAAAATAATAAATAAATAAATAAATAAAAACCCAAATTGCTTCCCTGTCAGGTATGATTCCCCACCAACCATACTTTTGAAAGTATGTTGCTATTATAGGAAAAAAAAAAAAACAAAATAATTTGATAAACCAAACAAATAACCTATGCAACCGGAAAAAATAATGTTTGAAAGTTGGATGTTATATAAAAAAGGAATGAAATAAGACAAAAGATGATATAATGCATGTTGTTATCCCGAGATAGTTGTAAAGAAATCCAAGAATTTTGTAGAGGAGATAAATCACATTTTGAGGAACATTAAAGGTATCAGATTGTGGTTTGATTTATCTCAAAGGGTATATTATTGGAAAGAAAGAAATGTTGAGTAAATCATTGGGAAAAGTCAACTGCGAAGATAAGAAGACGATGCTTAAGAGTCAAGATGATGCAGTTTCTGAATTAGGGGGGATATGTTGGATAATCCAGAAACTGGGACAATTTTAGGCCCAGGGGTATTTTCGGACAAATTGCCATATTTTAGTTTTGGTATATGCTTAGGATTCTGTTTTCCAGTAGACGTATTTCATTAGGTTTCTTTTAATGTTTCATATAACTAAGCTCCTGTAGTTTGATCTAAATTTAAGTTTTAAGTTCTAAGTTTTGCAATTAAAAGTATTCTTTCAAATTATATTTTTTGTATCATGTTTTCCCCAATTCCTTCCTGCGTATCTGTGTGCTTGAGGTAGATTATCTCACATGTACCTTGGTGAGCAAGGTATAATCAGTAAGCTAAAGTTCTAATCCCTGTTCTGTCACCAATTCTCATTTTGTTCATATGATCAGAGTAAGTGTCCAGCGGTTTCACTTCTTCCTACCTGTTACATTAATTAGTTCTTCCTGTGATTATCTTGGTGCACAAGGTGCTTTGTGAAGCAGCCCATGTTCTAGTTTTTTATTGAGATTGAAGCATATGAAGTTTATAACCAAACAAATAAAACTTTATAAATTAAAAAGTTAAAAGCAGTTGTTTAAGCATCTAAATGTATATACATAATTTGGATACTTAGTAGAATAATTTTCCAGAATGTATCAATTAAAGATCACTAATCTAATAGAATGGAAATTCGAAATTGCAAAACATGGAAACTGGATATATTTTTGAAGGGTGTGATGGTCTTTTATTAAAAAGAATGAAAGTTAAAAGAAAAGGGAGGGTGGCGATGAGATATAAAGTAAATCAAAAGTGCTAAATGCTTGTTTAAAAATATTTTACTGCATTTTTTTATCAGATTAGTCTTTTGATTGAGTTTTTTCAAGAACTGGAGCTTGGTAGGAGGAAGTGCCTAGTGTCATACTAATAACAGGAAACACACTGTTAGTCATGAAACATATCATTCAAGCCAATTTATAAAGACGTGTGATATATAAAACTATATTCCAAACACCTCAAGATCGTCAAAAGGGAGCCTTCAATGGGTTGCAATAGTGGCGTGGCATTTCCTGTCAATAAACAAAATTAGAATAAAATTATGCTACTTAAAATCACAAGAAGAAACTAAACTATGATGCTATATTAGACAATTAAATGAAAGTATGCTGCTCTTTTCTAGCATTTAAAATTTTAAAATTTGAATGTTACATATATTTGATCTATTTTTCAAACTTATTATTTTCATTTTAATTCATGTGATAAACACATCAACAATTTTTAGTATTTCATGTCAATGCAACGATATAAACTTTATAATAAATGGATTTTATAGCATTTATTTTTCTAAATAAAATTAAATGAATTGCAAATTTTATACATAACTTTCCGTAAAAAACATAACAGTACCTACTAAAATAATACTATATGGACCAAAATGCCCTTTTGCTATTGGTTAAGATGGCACTGGTTGACAGTTGCAGAATTGAAAACTTTTCTTTTAAGTTGGTTCTTTTTTAATAATCATTACTAATTTTATAAGTTTTATCGCTTGAGAGGTTATTAACTAAAAAAAATACAATAAGGTTAAAACCTTTGAATTTGGTTTTGAGAGTGATACTTTATAAGTGATTATAACAACCTCATTTAAATTTGTTAAGAAATATTCTTTTTAAAAATATTTCTTGATTGGTTGTTATTATTATAAAATGATTCCCAACATCATCATGTTTTTATAATCTTTTTTAACTGTCATTACAATGGTCATGTTTTTATAACTTTTTTTAATTGTCATTACAATGGTCATTTGACATATTATCAGTTGCCAACACTGTGATATCTCTTAACCTGAACCAACAAAAGGGGCCTCAAGCAGATAAATGGTTGAATTAGTTTCTTCCTATCTAATAGCATTTAAAAGGAATTAAAAATAAGATCTTGTTTAAGCATTTCATCGAGCACTTGGTGTGCATAATCAAACTTGTCACATTTTAACAACATATCATTGGTTTTTTTCTTTATTCATACTATCATTCAGTTTTTTCAATCTAAACATATCTAAAGCTTCAAATCTTGAATTAAAAGTCAAAAAAGAAATAGTTGCTATCAAGAAAATTAATACGAACTTGAAAAATTACAAACCTTGAAATAAGCAGATCACTAATCAGTTGAATCTTAGATTACATATAAAACCTAAGCTGCAACAACACCATTCACGTGTATTAGACAAATCAACAACAGATCAAGGAAAACCTATAATGGAAACCATTCAGAGGACGATACTTGAGGTTCCTTGCAATCGCTGCCATTAATAGAGAGGAAAAAGAAGATTAGGATTGAAAAGAAGGAAATAACGAAGAAAAATAAGGGATTGGAGATATTTAAGGATCGACAACATCAAAGAAGGAAGGTCTAAAAGATGAATTGGTATGGAATCTTGTATTTAAAAATTAATCGATGATGTTTAGGAATAGAGATGATGAAAACCGAAATTGCATCAAATTCGGAAGCTGAATTATACGGATACATATTTGATTACAGATTTTATATTTAATGATGAATTGGCGTGAGAAAATAAAGAGAATTGCTGGAGAGATGGACACGTGGCAGAAGGCAGGTCTAAAAGATGGACATGTGGCTTCTAGGAGAGGTTTTTATTAAGAGTTGAGATTTTTTTTATCTACTACAAACATTAGAATTCATTCCAATTCTATTTTCTTACTCTCCCATCATGGAACAAAATCCAAACACTACACCAAATCGAAATCCAAATCAAGATGGTCTGTTCTCACTATATCTGAATTTTGAGTCTCCATAAGTGGCTTCATGAACTTGCTCCAAGGCTCCCAAATCCCCCAATAAAACCTTTTCCAACCCAAAGTTATTTCCATCAAACTTTTTACTTTTTACAAACCACAATTCTGATTTCAACAACCAAAATTTTAAACCTAACAATCTCCACAACCCCATCGGAATCTCCCAATGAAATATTTGACACACAATTCAATGAGCACCGACGACTTTCAAAGAAAAAAGTGAAAAAAAACAAAGTCACCTCAAACGGGACCCAAGGCTTGGGATGAAAATGAAGAAACTGCTTTAGCACGTGCTTGGATTTTCGCCTCTCGAGACAATAGAATGGGAAAGCTCAGTCGAAAGAAATGTTTTAGGAGCTGATTATAATAATTCACTTCCACGATGAAGTTAAATGTGTTTTGCTAGAATAATGATGCGTTTTCTTTAACAGAATGTACAACCTCCTAAAAAACCAACAAAAAAGTCGGAGTAGCGACCTCAACTCTCTCGCTCAAACAATAGCGAGCATCCCAAAAAACCACATAAACCTTTTCGGTATATCAATGTTTGGCATGAGTAGAAGAAAGAACCGAAATGGCTGATTCAACCGGAAGTTCAAACGCAATCCATAACAAACGACCCAAGAATTCTAAAACAAATAGCTACACCCAACAATCAGACATGCTAAACATAATCAACCTCAACGATGAGACCGACGACATTCAGGTGGAGAACTTCCACGATGACTGGTTTGAAGGGATAGAAGGATCGGGATCGGGTCAAAAAAGTTCGAACCCAAATCACTTATTTGTATACATGCCATTTGGGGTTAACAAGAAAATATATACCAAAGTAGGTTAGCAAGCAACCTAATATCCCATATAAACTATTTGAGTGGATAAAATCATAAAATAAGTAATTGATAAAATAAGTACCACACTTATTAATGATGATAATTTGTGGATGGGCGTGCGGAGGTTGATTTAACGTATAGAATTGGAGAATATCTCCAATTGTTTATTGTAACGAGTTTATATGAGATATTATTTCATATTTGGCTGATATATTTGATTGTTTGATTTATTTGATTATTACAATATTTAACATATATGAGTTTATGAATTGAATGAGATTGTTGATTAAAAACACATGTAACTCACTAGTCTGCGGACTAACATAGTGGTGCTATGTACTCATGTGAAAAGGATTGAGACACCACTGCTTGGAGAGGATTTTTTGGGAAAATTAGGGTTTGTGGTGGAGATCTGGATACCGACTTGGATCATGATATCACTTTCCGTACTGATATTTCTACCCTATGCATGGGTTACAAGAAATTCAACCTAGGATAATCCAAGTGGACACTTACGATTCTAGGCACAGAAATCGTAAACCAAAATGCTAGAGGATTCTGTGAAAGTATGATGAAAAACGAGAGCTTAAGATCGTAACCCCCTTCTGAAAACCCCGGACCCCGGACTAGTCGTCGAACCGGCTTCTAATTCGATCTTATACATGCGTGCACTTCGCACAACCCCGTACATATAATAGAGTACAAATTATGAAGCCCCTTAGCTCACATGTTAGTTCCAGTTACTTAAAATGACATGGTGACACTAAAATCACCAACAGGATTTTGGAGGAATAGAAAAGATGATATAATCTCTTCATTTTTACTATGGTTGTGGATAATGATTTTGTAACACCAGGTCGTAACAACTCTGATATTTTAAAATGTTTTTGTTAAAGTCCATTTTTACTATGATAGAGTATTATGGTAGCAATGCAACCACAAAAATTTTTGAGTTTTGAAATTATGGGTGTTATGCAGAGATGTTGCTCGACCACCTCCTGAGTTGCCCACTTTCATAGTGTTCTTTCTGGAAAAAACATTTTACTTCTGAAGCGAAAGATTCCGAATCAGAATCGGAGGATTATGTGGTTTCAGATTTTATAGAGGATTATGGACTATGAGTGGGTGATGATGGTGGTGGTTTTGGGAAGGATGTGAAGTTGGGTTCGAGTTTGTTCTACTTTGTGGATTATTGATCTCAGGTGGTGAGGAGAGTGATGGAGTCGATGAATCCATTTGTTATTTCTTCAGCTTCCTCACGAATTTCTCAATTTATATATCAAAATCTATTGGCTTTTCCAAAAACCAAACTACACCTAAGACTTTGTGTTATGATTATTTTCAGCTTTCATTTTCACTGCACCTTAGTACCTCCTCCTCACTTTCTCCATCTTTCAAACCGTGAGATACTTATTTTTTATCTTTTAATATATTATTTTCGTATAGAATTTATTACCTAGCCATTGCAGATAATAACTTGAAGCTAGTACTAAAATGTTTCCAACTTATCTACTATATAATAAATTTGTTTTTTCATTCGATAAAGTTGGTGATAAAGCTTTTTCTCCTTAATTTATCTCTTCCAATCAGGTGTTGACATACGTTCTTGCAACTCAATCTCGACATCCTCGTTGTTGAAGTCAAAATGCATGGCAACATGCATACGATGATATTGTATAATTGTTCGAGTCAAGTGTCATTGTCCATCTAAGAAAACTTGTTTGATGATGTATTTGAGGCACCGTCGCCCATTTTTAGTATTTTCTAAGAACATCCCATATGCATCCGTGGACAAACGATGTCCCATTATTTTCCAAACGGTATTCTACTTCACTACTACACCTTAAAAAATGTAAGGATATCCCTACATTTCGTTTTAAGTCCCTCCATTTTGAGTTGAGTTGGCATGGTGGTGCGAGCAATAGGCATCATAGCACATTGCAATATGAAAATGATCCTTAAAAAGTACCCATAGTTTGCGTGTTAGTTAGGTTCATTATCCTCTGAGATTTCGATCTGCATACATGCTAATGTGGTTTCCTCAGTCGTAGTCCATGGTTGAGGGTAGTCAGACGAATATGAGTAGTAGTCACAGTTGTTTTAGATCTCTTATTTTTAGAGCTCTTCACTAATCATGATGGTTCATGTTGGGTTTCTCATACGGTTTTGGTAAGGATTCAGCTTGGGATGGTTATGTGAATTTTACGTAGGAAAATAAGAAGGGTTCGAAGAAAAATGTGAAAGGTTGTTTCCACTCCGAAAAAGATAATAGTGAGGATGGAAACATGTGATTGAATTGCAGGCAATATGGTAGTTATGAAGAAGGGAAAATGACTTAAAAGCCCATCGAAGTTTTCAAACCCTTCAAAAAACCCAATTATGTTTTGTCTGTTCAAGAAAACCCAACGAACTAACCTTTTGTCTAAAGAAACCCAACTAACTTACACTTTCGTTCACTTCTCATTTAGGGTCAACTGGCTAATGAAAGTCAACGAATGACATGACTTATGACGTGTAATTAAATATCGGAAAATGACTTGTAAGACCAACGAAATTTCAAAACCGTTCAAAAAACTCCAATCATGTTTTGTTTGTTGAAAAAAACCCAACAAACTTACGCTTTTGTTCAATTCTCATTAGAGGCAACCAGATTCATTACGTATACAACTAGTTGACAAATGACATGACATTATATTTAATGACATGGAATAAACAGATTAGAATTGCCCTTTATATATCAATTTAGGGCTTGGAGAAGAGAAAAACGAATGGCGCCTGTGTTCGATCTTTTGTAATAACTACTTCTTGTTCTTCCTCTCAATCGTTGATGTCCAACTCAAGATCTACAAAGAAGATATTTGATGATGAAAACCCTTGTGGATGTGGACGCCCTTCTTGGATTTTGGACATCTAGAACGGAGGATCATCAAAAAAGTTCAGGGCTTGTTCGAACAGATGAGTAAGTGTAATTGAAAGCTTTATCATGTCCATATTCTATCTATTTGTTTGGTTTCTTTCAAAAAAAACTTATTAAAATGGACATGCTAAAGCTTTCAATTACACTTACCCATCTGTTCAAACAAGCTAGCCCTAAAAATTATCTTTGGATGATCCTCCATTCTAGATGTCCAAACCCGAGAAGGACATCTACATCTACAAGAGTTTGCATCATCAAATATCTTATTTGTAGATCTTGAGTTGGACATAATGATTGAGATGAAGAAGAAGAAGTAATTATTACAAGAGATCGAACACAGACATCGTTCATTTTTCTCTTCTCCAAGCCCTAAATCAATATATAAAGGACAATTTTAATATGTTTATTCCATGTCATTAAATATAATGGCATGCCATTTGCCAACTAGTTGTACACCTAATGAATCTGGTTGCCTCTAATAAGAATTGAAAAAAAAACGTAAGTTCGTTGGGTTTTTTTCAACAAACAAAACATGATTGGAGTTTTTTGAACGGTTTTGAAACTTTGTTGGTCTTACAAGTCATTTTCCGATATTTAATTACACGTCATAAGCCATGTCATTCGTTGACTTTCATTAGCCGGTTGACCCTAAATGAGAAGTGTAAGTTAGTTGAGCTTTTTTAGACAAAAGGTTAAATTCGTTGAGTTTTTTTTAACAAACAAAACATAATTGAAGTTTTTTTGAACGGTTTGAAAACTTCGTGGGCCTTATAATTCATTTTCCCTTATGAAGAATCAAAATGGAAAACATTTTCATACGATGGTGTGAATGAAATACTAAGTCAAGGTTTGTTATGGTAGGATGTTGGGGTGGTGCGTTTTGACGGATTGGTTAGGTCTATTTAATTTTGGTGAAAATTAGAAAGAAATTTATGTTGAAATAAAAGAGAATTATAGAATGGTTGTATAAAAGATCGACGATTGACAAATGTCTTATTTTGAAATAAAGGAGAAATGGGAACGATTTCTTCACCATGACGGACTCTTCAAATGGTTATGCAGCCTAAAAGAGTATGGTCTTCACGAAGATGCTGTACCAACTCAGCACCCTGCAGATTGTGGGGTATGTACAATACATATTTTAAGTCGTTGGATACTTGATTGACCTTTTATAAAACTTTTACAATCTAATAGTATACAAAAACTTATTCTGTCTACAAAAACTTATTCAAATAGTAATAAGCTTTTAAAATACTACAACCGAAGATGTTATAAGTGGGGGACATTCTCCAATATAAAATGTTATATATGTAAACACTTATTAATATATAATAAATATCTTTATAGAAAGCTAGCCGAAGTTATTTTAAACCAAAATAAAGTAATATAAATACTTAAATTGTTATGTTGAAATGAAATGATTTCAATATATTATATTTTGGAAAACAACAAAATATTGATGCGAATGGCATGTGATTTTAATAACTTTTAATGCTACACGATAAAATAAGTGTCCATGTCGTCGCTCTTTATATTTATTATCTTCTCTAGGAATCTTTTCACATGATGTATCCGTTCTTGTCTAAGCTTAATCTCTCATTATTAGATCCACAAAACATCGACTAGTCTTGACGAATTCCTGTCAAGAAACTCACTAGATTAATTATGTGCACAGATTAAATTGGACCAGTCTTTTTGCCCTCCTACGGATAATTTTAACATGCATATTTTCTATGTTGATAAGTAAAACCAAGAAAGTGATATTTTATTGATAACATATCAAATTTGCACATGCTTACCCAAGATCAGACACAAAAAAAAAGGGTGAACGTGTTGATAGATCCACATTAGTACTCTTTTAACAAAAGACTCTCCATTTCTTCGCTAAAGATGGACAGAAACGTATCCAGTTGTTTAGCAGGAAGGGAGACACCGATTTCAATATCAGCATGTGACTCTTTGGAAGCGTTAACAGAAATCGAACTATTGTAGTCTATTGATATGGTCTCATGCTTTTTTGGCTTCCCCCATCCAAAATCCACATCGTAAATCTTGGTCCTTGGTGTTCCTGACACACTAAGCCCCGGAATTGGCATAAAGGCTGTCTTAATCAGCGTTTCCCCATCTTCAATCACTCCATTCTTCTTCTTAAGTGTTTCACTTAAAGCCTTTCCAAATAATTCAGCAGCAGTAAGAAATCCATTTTCGCCTGCTAAGATTGTGCTTTTTATTGTTGGTGTAATAGATGCCCCTACACAGTTACCAAAATAAGTTTGAGGAACTGGTGGATCGAGGCGCGACCTCCAATCCACAGCACAAACAAACCTTTCTAGATCATCGTCTCCATTCCTTTCTCCAATAAGAACATGTGATTTGGCCATGCAACGCCACATATAAGCACATGCCACCGAAAAAGATGATACGTATTCCAGTGTTGGCAGTTGAGTGGATACCCATTTCTTAAGCCGATTGATGTGTTCTTGGGTCAATACAATGGTGGCCCTAACTTTATCTGTAGGGCTAACAAGGTGAGGAGGCTGGTATTCCATATTAATAGCTGGAATCCCGGGTATATTTAAGCAGAGTTCATCCAAGGAGCTCGGGTATGTAATCACTCTTTCATAAAACGGTAAAGATTTACTAGCTAAGAAAAACTCATCTGTACCATGTTTAGCAATCGAGCTCCAAGCCTTGAGGAAGTTATACCTTGTGCTCGCATCACAAAGGGAGTGGTGGTTGGTGAGCCCAATAGAGATGCCTGAGTTAGGAAAAAGTGTAACTTGCACAGAAAAAAGAGGGACAGTAAGGTAGTCGGATACTTTTGTGGCACGTCCCAACAGAGGTACAAGTGGATAAAACATGTCACAGTTACGAGGATGATATCCTGTAAGATCGTTGAAATCAAGATCACACTCCACAAAGGTAACCGAAACAGAGTCACCCTCTACATGACGGATTTCGGGTTTTCTTTCCCCATTTGGTTCAGGAAACAAAATTAAGTTGCCTGCAAATGGGAAGAAGTGTTGAAGAGTGATTGATAATGAGTGTTTAAGGTTTGGAACAACTGTTTCCAAGAAATGGTCTCTAGAGTGAGGGAACTCATAAAAGAAAACCTGGTGGATAGGGAAGAAGGGTATCCATAACATGTCGAGGAACGTAAGCGGCAGGGTCCTTTCCCCGACGGTGGCAGGTGGCGGAGACACTCGACTGTTCTCCAGGACGGTCAGCATATCGGTTGTGGTGTTTGTTTAATTATTGGAGTGGTTTGGTTTATGTCAAAGTTTGCAGCGGTGGGCTTGTATAACCAATATCATCCATCGTAGGGAAACGTCATGACTGACGATAGCACCCTTAAATTTGCGCTCTTCGTCTGGAAACTATAGCTGTCTTTGAATATTTATTCCAATAGGACAAACCTCGAACCGTTTAAATACTTTTTTTTATCGACCAATAATTAGCAAACTTGAATAAGTTATTTGGATTTTCTGATTAAAAGATACTATTATATTATATAAACTAGTTTATAACCTGTGAAAACCGCGGTTATAAAACTAATTAAACTTTCATATTATAAAATCAAAATTATTAATCAATTATTTTAAATAAATCATTGACAAAATTGCAAAAATGGTCCCTGTAGTTGGCAAAATTATGTGGATTTGGTCCAAAATTAAATGTTGGTGCACCACTGGTTCAAAATTAGATCTTTTTATTGTTTTTGGTCCCTATACACTTAAAATGACCTTAATGCCCCTTATATTTGTTTTTTAATTTTTTTGTATTTATATAAATGTTTTTAATCAATTTAAAATGAGAAAAATGCCCACCCACATCTCTCTCTCTCTCTCTCTCTCTCTCTCTCTCTCTCTCTCTCTCTCTCTCTCTCTCTCTCTCTCTCTCTCTTTGTATTTGAAGAAAACTCAAGAACACAAAACTCATCTCCATCGACTGGCACCACCATCACCAACGATTGTCGCCACCATTACCACCGATTGACACCACCGTTCGCTACCATTAACATCGACTGTCACGAATTTCTCTTTCATCATCTCTTTACAACTTCCACCTCCCTTCGCATGTACCCTTCCCACATGCTGGATTTAACCTCTATACTTCTCAATGCCAAAAAACACCTCTCTCTCTCCAGCGAAAAGCTTTGACCCACCAGAAGTCCTTTATCAGAACCACCAGCACCACAATCTTCTCCGACCACTTCTACCCTTTTAGAACACCACCTGCACCCCCTTCTGAAGAAAAGCTCTGAAATCCATTACTGCAACTCGAATCTCGTTGGGGGTATTGTTCACCACCACATCCATCCATTATTCGCCACACCATTTGTTTACTGCTTGCCTCCATCCATTTGCAACCACGCCTCTCCTTCTTAGATCTAAAACCCAAATATCGCCGGACCTATCATCGGATCTAGAGTTTTTAGATCTCTTTGTGGCCGAAGGATTGAGATTTTTCTAGTGCAGGTTTGAACCTTTGATGGAATAAGGTTGTGTAGGTGCTGGAATGGAGCTTAATGAAATTAGGGCTCATAAGTCCCCGTCTCTTGTTTTAATCAGGATAAAGAGGGGACGAACAAAGCAATCGAACGAGGCGATTTGAAAAGAACATGAGGGCTCGTTGTGTTCATTGTGAGGAAGAAGGGAAACAAGGCAGAGGTCCTTCTGTTGAGAGGGATGAAGCATTTCTTTGAGACCGGTGACCTTTCATGGGTTTTTCTTCCTCGTCTTCGGCAACGATATGAGAGACGCAAAGCAACAGAATCGCCGACCTTGGGTCACTCGAAGAAAGAAGAACGGAGGCGGCATCTAACAATGAAACTCGAAGGGAAGGTGGACATAAGAATGGTCCGGTGGAACAAGGCAAGCAGGTGGGGGTTCGGTGGAGTTTGCTTGATAGGAGGAGAAGAGAAGTACGAGAGATGAGGCTGTTGTCTTGGTGGCTCACCTACGTACCACCATAGCCCATGGTTCATGGCATATAAAGATTTAGAGAGAGAGAGATAGATAGAGAGAGAGAGTGGTGAGTTTATTTTGCTTTTGTTTTTTATTTTATTATAAGAATAAGAAAATAAGCAAAAGAAAATAAAATATAGTTATGTAATTAGGGTGGGAAATTTAAAATTTGAAATGGATAATTAATATGTTGACAAGTGGATAATTTAAAATTTGGAACGTTTAAAACCTAGAACTAGAAGATATACGTACCTACTCGGCTACTCCATAGATATTTATCCAAACTTTTGTTTGAATGCGCTCATAAAACAAATCCTTTTATCATTTCTTTCTATTTATCTTCCTATCGGTCTACGACACATGTCGTCACTACAAGTATAGCTATACCGACGACAAGTCATCGGTACAAGGTTGACCAACATTCTTTGACCTGAAAATCTATGTCGACGGTACGTCGTCACCATAGCTTCGGTGGGGACACGCGAAAAACAATTACGCGGTTTTCTCAACATCTATGCCGTCGACATGCAATGGCAGAGCTACCCTTTGGGATGGACTTGTTAAACCAATTATATATATATATATATATATATATATATATATATATATATATATATATATATATATATATATATATATATATATATATATATATATATAATCTCTTTGCATCTATAGTTATTAGATAAGTAATTGGTCCAAACTTTACAAAAGATTGACACTTCTTGCATCAGCAAATAAAAAATTCCGCCCGTTTTTAGCCTAGCCTAGCTGTTGGTGTGCACAACTTCACCAAGAAAACAAGTCGGAGAGAACCACCCACTCGCTGGAATACGCTTCCAATCGCTTGCAAATTGTTCATAGTCGTCGGAAACTGCTTGAGTTTGTTGTGGTTCAATTTCTAGAAATCTAACCACCACAGACGAGCACCACTTGTCTCCTGCCACCACAGTCCGACAACACACCTCCTGATGACACACAATAGCCTCCGACAATAGGTAAGACCTGGACTTCATATTTTTTGGTGAGTTGCGTATTTTCTTTTGTTTTTCTAATTTTTTGGTGATTTCGTGCTATTTTTCTGATTTGTTGGTGATTTGGTGCTATTTTTGGTGACTTTGGGTGTTATTCCGGTGGCATTTCACAACGGTGTGGTTTTCCGGTTTTAGGGGTTCTTTTCGTTTTGTCTAATTTTTCTGAAATTGGCTAAGGTATATTTCATGATTTTGGAATTGAATGTATAAAATATATAACATATATGATTTTGTTATTTTGTAAGGTGTGACATCCCATGCTTGAAATCATCGGAGCTTAGCTCCAAAGGGTTTTGGGGGTGTTTTTGGCGAGAATGAAGGCTTAATAGCCTTTAATTTGTTTGCGACACTACGTCGCGTCGGGTCTCTCATAGCACTGTGGTGCGTCTAATGAGCTCACGATCAGCCCTAACTGAGCCGCAATTACTTTCCACAACATCAATATACTTTCGCCACCGCATCGTGGTGCCCATTCACCACGTTATGGTGCAAAGTAGGTTGTCTATCACTTACGATGAAGGGTCTCATTTGAATCCTTGTCATCCCTCACCGCGCTGTAGCGATCTACTTTTTACGCAACGGTACGTGGAGATCAGAAAAGTGCATTGCTGATTCCATTCCATCTTTCGGGACATTTTTCTTCAATCTTTAAGTCTTCAATATTGTTCGTCTTAAACCTGTTTTCTATAAGCTTTATATCCACACGAAGGTGAGAACATAATCTACAAATCTGTTAAGATATTTCTCACTGAATTAATACAAGTCTTAATCTATTAAGTCAAAAAATTGGCCTAAAAGCATAAAATTTCCCATTTTACCCTTTTGGCCAAAATGCATCTTCTCATACAATTCTTCTCTTGAACTTACTCATCTAATCTCATCTTTGTGACTTAAACTTATCTTGGCTCTTTCCATGAAGTCACAACTTCATAAACTTATAAAACTCCTCTAAATGACCATATTGCCCTTTTAGTCAATATTTGACTAAAAATCAAATCTCTCTAAATTTCGGGTTCTTATAGGCTGCACGGTGGATTGTGATTGGTTGATACATTTCACGGGCCTATAAATTAATGGGCTTGGCCTATTGAGGTTTTAGGTCAGATCCCTAGTCTATAAATCGGGATGTCTGTTAGCCATTTCTTTGAGTCTTCCATGTCTTTTATATCCTTAGTGAGTAGGTCGAATCTTTGTTGGTTGTACTTGTAATATCTATTTGAGAACTTTATGAATAAGAATACTCCACGTAGGTCACCTTGACCAAACCAGATAAATATTGTGTCTTTATGTGCTTTTGATTTCATGTGTTATCCACATTGCTTCCTATCAAGGGTCATCAGATCTTGGGAAGTGGCATCAGATTCGTTCTGATTCTTGATAAGTGTCGTTAGATTTTTCCTAACACTAATGAACAACTAAAAGGAATAACTGGCTCACCTCGATGATCCTTCACCCTAAAAAGGTTCAAATGGAAAATTATAAAAATTAGATATGACATTATATATCACCTTTCATATTATATTCATGGCTAACCGTGACGACCGCAAATTTGGGCTAGTCGTCAGAGAAAATATAGCCGTAAAAACTCATTTTATTGAATAATTAAAATCCTCGAATAGGATAATTATTCATTATACGCATTATGGGCTATATAATTTATCTATTTAATATAGTCACGTTATGTACACATATTATAAGTATATAATATTTGTAGAAAATCATATTATAAAATTTTTTGTTGAAGCGATAAAATTAAGTATAAAAATAAAAGATTATTTAGGATAAATAATCTTAATAAAAGTTGTAGTAGTCGTGATGACGATCCATAAATATAAATTATGCTCACATCTGACTTCGTATGAAGATGTTATGATTTTTCGAAGTTTCGCGTTCAACTCTGCACGACAATGTGTGTCTTAAAATATGAATTGGTGTTAGGATGCTTATTAGCCTAAGTGATCTAAACAAAAGTTGTAGTAATCATAATTATCAAAGTGTGCATATCAAGAATGCATACATCTGACTTTGTATGAGGAAGTTATGATTTTTTGAAGTTTCGAGTGCGACATAGTACAACAGTGTGCGACACAGAAATCGAAATGACAATCGGTTGATTGTTAGCCAAAAGAATCTAAACGAAAGTCGATGTACTCGTCAATAAGAAATCATCAATATAAAGAACGTTGAAAATCAAGCTCATATGAAGAAGTTATGAGCTTTGCAACGTCATTTTACAGTATATTCCTTGTTGACTGTAAAATTAAAAATAGCATGTGAATTAGTAGACACAACGTCATTTTACAGTATATTCCTTATTGACTGTAAAATTAAAAATAGAATGTGAATTAGCAGACGAAGTCTAAATGAAACTTGTAACTTATACACTTTAAGTTAAGCTACACATACCACGCTTTAAGTGTAACTTATATTTATATTCATAACCGTTATTATGAATTTATAAATAAGATTTATCAGTAATTCTGTTCATAATATTGATTGATCTACTTACAGGAGTGATGTTCAGGCTAGATCCAGTGAGGTGTATAAAGTGGATTTTCCAAACAACATACTCTGTATATCAAATGGATCCTACCTCCGATTGTTAGGTTTTTATTCCAAAATTGTTTCATAAACACAAATATAGCAACGAAACACTTTAAGTTTAAACAAAATGAAATTAGTTTTATTCCCACCAAAAGATCACTTTGCAAGACTTAGAAATATTAAAACCACCTTAGAAAGGACAACAAAACAACCTTTGAATACTTTGGTTCCTTTTGGCAATTAGGAAGTTGATGAAGATGGATTTAAGCTCCAAAAAACAAGCTCTCTAAAATTATCCACCAAGCAAGATGAAACCACCATTAGATGTTAGTCATTCAGTTGTAATTTGTTGTTCTTAAGCCTTAGAAATATATACCAAATATATCTTCAAATGTGAAGCAGCAAATAGAATTTTCTCTAGCACCAAGTGCAAGAAAGGAAGAGGGAAGAGAGGGCTTTAATCTTCAAAATTTGGCATTCCTTGGGAGCTCTTTTAGCTTACAGTTTTGGTCTCCAAAGAAAAAAGAAAAATAAGTGCAAGAAGAATCAAACCCATTCACTAGTTTAGTGTTCTTTAAATACCAATGCATGTAACAAAAATCCAAAACCAAAAAGCAAAAGAGGTAAGGCTTTTCTAACATGAATGGGAGACACAATAAACTAATGAAAAGTAATCTTATGCCCATTCCAAGTCATTTTCAGCCAAATGATGAAAAAGAGATATAAGATGTGTCTTACACTCAAGCCATTAACTAGTAGTTCGATAGG
The DNA here is from genome assembly GCF_052849685.1 of Lactuca virosa. Lineage (NCBI taxonomy): Eukaryota > Viridiplantae > Streptophyta > Magnoliopsida > Asterales > Asteraceae > Lactuca > Lactuca virosa. The sequence goes on along the minus strand of NC_136427.1, from coordinate 124,823,648 downwards.
AACTAAGTTGGTTACTCAAAGTGTCTAATATTTTGTACATAACATAAATAATCATACCATATGATATATTACTAATCTTGTTCCTAGAAATAATAATTCTCAATATGTTGGTAAATTATTATTTCCCAAAATTCTATGCTTACAATTAAAATACAAGTGTTGATATATTTATTAATAATCAAATTATACTAATAAATAACCAATTAGTGGTAACTTGCTATAAGGTGTGACCATATAGGATCATATGTTATTAGCAATATCAGTGTGTAATGACTCTCGGGCATAAAAAATATTTTAATCTCCTACTTGCACAAGACTCGTCATAGATTAATATAGATAGTGGTGAACATCTAGCAACATTCACTACTACAAAAAACGGGATTTGGTCACTCGACGCCGGAAACAAATAGTCATTGTAACACAATCATTTTCAACCCAAAACTTTCATTTTTATTTATTTAAAATATTCATTTACATCAGAGTATTTATTACATTATGTGGAAACATGATTGCGAATACGCGTATGCACAATCAAACATTGCCCTTCTTATGAACCAATGAAGCTCTTGAAAAACATTTATAAATAATTGGGTATGCGCTAGGCTTAGTGAGTTCCCCCAATATACCATATACCACAATACTTATACATGCATACAAATAATGGCTCTCATACTTTTATCGTTCTGCCATAAAATCTACTCGGGTCTGTAGGCTCCCGTACTTATTTCATTCCGCCATCAACCCTAACTACACAAACACGGGTCAATAGGCTCCCGTACTTTATTCGTTCCACCATCAACGCTCACTAACTTTTAAGCATACCAACAATTATGCACATAGATACTACACATTCGGCTTTACAGGCACATGAAAACTACACTATGGGTTCTACTCTACTGGCTCCTATATGCTAACATACATGTATATATATATATATATATATATATATATATATATTGGAATACATAATATAGTGAGATGAACTCACCTGGACAGTTACTTCGAAGATTAATAGCTATCCGGACGATCCTACTAACGAGCAATGAGCCTAACGAGTATTAACCTATGATACTATAACTTATTAGATCCTAAGGGAATCTGGTAATGTAGGCTAGACCAATCACTAATCCCAATGAATACCGATAGTTCTATCAAGTAAGGATCAGCCATACAGGATCAGCCAGACAGGACAGTTGAGAGGAAGGATCATTTCGGCATATACTCTATGACGAATGACCTTCTTCAGAAGAGATGTCGATTGGTTTCTTTTGCTAGGAATACGGTCGATTGGATTTGAGGCGATCGATTAAGGAAAATTATCTACAACGTCCTAACAGAATCTATTTTCCGGGAAAATGCCTCTAAAAGGCTTAATATATATCTTTAAATCACACACGAACCTAGTTTACAAACTATTTTTTTTGTTTTTATCTTTTTTACCTAGTTAGGAGTTCCATCATCCTGAAATTTAACGAAAATTACCACAACGGTTTTACTGAATTGAAAACTTTGGAACCAATATTATAATATTGGTGACAAACTCAAAATACGGCTTTTTTTCATCTATTATAATGAACACTAGGTTACCAATTAGCCCTCTCTCAAGGCTCTAACTACATTACCTATTATCGAGGTACAACTATTGTTCGAGTAATCTGTTCACAATACGTCATGACGCATATCCAACTACTACAATTTTGATGCCATATCTCTCTTATCATCATCCCATGGACTAGAAGATTCATGATCAGCCTATCGACGGTCCTAAATACTCACAACCATTTCCTGACTGTCCTAGTTATCATCCTTCCTTGATATCTGTCACACCCCCAAACCAGGATGGCGGAAACGTCCGGGGGTGGATGACTTTCATGTATTGTATCATAACAGTTGAATAATAGTAAAGAAAGAAAACATGACCATCATATATATAATTGGAAAAGTTACATCATTGTAAAGATTACATGTTTCAAAAGCCAATTATAATATAATGACAAAAAGAATTGTTTGGCGCCTTAGCGCCCCATCCTCAAAAGCTGTGGTTACCTATTTTACTGGTTTCCTGAGAATACAAGTTGTTTGAAAAAGTGTCAAAAATTAAGTTGGTGAGTTCATAAGAGTTTATATGAAAATAGTAAGCCTTTCCATGAAAAGTTATCGTATTTGTTTCTAGAAAACCTGATATTTTCTAATAATGAAATGTAGGCTGTTCACTTGTTGAACAGGGGTGTTTGTTCCAGAAAATCCTATATTTTCCGTAGAATTGAGTTGTAGTATTAAAAGTTTCCAGACCAAAGTGTACTAGTGTTTCCGTACTTAAGGTAGTAATAAGTAGTTTTATTCATGTATAAAATCATTTGAAGAAAAGTGTTTTCGTGTAAAGTGTACGTATAGTCGTTTTCCCATGTGAGTTTTCATAACCGTGCTTTTGAGATGTGGTGTCTGCCTCGTCGTTCTTCAGGCGCTGAGTTATTTATGACATTTGTCACCCATAACCCGCCGGTCTGACTATAGCTAGTAGTCAGGGTGTGGGATCATCAGTCCCGTATAGATCTATACACAAGTATCACGCTCTCGTATCGGAGATTCCGGTTATAAATACAGGACTTTCTATATACCTGAGTTAGGTACGATGAAGACAGCGTGTCACAAATTTATTCAACGAGTGTACGTGTTTTTGAAATAAAAACGGTTGTAACTGATGTTATCCCATATTTCCAGGATAACGTCGAAAATGTCGTAAAACGACGATATATGTATTTTATATCATTTTTACCTTTTGTTCAATGGGTTACAAAGGGGTAGAGTTTCGATAAAATGGATGTTTTCGTATTTGAAATATATATATATATATATATATATATATATATATATTTGTACAAATAATGTAATGATTTACAAAGTTTTGTTCGTGAAATCACACGTGATTGATAGTAAAACCATTTCATGTTTTTAACGCTTTTCATAAAATTGTATAGTAGCGTATTTAAAATGTTCGCGTTATAACGAAAATATTATTGTGTGTTACTTGTATTCCCCCCTTAAAAACATAGAAAAAGTCTTGAAAATGTAGGGGTATGAACTTACCTTAAGTATGATTGCGGTTAGAATCTAGCTAGAAAAATTGACAACAGTTAGCGACTGACGGCTCGGGAAAGAGGCTCGAAATCAGCAAAAACGAGAGAGAGTAGTGTATTTGTGTAACCAAAACAAAAAGGACAAGCTCTCTATTTATATTATGAGATTTTGACACTCACGTCGTGAGCCATACAAGCTCACGTCGTGAGCTTGGTCCTGAAAAGCTTGTAGACCCGCCATCTGCGTCCCTAGCTTCAGAAGGTGTCCCGTTGACTCATCACGTCGTGAGGAGATACTGTTCACATCGTGAGTTTTTTATGAATCACCCCGTAGACTAGCCGTATGGATACTAGGCTTGAAAGGTGTCGATTGGCTACCTCACGTCGTGAGCTCGATCAGGCTAGGGTTTCGGACACTTATGAAGCTCTCAGACAGCAGAAACTTCGGTAGGTCATAAATTTTGCATACGAGCTCTGTTTTTGACGTTCTTTATATCCAAGCGACGGAGGAGACGTAATCTACAATTTTCATTTATGTTACCAAGGCTAAAAACTAATCTATCGAAAACTCACTTTTTACGATCCCTAGTATCGTGTCGGTTTTGTCGTGAATTTCGACAGGTTATAGCTTCATAATTTATTGTACCTTATAAATAAGTGTAATGCACATAATAAATTTATTAAAACATGCCCTTAGGCATACAAAGTCCATTATTGTATTAATGTTACATTGTGAAACTACTGGTACATGGTTGATGTTCAAACCTAGTTCGTTCTATAGTTCCGAGTTGTCACATCATCCCCCCGTTAGAGGGAATTTGTCCCGAAATTGAACTTTAAATGGAACTTCAAGTGTTGGGGAAAAGATGTGGGTATTTCTGTTTCATTTAATCTTCTCGCTCCCAAGTGAATTCAGGTCCTCGTTTGGCATTCCAACGGACCCTTACTATCGGTATGCGACTCCGTTTCAATCTCTTGACTTCTCTATCCAAGATTTCTACAGGTTCTTCTACAAAGAGTAAACTCTCTTTAATCTCGATTTCATCGAGTGGAATAACCAGAGTTTCGTCTGATAAGCATTTCTTGAGATTAGACACGTGGAAGGTAGGTTGTATATTACTAAGTTCTCGTGGTAGTTGGAGTTTATAGGCTATTGGACCAATCCTTGCGAGGATTTCAAATGGTCCGATGTACCTTGGATTTAGTTTTCCACGCTTTCTGAAGCCTATCATGCCCTTCCAGGGTGATACCTTTAACAGAACACGGTCACCAACATGAAATTCCAAGGGTTTTCGTCTCTTGTTTGCATAACTCTTTTGTCTGTCTCGAGAGGCTTTCAGTCGTTCACGAATTTGAACAATCTTGTCAGTCGTTTCCCCGATGATCTCCGGGCCAGTGAGAGTGCTATCAGGAATTTGTCCTTTAGCTAACTGGGTGTCACATACTTCCACCCAACGCAGAGGTGATTTGCACTTGCGGCCATAGAGGGATTCGAATGGAGCAACTCCGATGCTAGTGTGATAGCTATTGTTGTATGAGAATTCGACAAGGGGTAAATGGACATCCCAAGCTTTACCAAAGTCTATCACGCAAGCTGTCACACCCCCAAACCAAGGATGGCGGAAACGTCCGGGGGTGGAGGACTTCATGTATAGTATCACAAAAACGAGTATAATAGTGCTCAAAGTAAATACAACCATCATAAATATAATTGAAAAGGTTACACCATAGTATATGTTTACATGTTTCAAAATCAATTACATTATGATGACAAAATGAACTGTTTGACGATTTAACGTCCCATCCTCAAAATGCTGTTGGTTTCCTGTTTCACTGATTTCCTGAGAATACAAGTAGTTTTGAAAAGTGTCAACAATTAAGTTGGTGAGTTCATAAGAGTTTTGTTTGAGGAAAAAGCCGTTTTCCTTGTAAAAACGATAGAGTATGATTCCAGAAAATCCAATATTTTCTTTATAAAAGTCATGTAGTCCTAAATGTCAAGACCGAAATGTACAAGTATTTTTCCATACTTAAAGTAATTCATGCAAGTTTAAATCGACATAAACTTGTTTAATTTAGAAGTAAAACCCGTAAATCTTATGTTTTGTTAATACCCCATGCGAGTTATTATAACCATGCTATGACTCAGTCGGCCTCGTAATACGACGTTCTTCAGGCGTCACAAGTTAAATGACACTTGTCACCTCAGACCTGCTGGTCTAGCTGTTGCATGCAGCTCAGGTGCGGGTTTGTCAGACCCAATATAGATCTATACACAACTATCACGCTCTCCCTACAAGAGACTCTGGTTACAATTTACAGGACGTTTGACTTTGTTACTTTGAAGGTAACACGAAGCGAATGTCTCACAAATTTATTCATTAACAGATTTACGTGAACTGAACTGAAAACCCCTTGGTAAATGAGTTTGAAATGTAAATGAAACATAAAGTATACCTATTATAGTTTATCCAGAACGTTTGTTATGTAAAAGAACCCTTTTATGAAAATACATTAGTGCTATGAATCCATAAACTATTACTATTATGTAGTATATGAAAACCCATTTGTTTTGAGAGTAAAACCTTTCTCATGTAGTAAAAATCCATAAACTATGCTTATTATAGTTTATTATATGTGTTCGAAATGAATGAAGAATCCTTATCATGAATGACTAAATTTCAGTTTATGATGATAAACGAACAATAAAATACATTCAATATTTAGAACTTATGGTTATACACTTTGCTCAACATACTACAAAGTGTTATGAACGTTGTAAGCTGTTAACTAGTTTTTAACCTTTCTACACTGTTTTATAAAAATCATAGAAAAATCATACGAATTCGAAAACTGAATCCGTAAATTCTGAGAGTTCACAAAATGTGTCTAGTTTATTCATAATTTTTATTATGATTTTTAGAAGTCTTTAACTTGTGTTAAAATGTTCATATTCACAGACTGGTCCGAATTCGTTTCTGAAATGATAGGCAGTTTTGTAAAAATCACCATAAATCGTAGAAAAATCTTATGGAGATGTGAAAGTAGTCATTTTAAAGGTATAAACCTGAAATATTTGTATCTAATATACTTTTGAAAACTAAAATGTTTAAGATGACCAAAACAGTCCGTGAATGGAGTTAAACGTTTCTGATGAAAGCTGTTGGATGAGTTTAGTTGTGTTCTTGGTGTTTTAACTTGTATTCCCCCCCTTAAAACTTAAGAAAAACGTGAAACGATAGGGGTATGAACTCACCTTGAGTGATTTCAGTAGACGGATGATGGAGAAAAGAAGTGTTCAACTCAAGAACACTTAGATGATGCTTGAAGATTCGAAGATCTAACAACAAATATAACGATATTTGTGTAAGGAACTCATGATTTGAGTGAAGAAGTGTAAGGAAATCAAGTGTGGGAAGAGATTTACTTACCAAGGTGTGTGGAGAGCTCAAGATCAGCCTTGAATCTGGAATTCTTGGTGAGAGGAAGTGAGAGAGAATGTGTTTTGCTCTTTGGTAAAAAGTGAGTGAAATGGGAGGAGAGAGGAGATTTTCAGCGTTTGGTGAACCTTTACAGCTGGAGGAGGGGTGTCAAAGGACAAATAGTTGACTAGGTAGGGGGCATAGCCACTGAGGGTTGTACTATGAAGGTATGGGGGAGGTTGCTTGTGTCATACTCTAGATAAAGTCAACACTCTACCCCAAAATCTAACTTAATTGATCTTATTCTTGGACAAGGATTTCCCCCAAAAATATGATTAAAAATGAATATTTAGGGTCTCTTATATTAAATTACGAGTTTTGGTGAAAATCCCGCGTTAAAATCACGAAAAACGGGCTTAAAACGAAGATTGGGTCAAAAATCGGGAAGAAAATGCTAATTTCCGAAGTCTGGCCGAAGGTTGGGTCTTGAGAGGGTTAGAACCGAAGGTAGGGTTCAGTTGGTGCATTGGAACCGAGAGTAAGAGGTTCGGTCCGAGCCACGCAGGCGAACTCACCAGAAGGGACCGAAGGCGATGGTTCGGTTCAGCAGATCGGATCAACACCTTCGGTTCGGTTCTCCTAGTTCGGTTCTTAAGGCTGTTCGGTCCAGGAGGCTTCTTAGGGGTTTCGCTTCCTTAAGGGAGGTTTGGTTCCTAAGTGGGTTCAGCTCCTTAAGAGGGTTCGGCTCCTTAAAGCTGTTTTTCGCGTAAACTTCCGTTTTCGAGCGGTTTTCGACTAAATTAATGGTCAGGATGCCCCGAGTGATTATAAAAAGTTGAGAGAGATAGAGAGATTTGGGAGAGATTTTACACACTTGGAGAGATTTCTCATACAGAGAGAGATTTGGGAGAGATTTCACACACTTGGAGAGATTTCTCATACAGAGAGAGATTTGGGAGAGATTTCACACACTTGGAGAGATTTCTCATACACAGAGAGATTTGGGAGAGATTTCACACACTTGGAGAGATTTCTCATACTTGGAGAGATTTGGGAGAAATTTCATACACTTGGAGAGATTTCTCATACAGAGAGAGATTTGGGAGAGATTTCACACACTTGGAGAGATTTCTCATACAGAGAGAGATTTGTGAGAGATTTCACATACTTAGAGAGATTTGGGAGAGATAGAGTGAAAGAGGTTGATAGAGACTTCGTTTGCGACCTTTTTAAGTGTTTGGCTTCATAACTCAAGGTTTGTACACTCTGTTAAGCCTTGCTATGAATGTTATACGCTCCCGAGGGGTTAAGGAATAATGTTTTATCGAATAGATTCATCACTTACCCTGATTAGGGTTTAGAATTTCCGAACACGTGAAAACTCTAAGTGATACTTTGTATTAAGATTGCGAGTAGTACAATAAGAATCACAATGGAAACCCTAATATACAAGGGTTAGATGAGTTGACCGGTTTGACTTGTTGACTTTGACTTGACCAAAAATTGACGGTTGTCACATCATCCCCCCGTTAGAAAGAATTTCGTCCCGAAATTAGCACTTTGACCGGGACTTCGAGAGTTGGAGAAAGATGTGGGAACTTTTCGTAGTACAAGAAATTGATATGGTGGGGACCAATCCGCCTGGTGTTACATGACGACCTTGGAATTTCTTATTGTAACTTGAGCTGAGTCGATTTAAAAGGAGTTATTGTTTTGGAATGATAGTGTATTCAATGCGTGCCTTTATGCTCCCCGTTTTATCCTTGTTGTTACCATTACGAATATTCCAGGTTGCAGTTAGTGAGTTCTAGTATTACGAATGCTTCCACAATTTGTGATGAAATTTGGAATATAAGTCCTACCAGATCTTTTATAATCGCTTGGTGTAAAATAGTCGTATATCCTTAAGATTACAAGGGCAGTCGAACGAGTAACTCCGCCTTAAGCCCACAACCAAACAAGGAACAGGAAATAAGGCGGAATTACACATTCTAAGTCCATAGAATCTTAATGATATATGGCCATAATGTTTACACTAGCCATCATAGATTCACTAGTAAAAACCCTGTGTTTTTATATAGGAGATAAGACTTATTCGGGTTTTGTCGTGTTCTCGAGGTTTATGGTTGATATACTTTAATCGATGCTAATTTTTAGTAAAAAAACATTTTAAAATCTAAACGTTGATGTTAGAAACACGTACTGGTATTTACGGGCGGTTCTGGGGAAGTTTCTCCTGCGGTGATCATAAGCGCCCTTGCACCATCACCAGTCTTCCTTGTCCTTGGGCAGTCTCTCTTAAAGTGTCCCGCTTCACCACATTTGTAACAAGCTCGGCTTATTCCAATGTCGGGGACCTGGTTGATGGGTTGCGCCGGTGCCTTACAGAAACGGACAGTGTGTCCCTTCCTCTTGCAATTTTTGCAATGCATCTCCCGGCAAACCCCAGTATGATGGAAGTTACACTTGTTTCATTTTGGGAGTGATCCATTATATGGTCTGGCCGGTGCTTGGGTGACAATTGTTGTGGCTGATGCCGAGGCATGTGTCGTGACTGCTATTGTAATGGCAGGGGGCATGGGTTGTTGTCTTTTAGCAAATCTTTGAGATAAGTTGCGCTCCTTTTTGTTCCAAAACTTTCGTTTATTACTCTTAGGTTTGTGGTCTGAGGCGTCTTTGTTGGTAGACACTCGCTGGTGTCCCTTATTGTTACAGGAATTAGTATTTCCGACACCGCTTCCACCTCCGCTAGCATTGTTAGCATTGATTTGCGCCATGGCGGCTGTCACGGCTGCTGTGACTGCAACTTGAAAAGTTGTAGAGTCTATCTGTAGAATTGGTGCCTTGCTAGTTGACTAGTTACCTCCTTGTGAAGACATAATTATGTTGCATGGCGAGAAACGATCTCGTGAGTAGAGATGATTATTACTATATACATTCTCATGATTTATATACACATATGTAAATTTCGCACTTTACTGAACTATTCTCCATGTTTCTGCTAAACATTCTTGGGACGGGGTTATGGTGGTGGGTAAGTTTTGTACGTGTGTTAAGTTTGTCCAAACTAGTACTATACTCGCCCAAGCACGCTTAACTGCGGAGTTCTGATGGGATCCGGTGCATTAGTGCTGGTATGATCGCACCCTATAGGTCTACGAAGAAGACATCTTTCAACCATAAGGTTTAACGACGTAATGAATGTAAGTCTTTTAGTAGTGGTATAAGTCGAGTGTAGTTTAAACTAAGTTATCTTAGTTCCGTCATAAGTTTGTAAAGCCGAACAGACGGTAAATTTCCAATAGCAGTGACAAGTCGGATGTTATTGAACTAGATTTTTCTGTATTATGATTCGACTTAAAAGTATCTTGCATCCAATTCATAAAGAAAGCCCATATGAATGAATTTATGAGTTTAGTAGTACGTCGAATGTAATCTTGTGATTTGTTCCAAGCCTGGTCTCCTCCTAAGATCACTTGACATATACCAGTCGTGTATAATTAAGGTCCAATAGGCCGTTAAACTTAATGAGTCTGCCCTGAACCCACAACCAAACAAGGAACAGGACCCAAGGCGGACTCACCATTTCTAAGTCGATCGTCTCCTAATTACACATAACCTTGAGGTATACATTAAGTACTTTTAGAGTTATCATAAGTAAATCGTTTGTAATACCAAGTTATGAAATGTATGGTAAACACCTAATGAAATGAAATGCATGCCAATTTTTATTGATATAATCTGGTGCATAGGGTTCAGGAAAATTTGACCTTATAATAGGTCTATGTTTTTGTTAATGCCATGGGAAAAATTTTGACAGCGACACGACCCCTTGAATAGTGTAGTCTCTAAATTTGAAGCGTCGAATTTATGTATATGATGGGGCAGTGTTACAAACACACTCCAGGCGTTTGAGCCTGTAATGATACGTCAGTAGTGTACACACTACTCGTGGCGGGTGATGTTTTGTTGGCCATAGAATGAAGACATGAAAGTCTGCATTGTCTTATCCTCTGCCATGGCTTCTGCCATTTGATGTTCTGCTTTTGCCACGCGTTTTCTCTAACACTATGTGAAGTTCCCGTTACTCCTAGTCTCGGCTCGGGTTGCGGTCACTTCCCTCTGAAGGCTTTGATGTGCTTTCTGATCTGTTCATGGTCTCCATCCAGGTGACAAAGGCGAATTGCGGTGATCATGGTGGTAGCGCCAACCTCCATGATTTCGGCTGACCGATGCTCGTGTTTGTACGCTCAAGTGAGTGATGCAGCGTATTATGACAAGGAGAGCCTTGTCTACCAATCCTCCTCTGTTTAGGTTGTAGAAGCCTCATCCATGTCATAGGGAGGGTGTTAACCTTGTTCTTAACTCCGTCTTTGTAATACTACAACTTATCGAGGTGTCGGACCATGGAAGCCTCGTCGGGGTGTGGCGACTGGAGGGTGTATTGTAGGCCTCGTGCTCTTCGTCAGAGTCTTCTCCTATTTCTTCTTTGTCTTTGTCTTTGTCTTTTTTTTTGGTTTCACTTCCTCCGGATCTTCATCTGAATTGTCTTCGAGGTCTTACTCTATTATTTCCTCAGGATCCTCTTCGGGGCTTTCTTCGTTCTAACCACCATCTTCCTGGTTAGGAGAATAGGGGGTCTCCTGGTAGTTGAGCTTCCGTCACGTTGCTTGTGCGAGAATAGGGGTAGAAGAGATGATTAATAGGTGTCTAATCCTATAATTACTTATAGGAGGGGTGATCCTTATTAGTCACGTCTATAACCACATAGTGCATACCAGTTATACATACTCTGAGATAGAATAGACCTTCGAATAAATGACTCTAATCTAAGTCCACAACCAAACAAGGAACAGGAAGTAGAGCCATAGTCATAGATTCTGAGTCTATAATATCTTTAATTATGTATAACCTTAGCGTATGCACTCAGTCATTATAGACCTACTAATAGGGGTCTTTAGTTTTCACATAAGTTAGTTATAGTAGCACAAAATACTCATATAGTATTTTAAATGTTTGACTTATGTTCTTAATGTTTCTGGGTAGGTAGAGTTGGTAAGTTTTTAGACTTGTTGCAACACCACAACCATTCCTGGGCATATGTTAATCACTTCTGGGTTAGACATAGTTGATCAGGCTATGTCATTCCCAGACCTGACTATATATCCCCAAGCCTACTTGTGCCGCTCAACCATCACCACTTTTGCTTTGTTCTAGTATGATGCTGACCTTAGTATGTATGCATGCATGTATACTTTTAACAAGAAACTATTTATTTCTAAAAATATAGTCATTTGAAAATGTTAAATCAGAGACTTTAGTCCCAATGCATTTATAGTTTGTATATCTTATGTGGTTTGATATACTTGGTTCACTATAAACAATGCTCTGATACCAATCTGTCACACCCCCAAACCAAGGATGGCGGAAACGTCCGGGGGTGGAGGACTTCATGTATAGTATCACAACAACGAGTATAATAGTGCTCAAAGTAAATACAACCATCATAAATATAATTTAAAAGGTTACACCATAGTATATGTTTACATGTTTCAAAATCAATTACATTATGATGACAAAATGAACTGTTTGACGATTTAACATCCCATCCTCAAAATGCTGTTGGTTTCCTGTTTCACTGATTTCCTGAGAATACAAGTAGTTTTGAAAAGTGTCAACAATTAAGTTGGTGAGTTCATAAGAGTTTTGTTTGAGGAAAAAGCCGTTTTCCTTGTAAAAACGATAGAGTATGATTCCAGAAAATCCAATATTTTCTTTATAAAAGTCATGTAGTCCTAAATGTCAAGACCGAAATGTACAAGTATTTTTCCATACTTAAAGTAATTCATGCAAGTTTAAATCGACATAAACTTGTTTAATTTAGAAGTAAAACTCGTAAATCTTATGTTTTGTTAATACCCCATGCGAGTTATTATAACCATGCTATGACTCAGTCGGCCTCGTAATACGACGTTCTTCAGGCGTCGCAAGTTAAATGACACTTGTCACCTCAGACCTGCCGGTCTAGCTGTTGCATGCAGCTCAGGTGCGGGTTTGTCAGACCCAAATATAGATCTATACACAACTATCACGCTCTCCCTACAAGAGACTCTGGTTACAATTTACAGGACTTTTGACTTTGTTACTTTGAAGGTAACACGAAGCGAATGTCTCACAAATTTATTCATTAATAGATTTACGTGAACTGAACTGAAAACCCCTTGGTAAATGAGTTTGAAATGTAAATGAAACATAAAGTATACCTATTATAGTTTATCCAGAACGTTTGTTATGTAAAAGAACCCTTTTATGAAAATACATTAGTGCTATGAATCCATAAACTATTACTATTATGTAGTATATGAAAACCCATTTGTTTTGAGAGTAAAACCTTTCTCATGTAGTAAAAATCCATAAACTATGCTTATTATAGTTTATTATATGTGTTCGAAATGAATGAAGAATCCTTATCATGAATGACTAAATTTAAGTTTATGATGATAAACTAACCAGAAAATACATTCAATATTTAGAACTTATGGTTATACACTTTGCTCAACATACTACAAAGTGTTATGAAAGTTGTAAGCTGTTAACTAGTTTTTAACCTTTCTACACTGTTTTAGAAAAATCATACGAAGTCGAAATCAGCCCAAAACCGGAGAAGAAAACCCAATAGGAACATTTTGGTCCGGAACCTCTTGCTCCGGAACCCTCTTGGCCGGAACCCTCTTGGTCCGGAACCCTCTTGGCCGGAACCCTCTTGGTCCGGAACCCTCCTGGTCCGGAAGCTCTTAGTCCGGAACACCTTCTAAGGAACCAAGAGGAGTGCATTTTCGGAACCCTTGTATTTCGGACCTTCTCGCATGACTCCGGAAGATCTCGCTTAAGGCTGCTTCGGAAATGTCTTGACCTGCTCCGGAATTTTGAGCCGCTTCGCACCTGGTCGGTCCGGACCGCTGACGCCGCCTCCTGACTTCGGAACTTCGGCTATGACTCCGGAATTGCAAGATTTAGCTCCGGAACTCCTCTGTATGCTCCGAAAATCCGAGAAGATGCTTCGGAATTTGTTTAGTGGCTCCGGAATCCCTCCTAAGCCTTCAGACCCTCGCAGAAACCAGCCCCCACTCCAGATTTTTTCCATTTTCGGACCTTTTAATCATTTGAAGGCATTTTGACGCTGGAAATCACACCAAACTCATATTTTTCCTATCTTAGACCCCTTAAATCACTATTTTATGCCAAAATCAATTATTTTAATATATTTATATAAAATAGAACCCATGATTTTTAAGGAGATTCTAAGCAAATAAAGGGGTTTGACTTTATGATGTGACCCTAATTCCTCATTTCCCATGCAAATTCCAAATAAACATGTATTATCCAAGGGAATTAAGCCTTACCCACCAGCTTTCCATGCAAATGTCAAGTCACCCTTATCTTCCCCTTTTGATACGTGAACCTTTCCTCCCTTATTCCACTTCTCACTTCCTCATCCAGTAACCTCCTAAGAATTCTCTCAAACTCCTTCAAGACTCAAGCTTCATTCCTTAAGGAAAATTTCCAGAATTTTTGTAAGTGTTCATCCTCTTTACTAGTGACACTTCATATTATTCCTAAGACTTCCTTATATTTACACATAGAATTATTCTTAGGATTTTCTAAAGTTTAAAGAACACTTCCAAGTGCTGGAACTTGGAAACTCCTTACACCTCCTCAAATCACCCAACAAGCTAAACCAAGGTGAGCTTCATACCCCATCTTTTTACTAAGCTTTTATTGATTTTGGGGGAGAGTACAAGTCATCTCTTGTTCTAAATTCTTGAATGATTGCATGTATACGTGTGTTTGCTATGTGTGTTGAAAGAATTATTATATTTTTTTTGCAACTCCCTGTGAACGTGAGGTTTCACAGAACCCATGAAAACAAATAATATTTTAATCACTACATGAACAATACAATTTACAAAAGGAGCCTCCCAAGTTTTGGGGAGTCTTCAACATGCACCCTTGAATCCATGCTTTTCATAACTAGAAATAAAAGTTGCTGAAATAGACCTTGAAATGTTGACATTAAGTCTAGAATTTCGAGATTTGAACTTTGTGTTCCATAAATGACTATTTGCAAACTGTAAAGGGGTTATTTATAAAAATTTGATATAAGTAAGTTCACCAAGAATTATATGCAAATAGAAACTTTATGACAGAAAATTTTGCATGTCATAAAGCTGCTGTCATAACTTCACACAAGGCATAGTTTTACAAAAATCATAACTTGACATTTTCCGGTAAATGGGATCTCACTTAGTAATATATAGAGAGGAAAGCCATTTTATCCGACTTTGCTACTATTAAATCGATATGATAAACATTTAAAGCGCATTATTTTCATCAAACGGAACGAAACGGAATATTTAGTCAACGAGTACAACTATTATTATTTATTTAGTAAATAATGGATTTCATTGATTTACTCGAAACAGTTAGTATTCTAGTCAGACAAATCTTCACAGTACATATATTATATACAATAGTGTACGCCTAAAAGCCCTATAAGAGTTATAACCAAAGTCTCCTGGAGGGGGAACGGGAATTTGTGAATAGATCTATACGGGACACCCCGCACCTTCGCTGTTCGCTACAGCTAGACCGGCCAGTCTAGGGTGACAAATGTCTTGAACAAAACGACGCCTGAAGAACGTCATAACAGGCACTCCGTCATATTAGTATGGTTATAACGACTCACTAGAATATATCAGTAGTGTAATTATACAGATTTCACCTTTGGTTTATAATTAACTGTGTTTTGAATCACCTCAAACGAGACTTTTCACACAAGTGTTATTGTTTTAAAAGCTATTATTTTATACATCAGAAAATATAGGATTTTCTGGAGGAAACGATTTTATATGATTTTGAAAACAAAGAACTAAGACACACATGCAATTATACTCGATTTGAAACAAGACTTACAACAATTTTGATAAGAAAATATTGGATTTTCTGGATTTCTAAACTATCATCAAGTTTTATACGAAAATGCTTATGAACTCACCAACATATTTTATGTTGACGCTTTTCAAACGACTTGTATTCTCAGGAAACCAATAAGCAGGTTGTTGGATCGCAGACTCAAGATTATTTTGCTATCTTTTGAAATTTGCTTACTAATGTCTCTTTTGTGTAATATTTGAGAACATAAACACGATGTAAAACAAATGTAAGCTTGTTATAATGTATGATGTTTGGATTTGCTATGTTTCATTTATATGCAATTGTTATGATACTACACAATGAAGTCACCCGCCTCCGGACGTTTCCGCCGTTCTGGTCCGGGGGTGTGACAGATTGGTATCAGAGCATTGTTTATAGTGAACTAGTATATCTAGCCATACAAGATATACAACTATAAATACAATGGGACTAAAACACTCTGACTAAAAGTATACATACTTGCTAAGGCTGTATCATAACAAGGACACAAACAAAAGTTTTTGGAAGAGTTGGACATCACGGTCAAACCCGGGCAGTTATGTAACCGTATTAGGGGTAAATATAGCCTGATCAACTATATTTATTCAGAATACGACTAACATGTGCTTGGGAGTGATCATGGTGCCTAATGAACCAGAAACTTACCAAAACTAAGATCAAAAGTTGTAAGGAACCAAACCTAAACAATTAAAATACTATAGGAGTATTTTTGAACCTATTCACGCACACACTCTCCTTACCGATTACTCGCCTCTTGTACATACTCTATGGATGGATTTCATCTCCCTGGAGACCCTTACTTTCCCAATCAAGGGAATGGAGGTTGGATTGAGGAAGACCCAGAAGAAGACCCCGAGGAACCCATGGAGGACCCTGAAGAACCGATAGAGTTGGAGGAAGAGGACATCGATGAGGAAGATGACGAGGAAGAGGTTGAGGAGGACGAGGAATCGGACGCAGAGTCTGAAGTTATCAACCCTCCCTACATGGCAAGAGTACCACCGCATAGGATGGGCTACAATGGCCCTACACCTCCTTGGGCTGACGATATCGAGAGGTGGGGCCGATGCCAGGGTCAGCAACCACCATTTGGGATGAACCGAGGTTACTACGATCTTCGGCATGGAGGACCAGCAGATCGCGCACTCCCTGCCGTGGTCAGACGAATTAGGGACATCGGTGCCCAGGCTCAAGTGACCGCCGACCGAGTAGTGCAGATGTGAGCAGCCATGCAGGTCACGGATACTCGCACGCGAGACCTAGAGCGAGACTTATACCCAATAGAACGACTCGAGGAAGATCTTGCCACTGCGCGAGCGGAGGTCAGAGAGTATCGGGAGCGACACGCCGCTTTGGAGGAACGCGTACGGATCTCCGAACGCAGGTTAGCTGAGCTCCAGGGCGCATCTACTTCATTATCCGCACCACCAGAACGGACTCGCCGCGACTAGTACCTGTTCACTCACTGCCGTATCAATTTCCTTCTGTGCACTACCCTATGTATTTCGTGTTAGCTTTTATTTCACTGCGTGTATTGTATGCCGTTATAAGGCAAAATTTTCATGTACTCAAAAGATTATTATTAATGAAAATCGGATATATATTTTCTTGTGATGTGTTGCTCGTTATGTGCTCTATTACCATTATTACATGTTGAACTTATGCACACACTCGTTATATGCAACCAAATCACCAATTATATTCTATAAAATGATGAAATAAAATACTTTGGGTACTCATTGTCCTTCTGATCCATGACAGAAAGATGCCGAGGAGATCAACCCGTAGGAATAACAACACACCACCACCGCCGCCCCCACCGGAAATGAACTCTAAGGATTTCCAAGCGGCAGTCTCAGCCGCAGTAACAGCAGCTCTAGCCCACATCCAAGCCGGAAATAATGGTGGTGGACAAGGCCAAGGGACAGGAAGCTCCCACCACGGGATGAATCAAGGGCCCGTAAAGGCCTATACCTACAAGGATTTTTCCAATGCGAGACCTCGTACTTTCAATGGGACCGGAGGAGTCATAGCTCTGAAACGATGGATCGAGAAAGTGGAGTCGGTGTTCGAGATATGCGAGTGCCCGGAAGGAAGTAAAGTCAAATTCGCGGCCTGCACTTTCATCGACCAGGCCCTGTCATGGTGGAACGGACACATCGAGGCCATGACACTTCCCGTTGCAAACTCCATGACCTGAGAAGAACTCAAAGAGATGTTAATCGCCGAATACTGTCCCCGAGGGGAAATACAAAAGCTCGAGCAAGAACTATGGAACCTTACAGTGCAAAACTCGGACGTTGACGCGTACATCTCAAGGTTTAACGAGCTATCCCTTTTGTGTCCTTGTATGATTACCTCTGAGGGAAAGAAGGTCGAGCGTTTCATCTGGGGGATGACACCTCCCATTCAAGGCAACGTGATTTCCTCAAAACCCGAGACCTACGACAGTGCAAAACGCGTGTCCAAGAAACTTTACGATCACAGTGATAAGAAAAGCACCAAAGCAGCCGAGGGAGAGAACAAACAAGAAGGAGGGAACAAGAAGAACCGAGACAACAAGCGTAAAGGGCGACAAAATTCAGGTCCATCCAAGAAACCACAGACAGTAGCAGTCCATTCTGCTACCGCTCCAGCAGCACCAGCCCCAACCGCTCCAGCCTCAACCACAACTGCACCAACAAAGCCATACGCGGGATCCAATCCCAAGTGTGACAAGTGTAACTATCACCACTATGGGGCATGCAAAGATTTCCAATGCACCAACTGCAATCGAAAGGGACACACTATCCGGTATTGCAAGATGCCCCCACAACAAAACAAACAACCCAATGACAACAACGCCGGAGCCAGCCGCGCATGTTACGGATGCGGGGAAACCGGCCATTTCAAACGCAACTGCCCTAAGAACAACAATCAGAACGCTGGAAGGGTCCTAACCATGGGGCAAGGGGAGGCGGTGCAAGATCCAACAGTGGTGACTGGTACGTTTCTCCTCAACAACTCTTATGCGTGCATTTTATTTGATGGTGGAGCTGAGCGAAGCTTCATAAGTCACAAATTCAAACACCTACTCAATCAAAATCCCCACAAATTGAAAGAAACTTATACGGTCGAAATGGCCAACGGTAAAACAGAATCAACCAATGATATCTACCACGATAACGTTAAATAATCACTCCTTCCCAATCAGTTTGATGCCTGTTAATATTAGGAGCTTTGATGTGATTGTTGGCATGGATTGGTTAAGCCCCCACCATGCTGAAATTATGTGCCACGAGAAGGCCGTTCTCCTTCACCTATCCAACAATGAAACCCTAATAGTTTATGGCGATAAACCCGGTTCAAACCTCCGACTCATTTCTTGCATCCAAGCACAAAAGTGTTTACATAAAAAGAATCACGCCTTTCTTGCTCATGTCATTGATAAAACAAAGGAGGAAAAGAACCTTAACGATATTCCTGAAGTACATGACTTTCCTGACATATTTCCTGAGGATTTACCAGGAATCCCTCCCGAGCGCCAGGTCGAGTTCCGAATCGATCTTGTACCTGGAGCCACTCCAATCGCCAAATCACCCTACAGGTTAGCTCCTGCTGAAATGCAAGAGTTATCTAGTCAATTAAGCGAGCTTCTCGACAAAGGATTCATCAGGCCGAGCTTTTCACCTTGGGGAGCTCCGGTTCTGTTTGTCAAGAAGAAAGACGGATCTTTCCGAATGTGCATAGATTATTGAGAACTGAACAAACTCACCGTCAAGAATTGATACCCACTCCCTCGAATCGATGACCTCTTCGACCAGCTCCAAGGAGCCAGCTACTTTTCCAAGATAGATTTGAGGTCCGGATACCATCAACTAAGAGTCCGAGAGGAGGATATCCCAAAGACTGCTTTCCGAACCCGTTATGGGCATTTTGAATTCGTGGTCATGCCGTTTGGTCTCACAAACGCACCAGCAACCTTTATGGATCTGATGAACAGAGTCTGTCGGCCGTTCCTTGACAACTTCGTAATTGTTTTCATCGATGATATACTCGTTTACTCCAAAAGCAAGGAAGAGCACAACCAACATTTACGACAAACTTTGGAAACATTGAGAGCAGAAAAGCTTTACGCGAAATTCTCCAAATGCGAGCTCTGGATTCGTAGAGTAGAATTTTTGGGCCATGTAGTCAGTGAAGAGGGAATACATGTGGACCCTACCAAGATCAAAACTATTGAGGGCTGGGCAACTCCAAGAACCCCAACTGAAATCCGACAATTTTCGGGCCTTGCGGATTATTACCGAAGGTTCATCCAAAACTTTTCCAAGATTGCCAAGCCTCTCACCACTCTCACCCAGAAGGGCGTACCTTTTCATTGGGACGACAAACAAGAAGCTGCTTTCCAAAACCTGAAACAAGCCCTCTGCACTGCTCCAGTGTTGTCCTTTCCAGAAGGAACAGAGGACTTCGTAGTATACTGCGATGCTTCTAACCAAGGGTTAGGTTGTGTGCTTAGGCAACGAGGAAAAGTGATAGCTTACGCGTCAAGGCATCTAAAGACCCACAAAGTAAACTACACCACCCACGACCTCGAGCTGGGAGCTGTGGTCTTCGCATTGAAGATTTGGAGGCACTACCTATACGGTACAAAGTGCACCATTTTCACAGACCACAAGAGCCTCCAGCATATCCTGAATCAAAAGGAGTTGAACATGAGACAACGAAGATGGGTCGAACTTCTAAACGACTACGAGTGCAAAATCAAGTACCATCTAGGCAAAGCAAATGTGGTAGCCAATGCCTTAAGCCGAAAGGAGTACTCGGGTCGCCGAGTAAAGACATTGACAATGACCGTCTATTCCCATCTATCCTCATAAATCAAAGAAGCTCAGCACGAAGCCTTGAAGCCGGAAAACGTCACCAATGAGGCATTGCGCGGAATGGAAAAGAATCTGACGGTCAAGGAAGACGGAGCCTATTATCTTATGGACCAAATCTGGACACCGAGGTTCGGTGGATTCCGAGACGTGATAATGAATGAGGCTCACAAGACCAGGTACTCTGTCCATCCGGGTTCCGATAAGATGTACCTAGATATCAAACAACATTATTGGTGGCCGAACATGAAAGCAGAGATTGCCACTTACGTAGGCAAGTGTCTCACCTGTGCCAAGGTTAAAGTGGAGTATCAGAAGCCCTAGGGTCTACTTCAGCAACCCGAAATACCCGAGTGGAAATGGGAGAGGATAACAATGGATTTTATAACCAAATTACCCAAGACGACCGACGGTCTGGATGCTATCTGGGTAATCGTTGACCGACTGACAAAATCCGCCCATTTCCTGCCAATAAAGGAGACGTACAAAATGGAAAGGCTCACACGGGTATACCTGAAAGAGGTGGTGAGACTGCATGGAGTCCCCATATCTATTATCTCGGATCGGGATAGTAGATTCACCTCTCGTTTTTGGCAGTCGCTCCAGAAAGCATTGGGAACTCGATTGGATATGAGCACTGCCTACCACCCTCAGACTGATGGCCAAAGCGAGCGAACTATTCAGACCCTAGAAGACATGCTCCGAACATGTGTGATAGATTTTGGCAAAGCCTGGGATACCCACTTGCCCCTAGTCGAATTTTCATACAACAACAGCTACCACACAAGCATAGGAGTCGCCCCCTTCGAGGCCTTGTATGGCCGGAAGTGCAGATCGCCCCTTTCTTGGGCTAAGGTGGGTGACATACAGCTGGCACGAGTGTAATTACCGGATAGCACCCTCACAGGACCTGAGATCATCTGAGAAACAATTGAGAAAATCGTTCAAATTAGGTTACGACTTCAAGCATCGCGGGATAGACAGAAAAGTTACGCAAACAAAAGACGAAAGCAGCTGGAGTTCCAAGTGGGAGACCGTGTGCTACTAAAAGTCTCTCCCTGGAAAGGGATGATCCGCTTCGGGAAACGAGGAAAGTTAAACCCGCGATACATCGGACCATTCGAGATTCTTGCCCGAATTGGTCCCGTGGCCTATAAGCTGCAGCTGCCCTCAGAGCTCAGCAACGTGCATCCCGTATTTCATGTATCGAACTTGAAAAAGTGTTTATCGGATGAAACCCTTGTAATTCCGCTGGAAGAGATCAAGGTAAATGAGAATCTCTTGTTCGTGGAAGAGCCAGTTGAAATCATGGACAGAGAGGTGAAACGTACTAAGCACAGTCGCATCCCAATTGTAAAGGTTCGTTGGAGTGCCAAACGCGAACTTGAATTCACGTGGGAACGTGAAGATCAAATGCTGCAGAAGTACCCCCATCTATTCGCAAACCCTTGAAGGCTACTTCAAGGAAAAATTCCGGGTCGAAATTCCCTCAAGCGGGGGAGGATGTGACAACCGGCAAGTTTCTGGTCAAGTCAAAGTCGAGTCAAGGTCATCGAGTCATCTGGTCAACTCATCTAGTGTTTATTTGTTAGGGTTTACTTATGTTTGCAAATGTATGACTCTAAATTTTAAATGCAAAGTAACACTTGAAGGTTTTAAATGTTCCAAACTTAAAACCCTAATCTTATTGAGGAAGTAACAGCTCTATAAAAGATTAGTAAGTGCCCTTCGGGGGTATATAACACTCGAAATGGGATATAACTAAGTCTACGACCTTTGATCTGCGAAGAAAAACATTAATAAAGGCCCCCGACAAAGTCTCTCTCAATCTCTCCCATTGTATCTCTCTCTCTCTCTCTCTCTCTCCAAAATCTCTCCAAGAATATGAAGTCCTTTCCCAAATCTCTCCAAAAATATGAAGTCTTTTCCCGAATCTCTCCAAGAATATGAAATCTCTCCCAAATCTCTCCAAGTATGTGAAATCTCTTCCAAATCTCTCTATATACGTTCCTTAGTCGAAATCAGCCCAAAACCGGAGAAGAAAACCCAATAGGAACATTTTGGTCCGGAACCTCTTGGTCTAGAACCCTCTTGGCCGGAACCCTCTTGGTCCGGAACCCTCTTGGTCCTGAACCCTCTTGGTCCGGAACCCTCTTGGCCGGAACCCACTTGGTCCGGAACCCTCCTGGTCCGGAACCTCTTAGTCCGGAACACCTTCTAAGGAACCAAGAGGAGTGCATTTTCGGAACCCTTGTGCTTCGGACCTTCTTGCATGACTCCGGAAGATCTCGCTTAAGGCTGCTTCAGAAATGTCTTGACCTGCTCCAGAATTTTGAGCCACTTCGCACCTGGTCGGTCCGGACCGCTGACGCCGCCTCCTGACGTTTCCCCCGTTCTGGTTCGGGGGTGTGACAGAATCCTTATCATGAATGACTAAATTTCAGTTTATGATGATAAACTAACAAGAAAATACATTCAATATTTAGAACTTATGGTTATACACTTTGCTCAACATACTACAAAGTGTTATGAAAGTTGTAAGCTGTTAACTAGTTCTTAACCTTTCTACACTGTTTTAGAAAAATTATAGAAAAATCATACAAAGTCGAAAACTGAATCCATAAATTTTGAGAGTTCACAAAATGTGTCTAGTTTATTCATAATTTTTATTATGATTTTTAGAAGTCTTTAACTTGTGTTAAAATGTTCATATTCACAGACTGGTCCGAATTCGTTTATGAAATGATAGACAGTTTTGTAAAAATCACCATAAATCGTAGAAAAATCTTATGGAGATGTACAAGTAGTAATTTTAAAGGTATAAACCTAAACTATTTGCTTCTAATACAGTTTTGAAAACTAAAAAGTTTAAGTTGACCAAAACAGTCCGTGAATGGAGTTAAACGTTTCTGATGAAAGTTGTTGGATGAGTTTAGTTGTGTTCTTGGTGTTTTAACTTGTATTCCCCCCCTTAAAACTTAAGAAAAACATGAAAAGATAGGGGTATGAACTCACCTTGAGTGATTTCAGTAGACGGATGATGGAGAAAAGAAGTGTTCAACTCAAGAACACTTAGATGATGCTTGAAGATTCGAAGATCTAACAACAAATATGACGGTATTTGTGTAAGGAACTCATGATTTGAGTGAAGAAGTGTAAGGAAATCAAGTATGGGAAGAGATTTACTTACCAAGGTGTGTGGAGAGCTCAAGAACAGCCTTGAATCTCGAATTCTTGGTGAGAGGAAGTGAGAGAGAATGTGTTTTGCTCTTTGGTGAAAAGTGAGTGAAATGAGAGGAGAGAGGAGATTTTCAGCTTTTGGTGAACCTTTACAGCTGGAGGAGGGGTGTCAAAGGACAAATAGTTGACTAGGTAGGGGGAATAGCGACTGAGGGTTGTACTATGAAGGTATGGGGGAGGTTGCTTGTGTCATACTCTAGATAAAGTCAACACTCTACCCTAAAATCTAACTTAATAGATTTTATTCTTGGACAAGGATTTCCCCCAAAAATATGATTAAAAATGAATATTTAGAGTCTCTTATATTAAATTACGAGTTTTGGTGAAAATCCCGCGTTAAAATCACGAAAAACGGGCTTAAAACGAAGATTGGGTCAAAAACCGGGAAGAAAATGCTAATTTCTGAAGTCTGGCCGAAGGTTGGGTCTTGAGAGGGTTAGAACCGAAGGTAGGGTTCGGTTGGTGCATTGGAACCGAGAGTAAGAGGTTCGGTCCGAGCCTCGCAGGTGAACTCACCAGAAGGGACCGAAGGCGAGGGTTCGGTTCAGCAGATCAGATCTGCAGCTTCGGTTCGGTCCTCCTAGTTCGGTTCTTAAAGTTGTTCGGTCCAGGAGGCTTCTTAGGGTTTCGCTTCTTAGGGGTTTCGGTTCCTTAAGGGAGGTTCGGTTCCTAAGAGGGTTCGGCTCCTTAAGAGGGTTCAGCTCGTTAAAGCTGTTTTTCGCGTAAACTTCCGTTTTCGAGCGGTTTTCGACTAAATTAAGGGTCGGGATGCCCCGAGTGATTATAAAAAGTTGAGAGAGATTTTGAGAGATATTTGGGAGAGATTTTACACACTTGGAGAGATTTCTCATACAGAGAGAGATTTGGGAGAGATTTCGCACACTTGGAGAGATTTCTCATACAGAGAGAGATTTGGGAGATATTTCACACGCTTAGAGAGATTTCTCATACAGAGACAGATTTGGGAGAGATTTCACACACTTGGAGAGATTTCTCATACTTGGAGAGATTTGGGAGAGATTTCACACACTTGGAGAGATTTCTCATACAGAGAGAGATTTGGGAGAGATTTCTCATACAGAGAGAGATTTGGGAGAGATTTCACATACTTAGAGAGATTTGGGAGAGATAGTGTGAAAGAGGTTGAGAGAGATTTCGTTTGCGACGTTTTTAAGTGTTTGGCTTCGTAACTCAAGGTTTATACACTCTGTTAAGCCTTGTTATGAATGTTATACGCTCCCGAGGGGTTAAGGAATAATGTTTTATCGAATAGATTCATCACTTACCCTGATTAGGGTTTAGAATTTCCGAACACGTGAAAACTCTAAGTGATACTTTGTATTAAGATTTCGAGTAGTACAATAAGAATCAAAATGGAAACCCTAATATACAAGGGTTAGATGAGTTGACCGGTTTGACTTGTTGACTTTGGTTGACTTTGACTTGACCAAAAATTGACGGTTGTCACATCATCCCCCTGTTAGAAAGAATTTCGTCCCAAAATTAGCACTTTGACCGAGACTTCGAGAGTTGGGGAAAGATGTGGGAACTTTTCGTAGTACAAGAAATTGATATGGTGGGGACCAATCCGCCTGGTGTTACATGACGACCTTGGAATTTCTTATTGTAACTTGAGCTGAGTCGATTTAAAAGGAGTTATTGTTTTGGAATGATAGTGTATTCAATGTGTGCCTTTATGCTCCCCGTTTTTTTTTGTTGTTACCATTACGAATATTCCAGGTTGCAGTTAGTGAGTTCTAGTATTACGAATGCTTCCACAATTTGTGATGAAATTTGGAATATAAGTCCTACCAGATCTTTTATAATCGCTTGGTGTAAACTAGTCGTATATCCTTAAGATTACAAGGGCAGTCGAATGAGTAACTTCGCCTTAAGCCCACAACTAAACAAGGAACAGGAAATTAGGCGGAATTACACATTCTAAGTCCATAGAATCTTAATGATATATGGCCATAATGTTTACACTAGCCATCATAGATTCACTAGTAAAAACCCTGTGTTTTTATATAGGAGATAAGACTTATTCGGGTTTTGTCGTGTTCTCGAGGTTTATGGTTGATATACTTTAATCGATGCTAATTTTTAGTAAAAAAAAAAATTTAAATCTAAACATTGATGTTAGAAACACGTACTGGTATTTACGGGCGGTTCTGGGGAAGTTTCTCCTGCGGTGATCATAAGCGCCCTTCCACCATCACCAGTCTTCCTTGTCCTTGGGCAGTCTCTCTTAAAATGTCCCGCTTCACCACATTTGTAACAAGCTCGGCTTATTCCAATGTCGGGGACCTGGTTGATGGGTTGCGCCGATGCCTTACAGAAACGGACAGTGTGTCCCTTCCTGTTGCAATTTTTGCAATGCATCTCCCGGCAAACCCCAGTATGATGGAAGTTACACTTGTTGCATTCTGGGAGTGATCCATTATATGGTCTGGCCGGTGCTTGGGTGACAATTGTTGTGGCTGATGCCGAGGCATGTGTCGTGACTGCTGTTGTAATGGCAGGGGTACCCATGGGTTGTTGTCTTTTAGCAAATCTTTGAGATAAGTTGCGCTCCTTTTTGTTCCAAAACTTTCGTTTATTACTCTTAGGTTTGTGGTCTGAGGCGTCTTTGTTGGTAGACACTCGCTGGTGTCCCTTATTGTTACATCAATTAGTATTTTCGACACCGCTTCCACCTCCGCTGGCATTGTTAGCATTGATTTTACGGCTGTCACGGCTGCTGTGACTGCAACTTGAAAAGTTGTAGAGTCTATCTGTAGAATTGGTGCCTTGCTAGTTGACTAGTTACCTCCTTGTGAAGACATAATTCTGTTGCACGGCGAGAAACGATCTCGTGAGTAGAGATGATTATTACTAGATACATTCTCACGATTTATATACACATATGTAAATTTCGCACTTTGCTGAACTATTCTCCATGTTTCTGCTAAACATTCTTGGGACGGGGTTATGGTGGTGGGTAAGTTTTGTACGTGTGTTAAGTTTGTCCAAACTAGTACTATACTCGCCCAAGCACGCTTAACTGCGGAGTTCTGATGGGATCCGGTGCATTAGTGCTGGTATGATCGCACCCTATAGGTCTACGAAGAAGACATCTTTCAACCATAAGGTTTAACGACGTAATGAATGTAAGTCTTTTAGTAGTGGTATAAGTCGAGTGTAGTTTAAACTAAGTTATCTTAGTTCCGTCATAAGTTTGTAAAGCCGAACAGACGGTAAATTTCCAATAGCAGTGACAAGTCGGATGTTATTGAACTAGATTTTTCTGTATTATGATTCGACTTAAAAGTATCTTGCATCCAATTCATAAAGAAAGCCCATATGAATGAATTTATGAGTTTAGTAGGGAGTCGAATGTAATCTTGTGATTTGTTCCAAGCCTGGTCTCCTCCTAAGATCACTTGACATATACCAGTCGTGTATAATTAAGGTCCAATAGGCCGTTGAACTTAATGAGTCTGCCCTGAACCCACAACCAAACAAGGAACAGGACCCAAGGAGGACTCACCATTTCTAAGTCGATCATCTCCTAATTACACATAACCTTGAGGTATACATTAAGTACTTTTAGAGTTATCATAAGTAAATCGTTTGTAATACCAAGTTATGAAATGTATGGTAAACACCTAATAAAATGAAATGCATGCCAATTTTTATTGATATAATCTGGTGCATAGGGTTCAGGAAAATTTGACCTTATAATAGGTCTACGTTTTTGTTAATGCCATGGGAAAAATTTTGACAGCGACACGACCCCTTGAATAGCGTAGTCTCTAAATTTGAAGGGTCGAATTTATGTATATGATGGGGCAGTGTTACAAACGCACGCCAGGAATTTGAGCCTGTAATGATACGTCAGTAGTGTACACACTACTCGTGGCAGGTGATGTTTCGTGGGCCATAGAATGAAGACATGAAAGTCTGCATTGTCTTATCCTCTGCCCTGGCTTCTGCCATTTGATGTTCTGCTTTTCCCACACTTTTTCTCTAACGCTATGTGAAGTTCCCGTTACTCTTAATCTCGGCTCGGGTTGCGGTGACTTCCCTCTGAAGGCTTTGATGTGGTTTCTGATCTGTTCATGGTCTCCATCCAGGTGACAAAGGCGAATTGCGATGATCTTGGTGGTAGCGCCAACCTCCATGATTTCGGCTGACCGATGCTCGTGTTTGTACGCTCAAATGAGTGATGCAGCGTATTATGACAAGGAGAGCCTTATCTACCAATCCTCCTCTGTTGAGGTTGTAGAAGCCTCATCCATGTCATAGGGAGGGTGTTAACCTTGTTCCTAACTCTGTCTTTGTAGTTCTACGGCTTATCGAGGTGTCGGACCAAGGAAGCCTCGTCGGGGTGTGGCGACTGGAGGGTGTATTGTAGGCCTCGTGCTCTTCGTCAGAGTCTTCTCCTATTTCTTCTTTGTCTTTGTCTTTGTCTTTTTTTTTGGTTTCACTTCCTCCGGATCTTCATCTGAATTGTCTTCGAGGTCTTACTCTATTATTTCCTCAGGATCCTCTTCGGGGCTTTCTTCGTTCTAATCACCATCGTCCTGGTTAGGAGAATAGGGGGTCTCATGGTAGTTGAGCTTCCGTCACGTTGCTTGTGCGAGAATAGGGGTAGAAGAGATAATTAATAGGTGTCTAATCCTATAATTACTTATAGGAGGGGTGATCCTTATTAGTCACGTCTATAACCACATAGTGCATACCAGTTATACATACTCTGAGATAGAATAGACCTTCGAATAAATGACTCTACTCTAAGTCCACAACCAAACAAGGAACAGGAAGTAGAGCCATAGTCATAGATTCTGAGTCTATAATATCTTTAATTATGTATAACCTTAGCGTATGCACTCAGTCATTATAGACCTACTAATAGGGGTCTTTAGTTTTCACATAAGTTAGTTATAGTAGCACAAAATACTCATATAGTATTTTAAATGTTTGACTTATGTTCTTAATGTTTCTGGGTAGGTAGAGTTGGTAAGTTTTTAGACTTGTTGCAACACCACAACCATTCCTGGGCATATGTTAATCACTTCTGGGTTAGACATAGTTGATCAGGCTATGTCATTACCAGACCTGACTATACATCCCCACGCCTACTCGTACCGCTCAACAATCACCACTTTTGTTTTGTTCTAGTATGATGCTGACCTTAGTATGTATGCATGCATGTATACTTTTAACAAGAGACTATTTATTTCTAAAAGTATAGTCATTTGAAAATGTTAAATCAGAGACTTTAGTCCCAATGCATTTATAGTTTGTATATCTTATGTGGTTTGATATACTTGGTTCACTATAAACAATGCTCTGATACCAATCTGTTACACCCCCAAACCAAGGATGTCGGAAACGTCCGGGGGTGGAGGACTTCATGTATAGTATCACAACAACGAGTATAATAGTGCTCAAAGTACATACAACCATCTTAAATATAATTGAAAAGGTTAAACCATAGTATATGTTTACATGTTTCAAAATCAATTACATTATGATGACAAAATGAACTGTTTGACGATTTAACGTCCCATCCTCAAAATGCTGTTGGTTTCCTGTTTCACTGATTTCCTGAGAATACAAGTAGTTTTGAAAAGTGTCAACAATTAAGTTGGTGAGTTCATAAGAGTTTTGTTTGAGGAAAAAGCCGTTTTCCTTGTAAAAACGATAGAGTATGATTCCAGAAAATCCAATATTTTCTTTATAAAAGTCATGTAGTCCTAAATGTCAAGACCGAAATGTACAAGTATTTTTCCATACTTAAAGTAATTCATGCAAGTTTAAATCGACATAAACTTGTTTAATTTAGAAGTAAAACCCATAAATCTTATGTTTTATTAATACCCCATGCGAGTTATTATAACCATGCTATGACTCAGTCGGCCTCGTAATACGACGTTCTTCAGGCGTCGCAAGTTAAATGACACTTGTCACCTCAGACCTGCCGGTCTAGCTGTTGCATGCAGCTCATGTGCGGGTTTGTCAGACCCAATATAGATCTATACACAACTATCACGCTCTCCCTACAAGAGACTCTGGTTACAATTTACAGGACTTTTGACTTTGTTACTTTGAAGGTAACACGAAGCGAATGTCTCACAAATTTATTCATTAACAGATTTACGTGAACTGAACTGAAAACCCCTTGGTAAATGAGTTTGAAATGTAAATGAAACATAAAGTATACCTATTATAGTTTATCCAGAACGTTTGTGATGTAAAAGAACCCTTTTATGAAAATACATTAGTGCTATGAATCCATAAACTATTACTATTATGTAGTATATGAAAACCCATTTGTTTTGAGAGTAAAACCTTTCTCATGTAGTAAAAATCCATAAACTATGCTTATTATAGTTTATTATATGTGTTCGAAATGAATGAAGAATCCTTATCATGAATGATTAAATTTCAGTTTATGATGATAAACTAACAAGAAAATACATTCAATATTTAGAACTTATGGTTATACACTTTGCTCAACATACTACAAAGTGTTATGAAAGTTGTAAGCTGTTAACTAGTTTTTAACCTTTCTACACTATTTTAGAAAAATCATACGAAGTCGAAAACTGAATCCCTAAATTCTGAGAGTTCACAAAATGTGTCTAGTTTATTCATAATTTTTATTATGATTTTTAGAAGTCTTTAACTTGTGTTAAAATGTTCATATTCACAGACTGGTCCGAATTCGTTTCTGAAATGATAGGCAGTTTTGTAAAAATCACCATAAATCGTAGAAAAATCTTATGGAGATGTGCAAGTAGTCATTTTAAAGGTATAAACCTGAAATATTTGCATCTAATATACGTTTGAAAACTAAAATGTTTAAGATGACCAAAACAGTCCGTGAATGGAGTTAAACGTTTCTGATGAAAGCTGTTGGATGAGTTTAGTTGTGTTCTTGGTGTGTTAACTTGTATTCCCCCCCTTAAAACTTAAGAAAAACATGAAACGATAGGGGTATGAACTCACCTTGAGTGATTTCAGTAGACGGATGATGGAGAAAAGAAGTGTTCAACTCAAGAACACTTAGATGATGCTTGAAGATTCGAAGATCTAACAACAAATATGACGATATTTGTGTAAGGAACTCATGATTTGAGTGAAGAAGTGTAAGGAAATCAAGTGTGGGAAGAGATTTACTTACCAAGGTGTGTGGAGAGCTCAAGATCAGCCTTGAATCTGGAATTCTTGGTGAGAGGAAGTGAGAGAGAATGTGTTTTGCTCTTTGGTAAAAAGTGAGTGAAATGGGAGGAGAGAGGAGATTTTCAGCGTTTGGTGAACCTTTACAGCTGGAGGAGGGGTGTCAAAGGACAAATAGTTGACTAGGTAGGGGGAATAGCGACTGAGGGTTGTACTATGAAGGTATGGGGGAGGTTGCTTGTGTCATACTCTAGATAAAGTCAACACTCTACCCCAAAATCTAACTTAATTGATCTTATTCTTGGACAAGGATTTCCCCCAAAAATATGATTAAAAATGAATATTTAGGGTCTCTTATATTAAATTACGAGTTTTGGTGAATATCCCGCGTTAAAA
This sequence comes from Lactuca virosa, assembly GCF_052849685.1. Taxonomy (NCBI): domain Eukaryota; kingdom Viridiplantae; phylum Streptophyta; class Magnoliopsida; order Asterales; family Asteraceae; genus Lactuca; species Lactuca virosa. The sequence goes on along the minus strand of NC_136427.1, from coordinate 124,792,490 downwards.
TCACGAAAACGGGCTTAAAACGAAGATTGGGTCAAAAACCGGGAAGAAAATGCTAATTTCCGAAGTCTGGCCGAAGGTTGGGTCTTCAGAGGGTTAGAACCGAAGGTAGGGTTCGGTTGGTGCATTGGAACCGAGAGTAAGAGGTTCGGTCCGAGCCACGCAGGCGAACTCACCAGAAGGGACCGAAGGCGAGGGTTCGGTTCAGCAGATCGGATCAACACCTTCGGTTCGGCTCTCCTAGTTCGGTTCTTAAGGCTGTTCGGTCCAGGAGGCTTCTTAGGGGTTTCGGTTCCTTAAGGGAGGTTCGGTTCCTAAGAGGGTTCGGCTCCTTAAGAGAGTTCGGCTCGTTAAAGCTGTTTTTCGCGTAAACTTCCGTTTTCGAGCGGTTTTCGACTAAATTAAGGGTCGGGATGCCCCGAGTGATTATAAAAAGTTGAGAGAGATTTTGAGAGAGATTTGGGAGAGATTTTACACACTTGGAGAGATTTCTCATACAGAGAGAGATTTGGGAGAGATTTCACACACTTGGAGAGATTTCTCATACAGAGAGAGATTTGGGAGAGATTTCACACACTTGGAGAGATTTCTCATACAGAGAGAGATTTGGGAGAGATTTCACACACTTGGAGAGATTTCTCATACTTGGAGAGATTTGGGAGAGATTTCACACACTTGGAGAGATTTCTCATACAGAGAGAGATTTGGGAGAGATTTCACACACTTGGAGAGATTTCTCATACAGAGAGAGATTTGGGGGAGATTTCACATATTTAGAGAGATTTGGGAGAGATAGAGTGAAAGAGGTTGAGAGAGACTTCATTTGCGACCTTTTTAAGTGTTTGGCTTCGTAACTCAAGGTTTGTACACTCTGTTAAGCCTTGTTATGAATGTTATACGCTCCCGAGGGGTTAAGGAATAATGTTTTATCGAATAGATTCATCATTTACCCTAATTAGGGTTTAGAATTTCCGAACACGTGAAAGCTCTAAGTGATAATTTGTATTAAGATTGCGAGTAGTACAATAAGAATCACAATGGAAACCCTAATATACAAGGGTTAGATGAGTTGACCGGTTTGACTTGTTGAATTTGGTTGACTTTCACTTGACCAAAAATTAACGGTTGTCACACAAGCTCTCAACATATCCTCCAATGTTTGGATAGTTCTTTCACTTTGCCCCGTCGGTCTGTGGGTGGTAGGCCGTACTCGTGTCCAACCTAGTTCCCAGGGATTTTTGAAGTGACTGCCAGAACCGTGAAGTGAATCTACTATCTCGGTCGAAGATAATGGATATTGGGACTCCATGCACTCGCACGATTTATTTGATGTATGTTCTGTTCAGCTTCTCCATTTTGTCCGTCTCTTTTATTGGTAGGAAGTGCACGAACTTGGTTAACCTATCAACAATCACCCAGATGGTGTCGAGTCCACCTGTTGTCTTGGGTAACTTGGTGATGAAGTCCATGGTTATCTGTTGCCACTTCCACTCGGGTATTTCTGGTTGTTGCAGTAAACCCGAGTGCTTTTGGTATTCTACCTTGACCTTGGCGCAAGTCAGACACTTGCCTACGTAGGTAGCGATATCGGCCTTCATGTTTGGCCACCAATAAAGTTTCTTGAGATCCAGATACATCTTAGCTAACCCGGATGAACGGGGTATCGAGTTTTGTGAGCTTCGTTCATGACAACATCTCTAAATCCTCCGAACTTTTGTGTCTAGATCCGATTCATGAGATAACGAGCTCCATCTCCCTTGACCTCCAGATTTTTCTCCATTCCCCTCAAGTATTCTTCCGAGACATTTTCAGGTTTCAAGGCTTCGAGTTGAGCCTCTTTGATATTAGTGGATAAGTGTGAATGGATAATTATGGTCAACGACTTTACTCGACGGCCTGAGTATTCCTTTCGGCTGAGGGCATCTGCTACTACGTTGGCCCTGCCTGGATGATAACGAAATTCACATTCGTAATCATTTAGTAACTCCAACCATCGTCGTTGCCTCATGTTTAGTTCCCTTTGATTGAAAATGTGCTGGAGACTTTTATGGTCAGTAAAGACGGTGCATTTGGTGCCGTAGAGGTAATGTCTCCAGATCTTCAAGGCGAACACTACTACTCCTAGCTCGAGGTCGTGTGTTGTGTAGTTCACTTCGTGCATCTTAAGTTGTCTCGAGGCATAAGCTATGACTTATCACCGTTGCATAAGTACATATCCAAGACCCTGGTTCGAAGCGTCGCAATAGACCACAAAATCATCGGTTCCTTCTGGGAGAGACAAGATCGGGGCGCTGCATAGGGCTTGTTTCAGTGTCTGGAAAACAGCTTCTTGTTTTTCCTCCCAGTTGAAAGTCACTCCTTTTTTTGTCAAGGTAGTGAGTGGTTTAGCGATTTTTGAGAAGTTCTGAATAAATCTTCTGTAGTAGCCAGCAAGACCTAAGAACTGGCGGATCTCCGTCGGTGTTTTTGGTGCCTTCCAGTTCTCGATTGCCTTGATTTTGGAGGGGTCCACATCTATTCCCTCTTTTCTAACCACATGGCCCAAGAAGTCCACTTCTCGGATCCAAAATTCACATTTGGAAAACTTGGCATATAGTTTTTCCGTCCTCAATGTCTCCAAGATTTGTCGTACATGTTGGCTGTGCTCTTCCTTACTTCGCGAATATATCAATATGTCATCGATTAATACAATGACAAATTTATCTAAGTAAGGTCGACATACTCGATTCATCAGGTCCATGAACACAACTGGTGCATTCGTTAATCCGAAGGGCATCACTACGAACTCGTAGTGACCGTAGCGAGTTCGAAACGCCGTTTTAGGAACATCCTCCTATTGGACATGCAGTTGGTGGTAACCTGACCTCAGGTCGATTTTTGAAAAGTAGCATGCTCCCTGAAGTTGGTCGAATAGGTCATCGATTCGGGGTAGGGGTATCGGTTTTTAATAATGAGTTTTTTCAACTCACGGTAATCGATACACATGCAAAACGATCTGTCTTTCTTCTTAACGAACAGAACCGGTGCTCCCCAAGGTGAGAAACTTGGTCGGATAAATCCTTTGTTTAGTAGTTCGTTTAGTTGACTAGATAATTGTTGGGTTTTGAGCATTCTAACACTCCTATGGTGTACATGCAACCCTATAAACCTTGGATCTATGTTTTCTCTATTATACATGCAAATATTAACTATTCCAAGGTTTCATCCTAACTAGCATATTATGAAGCACCTATACTACAAAGTTCTAGTTAGATGACATACCTTTTGATGTAGCTTGATGTCTTCAAGCTTTAAGAGCTTAGCCCCAATAGTGTAGAAGCCTCAAATGGAATCACAAATCACCAAAACACCTTGGAAGAACTTGAGAGAATATGTATGCACACTAAAATCGGCCCACTCTTATTTTCACACACTTGTGCCAATTTTGTGATCCAAGGACCCCTTTATATATTATGGAGGATTAGGGTTACATCCATGTAAACCCTAATACCCATGACCTTTCATTTACATAGGATCCATGGGTTAAAAGCTCCATGGACCATCCATGAAAGCTTAGCCCAACCTAAATGAACTTGGCCCATTCCATATATATAAGAGTCCATATTTAATTAGTTCTTTTTGATCACTTAATTAATTCTAAATTAATTCTTGATCAATACTAATTAAATAATATGATTCCATATTAATATATTAGAACTTATAATATATTAATATAAATCATAAATATACTATTCTCAAAAGACTATCCATATAAATTGTGCCGGTGAAGTGCAACCCAAATGGACCATGCCGGGTCGGGTCACGTACATACCAAATATAGTTATGGACTTAGACATTAATCCAACAGTCTCCCACTTGGATAAGTCTAAAACTATTATTGAGTATGACTTCAAAACCTAACTGGCAATCGTAGCTCTTAAAGCCGCTGTCGAACTCTGATTATAGCAAACCAACTTTTTCAATCCCTACAGCCTCACGAATTGAAACTTTTGTATTCTATAATTAACATTGTTAACTTGCAACACTAACAATAATTATCATGCTCCCACTAACATGATGATTATTAGCATAACACTTATGCTCCCACTAGCTTTGACATGTACTCAGAAATCAGCTGGACTTCTAGAAATCAATACTTTATTGACTTTCTTACCAAAGTTCAGATTTCTGATACGAGATGCTTTGATAAAACTTTATCAATATCATACACCTTTCCTTAGATAGCATGCATGTGTGTCTAAACAATTTCAGAACTATGAAAAGGGATGCCGTAATCATAGTCTCAATTGTTTAGACCTTTTGCCATATGCTTCAAATCTACTTGGTGGAAGTGTTTCCTCACCATCATTTTCATGAATCGGAGAGAAACCTTATGACCCTTAGATTTTATGGTGTATGTGTTCTTATCCATGTGAATCGTCAAAACCATAGTCACAAGACAAGGATAATGACAAATCCAAACTCATATGGACTGAACTTATGCAATCTTAACTTCTTGCCACCTGGCAGTACAGGGCCTGCCATTGCTTCCAAGTTGTTATGCAACCAATTGAGAACTTTCAGAACTCCTATGCAAAGCCAACTTTAACTGGAATGGGCACATAATATGTCAACACGATAGGTTAAAAACCTCAAGTCGTGTGCTAGTGAAGAACCTCAAGTTGTATTCTTGATTAGTTCTTGAAATTCTTTTTAGGATCTTTAAGACTCCCACTATCCTCTTGACATATAAGACTATCTTGCCAGATATTCAAGAGATAGTGCGGATTCTTTATCAAGACAAACACTTCACACAATTGGCCTTAGTTGGTCTTTGTTTTATCCAAAACATCACAACTTACCAATTTCAAATGTACAAGAGTAGGACACTTTTACTCTTACATTTGACAAGTGTTTTAAACCTTTCTTTAAGATATGTCACTCAAGTTACAATCTTGGAGTATGACTCTAAGAATTGTTTTGGAACGAAGTATGACTCATCTTCCTGATCTAACCATTTCAACAATTCATGACTCCTCTTCTTAGTCATAAGAATGCACTAAGATGACCTTTAGAGGACTAATGGTGATATGATTTCTAAATCATTAAGATGATCACAAACATGATACTAACGTACTCTCCCATCTTTTCAGATTTGAGAAAATTTTATCTTTCTGCCTAATTTGATTCTTCCCATTCGTTCTGCCATACATTGAGACTTTTCCAATGTTTCAGAATTATACTTAAACTTGTAAGTATAACCATATTTACTAAACTTTAGTAAATCAAATAGTCTTAACGAGTTTTGTGGTGGACATGACCAGTGCACAAGAATGTGTACTCGATCCCTTTAGTCCTTCACTTGACTCACACATCCATGTGAACAAGTAATTAGTCTTGATTTTCCAATGCTTGAAAGTTCTCATTCATCATACTATTCAACTTGCATGATTCCAAGTTTCGGTCCAATTGAAACTTGGGTGATGAGGAACTTTCCTGATTTGGTAAATTTAGACACTACCACAAATGAAAGAATCAAATCCATTTTCCAATATTGCTGTCAGTGGAATCATATAAGCAACAATTTTCCACAAATTCCATTATAAGGATACTTCAAATAAACAAAATTAAACAATTTTCTTTTATTTTAAAACTTTGCGGAAAAACTTATCCTTACAATCCACATGGAAAATTGTTGTTATCTATTCCTTAGCAATATATCATAACTTCTTAAGCAACTGCTCAAAATTCTGATGCGATCGAAATCCACCTTCGCGATCAGAATCAGCATATACTTCCTTAAAGATTTCTCTCTATTCTTTGATTCTTAAAACATCAACATGTGACCCAGTATTAATCATGTAATGAGGATCTCAGAATAGAACTTAACAGAGTTAGATAATGGGCTCTACCTGATGTAGAGTCAAACTTATTGACTTTAACATCCTTAGGTAAATTTGGCAGCTTTGCAATTAACGCCCCTTCCTTTGGCAAAATAAACATATGGACCCTTTGGTAATGGGACTATCTCAGACTTAGCCTTTCTCTTTACCATTTGGTCAACCGGGTTGACTATGGCCAATCCCTTTCCATTGGGAAGAGAATGCTTTTTCTGGATTTCCAGTGTCACCATTGTCACTGTCCATAAAGTTTTTGGGAAGTTGATCTTCTAATCAAATTTGCTTCACTATCGTTCCAAATCATTGCTGATTCAGCAGCACCAAGCAAATATATATGCATTAAGGTTCATGTCATAGTCTGTATCATAGTAGTCCCAAAGGAACTCACTATGTGACTTAAAAAGTGATTGAACATCCAACTTTCTCAAGACTTTGAAACCCAACTCTCCCGGCTTGTCAATATGTGACTTCATCTCTAAGATGTGATCACACATAGACCTTGCTTGCCATTAGGGCTTGAGTGACCTTGAACTTGTGGGTTAGGGAGAATAATTGGAGGAGGTAGAGGAAGAGAAGTATGACTTCCATGAGCCAAACTCGGGAAGTCATATTCATTAGGAAAGCTTGGTTTGGGAAGATCATTGTTGTCTAAACCAGACATCAACAATGGGAGAAATTCACGTAAAGTTGATTTAAGTCCTTAATATAACACCCAATATGATATATTAAGGCTAGGACCCAACAAACTATTTTATAACTTGGAAGAGGGATGCCGTAATCCAAGCTATAAAATATTTGAAGGTAGGTGAATGACGATTCACCAATTTCCACCAAGATAAACGAAATGTATTTAATTAGATTTTTTACTTGGATTTAAAACTCCTAGATCTTTTGAGATTCATTGAACTTTTCAATGGCATGTTTCAATCTCGAGTGTGCCCTTCAGGTTTTGTGACTGGGATGTCGAGGATCACAAAACAAGGTGTGAAGTAACCATGCAAATATACTTGGTACCCTTAATATTTACCCCTCAATCGATGTGCCGGTTAACCACACGAGCTCCACCGATACTATGATAAATATTAAGTTACCCTTTGCCTACTTTGTTAAATCCAGGTTAGTGTGCCGGTTAACCACACACGCTCCACTAACGGTTTAAACAAAGTGCAAAGTGTAATTTCATGGATTAGCACCTTATTCACATTTTCCAAAGTAACTAAGATTGGGAATTAATAAAAGGTTTAGTTACTTAGTATTTATCATTAATACTTTTAATGAAGGGAGAATTATAGTCCTTGTCCTACCAGTTCGGCTAACGACCCTCCACCAGTCAAGGAAGCGGTGGGTGAGAGTGGACACCCTTTAAGCTGCCATTTTATAGGCAACAACCTTATACCCCCCTTATAGACCGGCTTTGTGAATGAGGCCTACTAATGGTAAGACGACTTGCTCTTATACATATAATATATTAAACTTTTAATATTATAATAGTATAAGGGTGTATTTTAGACATTTAAAATACTTGATGGTTTAATCTATTAATTAAACTAGACTTTTAATTTAATTAAACTCAAACCATATATTTATGGATTTAATAATACTCTTTTAATTAAACGCTTTAATTAACTATTAATAAAGTCCATAAGAGTTAATTTGAACTATTCAACAAAACATCATAATTCCAATTATTAAACTCAAAATTAAAACCATTTAATTAATTGTTTAAGTTATGAACCCAAGAGTTTTAGAATTCAATTCTTTTTTTCATAAAAAACTTTTCTCAAATTCCAAAATTTGAGGGCAAGTTTTGTAATTCTTGAAAACCTTTGGATTCCATAACTTATGGAATTAATGGTGTTTTATGATGAAACTTTCCATGTTCCATAACTTAAGAACAAGTTATGAAATTCTTTAAAACATTAACACCAAATTTTGTAACTCCATAAAAACTTTGAATCAAATTTTTTTTAAAAAAAAAACTTTCATATCATAACTTATGGAAGTTTCAAAAACCCTTAAGATCACAACTTTAAAAAAAACTTTTGAGCTCCAAAATTTTATGACAAAATATGTAACTCCTTAAAACATTTAGATCAAACTTTTAAAACTAATAAAATAATCATATCATTTTATCTTTTACTAAATTTGACCTAATTCAACTCATATAACAAATGATTCAAATTTTACAAATAATTCGTTTTTCACAAAACAAGTAATTATCTTAAAACTTAACAAACGTCATGTTTTTTTTTTCCTTTTTTTTTTCAACTTGAAAATAAAACATTTGCATCAATATAACAGATAACAACCCATGGATCTGATACCATTGTTGGGTTTTGAGCATTCTAACACTCCTATGGTGTACATGCAACCCTATAAACCTTGGATCTATGTTTTCTCTATTATACATGCAAATATTAACTATTCCAAGGTTTCATCCTAACTAGCATATTATGAAGCACCTATACTACAAAGTTCTAGTTAGATGACATACCTTTTGATGTAGCTTGATGTCTTCAAGCTTTAAGAGCTTAGCCCCAATAGTGTGGAAGCCTCAAATGGAATCACAAATCACCAAAACACCTTGGAAGAACTTGAGAGAATATGTATGCACACTAAAATCGGCCCACTCTTATTTTTACACACTTGTGCCAATTTTGTGAGCCAAGGACCCCTTTATATATTATGGAGGATTAGTGTTACATCCATGTAAACCCTAATACCCATGACCTTTCATTTACATAGGATCCATGGGTTAAAAGCTCCATGGACCATCCATGAAAGCTTAGCCCAACCTAAATGAACTTGGCCCATTCCATATATATAAAAGTCCATATTTAATTAGTTCTTTTTGATCACTTAATTAATTCTAAATTAATTCTTGATCAATACTAATTAAATAATATGATTCCATATTAATATATTAGAACTTATAATATATTAATATAAATCATAAATATACTATTCTCAAAAGACTATCCATATAAATTGTGTCGGTGAAGTGCAACCCAAATGGACCATGCCGGGTCGGGTCAAGTACATACCAAATATAGTTATGGACTTAGACATTAATCCAACAATAATTCCAACATTTCGGCCGGGGCCAATCGATATGGGGATTTGGCGATGGGGTTGGCTCCAGGAATTAAGTCGATGCGAAATTCGACTTGTCGCATAGGAGGTACTCCCGGCAGGTCTTCGGGGAATACATCGGGAAAGTCTTGGACTTCCGGAATATCCTTCATATACTTTACCTCCTTCTCCTTGTCAACAACGTGTGCTAGGAATGCATGGTATTTCTTGCGCAGATAGGTTTGAGCCTTAATGCACGAGACGATTTTTAGACTCGAACTAGGTTTGTCGCCGTAGATGAAGAGGGTCTCGTTGTTCGGAAAGTTGAGTCGGATTGCTTTTTCGTAACATAAGATATCGACGTGGTGAGGACTTAACCAATCCATACCAACGATGATGTCGAAACTTCTTATTGTAACCGACATTAAATCGATTCGAAATGAATGATTGTTTAGAGTTAACGTGCACCCGATGTACATGTCTTTAGTACTTTCAGTTTTACCATTTGCCATTTCTACGGTAAATATTTTGTTGAGTGTTTGTGGTTTTTGGTTGAGTATGTTTTTAAATTTGTGGCTTGCAAAACGTCTCTCTACACCACTATCGAAGAGCACGCATGAATAAGAGTTATTGAGAAGGAACGTACCGGTAACCACCGTGGGATCCTTCAGGCGTTCTTCGTGCCCTAACGTCAGAAATCTTCCAGTACCCCCAACATTTCTGTTATTGGCCTTCGGCCATTCCCTCTTGAAGTGCCCCGTTTCTCTGCACCCGTAGCATGTTCGGCCTATTCCGGTAGATGTGGTTGGGACTGTCTGTGGAGCTGGCTCTTTACAAAGACGGATAGTGTGTCCTTTCTTTTTGCATTTTGAGCAGTGCATCTCCCTACAAGCTCCTACATGGTGGAAGTTCCACTTGTTACATTTGGGCAAGGTTCCAACATATTGTTTTGTTGGTGCTGGTGTGGCTGGGACAGTGACAGTGTGCACTGCCACTACTTGTTGTTTCTTGGTGGGCTCATGCGTTTATTTGCCCTTCCGTTTGTTCCAAGGTCTCCTCTTGTTGTCACTCCCTTTCACTGGTTCGGGAATTGGGGTCATGAAGCCCTAGCGGACTCTGTAATCTACCAGCGTTCGTGCCAGACGTTTGGCACTATCAAAGGTAGTGGGTTTCGAAGCTATTACACTTCCTTGGATCTGAGGTGATAGTGCCCAGAGGTAACGTTCTACCTTTTTGCTTTCCGGGGTGACCATCCCAGGACAAAGTACTGCCAAGTCACTGAACCTCATGGTGTATGCTGTTATATCGGAACCCTCCATTGTGAGGCTCCAGAGTTCTTGCTCCAATTTTTGTATTTCGCCCCTTGGGCAATATTCCGATAACATCAAGATTTTTAGGTCCTCCCAGCTCAATGCGTTAGCCACGATGAGTGTTAGAGATTTGACCTGGCCGTTCCACCAAGAGAGGGCCCCATCGGTGAAAGTGCAGGCAACGAATTTGACCTTATTCTCTTCCGGACAAGCACATGTTTTGAATACCGACTCAGTCTTCTCAAACCACCTAGTTAAGGCGATGACACCTCCGTCGCCATAAAATGCTTTGGGTTTACAGTTCGTGAAGTCCTTATAGGATCACCCTCTTGGTCGACCATGGCTATCGTCTTCGTTGGAACTATTATTACCGATTCCAATCCCAGAGGTACCGTTGGAGCTACACTGTGCTATAGAAGCGGTTACAACAGCTGTCACCACAGCTTGAAAGACCGCAATATACATTTGAGGTGGTGGCGGTGGTGTTGCTGTTGTTGTGTTGTTCAAGCGTCTGTTGGATTTGCGCGGAGGCATTTTTATGCTATAAAATTTAAAGATGAAACGATGATAAGTTTATAGCAGTGGTTACAAGTCGAGTGTTTAATAGAAAAGGTCTTTTTGGTTCCATTCGTGTTAGGTTCCGACTTTAGTGTATTGTATAAGCAACTCGTGATGGAAGTCTACTATAGTAAATTGAGCGATTAAAATTTATTATACGAATTTAATAGTGTCCTTCCGATAAAATAAGTGCTTGTCAATTTCATTGATATATTCTTAATACATAGCGTTGGGAAAATTTGACCTTTTTAAACAGGTCTATAATACATCAATGTTTAAAGGAAAATCTTGACAGCATCACGATCCCTTGAATAGTGTAGACACTTAATCACAGGGTCGAGTTTACATATAGGTGAGGGTAGTATTAACACTTATCCGTAGTCCTAGTTTATATCAAAATGTGAGTAGTGTAAACACTACTCGTGGCGGGTGCTACCCTAAGTACTGGACTATGCCACTTCATGTTTTTCTTCCCTCAAACGTCGCTCTAGTGTAGCCTGATGCTCCCGAAGTGCTCTAACTTCAGCTCGGGCAACAATCATTCCTTCTTGAAGAGCTTCGGTGTGGTTCCTGGTCTGATCATGGTCTTCGTCCAAACGAAGGAGACAGAATGCAGTGATCTCGACGGTAGCACCAACCTCCATGATTTGGTTGGCGGATGCCCTTGCCTGTCCACCCTAGTTAGCGATGCGGCGAATTATGACCGGGAGAGCCCTGTCTACTGATCCTCCTTTGGAGTGGTTATAGAAGCCTCTTTCTATCCCGTAAGGAGGGAGTTGGCCTTGTTCTTGGCTCCATCTTTGTAAGTCTACGACCCATCTTGGCGTCAGGCCATGGAACTTCTGTCTGGCTGCGGGGTACCAGACAGCTTACGACGGATTGTAGACCTCTAGATCTGAGTCGGTGTCTTCCGAATACTCTTCATCTTCGTCTTCCATTGGTTCTAGTTCTTCTTCGGAATCCTCCTGTAGATATTCCACGATCCAACCTTCGGTTCCTTGATTAGGAGGGTAGGGATCTCCAGATAAGTGGAATCCTGCCATAAAGTCTATTCGATAAATAGAGGTAAGAGGTACATAGAGAATTTAAGTATGTGGTTAAATGTATTATAAGAATACTCCTATAGTATTTCAAGTTTAGGGGTTCATTGTATGGTTTGTTGGTAAGTCTAGACTCGTTGTTCACTACGACCATTCCTCGACATACAATAATCACATCCTGGATAAATATAGTTGATCAGGTTATATTCATCCCAAATCTGATTACATACCCCGAGACCTACTCGTAGTCTTCAACTTATCTTAATACTTATTGTTTTGTTATTACTATTACACCCAAAATATATTTGTACTTATACTTTTATGAAAATATCCTAATATTTTAAAGTATATTCGTACGAAATGTTTTGTCAGAGAGTTTTTGTTCCATTGTATTTATAGTTTGTATATCTTATGTGGTTCGATATACTTAGTTCACTATCACTTCTGAATAAGAGATGCCTCTTTTCAGAATATGTCAATATGGTCCTTCCAAAATTAGCACTATACTTCCAACTGTCCCTGAGCAACCAATCTTTGGTAAACCTCAGATTGTCCTCGACAATTGCTTAATCATTTTAGTCATATCCAATTGTAGACCTTTTCCCTTCTTAATGCCTCTGGGCATTTGGAAAAATTTAGAAATGACAAATATTATAGCACATGCAATCGATCCTGTACCCAAAGCAAATGGTACACGATTCATGATGTCTCACATAAAGACATGATTCTAGACCAGTCTTTTGCTACAATATTTTTATTTGCCATGTTTTCAAAATTTGACTATGAAGAGGGATGTCGTAATCATAATCGAATTTTGAGAACGCAATATATAGAATTTCCTTATGTTGAACCAATCCAACATGAAATTCATATATATATTCTTGACTAAAGATGATTAAGGTCTCAATCTAAGCCTTTAGAACTGAAATGAAGTATATCCTCTCCCTTAATTATAGCAAACCAACTTTTTCAATCCCTGCAGCCTCACGAATTGAAACTTTTGTTTTCTATAATTAACATTGCTAACTTGCAACACTAACAATAATTATCATGCTCCCACTAACATGATGATTATTAGCATAACACTTATGCTCCCACTAGCTTTGACATGTACTCAGAAATCAGCTGGACTTCTAGAAATCAATACTTTATTGACTTTCTTACCAAAGTTCAGATTTCTGATACGAGATGCTTTGATAAAACTTTATCAAAATCATACACCTTTCCTTAGATAGCATGCATGTGTGTCTAAACAATTTCAGAATTATGAAAAGGGATGCCGTAGTCATAGTCTCAATTGTTTAGACCTTTTGCCATCTGCTTCAAATCTACTTGGTGGAAGTGTTTCCTCACCATCATTTTCATGAATCGGAGAGAAACCTTATGACCCTTAGATTTTATGGTGTATGTGTTCTTATCCATGTGAATCGTCAAAACCATAGTCACAAGACAAGGATAATGACAAATCCAAACTCATATGGACTGAACTTATGCAATCTTAACTTCTTGCCACCTGGCAGTACAGGGCCTGTCATTGCTTCCAAGTTGTTATGCAACCAATTGAGAACTTTCAGAACTCCTATGCAAAGCCAACTTTAACTGGAATGGGCACAGAATATGTCAACACGATAGGTTATAAACCTCAAGTCGTGTGCTAGTGAAGAACCTCAGCTTTTATTCTTGATTAGTTCTTGAACTTCTTTTTAGAATCTTTAAGACTCCCACTATCCTCTTGACATATAAGACTATCTTGCCAGATATTCAAGAGATAGTGCGGATTCTTTATCAAGACAAACACTTCACACAATTGGCCTTAGTTGGTCTTTGTTTTATCCAAAACATCACAACTTACCAATTTCAAATGTACAAGAGTAGGACACTTTTACTCTTACATTTGACAAGTGTTTTAAACCTTTCTTTAAGATATGTCACTCAAGTTACAATCTTGGAGTATGACTCTAAGAATTGTTTTGGAACGAAGTATGACTCATCTTCCTGATCTAACCATTTCAACAATTCATGACTCCTCTTCTTAGTCATAAGAATGCACTAAGATGACCTTTAAAGGACTAATTGTGATATGATTTCTAAATCATTAAGATGATCACAAACATGATACTAAAGTACTCTCCCATCTTTTCAGATTTGAGAAACTTTTATCTTTCTGCCTAATTTGATTCTTCCCATTCGTTCTGCTATACATTGAGACTTTTTCAATGTTTCAGAATTATACTTAAACTTGTAAGTATAACCATATTTACTAAACTTTAGTAAATCAAATAGTCTTAACGAGCTTTGTGGTGGACATGACCAGTGCACAAGAATGTGTACTCGATCCCTTTAGTCCTTCACTTGACTCACACATCCATGTGAACAAGTAATTAGTCTTGATTTTCCAATGCTAGAAAGTTCTCATTCATCATACTATTCAACTTGCATGATTCCAAGTTTCAGTCCAATTGAAACTTGGGTGATGAGGAACTTTCCTGATTTGGTAAATTTAGACACTACCACAAATGAAAGAATCAAATCCATTTTCCAATATTGCTGTCAGTGGAATCATATAAGCAACAATTTTCCACAAATGCCATTATAAGGATACTTCAAATAAACAAAATTAAACAATTTTCTTTTATTTTAAAACTTTGCGGAAAAACTTATCCTTACAATCCACATGGAAAATTGTTGTTATCTATTCCTTAGCAATATATCATAACTTCTTAAGCAACTGCTCAAAATTCTGATGCGATCGAAATCCACCTTCGCGATCAGAATCAGCATATACTTCCTTAAAGATTTCTCTCTATTCTTTGATTCTTAAAACATCAACATGTGACCCAGTATTAATCATGTAATGCGGATCTCAGAATAGAACTTAACAGAGTTAGATAATGGGCTCTACCTGATGTAGAGTCAAACTTATTGACTTTAACATCCTTAGGTAAATTTGGCAGCTTTGCAATCAACGCCCCTTCCTTTGGCAAAATAAACATATGGACCCTTTGGTAATGGGACTATCTCAGACTTAGCCTTTCTCTTTACCATTTGGTCAACCGGGTTGACTATGGCCAATCCCTTTCCATTGGGAAGAGAATGCTTTTTCTGGATTTCCAGTGTCACCATTGTCACTGTCCAAAAAGTTTTTTGGGAAGTTGATCTTCTAATCAAATTTGCTTTACTATCGTTCCAAATCATTGCTGATTCAGCAGCACCAAGCAAATAGATATGATCATTAAGGTTCATGTCATAGTCTGTTTCATAGTAGTCCCAAAGGAACTCACTATGTGACTTAGAAAGTGATTGAACATCCAACTTTCTTAAGACTTTGAAACCCAACTCTCCCGGCTTGTCAATATGTGACTTCATCTCTAAGATGTGATCACACGTAGACCTTGCTTGCCATTAGGGCTTGAGTGACCTTGAACTTGTGGGTTAGGGAGAATAATTGGAGGAGGTGGAGGAAGAGAAGTATGACTTCCATGAGCCAAACTCGGGAAGTCATATTCATTAGGAAAGCTTGGTTTGGGAAGATCATTGTTGTCTAAACCAGACATCAACAATGGGCGAAATTCACGTAAAGTTGATTTAAGTCCTTAATATAACAGCCAATATGATATATTAAGGCTAGGACCCAACAAACTATTTTATAACTTGGAAGAGGGATGCCGTAATCCAAGCTATAAAATATTTGAAGGTAGGTGAATGACGATTCACCAATTTCCACCAAGATAAACGAAATGTATTTAATTAGATTTTTTACTTGGATTTGAAACTCCTAGATCTTTTGAGATTCATTGAACTTTTCAATGGCATGTTTCAATCTCGAGTGTGCCCTTCAGGTTTTGTGACTAGGATGCCGAGGATCACAAAACAAGGTGTGAAGTAACCATGCAAATATACTTGGTACCCTTAATATTTACCCCTCAATCGATGTGCCGGTTAACCACACCCGCTCCAACGATACTATGATAAACATTAAGTTACCCTTTGCCTACCTTGCTAAGTCCAGGTTAGTGTGTCGGTTAACCACACACGCTCCACTAACAGCTTAAACAAAGTGCAAAGTGTAATTTCATGGATTAGCACCTTACTCACATTTTCCTAAGTAACTAAGATTGGGAATTTATAAGTGTTTAGTTACTTAGTATTTATCATTATACTTATAATGAAGGGAGAATTATAGTCCTTGTCCTACCTGTTCGGCTAACGACCCTCCACCTGTCAAGGAAGCGGTGAGTGAGAGTGGACACCCATTAAACTGCCATTTTATAGGCAGTAACCTTATACCCCCCTTATAGACCGGCTTCGTGAATGAGGCCTACTAATGGTAAGACGACTTGCTCTTATACATATAATATATTAAACTTTTAATATTATAATAGTATAAGGGTGTATTTTAGACATTTAAAATACTTGGTGGTTTAATCTATTAATTAAACTAGACTTTTAATTTAATTAAACTCAAACCATATATTTATGGATTAATAATACTCTTTTAATTAAACGCTTTAATTAACTATTAATAAAGTCCATAAGAGTTAATTTGAACTATTCAACAAAACATCATAATTCCAATTATTAAACTCAAAATTAAAACCATTTAATTAATTGTTTAAGTTATGAACCCAAGAGTTTTGGAATTCAATTCTTTTTTTCATAAAAAACTTTTCTCAAATTCCAAAACTTGAGGGCAAGTTTTGTAATTCTTGAAAACTTTTGGATTCCATAACTTATGGAATTAATGGTGTTTTATGATGAAACTTTCCATGTTCCATAACTTAAGAACAAGTTATGGAATTTTTTAAAACATTAACACCAAATTTTGTAACTCCATAAAAACTTTGAATCATTTTTTTTAAAAAAAAAAACTTTCATATCCATAACTTATGGAAGTTTCAAAAACCCTTAAGATCACAACTTTAAAAAAAACTTTTGAGCACCAAAATTTTATGACAAAATATGTAACTCCTTAGAACATTTAGATCAAACTTTTAAAACTAATAAAATAATCATATCATTTTATCTTTTACTAAATTTGATCTAATTCAACTCATATAACAAATGATTCAAATTTTACAAATAATTCGTTTTTCACAAAACAAGTAATTATCTTAAAATTTGACAAACGTCATGTTTTTTTTTCCTTTTTTTTTCAACTTGAAAATAAAACATTTGCATCAATATAACAGAAAACAACCTGTCTCTGATACCACTGTTGGGTTTTGAGCATTCTAACACTCCTATGGTGTACATGCAACCCTATAAACCTTGGATCTATGTTTTCTCTATTATACATGCAAATATTAACTATTCCAAGGTTTCATCCTAACTAGCATATTATGAAGCACCTATACTACAAAGTTCTAGTTAGATGACATACCTTTTGATGTAGCTTGATGTCTTCAAGCTTTAAGAGCTTATCCCCAATAGTGTGGAAGCCTCAAATGGAATCACAAATCACCAAAACACCTTGGAAGAACTTGAGAGAATATGTATGCACACTAAAATCGGCCCACTCTTATTTTCACACACTTGTGCCAATTTTGTGAGCCAAGGACCCTTTTATATATTATGGAGGATTAGGGTTACATCCATGTAAATCCTAATACCCATGACCTTTCATTTACATAGGATCCATGGGTTAAAAGCTCCATGGACCATCCATGAAAGCTTAGCCCAACCTAAATAAACTTGGCCCATTCCATATATATAAGAGTCCATATTTAATTAGTTCTTTTTTATCACTTAATTAATTCTAAATTAATTCTTGATCAATACTAATTAAATAATATGATTCCATATTAATATATTAGAACTTATAATATATTAATATAAATCATAAATATACTATTCTCAAAAGACTATCCATATAAATTGTGCCGGTGAAGTGCAACCCAAATGGACCATGCCGGGTCGGGTCAAGTACATACCAAATATAGTTATGGACTTAGACATTAATCCAACAAATGCATCCTTCAGCTCTCAAAATATCATACATAATCAGTCCACTAGTAAATACGAACACTCATGCCTGGCCCAATCAGCCTAGGGCTGGATTACCAGGCAAGCCTACGACGGTCCAATCGTCCCTAGGATGGAATACCCTCGTATTCCTCACATGTTTGGCCCAATCAACCCTCGGGTTGGAATACCAAACATATCAAGTCCAGTCAATCGTAGGGTCCGGTCATCCTCAGGATAGAATACCCTAGATTGGAATATCTCCATGAACATAACTCGGGTCTACTCATAACTGGAGATCCAAGGATCTATCCTTGCATCTCATCCACAATCCTCTGGTTCGTCACAACCGAGTACAACTCCCCTAGATCTCTACAGAACATCCATTCGAATGCGCTCCGGCACCCTGAAATCTGGAATCCCGAATTCGGCCTGACTTCCTGACATACAACTCTACTGAACCGATGTCACTTCCATACCACTTACACCCAATCCCGATAATTCGAGGTTCCCACCAAAACAGGACTGCAGATCACCTGCTGCTGGAGGCAAATCAGTGCCTTCATAGATTACAAAAGCTATCGTACACCGAGCCTTCGGCATGACTGGACCGCCCTTCAGGGCCTACAGCCTGCCCGGTTCGCTCGCCGGGCGTTTGTCCTGAATGGGCCACCTTACCAGGCCTCCAGTCTATCCGGACCATCCTGGTTCGCTAACCTCCTGCCCCAAATCCAGCTTTTCTATTGAACCCCTGTGCCTACGACTTACCACCGGCCCGCACCGGTTATCTTGGCCTACTGCCTCAATCCTACCGCTCTCCCTGGAACCTATGTGTGTACGACTCACCATCGGTCCGCACCGGGTATCTTAGCCTACTGCATAGCGCAGGATCGCCTCAACCCCATCACAATGCCATAAACGATTAAGAAAAGATCTAACTCGGTTCCCATAACCTGAATGATGGAACGTTCTAATCCCAAACCTTCCCAAACTAATGAAGACTCATTCGGCCTGCTCCTAGTCCCCAACTGGAGTATTACCCAATCCAAGAAGATTAATCCTAGAGACACTCCGAACTGATGAGATCACAATGATCCTTTGGACTCCGCCCGTCCTCTAATAACAACTTCCAATTGACCAAAATACCCCCGGAGTCCTCAGCCTACTCCAATAGCATGTTCAATACTTGGAACTAACTTATGGATTGCTATAGCATAGCAGCCTACTCAATACCCGAACATAGATCTACAAACATATACAGAGTCTTCAGCATGACTGGACCGCCTCACCAGGCCTTCAACCTATCTGGACCACTCTCAGAACCTTCAGCATGTCTGGACCGCTTCTCTGGGCCTTCAGCCTGTCTGGACCGTTCTCTGAGCCTTCGGTCTGACTGGTACGCCCCACCGGCCTTCAGTCTATCCAGACCGCTCTAAACCGTTGAGCATCTCTCTGGGTCATCCCTCATGGTGCCCTCTCTCTTATGCAACCTGTTCTCACCCACTTGGGGCTTCGAACTCCTGATCCATTCTGCGGAATATAACCCCGGCCTAACCCTAGACCTCATGTCGATCGTCCATCCTCTCGGAAAACCGTGGTCTGATCCCTGACCTGCGTATCTTCCACATACGCTGAAATCTCGCACATGCGTGCTTAAGTACTGTCCGACCTTGGCAGCTAACCGAACCCTCAATGATCGATGCTCCCTCTGATAATTTCTAATTCTCCCCCACTTGGGACACTAACCACTACCCACTAGTGGCGAAATCATAACTCTACTTAACCGTCCAAGCCAAGCATTTCCATACTTCCCATAGAACGATGAATCCTGAAACGAAGAGTCTCCGTAGAACCACTCTCCTGGCGTGGATCAACCGAACTTCGAAAGAACCTGAATCCCAGCTGAACACTTCTGCCTCTCCAATTCACAATCTCTAGCCCTGGAATGGTGATCCTATATCCTAACTTCTGATCACCAACACCCCTCGATACTATACAACCCTTGATACTAATTTCCTCAAACTCTCCTATGTCATATTAAGAAAGGGATGGAAAATTCACAACATAAATATAATCAATAAGATACAGATAGAAACATACTCGCAGCTGCATCTGGCGCTGTGCTGGCCTCCTCTGTGGTAAGCTGGAAGGCACGTCCCTAAGCCCTCGGGGGCTCTGCTCTACCCTGACCCCCGCCACTAATCCTCAATGTAGTCGGTGCTAGAGCCTGCACTGGCCTAGCAACAAGTTGTGGACAATTGGTCTTCACGTGACCAACCTGATGGCAGTGATAGCAAATCCTCATGTCCTGAACCGGGGCCAGCTTGCAACAATCCCTCACATAATGCCCCTCCTTTCCGTACTTGTGGCACGCACCACCGGACCTACAACCTCTGGAATGACCCTTCCCACACTTCTCACAAGTGCGGTCGCTCTGTCCTCCAACCCTAGAATCAACGGTCTTGGACCGCTTTGGCGCCGGCTGCGACTGCACCGGGCCTGCCTCTGCTCTCTCAACTGTAACTCAATCTCTAACTCACGCCGCCTGGCGGCCTCCTGTAGCTCCAACAACGTATCACACCGGTGGGTAGCAACAAACTGTCTGATGTCAGTCTTGAGCATGCTCAGATAACGCGTCATCTGAGCCTGCTCGGAAGCGAACTCCAGTCAAAACATCGTTCTCTCAGTGAACATGCGGGTGATCTCCGTCACTGACTCCGTACCCTATCTCAACTCCAAGAACTCCTGAGCTAGCCGCTCACGCTCGACCCGAGGAATGTAGCGGGAGTAGAACATCTCCCTAAACCGATCCCAAGAAACTGCAGCTCTCTGCTCATCTGAATAAGACCCTGTCATCAACCTCCACCAATCCTTCGCCCCAGACCTCAACATGTTCAGGGCACACCTGACCTTTTGGTCAGCCGGGCAGGAACATGTGAAAAAGCATCCCTCGATGTCCGATAGCCACCTCATGGCTATGATAGGGTCCTGAATCCCATCGAAATTTGGGGCTTCGTATTATCGAAGCCCCGATACTGAAAATCCCGACTGGCTCCTACCCCTGCCACTGTTACAGCCGCAGTAGCTACCGCGGCAGCCGCCTCCGCAAGGGCTGCATAGCGCTTGTCAAAGTACTCGACCATGGCGGTCTTGATAGACCCAAACATCTCCGGCAACTTAGCCCGGAACATAGCAGCAACCTTATCATGCAGGATCTCCCGGATCCTGTCATCCATCTCGTTTGGCCTCATCTGGCCAATAGTCTCGGGCGCTGCCGGCGCCTCCTGTCCATCCTCTCCTGATCCTGACCCGGATCCAGCCATGAATCGTCGTGTAAACACCACACTGAAAACATATCCAAAGGATATTAGATACTCCTCATAACAATCCGGGAACCAACTCCCAACCAAAAACCCTAGGGGTTGTGACTTCCTTGATACGCGTATGGGTCCTGTGCTTTCAGTAGTACGGGCCCATACTACCTTCCACACCTACCCATATTTGTCCCAAGTATCATCACAACGCCCTAACAATACACACAAAATAACGAGCGCTCAATCCTCACTCCTAGAGGCAATACTAAATATCTCATAACTGGCCTACTGGCCTCGCACAACCCACCCATCCACCAACTGCCACACGACCCTCCATTGGTGCCAGTTAACCATTGCATGAATATAATCACATGCCGCATGGCTTAAACAATCTTAGGCTAAAAGATTCAATCCCACAACGGTTGGACTCAGACAAGAGCTGCGCAGCAGGACCAAATCCCTTACCCTAAGACCATTTAACCCCTGTAGCATGTGACTTAGAGTATTCACCCAATAATTAGTTCACACACGAAAGAGTCATAAAACAATCAATGAGGTACTCTACATAAGATAAGGCATCAAAGATCAGGCAATTATATCATACGATTCCTGGGGATCCCTATCTTAGTACTAGCATGCTGTTCTAACATATCACAATATCAATTAACTGTATGGTATTTTAGGGTCTACTTACTGGCTCCGGCTGATCGTACACTTTGCATCCTCCTTTACTTATTTTGAAAACCACTTAAAAATCATTTTAAAATCTTTCCTTGATTTGAGACCGGATTCACACGAATGTTCCTCCAATTCACTCAAACCAAGGCTCTGATACCAACTTGTAACACCCATAAAATTCAAGCCAATTTAAAACTTTTAAAACATTTCGAAAACCATTAAGCATTACAAAACTTGTTTTCAAAATGTAACATATCAGAGTATCCCAGAAACAAAGTCATAAAAAGTGAGGAGCTGTACGATCACGCCTTTGCCTTGCTACGATCTCCTGATGTACCTGAAACAATAAACTAAAACTGTAAGCCCGAAAGCTTAGTGAGTTACCCCCAAAATACCAACCTCATATAACCATAATCATATCACACATACAAATACAGAACATCCACACATATCGAGTCTAAAGTGTGACTGGTCCGCCCGCACCGGCCCTTCAGTCCACCTGGTCCACTCTCTGAGTCTACAGTCTGACTGGTCCGCCCACACCGGGCCTTCAGTCTATCTGGCCCACTCTCCGAGCCTTGGCACCTCTGGACCGCCCTCTCGGGGCCTTCATCCTATCCGTACCGCTCGTCGGGCCTTCAGCCTGACTATGTGCCCTCCCGGGTCTGTAGTCTATCTAGTCCGCCCTAGGTATGTTGGCCTACAGCACGAAGCAGGACCCGCCTCAACCCAACCCCCAATCAAACAACCATGTGCACATATAACAGATAATCACATAACAGTCTATAGACAAACAAACCGATCTAACAGATCACATAGCATAGGCAATATACTATAACCAGGATACCGACCTAACTGGTCACTAACATAGCATCATCCTATATACCAGGATATCGACCTAAACCAGGTCACTAATCATAATATCGTCCTAACTACCAGGACGCAGATCTAACAAATCAATAAACATATCATGCAATTACCCGGATACAAATCCGATAAAGGGCCGACCTTGGTGTCGTAGACCCTGTTGATATAGTGAGGATAACTCACCTCGCAAGTAGCTCGGAAGGTAGTTTCAAACTCCTCCAAATGTAGCTCCAACTCCAACACCTATATTCACCAATGTCCTTTTTTCTATAAATATGCAATTTATCAAAATACCCTCAGAAGTCAACTGGCCAACCCTTGGTCAAAGTCAAAGTCAACTGTCAAGATCAACAGTCCATGTTGACCTTAACTCGTCGAGTACCCTTACCTACTCGTCGAGTTCCTTGCATAATTTGCCAAGCCGCCGAGTCATTCCTCTGACTCGCCGAGTCCAAGTCATTCTTCATCGAACTCGCTGAGTCGTTCATACAACTCGCCGAGTCTACGACAATCTTCATCGGACTCGCCAAGCCATTCATGACACTCGCCGAGTCCCTTCAGTCCTTCATTCATACAGACGATTTTAAGCTGCTTCAAAGCTCCAAACAGTAGATCTAGGCTCCCAAGGCATGTTTATCACGTAAAGTTACAATATTTACGTGCATGCAAGGTGATAATGGCTCAAAACAAGCTAAAGGAGAGGTTCTAGGCAAGAGAAGTGCACTAACATGCTAAAGGATGGAACTTTACAACTACATGGACCAAAATGAGACTAGATCTGAGGTTGCAACCTCAGATCATGGCCCAACACCCGAAATGAATCTCCAACATGCTAAAATGGCCCCAAATCATGAACATAGAAAGATCTAGCTAGAAGGGTGTCAAGGTAACAACTTGTTACCTTCAAATGATGCTAAACTGAGGTAGACTTCAGATCCACAAACATTTTTGCCTCCAATCTTCTTGATCTTCAAGCTTCTTGCAACAAGGTCTTCTTTCCAAGCTTGAAATTTACACTAATATGGAGCACACCCACAAATTAGGGTTTCTGGACTCTCAAGAGGCTGCAAAGGGACTGAGGGAGTCCTTCAATAGGGTGCCAAACCCCGAAAATTAGGGTTTCACCCTCAAGATCCAACTCGTCGAGTCACTCTTCCGACTAGGCGAGTCGGTCACTTAACACGTGGCCCAGACCCGCTGCTACTCGACGAGTCAGGCAATCAACTCGTCGAGTAGACCTTGAATTCATGAGAATTCATAACCATAAATTGGTATTCGAGAATCGGGGCGTTACAATAGTGATACTAGTCACAATGTTGACCCGAATCACGGAAAAAGCACAATTGGTCCCATTTTCTACTACGGGTCATCTCCGATAACATGGTGTTCGCAAAAGAAAGATGCCGTTGTTTTATCATCTTGTGAGGCGGAGTTCATGGCGGCCACGGAGACCGCATGCCAAGATATATGGCTCAAGATTTGCTCGGAGAAATCATGAACAAAGCACAAGAGAAGGTGGTTATAAGAGTTGATAACAATCCGACTATCGAACTAACGAAGAATCCCGTTTTTCATGGAAGGAGTAAATGTTGGATAAGGTGTCTAAGTCCATAACTATTTCTGGTATGTAGTTGACCCGACCCGTCATGGTCCATTTGGGTTGCATGACATCATGCATTTGGATAGACTAAGTGAGAGAAATAACACCTGTGGTTTATTAATATATTATAAGTTCTAATATATTAATAGTATTATTTAATTAGTATTGATCTAGAATTAATCTAGAATTAATTAAGTGATCAAAAGGAGACTAATTAAATATATGGGTTGATTGTGTAAATCATACATAACTTGTATAGTGGGCTAAAAGGCTCCATGGGTTATCAAGTTGGACTAAGGTCCATAGGATGCTCCATGGATGCTCCATGGGAGTTACAAACCCATGGGTCATGGAAATGAAGAGCCATGTTACATTAGCGTTTACATGGTGTAACCCTAAATGTAACACACTATATAAAGAACATTTGGTCTACCAAAATCGGCTACACAAGTATTTGCAAGAGGGCTAGGCCGATTTTGAAGTGTTCTACATTCTCTCAAAGTCATTCCAAAGCATTTGGTGTTGTGTGAAACATTTGAGGCATTACACTTGGGGTGCTAGGCTCTCAAGGTTTCCAAGGAATCAAATCAACTACAATGTATGTAATTCTAGCCATCTTTTATGTTTAAAGTTCCCTATGTATGCTAGATAAGTTTATGAACCTTGGAAAAAGTATTTTGCATGTATTTTAGACAAACATAGATCCAAAGTTTTCTAGGGTTGCATGTACACTTAGGAGTGTTAGAATGCTCAAAACCCATTAGTGGTATCAGAGCCTAGGTTTGTTTGTTTGATACTTGATGCAAAATTGTGAAAAAAGTCAAATTTCATGCTGTCTGCACAGGGGACTCGCCGAGTCCATGGGGGGACTCGATGAGTCCAAGCTCAAAATCAACCAACTCAGCGAGTCAGTTAGTACACTCGACGAGTTGGTCAGTCAGAGTGCAGTTTTTCGACTTTTGCTGCTGGAAATGGACTAGAAACATTACCCTAAACTGTTTTGGTGTTTTAAAACTTGTTTTAGTTGGTGTAATGGTTGTTCTAATCCATTTACAATGGCTAATATCAAAATTACGTGATTATATGTGTTCATATGTTCTTGAAATTTTGATATGACTATTCATGTTCTTATGAGTTCTTGATAGATCATAGGAATTACTTGTTAAAACTTGTTTAATGCTGAATTCATGATCTTTATGTGTTTTAATGGAGTCCATAACTTTTTCTCAAGTTATGGATAACCAAAAGTCCCTTTGTATTAAAACCATTAAAAAAACACATAAGTTACAAAAAATGAAGAGTCTTCATTTTAATAACTCATAAGTTATGAATTGAAAGGTTTTGTAAAGTTACAAAACTTGCCCTCAAGTTTTGGAACATGTAAAGCCATCTAATAAACTTTAGTTCCAACCCCTAGAATTTTAAAAGTTAAAATTCAACCCTTATACTTTATAATATTATAAGTTTAATAATATATATATATATATATATATATATATATATATATATAAGATCAAGTCGTTTTACCGTTACTAGGCCTCATTCACGAAGCCGGTCTATAAGGGGGGTATAAGGTTGTTGCCTATAAAATGGCAGCTTAATGGGTGTCCACTCTCACCCACCGCTTCCTTGACTGGTGGAGGGTCGTTAGCCGAACGGGTAGGACAATGACTTAAAAATTCTCATTAAAAGTATAATGATTATTATAAAACTAAATGTTTTATAAATTCCCAATCTTTGTTACTTTAGGAAAATGTGAATAAGGTGCTAACCCATGAAATTACACTTTTCACTTTGATTAAGTCGTTGGTGGAGCGTGTGTGGTTAACCGGCACACTAACTTGGACTTAACAAGGTAGGCAAAGGGTGACTTAAGGTTTTTCATAGGTAGGTGGAGCGCGTGTGGTTAACCGGCACATCGATTAAGTGAAAAACATTAAGGGTACCAAGTAATTTGCATGGTTACTTCACACCTTGTTTTGTGATCCTCGGTATCCCAGTCACAAAACATGAAGAGCACACTCGAGATTGAAACATGCCATTGAAAAGTTCAATGAATCTCAAAAGAATCTAGGAGTTTCTAAAAACCAAATAAAACCTAATAATTTATATATTTCGTTTTTCATGGTGGAAATTGGTGAATCGTCATTCACCTACCTTTCAAATATGTTATTACTTAGATTACGACATCCCTCTTCTAAGTATAATATATTGTGATTGGATCCTAGCCTTAATATTACATTTGGGTGTTTATTAAAGACTATCTTATATCTAAACTAAACTTGTCTTTTCTTCTTTTCAGATGTCTTCAAACAATGCTGCTTCTGGCTCAAACCCTACCGGCTCCTTCTCTCTCATGAACCTTTGTGGGAGAGTCATCTTTGATGGATCCAACTTTTCAGATTGGATCAGAAACATCAGGATGATCACTCGGTATGAGAGCAAAGAATATGTTCTCGACAAGGAGCTTAAGGTACCCGAGCAAACTGCTACTCCTGAAGAGCTTGCTGAATATGAGGCACATGAAAGAGATGCTACCAAAGTGGCATGAATCATGATGGCCACTATGACAGCCGAGCTCCAAAAGTCCTATGAGGACTACTATCCTTTTGAAATGCACCAGGATTTGATGGACCGCTACCATCAGAGTGCTCGTCAAGAGCGATATGAAATCATCTCCTCCATGATAACAACCCGGATGAAGGAGGGTGAACCCATCACGGGCCACATGCAGAAAATGAAAAGGTATGTGGACCGTTTGATGAAGCTGAATGTGGACTTCCCCGAGGAGTTGGCAATAGATATCATTTTGCACTCCTTACCTTCGTGTTATGATCAATTTCGCATGACATACCACATGAATAAGGAGGAAGTTACCCTCGACAAACTTCAAGGACTCTTAAAGACCGTTGAAAGTGGTCTTAAAGGTAAGTCGGTTGTTACCACTCCTACTCCTACTCCAAACTCCGCTCCTGTCTTGGAAATCGGGAAACATAGAGGGAAAAAGAGGAAGAACCCTTCGAAGGGTACCAAGGGTAAGACCCTTGATGGCTCCTCTTCGAGTGGAACCAAGAAAGGTTTCGTCACTCCTTCTTCTGATCCAAAAGAGGCTGAATGCTTCTATTGCCATGAAAAAGCACACTGGAAGCGGAACTGCCCAAAGTACCAGCAAGATTTGAAGGATGGGAAAGTAAAACCCAACCATGCAGGTATTTACACTATATTATCTAATAAATCACCCTATTCTAACTCTTGGGTCCTTGATACCGGCTGTGGTATTCATATTTGTTCTGATTTTCAGGGACTAAGAAGAAGTGAGAATGTGGAGCATGGAAAGATAAACTTGATCATGGGGAATAGGAAAGCTTCACCTGTCACCAAGATTGGAGTTTATACTTTGTTGCTAATTAGTGGGTTTACTTTAGATTTGAATAAATGTTGTTACTCGCCTGAAATGGCAAGAAATATTATTTCCTTTCATGCTTTGTACAAACAAGGGTTTACCTTTTCTTTTGATAATGAAGTTGCTGGAATAAATGCTTTCTTTAATAATGTGTTTTATTTTAAAGCATTACCTTGTGATGGTGTATATGAAGCTGTGTCTGTTGTAGATAATTTAGGAAATAATGTGTTGTGTATTGATTCTACTAATGATACTAACTTGGATAAAGCATCATTATGACATTGTCGTCTTGGACATGTAAGCAAGAAACGCATAGGCCAACTCCAAAAGGATGGAGTCTTGGAATCATTTGACCTAAAGTCAGATGATAGTTGTGAATCATGCTTACTTGGAAAAATGACAAAGTCACCCTTCACAGGTTCTTGTGCTAGGGGTGAAGGTTTGTTGGATCTGGTACACACGGATGTGTATGGACCCTTCAAAACTGCCACAAGGGATGCTAATCGTTATTATGTGACTTTTACAGATGATTATGGTAGATATGGATATGTCTACTTAATCAAGCATAAGTCAGAGACTTTCGAAAGGTTTAAAGAGTTTAAACAGGAAGTAGAGAATCAATTGGACAGGAACATTAAGATGCTTCGATCCGATCGTGGTGGTAAGTATCTTAGTACAGAGTTCCTCGACTATCTTAAGGAATGTGGGGTTGTCTCACAATTGACACCTCCCAGGACACCACAGTTAAATGGTGTGGCTGGGAGGCGTAATCGAACCTTGTTGGACATGGTTCATTCCATGATGAGTCGAGCTTCGCTACCAATCTCATTCTGGGGGTATGCCTTAGAGAATGTCGTCCATATCCTTAATCTGGTCCCTACAAAGAAGGTTGCCAAAACACCTCACGAGATGTGGACTGGAAAAGTTCCTAATCTAGCCCACATCAAGATTTGGGGTTGCGAGGCTTTCATAAGGCGCGAGACTCACGATAAGCTCGAACCTCGAAGTGAGAGGTGTATTTTCATCGGCTACCCACAGAAATCCTTTGGTTACCTCTTCTACAGACCTAGTGAGAATGTGGTCTTTGTAGTAAGGAGGGCTGTCTTTCGAGAGAGAGAGAGAGAGTTACTAAGCCAAGGAAACAGTGGGAGGCAAATTGACCTTGAATAAATTCAAGAGTCAAGTGGTGAAGGAACCTCAAACCCTAGCAGTCAACCTGAGGAGGAAACTCCTGTTGATCAAATTGACGAGCTTGTACCTCTGAGGCGTTCCACGAGAGTTAGGAATGCACCTGAGCATTACTATGGTTTTCATATTACTGCAGAAGGTGAGACACTTATCAGTGATGAGACACTGGTAAGTCTGGATGAACCTAACAGCTATGCGGAAGCCATGGCAGGCCCCGAGTCTGCTAAATGGAAAGAGGCAATGGACAGCGAGATACAGTCCATGTATGACGATCAAGTTTGGAACTTGGTTGACAATGTACCAGGTCGCAAGACAGTTGGGTGCAAGTGGATCTTCAAGAAGAAGACCGACATGGATGGTAATGTACACACTTATAAGGCGCGACTGGTGGCAAAGGGCTTTTCTCAAACTCCAGGAGTTGATTATGATGAGACCTTTTCACCAGTAGCCAAGATTAAGTCTATTAGGGTATTGTTAGCCATTGCTGCATTTCATGACTATGAAATATGGCAAATGGATGTCAAAACCGCTTTCCTTAATGGAAAGTTGGCTGAGGATGTTTACATGTGTCAGCCAGAGGGTTTTGTTAGTACAGAATACCCTAATAGAGTGTGTATGCTTGAGAAATCCATTTATGGATTAAAGCAAGCACCTCGCAGATGGAATCTTTGCTTTGATGAGAAAGTCAAAGAGTTTGGCTTTTCGAGGAGTGAAGATGAATCTTGTGTATATGTCAAGGCTAGTGGGAGTATAGTTAGATTTTTGGTATTGTATGTGGATGACATACTACTCATAGGAAATGACATCCCGACCTTGCAGGAAGTGAAGTCCTGGCTCGGGAAGTGTTTCGCTATGAAAGACCTAGGAGAAGTTGTCTATATTCTAGGGATAAGGATTCTGAGAGACCGGAGTAAAAGACTAATTGGACTTAGTCAGAGTACATACTTGGATAAGGTGTTGAAGAGGTTCAGCATGCAAGATTCCAAGAAAGGAGAGTTACCCATCCAGAGTAATGCTAGATTGAGTAAGACTCAGAGCCCGAGTACCGAGGCTGAGATAGCAGAAATGAGTCGAGTACCTTATGCTTCTGCTGTAGGCTCGATCATGTATGTTATGACTTGTACTCGTCCTGATGTGGCCTTTGCATTGAGCATGGTCAGCAGGTATCAGGGGAACCCTGGTAAGGCTCACTGGACTGCGGTAAAGAATATCCTTAAGTACCTACGGAGGACTAAGGACTGGGTCCTTATTCTCGGTGGGAGTGATGACTTGAGAGTTGTAGGGTATAGTGATGCTAGCTTCCAAACTAATAGGGATAATTTCCGCTCTCAGTCGGGCTGGGTCTTTACCTTAAATGGAGGAGCAATTACTTGGAAAAGTTCCAAGCAGGAGACAGTGGCTGATTCAACTTGTGAATCAGAGTATATAACGGCAAGCGAGGCAGCAAAGGAGGCAATATGGTTGAAGAACTTCATTGGAGACCTTGGAGTTATACCAGCTATAAAGGAGCCTATGGAAATCTTCTGTGATAGTGAAAGTGCAGTTGCCTTAGCGAAGGAACCAAGGGATCACGGGAGATCCAGACACATTGATAGAAAATTCCATTTCATCAGACATCGTATAGAAGAAGGACTCCTCGTGGCAAAGCGGGTATCATCAGATGAGAACCCGGCAGATCCCCTCACGAAGGGACTGGGCAGGGTTAAGCATCTCCAGCATGCAAGGAGCATAGGGCTGAAGGATGATATTAGTTTTAGTAGTTAGGTGACTTTGAAATTTGTAAAGTGTAATTGATATTTGATGATGAATAAAAGTTGTGTTTATTTATGAGTAAAGTGTTGCTATCTTTTGTCAATCGTTTACTATTATTTCTTTTGCATGTTTTGACTTCCAGAATATTTATGTTGTGTTTTACATATTATTCAAATTATCCACAGTCAGTCATATGTTGGAAGTAGATATGAATTAAGACTGTCATGAGTTGGTTGTAGAGGTCTAAGATGTTGGACATGGCCTCAACACTCATGAGTGCTCATAAGTTCTAAGTATTGGATTCAACCCACGCTCGCTGGTATCACTTCATTGAATTTATCTCGAGTGATCGCGAGACGGTAATATCATATAAGTCTTCAAACCTAGAGATATGTCTCGTTGCCTATGAGTTGGTTATGCATTGATCGTACGAAAACACATTGGTAACTCGATGTTATAAAACGTACTGTTGTGTGTGATTCAACAAGTAGTAGAACAAGCATATGAGTCGAAGTTTATCTGTTCCTTATTGGATTAGAAGCGATATCTGGGCCCCTCGATGATTTTGTTTTGACCTATGTACCGGGCCCGGTCAGAACTAAGTTGATGTGTTCAATTAAGTTCTATGTCAAACAAATCGAAAATCGGGAAACAAACAGCTGGACAATAAGTAAGACATTGTTCCATGTATTTGTCCGGCTGATATCTAGAACAGAGGATTATATGATCACTTATCTTAAATGGCGTATCATCAACTTCTCAGTTCCGAGAGACCTTGAAAAGAGCTACGATTGCTGATCGGTTCCTGAAGTCATACTTGCAGTTATAGTTATTAGACTTATCCAAGTGGGAGACTGTTGGATAAGGTGTCTAAGTCCATAACTATTTCTGGTATGTACTTGACCCGACCCGGCATGACATCATGCATTTGGATAGACTAAATGAGAGAAATAACACTTTTGGTTTATTAATATATTATAAGTTCTAATATATTAATAGTATTATTTAATTAGTATTGATCTAGAATTAATCTAGAATTAATTAAGTGATCAAAAGGAGACTAATTAAATATATGTGTTGATTGTGTAAATCATCCATAACTTGTATAGTGGGCTAAAAGGCTCCATGGGTTATCAAGTTGGACTAAGGTCCATAGGATGCTCCATGGGAGTTACAAACCCATGGGTCATGGAAATGAAGAGCCATGTTACATTAGCGTTTACATGGTGTAACCCTAAATGTAACACACTATATAAAGAACATTTGGTCTACCAAAATCGGCTACACAAGTATTTGCAACAGGGCTAGGTCGATTTTGAAGTGTTCTACATTCTCTCAAAGTCATTCCAAAGCATTTGGTGTTGTGTGAAACATTTGAGGCATCACACTTGGGGTGCTAGGCTCTCAAGGTTTCCAAGGAATCAAATCAACTACAAGGTATGTAATTCTAGCCATCTTTTATGTTTAAAGTTCCCCATGTATACTAGATAGGTTTATGAACCTTGGAAAAAGTATTTTGCATGTATTTTAGACAAACATAGATCCAAGGTTTTCTAGGGTTGCATGTACACTTAGGAGTGTTAGAATGCTCAAAACCCATCAGTAAACACATCCACACGAGGTTTCACTTCATTCGTAATTGTGTTGAAAATGATCAAGTGGAGGAGGATTACATTCCCGGTGAAGAACAAAAGGCAGACATTCTACAAAACCACTAGCTCGAACCAAGTTCAAGGAAATACGGAGCTTGATCGGGATCAAATAAGTCTCTAGAAAGACTTACAGATTCGGGGGTGATTGTTGGAATCCTAAGTCGAGTAGGACTTGGAGACCAAGTAAACTTGGGACTTTGACAAGTATGTTATAGAGTCCTAATACAATTCTATTTAAAAGTTGGTGAATTAGAATATATATATATATATATATATATATATATATATATATATATATATATATATATATATATATATATATATATATAGAGAGAGAGAGAGAGAGAGAGAGGTTCAAATGTTTATCACATCTATTGTGTGCTAGATACACCAATAAGAATTTAGTAAAAATTAAATTATTATTTAATCAAATAAATATAGATATTAAATGATTTCCATAATTATATGTATATTAAATGATATCAATAATTATAATTTATTTTTTATGGAAACTAATTAAATTCGTCATTAATGTCAACAATAATATTCTTTTAGAATGACTTCGTATCTAAAAGAATGACATTGTATTCTAACAGAATAAAAGTGTATTCTAGTAGAAGAAACTTTCGTTGTTCATATTCAATGCAAATTTATTATATTTTCAGTGAGTGTGTCCTGAAACAAAATACGAATCCATACATAAAAACCTAGATGCGAATTGATTCTAAAAGAATTTATTGCTGACATTAATGACGAATTTAATTAGTTTCCTTAAAACGAGAATTATAATTATGGATATTATATAATATACATACAATTATGGAAATCATTTAATATTTATCTTTATTTAATTAAATAATTATTTAATTATTAAATTTCTATTGGTGCATTCTAACACACAATAAATATAAAAAACACATTAAGCTAACCATATATATATATATATATATATATATATATATATATATATATATATATATATATATATATATATATATATATAAACACACACACATCTTGTTTAGTCGATAAGGAGATAAGAGATTGTAATTACAATTTGGTTTCGAGTTATTTTCCAATTAATCGAAGAGAAGTTTGATTACACATTGTTTGCAATTCTCGTTTACTATACTTGTTACAGTACCATTTGTCTAATGAAATGGGTTTGAATAAAGGAAAACTTTTGGTTTCCAAAGATACATGTGTAACAAGGAAAACAAACACATACAAAATAGATTCAAAATTGAGTGTCACATCCTCTGTTATGGATGATTGTTTTGTGTCAATAATGGACGAGAAAACTAAACTAATCCAAAATCTGCATCATTAAAGTTTCAAACAAACAGTATAACAATTATAAGCAATAAAAAAATTGAATAAGGAAAAAAAGATATAAACTTTCAAATTTTGGTCAAATTAGGTTTTGATTTACAAGGTACATTTTTATTAGACAAAAATTCAAAAATGGTCCATGTGGTTTTACGAAATCTGAAGTTTTGTCCCTAATTTTAAAAAACCTCACGGATGGTCCCTGTGGTTTCAAAACTTTTAATGTTTAGTCTTTTCGCCTAACTCCGTTAGCTTTCTACCGTTAAATGAGAGGCTTTTTGGTCATTTCAATACTCATGGACCATTTATGAGGTTTCTCTTATTATCATTATTTTTTATTAAAAAAAAAGTAAAAAAAATGAAATTTAATCTCTCTCTCTCTGTCTCTCTCTCTCCTGTTAAGAAGCATCACCCCAAACATCCTCTATTATTGTTTTGCTCGACCCCTGCTTTCCCTGAAGCCACAACTCCGGTGAGATAAGCTAACAGTCGAGGAAGAAATCCCATCGGAAAAACCGGTTGTAAACCTCTCCACATCCCATCGGGTGCTGAGCAAACCCACGAATCCCCACCTGTTGTGTTGTTTTCGATCTGCTCTTTCCTTCCCTTTCTTCTCCGTTTTTCCTACCAACCTCTCCACCTCCCCTCCATGGCTTCTTGTGTGATGTTGCAGAGCGTCGATATGTACATTTGGGTTTACAATCTGTACAGCAAATCCAATAAAAAAACAACATTTTAGAAGATGATTATTTTTTGGAGCAATCTGTCGAACAGTTGGTGTGTGCAATAGTTACAAACATAGAACCAATGGCCAAAGTGTAACTATTAATTGCAGATTCCATTCCCAAAACCATAAGAAAAATCAGTGAGAAAAAGTAAAATAATCGATTAAACATTTCATTGCCAACAATTAGGTAAATTCGGTCCCAATTGGAATACGATCAAAAATAAATTAACCAGAAAATAATTTAGAAAAATATCAAAATTGAGTAACCTACTTAACCTGTAAGATGCAAATGAACAACTTTTGTGGATTTTAGAATATAAAGAAGACACCTATTTGAAGCGTCGAGTACACAAAAGCATGAGGCAGGTATGACGGCGGCACGCCATATTCCCCGGAATCAGATCAAGTTACTTGCAACATAGAACATTCAGAAAATTGATGTAGTTTAAAATTAGCAGCGCAGAAAATTGATTCTTTTGTGCGACAGCGAATAGGGAAACGATGATGGATGAAAATCGGAGATGAAACGTCAGCTGTCCCGACCACCGTCTCCTACACCAACATCAGCTGTCCTGGACGTCCATTTGACGTCTCGAGGCACTGCCTCCAACGCATAGTGAAGAAGGCATCATCTTCTTGGGTATGATGGAGGGACATCAACTGTCCCAAACTGTTTCTCTAGCTCAAGAGGACCAACATATTGGAATACAAGGTATTACTCACAAGAGATAAGATAGAGATAAAGGGAAACATGAGGCGACAATGGGCAGCAAAATCAAGACGAAGGTGGCGACAAAAGAAAAGAGCGTGGGAAAAGAGAAAGTGACTCACCTTGAGGCGGTTAATTAAGGCGGTGGTAGCAAGCTGCTCACCGGAGAGAGAAGAGTAAATTTCATTTTTTCTTTTTTTTTTTAATAAAATAATAATGATAATAAGAGAAAACCTCATAAATGGTCCCTGTGTATTTTAATGACGAAAATGCTCCTCAGTTAATGGTAGAAAGCTGACGGAGTTAGACGGAAGAACTAAACATTAAAAATTTTGAAACCATAAGGACCACCCGTGAGGTTTTTTAAAATTAGGGACCAAACTTCAGATTCATAAAACCACAAGAACCATTTTTAAAGTTTTGTCTTTTTTAATCACATGCAGAGCTTGAGCCTGCTAATCAACCATAGAGGGAAAGTGAGAGCATCTCTAATCCTTATCATTTAATATTTTTGCCATATCATTATCTAATCCTTTTGATCTCTAATTAAATGGGTTCTCCAATGGTTAAGTTTTTTTCATAGCTTTTTTTTTTATAAATTTAACTTATTGTTCCTTATCTATCTAAAATGTTCATACAACCTCCTCATTTAATTAATAATTTTTAAACATATTATAAGTGAATATGAAATATTTTAAATTAAGATTATCATTAAAAATTAGTATATAAACATTTAATAAATGAAAAACTATGGTAGAAATATTTAAATAATTAAATAAATGAAAAAACATTTAAAACTACAATATAATTAAAGGGGTAAAAATAAAATATGTTAAAAGTAGAACGGGTTAGATGTTTAAAGCTTTATACTATATTGACCATTCAATATATATTGATATATATTGAGTGGTCAATATAAATACACAAAAAGCAATCAACTCCAATCGTGTTAAATGAAAATAAGTGATGAATCAATAAAAAAAACTCTAAAATAAGTCTCCATTGGAGATGCTCTGAGAAGTGACAGGTGTAGCGATGTCAAAAACCCCCGCGGGACCCCGTTCCCGTGGGATCCCGATACCGTACGAGACTAATTTTTAAAAAAATTCGAGAACGGGAGCGGGAGCGGGGGCGATTTTAACTCCCGTTTATTTTCGGGACCGGGGGCGGGAGTGAGTATTTCCGTCCCGTACTCCCGCGGGGGCCCCGTTTATATTTATATAAAAATATATATATTTAATTTAAAATACAAATGGGAAAGGAAATTAGGGCTTTAGCAGTTTATCTTTCCTTGTTCCGTCATTGACTCGTTCATTCTCGTTCAGCGAGTAGGCGACCAGCGACTTCAACTGCGACATGCCGACTTGTCAATTGTCATCGTCTCCAACTCCCACCGGCGACCAGCGAGGTTTATTCAGTGTTTCCGACTTCAGCTTCCTCCTTCCTTCCCGGCGATTGACTCGTTCATTCTTATTCTCGGTCAGCGAGTAGGCGACCAGCGACTTCTCCGACGGTGACTGCGACTTTTCATCGTCTCCAACTCCCACCGGCGACCAGTGAGGTTTATTAAGTGTTTCCGACTTCAGCTTCCTCTTTCCATCCTGTGACCGCTGCCGACCCCTTCTGCATTCCACGGTAATGTCTTTCCTTCTCCATTTGCGTTTCTGTCTTTCCTTCTCCGATTCAATTGACAGTCGATTCTACCACAGTACCACTTGACTGATTTCGATTTCTCAATTAAGGTTTATTTAGTGTTGTTGATTTAGATTTCTCAAACATTAGTGTGGATTAAGATTTATTTTAGTGAACAGATTTCACAGTCTTAATATACTGCTTGCTTTGCTGCTTGCTTGCTGCTATCAATTGTGTTTCTCACCAATTTCTGCTCTATCAATTTCTACCACTTGCTGCTATCAATTTCTGCTGCTTGCAATTAAACTCTTCCTGGTTCATAATTTCATACAGTGTATCTTATCAATGAATTATGTTTAATGATTTCACACAGTTAATAATTTCATAATTTCTGCTGCTATCAGAACTTGATTTAATGATTTATATAGAATAATAGAACTCGATTTATATTGCTGCTTGCTGCTATCAATGAATGAACTACAAGTTTCCTTCTAAAAAAGTAAATTCTTATCAATTTTACACTTATAGTCAACTGTAAATTCTTATCAATTTTACATTTATAGTCATTGATTGTTTGTGTGAACCATTTTCAGATTTTTGTAATTATGTCTTCAGCAGAACCAAGTCAACCTAATGATTCAAACATGGTTAATGATACCGCCAATTCTGCAGTTAACTGTAACGAGAAACAAATTAAATTCACATCTCCAATGTGGCGTCATTTCACCTATGAAGAAGTTAATGGAACCAAAAAGGCTGTTTGTAAGTATTGTAGAAAAGAAATTACTTACACAACCAAAAATGGAACCGAAGGGATGCATTCTCACCATAAGTCATGCAAAATACGAATTGGGCAAAAGAAAATTGATGATTTTCAGAGTCAGTTAACCGGAAAAAAATCTAAGACGAATCAAAGTGGGGGATCAGTTTTAGCAACACATCGGTTTAATTATGACGATTTGCGAACCGATCTTGCTAAAATGATCACAAAACATGATTACCCACTTAGAATTGTTGAACACGAAGGCTTTAGAGATTTTTGTCAAGGGCTCCAACCACCTTTTAGGCCTATTTGTAGAAACACGGCTAGATCTGATGTCATTAAGTTGTACGGTGAGGAAAAGGCAAGGATGATGCATTTTTTGGAGAGTATTCAACGTAGGATTGCAATAACTACCGACATATAATAATTTATTTTATTATTATTTTTGTTATTTGTTTAGGGAGGATATTCGAATGTCAGTGAATGAAGAGTTGAAGGAAATTAATGGATACTGAAGATTTAGTGAATTGGTGTTTTATATTTGTAATTTTGGATTTGTCGTATTTTGCATTTGTAATGTTGGATTTGTCTTCGTAAGATTGTTGGATTTGTCTTTGTAAGATTGTAAGATTGTTGGAATTGTTGGATTTTTAATTTTTTAGTTTCTAAAATATTAGGTTTTAAGCTTTTAAATTTATTAAAAATAGTATTTTTGCCAAAAACAAAGCAGTTTTTTAGCAAAAAAATCAATTTTAAGTCGGGGAACGGGGGCGGGACCGGGGGCGATGGAGGTAACCGGGGGCGGGACCGGGGGCTGTGTAAACGGGGGATCCGGGGGCGGGGCACCTATATCCGCTCCCGTTTGCCCTCCTTGACATCCCTAGACAGGTGAGAGGCAGTAACGAGATCAATGATCTGGCAGTAGAGAAGAATAGATTCGACAGAGTATTTTAGGGAAAACCCTTGTTCCCAATTGAGCGACTGCAAAACGAATAACACAAATTAGGTTAAATGTCATGCTCAAAAAATCCAATAACCAACAAATTACGCCTTAAATCTGAAAACCCAAGAAGAAACAAAGAAGAGAAATACCTTAAGAGCGTGCGTGCAATACCTTTTTGGGTACCCAAGCGTCGTAGCGATGAATAATGTAAAGGGGGTGCAGCAATGCAGGGCGAGGTTGCGAAGACTGAAGATCTGGCGATAAGCAGTGGGTTGAGGAGATACATTGGAGTATGGGTTGTGTTTTCAAATGAAAAATGTTCCGAGTTATATGGTGG
Organism: Lactuca virosa; assembly: GCF_052849685.1. Taxonomy (NCBI): domain Eukaryota; kingdom Viridiplantae; phylum Streptophyta; class Magnoliopsida; order Asterales; family Asteraceae; genus Lactuca; species Lactuca virosa. The sequence goes on along the minus strand of NC_136427.1, from coordinate 124,753,779 downwards.
GAACATAAATTCGACATAGCGGGAATGAAAAATTGGGTGAAGCAGGGAATGAAAATTTAGGAGAGCATGAACCCCGGTTGCTTTGAATGAACCGTCTTGTATAATTTACTAGGTTATAACACGTGGACACCACGGATGAGAAGTTAAAAAAAAATAGTTAAATTATGACTTAATTATTGAGCAATTTAATGAAAATTTTAATAATTAGGAAAGCATAGTTGGTAGATTACCCAAATGGAAATATATATTTTGAGATATGTTCGAAATTTATCATTTTGTGGAATGCAATATAAATTAAAAAAAAAACACAAACATAAATTGATTGAATAATAAAATTGTACAAAGGTTTTATAAATTCCTAAAAACTTCTTTATACACAACATTTGATGTTTTATTTGTAAGTTTACCATCCATATCTAAAATTAACAATTTTAATCCCTCTCTACTTTGAACTCTGGATAAAGCAACGTACAATTGGCCATGTGTAAAAACAGGATCTTTGAGAAATAAACCAACATTCGATAAAGACTGTCCTTGGATCTTATTAATTGTCATTGCAAAACATACAGCCAATGGAAATTGTCTTCTTTGGAAATTGAACGGGATCTTATTTTCGGAAGGAGTTAAAGACATTTTGGAATAAAAGTCCGGTTTCCAGTATTACTTCCAGATATGATAACCGCCTCAATAACACGTTTGCCCAAAGATATAACCTGTAGTCTAGTGCCATTGCATAAGCCATTTTTCTGATCAATGTTTCTCAATAACATAACCGGAACACCGATTTTTAAAATGAGCTTATGGTTTGGAAAACCTGAGACTTTTAGACCATTTAAAACATCAGGTGAGTATAAATTTGCATCAAACTGATCATTAACAAACTCGGATTGGCAGAGGCTATCTGAACTTAAATATTCCTTTTGCTCTCCTGGAAACAATTTTAGCAAACAATCATTTATTTCTTGGACAGCTTCATTCTTGGGAGCAAGTATTGCTCTTTCTTGAAAATAACCCGCAATGTTGAAGTTTTCAAGAATCGAAGGATATACAAACTTGATTAATGAACCTATAGGATCACAAGGATCATTAATAAGAATATCTTTCGGAATTTCAACAATCGCTTCACCATCATTCGGACCACCAAGATTACCTTCTCCTATGTCCAAAAGCCAGTTTGAAAAACCCCTTGTTTCTTCCATAGCAGATGGATCGCTTCCAACAGTCAATCTCATGTTTTTTGTTAATTTATGGACTTTGCATTGTTGCCACAAATGAGAAGAACTCAAAGAAGCATTAACAATGTTTTGTCTACTACCACCTGGAACAACAGGTAGAATTTGTCTGAAATCACCTCCAAAAACAATAACTTTCCCTCCAAATGGAATATTTGAGTTCATTGGATTGACACACTTTAATATATCCTTCAAAGTTCGATCTAAAGCTTCAAATGCATGCTTGTGTACCATGGGTGCTTCATCCCAAATGATCAATGAGGTTTTTCTTACTAAACTTGCGAGATCACTATCTGGATCTATTCTACAAACAAAATCTTCGTTAAGAGTTAGTGGAATTATAAACCTAGAGTGTGTTGTCCTGCCTCCAGTCAATAATAATGAAGCGATCCCACTTGATGCAACATTTAAAACAATCTCACGTTGGGCTCTAATAGCTGTAGAAATTGTCTTCCAAAGAAATGTTTTACCCGTTCCACCATAACCATAAACGAAGAATACACCTCCCTTATTATCTTTAACTGCACCCATGATATCAAGAAAAATATTGCGTTGTTCGTTTGTTAATGCAAGAAACAGCCGATCAAACTCATTCTTTAAAATTGGTATGTCATAATCCAGCTCCTCACTAATAAGACGATTGTTTGCAGATGAAACGGAATCAACATCTGGGTAAGGCATCCTTGTATATATTTTAAGATTGGAATTGTTAGGGAGTAGAATCTGTTCTATCTCAAACAAAGTCAAGTTTTTAAGTTGATCTTCGTTTAATGATAAACCTGTACAAAAAATATTATATTACTAAAAACATATTAAAGAATATTTTAATTGAGATGTAAAATATAATTGAATGTATATTGAAATTTTATATTATAATGTGTTAATAATAATGACATAAAGTTACAATACCTGGAGACTTTAATCTTTGTTGTTGATTGTAAAGAATTCCACCTGACAAGATATCCCATGTGTTTTCCCAAACAATCTCTGGTTTAGACAAACTATTGGACAATAACATCGTAGCAAATAAGAATCGTAGATAAAAACCAGATCCAGAAAGACTTGCTTCCTTAATTGCATCAATGTATTCTTTGTCATCATCCAAAAGGCCTAGATTATAGCATGCATCTTTGAAAGTAGAACATATTTCACCATTGACTGTGCGAATTTCTTCAAATGATTTTGGACCTTTAACTTTATTTAAAAGAATCCTTAAGAAATATGCTTCGCCTAGCTTAGGTGAAACTGAATGAATTCTACCAATCGTATATCCAATTTCCCTTGGCTTCCAAATAAGAAGATTAGATTTCCAAACAAATTTTGTAGGAAATTCAACATATGTAAGTTTCCTAGCTTCTTTGTTAATTTCATTACACTTCATCCAACCGGTGAACATTGAAGAAACAATTGAAGGCTTGTTAAGAACATTTTCAATATCGTCGTCAGCCTCATATACAACTTGTTGTTGACCAGGAAGATGAAAAGGTAGCCTAATGACAGCAGGATACCTATAATGAACATCGTATTTAAAAATACGACATGACGCTTCACATGCAGATATATATCTACAATCATAGTATTCTTTTATTTCATCCACTGCATCGGTGTTATCAGAATCATTATCGCTTTGCACCATAGTAACAGTAGCTCTATCAGGACCCTTGTTTATATATTTAAATAAATACTTTATGGAAGATCCTTGATTGCACCATTGAACATTAATGTGTGTCTGATATCTTTTCAAGAGATATTTGTTGTATAGAACAACATTCCTGTTATCTAACTAAACACCAGATTTTTCAACAAGATATCCATCGTTTCTTCTCCTATATAAGGGAAAACCATTGTCATCAACTGAAGTATGATTGCAGAATTGCTTTGGAAAGTTTTTAGAACACTTTTTGTCCACCATGCATGGGCAATTCATATTTTCAGCTCCACAAGGACCATGAATCATGAACTCCTTGACAAGTGAATACAATTCTGGATCTTCATCGATATTTGCAATTTTAGCAGAAATAATCGGATCGATATATTCAACAGTAGGAAGTTTGCAATCAGCATGTATAAACAGACATATATGACTATGAGGCAAACCTCTCTTTTGAAATTCAATCGTATAAACCACTGCATGTAAAACATTAAAATAAGGCAAAAGTTAGCAACTAAAATATATTTAATAACTATTAAGAAACATAATTTAAAATTAATTTAGGACTTGTATATTATTATATATAAATTTAAATTTATATGTTTAAATATAAATTTAAATACCTGCTTGAACCTTCCCGAAAATTTCATTTTCCCTTAAATCTTTAATAAATGCATCAAGCTTGATCTTAAATAACCTACATAAGATATCCGGTCTATCTTCTGGACTAAGTGATGTGTACTTAAGAAACCTTTTAACTTCTGGCCATTTTGGATTACACGTAAAGGTTATGAAAAAATCTGGATATCCGAACCATTTACAGAGCGACATGGCGTCCAAATAGTTTTGCATCATATAGCGCGCACCACCGGTAAATGAAGAAGGTAAGATGACACGTTGTACGACATTGGAAATATCTGTATTCCCATCAGCTTGTTGGCTACGCAAATTCTCATAAGACGTACATCTCAGAATTTTTTGTTGATTACGAATGAAATATAATCTCTCACTTTCAATCATTGTATAACCATCTACCAAAAATTGTTGGAACAACCTTTTTGCATTTACGATTAGTGAGAACGAATGATCCCTGTCCTGAATTCTGTAAGCAAAAAATTCTCTCATTGTACAGGTTGTCCGCTTGCTGTTGCTAGAAGATGTAACACCTCTATGAAGGATGTCAACTCTGTAACCATCATCTCCGTATGGAAATAGTAATGGATACTGAAGAGCAAGGTAAGAAGGATGCAATTCACTAATACGTTGTAGTAATCCTGAGGAAGTTTGAACAACGATATCTCTTTTTTCAATCGATTCACAAAAGTCACCGACAATTAATGATGCAACCTCGGAAGAAGTTGGTAAGTTATACGTCCTTCCATCTTGTTCTCTTTTTCCAATTAACCTTAATTTATAATCAACATGAGGATTTGAATGAATGCAATCTCTTGCCATCCTATAACACTTAACCAACTCATTATTTGAATCTAGCATAACCTTCAAAAATTATATAATTTGAAAATCATATGCAGTTGAAGTTGAAGTAGAAGCGTTCATTGGTCCACTGAAAAGATTATAATGAAATAAATAAATAAATATGTATATAATATAAGTAAAAGAATAAATAAATGAAATGAATTGAATTAGTAAACTTTAGTTATAGTATATACTTGTTGATCTATTTGAATTCTCGTTCTCCGTATCATATATGTATAATTGACAAAATATTGGTCTTGATCCATCTGCTAGCAAAAGACTACCCATATTGTGGTAGTTTTGACCACTAAGTCTGAATATGTACGGAGCGTTGCCTTTGTTAATGGATGAATCAACTTTGCCTCCCATCGATGTAAATGAAAACATCGAATTGTAACGACGAATGTTCTTGATGAAGTGTTTGCTTTTTGAATCTATCGACTGATAAAGATTTTGGTAAGATGACGGAGCTTCTTTTAAAGGTGGTAGCTCAACTTTTCCATAGCCACAACATAGGGAATAAGATGCATTCTCTTTTTTTTTTTTGCCTCTAACCGATTCATCTTTCCATAGTTTTGCATGACAAATCTGACATATAACTCCATGATCCAAGTAATCTGTTGAATATGATAAAGAAATTAAAATTTCTAAATATAATTAAAGTTTTAAAAAATTAATAATAGCAAATTTTTAAGAAATATAATCACCTATTGATGTACCGCGACAAACATCATCAATAATTTGCTCAGCATTATTTCTTCATCTAATGTCAAGTCAAACAAAGGTATATCAGATATACGTGTAGTCTTCCTTTTTAACCGATGTTTTCCTGTTGGTAACTTGATTGATGAAGATTTTTGAATGATGCCCGAACGACCGGTGGATGTCATACCAATAGAAAACAATGATTTATCATTGTTAATAGATATCGGTGTTTGAATGTTATTATGGAAACTATAATTTCCTGAAAAAATCAAAATACAAATTACAACGTTAGGAATTTTTATAAATTATATAAATGTGAAAGATATATTTTAAAATTTGACTATATAAAAATGCATACCATTTGAAATGTTGGAAAGGGGAGTTCTAACATTTGTATTTGTAGAAGGAGAATGAATAGTTTTATCTTGATATACAAATGATCTGACTGAGTTTATATTTTCTTTATCTGACGTAACATTTCTGTAGTTATCTATAGATTCTGGATGACGACGACGATTGTAGATGTCTGTTATGTAAAGAGAAAAAAAGATAGTTAATAATAAAACAAATAATATTAACTTTTTAAAAGAGAATAAATTTAAGAATATATATAATTTATATAAATTTTATAGTCAAAAAATATTTTTAAAATAAACAAATAACAATACCGTTATTCGACATGTAAGAAACATGTGTAGTAGAAGATATTTGACGGGTAGATGTGTTAGAAGTTTTTGTTGATTTTCTATTATCCAAATATAACTTTCTAAATTTTCTCCTCTCTTTAGCGTTAGTAGATCTTGTAGTGTTAATTGAACCAGTAAAATAAAAGTAAATAATTTAGGGAAATTTTTTTATATAATTTGAAATAATATGCTATTTTATAAAAGTCCTTTATTTCTTTTTAATAAGTATGAACAACAGATTAAAAACATGTAAAAGTAAGTAAGAATATTACTGTTTTGGCTAAAATGAATAGCATGTGCAATAGGTATACGTTGAGACAATTCCACGGTAATGTTTTTTTTCGATTTTTTATTATCCAAGTATAACTTTCTCTTTTTTCTTCTTTCTCTAGCGTATGTGGCATCCATATTCTTGTTCGATATATAATAAAAATAATAAAATAAAGTTAAAAATAAGATTAATAATTTGATATATATATATATATATATATATATATATATATATATATATATATATATATATATATATATATAATAAAATAAAATGTTTAACAAATTTCATTGGTATTTAAGAAAGTGTTTATGAATAAATCAATAAAAATACATTGGAAATATTAAAAATATCATTTTAATGATTTTAATGATTATTCAGCATTTTTAATTTATAAAAAAACCCACCTAACCCTTATTGATAATCCCAAAACGTTCCCCTTCCCCTTTTGTCTGTAAGAAAAACGCTCAAACACAAAATCAGACCTAGACTTACGATTATATACACATTTCCACAACCACCAATCGATTTGTGAATGGGTATGAAGGTTTATCCATTTATATCGATGAACGAATATAGTAATACTCAACCGATTAGAAATGTGAAGTGAAGAAAATCCTATATTGAGTAAATCCCGATGTCGAACTCAGAGACTGCTTAAATGCAACTTTCGCGTTTGAAGAAAGGAAGATCGAAGGTAAGAGATGATGAATTCATTGTTTATCGTGGTTTTTTTTAACAGAAAAATTATTCACACACGAAGAATTTTTACCTGATTTTTTTTCTTCCAGAAATGTTGAATACGAAGATATAAGCGAAAACTGAAGCCGTTCAAAATAATACCATCACAGTCGTTAAAAGCGGAAACACAATCAGGTATATATGATTTTCGTTCAAAATTTGAAATTGAAGTATTTGTTTAAACATTCGAATTTTGAATTAGCATTATTTTAGGAATCATTTGTGTGAATGATTATTCAGGGGATCATATGAGTAAATAAAAGATTTACTTTATTTGATATACATTCTTAATTATATGACATTTGTATATCTGTATATTAAGGTCTTCAATTTTATGTATATATGTTTAAACGTAAATGTACATTGACTGTTAACAAATATGTGTTTCAAAAAGACTATTAGATATTTCAATTATATAAAAATATGAAATTGAATGAACTAAACACTCATCATCGATGATGAGTGTTTAAAAGTAATGTGATTTTATTTATCTTTTACATTCATTGTCAATGGTTACAAAACACTCCCTGACTTTTTCTCCCCATATACTGCACCCATTTTTAGAAATCAAGTGCCACCAAACATGTAATTCTCCATGTGTTTTATTTAATACCTTTAATATCAATTCCTCTATTAAATTAAAAATTCCAAAGACTATAGATCAAGGAGAGAAAACTGAAGACAAATGGACTACAAACTGCTTATTGTGTCTTATTTTAAAATCCAAAACTCGAAATACAGATTGGAGTTTGATCATATAACTGAGGTTTTCACAGAAATGAAGCAATAACTGATGTCAGCAGGCCCTAAATTCTCGTTAGGTTTCTTAAGTACAATTTTGTGCTGACATCTATCATGTTTATAGTCCATGTTTTAGATCTGTTGTGTTTCCTCTTACGGGTCATTTTCTGTAGAATTAACCGATTAATTTTATTTCTTATCCGATGGATATGGGGAGTGCATTGGAAACATTGTTTGGGCAAGCTTATGGTGCAAAACAGTATCATATGTTTGGTGTACACTTGCAAAGATCCATGGCAATACTGATGCTAATTTATATCATATGGTAATGGCTTCTGAATAAAAAGTACACTATAACAGTTCATTTGGACGAAAATACCCCTGTCATGAAAACTGATGTAGGAGGGTCCCAATCATATATTGTTTAGACAACAATAGGGTCAACACCCCACATCATCAACTGGATGTTTTCTGTGTGATGTGGGAATGGCTGCCACATCAGATACATGACACAAAATATGTTTATGGATTCCTATTCTAAAGAAAGAAAATGTTTTTTTTAATTTGTTTATTATTAATTTACAGAATCCTGAGCCTGAAAAAAGCTTGGCGCATGTTTTGGTTAGAACATCTAACACCAGAACCCACATCATCAACTCCATTCCGGGGTTTTCTTCGGTAAAGGTTGGGTTTGAAAGAAGCTGGAACGGATTTAGGATCATCAATTTTTAGCTTTGGATGTAGAAATCGCAGAGTGGTAAGGTTTCTTAAAATAAGAATCCAGAAAGTTATATATGTTTGCAGTTATATAGGATCATCATTATTTTTTTACATTAAGTCCTTTAAAAAAACAATACAATGGGTTTCTTTAAAATATGAATAAGAGGTGTTATAAAATCAGTATGAAAACTTTGCCAGAGCATCAATAGATATAAGAAAACTTTGCTTTTACTTAAAACATATAAAATTCTTTCAACCCATAGTTTATGAACTATGAACTTATTCAACATATGATAACATAAAATTCTTTCAGCCCATAAACTTTACATATAATAATCTCATGAATTTTATTATCATTTATTTACTATAAATTTGGACATTATTCCAAAACCATAAGTGAATTAAATAACAAAATGTAACATAATAAAAAAATATCATTAAAAAAACAATAATCCCCAACAAATGTATCAAACTTAAAAAACAGAATGTCACATAATGAAAAATAAAATGCATAATCATTATTTAAAAATCATAATCCACTACTTTACGAAACTTCAACTTATAATAAAAACTTAACCATTTTTTTCCAACTTTACCTTCACTACTAACTGGTTAATGCGTCCTTCTGGAGATATCTTAGGAGTTTTTGATAATAATAATTTTTCATTTAACTCCAAATCAAATACTTCTTCGAGATTTCTCTTCAAAACTGTTGGTGTATTCAAACCCTTCATAAGACTTGTTGCTGAGTTTTTATCAACAGTGATAGGTGTTATGTTGTCGTCCGTACCAGATATTGCATCCTAAACAAAAAATAATTGTACTTAATTAATTTATAAAGTGAAGTAATATTTATAACATAATTATATGCAATTATAATGTGTATATAACCTTCAAAATCCTATTATCTTGTGTTTCAGTATCGGCTTCACCAATATCAAATGACTGTGAATTACCTACCTGCATAATAAATAATAAAAATATGAACATATATAATATTAATAAATAAAATAATGATAATAATAATAATACATACTAATATTATATTATAACAATAATAAATAAAATAATGACCCGTGAGTTGGTAAACTTATTTTCCAGTTCTTCAATCAACTTTTCATCATCACTGACTCTACATATACCGTATTGGTTGTTCTTTTTCGAGACATTGAAGCGATTGATTGATATTTTAAAAGCCAACTTCAAACCTTTAAGTGCATTTATCTCTCCGGGATACAAATGAGTACTAAAACCAAGCTACAATACAAAAAATTAAAAAAAGTGTAGTTAAAGTATTTCTAATTAAGTAAATGTATTAATTAAATTTAATTAAGGTGCACCACCTTGACTGCTTTATCAAACAGTTCTTTCGCTGATTTCTTCAAAAGATACTTTCCATCTCTTTCAAACATGGTTAGGGTAATAGTACCGGTATTGTCTTGAACACGTACCTGAATCATAAATCTATAAAAAATGAAAATCAAAAATAATATTTATATATACGAAATATAATATAGGTTTTACTGATTTAGAATGAAATTAATAACCTTGGAACGCCTGAAGTTTCGGTTTTTGTGCACTCATTATTATGACATTCATAACCTCCAAGTGATCCATCAAAATCAGGCTTCTCGTCTGCACCTGGAGGCCGAATTGCTCTGTAGTTGCAATTTGAACATGCCAAATAATGCCATTGTTCATTTTGTAGAATTCCCTTTATAGTGCCCACGATAATGAAATAATTTTTCTGCATATTAATTGTATTTTGATAATTCAATATACATAACATAAAAGTAGGCTTATATTGATTATAAGAAATTGTATATGAAACACACATCTACGGGTTCCGAAACATCAGCAATAGTCTTCAACTGAAACTTAACCATGAAATCATCATGTTCAGAAACTTTATTAGACTTCATGAGTGTGAATGTATTCGCGGATGAATCAGGACGATCATCTCCATCCAAACTGTTAGTTAAAAACAACTAACTAATATTACACATATAAAAGTTAATTGTAGAAATTAAAATGAAATAACATAAATTAAGTAATATCAATCACATAATAGTTAATTATACAAATTATAATTATAATTGTATAACATATATTACCTTTTCTTAAAAACATTGATTTCATCAATGTCAGTGTTAATGAACAACTTTGACACAGAAAAGTAGGTGTTAACCGTGGGACGATCTATAAAATAGATGTAACAAAGTGTTAATTAAATGATAATAGAATAATGTTTAATAAGAAAATCATAGACTATACCTCTCCAAATACTAAGTTTTGCAAATTGAAGGATAACAATGATATGAAGATTGTGTGGATTGTTATCAATAAAGTGTTGCATTTTGTAAGCAAAATCACCCCACAAATTGACACTCAATTGCAAACCACTGAAAAAAAAATTGTTAAATTAAATGAAATGAATATTATATAAATCTAATATCCAAAAATAAAAATGTATTTTAACAAACTTTGTATCTTGGATTTGGATGTTGAGCCTGTGTTTTTTTTATCATTATTGTCTCGCCCCATCTCACCAATTGCAACCACTAATCCAATAACATCTATGAAGAACAACAAATATCAATGAAATATTATTATTAATGTAAAGACATAATAATCTATTCAAACAAAAAAATTGTCCATAATTAATATATGTTTAAGGAAAACTAACCAATAGAAGTGTTTTCAGGATGGACTAATGAGATAATAGACTGATAATCAACAAACTCAAAACCAAATGTATGTCCAGAAAAGTCATGACACTCCGTAACAACAGTGTTATAGAGGAAAGTAAGTTCATGTTCCTGGCGAGTTAACCTGAAACCACCCATCTTTTGGGATGCAAAGCTTGGACATTTTATGTAAAATGCCAAGCCATCTTTTAAAATGTTTTTGAAACGGTAAATGTATTTTTTTAATACATTTGCTTGTATCTTGGTACCCAACATAAATATAATATACAAAAATTATAATTAAATCATATTACATTTGAATGACTAAGGAATATATAATGGTAAGTTGTAAGATACCTGTTCATCTATCAAGATCAATTCAATAGAGAAAAGTTCATAATTGTTATAGAATGAAGAAAGGTTCCATAGGTTTATCACTCTGACTTTGATAGTTGAATAATCTTTGAGTACATCCAAATCTGCAATGAAAGTAACATTTGCCTGCGACATTGATCTGAAAAGAATGTATAAAATATGAACTTAGACGTTAAAACAAACAAATAACAGATATAAGATGAATTAAAAAATAATAATAAGTATGATGCTAAAATAAACAAATAAAATGTGAAAGACTACAGTTGTAAACTTGTAGAGAAATTTGAGACCGGACACAATGACAGGAAAAAAAGAGAACAAAAATATACAAAAAAAAAAATGAAACCGATGTGCAGTTATTGTTAAAAGAAACAATTTAGAGTTTGAACACAAATGATAGAAATAAAAGAGAGTAAAAATAAATGAAAAAATAGAAACCGATGTACATTTTAAGTTATAAGAAACGCATTAGAGTTCAACACAAACACAACAAAAAAGAGAACAAAAAAATATGATAAAAAAACTGATGTGCAGTTTGATGTTAAACAAATAAAAACTGAAACGGATGTGCAGTTTATGTTAAAAGAAACAATTCAGAGTTTGAACACAAATGATAGAAATAAAAGAGAACAAAAAGAAACAATTCAGAAATAAAAGAGAACCTCAAATTCGTGGTAAAGATGATTACCACACATCAATAAAAATATACAAAAAAATTGAAACCGATGTGCAGTTTATGTTAAAAGAAACAATTCAGAGTTTGAACACAAATGATAGAAATAAAAGAGAACAAAAATATATGAAAAAATAGAAACCGATGTACAATTTATGTTATAAGAAACGGATTAGAGTTTCAACACAAACACAACAAAAAAGAGAACAAAAAAATATGAAAAAATAAACGATGTGCGGTTTGATGTTAAAAAAAACTATGTATTACTAACCTTTAAGAAATGTGGTAGATCAGAGCAGAGAATTTCACTCAAATTCGATGGCAGAGTAGAGCAGTAGAAAATGTTGTTCAATTCGATGGCTTGATATAAATATGGAGATTTTATTCCTGATTTTGTGGATTTGTTTAGTGGGTAATTGATTTAAATTTCAAAATCGGTAGAGAAGATATGAGATGAAAATAGTTGGAAGAAAAAATAAGAACGAATTTGCAGTATACATAAATAAAGTTGTTTTTGAGTCAACGATATGGTATAGATTTGCTGATTTACAGGGGGTGATAATGTCGATTGTTATGTTTTTAGTTAATTGATTAATTGATTTGTACAATCAACAATTGAAATTCGTCTACTGTTTATTGATTGATTGCGTAATATGAAAAATAATATTCCTGATTTACAGGAGGTGATAACATAGATTATTGATTTGCATAATACATATTCCATAAATATAGGACTGATTATAGTTTTTTTTGCAGGTAAGTTTATATGGATTCGCTGATTTATAGGAGATGATAGTTTCAAATTTGTGGTGATATAAAAGAGCGGGAGTTTCAGGCAAAACACAAAGCTGGTAACGACACGTGGCAAAACAGAGGTGTAAAAGAATGCCATGTGGCGTCCAAAGGTTTCTTTATTAAGAATAGAGATTTTTTTAAATAAAGCCCCGTTCACGAATTAGGCATCGGGTTAAATGTTGTTAAAAAACTAATTGCAGCAAATTAAACTCGTTTTTTTAAGAAACCGGGGGTTATATACAGTGGGTTTTATTACTCGTTTTGTAGTATTGGTTCACGTGGATACTAACATGGTATTTTGGCTCCTGTAGGTTTTTTTGTTGGCAATTTAGCTTTTCAGATGATGTAGTTCTTCGTATTGCTGATTGTATTTTGCTTTTGTTTGGAGTCCTAGGTGTTATACCATTTCTAATGGTATTGCTATGTGGGTGACATCAGTAATTAATGAGCAATAATAAGAGAATACAAATCTGGCGATGAGATTGGTTTCAGAAACAGACCGAACCCAAAAGAAACTGAAAAACCGAAAACCGATTTCATAGAACTTGAGGAGTCGGTAACCGAACCGAGGAGTAGTTTACGTTTCCATATCCAAAAAGAAACTGTATTTGGGTATTCATATTGTGTGAGAATCCTTATGACAATATGATGGTGTAAGAATAGAAAACTGTAGACCTTAATGACAATATGATGGCGTAAACAAATACACGATCGATCCCTTTCTACTGGTTTTAACAGTTTCCATTTGGCTTTTCTTTTGTTTAAAATATGCATATATAGTTTTCAGATTTAACTTTGAGTTTTCTATTATTATTAATACTATTGACTACTGTGAGTGGTCTTCAAAATTACAGCCGTCTAAACTCAACGTTCTTTTAATCTCGTCCGCATAAACTCGATTTTGGAGGTTTTTTGCAGTTCATCGGCTCCCGTCGATCCCTCTTATTCGGTAACTGCTACGATCACGTCGTTACTTCAGCAGTTAATCGGAGGTTACTTCAGCCTTCCGTCTTCAGGTCCCCCACGATTCCTCCCATCGTTCAATCGGTTTTGGGAATGTCCGATCGGCTTTCGGAAATGCAATGGGTGGTCTCCGTGGAGGAAGCAACCTAGCATCCTGGGTAGTGGCCGGAACCCTAGCCTACTTTCTATGGGTGAAGCCAGCACAAGAGCTGAAACGAGAACAAGAAGTAAAATTCCCAACTCTTTCTTCTTTCTCTTTCTAATTGAAATTCATACTAATTCGCAATTGCTGATTGGTTCTGTGTAGGCGAGGACAGCACTTGCAGTAGCATCAGATCGTTATCGATATGTGGAGAAAGTAAAAGAGCTAGAAGCCATCACCAACATTATTTCCCGTTTTCTTCTACCTCATGGGGCTCGCACGATCACTAACATGCCTCTCCCGCTGATCAAGCTTCTCATGACGATACCCATTGGGTTTGATTTTAAGGTTTTCTTTTATGTATCTTATTGTCTCTATGTTTTGATTATTATCCCCAGTCTAAAATTCCTGTTGAATAACAATTATCCTCATAATGTTCTGTAACGGTTTTTTTCCTTTGATTTCATTATTGGCTTTTAATTTTAGACTCTGTTGCTTAATTTGATGTCAAAGATGGATATATAAAGTTGTCTCTTAATTTGATGTCAATAGGGAAGCCGATTTATTGAAGCTTTACATGATGCATTTCATCCCCTTAAATAGATTTACATGATGCATTTTTATATTTGCTATGGCGGAACATTATCCTCATAATGTTCTGTAACAAGTACATGAGATTAGATTCTGCAGCTATGAGGGCATTGAATGTTATGGAAAGTAAGACGGATACCAACAAGAATTTTAGTCTTTTTGGTCTTACGAACAGAACATGTACAGCTAGCTTGGGTAGACGGTTACTTCATTTATGGAAAAAACAACCTTTGTTAGATGTGACAGAGATTAATAAAATACTAGATTTGGTTCAAGCTTTTGTGGAGGATACTGGTTTTCGTCAGGTTTTGAGGCAACATCTGAAAAGAATAGCTACTATTGAGCGATTAATGCGGATTATTCAGAAAAGAAGAGCTGGTTTGTTACATGTTGTCAAGCTTTATCAGGTGATTAGTGTTTAGATTTTAGTCTCTTTATAAATTTTTAATACTGTGATCATGCTTCATGGGCTGAGTTTTGGATGGTGTAATGAAATAAGTTGAGACACATTGAAATAACTTGAACTAAATTAGTCACATTTTAGTTTGTGTAACAATTGTGAATAATGAGTATATGTTTTACTGTTTTTCTTTATGCAGTCAAGCATCAGAGTTCCATACATCAAAAGTGCACTGGAAGGGTACAATGGTGAATTTGCATCACTGATCAAGGAAAGATACATGGAGCGCCTTAATTTTTGGACTAATGATGAACACATAAACAAGTTCATTGGTCTTGTGGAAGTTTCAGTTGATCTTGATCAACTTGAAAATGGAGAGTACATGATTTCACCTGGTTATGACTCTCAATTATCAGCCCTAAAAGACGAACAAGAATCACTAGAACAACAAATACACAATTTACATAGAAAAACAGGTGATGACCTTGATCGGGCTCTTGACAAGGGTTTAAAGCTGGATAAAGGCACACAATTTGGACATGTTTTTAAAATCACAAAAAAGGAAGAACCAAAAGTGAGAAATAAGCTTGTTGCCCGATTTGTTGTTTTTAAAACCCGAAAAGATGGTGTAAAGTTTACAAATACAAAATTAAAAAAATTAGGAGATAAATACCAAAAGATTCTAGAAGAATATAAAATTTGTCAGAAGGAACTGGTCACCCGAGTTGTTGAAACAACAACTACTTTCTCTGAGATAGCTACACTTTACTGTATCATCTTCCTTCTGTAATGGGCAAAAGGGTCATAAACTAATCTTTTTATACAGGTGTTTGAGGGTTTGGCTATGTTGCTTGCTGAGCTGGATGTCTTGCTTAGTTTTGCTGACCTGGCAGCTAGCAGCCCCACCCCTTATACCACGCCAGAAATCACACCTTCGGTAACAATTTTAGAATTTCCTCTTTTTTGTTTTCTCTTTATGTGGTTGATGATAATCTTTTTAAGGATATGTTTTAATTACGATTTTTCCATTGACAGGATACAAGCGATATTATATTAGAAAACAGTAGACACCCTTGTGTGGAAGCTCAAGATTGGGTGACTTTTATACCAAATGATTGCAAACTTGTAAGATCTCTTGCAATTTAGAGCATATTTCTGGTTATTTAAAAAAGTGGGACTGATTTATTATTTTTATTTTTGGAAAATACTAGGTGAGGGGAGAGAGTTGGTTTCAGATTATAACGAGCCCCAACATGGGTGGAAAATCTACATTTATACGTCAGGTAGGCATTGAGTGAATTTAGTTTTTATTATTTGGTTGGATATATATATATATATATATATATATATATATATATATATATTTGAAATAATGATTTTTTGTAATTTATTTTTACAAGGTTGGTGTGAACATTCTTATGGCACAAGTTGGATGTTTTGTTCCTTTTGATAAAGCTTCTATTTCTATCCATGACTTTATTTTTGCTCGTGTTGGTGCTGGTGACTGTCAGGTAAATTCCCTTTTTTTATAAAATTTAATTTTAGTTGTTTATTATTTTATTGTTAAATAAGTAGGGATCTTTATGCTCATTGGCTGTTCTTTTTTAATATTATATTTAAAGTGGCAGTATGGGTAATGATTTCTTTCTGGATAAAGTGCTGTAGATATAGAATCTGTATCTTTTCGAGTCTGAATGAGACTAAATGACCATTTTACCCTTTAATTTGAAAAAACAAAGTGGTTGAAATTGAAAGGAAAAGAGAATTAAGGCAAATAGATAAAGGATCAGATTAATGTCTTAATACATTAACATAGGTTTTTGGCTCGACATATAAAGTCATTCGGTCCAGATTAAGTCAAAAAGAAACAACCATATATAATTATCCTGATTAAGTGCTTAACCCATTAAGTAAAAAAAGACACAGCCCGTGAATCTTTGAAATATTTTGTTTATTCAGTGATACACAGTTACATGGAGTTTCTACCTTTATGCAAGAAATGCTGGAAACAGCTTCAATTTTAAAAGGTGCAACTGACAAATCACTAATTATTATCGATGAATTGGATCATGGAACTTCAACTTATGATGGATTTGGTTAGTTTCATTTCATGTTTTTTTTTTCCTAGAGTTCTATGCATAAATTCATAAATGATTGATTTATTATATATTATATATATTAATATTAATATTAATTTCAGGTTTGGCTTTGGCTATTTGTGAGCACTTGGTTGAAGTGATAAAAGCAGCTACTCTATTTGCTACTTACTTTCATGAGTTTACCGCATTAGCTCATGAAAACTCTGGTCAAACTCTATTTTGTTTGTCTTTTAAATTGTCATTTCTATATTTGGTGGAATTGGGATAAATGGGGAGAAGGAATTGAGTCAATTCAAATACTCCCCAATACAAACAAAATAGAGTTTGACCAGAGTTTCTATTTCTTGAGTTAAATGCTCCTTTCCTTTTATATTCCCTTTGATTTTTATAAGTTTTTATAATAATAGTGAATTTAATATCGAGAATGAAGATGAAACATAATTTGGCTAAGATATTCTATCTTTGTTACATTAAACTCTTATTAATTGTTTGTTTGCCTTATTATGTTGTTGACAGATATTTTGGCTTCTACAACGATACATGGAGAGCAATGAAAAGTACTAAAATCCATTGGTTTGGTCTTTATATATATATATATATATATATATATATATATATATATAAAAGTAGGTTCATGCGAAAACATAAATATATTGCGAAAACGCGAAAACAGATTTTATCTTATAAAAATCAAACACATGTACTATAAAAAAATAAATTTATTAGCAATAAATTAAAGATAGTAAGTTTACATTGGATTGTGTTATGGTAATAAAGATTTAAAGACGGTTTTAATAATTTTTTTTCACGTCCTTAATCATTTTTAAATTCATGTTTTCATAATAAAAATGTTAAAAATCATACTTTGCTAATATGAAACAATTTCTCATCTATCATCGATTATCATCATGTATTTTAAAGTTTGGATGAACTATTTTCCAAAATATAATGTTGAGGTGACACAATATCATAGGTTTTTCTTGTTTTCGTGTTTTCGCAAATTATTTGCATTTTCGCATGAACCCTCCCCTATATATATATATATATATATATATATATATATATATATATATATATATTGCATTTTATAAAGTGAAAGGTATTATAAAGTAATTATGTTTGCAAACTTCAAAACTACTTTATAAGAAAAGATAGACTTAATTCCAAGGATAAACAACTTTTACTCGGTTCTTGTGTTATTAGAGTTGTAACTAGAGCATAGAATACATATAAGCCAATAAGTTGAGTGTATGTTGTGTTTTACATCTTTGTAGTACTAAACATGCAAGAATTGGTTTCACATGATTGAATATGGTCGGTCGGTATCTAGAAAGTTTATTAGAGTTCAACTCTTAGTATCAAAGAACATTATCATAGTCAATGAAAATTTGGTCACATTCTTGCACATTAATAGATTACAATGTTGTTTAAGATTAGCTGATTATGTGCGACTATGTTGACTTTCAGGTCTACATTGAATAATATTTCAATTTTTAAGTCGACTTAAAATTGATTGTGTTCTTTATTTTATGTTATGTATGCAACACAATTATAGATATTATTTCAAGATATAGAAAGATAATTGGATAGATTTGTCATGTACATAGCTAATATAGGAACAAATGAAAGAAATATGCTATAAAAATAAGATAAATCAATATATTATTTATACATTTATCAACCTGTCCACCGGATGGATAGGACACTAGTTGTATTTGGGTTTGGTTGAGGGAAAAAAATTGGTTGCGGGAAGAAAAAAGTATTGATAGCGAAGGGAAAGACGTTGGAAACTTGGAATCACTATCAATTGGTAATTAAGTTTAAACCACTATCATTTGGTAAATACTTTTTAAAAGTAGTACACCTTGGTACAAAACTCCGCATTATAGTGGAACAGTCTGTTTGCCTCCTATGGATACAAAGAATTATATTTTAAGATGCACGTTTTCTATGTTGATAAGAACAACCAAGAAAGTGACATTTTATTTATAACATATAAAACTTACACATGCCTACACATAGGCAGACACAAATAACTGTTGAACGTGTTGATAGATCCACATTAGAAATATTTAAAAAAAAGACTCTCTTGCTCATTGTAATGTGCCGTCCAATTCTTCACTAAAGATGGAAAGTAGCGCATCCATTTGTTTTGCAGGTAGGAACACACCAATTTCAATATCAGCATCTGACTCTTTGGAAGCATTAACAGAAATCGAACTATGGTAATCCAGAGATATGGTCTCATGTCTTTTTGGCTTACCCCATCCAAAATCCAAATCGTAGAACTTGATCTTTGGTGATCCCGACACATAAAGCCCTGGCACTGGCATAAATGCTGACTTAAGCAACATCTCGGCATCTTCAATAACTCCATTCTTCTTCTTTAGTGTGTCGCTTAAAGCCTTTGTAAATAATTCGAAAGCAATAAGAAATCCATTGTTGCCTGCTAAGATGGTGCTTTTTATTTTTGATGTCAGAGATGGCCCTATACAGTTACCAAAATAAGTTTGAGGAACAGGTGGCTTGAGGCGGGTCCTCCAATCCACCATACAAGTAAACCTTTCTAGGTCATCCTCTCCCTTCCTTTCTCCAATATGAACATATGATTTGGCTATGCAATGCCACATATAAGCACATGCCACCGAAAAAGATGATATGTATTCCAGATTTGGCAGTTGAGTGGATAACCAGTTCTTTAGCCCATTGATGCGTCCTTGGGTCAAGACAATGGTGGCACGAACTTTATCTGTAGGGCTAACAAGGTGAGGAGGCTGGTATTCCATATTAATAACTGGAAGCCCGGGTATATTTAAGGAGATTTCATCTAAGGAGCTCGGGTATTTAATCACTCTTTCATAAAAAGGTAAAGATCCACTAGCTAAGAAAAACTCATCTGTACCATGTTTAGCAATCGAACTCCACGCTTTGAGGAAATTATACCTTGTGCTCGCATCACAAAGGGAGTGGTGGTTGGTGATCCCAATAGAGAAGCCTGAGTTAGGAAAAAGTGTAACTTGCACTGAAAAAGTTGGGATGATAAGGTAGTCGGATCCTTGTTTTGCACGTCCCAATAGAGGTACAAGTGGATAAAACATGTCACACTTACGAGTATGATTTCCTATAAGATCATTGAAATCAAGAAGACACTCGGCAATGGTAAATGCAACAGAGTCGCCCTCTACATGACGTATTTCAGGTTTTTTTTCAAAACTTGGATTAGGAAATAGAATTAAGTTGCCAGCAAATGGGAAGAAGTGTTGAAGAGTGATTGATAATGAATTTTTGAGGTTTGGCACAATTGTTTCCAAGAAATATTCTTTAGAGTGAATGGAGTCATAAAAGAAAACCTGGTGGACTGGGAAGTAGGATAGCCAAATCATGTCAAAGAAAGGAAGCCGGAGAAACCTCTCCCCAACCGTGCCAGGAGGCGGAGATACTCGGCAATTCTCAAGAACGGTCAGCATACTAGTTCTGGCGTTTGTTTGAATTAGTGGTTTGGATTATGCAAATGTTTCTGTTTGATGGAAATTTATAACCATGACAACCATGAGTTTATTTTTTTTTAATAGAAAATAACTTAACTCGTGAGCTTATTTTTTTAATAGAAAATAATCGTTACAAAATTTGTATAATCTGGATTTTGATCTCAAATAGTAGGTGGACCGATTTACGTATTTTTTTTTTCACAAATAAGGATCAAAATTATAAGGTTTCTTTAAAACTAATTATTTTTATATTTATTGTGATCTTATTGAATTTTTTTCGTTGAATGATGTTTTATTATTAATATTAGGGGACCCGAGCAAAACCGCTACGACAATTAGTTTGTTCTTCGAAATCATGTTCCAAAAAACACGTAATATATTGGTTGATCGAAGGTTAATATTTTGGAATAGTATTAATTAGTGCTTTATTAGATATGCATTTTAGTGTATTGATTGTTTTTGTTTGTGTTATGTGTGTTTTCTCTTCTGTTGGATCCGTTGTACCAAAATATGAGATCAATGAGATACTTTTTCATCTCGTATGGTAATGGCACCCACGCAAAATGTTGATCGTGAATAGATTTTTCTCTCGGAGACATGTCATATTCTAGAAAATACGCACTGAACACAAATTTTATTGGATGGTTTTACATTAGTTGGATGTATATTTCTAGTATATTGATGGAAAGTGAAGAAATTGAAAAAAAGATGTTTGTCGGATGTGTGTTTTAATATATTAATCCTTTATGTGTCTGTTGTATGTGTATAGTTTGCTTTTTGATTGATTTAGATGATCCAAGACCATTTATGGAATGTTTGGTTCGCTTTGTAAAGATTTAACGATTTAGAATATGTCAAAGAAATATGAATTGTAAAATATGTTAAAGACAAAGGAATTGAAATGTGTCAAACGGCTTTCGGGAAATGTAGTGAAATTAAAATTATTTTGTACATTTTTTGTTCTGTGATCATATCAAAATAAAGTTCTTAACTATCTTTTGTTCACCAAAATATTTTATGACTATGGCTAGCTATAAATAAATCAATATACACCGGTATATACATAATCAATACACACATAACGAATTACAAAAATAATTATACAAATATACATTATAAAATTGAAAAAAAAAAAGTTACAATAATGAGAAACAAATGAACTATTTTACTCACAACATATATAGCAATATGGTTATAAGCTAAATTCGATAATTATCAACTTTCATAGTTATTTAGAATCTTACTAAGCTCGGAGGGTAGTCGGAGTTTGTAGGCTACCGGACCGATCCGCGCAAGGATCTCAAATGGTCCAATGTATCGGGGATTTAGTTTATCTCTCTTTCCAAATCGTATCATCCCTTTCGAAGGGGAGACTTTTAATAGCACTCGATCACCCACCTGGAATTCAAGAGGCTTTCGCCTTTTATCTGCATAACTCTTTTGTCGGTCCCGTGATGCTTGGATTCGTGCTCGGATTTGGACTATCTTTTCCGTGGTTGCTCGAATAATCTCAGGTCCAGTGAGCGTGTTGTTGGGCATTTTCCCTTTTGTCAGCTGGTTGTCTCCCACCTCAGCCCAACAGAGGGACGATCTGCACTTCCGGCCATACAAGGCCTCAAAGAGAGCAACTCCTATACTCGTGTCGTAGCTGTTGTTGTATGAGAATTAGATTAGGGGCAGGTGAGTATTCCAAGCTTTTCCAAAGTCTATTACACATTCCCGAAGCATGTCTTCTAGAGTTTGGATGGTTCGCTCGCTTTGGCCATCAGTCTGGGGGTGGTAGGCAGTGCTCATATCAAGTTGGTTTCCCAAAGCTTTCTGGAGCGACTGCCAAAAACGAGAGGTGAATCTAAATCTACAAATCTATGTTAACTACATGAGCAATAAAACCATTGATTGCATTGAAATTTAGACTAAATGATCATTTTATTCATGTATAAGAAATCACAACATTCATCAATATTAACGTTAGATAAGTTAGAAGAAAAAGGTAAGAATGATAGGTAACTGGTTAGTATCTTAATTGTTGGATTAATGTGTCAAAGGTCCTAACTAAATCGGTATAATGTTGATAAATAAAAGTAAGCCATTTTTAGGTTGCCCTCATAACCAGGAAATGGTTTGAATTGATCAAATGAGAGAGATAAATAATTTATTAATATATTATATGATTAATATATTAATTAGAAATAGTAATTATTAATGAAAAAATAATCAGAATTAATTTGGAATTAATTTTGGGTTAATTAGAATTAATTAATGGTGCAAGGACTGAATTGCAATTATTCAATAGTTGAACAAAAGAGAGTAGCTAGAGTCCTCCTAGCCTTAGACGGTTTTATACCCTTGGAATTTTCGGCCTAACCTTCATACACAAGAGAATTCTGAAAATTCTCATCCTCTCCTCTCTCTCCTTCAATCCTAGGTTTCCTGAGTTCTAGGTGTGACACATTAGAGGCGCCCATACTTTTGGAGCTAGTTTTTCAAGGAGATTATCAAGAGTTTTTTATTAGCTTAATTCGACTTAAGCTATAAGGTATCTGGTGCTATTCATAAATTTGATTCATAAGGTTTATAGTTTTTGTTTTCATAAGTATGTTGTTATTAATTGAGAAAAGACATAGATCCAACTTAAATTGAATTTACCCTTAAGACTTGAGTGAAATTCTACATATACAAATTGATTGTAACCTAAAAACCCCAATAGTGGTATCAAAACCATGCTTTTCTTTTAACTGTACATATAAGATGAAAATCGAAAAAAAAAGCGTAGGGCGCGCTGCGTCTTTCAAAAAATCTAATTTTCAGTTATTTACTTACCTAATCGATTTGTAGGTTATTTATTAATAATTTTCTTTAATTTTTCTGATAAAATCCAAACTAATTAATACTAGATAATTTTGAAACCATAATTCGAAATTTAAGGAAGTAAATAAGGAAACCAAATATTTAATTATAAGATAAATAAATGGAATTATCCTTAACGGATTTTGATATAATAGTTAATTAATGGTTTAATTAAAAGATAAATATAAATCCATAATTGGTTTAAAATATTAATTGACTAATTGTTCAAATGAGATAATTAAATTTACACCTTGTGTTTTGAAAAAGTTTAAAATACACCATATACATATGTATAATAGTATATTACTATATGTATCATTAAAAGTTTGTCGAATCTTGTGACATCCCCAAATTCACGGTCATTTTAAAAAATTTATTTATGCTTATTTAAAAATCAGAGTATTTATTTTAAAAATTAGTATTGCGGAATTTGTTCATAGAAAAACATTATACTAATATTATCAAAGCATTTCCGAAGAAATGTAGTTTGTTTATATTAAAAGTTTGGGATGTCATTGTCAATACAGAAACATAAGCATAAACAGACCTTATATTCATTTACACTAATGATTTACATCTTCTTTAATTTCTCAATGTAATGTGTCTTCGTATCGATACCTATGATACAAAAAAACTGAGTGGGTCAGGCTCGGAAACCTGGTGAGTACATAGGGTTTTCAACCCACAATAATAAAGTTATTATGTTTCATCATCAAACAATTAACCCAATTACCCATCCCCGTTATCTTATTTATTCTTAAGTATCTTCCCTAATAATCATCTATTCCTCAATATTTATTCCTAAGGATTGTCCGAAGGAATAGACACGAAGTCCATCGCTGGCAGGGTTTATATAACAGGCACTAAGTACATGGCTGTCGATGTTATATGTTAGGCACTAAGTACATAGTTGCCAATGTTCATCTATAGGGCACTAAATCCATAGCTGCAACGTTTATTTGTAAGGCACTAAGTCCATAGCCGCCAACGTTCATTTGTAAGACAATAAGTCATAGTTGTCGGGGTATTTAGAGTACATCTGGTGAACATATTGTTCACAACACCTACAGGTTGTGAGCCTGCTAGCGTTCCACTGGACTATCTAGAACAGTCTGTGGTTGTCATCTATACTCTGTTAGATTACTGGGTCATCGCTTGGGTCAAGGCTTCTCATCATCTTTCACCTCTCATCATTTATATCATCTTTCATCTCTCATCATTCATCTCATCTTTCATCTACCCATCTTTACCCAATATAGATATCAAGAGCACATATAATATGCACACATAGCATGTAATTTATATTAAATACTTCATATCTATGTGTAAGATGAAAGTAACTATGCACTCACTTGTTAAAGTGATGACTCGAAACTCAGATAGCGCTTCGCTTCTTACAATCGTCTTTTCCTTCGACGAATCCTAGCATTATTATTGATAAGTTTTAGTCTAATATTCATTGCAACTAATTAACTATACGAGCGATATTGTTTTATAAGTGTTTAAACAATACTTTTCAACTATTATGTACAGACAGGGGCAAGACATGAAACACTAGAGGGCAAGACCATTTTGGTATTTAAGCTGTTCTGAAATCCAACAACTATATGCGGCCCTTCAAACCAAATTCACCATACCGCGAGCAGTTAAAAGGTATTATAATAACAGTTTTTATAATTTATACTTAGGACATATATTGCTTATAGGTTCATAATAACGATAATGGACTTTAATATAAGTTATACTTAAAGAAGGGTAAGCATAACTCACTTACAATGGACTTTAGCGAAGAACAGAGCTCTATGTGGGCATAAATTCTGAGTTGAAAGATCTTCTTCTCGGAGTCTTATGGCGCTCCGGGACTTGCCTCTAACACTTGGGAAGTGCTAGGGAATGGGTGGGGTTAGGATAAGTAATTGAGAGAGAAAGAATGGGAAATGTGTGAAGAAAATGGAGAAACCTCACATCTATTTATAGCCTGCCTCCTCGGAGTACGATGCACGTACAAGGATTTACGATATGCGTACGACGTCCAGGTGTCGGTCATCCAAAGCGAAGCCGTGGGGAGCAAGGGAGGGTCCGGATTTGGCCACGTGTCACCCCCACACCCTCTTATAAATTAATAAACTTCTAAATTTCGTAACTTTCGCATATGAGCTTCGTTTCCGGCGTTCTTTATATCACGCATAGGTAGCGACATGATCTACAACTTTCGTTTAGACTCTATCGGCTAATTTTGATTGTATTTTTAAAGTTATATTTTAACAGGCTTAGACAGATAAAGTCCGTTAAAAATTCATAACTTTGTCATCCGAAGTCCATTTTCATCCGTCTTTATATCGTTGATCTCCTATTAACGAGATATTCGATTCGCATTTAGATTGTGTCGGCTAAAAATTGATCGATCAAAAATTCGATTTTCGGGCTGTGCATTGTTATGCTAAATCTTAGAAAAATCATAACTTCCTCATACGAAGTCAGATTTGGACGTTCTCTATGTGCACGATTTCGGTTTAACGTATACTACGACTTTCATTTAGATCGCTAAGACTAAAAAGTATTTTATCAAAAATTCACTTTTTAAGTTACGCGGTGTCGTGCCGGTTTAGCTGTAAAACTTCGACGGGTCATAACTTCTTCGTTATAAGTCGGATTTCAACGTTCTTTATATGTACGGAACCCTTGTGACATATACTATAACTTGGTTAAGATTATTTTTTCTAATAATCTTCTATCAAAAAGTCATTTTTAACGCTTATTGTCTCTAAATTGACTAGCCCGAATCTGCGAACGTTACAAATCTCGAGTACGTCTCATTCACAAAGTCATACTAAAAGATAGGTATAAGGAAACAACCTATAAAATGACCATTGAATGAATGTCTTTTTCACCCACCGCTTCTTTGTATGATGGAGTGTCCTTAGCCGAACGGATTTGATAGGACATAATCACATAAAAGTATAATTTATAAAGTACTAGAAACTTTGATAAAATCTCAGTCTAGTTACTTTAGGAAAAAATGTGAATATGTATGCTAATCCATGAAAACGCACATCATTTCTTTGTGAGTCGTTAATGGAGTGTGCATGGTTAACCGGCACACTAATGTGAGACTACAAAGATGAGATGGTGGCACATACTCGAATTTATGGTTGTTGATGGACCGTGTGTGGTTAATCAACACATCAATGCGAGATCATATATGACCTCCAATATGTCACACGGATTTGCATATATATATATATATATAATAATAATAATAATAATAATAATAATAATAATAATAAGAAGAAGAAGAAGAAGGTGTATATTTAAACTTTTCAAAATATAAGGTTTAAATATTATTTTAAGTAGGAAAGCATTTTACTAATTTCAATCTAATATAAAATTCCAAAATCATTTGAGATTCATTGAACTATTCAATAGCATATATATATATATATATATATATATATATATATATATATATATATATATATATATATATATATATATATATATACACACACACACACACACATCGTATTTGTGATCCTCAGCATCCAAGTCACAAATTGAAGAGCATAATCAGAGATTAAACATGCTATTGAATAGTTCAATGAATCTCAAATTAATTTGGAATTTTATATTAGATTGAAATTCGTAAAATGCTTTCCTACCTAAAATAAATTCGCAATTAATATTTAAACGTTGTATTTTGAAAAGTTTAAATATACACCTTATTATATATATATATATATATATATATACACACACACACACACACACACACATATATATATATATATATATATATATATATATATATATATATATATATATATATATATATATATATATATATATTAAACGTTTAATACTATATGTATAAGAAAAGTCAGTCGAATCAATAGTATACCTCATTCACGAAGCCATGCTATAAATATGGTTTACGAAAACGACCTATAAAATAATCGTCGAATGGGTATCCTTTTCACCCACCGCTCTCCTATATGGTAGACGGTCATTAGCTGAACGAATTCGATAGGACATAATCAGATTAAAAGTATAATCCATAAAGTACTATAACCTTGTTTTAAAATCCCACTCTAGTTACTTTAGGAAAAATGTGAAGTTGTATTCTAATCCATGAAAAAACACATTATTTTATTATAAGTCGTTAATGGAGCGTGTTTGGTTAACCAGCACACTAATTTGGGACTATAAAGATGAAAGGATGAAACAACTCGTGTTTATAGTTGTTGATGGAGAGTGTGTGGTTAATCATCACATCAATGAGAGATTATAAATTGATCGAGGGTTTTTAAGCGAGTTTGCATGGTTATTTACATCTTAATTGTGATCCTCGACATCACAGTCACAATTGGTAAAAGCATAATCCAAGATTAAACATGTCATTGATAAGATTCAATGAATCTCAAAAGATCTAAGAGATTTATGTGATTGAAATTGATAAAATCTTTACCTACCTAAAATAGATTCACAATTTGATTACGACATCCCTCTTCAATGTTCGAATCGAAAATATGGACCCTCGTCTTAATTTAAATTTGAAGTTAATAACTAAGGATTAAAAATCAATTAACTTGAATTCTTTATTTTCCGACTTTTAGATGTCTTATGAAGATAGAAATGGTCTTCCTTGTTTTTATGGAAATAGTTTTCCTCGATCTTCTAGAGATTGTCTTCCACATTCAAGTAAAGGTGAAATTGTCTTCCCCTTCTTAGGTAATGGTGAAACTGGACATCATCTTTCTTCAGCTCTTCCACCTCCTCCTCCCGTGACTCTCCTAACATCAGGTTTTCCTAAAGTTGAAAGATATGAAACTACTCAATCCCTATTGATATGTAAACACAAAGATGGAAATTATTTGTGTGCGCATGTTCTGGAAATGAAATCGTACATTGACAAACTTGGAAGAATGTGTATCGAATTTCTAAAGAAGCAAGCCAATGATTTGGTTCTTATCTCGCTTCCTAAGTCATATGGTCAGTTTGTTGAAAACTTTCAAATGAGGAATCTCGATGTGACCCTAACTGATCTGATCAAGATGTTGATAACTGTAGAAGCAGAAATTATTAAGAGTACAACTAAAGCAGAAATTTTTAAAGGATCTAATCCCAAGAATTCATTACACATTGACAATGATAATCAATAAAAGGTTTCTCTTCCCAATGGAAAGGGATCGGCCAAGGTCAAACAGTTTGATTGTATGGTAAAGAGAAATGCTCGTTCTGAAATCATTCCATGTGTTGAATCCAATGATTCCATTTGTTTTTATATCCAGTTGAAGTGACATTAGAAATAAAGCTAACCAAAATACCTGAAAGATCTTAGAGATAGTGAAGTCAATTCGTGTGACTCTATTTCAGATACATCCATTATCTAACTCCATTGTTCTATAAATTCCTATTCATATACACCTAATACATGATGTGATGATCGCATTTTGATGGTATTATAGGATCTAAGAGAAAGAAGGAAGCCTGAGCAAAGCAAACTAAATCTGGTCGTGAGAAATGGACTTTTGTCGCATAGTTTAATAGTCAGAATTTTGAGCTACTATTAAGGAGTTAGGATAACTTTAATAGTTTTCTATTACTCTTTGGAGATGTCTAAAAACATAGTTTTCTTTTATGCATTGTAAGGGAAATTTCAAATTTTCTTTTATCAATAAAATATAGTTTTGTTATCTTATTTTATATTTCCTTGCAATGACACTAATGAGTGTGTTTCTAATAATAGAATTATTAATTGTGGATATGATTCTTATAATATTGTGCTTGTGGTATTGTCAAATTGACCAAGTGAAATGAAATCTCACCACCAAGTTTTAATTGGACAAAAACTTGGAGTCATACAATTCGAATTGGATGATGCATGAGATTTGGTTCATTGGAGAAATTATGACAGAGTCATTGTTCACATGTTTACGTGAGGAAAGTGATGGATTAATGGATGTTACATAGGTTTTTATGAACTCTTTCGATCCACTGCAGGGGAAAATAACTCTATTCGTCATGATTTAATGATGTTTCTATAAATATGGTTGTCTTTATAAGATTAAGCATAATTCTAATATTTTGAAAAGATTCGAAGAGTAGCACAAAAAATAGAAGAATCTATTAGGCAAAAAGATAAAAGATTCCCCAATCTGAAAGGAAAGGAGAGTACTTTAGTATCATGTTTTATGATCATCTTAATGATTGTGTAATTATATCACAATTGATCCTTGAAGAACATCTTAGTGCAATTGTGTGACAACCCGAAATTTCTACCTTGTAAGTCAATTCAATCAATCAAGAGTCATACTTGTTTTCTACTATCTTTTAGACTGTGTTAAGGGTCATATATAGGTTTCTAAGCCTTGTACACTTATGGATTGGATGTTGAGAAGTGTTAGCTTGAGTTCATTGAGTTGCAATCGAGCCGGAAACACCATCAAAAAGGAGTTCACGGTCGTGAACCCATCCTTGGCCGTGAACATCCTCCATATATATAAGAAATTGGCTCATTTTAATCACTTCTTCAACTCTAGCCGTGAACACACCCATTCTCTCTCAACTTTCTTCAGCTGTGAACACTCTAAAGACTTCCAATAAGTAAGTATCTCATCCGTCATCTTATTGTCCATTAGAAACACTTGATTCCCCATGAAACAAACACCACTTTGCATGAATCTTCAAGAGTTCACGGCCGTGAACCCTTCATTGGGCTGTGAACCCTTCTTAGATGCAAGTTTGGCCGTGAACCCTCCTTCCATGGCCGTGAACCCTTCATAGGATCAAGGTTGGGCCGTGAACACATCATGTGTTCTATGACCGTGAACCATTCTAAGGCCGTGAACACTCCTTGTGTGGCCGTGAACACCCTTCATTCAATCATATGTGATTCTAACACTCCATTGAGAGTGTTTCCTAGTTCCTAAGGATGTTTCCCTTTACATGTTAGTTGTTATATACACTAATTGTAAGAACATATGTGTCATTATATGCTTAATAGGATCCGTTTGTGCTCGAGACTTCACTTGGCATACTTAACATCCTATATCGATATCTCATTCGAATCACTCACTACTGGTGAGTTCATACCCCTATAATCTATCTTTTAAATGTTTTTAAATGCTTTTAAGGGGGGGGGGGAATACAAGTTGAACATAATATTATTGTGTTAATATTTACCTATGATAACCATCACATTAAAGGATTTCTTATGCTTTTGTGAGTGATTAAATCAATTCAAAAACTCTTTTAAATATGTTAGTTTGTTGTTTATAAAACTTCATTCTTAAAGTACATGCTTAACTCAGTAGATAATTGAGTCTTTTCTTCAGGCCAGTAAAACTTCAAGAGAACATACTAGTAAACTATAATAGGTATAGTTTAGAGAGTTACTACTTATTATTTCTAGAACAGTGAAACTTACAGGAGTCAGTTCATACATGAGTCAGTTCAAACATACTATAACTAGAACAAGAAGGAACATACTATAACTAGAATAGGAAGGAACATACTATAACAAGAACAGGAAGGAACATACTATAACAAGAACAGAAAGGAACATACATACTATAACAAGAACAAGATAACAATAATGTGAAACTACTACTTCACGGCATAGCAATATACTTGTTATGTCGCGTTTTGTAACCAGAGTCTCCTGGAGGGAGAGCGGGCATTGTGTGTATAGATCTATATGGGACTGACAATCCCACATCCCAACTGTTAGCTACAGTCCGACAGACAAGCCAAGGGGTGACAAATGTCACATTAGTTTCGACGCCAGCAGGTCGTCGTGTTAAATACTAGTCAATCAGCATGGTTATAACCACATCATATTTTAACCTTATTTAACAAATTGTTTTTAAGGTAGTTAGTGCTTCAGTAGTTATTTTATACAACATTACTGTACACTCTCATTTTCCCATTACATTCATATAGTGATATTCTCACATAAAAGGTAATGCAAACTATTTCCTAGTAAAGATAGTCATAAACTTGGCAAAAACATACATTCTTACGAGAGAACAAACAAACAAAACAGTCGGGTCTTGGTACATTCAGTTAGAAGGGGGCCTATAATGCTAACTTTATGATTCCTTAAGCATTCACTCAATGTTTGAGTTCTCAAACCTTGTCCCTACGCATCGGATCTATTTTGTTCTCACAATTGGTATCAGAGCTTGAGTGGTTGTCCTTTGAATCCATAAGATCAGATTATAGTTGGTTTGAAATTACCTTGCTATTTCAACCATTTCTATGATAAGGATAAAAGTTCTTCTATATACCACTTTAGCTTGAAGATATCTTAACTTCAATGGCTGCTTCTAATCCTCAGCAAATGATTTCAATGCAAATCGCAAATAGTGTCGGTGGCCCTACACGTGCCCCATTACTAGTTGTGGAAGAATATGATCACTGGAAAGTTAGAATGGAAAGATTTTTACTGGCCAAGGATAAAGGTGAAGAAATTTGGAGATCCGTCAAAGAAGGTCCACATGTTCCTGTAAGAACAATAGTAAGAGATGCAGCTGCTCAGCTCATGCGTGGAGATGAAACTCGCCCAGCTCCTCTAACTGCAGATGATATTGAGAAGTTGCATGCTGATCAAGTTGCTTTCTCCAAAATGGTGTTTGGTGTTCCTCCCTCACTCTTCGAGCACATCAAGCTATGCAAATCAGCCAAAGAGATTTGGAATACTCTTCAGGACCTGATTGAAGGTTCGGAAAATATGAAAGACAAGCGCCTCACCTCAGTTGTCAACGACTTCGATACCTTCACTACCACTCCTGGTGAATCAGTGGCCTCAGCCTCCAACCATTACAGAATCGTGGTCAACAACATGACTGCTCATGGGATTGTCCGAACTCCTTTAGAGTACAATCTCAAATTCATAAACAATCTCGGCAAAGGATGGGGAAATGTGAAATCGTGTCTCCAAAGCATGGTTCCTTAAAAAAGTTAAAGCTCTATCAACTTTTTGATGAACTTCAAGGACACGAGTCTAATGTTTCTCAGCCATAAGGGAACTCTCCGGAGGTCCTCTTGCCCTTGTCAGTTCTTTCGAATCAACCATTCCGAACTCATCCACTTTGGATCCCTTTAAACCCATTGTTCCATCTGTTCAAACATCGACACCTATCGTACCCACACAAATCTATCCTGTTGATGATTCCGAAGCCATGGACTCTGAACTCCATTTCCAACAGGAGTTTGCTCTACTCTCAATGAAATACAAACGTCATTTCAATCCCTCTTTCAAACCATACCAAAACAGATTCCATGCTACTCACCATAACAATCCACAACCACACTCAGCTCCGGAACCTAGACCAACTTCGGAAAATCCTCCCGCATACAAACCAAACATCACTAGGCCAAACTCTGCTCTGGAACCCTCTCAGAGTACCAAATCGGACAAACCAAAAATTGTGTGTCACAAGTGTGGACATGCAAACCATTTTGCTAAAGATTGCCTGGCTGATGCTCCGCAGAAACCAAAAAACAAAGATTCTGCTTACTACGTCCGAAGAGCCCGATAGATGGCTGAAAGTGAAAAACCCTTTGTAACAACGGTTTCAAGAGATGTTGAAGGATATTGGTCATCCGGGGATGATGATGCCATGGTAACTGGAAGGAATATGTGTTTGATGGCAAGACAAATTGTTGAATGTGATGAAGGGTATTGGTCTTCTGGGTCAGAAGATGAAGATGATGTTGCTAAACTTCACTACTGCTACATGGCCACCAATGATCCACCCGGTCGAAGCATTGTCCAGCAGGTAAAGTCTATGATTACTGATAATAATTTTGATCTATCTCTTTGTGAACCTTATCTGACCCAAATCCAAACTGATATGAGCACCATTTATAAAGCCTATGAGTCTGCCATAGAAGCCAGTGAGAAGAAGGAATGTGAACTAAATCATCTTAGGTTGCATTTTGAGGATAAAAAATTGAAAATCGAGTCTTTAGAGCATGATCTTGTAATGTCTAAAGATGAATGTATCATTTTGAAAGACAAATGCGAAATTACCTATTCTGAAAGAAACATTTTGATCACTGATAACAAACGTGTCAATGCTAAGATAGATGATTTGCATAATTCAATTGACATACCTGAATCAAATCTTTAGAAGACTCATAATTTTCGTCATCCATGGTCAAAAGCACCAGGTCTCCGAAGCGAGTATCCGAAACCTATTGCTCGTCCCTTGAAAGAATTGCAAAATTTGACCTTCATGGGAGAGGTTCCGAACATCAAACATGCGGACACCCCCGTTTTTCCCTTGTCTCCTCTTCATGAGACCTCAGATCATTTTGTGTCCTTAATTCCTGAGTTTCAACCAATTGTTGTCAAATGACCCGATTCCACGCCTCTTCCGCCTCTGATAAACTTAGACTTGAATCGGACCACAGAATTTCATCACAGTGTTTCAAATTGCGTAGATTACGTTCCTAGGAGTAACCCTCCTAACAATTGTGTTGTTGAAGAAATTCCTTCCTTGACAACTGAAACTGTTGCCTCTGAGTTTGTATGGGCATCCTTAAATGATAAAGTTGAAGTCTCAAGCTGTGTGTCCTCTGATTCTTGCGAATCGGATTCTGTGGTCATCTCAAAAGCTAAATTGGTTCCCATTACTCCTGAGTTTCGTAATCCATCCGCAGGCCAAACCTCAAAATCCTCGTCTCACCCTAAGAGAAAAAAAATGTTGAATAAGAAGGATATTGTAGATCCTAAAGTTGAAGCTCGAAATGCACATAAAAAGGAAGTTAAGGCTAGACAAAATTCCAGGTTCATTGAAAACTCCAAGCCAAGTATATCCCATAATTCTCATGTATCAACCCATAGTCAAAACTCCTTTGTTCCCATTAAGATCCTAAAAAGACCTTCTGAATCTCTCAGTCGTGTAGAACCCAAGAAAGTAGACAGTTCTACTCAGGTTAAATCTCATGTGAATGCCATGACAGTCCAAAACACATCTCCTCAGACTGTTTCATATGTTTTTATTGCTAAATCTGATGTCACAATTCTTAAACCCAATCTTTCAAAAACCAATGTATCATCAAGCAAATCCACAAATGCAAAGAAAACAATTTTTTCAAAATCTTCAAAGAAATTTTTTGTGTGGAAAGTTAAATATCCTATTTATGAAACAAAAATTCCAGAGGTTACAAATGTTACCAACACTCAGGAAGTCAAAGGTCCGAAGAAGGCTGTTCGGAACCTCCAAGTCATTGAATATGACTACTGGATAGATGAAAAGACATTAGCCTTATGTCTGTTTCCAAAGAATTCAAAGAATACCACCCAAAAACACAAAGTTGTTCCTAAGTCACAATCAAAGTCCAAAGCCCGTGCCTACGTCCCAAAGTCTAATTCGGAGCCTAAAAACTCCATTACTCACTAATTTTGCAGGCACTTGTGCTTCGGAGCAAGAAACAATATGGTATATTGATAGTGCTTTCTCCATGCACATGACGGGGTAGAAAGATTTTCTGCGAGATCTAAAGCTTTCTTCAAACGCTGGTTACGTGACATATGGCAACAACTCCAACTCCCAAATACGTGGTTATGGGATTCTCACCAATGGAAACTTCTCTATCTCACATGTGGCTTATGTAGCTGATCTAAAACATAATTTGATAAGTGTTGCTCAGCTCACTGATTCAAATCGACGTGTGGAATTTTTCAAAAAGTACAGTTATGTAATGACTGAAGACCAGAAAGAGTGGTTAATCAAGTCGCTTCGCAACAAGAACATGTACCCGCTCGACATCAACATGATTATTGGCAAACCGCAACTCTGCCTTTTCTCCAAAGCTGTTCCTAACGTCAGTTCTTTATGGCACCGAAGGCTCGCTCATCTAAACTTTCGGTACATGAATGATCTCGTATCCGGCGAAATGGTGAGAGGTTTACCTCTTCTCCAATTCGAAAATGATCATTCGTGTGCTGCTTCTGAGTGTGGTAAGCAATCAAAGAAGGGTCATCCTGTCATCATCGAAAAATCCATTTCGGAACCATTGGAGCTTCTACACATTGATCTTTGTGGACCATCCACTGTAGAAAGTCTTCATCATAAGAAATATATTCTTGTGATTGTTGATGATTTTACAAGGTTCACTTGGGTCTTCTCCCTAAGGCCTAATTCCGAAACAGCCTCAGAGCTCATCAATTTTATCAAAGGAAGATAAGTTCTTATCAAACTCCCAGTTAGGAGAATCCGAAGTGACAATGGATCAGAATTCACTAATTCCACCATTGAGAAATTTCTCACTAAAAAAGGAATCGACCACAACTTCTCAGCTCCTTATACTCCACAACAAAACGGTGTAGTTGAAAGACGCAATAGAAATCTCGTTGAAGCTACTTGATCCATGCTGAACTTCGCAAATCTACCACTCTACCTTTACGCTGAAGCCGTATCTATTGCCTGTTTCACTCAAAATCGAAGTATCATCAATCGACGCCTCAACATGACACCGTACGAAGCAATGAATGGTCGGAAGCCAACAATCTCGTTTTTGCATGTTTTCGGATGCAGATGCTTCATCAAGAACAACCGTGATCAGCTTACCAAGTTCAAACCTAAAGCTGATGAAGCCATCTTCCTTGGGTACTCCTCAAAATCAAAAGCTTACATAGTTCTTAACCGGAGAACTCGTGTTCTGGAAGAAAGCTTTGACGTTACTTTCGATGACAACTTCGTTCGGAATTCTGGCCCAACCCATATCACAACTCACATTTTGGAGTCTGATGCTCCTCCGCCAGGATGTCCGAACCCCCAAACAATTCCTGAAGTTGACTTTGAAACTCTCTTTGGTCCTTCCGAAATCGCCCTTGATTCGGAATCTCGAACAAGGCCAACTCTCATTCCAATCTCTCCTTCGGAAGCCCCTGTCTCGCAAAACGTCTTCGGTCCGATCCCAAGCCTCCCTCCATTTGATTCCGAACCATTTCAATGATTTCATCCCTCTCTTGAATCAAATGTGGACGACTTCCAAGATGCAGCTGCTGATTTCGATGACTCCAATCCTCTCAACATTGATGAAAATGAAATTTTATTTGAGTTCCCTTTTGATGATGATGTCAATCTCTTTGGTTCAGAAGTTCAGGGGGGGGGGCATCATCCTTATATTCAAATCATTCAGGGGGAGCAAATCAATTCCACTGTTGATATCGGATCGACGACTGCACTAGAACTCCCAAGGTTACATGTTTGGACAAAGGATCATCCTCCGAACCAAGTAATCGGAAACCCCAATGCTGGTGTACAGACTCGTTCTGCTACAAGTATCCAAAATGAATGCCATTTTTCAGCATTTATATCCATGGTTGAACCCAAATCCATTAAGAGCACATTAGAGCATGCTGATTGGATTACAGCCATGCAAGAAGAACTGGCAAAATTTGACCGAAATGAAGTTTGGACTCTCGTGCCTCCTCCTCAAAATCATCCCATTGTCGGTACGAGATGGGTATTTCGCAACAAGCTAGATGACGCATGAGTTATTATCTGAAATAAAGCAAGATTGGTGGCAAAAGGATTCACACAGATTGAAGGGCTCGACTATGATGAGACCTTTGCTCCTGTTGCACGTCTTGAAGCCATCAGAATCTTTCTTGCTTATGCTGCTCACAAAGGTTTCAAAGTTTACCAAATGGATGTTAAGAGTGCTTTTCTTAACGGTGAACTTGACACTGAAGTATACCTTCAACAGCCCCCCGGTTTTGTCAATCTCTCCTTTCCGAGCTACTGTTACAAACTCCGGAAGACAGTCTACGGACTCAAGCAGGCTCCTAGAGCATGGTACGAGACCCTCACTGATTTTCTCAAACGCTCCGGTTTCCAAAGAGGAATTCTAGATCCTACCTTGTTCCTAAGATCAAACGGAAAGCATCTCATGCTGGTTCAAATTTATGTGGATGACATCATTTTTGGATCTACAGATTCATCTATGGTTGCTGACTTTGCTAAATTAATGATCAATCGATTCCAAATGAGCATGAATCGGGAATTAAGCTTCTTTCTTGGCCTTCAAGTCAAACAGACCAACACAGGAATCTTCATTCACCAAGAGAAGTACATTTCAGAACTCCTCAAGAAATACTCAATGGACACCTGTGCCTCAGCCAAGGTACCAATGGGCTTCGGACAAAAGATCTTTGCCGACCCTTCAGGTGTTTCAGTTGATGAAAAGAAGTACCGCGGAATGATTGGATCCCTTCTCTATCTCACAACAAGTCGTCCTGATATCATGTTTTCCACATGTTTATGTGCTAGATTTCAAGTCAACCCAAAGATGTCTCATCTCTTGGCTGTGAAACAAATTTTCTGATACCTCAAAGGTACACAGAGTCTCGGAATCTGGTACCCATCAAACGAGAGCTTTTTACTTCAAGCCTATTCAGATTCAAACTATGGTGGTCTTCAACTTGATAGAAAAAGCACTTCAGGTGGCTGTCAATTCTTAGGTGGTCGTTTAGTTAGTTGGTCATCCAAGAAACAGAACTGCATTGCACTATCTACAGCCGAAGCCGAATACACTGTTGCTGCCAGCTGTACATCTCAGATTTTGTGGATGAAATCTCAACTCTTGGATTATGGTTATCGCTTTCAACGCATTCCTATATTGTGATTCTCAAAGTGCCATTGCAAATTCCCACAATCCAATTCAGCACTCAATGACTAAGCACATCGATATAAGGTACCATTTAATAAAAAATATTGTTGTAAATGGTAACATTGAACTCATTTTTGTTCCATCAGACGATGAGATTGCTGATGTCTTTACCAAGGCATTAGACGAAACCAAATTCAACGGTTTTCTGAACAAGATGGGTATGATGATACCAAATCTTCAGTTCTTTTAAGATACTTGTTCTCTTTGATAGACGTATTCGAAAATAAAATTAGTTCCGATCTAAAATTTTCATCTCGGAACTACTTTCTCTCAGAATACATAGGATCATTTTACTTGTCTTTATTTCTGACCATCACTTGAGTTTTAAGTTGTACAGTTCATCCTGATTGTTTGTTATTTAAAGTCCACATTGTCATAATGCTCGAATTTTTCATATCGGAATTTACATCATAATGTCATCCCGGAATTCCACTCCGGAAAGGTATTGCATTCTGCACTTCGGAATTTCAAAATTCACTCCGGAAGTTTTCTCAAATTCTCACTCTGGAATGCTTTCCCAATCATGTTCCGGAAACTTTTTCAAATTCACTCCGGAAATTCTTGAAAATCATTATTCCGGAATTTCTGCTCCGGAATCACAAACCTTTTTCAAATCGAACTGAATTTCTGCTCCGGAATCTCAAATCCTCTCCGAAATAACATTAAGTTTTTGACTCCAGAATCGAAACTCTCTCCGGATTCTTTCTCATTCCGGACCACTTTTCAAATCAACCATGTTCCGGAGCACAACTCTTATTCTCCGGATCAAACATTGTCCGGAACCGCTCATCCGGAATTCCAAAGGTTAATAAGGTGAAAAGTTTCTTCAACGGTTACTTTTTGAGAAGATCCTTATCCTATCTTCCTCGAATTTCATGACACGTTTGCACGCCCCCATAAAGCAACCATCGAATCGCCGTTTAGGGATTTCCATTTCAAGCTACAAACAACCTCACCTTTCACCTCCCAGGTCAACTCAGCCCCTAAACCAATTTCTTATTTAATGCAACCCGTTTCACTCTCGGATCCTCATCATTACCCCTCTAACCCGACCCACTTCCCTTACCTATAAATACCCATCGATTACCCCTTTTACCTCTTTACGTGCCCAATATTTCCAAAACACTTAAATCCTCTCAGTGTTCTTCGTGTTCATCAAGCTCTCATCATCCTACAACAATGGCTTCCCACTCTTCACCACCGAAAACTGTTCCAACTGCCTCAACTCCAAAGAAGTCCATTGCAAAGAAGAAACGTTCAAGAGGTTGTTCATCATCAACAACCCCTGAACCATTTTTAAGGGATACGATGCAACTGTTTTCCCTAAATCCAGAAGATTATGATGAATCTGTTCGTGTTATGGTTGAGTTTATCGCAAATCATCCCATCTCATCCCTCTCACTAAAATTCTTAAACCACCTCTTCCACTTCATCATCACCACAGGCCTTTCACAAGAATCAAGGAAGTCGACGGTGTGTTGGAGACAAAAATCATTGGCGATCGAATTATTCCAATCTACAAATCTACCTTCTAAAAGGCGATCGGTGTTAAACCAAACCCCAAGGGATTCAAAGTCCAAGAACCCACTGCTGAAGAGTTTCAGACATTTTTGAACCACATTGGTTACAATCAAGACTACAGAGCAAAAGACTTCAAGAAATCAGTCGTCTCTGGACTCTGGACTGTGCCGATGCACTTCATCATTCGAGGGTTATCTGGTAAGCACGGAGGAACCGATACTCTCAGCAAGGACTGGCTTCATGTTGTCTATATCATCTACTCCGGACGTGACAACGCGATTGATCTTCCGGAGGTCCTATGGCAAGATTTCTGCAAGTTTTCCATCAAGAGGAAGGATAACGAAATTTCAAGCCCTAGATTCTGGGCACTGACGATTCAACAACTCTTCAATGAGCTTTTCGAACCAATTGCGGTCTCCACAGTTCCTCTGGAGGTATGTGTTTCCTTGAAGGTTGTCAAGGCTTATAGGACTCCGGACCAATCCTACTTTGGTCCGGTTAGACGCCTTCCGGACCACATGTTGGCCTTAATCCATTCCGATTCTATTTATCTGAAACAACATCTAGAGACTTCGATTATGTTTGACCCAACACAACCTGCCCCAGTCTCAGTTGAGCCCACTTCGGAAGAGGCCAATCCTCCCACGTCCGGACTTAAGATTAAAAAATCAGCCAAACGGAAGAATTCTCCTACAAAGCCAAAGCCTAAAAAGAGAACCAAAGTCAGCTCTTCCTCTCCAAAGGAAGATGCTCATGACATTCAGGCTGACTCTGGCCGTCCGAACACCCCTCTAGCCCACTCATCTGAGGTACCCCTCATTGTTTCAACATCACCTACACATACTCACGGGGAGTCTCCACATAATCCACCCTCACCTTCCTAAAAAGGTGATGCCGGTGTTGACAATAGTTCCTTTCAGCCCCCTGGAACACACCCACGAGTCTCATTTGATATTCCTCTCGTTTTTCACACAAGCACACACTCAGGAACCCCTGTTCCAGACCCTAAGCATTCCGGAGCTGGAGCAGTCCCTCCGACTTCGGATGCCTCAATGATGAATCAATGAATCGAGTAATGAATTAATCAGAGTATGAATTCAAGTAAGAATGCGAGATTTGAACACAGGATGTAAATATGATCTTGTTATGCTCTATTATGCTTTCGAATTCTTTACAGAGTGCAATAGACAAGTCTGTAAAAGTTCTTCTCTAACTATAGTAAATAATCCTATTTATAGGGAACTGAAAGCATACAAAAAATATACTAAGGCATTGACTCTAAAGTTTCGAATAAAAGCGCCCTAGTAAAATACATTACAAAACATTCGAAGAGTCCAAAACATACTTCGACTAATTACAACAATTCGACCCTTACAATCTCCCCCTTTGTAATCATAGTGGAAGTCTTCAATTTGTAAGAAGTGTGATGGAATACAGTAATACTCTTCGAATCTCTGTGTACCAGGAGATAATCTTCTTCAGCTCTTTCTTGTCACCTTCATTGTTCTTCTTGCAATGATTCATACGAACAATCAAGTTCGTATATTGAGATGTTGAATATCTCTCTACTTCACTTGCTTGGAATAAGAACCGTTTAGACTTTCCAACTTTGTCTTTTCCTGCGAAGACAATTCCAAAAGGCTTCAGGCAAAATTTCACCATCAACATACTTCTTCAATTCCGCCTGAGTCTTTGTAGGAGCCATCGGAGCTTTAATTTCCATTCCTTTGGCAGTAGCTAATTCAACATTTGTTAGTGCCAAACACTCATAATAGTTTTCGATAAAAATCTTGATGTGAGCTACTCCAAGCTTGAATTCATCTGGTTCTGTGTTTTGAAGGTATGAAAATGATTTGTCTTTCAAAAGTAATATAACTTGTATAAGATCATACAAGTTCATTAATGGAAAATCTGCAACAGTGAATTCGCAAATATTTCCATTTGCCCTGGCAACCAACCACATACTTAACATTTTGGACTGTGTTTTCGAAAACCACATCCTTTTTCATACTTATGACCTTCTTGATTTTCATTAAAGACCAAACTTCCTCAGGGGATTTTCCAAGAACAGCATGAAAACGAATTTTCATGTGTGTACCTTCATCTTTATTTTTAAAATTCCCTTCTGCTTTGAACTGAGGCATGATAAACATCATTTCATTTATTGGAAAATCCTGCTGGCTTGCATCAGTATTTATGACCATATAACTCTGCTTTGGTTTCTTCTCGAATGTATACATGTGATTAAAAGCAACCTTGGCCTCAATTGTTTCATAATTATAATGTTTGGCTGGATCACCTTTATCCATTCCCTTCGGATCACTAGCACGCTGAGTCATAATACTTTGAATAATCCTCAGTTTTTCAAGTTCAGCTTCTACTTCAGCCTTCTTTTCCTCTTTCTATTTTTCCACTACAATTGATTTGCCTTTATCTTTCAAGGCTTGATTGTCAATTGTCTCTTTTGGTTTTGAACCACTCCCACCAGTCTCCGAAGATTTACCAATCACAATTCCTTTCGAAATTGGTCTTGCAATTGGCATTGTTGTTACAACAGTTAAAGTAACAAGTTCAGCAGAAACTATTACTGGTTTTGTTGTTGGGATTTTCAAAGAAAAGATTTTTCCCACAACTTTCGCATCTTCTCCACTAGTCTTCGACTCACTAGTTTTTATTTCCCCCCCTTGCACCCCTGTGAAAACAGGTGGGGCAAACGTTGTTGGAAGAAGACTTGATATGCGAAAGAGAGGAGCAAGTTGTTTGTTGAGAATTGCTTCGAAGTGAACAAACTTTTGTGACAAAAATTCAGGTGTAATCAAGGAAGAAGACATCGGCCTGCCAGAAATTTCTTTTAACTCCTTGAGTAAAGTAATCACTTCCTCAAAGTTTGCACTTTCAGTTGATGAAATTTGAGTAAGTTGTGGACTCAAACTTTCATATAATTTGACAAATTTGGTGACAGCGTCACAAATTATATCAACCTTTTGATGCAATGATGCATAGTCGTGTTGAACAATAGCTATTTCTCTTTTCATATCTTCACGAAGTTCGTGAATTTGCAAGTTTACATCCTCTCGAACTTTCTTCACATCTTGAATAAAAAGAACATGTCTTTCCTTTGCAACATTCTTCAACTCTCTCAGATCACCAGCAAATTTCGAATTTTGAGAATTGATTCGAATTTCATTGTTTTGATCATTGAGATCAACTTTCTCCAAAATTCGTGATTCAGAGTCTGTAAGCATTCCAGAGACTTTGCTTACAACTCTGGTTTCAAACATCTTCAACATCGAATCAATCTCCAGACTTGAAACAGATGAACCACCCCCAGATCAGCTTGGGATTGAAGTATTGAATTCAACTTCTAATTCAGGATTTTAAATTGTTTCATGGTCATCAGCATATGATCAGGAAACTGTTCTTCGTCTTCATGAAATTCCAATTCATCAAACATACCACCAAACCCCTCATTATCAGTCTCTGTCTCCACAAAAACGGTTTCTTGAACATGTGAAGTGGGTTTGG
Organism: Lactuca virosa; assembly: GCF_052849685.1. Taxonomy (NCBI): domain Eukaryota; kingdom Viridiplantae; phylum Streptophyta; class Magnoliopsida; order Asterales; family Asteraceae; genus Lactuca; species Lactuca virosa. The sequence goes on along the minus strand of NC_136427.1, from coordinate 124,710,762 downwards.
GTGGCTTAGTAGATTGAGAAGAAAAAATAGAAGTAAAGGGTTGATCAAGAATGTGTTCGAATGTTGGAGAATCTGTTGTTGAAGTAAGAGGAGCAGAAGTAGATGGACCTGTAGCTTCATTTTTCGAACCTCCTTCACCCATATCGACATTTGCATCAGTATCAGATACATGTGCAGGGATGCCTGAAGTTCGAACCTCCTCAGGAACTGATTTGGCAATCGAATCTTCGGGTGGTATGACAACTGTCTTCTCAGGAGTGAAACTTTCTGTGATAAGAGTAAACTCTGGAGTTTCTGGAATTCTTTCACTATCATCTTCTGTTGACTCAGTAGAAATTACAAGCTTTCGAGTCTTCTTCTTCTTTTTCTTTGACAAATGCTTTGCCATATCTTCAGCCCTTCGTTTCTTGGACACCGGTGAAACAGGTGCGGGCACTTCCCTAATTAAAACGCCTTGATGAGTGATTTGAGGTTTTCGAATCACTTTTTGTGTGGGAGATTTGCGTTTATGGGTTGACTTCATTTTAATTCTTTGAAACATTCCAGTCTTCGAAGGAATGATAACATTTTATTGGGTTTCTTCAAGAATAGGCTCAATCACTTGAGTCTCAGCAATAGACACTACATCAGTTTCAGACTTCTTCTTTGGAGATTTTGAAGATTTTGACTCAGTTTCATTCTTCTTCGTCTTCTTGGATTTCGTATCATCTCTATCCAAGAGTATGACAGTTTTGATTGAAGAATCAATAGTCTTCAAATATGCCACCAATACAGAGTTCGAAGGATCAACTCTTTTAAGCATAGCATCTGGAATACGAGCAACTGATGGAAAAACTTCAGCACTATCTGTAACATCCTTCGTATAGTGGTATGATTGAAAAACTGCTTTGTCTTCATCATTGGGTACCAAAATCCCTTCCTTATTGTAAAAGTGTTGCAAAATCAAACTCCAGTATCTTGCACACGAAATACCATGAATAGCATTCGTGTGTTCTACACCCTTTTGGAATTCCTTCCACAACTGTGTAGAATAATCTACTTGAAGATCATAGTAGATGCCAGCAACCATGGCATAAACCTCCATTCTTCCTTTATCAAGGCCAGCTGATCTCCCAGTCAAACATCGTAAAAAAATACCAAATAAGAAATTCCAACGTCGTGGAAGTCCAGATTTCTTAAAATCACTAATCTTGGACAATGGTGGCTGATATCCCATCTCATTAAACATGTGAACGATTTGTGGAAAAGTAAATGAAACATATGGAGGTGAATTCGGAATATCAAGAATTTGGCAAAATAGTTTCTTGGTTAGCCTAACCTTTTTGTCGTTCAACAGATGAAAAGTAATCGTATCAGATGCTTTGTTGTATGTCGAAGTTGATCCTGCTTGAGAAAGCCAGGACAATGGAACTGAGAAAGAGTTGAACATCGCTTTAGCCAAAACCGAGTTCTTCAAAGCAACTATGAGCATCTTTAATTCTCCCGGGTACTGAGAAACTTCACCCTCCAAGTAGTAGTTTGTTGCTTGAATCTTCATTATTGGTAATGAAGAGGCATCTTCAGTGGTATGAGAATCAACATGAGCAGAAGTCGCCATTTTTAGGGTTTGAAGATGATGATGAACAGAGAATTTGGGAAATTTGCTTTTTGATCGCGTAAACTGACAATGAACCCCTTGAATTCCCTTTTATATGTAACCCTTAAATTTGAATTTGAAGCGGGATATATATTTAATGATATCCGACGTGGCACCTTGAAAATCGGACCATTACTGCGTAAAAGTAGCCATGCGTCAAAAAGTAGCTGTCACATTGCCTTGAAAAACGGACAGAATACCATATGTCATTTATAAACAGCCTGTCTTGTAATCCCCAAGAAAATTGTAACCTTCAGAACCCTTCGAATGGAAGCAAGGCTCTTTCACTTTTGGGATGAAAAGCGAAGTCATACGCCAGAAGTTCAAAATCATCAGCCTGAGTTGGTATTACTCAGAACCTCAAGGATTTCATGAGTGCTGTGTTCCAAAGAATAGAGACGAGAAACAAATATAAGAAAAATATGGGATATTGTGATGTCAAACCATTGACACAAAATCAGATGAAATCCCGGGCAAAGATTACTTCATTAATCATTAAGAGAAATGATCAATAGCTTGTGTGGGTTCCCATGAATTACAATCGAATACTTGTTGATAAGTATCAAAGGGCTTCTTTTATAATGCTTCGTGGATAGTTCAAAATTTCGTTACATGTCATCCTAAACATAAGGTGAGAAATTGTAACAGAAATTACTTGTTTGACCAGTGTAGTCAGTGACAAGTTGGCTTTGAAAATTTTTGAAATGACTAGGACATTCGAATGAAACTCACACGGAAATTATATTCAAGAAAAAAATTTGTGTGCTGGATCTTGTTGGGTAACAAACATCGTGGGTTTCGAATGTTTGATCAAGACCACTCATTCGAAATGAATATGATTTGGAGTTTCGAATTTTGGTACAGAAACAAAAGTTTCGTGAAAATATGGAACTTAGTTCCCCGTCAATTCCTTAAAAAAATAATGAAAATTGGGTTTCACTTTCATCACGGTCTCATGATGTCAGATCATAAACACAGAGTTTTGATATATCTAAGTCTCGATGGGTTTGATCAGAGACCTCTCGGACATATGTCGTCGTGTGTGATCGTGTAAGAACTTTATGGATGAAAAAGATTGATGTAAGACACGAAAATTACCTCTATTATGTTTGGACCAAACAGTAAACTCTTAACTCATTTTGAGAAGAGTAAGGTAGCTCAGAGACTAATGTGAATATAAGCCTGATTGGGAAGAAATCTTCGTATGAATAATTTCATTAAGGCTTTCTTATACACACATTGAGTCATGGAGGCTTTGGTCAACATACAATAGCATGCTTCTAGGGACATCCTAACTAGTTCGAATGATGAAAAATTTATCGATTCATACGAAAAATGTACCTTACCCGAGTACTGCAAGCATAATCTCCTCTGTATCTTCATGAGAATCTGCAACAAAATACTAAAAAGAAATAAGAATCAAAATATTTTTGATGTTTTGATTTTTCGAAAATAAAGACAGAACAAACGAAAATCTTTTTGAATTTTTGAATTTTTCTAAAATTAAATGACAAAACAAACGAAAATCTTTTTGGATTTTTGAATTTTTTGAAAATTAAATGACAAAACAAACGAAAATCTTTTTGGATTTTTGAATTTTCCGAAAATTGAAATAGTACTTGATACAAATATGCAAAATTTTATCATCCCCTTATAAGTAACAAATGTACGAATTCGAAGAGGTCGAAGCGTTGACTATGAACAGTAACAGCTGAATCAACCCATAAAATAAGTAACAAATGTGCGAAATCGAAGGGGTCAAAGCGTTGACTATGAACAGTTATCTCTGAATGCTGAATGACTTTGCCTTGTCTTTTATTAAGCTCCTCTGATTCATTCCTTATCGTGCATCATTCTTCTTTTTCGCATGGAACAGAATTTCCATCGATCATTCCAAGTCCCTCTATAATTCTCACAAGAGATTTTTCATCTAAAGATTTCGTGAAAATATCAGCTAACTGATCAATTGTTTTCACGAAATGTACTTCAATATTTCCATCCTCCACGTGATCTTTGATAAAATGATAACAAAGAGCTATATGTTTAGTCTTCGAATGCTGCACAGGATTATGACAAATTCTTATCGCACTTTGAGAATCACAATACAATGGAATCTTTTTCATATTAATTGCATAATCATGCAATTGACTTTGGATCCATATTATTTGTGAAGTGCAAGCAGCAGCAGCCACATATTCTGCTTCAGCTGTTGAAATTGATACGCATGTTTGCTTTTTCGACTGCCAGCTCACTAGTTTGCCATCAAGAAATTGACATCCACCACTTGTGCTTTTTCGATCAATATTACAACCACCCAAGTCTGCATCCGAATACGCTTGTACAAAGAACCCAGTTTTCGAAGGATACCACAATCCTAACGAAATTGTTCCTTTAAGATAACGAAAGATATTCTTTACAGCAGTGAGATGTGGTTCTCGTGGATTAGACTGATACCTAGCACAATTACACACATAAAACATGATATCAGGTCTACTAGCTGTGAGATAAAGTAATGAACCAATCATGCTCCTATATAAAGTTATGTCAACAGCAGGTTTATCTAACGACGGTGTTAGCTTTATGCCCGTTGCCATTGGAACTCGTAACTTCATGCTATTCGTCAATCCAAAATTTTCCAACAGATTCTTCGTATATTTTTCTTGATTAATAAAAATTCCTTCTCTGTTTTGACGAATATTCAAACCAAGAAAATTATTGATTTTTCCCATCATGCTCATTTCGAACTTACTCTTCATCAAATCTTTGAATTCTCTAGACAAAGCAGGGTCAGTTGAGCCAAAAATAATATCATCAACATAAATTTGAACAAGCATTAGATGATTCCCCACTTTCTTTCGAAATAATGTTGGATCAACTGATCCTTGTTTAAATTTAGATTGTTTCAAAAATGAGGTAAGAGTTGCATACCATGCTCGTGGTGCTTGTTTCAAACCATAAACTGCCTTATCTAAAATATAAACATGATTTGGAAATTCTTCGTTAATAAAACCTGGGGGTTGTTCCACGTAAACAGTTTCTTCAAGCTCTCCATTTAGAAATGCACACTTCACGTCCATTTGATAAACATCAAAATCTTAGTGAGCTGCATAAGCCAGAAATATGCGAACCGCCTCAAGTCTTGCGACAGGGGCAAAAGTTTCTTCATAGCCGATTCCTTCTTGTTGTGAATATCATTTAACAACAAGTCTGGCTTTGTTTCGAACAATATTTCCATCTTTGTCGGTTTTATTTTTGAAAATCCATTTTAACCCGACAATCGAAACATTTTCAGGTTTAGGAATTAATCTCCAAACCTTGTTTCGTTCAAATTCAGACAATTCAGATTGCATTGCAACAACCCAATCTGAGTGTTCCATTGCAATATTAACTGTTTTTTGTTCAATCTTACAGATGAAAACATTGAACATGCAATATTCTTGATGAGTATTTAATACCTCATTCTTTGCATGAATTTGAGCTCTTGTTAAAACTCCCTCTTGTGGATTCCCAATTACTTGATCCTTCGGATGATCTTTTGTCCACTTTTCCATTGGCGGATATGCTGGATCAAATTCCAAAGGTGCATCTTTGTATATATCATCTTTTTCTGAGCCTACAATCGAACAAGCATCATCAAAATCATTATTATCTTCAATATTTTCTGAATGCTCCCCCTCAGCATTATGCTCCCCCTCAACATTATGCTCCCCCTCAACATCATCATTCAATCTTTCTTTCTCCCCCTCGAAAGAATGCATGTCGTCAGCTAATGTATTCGAATCCAAGTGCTCCCCCTCCACTGGATTGTTTTGCATACTTTCGCCTTTCTCTGAAGAATTTGATGTTGAAGCATCATTATGCTTTGTTAGTTCAGAGATATGATTATCACTTGCATTTATTTCAGCATCAACAGCATGATCTGAAATTCCAAAAATTAAATCATAATCATTATCTAAGGTTTGTGAGGGTTCAGATTCATCTTGTATGTTTTTCAGAATTGGATGATTTTCAAACTGTGATTTTGTTTGTTTAACGTAATAATCATCAAATGTAAGATTAAAAGTTTCTTCAACTTTTCGTGTTCTTTTATTCAACACACGATATGCGACTTAATTATGCGAATAACCCAAGAAAATCCCTTCATCTGCTTTTGCTTGAAATTTCGTAAGATGATCCTTGAGATTCATAATGAAGCATCTACATCCGAAAACATGAAGAAATTTGACGTTAGGTTTTCGATTGTAGAGAATTTCATATGGAGTAATGTTAAAACGACGATGAATAAAAGATCTGTTTTGAGTGAAACATGTGGTTGATACTGCTTCAGCCCAAAGATATTGTGGAAGATTCGCATATGCCAACATAGTCCTTGCCGCTTCGCATAGAGACCTATTTCTTCGTTCAACAACACCGTTTTGTTGTGGTGTGTATGGAGATAACAAATTATGCGAAATCCCTTTGTCCACCAAAAGTGAATCAAGAACATTGTTCTTAAATTCAGTTCCATGACCACTCTTAATTTTTCGAATAATCTTCTTCAATGTTGTTTCCATCTTTTTGATAAAGTCAATCATGATTTGTGCAACTTCAGATTTAAGCCTGAGAAAATAAACCCACGTAAATCTGGAAAAATCATCAACAATCACTAAAATGTACCGTTTCTTGTTGAGAGTTGAAACTGTCGAGGGTCCACACAAATCAATATGTAAGAGCTCCAGAGGTGCAACTATTTTCGAATCAATCGTAATTGGATGACCTTGTTTATGTTGTTTTCCAACTTCACAAGCTGCACATAAAGAATTATTGTCAAATTTAAGTACAGGTAAACCTCTTACCAAATCTTGTACCACAAGTTTATTGATGTTTCGAAAATTCAGATGAGAAAGTCTTCGATGCCAAAGCCAACTTAAGTCTGATGTTGCTTTCGAAAGAAGACATATAGCAGGTTTCCCTACTATCGGATTGATGTCCAAAGTGAACATGTCACCTTTCCTTTTGGATTTAAGTAACACCTCTTTTGTTGTGACATTCGAAATAATACTTCCTTCTTCGTTAAAAAGAACTTGATTGCCAGTGCCCACAACAAGTTGAGAAACACTTATCAAGTTATGTTGAAGACCTTCAACATACGCCACACGATTCACTGTGAATTGACCATTCGTGATCTTCCCATATCCTTTGACTTGACATTTTTGATTGTTCCCAAACTTCACTACTCCAGCATTTTTGAGACTTCGAAAATCGCGTAAATTCTCCTTCTTCCCAGTCATGTGACGAGAGCAACCACTATCGATGTACCACTTGTTATCATATTGCTCATCACATAGTACCTACATTCAATGGAAAAGTTTAGGTACCCAAGGCTTTTTGGGTCCTTGGAAATTAGATTTCTATTTCGAATGTAATGAAGAACTTTTAACCCAATCACAAACTTTTGTTTTGAGACTATCAATTAAGTTTACATCTTCATTTAAAGGAACCGAAACATAAGTTTTTGATGGTTTCGAATGTTCACTGACATTACCCTTCGAATTCTGAGTTTGTGAATGAACATTCTTTGCTTTTATTACTGGTTTCCAAGCTTTGACTAAAATGTTCGAATCCTTAGACGATGAACTGCCATTTGATGAATTATTCACATACTTTTCATATGCTTCGTGAATTTGCTCCTTTGAAAATGTATTTGACTGATACATCTTTCCTTTGCCTTCAAGCCAATGATCAATGTTCTTCCTTGACGTTATTCCTTTTTCTCGTGAAGTTTTCATAGTTTCTTTCTTCGTTTGATTTGGAAAATTTGGCTTTTTAGGAACAAAATCAACTTTTGGATTTGTTATAAAAGATTTAGCATATGATGTATCAACTGCTGATTTAAAATGTTGACGTTGAAAGAATTTTTGATTTGGTTTTGAGTTATTTGAAAATTTTCTTGAAATATTAGTTTTTGAAACTTTCGAAAACCTTGGTTGTTTATTCACTTCAGACTTTGAATGATTTGATTGAGATGAATGTTGAGGTTTTGTTGAAAAAGATGAATTTTTAGCTTTGAAAACATTTTTGGGTGATTGTGATTCAGACATCTTTTGAGACTCAACATTTTGCCAAAATATTTTCTTTCTTGCTTGTCTTTTTGAAATGTTGTTTTCCTTCGAAAATTTGTCAATTTGATCTTTGAATTCCTTGGAGTTTAATTTGACAACTTTTTCACATTCCTTTTCAACTTGTTTTGAATTCTCTTTTTCAATTTCTGATTTTCCAACCCATTTTCTTTGTGGTTTTTGACGTTGGAAAACATACGAATTCTTTGTTAAGTTGTTTTCAATTGTGCTTTGATTTGCGAAAAAACCTTCAGCAGTTGTTTTTGAATTATCCTCTTCAACTAACTTCTTTAATTCTGGTTTGATTTTCTCAATATTTCCAGTAGTTACGAAAACTTGATTTGGAAAAATGACATCATCTGTACATTTGAAATTTGGATAAACCACTGAATTCGTTTCAAGATAGTGTTCACCTTTTTCATTCATCACTTTTTCGAACTTTTGTGTATCACCATACACCTGATCAACCACAATTCGAGGAGTTTCTTCTTCCTTTGAAGATTTCTTTTCCTTCGAAATGTTCTTTTCATCTTCATCATCGCTATCATCAGTTTGGCTGTCTTTGAGATCCACGAAGTTCATATCATAAACTTTCGAAGTTGAGGGTATATCAGTTTCATTTTCAACCATCAAATCCTTAACTTTTTCTTTTCCTTTAGATGTTGAAGCAACATTAACAATAGACAACTGAGAACAATCAACATCTTCAAGTTCACTAATTTCACTAATACTGTCAGAATTATCTTCAATATCAGCAAAATTAGATTGAGAATCAGATGTTGAATTCTCAGTCTTTTTCAAAATTTGAATTTGTTCAGATTTAGTCAAAGTATCATTCACTATGTTAACTAATTCATTCGCATCAAGACATTCATCAATTTTGACAATTCCATATTTATATCTATCATCATGAACTCTGTCAAAATCAACTATTATTAGCTCACAATCATACGGAATATTATCTACCTTGGCTCTTTCGAATGTTAGGAAAGGTAGTGATTTTCTATGTTGCTCTTTACTTATATCACATGAATGATGTAAATCAGTTAATTTGCTATAAAGACGTTTAGCAGAATTACAATAAATGTTTCTTTGTGCTAGCAAAAGTTTAACATCACTCGATAAACTATCCCTATCACACATTATATTTATCATTTGTAATTCCAAACATTCAATTTTGCTTATTTTCATGTCTAATCTCTTTTTGACCTCTAACAACTCCATTGACAACTTGTTGGCCTCATTGCTAGCAGACACAACAATTGAATCAAAATAAGTAACCGTCACATCAAAAGAAATTAGTTCAGAATCATAAGCATGAGTAGGAATATTAAAGGATTCGAGAATTTTACGTACCTTTGTTGTCATTGGAGATTTGTCAGCTGCTTTGGATACGAAGCATCGTCCCCTCACTTCGAATTCCTCATCATCTGAGTCCTCCTCCATTTTCGCATACAATCTCCATGCATTGGATTCCTCATTTCTTCATCGTCTGACCCGGATGACCAGATTTGATAAGTTCCATCTTCATCCTCATGCTCACCCTTTGCAACCAGTGACAAATTCTTTGCTTTAGCACAAACCACCTCAAGCTTCTCTGCATAGTATGCCTCATCTTCGACTTTATTCTTCCTCTCATCCTTCATTCGAAGCATACAGTCATTTGCAAGATGATTCGCACCGTTGCAATAATGACAATCTATTCCAGCATCACCTTTCAGCTTCTTCTCACCCTTTCCATCAGCTATCTTCGAATCTTGCTTCTCAACTTTCTTTTTCTCCTCCACAACATTTTTACTCACAAAATTTCCTTTCACCTCAGTAAGCTTAGTCTTCGAATTGAACGACTTTTTGAAAAATTTCTTGACACGATTATTCGAGTAAAATGCTATTGCTTCATCATCCGAATTCATGATGAATCCTTCTTCTTCCTCAGAATCACCATTTTCAGCTTCTTTCTCAGAAATCTTTGATACAAGAGCTAATGGACCTCCCAAATTCAACTTCGATTCCTCAGCAATTTCATTTACGTCAATTTCGTGTGTTTTCAACTGATTGTACAAATCATTGAGAGTTGATGTATCAAAACTTTGCTGATTCTTCACCATCATACTCACACTTCTCCATTCTTTTCGAAGCCCCATTACAAAGATGAGATTGAATTCCATTGAAGTCCTGGTAATTCCATAGCGATTGCAACGATAGATTAACTCGTTCAGACGATCATAGTAAACTTCAATTGTTTCTCCTTCTTTTTGTTTGAAGTCTTTCAACTCAACCAAACACTGTTTAACTGAATTGATTTTTGTCTTCTCACTTCCTTGAAATTTATCTTCAGATTGTTCCAGATTTCCTTTGCAGTTGTACAACTCCTAACGTAATTGTACACAACTGGAGGTAATGCACCTCGCAGTTCCCTCATACACCTCTTCTCCAGTTTCTTCAGACGGTCAGTTTGATTATCAACTCCAGAATTTGTAGAAGATGATCCAATTGGTTGAACATTCACTAGAACATTGACGTTTCCAGTGATACATGACCATAATTCTTCATCCAGACCATTCAGATAATCCTGCATACGATCAGCCCACTGATCATAGTATTCAGGGATTAGCATTGGAATTTTGGTTGATGAACCTAGCAGATGAGAAAACGAGGTCATGGAATTGAGATTGAAACTCGCCATTGTTGTACGGAAGAAGATTTTGAGAAGTTTGAAAATATTTGAGAATTTGAAAACAAACTAGATGAATCAAATCGAATTGATGAGAATAACACTCGATTCAACAATTCAAATGCAGAATCGAATCACAGACAAAGATCTTGACAATTTTTCACTTTCAAAAAGTGCGGAATCTTTTGAATCAAAAAGTTGATTCAAAAACTTTTTGAACAGCGTGAAAATCAGATCAGAGATATGATTCCTGCTCTGATACCAATTGATGAATCAATGAATCGAGTAATGAATTAATCAGAGTATGAATTCAAGTAAGAATGCGAGATTTGAAAACAGGATGTAAATATGATCTTGTTATGCTCTATTATGCTTTCGAATTCTTCACAGAGTGCAATAGACAAGTCTGTAAAAGTTCTTCTCTAACTCTAGTAAATAACCCTATTTATAGGGAACTGAAAGCATACAAAAAATATAGTAAGGCATTGACTCTAAAGCTTCGAATAAAAGCGCCCTAGTAAAATACATTACAAAACATTCGAAGAGTCCAAAACATACTTCGACTAATTACAACAATTCGACCCTTACACTCAACTGGTCTGATACCCGGAAGGTGTACATGACGACCAAGTGCTAACGATCCCCAATAGGAAGATTATGTTAACAGGGTCGTCTCCAGACGTCCGGATCTGACAAGAGCTCAAGTGGAGGCCACTCTTACTTCAATGTACAATAGAGCTCATCAAAGCAATCTTCCGTATGTTCCTCCTATAGATGATGATGCCAATCGAGAACTAGCTTCGGAACAACCTCCAATCACCACTCATACCAACGTATTCCAAACTGATTCGGATGAAGAAATCTCCAAAGAAATAATGATCACTGATGAAGGCAAATCTGTTCCGGACCCCAACTTCATGTCATCCATCCGCCTTCAATCCAAACCATCAACCTCCAAGTCTGCTTTTGACTTCGGATCATCTTCTTCAACCACTCCGGATGGTGGACCCAACTCCAAGCTACATGAAGATGATGTCATCACTAAGCCTGGTCCATCCACACATACTTCATCACGACAAGCTCCGCCGCAACACTCAGAATCTGACTCAAAATCCTCAGCTGGTGATCACATTGATCCTTTTGCTCTCCTCGAAATTCAAACCAATGTGTCAGATACTATGAAGAAGGTCTCCTCAATCGAAACATCCGTAACAGAGATCAACGCAAAAATGGATCAAAAGGTTTCCGGACTTGATTCCAAACTAGATGCCATCCTTCAGTCTCTCTCACAACAATACGGACCTTCAGTTGCAGAACGAGAAGCCCAACTAGATCAACTGATTTCTATCCGGCTCAAGCACTCCATCAAGGAAGTTGAAGCTAAATATGATGCTTCGGTTGACCATTATCTCGACACAATCACCTCTATGCTCAAAGTCCATGACGACTTGGTGTCTGCTACCAACGATATTATTAAGAAGACCCATATTCGTCATGAGAAACAAATCCAAAGGCTGGAGAAAGAGAACAACAAGAAGGATGAGATGAACCTTATAATTCAACAAGTCCTCATCAAGCTACTTCGATCCACTTGGAACATCGTTGATGTTCCGAATCGAAATTTTGATGAGATGTTAGCTGTTCTCGGTTATCTGTTCGATCACCTTGCTGCTCAAGCTCACACTTTCGAAGCATACGATACCCTCACTATTCAACTCAACACAGGCCTTCATAAAGTCTTTTCTAAGTTTGACGATCTAAAGGACTCTTTACTACTTGCACCGGTTCCAAGCTCCACCGTTGCAAGAGTGGGAGAAGGTCCTAGCCAACCATGGAAACCTGCCTCGGAGTTCACACTCCGAGATGAAGATTTGAATTCCGAAGATGAAGTCCATGTTGTGTACGGACTTCTAGGAATTTCCTCTGATGAAGAAGAAGACAGTGAAGAAGATAAATATGTCACCAAAGGAGTTCTAGGCCTCGAAGTTCCAAAGAAGCTATTCCCAAAGGTGTTGACAGAGGAAGAGAAGAGGATATGGTCCGCAACCTCTTGGCCATCCTCTTTACCTGACGTTCTTCGAAGGGCCATTCAAATGGCCAAATCTAAATCGCTCCTCACAGCTGAAGCCTTCCGAGCCACTCCTTCTATGCTCCCACCTATTCCGGCTAAAAAAATTGCTGAAATAAAACAGGGCTCTCCACTCCGGATCCCTGATAACATTCCGGAAGACCCTCTTCCAAATCCCACTCCGGAATTTGTGGTGGATGAAAACATGCAGGTCACCATGACTGCACTGAAAAGAGACAAAGGCAAAATGCCAATGACTTCTGAACAACAAGCCTTCCACTCCGGACATCCTCTCCAGCAAAAACAAGGATGGTCTCAGGAGAAAATCAACAAGGCACTGGAGGGCAGCATCCAGATCCAAGCTCTTAAGGACAATCCTGATCCGCTGCGTGGGATATCTCCTTTTTGCCATGAACGCATACTCCGTGATCTCGAAATCGTTCCATACATGTACTACGATGTTCCCACTAGTGATCTCGAAATTGTTCCTTACAACAAGTACTACATCAAGTTTGCTCCTCTTCACCCAAATGACGATCCGGAAGTGATCCTACGGATGGAACGAGAAAGGCTTGAAACATTCTACTCCAAGAATGCTCAACCTTTTAAGGAAGTATGGACTAGAAAAATAATCACCAAAGTCCATGGATTTGCAAGAAAAATCCTAGTAAATTCGAACTCAACTGCCCACTATTTTGATTTCACGTCTTTTGGAACAAGCCTACCTACCGAACCATTACTGATGCGGACTTCTCTTCCTTGAATCCGAACGACATTCTGACTCTAGCTGCTCACTTTAGAGGAATGCAAAAAATTGATATCGGCATGGGTGCTTTTCATGCTGCTCTAAGCTTCCTCAAAGATTACGTCGCGAAACTTTGCAGATGCGACTATGAGCTGGCTCATCTCTACAGAACTGAAGACTTTGTTACGAAGATCACCTATGTTCTTCCGGAAGCTGATCTGCTTGGAGATGGTCCAATCGATGACCCGGTTCTAGGGTTTGTCTATACAACCAAGAAAACAAACAAAAATGACTTTTTCCGTGTCCTTGACAAACACCTAGTCCCGACCAAAGCACTCCGGAAGTTCATCTCTCGTGCGTCAAAGTCTAAAGCTATGAAACAGGTGAAAGCAAAATTTGTAAGTCAACTGAACTGGTACATTGAAGTCAGAGAATGGTTGTTCCGAGCATACACTTTCATCAACGAAGAAGCAGTATAATAGGATGGATTGCTAAGTTCACTTAGGGGGGGATTGTTGGAACCTGAAAGTGAACCTCTAGCAATCCTAAGTCTGAATTCTGAAGTACTTGTCTTTCGAAACAAATGGTCCGGAGTCAAATGTGAAGAGTGGTCCGGAATCTGTCCGGACCAGAAGAGAAGAAGATGTGAAGCTGAAAGCATTCCGGACTGATTCTCATGTTCGGAATGGATGCTGATCCGGAGTAACAATATTTTGTCTTTATGCATTTATTAAGTTTGTCTTTGTATTGATGTGACATTTCATAGGACTTAGTCTTTTGTAATATTAGACAATCAGAATGTCAGAATCATTTCTATTGTCCGGTCCTATGTAAGCTTTCTAGTTCATTCGATGTAACTTTCACTCCTATTTATTGGAGCTTTCAATGCAAAGTCAAATACGGATCATTCACTCAAGTTTTGGCATTTACTAAGTTATTTCAAACATTCTTGTTGTTCTTCATTTATTAGCTTTACCTTGATCATTTATTCTCATTCTTCATTTATGACTTGATCATTTGTTGAATACATACTAAGACCTGACTGGTCTTTCCAGGCTTGACTTGAACATTTATTAGCAAGCAGACATTGATCTTAAGCATTCACTCAATGTTTGAGTTCTCAAACCTTGTCCCTGCGCATCAGATCTATTTTTTTCTCACACTTTTCTTATCGTTGTGATCATAAAGCTTCTTGGCCAGGCGCTTTGCACTGTCATAGGTCTCGGGTTTCGAGTCAATCACATTACCTTGAATGGGAGGCGTCAATCCCTAGATGATTGTTCGACCTTCTTTCCCTCGGACGTAATCATACCAGGATACAAGAGAGCTAGTTCGCCAAATCTCGAGATGTACGCGTCAATGTCCGAGTTTTACACCGTAAGGTTCCACAGTTCTTGTTCAAGCTTTTGTACCTCCCCTCCGGGACAGTACTCGACGATTAACATTTCCTTGAGTTCTTCCCAGGACATAGCGTTTTCAATGGGGAGTGTCATGGCCTCAATGTGACCGTTCCACCATAACAAGGCCTGGTCGATGAATGTACAGGCCACAAATTTCACTTTACTCCCCTCCGGACATTTGCAAATTTCGAATACCGACTCAACCTTCCCGATCCATTGTTTCAAAGTTATGACTCCTCCAGTCCCGTTAAAAGTGCGGGGTCTGGCATTGGAAAAATCCTTGTAGGTGCAGACCTTTGCAGGCCCTTGATTCATCCCTTGGTGGGAGCTTCCCGTCCCTTGACCATTCCCGCCACCATTATTTTCGTTCTGAATGTGGGCTAGAGCCGCCGTCACTGCAGTGGAAACTACTGCTTGGAAGGCTGCAGAGTTCAGATCCGGCGGAGGCGGCGGTGGTGGTGCTGTGTTTTTATTCTTACGGGTTGGTCTCTTCGTCATATTTCTATCATGCAATAGAAGGATAATGAGTATATAATGATTCCAGATGTCGGTGATTGTTTAGAGATCGGGGTGGTTTGCTTACGCATCCTAACCAATGATTGAAAACATAGCAGATACATCTCAAATAAAACACATAACTGTTTCATTAACGATAATTTCTTAGTATACGCATGAAAATTTACCTTCGAAAGGCATTCGGTACATAGAGGAAACAAAATCTGCTAGTACATAGATTCGACGAGGAGAGCGGTTACTTAGGTTTTAGATTTAATCCTACATTCATAAGCAAAAGAGAGTTCTGTGATTAACGACAGCAAGTAAAACGGGTTCTACTTGTGGTGAGGAGCATCCGATGGTGCGGCTGACGACGAGGATGCACCCTGAAGTTCAGCTAGTCAGGGCTCGGCGATACGTACTCTCTCCTCAAGGGCAGTGTGTCGCACTTGATATTCCCTTATCTCAGCTCATGCAGCGGTAAGATCTTCAATCAGGCGCTCCATTGGAACATAGTCCCATTCAAGGTCCTGGATGCGAGCATCCGCTTGCTCCAAGGCAGCTCTCATCTGCACCATCTGATCGGCGGTCACTTAAGCCTCATCGCCGATGTCCCCAATCCGTCGGACCATGAACGGAAGAGCGCGGTCAGCGGGTCCTCCCTGGCGAAGGTCATAGAATCTTTGGTCCATCCCATAAGGAGGTAGTTGTTGTTGATTCATTCTCCATCTCTCGATGTCATGAGCCCATGGAGGCATAGGACCATTGGGGTGCAGACGATGTGGAGGTACCCTGATGACTTCGGACTCGGCATCTGACACATCATCATCATCTTCTTCTTCATTGATATCATCTTCCTCGAGTTCTTCCATGGGTTTTTCCTCTAGGTATTCCTCGATCCACCCTCCATTTCCATGATTAGGGAAATAGGGATCGCCTGGCAAATGAAATCCTGCCATGTCGTCTGTACGAGAATAGGGCATAAGGAGAGTGTAGAAAGCTTTCGAAGCGACAAAATACTCCTATAGTATTTTTAATTGTTTAGGTTTGGTTCTTAAAACTTTTGGATAACGAGTTGAGGAGTTTTAGACTTGTTGCAACACCACTACCACTCCCAAACACATGTTGGTCATATCTCAGATAAATATAGTTGATCAGGCTATATTTACCCCATATATGATTACATAACTGTCCAGGTTTGACTGTAGTGTTCAACCTTTGAGTTCTTTTGTTTTGTTCTTGTTATGATACGTTTCTAGCAAGTATGTATGCTTTTAGTCAGAGTGTTTTAGTCCCATTGTATTTATAGTTGTATATCTTGTATGGCTAGATATACTAGTTCACTATAAACAATGCTCTGATACCAGTTTGTCACACCCCCGGACCAGACGGCGGAAACGTCCGGAGGCGGGTGATTTCATTGTGCAGTATCATAACAATTGAATATAAATGAAACATAGCAAATCCAAACATCATACATCAATATATCAAACTTAGTTTGTTTTACATCATGTTTATGTTTTTGAATTACACAAAAGACACAACGGTGAGTAAGTTCCAAAATACATCAAAATAATTCAGCATCCGCGGCTTACAAACCTGCTTACTGATTTCCTGAGAATACAAGTCGTTTGAAAAGCGTCAACACAAAATATGTTGGTGAGTTCAAAAGCATTTTGTATAAAAATCTGTGTTAGTTGGAAAACCAGAAAATCCCATATTTTCTTATCAAAATAGTTGTAAGTCATGTTTTCAATCAAGTATAGTTGCTTGTGTGTGTTAGTTTATCGTTTTCGAAATCGTATACAATCGTTTTCCCCAGAAAATCCTATATTTTCTGATGTGTAAAATAGTAGTATTAAAAACCTAATACTTGTGTGGTAAAAGCTTCGTTTAAAGTATCCAAACAATCGTTGTTATAGTCGAAAATGTGTAACTTATGTTTATTTCTAAACAATTCACTGTTATATTCTAAGTGAGTCATTATAACCATACTAATATGACGGAGGCCTGTCTTGGCGTTTCTCAGGCGCCCGCGTTTGCTTAAAGACATTTGTCACCCTAGACTGGCCGGTCTAGCTGTAGCGAACAGCGAAGGTGCAGGGGTGTCAACCCCGTGTAGATCTATACACAAATTCCCGCTCTCCCTCCAGGAGACTCTGGTTATAACTCTTTATAGGACTTTAGGCGTACACTAATATATATATATATATATATATATATATATATATATATATATATATATATATAGGTATTGTGGAGATTCGTCTCACTAGAATACTAACAGGTTTTTGAGAAAATCGTGAAAATCCATTATTTATTAAATAAATAACATTAGTTGTACTCGTGACTAGATCTATCGTTTGCATTTATTGAGGATAATCTACTTGGAATCATAATTATTAAAAATGACCCAATATTATCAGTATTGGCAAAAATGGTCCTTCTTTTTATAAAGTATCAAATAAGACCCATATTTGCCAAAAGGTGTCATAAGTGGTTCAAAAATTGGTGAATTGTTGAAAATTGCCCATTTCTTCTAAAATGTTCATTTTAGACTTATATTTGTGAAAATATTCAAAGAGGCCCTTGTTTATCCAATAATTTCCTTTTTGGCCCTTTAGGAATTGAGATGTTCAATAATATCCCAAATTTATCCCATAATTCAAAATAGTCCTTGTATTTTTATATGGCCGAAAATGGTCCCCCAAAAATATCATTATTTCCATTTTCTAACCACTTCCAAATATTTAGTCCAACAATTTGTTTTAAGCAAATTTTTAAGAAATTCCTTAGGGTATTTGTCATAAAAATTTGTGACCCATATACTGTAACATGCTAGTTCTAGATTCAATACACCATTTAAAGACTATGGTTCAAACACTTGAAATTTCAACATAATTTTTGAGTTCTAGGCCTATTTCAAATGGAGTTTTCATAGATTTAGCACATATATAACTTGACATATATGTATAACAAGCAAATATATCAAGACTTATACAAAACCTTGACTTGTATCCTCCCCCAAAACCATGAAACACAACAAAAAGAGGGGTATGAAGCTCACCTTGGGTAGAAGATAGTGTTGTTGAAGGAGTGAGATGAGAAATGGGAGCCTAGAACACTTGAAGTGTTGGATGAACTTCTTGAGGGATTTCTAGCATAAGGTTATGAACAAATAATTTATGTATGAGTAGAAGATTCACATTAAATAAATGTATGAACCATTTCAAGGCATGAATTACTTACCAAAAGCTAAGGAGAATTGTGAAGAAAAATGGTTTCTGGGACTAATTCTTGAGGTTTATTGGGAGAGTTCACGTAGTTTACAGAATGAAAAATGAATTGTGAATTGAGGGAGTGGGGTTCACGGTCCCTAATATGGGATAAGGAAGTGATTAGATGTTTGCTTTGATTACTGTTGGATAATGCATGAATTACTGAGATGTGCATTGGAAGTCTACGCATTACAGCTCATAACCACCGTGAACATACTTAACTTGGAAGGAGTTCACGGTCTAGATGGACCTTAAACCAAGGTTCATGGTTAAAGGAAGGTCCACTAAGGTGGTTTACGGTCTAAGGGGGGGGGGTCCCTTATGGTGTTGACAGCCTTAAAGTGGCCTAGGTTGGTGTTCACGGCCAATGTGTGGTGGTTTGAGGGGGTTTACGGCCTTAGTGAGTTCTTGGGAGTAGTTTACAGCCAAACATGTCCAATAATAAGAGTTTATGGTCTAAAGTTTGATTCCTTGAGGTGTTCACGGCCATAGTGCTTCCTAGGGAAGTGTTCATGGCCTTGATGTATAGAAACCTTTAATAAGTGTGTTTCGTTGTTTAGGTGATTTGTATTTGACGTAACTTAAACTTCTTATTGTTTTCATCAACTTAGGAGGCGTTAGGGTAGTATAATTCTCAAAAACATTACATTACCAAGATATAATATTAGCATAGATACAACTATTACATGTACGGGGCTCTTTTGGCTTGGTTTCTAGACTTGGAAATTTCCAGTTGTGACAAGAAAATATAGGATTTTCTGGAGGAACAGGCAAACTTTTCTAAAGAACTTATAGTTTACTTTTCATAACTAAAATACTTATGAACTCACCAGCTTAAATGCTGATCTACTCTTTCAAAATAACTTGTATTCTCAGGAAACTAGTAGACAGGTACGCGTACTGGGATTCAGAAGATGGAGCATTGTAGCTTCATGTATTGTTTTGTTATTTACTTTGGAGTCAATCTTTTGTAAATTTAATAAATTGTAAACACTTTAATATTAATGCAATCGTTGTTTGTTACTCTGATTACTATGATGCATGTGTTGTAATACTACATATGACGTCCTCCGCCCCAAACGTTTCCGCTGTTCCGGTTTAGGGGTGTGATAGATTGGTATCAGAGCATTATTTATAGTGAACTAAGTATATCAACCTAAAAAAGATACACAACTATAAATACAATGGGGCCGAAGTGCTCTGACTAAAAGTATATTTTTAAAATATAATAATATTTTATAAAAGTATACATACCTGCATACATATATACATACTAGAACAAGTATCACAGGAAGAACAAAACAGAAGTATTTAAAGGTTGGAAACTGCGGTCAAACCTGGATAGTTATGTAATCATATCTGGGATCAATATAGCTTGATCAACTATATTCATTTGGGATATGACCAACATGTGTTTGGGAGTGATGTGGTGTTGCAACAGTCTTAAAACATACCTAACTCTATACACAAGGGATTTCTAGATCAGAACATAAAGTTAAAATACTATAGGAGTATTTTATGATACTATAAGATAACAACAAGTTTAAAACTTACCGATTTCATTACATTAAAATACTATTGGAGTATTTTAGGCACTATAAATAACTTATGTGAAATTTTAAAAGACCCTTCTGGTAGGTCTATAATTCCGGAGTGTATACTCCCAAGGTTTTATATAATTGACATTTTATAGACTTTAATTTGTGATATAAGCTCTACTTCTTGTTCCTTGTTTGGTTGTGGTTTTAGAGTAGGATCACTTATTCGAAGGTCTATTTAATCTTAATTTATATACAACTTGTATACATTACACAATTATAGGAGGCCCGGTAAGGATCACCCCCATAATGTTTAACTTAATCTCATAGATTCTTTAGACACTTCCATTCTCGCACGACAAACCCAGATAGATGTAACCACTCCATCATAGCAGTCCGTAGAGGAGTCAAGGAGGAACAATAAGATGTTCATAGGGAATGTTCCAAGGAGCGATCAACCGAAGAAACCAAAACGTCTTATGCGTCACACTAATAAATAATAACCTTGATTGACTTAGTGAGCTAGTGAATACACTGCTCACATTATGTGATAAGATTATTTCTTTTTTGTGCAACTGGTAACAAATTTTCAATTCACAAATATTCATTCGAGGATAGCCACTTCTAATTCATAAAGTTTATTTTATATAGACTCCCATTATGAATTGTTTGTCAGAACCCAATGAAAGTCAGAACCAGATACACTCAGAACTAGGATAACTTAGTCATTCAGCTTTCGGCTTATAATCACTGCTATAGACTTATCTCCATTTCATCTTTGTATTCTTTCTAGCAAAAGATGCCTCGCGGTAGACCTGTAAGGCGCGTAGTCAATTCCACAACAGAGAATCCACCACCACAATTCGATACTGCTGCTCTCCAAGCAGCGGTAACAGCCGCAGTAACAGCTACTATAACTCATATTCGCTCAAGTGGTACTAGTGGATCTCGTAGCGGTACCCACCTAACTAACCCCGGAGTTACCCATGGACACCCACAGGAGTGTTCATACAAGTACTTCAAGAACTGCAAACCCAAATCCTTTAATGGAAATGGGGGAGTCATTGCTCTGATGCGATGGTTCGAGAAAACAGATTCGGTCTTCGAAATCTGTCTGTGCCCAGAAGGGAGCACAGTGAAGTTTGCTGCCTGCACCTTCTCCGACAGAGCCCTAACATGGTGGTATATCCATGTTAAGTCACTGACCCTATCGGTGGCTAACTCGATGGGTTGGGAGAACCTGAAAGAGATGATGTTGGAAGAATACTGCCCTAGGGGAAAAGTTCAAAAGCTGGAGCAAGAGCTATGGGAGCATACCATGGTCGGCTCAGACATAGTGGGCTACACTCACGGGTTTAGCGACCTGGCAGCACTGGGCCCCGTGATGGTTACCCCGGAGAGTAAGAAGATAGAAAGGTACATCTGGGGTTTAACTACCCCGATTCAGGGGGATGTATTGTCTTCTAACCCAACTACCTTCGATAGCGCCAAACGCCTGGCCCAACGACTCATTGACCACGGAGTCCGCCATGGCGTGGTTGTCCCCGTTCCCGAGCCATCAAAGGGAGGGGACTATAAACGAAAGTCGGGGAACAAGAGGAAGGAATAAACGACACAGGAACACGCAGGAGCAACAAGTGGTTACTGTACACGCCGCCGCAACACCTGCCACTCCAGCGTCTGTCAGTCGATATGCTAGAACTCTCCCTAAGTGTGGTAAGTGTAACTACCACCACACTGGAGTATGCCGAGTAATGCAGTGCATGAATTGCCGCAGGAAGGGGCACACTTCCTGTTTCTGCAGGGCGCCGACACAACCGATCTCCTAAATCCCCGGAGTTGAAGTAAACCAGGCCTGCTATGGCTGTGGTGAGACAGGACACTACAAGAGGGAATGCTCGATAACGAAGAACTCTGGCGCGGATGGACAAATTCTGATGATCACCGCAGGGGAAGCTGCCCCGGAAACACCAGCGAACATCGGTACGTCTCCTAAATAAAAATTACTTTAAAAATTTAAGTTTATATTAATATTAATATTAAAACTTGGGGAAAATTTAAAAGTAATTATAAATTATTAACTCGTCTGAACAAATCACGACATTCATAAGAGAACTAAAGATCCGTACAGGTGAGCTATGCTGGCTTAGTATATACATCAGGGTTGTGCATAGCTAAGATTTTGCAGACTAAGAGTGAGTGATTTCGCCTCATTTCCTGTTCCTTTTTTGGTTGGGGATTTAGGGCAGATTCACTCAGTCGACCGTCTTATTCATCTTAATTATACATAACTTGTATATGCCAGACGATCATAGAGGTACCGCGGTACGATTTGTGGCAGTGGTAATATCAAGGAGAAAACTGAAAGCACTAGAAAGTGTACACATAATACATTGTCGAGCACACTAGGGATACACCATCGTATAACAAACGTTTCTTTCAAATCGGCCTATTATTTGTTTCTATAAAGAGTCTGTTGTCATCATTCGTTGTGGGTTAGCGTGGTCCTCACCATACCAAGTTCATGTGTTTCAAAAATCCATCGCCTTAACCGACCGATTAACGAAAACCCTCGTCACTCATAACGACAACCCGATCCAGACCTCAGAATTATCTCTTGTCTTCTAAACCCCGAAGTACTCATGCGAGGAGTACCTTGCCCTCCGAAATCTTGCCACCGTAAACTCAGCAGACCTTCCTGAACTACCACTCGTCCCACAGATCACGAATACAGCCCACCTATCACTATTAAGTGTATAAGCGAGGGTGGTATATAATTATGATTATGCGGATTTAGTATGTGTGTTTCCGACCTATCTCATGTTCCTTGTTTGGTTGTGGACCTGGGCCAAAGTCGCACATCCGACCGTCTTACTAATCTTAATTATATACGACTTGTATATACGAGGTGATGATAGATGGACCAGGTATGAATCCTATCACAAACTTCGGGGCAGAGTTTCCCAGGTCTACGAGTGGGTATTCTGTGTGACATCCCCAATTTCAAGGCCAGAAAAGACCGATTTCGTTTATTCTTTTTAAAATAAAATCAGATAAATCTTTTTAAAAGATGTTGCGGAATTGGTCCCCAAAACAAAACATGATAAAAGTTTGTCAAAACCTTTCTTTAAGAAATATATAATTTCCTTTTATATCAAAACCTCGGGATGTCATGTTCCGATACAGATTAAAAGCATAAACAAGACATTATAAGCCTTACACAGTTATTTACAACTACTGGCCTATAATCCAAAAATCACTCATTGTCATCATCCGACTATGCTCGGGGTCCACTACTTGTAATATAAAAAGCTGAGTGGGTCAGGCTTGGAAGCCTGGTGAGCATATAGGGTTTTCAACCCACAATAAATAATAAACTCTTTAAGTTTATCAATCAACAAATAATTTATTAATTTCATCAACCAAAAACAACCCTAATTACCCGTTCCCGTTATCCTCACCTTACGTCCCTAAAAGAACTATCACAAGGGACCTAGGCTAAGGATTTTCATTAGGGGTGACAACATTGTTTTCCTCAACAATTTATGTCAAACAAGACAACCAATAAGGTGACAACTTTGCTTTCCTCAGCAAATTATGTCAAACAAGACAAACATCAGGGTGGCAACATTGCTTTCCCTCAGCAATTTATGTCAAACAAAACAACCTAACATAAAACAACCAATAAGGTGACAACATTGCTTTCCTTCAGCAATTTATGTCAAATAAACAACCAAAGTGGTGACAACATTGCTTTCCTCAGCAATTTATGTCAAACAAACATCGAGGTGACAACATTGCTTTTCTCTCAGCAATTTATGTCAAAAGGGTGACAACATTGCTTTTCCTCAGCAATTTATGTCAAATAAAACAAACACCGGGGTGACAACATTGCTTTCCCTCAGCAATTTATGTCAAATAGGCACAAAGTCACATCGTCACCAGGGTTTATCTAATAGGCACTACGTCTCATAGTCGCCAGACTTTATCTAATAGGCACGAAGTCACATCGTCGCCAAGGTTTATCTAATAGGCACGAAGTCACATCGTCGCCAAGGTTTATCTAATAGGCACGAAGTCACATCGTCGCCAAGGTTTATCTAATAGGCACGAAGTCACATCGTCACCAAGGTTTATCTAATAGGCACGAAGTCACATCGTCGCCAAGGTTTATACAACAAGCACTAAGTCCATAGCTGCCAACATACTAAATCTGTAGCTACCAACGTACATCTATACTGTACTAAATTCATAGCTACCAACGTACATCTATACTATACTAAATTCATCGCTACCAACGTACATCTATACTGTACTTCTATCCCTCATACTTTATCTACCCATGTTTTACCCAACATATTTGAAGATAAAATATATATACATTTTAAATCATTTTAAACATGTATAAAACATTCATTCAACATCCATCTCAAATAAACAAACAACATGTATACACATATCACGTATTTTATATAAAATAATATATACACATATCACGTATTTTATATAAAATACTTCATATCTATGTGTAAGATGAAAGTGACTACACACTCACCTGATTTAATGAAAATCGGGCAGCAATTCGTTTCCTAAAACGATCGTTTATAATAAAACCGGGAGTTTTATTGAGAAACCGGGCTCTGCGAGGGTCGGGCTTCGAAACCAGAAAGATAAATTTTCCGGCTTCTCGGGCACTTCGGGACGTGTTTCGGGTGCTATAATTGAAACCGGGGCTTCGGGGGATGTGAAAATGGCTAAAATATTGAAAAAGGGGTCAAAATTGTCAATTTCCTAAAATTATCCGAGAAGGCTCGCAGCCTTCTATTTATAGGAGGAGGCTTCGGACCGAGGGGGGCAGGTGGCAGCAGCAGCGAAGGGCAGGTGGCTCCAGGTGGCTCGCATGCGAGGTTCCAGGTGCCTCGTGCGAGGCTCGGACACGCGAAGACACGCGGCATCTTCGGATTGGACCTGCGCTTCGGACAGAGACACGCGTCGGTCTCGGATTGGGCCACGCTTCGGATGCGAGGGCTCGCCACCAATGCCACACGCGTCAACCTCTGATTGGACCGAACCTTCGGTGCGAGGAGGGTGCGACACGCCTTGCCAGCTGGCCTCCGGTGACTCAGCAGTTCGGACACGTGGCACTCATACAGCGAAGGTGACGTGGCCTATGCGAAATTTCTCGGATTTTGAAATAATTTCTCGATTTTCGCGCCAAAAATTCTAAAATCCATAACTTTCGCATACGAGCTCCGTTTTTGACGTTCTTTATATGCACGCGTAGGTAAAATTATGCTCTACGACTTTCGTTTAGACTTCGTCAGCTAATTTTGATTTTAATTTTTATATTTTTATTTTTAACAGACCGGGACAGGAAATCCGTTAAAAATTCATAACTTCTTCATTCGACGTCCGTTTTCGTCAGAATTTTTACCGTTGTGCTACTATTTACGAGACCTTAGATTCTAATTTAGGTCGTTTCGGCTAAAAATCACTCGATCTAAAATTCGAGTTTTTTAGCTGTCTACTGCTAAGCCAAAACTTCGAAAAATCATAACTTCCTCATACGAAGTCGGATTTGGGCGTTCTTTTTATACCTACTCTCGGTTTAACGAACACTACGAGTTTCGTTTAGATCACTAAGGCTAAAAAGTAGTTTATCAAAAACTCACTTTTTACGACATTCGGCACCGTGCCGGTTTTGTCGCGAAACTTCGACAAGTCATAACTTCTTCGTTATAACTCGGATTTCGGCGTTCTTTATATTTTCGAAAACCTCAAGACATATACTACAACTTGGTTAAGATTAATCCTTCTAATTAATCTTCCATCAAAAAGTCATTTTTGATGCTTATCGTCTCTAAATTGACTAGCCCGGATCTACGGGCGTTACATTCTGCCATTTAGAGGAGCACGACCGCAGGAGTACTGCTAAGAAAGCTAATTTCGGGACGAAATTCCATCTAACGGGGGGATGATGTGACAACCCGAAATTTCTACCTTGTAAGTCAATTCAATCAATCGAGAGTCAGACTTGTTCTCTACTATCTTTTAGACTGTGTTAAGGGTCATATATAGGTTTCTAAGCCTTGTACACTTATGGATTGGATGTTGAGAAGTGTTAGCTTGAGTTCATTGAGTTGCAATCGAGCCAGAAAGCACGATCAAAAAGGAGTTCACGACCGTGAACCCATCCTTGGCCGTGAACATCCTCCATATATATAAGAAACTGGCTCATTTTCTTCACTTGTTCAACTTTAGCCGTGAACACACCTATTCTCTCTCAACTTTCTTCAACCGTGAACACTCTAAAGACTTCCAATAAGTAAGTATCTCATCCATCATCTTATTGTCCATTAGAAACACTTGATTCCCCATGAAACAAACACCACTTTGCATGAATCTTCAAGAGTTCATGGCCGTGAACCCTTCATTGGGCCGTGAACCCTTCTTAGATGCAAGTTTGGCCATGAACCATCCTTCCATGCCCGTGAACCCTTCATAGGATCAAGGTTGGGCCATGAAAACATCATGTGTTCTATGGCCGTGAACCATTCTAAGGCCATGAACACTCCTTGTGTGGCCATGAACACCCTTCATTCAATCATATGTGATTCTAACACTCCATTGAGAGTGTTTCCTAGTTCCTAAGGATGTTTCCCTTTACATGTTAGTTGTTATATACACTAATTGTATGCATATATGTGTCATTATATGCTTAATAGGATCCGTTTGTGCTCGAGACTTCACTTGGCATACTTAACATCCAATATCGATATCTCATTCGAATCACTCACTACAGGTGAGTTCATACCCCTATAATCTATCTTTTAAATGCTTTTAAACGCTTTTAAAGAGGGGGGGATACAAGTTGAACACAATATTAGTGTGTTAATATTTACCTGTGATAACCATCACATTAAAAGATTTCCTATGCTTTTGTAAGTGATCAAATCAATTCAAAAACTCTTTTAAAAGATGTTAGTTTGTTGTTTATAAAACTTCATTCTTAAAGTACATGCTTGACTCAGTAGATAATTGAGTCTTTTCTTCAGGCCAGTAACAGTTCAAGGGAACATACTAGTAAACTATAATAGGTATAGTTTAGAGGGTTACTACTTACTATTTCTAGAACAATGAAACTTACAGGAGTCAGTTCATACATAAGTCAGTTCAAACATACTATAACTAGAACAAGAAGGAACATACTATAACTAGAACAGGAAGGAACATACTATAACAAGAACAGGAAGGAACATACTATAACAAGAACAGAAAGGAACATACATACTATAACAAGAACAAGATAACAATAATGTGAAACTACTAGTTCACGACATAGCAATATACTTGTTATGTCATGTTTTGTAATCAGAGTCTCCTGGAGGGAGAGCGGGCATTGTGTGTATAGATCTATACGGGACTGACAATCTCATATCCCAACTGTTAGCTATAGTCCGACAGACAAGCCAAGGGGTGACAAATGTCACATTAGTTTCGACGCCAGCAGGTCTTCGTGTTAAATATTAGTCAATCAGCATGGTTATAACCACATCACATGTTAACCTTAATTAACAAATTGGTTTTAAGGTAGTTAGTGCTTCAGTAGTTATTTTATACAACATTACTGTACACTCTTATTTTCCCATTACATTCATATAGTTATATTCTCACATAAAAGGTAATGCAAACTATTTCCTAGTAAAGATAGTCATAAACTTGGCAAAAATATACATTCTTACGAGAGAACAAACAAACAAAACAGTCGGGTGTTGGTACCTTTAGTTAGAAAGGGGGGCTATAATGCTAACTGTAGCACCCGATTCGTGGTACGTATTTAAATTCATGAAATGTTGCAGCTCACTGTGGGACTCGGCGAGTTGGAGGCTCGACTTTTGATCGGGGGTTTAAGTGACCTACTCGACGAGTCGGAAGACCGACTCGACAAGTAAGAGCTGTCTGAACAAAACCCTAATATTTAGGGTTTGCACCCTATTTAAACACTTTATCTCGTCCCAAACTAGCCTCCATCACCCTTTCAACTCAGAGAAACCCTATATTGAAACCCTAAACCCTTTTTGAGTGATTTTGAGCTTTTGTGCCATTTTGTGCTAGTTAGAAGGTTGAATAGAAGAAGAAGGAGCTTGGGATTTCAGAAGGAGCAAGCTGATCCAGAGGTTTTGCTTCATTTCCTGTTTATAGGAGGTAAAAAGTCTAGACCTTGCTTCTTCTTTCATTAGATACTGTTTTTGGAGTAACTTAGGGCTTTTGGAAGCCATTTTGGAGCCATACTTAGATGCAACCACGATTTTGGGATAAGGACTTCAGATCTGGAACCAATGAGGGTTCCCATGGCATAAAGGTGCCAAATTTATGGCCATGGGAGACCCATGCATCATATATACTCCTTTTCATGGCTTTTTGAGCCAAAGGTCGCATGCATGTACATCAAGTTTGAAGCTTTACGTATAAAATGGACCCTAGAAGGCCAGATCAATGGTTTTGACGTGTTAAGACCGATTATAATCGACTGTATAGTTTTGGACAAAGAGGGACTCGACGAGTCACTTGGGTGACTCGACGAGTCGGGACGTTTTCCCCCCAAAACGACTTCTGGAAATGGTTTTGGTTGAGTGGAAGGAACACTCAGCCTGCTAGGGGTTTGTTTTGGAATTGGAAATCATAGGACTCAGTGAGTGTATGAACAGACTCGGCGAGTCCAAGGCAATCTCGCAACTCATGAAAAAGGACTCGACGAGTTGTTCATAGAACTCGGCGAGTCATAGACTGGACACACTCATATGATGAAGATGAACTCGACGAGTTCAAGGATGAACTCGGCGAGTCAGTTGAAGATGGTCCCGATGCTATGGTTAAGGTGAACTCATCGAGTTCTTGCTAGACTCGACGAGTAGAGTTGGGGAGTGTATCATTTTGGAAAGAATAGGGACTCGACAAGTTGGTGGACCAACTCGCCGAGTCAAGTCAACTAGATGTTGACTTTGACCAAAGTTGACTTTGACATTGACTTTGACTTGGATTTGGGTTGACCCTTGTAAGGGTTATAAGTATGCATTAGTAATCAGAAAAGGTCATTGTGTAGAGATTAAGGAGTAAAGACGAGTTGATTCTCGTGCCAAGGACTGTGCAGATACTACACGACATCGAGGTGAGTTACTTTCCAGTAGAAGTGGGTCTAAGGCACCAAGGTCGGCCCACTAGTATGAGTTATAGATGAGATAATTGTCATTGTGATAATTGTCTGGTATGTATTATCCATTATGCTTACGTGCTAGTATGCTATGATGCTATGTGATATACAATAGGAAGGGTAGGATAGACCTCAATACCGGTCGAAAGGACTGAAGGGGTAGTTAGTACCCAGTCGTGTTAGACACCTTATGCTATGTGTTATGATTTTATGCGATAGTAGTAGGGGGTGAAATACTCCCCGAAGACCGGTCGAGAGGACCGAAGGGGTAGGCCAGCACCTAGATATGCTAGGCAAGGTTACTGGTCGAGAGGACCGAAGGGGTAGGCCAACACCCAGGTATGCTAGGCAAGGTTACCGGTCGAGAGGACTGAAAGGGTAGGTCAGGCACCCATATATGCCTGGCAGTATGTGTTATGTATGGTATGTGGTATGATGGGGAACTCACTATGCTTCGTGCTTACAGTTTTCAGCTTGTTTCCGGTACCTCTTCAACAAAGGGGAAGGAGTCGGCGCAGTAGCTGCACATCACACGCACACTAGATTTCCGTATTATGTGATTCATGGGATTGTACTCTAATTTTAGTACTGTTTGATGATAAGAATTGATACATGTTTTCATGGTTATATGATATTAACAATGTTTTTGGTAAACTAATTTTTTACATGTTAAATAATTAAAAACGAAATTTTTGGACTTGAAAATTAGGATGTTACAAGTTGGTATCAGAGCCTTGGTTTGAGGGATTCGGACACACCTTCGGGGGTGACTGGACTCAAATCGAGGATTTGGAAGATTTTTCACAAGAAAAATGTTTTTCCAAAAGACAAAGTGAAAAGTTTTGAGAAAGAACGAGGTGTGTGATGTGCGCGACCGGCTGAGCTCAAGTAAGTTTTCCCCAAGATACCCATACATGTTATGTTATGATATGCTACGATTATGAGAACTGCATGCTAGATTAGGGCTAAGGATCTAGGAAGGATGCCTTATATGCTTATTGCCTATGTGTGAGAACTGCATGCTAGATTCGGGCTAAGGATCTAGGAAGATGCCTGATATGCCTGCTATATGTGTTCTTGAGCTGCAAGAGGTTACTGAGTAGTCAGTTATATGAAAGCTTGGATAAAGTATGTCTGATTGGGTTACTCAATGCCCGAATGCTGTTGCTTTGTGCTAATAGGAGTTCTAACTATCTTTAGTTAACTAATGAATGAATACATCACATTACATATTGCGAGGATTGAATAATTTCAGAAGGTTAGGTCTAGCTCTATTTCGCAGCTCTTGTCTGAGTCCAACCGTTGTAGGGTAGGACCTCTCATTCGAAGAATTATCTGGTCTTAGTAATATGTAATGGTATTCGTAAGGTAGTTAGGTAAGGGTAGCAGGAACTCCTTACACAGCTGATGGCGGCGAGTGGATTGGAGAGTTACCCTAGGTAAAAACTAGGATGAGATTAGCAAGAGTGCAACGGTAGTAGAAGGGACTTGGTGAAGTCAAAGCAATCCTTGAGGAAAGTACGGATAGATGTGGAAGGTAGTATGGGCCCGTACTACTGAAAGCATAGGATCCGTACTCGAGTCAAGGAGGGTCGATATAGAACCAGGAAACTTGTAGAGTGTATGAGACCTCCTGTGGTTTATGTATGATTCTGACGATTATGTGTTATGTTTCAGAATGGTGATGATCACACGTCATGGAGGGGAAGGTTCAGGATTAGGATCTGATTCAGGATCGGGCTTGGGGGAAGGTTCCGAGCCAGTGGACGAGGGACTACGCGAGTTCATCGCGTCTGAGATCACGAGAGGTATCCTTGAGTCGACCCCGGTGATTTTCGGGTCGATCAAGGAAAGGATCATAGAGCTGATGGAGGATCGCCTCAGGGCATTCAGGAGCGATATGAAATTCAGTCAGTCAGGATCACGCACACTGTCCTTCAAGGACTTCAAGGGAAGTGGTGCGTCGGATTTCCATGGGGCTAAGGACCCCATCGCAGCCAGGAGATGGATTGCAGACATTGAGTCTGCACAGTTGACGAGCTTCTGCCCTGAGGGGTCGAAGGTGCGATATGTCGCAGGTTGTTTGAGAGATAGGGCCAGGGACTGGTGGGAGTCGGTTGGTGACTCGTTGGGAGCCTCAGCTATTGAGGCTATGACTTGGTCGGACCTTGTGACAATGCCCATGGTTGAGTTTGCGCCAGCTGTGGAGCTTCAATAGTTAGCCTGGGATTTCCTTGATATGAGGCAGACGACAGAGACAGTGGCGGAGATTACCGCCAAGTTCCGAGAGAGGGCATTGTTGGTGCCCCAGTATGCGGGAGACGAGGATATACGGAGGACCCGCTATCACGACATGTTGAGAGCTGATATTCGGGAGCATGTCAGCTTCTCACCATGTCTGACCCTAAAATCCATGATTGCCAAGGAGAGGAAGATTGATATGGAGCACATTCGGAAGAGGAAGGCTGAGACAGAGCACGCTACTGGGGTTCGGGGAAGAAGTCCATGGGATCAGATACTAGGCCGAAGGGCCAACAGAGTCGGGGTCGCTGGGGGAAGTGCGGCAAGACCCATGAGGGGGTATGCCGGATGGGATCATCGGGCTGCTACAAGTGCGGCAAGACGGGGCACTTCAGCAGGGATTGTACCGCCCCTGCGCCCACTTTCCAGACATCAGAGTTGTTGTGTTTCCACTGCAACCAACTAGGCCATAAAAAGGCCAATTGCCCTCAGTTGATAGCAGCAGGGCCAGTGAAGGCGCCAGCTCCAGCAACCATGCGGATTACTGATCGCCGGCAGGGCAAGACAGAGGCTCAAGTGGTGAGGAGCCGAGCCTTCCAGTTGACTACCGAGGAGGCACGCTCCACACCCGATATGGTGACGGGTATGATTTCTTATCCCTAGATTTTATTTTATGTGGCTTATAATATTTATGTGCCATGTGATATGTCTTGTTTAGGATCGTTCCATGTGAACGGTATCCCAGTTCAGATGTTGTTTGATTCGGGCGCTACCCGATCATTTGTCTCTCTTGCGCATAGCAAGAGGTTCCCTGAGTCTTCGGGCATGTTGGATTGGCCCCTAGAGGTCGAGATTGCGGACGATCGATCGGTGCGAGCATCAGAGGTTTTCAGGGATTGTGTTTTGAGGTTGTTTGAGGAGCGCTATTTAGTAGATTTGGTTCCCATCCCGTTGCGTGGGAACAAGGTGATTATAGGCATGGACTGGTTGAGCCCCAATGGGGCGGTGATAGACTGGGCACAACAATTAGTGTGTTTCAGGATCCCAGGTGGAGGAGAGCTGGTGATTCAGGGCGAGAGGCCACAACGTGGACCAGCATTATGTTTAGCAGCGAGGGCTAGGCACTACCTTCAGCATGGTTGCGCTGGGTATGTCGCCTAGGTCATCGATACTCGGGAGGCGGGCAAGGCGTTGGTGAGCGATGTACCCGTGGTGCGAGATTATGTTGATGTATTCCCAGAGGAGCTGCCTGGGATACCCCCGGAGCGACAAGTGGAGTTCCGGATCGACCTAGTCCCTGGTGCGGCTCCGACAGCCAAGGCCCCATATCGGTTGGCTCCTCCCGAGATGCAGGAGTTATCTACGCAGATGCAGGAGCTGCTAGACAAGGGTTTTATCAGACCGAGCAGTTCACCCTGGGGCCCAATACTATTTGTGAAGAAGAAGGATGGGTCGCATCGGATGTGTATAGATTACCGGGAGCTGAACAAGGTAACAGTGAAGAACCGTTACCCACTCCCGAGGATAAATGACTTGTTTGATTAGCTTCAGGGAGCATCTTGGTTCTCCAAGATTGATCTACGGTCTGGACACCACCAGATGAGGGTTAGAGAGGAGGATGTACACAAGACTGCTTTTCGAACTCGGTATGGCCATTACGAGTTCGTGGTGATGCCCTTCGGGCTCACCAATGCTACTGTCGCATTCATGGATCTCATGAACCGCGTGTGCAGGACGATGCTGGATCGGTCCGTGATAGTTTTCATTGATGACATCTTGGTTTACTCCAAGACGCAGGAGCAGCATGAGGAGCACTTGCGAGAGGTGTTAGATACCCTGAGGAGGAGAGCTTGTATGCCAAGTTCTCCAAGTGCGAGCTCTGGTTGCGCGAGGTGCAATTTCTTGGGCACCTTGTCAACCAGAACGAGATATTGGTTGACCCGGCCAAGGTGGAGGTTGTGATGAGATGGGAGGTTCCGAAGTCTCCATCTGAGATTCGGAGTTTCCTCGGATTGGCGGGCTATTACCGGAGATTCATTCAGGACTTCTCCAAGATAGCCGTACCTTTGACCCGGCTGACGAAGAAAGTCGTTGTCTTTCCCTGGGGGCCTGAGCAGCAGGCGACATTCGAAACAATGAGACAGAGACTATGCGAGGCACCGATCCTCGTCCTGCTCGAGGGTGTGGAAGATTTTGTGGTATATTGTGATATGTCCATTTCAGGTTTGGGCGCAGTTTTGATGCAGAGAGGGCATGTCATCGCCTACGCCTCGAGGCAGCTGAAGCCTCACGAGGAACTACCCGACGCATGATTTGGAGTTGGGGGCGGTCGTCTTCGCCCTCAAGATTTGGCGACACTACCTCTATGGGGTCCGATGTACCATCTACACGGACCACAAGAGTTTGAGGTACCTCATGGATCAGCCGAATCTGAACATGAGGCAGCGTCGGTGGTTAGACGTGGTGAAGGATTACGATTGTGGGATCCTTTACCACCTGGGGAAGGCCAATGTCGTGGCCGATGCGCATAGCCGCAAGGCAGCGCCGATCAGAGACATCTGCATGAGGATGACCGTCGTGACTCTGCTGTTGGAGCGGATTCGAGAGGCCCAGCAGGAGGCTATCAAGGAGGAACATCATAAGAGTGAGCGCATTGTGGGCCAGGTTTCCTCCTTCGATTATGCCAGCCGAGGGTTATTGACACTACACCGCAGGGTGTGGGTTCCATAACATGGGGGTGTGCGCCAGGTTCTGATGGAGGAGGCGCACAAATCCCGATTTTCCATTCATCCCGGGGCGACGAAGATGTACATAGATCTTCGTCCTGATTACTGGTGGCCCTGCATGAAGCGGGATGTAGCCTGGTATGTCGAGAGATGCCTAACCTTTAGGAAGGTCAAGGCCGAGCACCAGAGGCCTCACGACAAGATGCAGCCGCTAGACATTCCCATGTGGAAATGGGAAGATATTACTATGGATTTCATCACCAAGCTTCCCAGGACTGCACGGGGAGTGGATTCGATTTGGGTCATCGTGGATCGGTTGACCAAGAGTGCCCACTGCATACCGATCCAGGAGAGCATCTCAGCCGAGAAGTTGGCCGATATCTACATCCGAGAGGTAGTAACTCGACACGGAGTGCCAATCTCCGTGATTTCAGACAGAGATGTATGGTTCACTTCCAGATTTTGGAAGAAATTCCATGACGAGTTGGGTACTCGTCTGCACTTTAGCACCGCTTTTCACCCGCAGACGGATGGTCAGAGCGAGAGGACCATCCAAAACTTAGAGGATATGCTGCGAGCATGTGTTCTAGACTTTGGTGGTAGCTGGGATACCTATCTTCCATTAGCTGAGTTCTCCTACAACAACAGCTATCACGCGAGTATCGATCGTCCTCCTTTTGAGATGTTGTACGGGAGGAAGTGCAGGACCCCAATATGTTGGGGTAAAGTCGGACAGAGGGACATGGGGAGCACCGAAGTGGTGCTCAAGACAACATAAATGATTCAGCGGGTTACGAGTAGGCTTCAGACTGCTCAGAGTCGGCAGAAAAATTATGCCGACAAGCGCCGTTCGGACTTGGAGTTCCAGGTCGGGGATATGGTCCTCCTGAAGGTGTCGCCTTGGAAAGGCGTTATTCGATTCAGGAAGCGGGGAAGTTGGGCCCCAGGTACATTGGACCTTTCAGGGCTGTCGCCCGGGTGGGCAAGGTGGCGTATAGGATGGACCTGCCAGCCGAACTCAGTCAGATTCATAGTACTTTTCACGTCTCCCAGTTACGTAAGTGTCTGTTGGACGACTCGGCAGTGGTGCCTTTGGAGGATATTCAGGTGGATAACAGCCTGAATTACATCGAGCGAGCAGTAGCTATCCTCGACAGGAAGTCGAAGGATCTGAGGAACAAGAAGGTGGAGCTGGTGAAGGTGCAATGGTAGCACCGCAAGGGGTCGTAATGGACTTGGGAGCCGGAGGAAGAGATGAGGGAACATTACCCCGAGCTTTTTCCAGATTCAGCAGCAGACTTCGAGGACGAAGTCTAAAATAAGTGGGGGAGATTTGTAGCACCCGATTCTTGGTACGTATTTAAATTCAAGAAATGTTGCAATTCATTCTAGGACTCGGCGAGTTGGAGGCCCAACTCATCGAGTAGGCTTGACTTTTGATCGGGGGTTTAAGTGACCTACTCGACGAGTCAGAAGACCCACTCGACGAGTAGGAGTTGTCTGGACAAAACCCTAATATTTAGGGCTTGCGCCCTATTTAAACACTTTATCTCGTCCTAAACCAACCTCCATCATCCTCCCAACTCAGAGAAACCCTAGATTGAAACCCTAAACCCTTTTTAAGTGATTTTGAGCTTTTGTGCCTTTTTGTGCAAGTTAGAAGGTTGAAGAGAAGAAGAAGGAGCTTGGGATTTCAGAAGGAGCAAGCTGATCCAGAGGTTTACTTCATTTCCTGTTTATAGGAGGTAAAAAGTCCAGACCTTGCTTCTTCTTTCATTAGATACTCTTTTTGGAGTAACTTAGGGCTTTTGGAAGCCATTTTGGAGCCATACTTGGATGCAACCATGATTTTGGGATAAGGACTTCAGATTGGGAACCAATGAGGGTTCCCATAGCATAAAGGTGCCAAATTTATGGCCATGGGAGAGCCATGCATCATATAAACTCCTTTTCATGGCTTTTTGAGCCAAAGGCCCCATGCATGTACATCAAGTTTGAAGTTTTACGTATAAAATGGACCCTAGGAGGCTAGATCTATGGTTTTGACGCGTTAAGACCCATTATAATCGACTGTATAGTTTTGTAAAAAGAGGGACTCGGCGAGTCACTTGGGTGACTCGGCGAGTCGGGATGTTTTCCCCCCAAAACGACTTCTGGAAATGGTTTTGGTTGAGTGAAAGGAACACTCAGCCTGCTAGGGGTTTGTTTTGGAACTGGAAATCATAGGACTCGGCGAGTGTATGAACAGACTCGGCGAGTCCAAGGAAATCTCCTAACTCATCAAAACGGATTCGACGTGTTGTCCATAGAACTCGGCGAGTCGTAGACTGGACACACTCATATGATGAAGATGAACTCGACGAGTTCAA
Organism: Lactuca virosa; assembly: GCF_052849685.1. Lineage (NCBI taxonomy): Eukaryota > Viridiplantae > Streptophyta > Magnoliopsida > Asterales > Asteraceae > Lactuca > Lactuca virosa. The sequence goes on along the minus strand of NC_136427.1, from coordinate 124,674,283 downwards.
GGATGAACTCGGCGAGTCGGTTGAAGATGATCCTGATGCTATGGTTAAGGTGAGCTCGTCGAGTTCTTGCTAGACTCGACGAGTATAGTCGGGGAGTGTATCATTTTGGAAAGAATAGGGACTCGACGAGTTGGTGGACCAACTCAGTGAGTCAAGTCAACTGGATGTTGACTTTGACCAAAGTTGAATTTGACTTTGACTTTGACTTAGATTTGGGTTGAACCTTGTAAGGGTTATGAGTATGCATTAGTAATCGGAAAAGGTCATTGTGTAGGGATTGAGGAGTAGATACGAGTTGATTGTCGTGCTAAGGACTGTGTAGATACTACACGACATCGAGGTGAGTTACCTTCTAGTAAAAGTAGGTCTAAGGCACCAAGGTCGGCCCACTAGTATGAGTTATAGATGAGATAATTGTGTTTGTGATAATTGTCTGGTATGTGTTATCCGTTATGCTTACGTGTTAGTATGCTATGATGCTATGTGATATACGATAGGAGGGGTATGATAGACCTCGGTACTGGTCGAAAGGACCGAAGGGGTAGTTAGTACCCAGTCATGTTAGACACCTTATGCTATATGTTATGATTTTATGCGATAGTAGTAGGGGTGAAATAGTCCCCGAAGACCGGTCGAGAGGACCGCAGGGGTAGGCCAGCACCCAGATATGCTAGGCAAGGTTACCGGTCGAGAGAACCGAAGGGGTAGGCCAGCACCCAGGTATGCTAGGCAAGGTTACCGGTCGAGAGGACTGAAGGGGTAGGTCAGGCACCCAGATATGCCTGACAGTATGTGTTATGTATGGTATGTGGTATGATGGGGGAACTCACTAAGCTTCGTGCTTACAGTTTTCAGTTTGTTTCAGGTACCGCTTCAGCAAAGGGGAAGGTGTCGGCGCGGTAGCTGCACATCACACGCACACTAGATTTCCGCATTATGTTATTCATGGGATTGTACTCTGATTTTAGTAATGTTTGATGATATGAATTGATACATGTTTTCATGGTTATATGATATCAACAATGTTTTTGGTAAACTAATTTTTACATGTTAAATAATTAAAAACGAAATTTTGGACTTGAAAATTGGGATGTTACACTAACTTTAAGATTCCTTGATGGATACATTAGGGATATATATTAATCGGATCCGACAAGCAGTAGGATTTGTGCTTTCCGCTTCATTTCCTGTTCCTTGTTTGGTTGTGGGCTTAGAGCAGATTCACACAATCTACTATCTATTCGATCTTAGCTATATATATATATATATATATATATATATATATATATATATATATATATATATATATATATATATATATCCTGTATACACCAAGTAATCATAGGGAGTAACAGGTATGGGTCAGGTCATAGCATAAAAATTCAGTATACCGCTTTCTAGTACAAAAACATACTTTTCAGATAGAACATTAAGTAGGTGAAACTAGAAACTTATCTGTAAAAGGTTTGATAAGCATTATTAAACCAATATAACTTAAAGGACCTTAAATGGTTAATTCTATAATACCTTAGCTTATACATCAGGGTTATATATAATTAATATCCGATAGGAAGTGGAATGTGTGCTTTCCGCCTTACTTCCTGTTCCTTGTTTGGTTGTGGACTTAGGTTAGATTCACACATTTAACTGTTCGTTCGATATTAGATTATGTATAACTAGTATAAACTAAGTGATTATAGGAGGAACTATTATGGTTACCATTTTACCAAAGGAAATATATGATTTTCTTAAAGAATGTTTTCTTCAAATATAATAGAGCTATTACAGTTAACTCCGTCAGTACCAAATGAATACGCCAGGGTTATATACAATGAAGATCTAACAAACAATGGGATGTGTGCTTTCCGCCTTACTTCCTGTTCCTTGTTTGGTTGTGGGCTTAGGGCAGATTCACACAATCGATTGTCTGTTTACTCTGAATTGTATATAACTTTTATCCATTTAGTACTCATAGAAGGAATTGTAGATTCTTTTTTACTTATCATTCATCACATCATAAATGTCACACCCCTGGACCAGACGGCGGAAACGTCCGAAGGCGGGTGACTTCATTGTGCATTATCATAACAATTGAATATAAATGAAACATAGCAAATCCAAACATCATACATTAATATATCAAACTTACATTGTTTTACATCATGTTTATGTTTTTGAAATACACAAAAGACACAACGGTAAGTAAGTTCCAAAATACATCAAAATAATTCAGCATTCGCGGGTCACAAACCTGCTTACTGATTTCCTGAGAATACAAGTCGTTTGAAAAGCGTCAACATAAAATAAGTTGGTGAGTTCATAAGCATTTTGTATAAAAATCTTTGTTAGTTGGAAAACCAGAAAATCCCATATTTTCTTATCAAAATAGTTGTAAGTCTTGTTTTCAATCAAGTATAGTTGCTTGTGTGTGTTAGTTTATCGTTTTCGAAATCGTATACAATTGTTTTCCCCAAAAAATCCTACATTTTCTGATGTGTAAAATAGTAGTATTAAAACCCTAATACTTGTGTGGTAAAAGCTTCGTTTAAAGTATCCAAACAATCGTTGTTATAGTCGAAAATCTGTAACTTATGTTTATTTCTAAAAAATTAACTGTTATATTCTAAGTGAGTGGTTATAACCATACTAATATGATGAAGGCCTACCTTGGCATTTCTCAAGCGCCCGCGTTTGCTTAAAGACATTTGTCACCCTAGACTGGCCGGTCTAGCTGTAGCGAACAGCGAAGGTGCGGGGTGTCAACCCCATATAGATCTATACACAAATTCCCGCTCTCCCTCCAGGAGACTCTTGTTATAACTCTTTACATGACTTAAGGCATACACTAATATATATATATATATATATATATATATATATATATATATATATATATATATATATATATATATATATAGGTACTGTGGAGATTCGTCTGACTAGAATACTAACATGTTTTTGAGCAAATCGTGAAAATCCATTATTTATTAAATAAATAACATTAGTTGTACTCGTGACTAGATCTATCATTTGCATTTATTGAGGATAATCTACTTGGAATCATAATTATTAAAAATGACCCAATATTATCGGTATTGGCAAAAATGGTCCTTCTTTTTTTAAAGTATTAAATAAGACCCATATTTGCCAAAAGGTGTCATAAGTGGTTCAAAACTTGGTGAATTGTTGAAAAAGGCCCATTTCTTCTAAAATGTTCATTTTAGACTAATATTTGTGAAAATATTCAAAGAGGCCCTTGTTTATCCAATAATTTCCTTTTTGACCCTTTAGGAATTGAGATGTTCAATAATATCCCAAATTTATCCCATAATTCAAAATAGTCCTTGTATTTTTATATGGCCGAAAATGGTCCCCCAAAAATATCATTATTTCCATTTTCTAACCACTTCCAAATATTTTGTCCAACAATTTGTTTTAAGCAAATTTTTAAGAAATTCCTTAGGGTTTTTGTCATAAAAATTTGTGACCCATATATTATAACATGCTAGTTCTAGATTCAATACACCATTTAAAGACTATGGTTCAAACACTTGAAATTTGCACATAATTTTCTAGTTCTAGGCCTATTTCAAATGGAGTTTTCATAGATTTAGCACATATATAAGTTGACATATATGTATGACAAGCAAATATATCAAGAATTAAAAAAAACTTTGACTTGTATCCTCCCCCAAAACCATGAAATACAACAAAAAGAGGGGTATGAAGCTCACCTTGGGTACAAGATAGTGTAGTTGAAGGAGTGAGATGAGAAATGGGAGCCTAGAACACTTGAAGTGTTGGATGAACTTCTTGAGGGATTTCTAGCATAAGGTTATGAACACATAATTTATGTGTGAGTAGAAGGTTCACATTAAATAAATGTATGAAACATTTCAAGGTATGAATTACTTACCAAAAGCTAAGCAGAATTGTGAAGAAAAATGGTTTCTAGGACTAATTCTTAAGCTTTCTTGGGAGAGTTCACGTAGTTTACAGAATGCAAAATGAATTGTGAATTGAGGGAGTAGGGTTCACGGTCCCTAATATGGGATAAGGAAGTGATTAGATGTTTGCTTTGATTACTGTTGGATAATGCATGAATTGCTGAGATGTGCATTGGAAGTCTACGCATTACAGCTCATAACCACCGTGAACACACTTAACTTGGAAGGAGTTCACGGTCTAGATGGACCTTAAACCAAGGTTCACAGTCAAAGGAAGGTCCACTAAGGTAGTTTGCGGTCTAAGGGGGGTCCCCTATGGTGTTCACGGCCTTAAAGTGGCCTAGGTTGGTGTTCACGGCCAATGTGTGGTGGTTTGAGGGGGTTTACGGCCTTAGTGAGTTCTTGGGAGTAGTTTATTCCTTGAGGTGTTCATGGCCATAGTGCTTCCTAGGGAAGTGTTCATGGCCTTGATGTATAGAAACCTTTAATAAGTGTGTTTTGTTATTTAGGTGATTTGTATTTGACGTAACTTAAACTTCTTATTGTTTTCATCAACTTAGGAGGCTTTAGGGTAGATAATTCTAATAAACATTACATTACCAAGATATAATATTAGCATATATACAACTATTACATGTACGGGGCTCTTTTGGCTTGGTTTCTAGACTTGGAAATTTCCAGTTGTGACATCACCCCCCCCCCCCCCCCCCCCCCGCGTTAGAGGGAATTTTGTCCCAAAATTCTGTAGAAGTCATTCTTACGAACTAGTGAAAAGATGAGGGTATTTCTGCATCATTTGATCCTCACGTTCCCACGTGAATTCCGGTCCGCGCTTGGCGTTCCATCTAACCTTCACAATGGGGATGCGGCTTTGTTTCGTGCGCTTGACCTCTCTATCCATAATCTCGACAGGCTGCTCGATGAATAGAAGGTTCTCATTCACTTCAATCTCATCTAATGGAACTGTGAGGGTTTCGTCGGATAGTCACTTCTTCAGCATTGACACATGGAATACAGGGTGTACATTACTAAGTTCGGAGGGTAGTCGGAGTTTGTAGGCTACCAGACCGATCCGCGTAAGGATCTCGAATGGTCCGATGTATCGGGGATTTAGTTTACCTCTCTTTCCAAATCGTATCATCCCTTTTCAAGGGGAGACTTTTAATAGCACTCGATCACCCACCTGGAATTCCAGAGGCTTTCGCCTTTTATCTGCATAACTGTTTTGTCGGTCCAGTGATGCTTGGAGTCGTGCTCGGATTTGGACTATCTTTTTTGTGGTTTCTCGAATAATCTCGGGTCCAGTGAGTGTGATGTTGGACGTTTTCCCTTTTCCCAGCTGGGTGTCTCCCACCTCAGCCCAGCAGAGGGGCGATCTGCAATTCCCGCCATACAAGGCCTCAAAGGGAGCAACTCCTATACTCGTGTGGTAGTTGTTGTTGTATGAGAATTCGATTAGGGGCAGGTGAATATATCCAAGCTTTTCCAAAGTCTATTACACATGCCCGAAGCATGTCTTCTAAAGTTTGGATGGTTCGCTCGCTTTGGCCATCATTCTGAGGGTGGTAGGCAGTGCTCATATCAAGTTGGGTTCCCAAAGCTTTCTGGAGCGACTGCCAAAAACGAGAGGTGAATCTGCTATCTCTATCAGAGATAATAGATATGGGCACTCCATGGAGTCTCACTACTTCTTTCAGGAATATTCGCGTTAGTCTTTCCATCTTGTACGTCTCTTTTATTGGCAGGAAATGGGCAGATTTCGTTAATCGGTCAACGATCACCCAGATAGCATCCAGACCGTCTGCCGTCTTGGGTAATTTGGTTATAAAATACATTGTTATCCTCTCCCATTTCCACTCGGGTATTTCGGGTTGTTGGAGTAGACCCAAGGGCTTTTGATATTCCACCTTAACTTTGGCACAAGTGAGAAACTTGCCCACATAAGTGGAGATCTCCGCTTTCATATTCGGCCACCAATAATGTTGTTTGATATCCAGGTTCATCTTATCGGAACCCGGATGGACAGAGTACCTTGTTTTGTGAGCCTTATTCATTATTACGTCTCGGAATCCACCGAAGCTCGGTGTCCAGATTCGGTCCATAAGATAGTAGGCTCCATCTTCTTTGATACTCAGATTCTTTTCCATTCTGCGCAATACCTCATTGTCGACGTTTTCCGGCTTCAAGGCTCCCTGCTGAGCCTCCTTGATTTGTGAGGATATATGGGAATGGATGGTCATTGTCATCGTCTTTACTCGGCTGCTCGATTATTCCTTTCGGCTTAAGGCATCGGCTACCACGTTAGCCTTGCCTGGGTGGTACTTGATTTCGCATTCATAGTCGTTTAGTAGCTCGAACCATCTCCGCTGTCTCAAGTTCAATTCTTTTTTATTCAGAATGTGTTGAAGGCTCTTGTGGTCTGTGAAAATGTTGCACTTTGTACCATACAGGTAGTGCCTCCAAATTTTCACGGCGAAAACCACAACTCCCAGCTCGATATCGTGGGTGGTGTAGTTTACTTCATGGGTCTTTAGTTGCCTAGACGCGTAAGCTATCACCTTCCCGCGCTGCATTAGCACACAGCCTAACCCTTGATTAGATGCATCGCAGTATACTATGAATTCTTCCGTTCCTTCTGGCAAGGACAGCACTGGAGCACTGCAGAGGGCTTGTTTCAGAGTTTGGAAGGCAGCTTCTTCTTTGTCACTCCAATGGAAAGATACGCCCTTCTGGGTGAGAGTGGTGAGAGGCTTGGCGATTTTGGAAAAATTCTGGATGAACCTTCGATAATAACCAGCAAGGCCTAAAAATTGTCGGATTTCGGTTGGGGTTCTTGGAGTTGCCCAGCCCTCAATAGCTTTGATCTTGGTAGGGTCCACGTGTATCCCCTCTTCAATGACTACATGTCCCAAGAATTCCACTCTACGAATCCAGAACTCGCATTTGGAGAACTTTGCGTACAGCTTCTCTGCTCTCAGAGTTTCCAAAATCTGTCGTAAGTGCTGGCTGTGCTATTCCTCACTCTTAGAGTAAACGAGGATATCATCGATGAAAACGATCACGAAGTTGTCGAGAAACGGCCGACAGACTCGGTTCATCAGATCCATATAGGTTGCGGGTGCATTTGTGAGACCGAAAGGCATGACCACGAATTCGAAATGCCCATATTGGGTTCGGAAAGCAGTCTTCGGAATATCCTCCTCTTGGACTCTTAGTTGGTGGTATCCGGACCTCAGATCTATCTTGGAGAAGTAACTGGCTCCTTGGAGCTGATCGAATAGATCATCGATTTGAGGGAGTGGGTATCGATTCTTGACAGTGAGTTTATTTAACTCCCGATAATCGATGCACATTCTAAAATATCCGTCCTTCTTCTTGACAAAGAGGACCGGGGCTCCCAGGGTGAAAAGCTCGGCCTGATGAATCCTTTGTCGAGAAGTTCGCACAGTTGGCTAGATAACTCTTGCATTTTGGCAGGAGCTAACCTGTAAGGTGATTTGGCGATTGGAGTGGCTTCAGGTACAAGATCGATTCGGAACTCGACCTGACGCTCGGGGTGTATTCCTAGAAAATCCTCAGGAAATAAGTTGGGAAAGTCACGTACTTCTGGAATATCGTTAATGTTTTTCTCCTCCTTTGTTTTATCCACAACATGGGCGAGAAAGGCGTGATTCCTTTTATGCAAGCACTTTTGTGCTTGGATGCAAGAAATGAGTCGGAGGTTTGTGTCGGGTTTATCGCCGTAAACTATCAGTGTTTCGTTGTTGGGAAGGTGAAGGTGAACGGCCTTCTCGTGACACATAATTTCAGCATGGTGGGGGCTTAACCAATCCATGCCAACAATCACATCAAAGCTCCTAATATTAATAGGCATCAAATCGATTGGGAAGGAGTGATTATTTAATGCTAATATGCACCCTACGTAGATATCGTTGGTTGATTATGTTTTACCATTGGCCATTTCGACCGTGCAAGTTTCGTTCAATTTGTGGGGAGTTTGATTGAGTAGGTGTTTGAATTCGTGACTTACGAAGCTCCGCTCAGCACCACTATCAAATAAAATGCACTCATAAGAGTTGTTGAGGGGAAACGTACCAGTCACCACGGTTGGATCTTGCACTGCCTCTCCCTGTCCCATGGATAGGACTCTTCCTGCATTCTGATTGATGTTCTTGGGGCAATTGCGTTTGATGTGGCCGGTTTCTATGCATCCGTAACAAGCACGGCTGGCTCCGGCGTTGTTGTCAGCGGGTTGTTTGTTTTGTTGCGGGGGCATCCTGCAATATCAGACAGTATGTCCCTTTTGATTGCAGTTGGTGCAGTGGAAGTCCTTGCATGCCCCGAAGTAGTGGTAATTACACTTGTCACACTTGGGATTAGAACCCGCGTATGACTTGGCTGGCGCTGTTGTGGTTGAAGCTGGGGCGGTCGGAGCTGGTGCGACTGGAGCGGTCACAGAATGGACCACAACTGTTTGTGGTTTCTGGGACGACCCTAATTTCTGTCCCCTTTTTCTCTTGTTCTCCCAGTTCTTCTTGTTACCTCCTTCTTGCTTGTTTTCCCCCTCAGTCGCTTTGGTACTTTTCTTATCGTTGCGATCATAAAGCTTCATGGCCAGGCGCTTTGCACTGTCCTAGGTCTCGGGTTTCGAGGCAATCACATTACCTTGAATGGGAAGCGTCAATCCCCAGATGAATAGTTCGACCTTCTTTCCCTCGGACGTAATCATACCAGGACACAAGAGAGATAGTTCGCCAAATCTCGATATGTACGCGTCAATGTCCAAGTTTTGCACCGTAAGGTTCGACAGTTCTTGTTCGAGTTTTTGTACCTCCCCTCAGGGACAGTACTTGGCGATTATATTTCCTTGAGTTCTTCCCAGGACATGGCGTTTGCAACGGGGAGTGTCATGGCATCAATGTGACCGTTCCACCATGACAAGGCCTGGTCGATGAATGTACAGGCCGCAAATTTCACTTTACTCCCCTCCGTACATTTGCAAATTTCGAATACCGACTCAACCTTCTCGATCCATCATTTCAAAGCTGTGACTCCTCCAGTCCCGTTGAAAGTGCGGGGACTGGCATTGGAAAAATCCTTGTAGATGCAGACCTTTGCAGGCCCTTGATTCATCCCTTGGTGGGAGCTTCCTGTCCCTTGACCATTCCCACCACCATTATTTTCGGTTTGAATGTGGGCTAGAGTCGCCGTCACTGTAGCGGAAACTGCTGTTTGGAAGGCTACGGAGTTCAGATCCGACGGAGGCGGCGGTGGTGATGCTGTGTTTTTGTTCTTACAGCTTGGTCTCTTCGGCATCTCTCTGTCATGGAATAGAAGGATAATGAGTATATAATGATTCCAGATGTCGGTGATTGTTTAGAGATCGGGGTGGTTTGCTTACGCAACCTAACCAATGATAGAAAACATAGCAGATACATCTCAAATAAAACACAGAACTGTTTCATTAACGATAATTTCTTAGTATACGCATGAAAATTTGCCTTCGAAATGCATTCGGTACATAGAGGAAACAAAATCGGCTAGTACATAGATTCGACGAGGAGTGCGATTACTTAGTTTTTAGAGTTAATCCTACATTCATAAGCAAAAGCGAGTTTTGTGGTTAACGACAACAAGTAAAACGAGATCTACTTGTCGTGAGGAGCATCCGATGGTGTGGCTGACGACGAGGATGCACCCTGAAGTTCAGCTAGTTGGCACTCAGTGATACGTACTCTCTCCTCAAGGGCAGTGTGTCACACCTGATATTCCCTTATCTCAGCTCGTGCAGCGGTAAGATCTTCAATCAGGCGCTCCATTGGAACATAGTCCCGTTCAAGGTCCTGGATGCGAGCATTCGCTTGCTCCAAGGAAGCTCTCATCTGCACCATCTGATCGGCGGTCACTTGAGCCTAATCGGCGATGTCCCCAATCTGTCGGACCGTGACCGGAAGAGCGCGGTCAGCGGGTCCTCCCTGGCGAAGGTCGTAGAATCTTTGCTCCATCCCATAAGGAGGTGGTTGTTGTCGATGCCTTCTCTATCTCTCGATGTCATGATCCCATGGAGGCATAGGACCATTGGGGCCCAGACGATGTGGAGGTACCCTGTTGACGTAAGGAGGGTCGATGACTTCGGACTCAGCGTCCGACACATCATCCTCTTCTTCTTCTTCTTCATTGATATCATCTTCCTCGAGTTCTTCCATCGGTTCTTACTCTAGGTCTTCCTCGATCCACCCTCCATTTCCCTGATTAGGGAAATAGGGATCGCCTGGCAAATGAAATCCTGCCATGTCGTCTGTACGAGAATAGGGCATAAGGAGAGTGTAGAAAACTTTCGAAGCGACAAATTACTCCTATATTATTTTTAATTGTTTAGGCTTGGTTCTTAAAACTTTTGGATAACGAGTTGAGGAGTTTTAGACTTGTTGCAACACCACTACCACTCCCGAACACATGTTGGTCATATCTCAGATAAATATAGTTGATCAGGCTATATTTACCCCAGATATGATTACATAACTGTCCAGGTTTGACTGTAGTGTTCAAAAATTGGTGAATTGTTGAAAATTGCCCATTTCTTCTAAAATCTTCATTTTAGACTTATATTTGTGAAAATATTCAAATAGGCCCTTGTTTATCCAATAATTTCCTTTTTGACCCTTTAGGAATTGAGATGTTCAATAATATCCCAAATTTATCCCATAATTCAAAATAGTCCTTGTATTTTTATATGGCCGAAAATGGTCCCCCAAAAATATCATTATTTCCATTTTCTAACCACTTCCAAATATTTAGTCCAACAATTTGTTTTAAGCAAATTTTTAAGAAATTCCTTAGGGTATTTGTCATAAAAATTTGTGACCCATATATTGTAACATGCTAGTTCTAGATTCAATACACCATTTAAAGACTATGGTTCAAACACTTGAAATTTGCACATAATTTTCGAGTTCTAGGCCTATGTCAAATGGAGTATTCATAGATTTAGCACATATATATAACTTGGCATATATGTATAACAAGCAAATATATCAAGACTTAAACAAAACCTTGACTTGTATCCTCCCCCAAAATCATGAAAAACAACAAAAAGAGGGGTATGAAGCTCACCTTGGGTAGAAGATAGTGTAGTTGAAGGAGTGAGATGAGAAATGGGAGACAGGACACTATAAGAGGGACTGCCCGATAACGAAGAACTCTAACACGGATGGACAAATTCTGATGATCGTCGCAGGAGAAGCTGCCCCGGAACCACCAGCGAACAGCGATACGTCTCCTAAATAAAAATTACTTTAAAAATTTAAGTTTATATTAATATTAATATTAAAACTTGGGTAAGATTTAAAAGTAATTATAAATTATTAACTCGTCTGAACAAATCACGACATTCATAAGAGAACTAAAGATTCGTACATGTGAGCTATGATGGCTTAGTATGTACATCAGGGTTGTGCATAGCTAAGATTTTGCAGACTAAGAGTGAGTGACTTCGCCTCATTTCCTGTTCCTTGTTTGGTTGGGGATTTAGGGCAGAGTCACTCAGTCGACCGTCTTATTCATCTTAATTATACATAACTTGTATATGTCAGGCGATCATAGAGGTACCGAGGAGGATCATAATATAGAGTATCGACACTAGATATCAAAGCACTTTCATTGTTAGTACTCGCTTATCGCGGTACGATTTGTGGCAGTGGTAATATCAAGGAGAAATTTGAAAGCACTAGAAAGTCTACACATAATACATTGTCGAGCACACTAGGGATAGACCATCGTATACCAAACGTTTCTTTCAAATCGGCCTAACATTTGTTTCTATAAAGAGTCTGTCATCATCATTCGTTGTGGGTTGGCGTGGTCCTCACCATACCAAGTTCATGTGTTTCGAAAATCCATCTCCTTAACCGACCGATTAACGAAAACCCTCGTCACTCGTAACAACAACCCGATCCAGACCTCAAAATTATCTCTTGTCTTCTAAACCCCGAAGTACTTATGCGAGGAGTACCTTGCCCTTCGAAACCTTGCCACCGTAAACTCAGCAGACCTTCCTAAACTACCACTCGTCCCACAAATCAAGTTCGAGCACAGGGGCTAAGGACGAATACAGCCCACCTATCACTATTAAGTGTGTACGCGAGGGTGGTATATAATTATGATTATGCGGATTTAGTATGTGTGTTTCCGCCCTATCTCACGTTCCTTGTTTGGTTGTGGACCTGGGGCAGAGTCGCACATCCGACCATCTTACTAATCTTAATTATATACGGCTTGTATACACGAGGTGATGATAGATGGACCAGGTATGAATCTTATCACGAACTTCAGGGCAGAGTTGCCCAGGTCTACGAGTGGGTATTCTTCCATTCAGAGGAGCACGACCCCAGGAGTACTGCTAAGAAAGCTAATTTCGGGACGAAATTCCATCTAACAGGGGGATGATGTGACAACCCGAAATTTCTACCTTGTAAGTCAATTCAATCAATCGAGAGTTAGACTTTTTTTCTACTATCTTTTAGACTGTGTTAAGGGTCATATATAGGTTTCTAAGCCTTGTACACTTATGGATTGGATGTTGAGAAGTGTTAGCTTGAGTTCATTGAGTTGCAATCAGGCCGAAAAACACCATCAAAAAGGAGTTCACGGCCGTGAACCCATCCTTGGCCGTGAACATCCTCCATATATATAAGAAATTGGCTCATTTTCTTCACTTCTTCAACTCTAGCCGTGAACCTAGCCATTCTCTCTCAACTTTCTTCAACCGTGAACACTCTAAAGACTTCCAATAAGTAAGTATCTCTTCCATCATCTTATTGTCCACTAGAAACACTTGATTACCCATGAAACAAACACCACTTTGCATGAATCTTCAAGAGTTCACGGTTGTGAACCCTTCATTGGGCCGTGAACCCTTCTTAGATGCAAGTTTGCCCGTGAACCCTCCTTCCATGGCCATGAACCCTTTATAGGATCAAGGTTGGGCCGTGAACACATCATGTGTTCTATGGTCGTGAAACATTCTAAGGTCGTGAACACTCCTTGTGTGGTCGTGAACACCCTTCATTTAATCATATGTGATTCTAACACTTCATTGAGAGTGTTTCCTAGTTCCTAAGGATGTTTCCCTTTACATGTTAGTTGTTATAAACACTAATTGTATGCATATATGTGTCATTATATGCTTAATAGGATCCGTTTGTGCTCGAGACTTCACTTGGCATACTTAACATCCTATATCGATATTTCATTCTAATCACTCACTACAGGTGAGTTCATACCCCTATAATCTATCTTTTAAATGTTTTTAAATGCTTTTAAGGGGGGGGGGGGATACAAGTTGAACACAATATTATTGTGTTAATATTTACCTGTGATAACCATCAAATTAAAGGATTTCTTATGCTTTTGTAAGTGATCAAATCAATTCAAAAACTCTTTTAAAATATGTTAGTTTGTTGTTTATAAAACTTCATTCTTAAAGTACATGCTTAACTCAGTAGCTAATTGAGTCTTTTCTTCAGGCCAGTAACAGTTCAAGCGAACATACTAGTAAACTATAATAGGTGTAGTTTAGAGGGTTACTACTTACTATTTCTGGAACAGTGAAACTTACAGGAGTCAGTTCATACATGAGTCAGTTCAAACATACTATAACTAGAACAAGAAGGAACATACTATAACTAGAACAGAAAGGAACATACTATAACAAGAACAGGAAGGAACATACCATAACAAGAACAGAAAGGAACATACATACTATAACAGAAACAAGATAACAATAATGTGAAACTACTACTTCATGACATAACAATATACTTGTTGTAACATCCCAATTTTCAAAGCCAAAAATTTCATTTTTAATTAAGTAACTCATAAAATAGTTTACCAAAAACACCACCATTCGTCAAATCAATTTATAAAACTGTAACAACGTGTCTCAAAACCATATCATCCATAGTAATAAAAATCAGTGTACAATCCCAAGAACTCTCATAGTGCGGAAATCATGCGTGTGTGTGATGTGCCGCTACCGCGTCAGCTCCTTCCCCTTCGCTGAAGAGGTACCTGAAACAAAACTGACAACTGTAAGCACGAACTTAGTGAGTTCCCCCATCATACCACACACCATACAATAACATACTGTCAGGCAATTCTGGGATGCCTGACTACCCAGGTCAAGCCATTCTGGGGTGCTTGACTTACCCAGGTCAAGCCATTCTAGGGTGCTTGACTTACCCAGGTCAAGCTATTCTGGGGTGCTTGACTTACCCAGGTCAAGCCATTCTGGGGTGCTTGACTTACCCAGGTCAAGCCATTCTGGGGTGCTTGACTTACCCGTCGGTCTATTTCTCCAGACTATCGGGGACTATTTCACTCCCTACCACTACCACGTAATAATATAACACACATATACTGACAGGCAATTCTGGGGTGCCTGACTACCTAGGTCAAGCCATTCTGGGGTGCTTGACTTACCCATCGGTCCTTACGACCGACATCCGAGGACTGTTTCACCTCCTACTACTACCACATAATATCGTAGCATAAACATACCGTCAGGCAATTCTGGGGTGCCCGACCTACCCTTCGGTCCTAACGACCGAACTTGGGGACTATTCTCCCCTTACTACCACTATCACATATAACATATGATGCTAGCACACAAACATATCAGGTAGTAGCAAACCTAGATGAATATCACAAAGACAATCGTCTAACATACAACTCCTACTAGTGGGCCGTCATTGTGGCCGTAGACCCACCGCTACTGGAAGGTAACTCAACTCAATGTCGCGTGGTGTCTGCAGTGATCTCGATGTGGAAATCGACTCTCCCCGACTCCTCAATCCCTACACGAAAACTCTTCCAAGTTATCAACTCATACCCGCAGCCCTTACAAGGGTCACTCAATCCCAGTCAAAGTCAAAGTCAAAGTCAAATCCATGGTCAAAGTCCACTTTTGGTCAAAGTCAACATCTGGTTGACTCGACTTGCCGAGTTGGCCCGCCAACTCGTCGAGTCCCTGTAACTACAAAATGTCTTACTCCCGTCCCTACCCGTCGAGTCTAGCAAGAGACCGACGAGTTCGCCTTCAACAACACATCGGACAAATCTTCAACCGACTCGCCGAGTTCGTTCTTGAACTTGCCGAGTTCATCTTCATCCATAAGAAGATGTTCAGTCTATGACACGCCGAGTTCCTATTGAACTCGTCGAGTCCGTCTTCATAAGTTGGGAGATTGCCTTGGACTCGCCGAGTCTCTTCATACACTCATCGAGTCCCATGATTTCCAGGTCCAGACAAACCCCTAGCAGGCTGAGTGTTCCTTCCACTCAACCAAAACCATTTCCAGAAGACATTTTGGGGGGAAAAAGTGTCCCGACTCGCCGAGTCACCCAAGTGACTCGCCGAGTCCCTCTTTGTCCAAGATTAAACAGTCGATTTCAATGGGTCTTAATGCATCCCAATCATAGATCTGACCTCCTAGGGTCCCTTTTATACGTAAAGCTACGAACTTGATGTCCATGCATGGGGTTTTTGGCTCAAAAGGCTATAAAATGGGGTTTATATGTTGCATGGGCTTCCCATGGCCATAAAGTTGGCACCTTTATGCCATAGGAACCCTCAATGGTTCTAGATCTGTAGCACAAACCCACATATACAAGAAAATCTGAGCATAGCCTTTCAAAAGCTTGGAAAATGTATAAAATAGCCCCAAAACAAGATCTAGGAGATAGATGGTCAAGGTTCAAGCTTTTTACCTTGAATGAACTGAGAATGAAGCAAAACCTCTGGATCTACTAGCTTCCACTTCAACTCCTAAGCTTTCTTCTTCTCTTCCAACTTCAAATGCACAAAAAGTCACCAACAAGCTTCAAGAATACTCAATAATGGTTTAGGGTTTCAATCTAGGGTTTCTCTGAGTTGGGAGGGCGATGGAGGCTGGTTTGGGATGAGATAAAGTGTTTAAATAGGGTGTAAACCCTAAATATTAGGGTTTTGTCCAGACAGCTCCTACTCGTCAAGTCGGTCTTCCGACTCGTCGAGTAGGTCACTTAAACCCCCGATCAAAAGTCGAGTCTACTCGACGAGTTAGGCCTCCAACTCGCCAAGTCCCAGAGTAAATTGCAATATTTTCTTGAATTTAAATACGTACCAGGAATCGGGTGCTACACTTGTTATGTCGCGTTTTGTAACCAGAGTCTCCTGGAGGGAGAGCGGGCATTGTGTGTATAGATCTATACGGGACTGACAATCCCACATCCCAACTGTTAGCTACAGTCCAACAGACAAGCCAAGGGGTGACAAATGTCACATTAGTTTCGACGCCAGCAGGTCGTCGTGCTAAATACTAGTCAATCAGCATGGTTATAACCACATCACATTTTAACCTTAATTAACAAATTCGTTTTAAGGTAGTTAGTGCTTCAGTAGTTATTTTATACAACATTACTATACACTCTCATTTTCCCATTACATTCATATAGTGATATTCTCACATAAAAGGTAATGAAAACTATTTCCTAGTAAAGATAGTCATAAACTTGGGAAAAACATACATTCTTACGAGAGAACAAACAAACAAAACAGTCGGGTCTTGGTACATTCAGTTAGAAGGGGGCCTATAATGCTAACTTTATGATTCCTTGATGGATACATTAGGGATATATATTAATCGAATCCGAGAGGCAGTAGGATGTGTGCCTTCCGCTTCATTTCATGTTCCTTGTTTTGTTGTGGACTTAGAGCAGATTCACACAATCTACTACTATTCGATCTTAGCTATATATATTTTGTATACACCAAGTAATCATAGGGAGTAACAGGTATGGGTCATGTCATAGCATACAAATTCAGTATACCGCTTTCTACTACAAAAACATACTTTTCGGATAGAACATTAAGTAGGTGAAACTAGAAACTTATCTGTAAAAGGTTTGATACGCATTATTAAACCAGTATAACTTAAAGGACCTTAAATGGTTAATTCTATAATACCTTAGCTTATACATCAGGGTTATATATAATTAATATTCGATAGGCAGTGGAATGTATGCTTTCCGCCTTACTTCCTGTTCCTTGTTTGGTTGTGGGCTTAGGGCAGATTCACACATTTAACTGTCCGTTTGATGTTAGATTATATATAACTAGTATAAACTAAGTGATTATAGGAGGAACTATTTTGGTTACCATTTTACCAAAGGAAATATATGATTTTCTTAAAGAATGTTTTCTTCAAATATAATAGAGCTATTACAGTTAACTCCGTCAGTACCAAATGAATACGCTAGGGTTATATACAATGAAGATCTAACAAACAATGGGATGCGTTCTTTCCGCCTTACTTCCTTTTCCTTGTTTGGTTGTAGGATTAAGGCAGATTCACACAATCTGTTGTCTGTTTAATCTAAATTGTATATAACTTGTATCCATTTAGTTCTCATAGAAGGAATTGTAGAGTCATTTTTACTTATCATTCATCACATCCGAAAATATAGGATTTTCTGGAGGAACAGGCGAACTTTTCTAAAGAACTTACAATTTACTTTTCATAACTAAAATACTTATGAACTCACCAGCTTAAATGTTGATCTACTCTTTCAAAATAACTTGTATTCTCAGGAAACTAGTAGACAGGTACGCGTACTGGGATTCAGAAGATTGAGCATTGTAGCTTCATGTCTTATTTTGTTATTTACTTTGGAGTCAATCTTTTGTGAATTTAATACACTGTAAATACTTTAATATTAATGCAATGGTTGTTTGTTACTTTGATTACTATGATGCATGCGTTGTGATACTACATATGACATCCTCCGCCCCCGAACGTTTCCGCCGTTCCGGTTTGGGGTGTGACATCTTATTACTAAGAAAAGAAATCAAATATTGCTAGAAATGGTTCGATCAAGAGATGAGTCATACTTCATTCCCAATCTAGTTTTAGAGTTATGCTATAGTAACTCTAATTCATATCTTGCAATTCGTTTCAAACTAAGAAGGTTGATAACACCTCGTAATATGTGGAGTAAGAATTCTTTCTCGCTCAAGCACATTAAGAATTGGAGTTATGATATTTTTCGACAGTCGAGAAACAAAAGATGAACTGAATCTAATTATGAAGAGTGTTATCATGTCAGGAATATGCATGAAGTTTTTCATACTTGTTTTAGCACATCAAGTAATTTTTCTTGAGAGAAAAATTATATGTCAAGAATTCACTAGGAGTCATATAGATCTTAAGAGTTTCAAGAGTCACCCGACAATGATCCTTTAAGTTATCACCGCAACCTGAGGTTGAAAACATGTTATGTTTATTGACATATTCTTATCTATGTGCACTTCCAGTTAAGTCGGAAATGATTATGAGTTCTTGTTTTTCATTTATCTACAAAAGAAAGTGTGTTGGTTAATGAAGGTACACTAATCAATACGGGTGAACTGCTAACAGAAACGGAAGCACTGGTGCCAGAAAGCACGAAATGAAGAATAGCGAAGTTCAATCCATGGAGGAGAGCTAAATGTGATTTTGGTTTATCCTAAACCTTGTATTATGACTGTAGGTTGAAAATGAAAGCTCTACATAGATGATAACGTATGCACCTTCGAATCTAGGTGGCAAAAGGTTTCACTCTAATTCATGAAAATGGTTATGAGGAAACACTTTCGCTAGTAGATTTTGAGGATCTGATAAAGATCAATACGGATATTGGTTCACAATATGATTACCGCATCCCTCTTTATATTTTGAATTGTGAGGAATGGAAAGGAATTATTAAACTTTCAGGAGATATGTTTATCACGTCTTGAAATGGTTTGAACACATGCACTATCCAGATAAAGTGGATAATATTAAGAAGCCTAATTTGATGCTTGATGAAGCATCGCAAAATAGGAATCTGCACTTCCATGAGAAAGTCAAAGGGTATTGATTTCTAGGAGTCTAATTGATTTCTGATTACATATGAAAGCTAGTTGGAGCTTAATTGTTATGCTGGTATTGCATGTTGACAATACTATTCATAGGGAACAATGTCTCTAGTTTGTAAGTTTCAAAATTTATGAAATGTTTTGCTATAGTGGAATTAAGGGAGAGGGAACTCATACTTCAATACAAATCTAAAGGTTTAGATCGTATATTTTAATAGAACTTAGTCAAGATCATATATGAATAGTATGTTGAAATGTTTCAACATAGGAGATTCTATATGGAAATATTATAGCAAGAGATTGAACAGATATCAAATCTTGTATATGATATAATAAGTCAAGTCCTATATGATTCGGATATAGCACCAATTACATATGCTATAATATTCGCTTATCCTAATTTTTCAAATGCTCTGAGCATTATGAGAAAAAAGGGCTAGAATTTGAAGTTACTAGAGTTATTAAACAAACTGTCAAGAACGTTATGAGAAGTGTAAGAGAAAGTTACTAGAATTTTAAGTTACTAGAGTTGGAAACTTTAATGTAAGAGAAGTGTTCAAGGAGTGTGCCTTAAATTTGAGACTTCATAACCATGGAATTCTTCTGAGTAACAAGTTCCAGTGGAACATTCTGTAATATTGAAGGCTCATTTTCTATGAATTTAGAACCTCGACATCTAAAAAGGACAATGCATGTAAAGAAGAAATTCCACTACATCTTAGATAGCAATGAGAATTAGGAATTATGAAATGAGTATCACTGGAGTAATGTCCGGTCGATCTTTTTGCAAAGGAAGGACCATAGAGGGGCATAATATGTCTGTTTAAAACATGGCATGACTGATGTTACTTAATTCAAGTAGTTAGTTTATTACACGAAACAGTCCACAGTTAATAAATTTGTAATTGTTATGGTTGTTGAATTCATATGCCCAAGAATCATTATTGAGTGATATTGCTAATAATATATGATCCTATAGGGTCACACCTTTATCAAGTTGGCACATTTTGTATATTTATTGTTAATATTATTACTAATAAGTAATATCAATTCTTGTATTTAATTAGATAATAATTATTGTTTTATGAAAATAATAATTAAAGAGAGTATAACTAGTTGTTTTTTCATATAGTATGAATTAATAAGTCATGCACAACCTTTTGGACTAGTTGAATCCTTTTTTTTCTTTTACCAAAAGACAAAGTTTATATTTTATAAACTTTGAGTTTACAAAATTTAAACAATTCTTCTTCATTAAACTTATGGCCGAATTCATTATATAAATAAGAGAGGTTGCTTGTCAACCTTCTTTTTATGTCTCCCATGCTCCTAAAGTCTACCAAAAATTTAGAGTATGTTAATGTAAAACCCTTACCTTGCATGGGATTATAGAATAGTGTGTCTTGCATGAATTTTGGCTAGTTTTTTTAGTCTTAAAAACTTCTCCTCCCTCTTTCTTCACTCGTAACCGTAGCTTGTCTGGTGCTTGATCTTGGATTTCTTTTGAAGATTTCTATCAAGTATTGGTGATGTAAAGTGCTTCTCCTTTAGTGCATATTTATGATAAGAACTTAAAGGCTTAAAAAGTACTTTATACAAGAAGAAACTAGCATTCCAAGTGCCTTAATCTTGATGGTGGATACTTGTAGAGAAAATCATACTCTTTGATTTTTCTATCTTCATCAACACCCCAAAACCATGTGGGTTCAAATGCTTCAAAGGTTGCCATTCTAAAACACTCTATGGTTCATTTTAATATCATTCTAACCTCTATAAATGGATCATAGATGGTTTGGTTTTGTTATAAACCCAAAAATAAACTTGTTATTTTTAACGCTTCCGATGACCGGTTTTTATGAAAAACACACTTATATTTTGTATCAAAACTCATCACTGGTATCAGAGCCATCTTTTATATGTTAGAATGATTTTTTTATGTTTGATAATCTTGGTTTTTGGAAAACAAGCATGGGTTTGTTTTGGTTAAGAAAAATCAATATTTGTCTTCTTTGGCAGTTTCTTGGTTAAAATTGTTTATTTTTATATATAACCATTTTTCATGCATTTTTGTTATATAAAAGTTGTCTTAGAAAAAACAAAGAGTTGTTATTTATAATATTTAATATGTTGTTGTGTATAAACAATCCATTTGGACATTTTTGTTGTGTTTCGTTGATATTTATTTATTCATAACATGTAATAGATAAATAGGTATTTTTTTCATTTGTTTCTTTGTTGTAGTAATTAGTTAGACTAGTTGTATTTCTTTTTAAATGTAACAAGATGAAGAAATAACCTCCTTGAAGATGACTTAACCACTTGAGACCATAATCCCAACCATGAGCTTCTACTCTTGGTTTTGGACTTAATTATATTTTTAATGGTTTAAGTGCTACAACCTTTACAACATAAAGATTTGAAGTTCTTTTTGCAACCAAGAGTTGACTTGGAAAGTGAGAGCTTGAAGACCTTTTGAAGTGTACCATGCTTGGTTTATACACTTTGTAATGCATGCTTGTGATTTTTATTTTACATTATTGTGTGTTATGTTTTATGTATGAAAATGAGTTTTACATGTCAAATAATATTTTAACATAAGATAATATCACTTGGAGTTTGAGTAAAAATATTTAAAAGATAACACAACATGTTTATATATATATATATATATATATATATATATATATATATATATATATATATATATATAAATTTTTGAGGTATTTTAATCTATTAGAATTAGATTAATTGGAACTGTAATTAGAAAATCAAAAAATTATTCTTAGAAACAAGTAAAAAAACAAATTAAAAGAGAAAGAATATTTTTTCCCTGAAATCTTCTATAAAAAATGGAATTAAACCAATTAAATTGTACTAAAAACGAAAGAGACGTTTAGTACAATGTGGAGAAAATCAAAAGTAAGAAGGAAAGAGAGAAAAAGTGTGAAACACATTTTTTTTCATTTAAGTGACAAAGTAGAGAAATAATAAGTAAAGAAAAGGGAATTTGTATTACAAAGAAGTGGTTGAGAAATTATTGAGGTGTAGACTGTAGAGAAGTAGGTTTTGGGGGAAGTAAAAAGGGTTAATGACTTAGGAGGGTAATTAGGTTTCCAGTTTGTCCGCATTAGGTCACTAAGGTTTTTTTTTTGCGCATTAGGTCACTAAGGTTGTTATTACCGTTTAGAAATAGTTCGTTTACCTGTTTAACCGGTTACAAAGTGAATACATGTTATATACGGGTGTTACGTGGTTATTAGGCCATTACGTGGATTATTAGGTGGCATTTAATGTATATTTCGTCTCCTTAAATTAGGGCAAGACGAATCCCCAATCACTTTCTCTTCACTCTCACTCGATCGTCCCCACCCACTGTTCTTACTTCGATCAATCCACGATCAGATGGCTGAAGATGAAACACCGGTCGTTGAAGTCCGGTACAACTGGATTTTCATCAACAAACCATTTATATATTTTGATCCAGATAAAAAGGAGATAATGTACGCCAATTTCAGGGAGAAGGGGTATGCTGAATTCATTGCTCACCTCAACGCGATTACTAAAAGAATGTGCAAAGATGTATACTATTGTCCAGATGGCCAAACATTGTGTCAAGGATTGGTCACATTGCAGAACGAATGTGATTACCATGAATTTCTTGAGTCTCTTCACTAGAAAAAGAAAGTAACTGTGTATGTGGATCATATGCATGAACCCCTGTTTGAGTGGATTGAAATGGAAGAGCCTGAAGTTGAAGATGATATTGACAGAGGCAATGGAAATGGGCTTACTCTTATATCAGATGGACACAAGGTACTACTCATGTTTACTCTTAACTTTATAGTTTAATTGTTACTTAATATTGTAAATTGTACATGGTTTAATTGAAGCTATCAAGGAAAGGGTTCCTCATGCTGAGCACAGATTATGTGCTAGGAACATACTAGCCAACTTTAACTCCAGGTTCAAAGGTGAGCATTTTATCAAGCCATTTTGGAGAGCTGTGGAGGCTACCACAAAACAGAGACATGAAGCTGCTATGCAAGAGATCAAGGAATTAGAAAGGGGCATTTGATTATCTCATGGAGATGGACCCTAAATGTTATTGCAGGGCTTTTCAAGAAGAAGGAGTATTTTGTGATGCTGTGGAAAATGGAATTTCAGAGAGTTTTAATGCTGAAATAGTTGAGGCTAGACATAAACCAATAATAGCAATGTTGGAGGATATAAGGGTTTATGTGATGCATAGGTTATACATGTGTTCATGTGTTCTTACATGATTAATGTTTATGTACAGATTCTGGGCTGTGTACCCTTGTGGGTATCAACAATTTGAGGTGGTATTATGTAATGACATGTATGCAATTGACCTGATCAGAAGGACTTGTGGATGCAGGAGATGGCAGTTGACTGGAATACCCTATGTACATTGAGTGGCTGCAATTTCATCCATGAACTTAAACTCAGGGGAATATGTAACTAGCTGTTACAATAAGGCAACTTATCTCACCTGCTATGCATACATTATTCATCCTTTGAATGATAGCTCTTTATGGACACAAAGTGGGTACACCAAGCCTTTACCCCCAAAGAGTAGAAGGCTACCTGGTAGGCCATCTACTAAGAGGAGGAAAAGTGCAGCAGAAAGGGAGATATCAAGCACACACATAGTATCAAGAGTAAAGCAGGTGCAAAGGTGTTCAATATGCTATGTTAGTGGGCATAAAAAAATGGGTGCCCAACAAAAAGCATTCCAACAACAGGTGATCCTGGATCTTCCACTCCAGCTCCAATTCCAACTCCAGGATCCACTTCTGCAACTCCAAGATCCACTTCTGCAACTCCAAGACCAAGATCCACTTCTGCAAGACCAGTTCAAAGTTCAGTTCAATTGAGAAAGAGGAAAGCTTCAGAAAGAATCACCAAACTGTGCGTGAGGAAAAAAGTGGTGCCCAAGGATGGTAGTGGTTGTAGTTCAGAGAAACCTGTAGATTTGGCTTGATTGTAGGTTTCATGTTGAACTCTTTTGTTTTCTTATGTATGCATGTGGTGTGTAAGTGTTAGGTAGGCATGTGATGGTCGAATCTTTTGATATTAAATGTAATATTGTACTAGACTAAGGGATAAAACTATCCAACTTTTGATGCTCTTTTGATGCTGAATGGGACACCTTTTTAAGGGTGTTTGTTTGTTGACAATATTACCCTTTAATATATTTTCTGCTTTAAATCTTTGAACTAATTCTTGTTTGTTGAATCATACACTTACAGATGTACTTTGCCTTCAATTTGGTTGTTCATTATAATTACTGACATTGGTTGTTCACTATAATAGCATTTTAGATTTCAATACACCATATTAAAATTACTGACATTGCCTTCAATTTGGTTGTTCATTATAATTACTGACATTTCCTTCAAAAGCTTCATTTGCATTCATACATATGATTTCATTGCATTATAGGTACCCTTACAATCAAAATAACAAAATTATGGGTACCCTTTATATTCAAAAGATGTCTACTGCATCATAATTCCATTCAATATAACTTAACAAAGTACAATACAAACAAGACAATCAAAGCTACTTTATGCCATTTCATCTTCTTCTTCATTTCATTCAGCTCATGACTAAGACCCAAAAGCTCCTCAGTGACCGGATCTTCAACAACCCATTCCCAAAATCCACACTTTCTTCCTGCTCTCTATAAAAAAAATGAAAAAGAACAAAGCTTTAGGATAAATGCCATAACTTACACACTTATAACAGAGATTTAAAGAGTGAAAAGCTTCAATCTTCAAAATTGGCCATTACCAACGAATTAGGGCACGTTCTGAACCTTTTCCCCGGATTTTGTGGTGCCGTGGAGACTCGAATCCGACTCGGGAGCCCACAGTAGCACATGATTCGGTTGTTTGAGGTGGAGGCGATGGAGGCTTGCGACATCTTTTTCTGTTCTTCTTCAACTCTTCAATTTAGGGCACAAGAAATATGGGACATTTTTTGAGGTGGAGGCGATGGGGTGGTTATAGGCATGCCACCGGACATGTAAGCTTCCAACTAAGCTAAACAGGGAGAAACCGGTAAAAAAACTATTTGTAAACGGTAATAACAACCTTAGTGACCTAATGCACACAAAAAAACCTTAGTGACCTAATGCGGACAAACTGAAAACCTAATTACCCTCCTAAGTCATTAACCCAAGTAAAAACTAAATTCCATATGCATGTGTGGAACACCATACTACACACTCCGAAAAAAAAAAGATTCTTGGTCATAACAGATCAAAACTGGCATTGGGTCGGGTCCTGGTAGAACCGATTAAGAATCGGGCCTAGGCCGGCAAGGACAGAGCAATTAAGAACTAAAAAAAAACAATTTATTTTTAGTGCTAGGACCACCCTAATGAAACCCAAAAAGATATGTGGAACGAGCAACAATTCAAGGAACCAGACTTTAAACTTTTTCCTATCTTTTTTTTTTTTTTAGAAGATGGATTGTTTTGAACACAATTTTTGCATTTTTTTTACACAAAACAAAAAGAATTTATTTCGAAAAAATTATACTCATATTTTTTTATTATTATTTAAAGAGCAGTAAATTTAAACAAAATGTTGCAAAAAAATTTATTTAACATTAAAAAAGCAGAAAAATTGGCTAGTCTCCCAAAACACGCACTCTTTAATGTGTTTGGCTAGGCGTGGTACCCATTCAAGAATTGTTGTACACCATACTACATAAATCAACAAAAAAAAATCTGAAAAATGAAGATTCTTGGTCAAAACGGGCGAAAGGTGGTTTGGATGGTCAAAACGGGCGAAATGTGGTTTGGATCGAGTCCTGCTAGGACCAATTAAGCAGGGCCGACCCTAAGAGTGTGCAAAATAGCCGCCCAGGGCCCCAAAAAAAATAAGGCCCAAATTTTAGCAAAAATTATGTAGTTAATATATGTATATATATATTTATTTGTTCAAGCAATAATTTAAAGTTTAGTTATCTCAGCCGGCCAAGGCGCTCATCTATGCACATCTTTTGCTGTTTTGGCGTTTGGTTGGTTGGATCCTCACGAATCTCAATTTTACATCTTTTTTTACATACTTCTATGGAAGTTACATTCTTGGCCCTTCAAATTTAATAACTATTTTCCTTTACTAAATCAATTTCAATAAGTTACATGTTTAACCTTTCTAACTTGATAAATTTATATTTGTTTCCATTTAATCAATTTAATAATTCTTTTGTTTTTCCTCATGCAATTCATCACCCGGTTAGATATATATATATATATATATATATATATATATATATATATATATATATATATATATATATATATATATATATATATATATATATATATATATATGGTGAGGTTCAATAGAGAACCATAATTAACTAAGGAACCAAGGAACCAATCGTGAGCGTCGGAAATCATAACGATCAACGGCCAAGGAAATAGATGTACACTTTTATATTGGACGCACATACGCCGGATTATACCAAAAAATCCACCATTTACAAAAAAATCCACCACTTTTTTTCGTTTAAAATTTTTTTAGGCCATGTTTTTTATCGAAAAAAACCGAATATACCGTTGTTCACGATTTTTCGTCATCTTTCCATAAAGATCCATGATGATATATAAAAAACTATTTTTTTTTCGAAAAAAAATCCACTTCATTTTCTTTGATTAAAAAAGTTAAAGTCTATTTTTTTATAGAAAAAAAATTAAAAAATGTATCAAAATTCATATTTTTTGTACTTTTTAAACATAGATTCATATTCATGTTAAAAAAAACGATATTTCAGTTCAGATTCACATTGTGAACCTGTTCAGATTCATATTGTAAACCTGTTTAGATTCACACTGTGAATCTGAACTGATTGGAGCTTTTTCACATTGTGAATGTTAAAATTTGAAATATTTACAGTTTAGATTCATAGTGTGAATATACTGATCGAGGGTTTTTTTTATTTTTTTTTTGTGAACTTTCTCAGATTCACAGTGTGCATAATACTAATTCAGATTCACAATGTGCACAATGTGAATCTGAACTGTTCGAGGATTTTCATATTGTGAATGTTAAAAATTGAAATATTTACAGTTTAGATTCACAGTGTGAATCTATACTGTTCGAGGTTTTTTTGTTTTTTATTTTTTTATTTTTTTATTTTTTTTAATCGGTATTGATGTTTATTAATAGAGTTCAAAAAATTAATATTTTTGGTATAATTAGTTTTCTTTTTATAAAAATAACCTTAAATATTGAAAAAACTAAGAAAATTAAGTGGGTTTTTTTCGGAAAAAAAAGTTCGTTTTTTATATATTATCATGGATCTCTATGGAAAGAGGACGAAAAATCGTGAACAACGGTATATTCGGTTTTTTTTTTTCGATAAAAAACTTGGCCTAAAAAAAATTTTAAATGAAAAAAAGGAAGTGAATTTTGTTATAATCAGGTACATTTGCGTCTATTATAAAAGTTTACAACCCTTCCTTTTGCCGTTGATCGCTTTAAATTCCGACGCTTTGGATTGATTCCTTGGTTCTTTGATTAATAATGGTTCTCTATTGAACGTTTCCCTATATATATATATATATATATATATATATATATATATATATATATATATATATATATATATATATATATATATATATATATATAGAGTGAGGTTTAATAGAGAACCATAATTAACCAAGGAACTAATGAACCAATCGTGAGCGTCGGAAATCATAACGATTAACGGGCAAGGAAATAAATGTACACTTTTACATTGGACGCACACACACCGGATTATACCAAAAAATCCACCCTTTACAAAAAAACTCACCACTTTTTTTCGTTTAAAATTTTTTTTAGGCCATGTTTTTTATAAAAAAAAAACCGAATATACCGTTGTTCACGATTTTTCGTCATCTTTCCATAGAGATCCATGATAATATATATCAAAAACGAACTTTTTTTTTTCGAAAAAAACTCACTTCATTTTCTTTGATTAAAAAAGTTAAGGTCTATTTTTTATAGAAAAAAATTAATAAATATATCAAAATTCATATTTTTTGTACTTTTTAAACATAGATTCATATTCATGTTAAAAAAACGATATTTCAGTTCAGATTCACATTGTGAACCTGTTCAGATTCATATTGTAAACCTGTTCAGATTCACATTGTGAACCTCCTCAGATTCACAGTGTGCAAAATAATAACTCAGATTCACAGTGTGAATCTGAACTGATCGGAGCTTTTTCACATTGTGAATGTTAAAATTTGAAATATTTACAGTTTAGATTCACAATGTGAATCTATACTGATCGAGGTTTTTTTTTTTTGTGAACATTCTCAGATTCACAGTGTGCATAATAGTAATTCAGATTCACAATGTGAATCTGAACTGTTCGAGATTTTTCATATTGTGAATGTTAAAAATTGAAATATTTACGGTTTAGATTCACAGTGTGAATCTACACTGTTCGAGGTTTTTTTTTTTTTTAGTCGGTGTTGATGTTTATTAATAGAGTACAAAAAATTAATATTTTTGGTATAATTAGTTTTTTTTTATAAAAATAAACATAAATATTGAAAAATTAAGTGGGTTTTTTTCGAAAAAAAAAATTCGTTTTTTATATATCATCATGGATCTCTATAGAAAGAGGACGAAAAATCGTGAACAACGGTATATTCAGTTTTTTTTTTCGATCAAAAACTTGGCCTAAAAAAAATTTTAAATGAAAAAAAGGAAGTGAGTTTTGTTATAATCCGGTATATGTACGTCCATTATAAAATTTACAACCCTTCATTTTCCCGTTGATCGCTTTAAATTTCGACGCTTTGGATTGATTCCTTGGTTTCTTGATTGATAATGGTTCTCTATTGAACTTTTCCATATATATATATATATATATATATATATATATATATATATATATATATTAGTTTATAACCCGTGAGAACCATAGTTATATACATAATTAAATTCTCATATTAAAAAATTAAAATTATTAAACAATTATTTTAAATAAATTATTACTTAAGGAATATTTTAGTTATATAAAATTATAATCGTTGATTTAAATAAATACGTGAAGTTATATCGCCTTATAATCTGTATTAATTTTATTTTATTTTTCAATGTAATGTTATTAATTAAATATAATTAGAGTGATAAAATTTAAAATATGAAATTTATAATGAAGAATCAATTATTAATTTAATGTAATTAGAGTGGAAAATTTAAAATTTGAAATGGATAATCAATTATTAATTTAATTTAATTAGAGTGAAATATAAAATTTAAAATGGATATTTAATAAGTTGACAAGTGGAATGATAGATAATATATAACATTAATGACAAGTTCTTATTGTATTAAACCTGTCAATAGAAGATTAAACTTTTTCTTTTATTAGAATATATATATATATATATATATATATATATATATATATATATATATATATATATATATATATGGACCCATATTTTATTATTCGCAAAAGACCTTCAAAATTAAAGGGCCGGCCCTGCAATTAAGGTATGGATCTATGCCTACAAGACATAGCAACGGAAACCGAAACAAAAATAAAATCTTATTAGTGCTCAAACCAAGATAATTAAACCCAAAAATATGTACGGACCAAGCGGCAATTCAAAGAATTGAACTTTAAATTTTTTACCATCTTTTTTTAGAAGAATTCTCGTTTCAACCCTAATTATAACCTATTTTTAACACAAAACAAAAACAATTTAATCTTAAATAAGAATACACACCCTTTTGATTTAAAAGATGATTCAATTTAAACTAAATGTTGCAAAACAGTTTATTTAACGTCGGAAATCAATAAAATTGGGTAGTCTCCCAAAAAGCGCACTTATTTCGTGTCTTTGTCTTGACGACTTACCCACTCAATATGTATAATCCGGAAGGTCCAATTGGGCTTCATCAATCATGCTTGAAAACCCATGTAAAGAGCCTTCAAACAGTGACCGTTGACCTTTAAAGTTTTACCCGTTTAAAGGTAATAAATTTCAATCACTCCATTATCAAAAACGTTTGACACCACAAAAGGACAGATTAATCAGTAACGAACAATAACGAACTTTACCTGGAAATAACGTTAAATGCAAATGATAATGTAAAACATGTTGTCCTTAAAAGAATTTCTTTCGTGTAATCGATTAATCATTAAAAGTGTTGACCTTCTCTTTGTATATCCTCATGTCCTCATAGGAATCGTTCATCAACTAATCCAATTCTTGAAGTTGTAACTTTTTATTGTCATTCATGCTTCATCAACATCCATGTTGCATTAATTCACCACCCAAAATGGATGGTTCTCTAGTTCATCGGAAAATGAACAAGGTGTAACACCCACATAATCGGGCTAGTCAATTTAAGTATTATAATCGTTAAAAATGATTTTTTGATAAAAGATTATTTAGGATAAATAACCTTAACCAAAGTTATAATATGTGCCACAAGGATTTTGTACATATAAAGAACGCAAAAATCTGACTTCGTATGAAGAAGTTATGCTTCTTCAAAGTTTCGCGATTAAACCCGCATGACTCTACGTATCGTAAAAAGTAAATTTTTGATAAATTCCTCTTTTTTCCAAAGAGATCTAAACGAAAGTCGTAATATTCATTAAATGTAGAGTGTGAATGTAGAGAACGTCCAAATCTGACTACGTAAGAAGAAGTTATGATTTTCTAAAAATCAGTGCAACAGTGTACAACACTAATATCGACTTATAGATCAGTTGACTGATAGCCGAAACAATTTAAACGAGAATCGAAGATCTTGTTAATATGAACCCTACAATATAAACACAGTCGAGAACGGACATCAGAGGAGAGAGTTATGAATTTTTAACGGACTTTAGCAGTCAAAGTCTGTTAAAATTAATAAATCTAAAGATAAATTCAAAATTAGCCGACGGAGTCTAAATGAAAGTTATAGATCTCGTCGATAGCTACGTGTGGACATGAAAAACCGTTGAAAAGGGAGCTCAGATGAGCAAATTATGAATTTTCTAAAAAAACAGAAAAATATGCACGCAACCGAGCGCCCAGACCGCATGCGCGGAGCACACTACCACACCACCCAAGATGCGACACGTGGCACCAGGCAGAAAGCGACATGTCACCCTTTTCCGACCAGATGCGTGGAGCGCACCTTATCTATGTGCGGTGCACACTCCAATTTAACCTATACAAACCTTCGAAAATCAGCTCTTTCCTCACACCATTCTCCCAGATTCTCTCTGGGACACTTTCCACTCTTAGTTCCTTTTACTCCCGAGTTTTCGGCCCCTTCGCCGAAGCCCTGCAGTGTCAGATAGCTGGTGAATAGAAGTTCCCGGGTCATAGTTATGCTCGCTTAATTCCCAGTTTTTAATCAGTGTACTCTGTAAGTTAAGCTACACTTATTTTTAGTGTAACTTTTAATTATAGTCATAGTCGTTATTATGAACCTATAATTAAGATTTATCAGTGATTCCAAGTCATCATATTGATTGATCTAATTAGAGGATGATATCTAGGCTAGATTTAGTGAGGTGTTTAAACTGGGATTTCCAAACAGTATACTTTGTATACCAAATGGACCCTACCTCCGATATGATCCTAACTGGTTGTTTCTTACTTGATAGATCTTGATGTAGACATTGGGATCAATGAGGAATCTAGACTATCATTAGTCGTCAAGAATATTCAACTAAGACTTAGCGACAATCATATATAGGTCACGTCAGAAGAAAAGGCAAGGAGTTTGGCGGAGTGCTGCCGAATTCTCCAAGTCGTCTACCTAAGTTAAGTGAGTGAATATTTACTTTCAACTTACACATAGATATCAAGTATTTAATATGCTTAACTTCTCTATGTGTTTACTATCTGCATTCCCGAAATGTGTGTTAAATAAGATAATGATTTTACTTGAAGTAATTATATATTTAATTTACCGTACGTATATTGTATTAGGTAAAAATGGGAGAGAGAAACCTTAAGAGACAAGAGAGTAATTAGAAATCTCAAGAGATGATATTAAAGCAAGATACCATAAGAGAAATGAGAATAAGAGTGAGAGATCATAAGATATGAGACATTAGTGCTGAGAGACCACGAGAGAAAGAGATATTAGTGATGAGAGACCACAAGAGAAAGAGATATTAGTGGTGAGAGACAACAAGAAAAAGAGATACCAATTCCTTTGTATTACTGAGAGCAGTCAACTAGCAAAGTATATATGACGACCATAGACTATTCTAGGCAGTCCAATGGAACACTAGCAGACTTCCAATCTGTAGGTGTTAATAAATCATACTATCCGAAAGTATGGATTGTGTGTTCATTCAAGTACTCTATCCCCCTCATGGTTGCCTTACCGACATGTATTGCTATATAATCCCCGAGGCAATGTTGTCTACTTGTTGTTATAGAGATCCTTAGGATAGAACCGTTGAGATTATCGTTTTAGGATCAAATAGAGAGAATAACGGGAATGGGTAATGGGGATTAAATTTGTTTGGCGTGCTAAAATATGCTTAGAGCAATATAATAATAATATTGTGGGTTGAAAACCCTATGTGCTAACCAGGCTCCCAAGCCTGACCCACTCAGTTCATTTGTATCACAGGTAACGATATAAAGTTACTGATAGATAATGTAATTATCTGTTGAAAGATTCAAGGAGATGTAGATCTTTAGAATATTAAGACTTTGTAAGTATATGTTTATGCTTATGTTTCTTGTATCAGTTATGACATCCCCAACCATAAGAAATCAATGGAAACATTTCTTCGGAAATACTTTTACGGGACCAAAATTTCGCATGAATGAATAAACTCTGTATTAAATAAGCATAATCAAATCCGTATTTTTTTGCCGTGAAAATGGCGATGTCACAGTTGGTATCAGAGCATTAGTTTAAGCGAACTAGACATTTTAGTGAATTTGTAGACTTAAACTTAGAATGCTAAGTAATGATTGTAAGGTGAGTGTCTATTTTATTTTAGGTAGTATACCTAAATTGACACAAGCACTAGAATGTATTAGGGAATGTGCCTTAATTGCTATTATGTGCTAAATGATTTATATTATAGCATGCCTGAGGTTGCCTATCTAAATTGCTATTAGGTTTAAGGTCTGTTGTCAACCTTGAATTAGGAAATTTTATGTGTTCAGGTTTCTAAACATTTAATTATGATATTATAACTGGAATATAACTTTTCTGAGTAATAAGGAGAATTACGCGTCTAAACCTTCTCTATCT
This sequence comes from Lactuca virosa, assembly GCF_052849685.1. Taxonomy (NCBI): domain Eukaryota; kingdom Viridiplantae; phylum Streptophyta; class Magnoliopsida; order Asterales; family Asteraceae; genus Lactuca; species Lactuca virosa. The sequence goes on along the minus strand of NC_136427.1, from coordinate 124,641,128 downwards.
ATATCCTCGTCTCAATACACCGAATGCCTGCTTTGGTGTATAAAAGGCTTACGATAGTGAATGATACCTAGCGGAAGATATCATCAGAATAGTATTTTGCCTTCATAATACATCTGATAAATAATATGTCTGATACGGGAGAAGTACAACTTCGATTGGTGGGATGATATAACTTTTGGTATAATCACTGAAGTCGTCTCATTGTCTGGCGTTTCCACCACCAACCGAGTTGAAGCAAAATTGGTAATGAAGATACGCATGTAAGAAATTCTTGTGTAATCCATGGAAATTCGTTATGCGTGTTTGGACACATTTATATGTGTTAAATCGTTATGTGAATTTAGGAATAAGAACTTGGAGACTGTGAGGCAATTATTGGGATGAGTATGAGTAGGTGTGAAAGGTAGTAGAGACCTATACCACCGAAAGCACAAGACTCACACTTGGATCAGGGAAAGTCACAAGGTTACGAAGTCCCTAGTAGTTAAGTCATTTTGTTCATTTCCATCACTACCTTTGATTCGGTAATGACTGCAAAAATTATTCCGACCTAAGTGGTCATATCGAATCGAGTCTCACTTGAGAAAAATTCTGCGAAGTAAGTTAATTGGTTCAAACAACCATGATCAGTATAGCATCCGAATTTAGTTAAAAAGATCGAAGGAAAAGAGAATCAAAACGATCAATAGAAGTATCGTAGTCGTTGTCGAGACCAGGCGGCTTGTAGCTAGAAGTGTAACATGTTAGAATGTGATTATATCACATTAGAACATGAAGGGAGGAATATTTTGCGCTAGACTCTGACTCAAAAGAGACTTGAGTCTAGCCATTGCATCATACGACGAGAGGTCATTAGAGCATGACCCATCGGTCTGTTACGATAGGTGAAGTAAAGAGTTTATCTTAGGTTAAGTCAACTCTAGATGGAGCAAGAGCCTACAATAGAGATTGAATTTAGAAGGAAGGACAGTTGCAGGATTAAGCACCATCAGTAGTCAAAGAGTCTAGAAGTTAGAAACTCAATAGAACAAACATAAGAGATACGGTTACTACCTATGATGGAAAGGTAACGTGTAGAGTCATCGTACAAGCCTTGTTTTATTGATAATTCTGGGACGTAATCATCCTAAGGGAAAGATAATTGTAACACCCGTAGATTCTGGCGAGTCAATTTAAGTATTATAAGCGTTATAATTGACTTTTTTATAGAAGATTATTTAGGATAAATAATCATAACCGAAGTTATAATATGTGCGACAAGGATTCCGTACATACAAAGAATGTTGAAATTCGAATTCGTATGAAGAAGTTATGCTTCTTCGAAGTTTCACGATTAAACCGACACGAATCTGCGTATTGTATTATCTAAATTTACGATAAATGAAATTTTTTCCTAAGATATCAAACAAAAAGTCATAGTAGGCATTAAACCGAGAGTGTGATATCGACTTTTAGATCGGTTGATTGTTAGCCGAAACAATCTAAACGAAAATAGAAGGTCTCGTTAATAGGAACCCGACAATATAAAGATAGACGAGAACGAACATCGCACGAGAGAGTTATGATTTTTTTATTGGACTTGATCATTCTAAGCCTGTTAAAAATATAACTCTAAAGATTAAGTCAAAATTAGACGATGGATTCTAAATGAGAGTTGTAGATCTCGTCGATAGCTACACGTAGATATAAAATCCAAACAGAGCTCGTATGAGCAAGTTATCAATTTTCTAAGAAACAGAAAAATATGCACGCAGTCGTGCGCACAAACAGCATGCACGACACACACTGTCACACCTCCCAAAATACGACATGTGGCACAATGAAGAAAGCAACATGTCACCCTCTTCCTACCAGATGCATGGAGCGCACCTTATCTATGTGCGGTGCACACTCCAATTTAACCTATATAAACCTTCGAAAATCAGCTCTTTCCTCACACCATTCTCCCAGATTATTTCTGGAACACTTTCCACCCTTAGTCCCTTTTACTCCCGAGTTTCCGGCCCATTCGCCGAAGCCCGGTGGTGTCAGATTGCCGGTGAATAGAAGCTCCCGGGTCATAGTTATGCTCGCTTAATTCCCAGTTTTTCATCAGTGTACTCTGTAAGTTAAGCTACACTTATTTTTAGTGTAACTTTTAATTTTAGTCATAGTCATTATTATGAACCTATAATTAAGATTTATCAGTGATTCCAAGTCATCATATTGATTGATCTTATTACAAGGATGATGTCTAGGCTAGATTTAGTGAGGTGTTTAAAGTGGGATTTCCGAACAGTATATTTTCTATACCAAATGGACCTTACCTCCGATATGACCCTACCCAGTTGTTCCTTACTTGATAGATCTTGATGTAGACATTGGGATTAGTGAGGAATATAAACTATCATTAGTCACCAGGAATATTCAACTAAGACTTAGCGACAATCGTATATAGGTCACGTCAGAAGAAAAGGCAAGGAGTTTGGCGGAGTGCTGCCGGATTCTCCAAGTCGCCTACCTAAGTTAAGTGAGTGCATAGTTACTTTCAACTTACACATAGATATCAAGTATTTAATATGCTTAACTGCTCTATGTGTTTACTATCTGAGTTCCCGAAATGTGTGTTAAATGAGATAATGATTTTACTTGAAGTAATTATATATTTAATTTACCATACTTATATTGTATTAGGTAAAAAGGGTAGAGAGAAACCTTAAGAGACAAGATAGTAATTATAAATCTCAAGAGATGATATTAAAGCAAGATACCATAAGAGAAATGAGAATAAGAGTAAGAGATCATAAGAGATGAGACATTAGTGTTGAGAGACCACGAGAGAAAGAGATTTAGCGATGAGAGACCACAAGAGAAAGAGATATTAGTGATGAGAAACCACGAGAGAAAGAGATATTAGTGGTGAGAGACAACAAGAAAAAGAGATACCAATTCATTTGTATTACTAAGAGCAGTCAACTAGCAAAGTATAGATGACGACCGCAGACTATTCTAGGCAGTCCAATGGAACACTAGCAGACTTCCAATCTGTAGGTGTTAATAAATCATACTATCCGAAAGTATGGATTGTGTGTTCATTCAAGTACTCTATCCCCTTCATGGTTGCCTTACCGGCATGTATTGCTATATAATCCCCGAGGCAATGTTGTCTACTTGTTGTTATAGAGATCCTTAAGATAGAACCGTTGAGATTATCGCTTTAGGATCAAATAAAGAGAATAACGGGATTGGGTACTGGGGATTAAATTTGTTTGGCGTGCTAAAATATGCTTAGAGCAATATAATAATAATATTGTGGGTTGAAAACCCTATGTGCTAAGCAGGCTCCCAAGCCTGATCCACTCAGTTCATTTGTATCACAGGTAACGATATGAAGTTACTGATAGATAATGTAATTATCTGTTGAAAGATTCAAGGAGATGTAGATCGTTAGAGTATTAAGACTTTGTAAGTATATGTTTATGATTATGTTTCTTGTATCACTTATGACATCCCCAACCATAAGAAATCAATGGAAACATTTCTTCGGAAATACTTTGACGGGACCAAAATTCTACATTAATGAATAAACTCTGTATTAAATAAGCATAATCGAATCTGTCTTTTTTGGCCGTGAAAATGGCGATGTCACAGTTGGTATCAGATCATTAGTTTAAGCGAACTAGAAATTTTAAGGCATTTGTAGACTTAAACTTAGAATGCTAAGTAATGATTGTAAGGTGAGTGTCTATTTTATTTTAGGTAGTATACCTAAACTGACACAAGCACTAGAATGTATTAGGGAATGTGCCTTAATTGCTATTATGTGCTTAATGATTTATATTATAGCATGCCTTAGGTTGCCTATCTAAATTGCTATTAGCTTTAAGGTCTGTTGTCAACCTTGAATTAAGAAATTTTATGTGTTCAGGTTTCTAAACGTTTAATTACGATATTAGAAGTGGAATATAACTTATCAGAGCAATAAGGAGAATTACGCGTCTAAACCTTCTCTATCTATATTCTCGTCTCAGTACACCGAACGCCTGCTTCTCATGATAATGACTCGTAGCAGACTGAGCAAATGGAGGAAACAAGAAGGCTTATGATAGTGAATGATACCTAGCGGAAGATATCATAAGAATAGTATACTGCCTTCATAATACCTCTGATAAATAATACGTCTGATACAGGAGAAGTACATCTTCGATTGGTGGGATGAGATAAAATTTAGTGTAATCCCTGAAGTCGTCCCATTGTATGGCGTTTCTACCACCAACCGAGTTGAAGCAAAAAAACTAATGAATATACGCATGGAAGAAATCCTTGTGGAATCCATGGAAATTCGTTATGCTTGTTTGGACACATTCATATGTGTTAAATCGTTATGTGAATTTAGGAATAAGAACTTGGGGATTGCGAGGAAATTCTTGGGATGAGTATGAGTAAGTGTGAAAGGTAGTAGAGAACTATACTACCAGAAGCACATGACTCACACTTGGATCAGGGAAAGTCACAAGGTTACTAATGCTGAATTAGGTATCTAAGTCCATAACTATAATTGGTATGTTTTTGACCCGAGAGAAGCATGGTCCTTTTGGGTTGCATTCACCAGGGCAATTTGATAGGATGGATATTTGAGAAAGAGGTTATTTGTGATTTATTAATATATTATAAGTATAATATATTAATTGAGAAATCATATTATTTAATTAGGTGTCTAAGTTCATACTTTTGATGCTAAGCTCTTAAGGCCAAATACAACAAGGTTTCAAGCTACATAAAAGGTATGTCATCCTAACTAGTATTTCATATTGTTTATGTCAATTGCATGCTAGTTATAGGCTTAATGCTTTGGAAATACCATTACATGTATAATTAGAGAAAACATAGATCCAAGGCATTTAGGGTTGTATGTGCACCATAGGATGTTGTAGTATACAAAAACCCAACAGTGGTACCAGAGCCATGGGTTTTTTTCTATTATATTTGATGTTATTATTGGTTTTCAGAGCAAAAAAATCGATTTTCTGCTGTTCTGGATAGTGGACTCGCCGAGTCCACTGGGGGACTCGCCTAGTCCAAGAACAAATTTATCCAACTCGCCGAGTTTGTTCTTGCACTCGACGAGTTGGAGCCCCTGACAACATATTTTCGAGTTTTTTGGCTTGTTTTTGATTTGGATCAATACCACAAAATGTTTTTGTTGATAAAAGTTGATTTTGATTCCATGATAATGATTATCCTCATCCAAATAAATGATAATTGTCAAAGTTTCAAGATATGTGTTAGTTTATGTGATTAGCTAAGTTCTTGAAAATATGTTGATGTGAATTATCTTTGCTTATGAGTTTAATCTTGTTCATAGAAAATTATTTGATTACTGTGTTAATTGAAATAATTGATCTTAACGGTTTATGTGAACTCCATAACTTGTCCTCAAGTTATGGAAAATGAAGAGCTTTTCATTTAAAAGCACATTAAGTCTCATAGGTTATGAAAATGGAAGAGTCTCTATTTTTAATGTCATCACAAAGTGTTTTTTATGTCTTCCATAACTTGTCCTCAAGTTATGGAACTTGAAAACTCTTCCATAAAAACCATATTAAACTCATAAGTTATGGAAACCAATAGTTTTTGAATTGTTCACAACTTGCCCTCAAGTTTTGGAATTTGTAAAGTTAACCCCCCATGTATACTTTAAATCCAAACCTAGAATTTTAAAAGTTTAAAATTCAACCCTTATACTATTATAATATTATAGGTTTAATATTTATATATATGTATAAGAGTAAGTCAGTCTTACCGTTAGTAGGCCTCATTCACGAAGCCGGTCTATAAGGGGGGGTATAAGGTTACTGCCTATAAAATGGTAGTTTAATGGGTGTCCATTCTCACCCACCGCTTCCTTGACTGGTGGAGGGTCGTTAGCCGAACGGGTAGGACATGACATTAATTCTCCCTTCATTAAGAGTATAATGATAAATATAAAGTAACTAAACTTTATTAAATTCCCAATCTTAGTTACTTTAGGAAAATGTGAATTTGGTGCTAACCCATGAAATTGCACTTTGCACCTTGTTAAGTCGTTAGTGGAGCGTGTGTGGTTAACCGGCAAACTAATCTAGGACTGATAATGTGTGGCAAAGGGTAGCTTGATGTTAATCGTAGATCAATGGAGCGTGTGTGGTTAACTGGCACATTGATTAGGTGGTTGTAACATTAAGTGTACCAAGTTAATTTGCATGGTTATTCACTCCTTGTTTGTGATCCTCAGCATCCCAGTCACAAACTTGAAGGGCACAATCGAGATTTAAACATGCCATTGAATAGTTCAATGAATCTCAGAAGATCTAGGAGTTTCATTTCATTTAAAACCTAATGTTAAATTTCGTTATTCATGGTGGAAATTGGTAAATCGTCATTTACCTACCTTCAAATATTTTGTAGCTTGGATTACGGCATCCCTCTTCCAAGTTATAAAATATTGTGTTGGGTCCTAGCCTTAATATTTCATATTGGGTGTTATATTAAGGACTTAAATAAACTAAACTTGAATTTCTCCCTCATAGATGTCCAGTTATGACAACTATGGTCTTCCTTATCCTTTTGGATAATGCTTTCCTAATGAAGATGATATCCCAAATGGAAATCAAGGTGAAAGATTAATCCCTTTGTTGTGCACTAATGGGACTGGAAATCATACTTCACCTCCTCCACCTCCTCCAATTATTCTCCCTAACCCACAAGTTCTTGAAAAAAGTTCAAGGTCACTCAATCCTTATTGGAAAGCAGTGTCTATATGTACTCTCATATTGGAGATGAAGTCTCATTGTAACATCCTAAGATTTGTCATTTATGGTCCCTGGGGATTTAAGGGTGAAGCCATGAAAGTCTAAGGGCTAAATTGCAATTTTTGGATCAGGAGGAGTACGCTGCGCGTACATAAGGGTACGCTGAGCGTACTAGGCGCGTCCTAGTACGCTGGGCGTACACTTGTGTATGCTGGGCGTACTCATGGCAGAACGAAACCCTAATATTTAGGCTTTGGGGACCATATAAGCAACATTATGAGTACTAGACCCTCCCTTACCCCAGCCTCCATTGTTTAGAGTCGTTTTCCCAAAATCCTAGCCATTTCCTTTTGTGTTTGAGCTTTTTGAGTGTTCTTGAGTGTTTTAAGAAGAAGGTGTTGCATCAAGGAGTTAGAGAAGAAGATCAAGCTTGTAGATCTGAAGTTGGTTTGCGCCCTAGAAGCTCCAGAAGGTAAAAAGCTTGGAACTTTATACTTCTATGAGATAGATCTAGTTATTTTAGCTTTATGGAAGCATTCTTGTCCCAAAAGTCCCAAAATGGTGCATGTCATGATTTGGACGAAATGAGTTGTCCTTTCAGACCTTAGAAGAGGTCCTAAGTGATAAAAATGGTGTCCCAATAGCTAGATTTCTCTCATGCATGAAGTAGGAAGGTCTTAATGGATTAAGACCATGTGTTAAGAACTTTCTGGACGTCCAAAGTGATAAAGTTCGAGACTTTATAGTCCTATGGCACATTTGGTCGATGGATCTGGAGTTTGGGCTTAAGTGCTTAAGCCATTAAGCACTTATTAGGGTTTTGGTGAAACCACGTGTACGCCCAGCGTAAATCCAATACGCCCAGCGTACTGGGTCAACCACACCGATGGTGGTCAACATCAGGACGAGTACGCCCCGCGTACGTCCTCTGTTGGGCCTTTAGCATTTGGGCTTCGGGTTTTGGGCCGTGTATGGACTAGTTGGATTTGGGCCTTTGCTGGACTTTATGAATATTATGTTTTGGGCCAAGTTTTGATAATGGATTTTGGATTTAGGCCCAATTAGGGAGTTGGGCCCAATTTGGTAAATTGGGCCAATAATGGGCTTTGCATAAGGGCTTTTAAGGTTATGGAATTGGCATTGGGCCTTGGCTCAACAAAGAAAATGGACATGATGGATTGTGTGGACCCCCATTTGTCAAGATTGTTATGTTGTGTAATGACTTGGTATTTATTATGTGATAGTTCGGGATTTTTGGTGAGATAGCGGTTCGGGAGCTCGGTTCTTCAGTTCAGATCGGCATTTCGAGGTGAGTTATCCTCACCGTACTCAAGGGTCTAAGGCACCAAGGCCGGCCCTTTGATTTGTGATTTGTTATTTGGGCTTGTTACTGTTGTGATATGTTAGATTGGTATCCTGGTAGATAGGATGGTTATATGCTGTTGTGATCTGTTAGATCGGTATCCTGGTAGATATGATGGTTATATGTTGGTATGATCTGTTAGATTGGTATCCTGGTAGATAGGATGGTTATATGCTGGTATGATCTGTTAGATCGGTATCCTGGTAGATATTATGGTTATATGCTGGTATGATCTGTTAGATCGGTATCTTGGTAGGTAGGATGGTTATATGCTGGTATGATCTGTTAGATCGGTATCCTGGTAGATAGGATGGTTATATGCTAGTATGATCTGTTAGGTCGGTATCCTGGTAGATCGGATATGGTTATGCGTAGTGACCTATAGTTTGGCTTGAATGTCTGTATGCTGGTAGGAGATTACCTGTTATATGTGCACATGATTGATTGGTGGTTGGGGGTATTCCATCCCGAGGATGATAGGACCCTAGTATGTTGTCTTTATAGACTGTTATATGATTATCTGATATAGGTGCACATGTTTGATTGGTTATGCTGGCATTCCAACCCGATGGTTGAGGGCCTGGTGTATTCCAACCCGATGGTTGATTGGACCCATAGTATGTTGGCATTCCAACCCGATGGTTGAGGGCTTGGGGTATTCCAACCCAATGGTTGATTGGACCCATAGTATATTGACATTCCAACCCGATGGTTGAGGGATTGGGGTATTCCATCCCGATGGATGATTGGACCCATAGTATCTGTTGTATATGTTTTGTGTGTGGGCATTCCAACCCGATGGTTGTGGGCCGAGAGTATCCCATCCCAAGGATGATTGGACTCGTAGTATGTGGGCATTCCAACCTGATGGTTGAGGGCCTGGGGTATTCCATCCCGATGGATGATTGGATCCATATTATGCTGTTTATTATTGTATGTGTATTGTTGTGTATGGGTATTTTGGGGGTAACTCACTAAGCTTTCGGGCTTACAGTTTCAGTTTATTGTTTCAGGTTCAGCGGATGACCGTGGGAAGGCGAAGGCGTGACCGTACACTTCCTCGATTGATGATTATGAATTCTGGGAACTCTGATGTTTAAACTACTTTGAAAACAAATTGTAACAACTGAATGGTTTTAAATGATTTGAAAAGTTTTAAATTGGCTCGAATTTTACGGATGTTACACTCATATTGACAAGTTGGGAGAGTTTGGAGTCGAAGTCTCAAGGAAGTTGACTGTTGACTGGGTTCTTCAATCACTTTACGAGTCATATAGTGAGTTCATTAAGGACTACTATGTGACAGACCACGACATGACCCTTAATGATCTTACCTATTTTCTTGTTGCTACTGAATCAACGATGATTTGGAGCACTGGTAAGGCAAACTTTATTGGAAGATCTACTTTCCAAACTTACATGGACATTGACAATGGAAACATTGGAAGTCCAGAAAAGTCTTCTCTTCCCAATGGAAAGGGATCAGCCATAGTAAACCCGGTTGACCAAATGGTAAAGAGAAAGGCTAAGTCTGAGACAGTCCCGTGTACCATTACTAAAGAGTCCATATGTTTCTACTGCCAAAAGAAGGGGCATTGGTTGCGAAGCCGTCCTATTTACCTGAAAGTTCACTAGGATGGTAAAAGTCAAAAAAATAAAAGTTGACTATGCTTCAAGTAAATTCAACTATCTAACTCTATTAAGTTCCTATTTGGAGATTCTTATTACATGATGTAGCTACGTCGCATTTTGATGTTTTGTAGAATTGGAAAAAGAGAGGAAGCTTAGAAGAAGAGTATGTTGAATCTGATCGCGAAGATGGATTTCGATCGCATGACTCGAAGATCAGAATTTTGAAGCTGCTGCTAAGAGTCATGACATATTGCTTTGGAATGGCTAACAACATAGTTTTCATATGTATTTGCATTGTAAGGATAAGTTTTTCCGCAATTTTAAAATAAAAGGAAAATTTTTGATTTTATTTATTTTAAGTATCCTTACAATGGAATTTATGAAAAATTGTTGTTTATATGATTCCATTGATAACAATATTGGAAAATGGATTTGATTCTTTCGTTTGTGGTAGTGTCATAAATTACCAAATAAGGAAAGATTCTCATCACCCAAGTTTCAGTTGGATAGAAACTCGGAATCATGCAACTTGTATTGTATGATGAATGAGAATTTTCATCTTTGGGAAATTAAGACTAATTCCTTGTTCACATGGATATGTGAGTCAAGTGAAGGACTAGGAGACCGGGTACACTTGGTTGTGCGCCGATCAGGTCCACCACAAAGAACAATAAGGCTATTCGTCATGATTTACTAAAGTTTAGTAAATATGGTTATGCTTAAAAGTTTAAGTGTAATTCTGAAACATTGGAAAAGTGTCAATGTATGACAGGACGAATGAGTAGAATCAAATTAGGCAGAAAGATAAATGTTTCTCCAATCTGAAAAGATGGGAGAGTACTTCAGTGTCATGTTTTATGATCATCTTAATGATTTTGAAGAACCATATAACAATTGATCCTCTAAGGACATCTTAGTGCATTTGTTTGGCTAAGAAGAGGAATCGTGAATTGTTGAAAAGGTTAAATCAATAGATGAATCATACTTCGTTCCAAGATCGAGCCTTGAGTGACATAATGTTAAGAAAGTTTAAAAAACTTATCAAATGTAGAGTAAAATGTTTTCTACTCTTGTACATTTGAAATTGGTAAGTTGTGATGTTTTGGATAAAACAAAGACCAACTAAGGCCAATTGTGTGAAGTGTTTGTCTTGATTAGAATCCGCACTAACTCTTGAATATTTGTTTGTCAAGGAATGGCTCTTGACAACAGAATCTTATATGTCAAGAGGTCAGTGGGAGTCTTAAAGATCTTGAAAAGTTTCAAGAACTAATCAAGGGTATTGTTAAACACTAGCACACGACTTGAGGTTTATAGCATATCGTGTTGACATATTCTTGTTTCTGTGCCCATTCTATATGAAGTTGTCTATGCATGTGAGTTCTATGAGTTCTCAGTTGTTTGCATAACTACTTGGAAGACATTGTAGGCCCTTGGGCTGCTAGGTGGTGAGAAATTAAGATTGAACAAGTTCAGTCCATATGAGTTTGGTTTTGTCACTAACCTTGTCTTGTGATTATGGTTATGACAAATTCACATGGATAGGAACACATACACCATAATATCTAAGTGTCATAAGGTTTCTCTTCGATTCATGAAAATGATGGCGAGGAAACGCTTTCACTAAGTATATTTTAAGGAGATACAAATTGTGATGTTTGCATTCTCAAATTCGATTATGATTACGGCATCCCTCTTCATAGTTCGAATTGTGAGAAATGGCAAAATGTCTAAAAATTTGAGACTATGATTACGGCATCCCTTTTCATAGTTCTAAAATTGTTTAGACACACATGTGAGCTATCTAAGGAAAGATGTATGATTTTGGGAAGCTTAGATAAAGTCTTATCGAAGCATCTCAGAAACCTGAACTTTGGTAATGAAAGTCAATAAACTATTGATTTCTAGAAGTCCAGTTGATTTCTGGATACATGTCAAAGCTAGTGGGAGCATAAGTGTTATGTTGATAAGAATATAATTATCATGTTAGTGGGAGCATGATTATTATGTTAAGTGTTGCAAGTTAGCAATGTTAATTATAGAAAACAAAAGTTTCAATTTGCAAAGTTGCAGGGTTTGAAAAGTTGTTTTGCTATAATTAAGGGAGATGAAATTATACTTCATTCCAATTCTAAAAGCTTAAATTGAGATTTTAATCGAATTTAGTCAAGTATATATATGAATGTTATGTTGGAATTGTTCAACATAAGGAAATTCGATATATGGAAATATTAATTGCGTTCCCAATATTCGATTATGATTACGACATCCCTCTTCATAGTCCAAATTTTGATAACATGGCTAATAAAAAAATTATAGCAAAAGACTGGTCTAGGATCATGTCTTTATGTGAGACATTATGAATTGTATCCCATATGCTTCGGGTATAGGATCGATTGCATATGCAATAATATTTCTATGTGTTCTGAATTTTCCAAATGCCTAGGGCATTAAGAGGGAAAAAGGACCAGAACTGTATATGACTAAAATGATTAAGCAATTATCGAGGACAATCTGAGGCTTACCAAAGATTGGTTGCTCATGGACAGTTGGAAGTATAGTGTTAATTTTGAAAGGACCATATTGACATATTCTGAAAAGAGGCAACTCTTGTTTAGAAGTGATAGTCAAAATGGGAATATGGGAATGTTTCCATAAGTGGAAGTTATTCTTTAAATCTGTGTAAGATTAGAAAACTTAATGCAAGAAGGATGTTCAAAGGAATGTACTTTGAATGTGAGACTTCATTTCCATGGAATTGCTCTCTACTGGAATACTTTCTAATGTCTGTTGCCAATTCTTTGTGACTTTTGTGCATAGTCATTACAAGAGGATCATTGCATATAAGCTTAGAATCTAACAGATTTCAGTAAATGGCAAAGAATCTTGTATTCTTACATTTATCATAAGGATTTGGAATTGTGAAATGAGCATCATTGAAATGTTTTGAATTGATTTATTCCACAAAGAAAGGACCATAAGTAAACATATTGTGCATGCTTGTAGCATGGGATAACTATTATTTTAATTCAATCATAAAGTTGATTATTTGAAACATTATACAATGAATAATGAGTAATCAATATGACCCAAAAGTTTTGGGGCCATATAGGATTAGTATTATTCTTATGTTTCACTTTGCATGTTTTGACTTCCCGAATAACTAGGTTATTCAAACCGTCCACAGTCGATCATACTTTGGAAGTAGGTATTGAGGCAAGACTTTCATGAATGGGTCTGTAGTGGGTCTAGGTGTTTTAGACATAGTTGCAGTATTCATGAGTGCTCCTGGAATAAGATTCGAGTATTGGATTAAACCCACGCTCATTTGAATCACTTCATGAATTTTGTCACGAGTGATCATGAGACGATAATATCTTATATTCTTCAAACGGAGAGATATGAGTTGCAATCTACAAGTCGGTTCCACATTGATAAGGTGAAAACGCACCGGTAACATGGTGTTATAAAACGCATTGTTGTGTGTGATTTGATGAGTAGATAGAGCAAGAATATGAGTCAAAGTTTATCCATTCGTTTTACCCATGGAGGGATAAAAGTGATATCTGTGGGCCCCTCGATGATTTGGTGATGCCAACCTTAAGTGCTCGGCCGGGCCTGGACTGATTTGATTTGTTCAACTAGTCAGTCGTCAAAAATCGAAAATCAGGAAACAACAGATGGACAGAGAGAATGATTATAATCCATGTCTCAGTCCATATGATATCTAGAATGGAGGAACATATGATCCCTTATCTAATGGACACGTCATTGACTAGGTCAGAGTTCGACAGCAGCTTTAAGAGCTATGATTGCTAGTCAGGATTTTGGAGTCGTATTTGCAATAATAGTTTTAGACTTATCCAAGTGGGAGACTGTTGGATTAGATGTCTAAGCCCATAACTATTACTGGCATGTACTCGACCCGAGAGTAGCATGGTCCATTTGGGTTGCATAACACCAGGACAATTTGTTAAGATGGACTCTTGAGAGAAGGTTATATATGATTTATTAATATATTATAAGTTCTAATATATTAATATGAAATCATATGTTTTATTTAGTATTGATCAAGAATTAATTTTGAATTAATTTAGTGATCAAAAGAGACTAATTAAATCTATGTGGACTAATTATGATAATTAGTTATATTTATATGTGTTGGGCTTATGATCCATATTGGACCAAGTTTATGTATGGATACATAAAGAATTGGGCCACATGAACCATGGATCATAAAACCAATGGGTATGGATTTGGGTTAAACCCATGACCCTTGGAATCCACCATATAAATATGTTGCTTCATGACCAAAAAGGTTTGCATCTTTTCTTTGAGAAATATGGACAATTTTGGGTGCATGGAATTCTCTCTCAAGAGCCACCTTTGTTCTAGGTGAGTTGTGAGCCATTTGAGGCATTCATACTTTTGATGCTAAGCTCTTAAGGCCAAATACAACAAGGATTCAAGCTACATAAAAGGTATGTCATCCTAACTAGTATTTCATATTGTTTATGTCAATTGCATGCTAGTTATAGGCTTAATGCTTTGGAAATACCAGTACATGTATAATTAGAGAAAACATAGATCCAAGGCATTTAGGGTTGTATGTGCACCATAGGATGTTGTAGTATACTAAAACCCAACAAAAACTCTATAAGCTACAACAAAGAGGTAATTGTCTAACTTGTTTTATGTTTCAAATAACAAGTTGTATGCTAGTTATAGGTTTCATGCTTTGGATATTTTTTGTTGCATGTATAACTAGAGAAAACTTAGATCCAAAGCATTAGGGTTTTTTGTGCACCATAGGGATGTTAGAGTACATAAAACCCAACAGTGGTATCAGAGACATGGGTTGATTTTTGTTATATAGATGCATTGGTTATTTGTTCAAAGCTGAAAAAATTGAAAAACTGTTATCTCGACAGTGGACTCGACGGGTCCTATGATCTGACTCGACGAGTAAAGCATAAATCAAGCAAACTCGACGAGTCCAGTATCTGACTCGACGAGTTGGATAGGCTAGTTGCAGTTTTTCGGTTTTTTTTTGCCAGAATTGGATTAGGATCATTACCATGAACTGTTTTATATCATAAAATCTATTTTTTTATATGGTAGTGATTAACCTCATCCAATTAAAAGATAAATTTTCAAATTTTGAGATAATTACTAGTTTATATGATAAGCTAATTGTTTGTAATTCTTTGATTTGAAGTTATCTTGCTATAAGAGTTACATTAGGTCAAATTGGTAAAAAGATAAAATTATGATTATTTTATTAGGTTAAAATTTGATCTAAATGTTTAAAGGAGTTACAAAACTTGCCATCAAGCTTTGGAACTCAAAATGTTTTTTTAAAAGGAGTTACAAAACTTGCCATCAAGTTTGGAATCAAAAGGTTTTCAAGAGTTACAAAACTATCCCTCAAGTTTTGGAAATTGAAAAGTCTCATTTATGAAACATTGAATTCTAAAAAACCTAGTAATTTGAAAAGGTGCAACTCTTGGGTTCATAACTTATAAAATTAATTAAATTGTTTTAATTTTGAATTTTGTATTTAGAACCTTGAAGTTTCCTTTGAGTAGTTTAAATTACACTCTTATGGACTTTATTAAATTGATTAAATGTTTAATTAAAAGAGAAAGTTAATAAATCCATAATCATAGGGTTCAAAGTTAATTAAATTAAAAGTTTAATTTATTAATAGATTAAACCAACTAGTATTTTAAATGTGTAAAATACACCCTTATACTATATAAAACTAAAGTCTAATATATTATATATGTATAAGTTAAAAGTCAGTCTTACCGTTAGTAGGTCTCATTCACGAAGCTATTCTATAAGGGGTGTTTAAGGAAGCGGCCTGTAAAATGACCGCCATTGGTTACACACTCTTACCCACCGCACCCTTGACCAGTGGAGGGTTGTTAGCCGAACGGGTTTGATAGGATACTTAAATCCTCATTAAAAGTATAATGAAATACAAAGTAACTAAACACTTTATAAATTCCCAATCTTAGTTACTTTATGAAAAATGTGAATTTTATGCTAACCCATGAAATTGCACATTGCACCTTATTGGTCAGTTAGTAGAGCGTGTGTGGTTAACCGGCACACTAATGTGGACTAATGAAGGATGGAAATGGGTTTCTCGTAAATTATCATTGATCAGTGGTGCGTGTGTGGTTAACCGGCACATTGATTAGGTGATTAATGACATCGAGAGTACCAAGCTAATTTGCATGGTTATTCACACCTTTTTTGTGATCCTCGGTATCCCAGTCACAAACATGAAGGGCATAATCGAGATTAAACATGCCATTGAAAAGTTCAATGAATCTCAAAAGAGTCTAGGAATTTCAATTCATTTAAAACCTAATATTCATTTTCATTTTTCATGGTGGAAATTGGTAAATTGTCATTTACCTACCTTCAAATATTTTGCAATTGGATTACGGAATCCTTCTTCCGAATTGCAGAATATTGTGTTGGGTCCTAGCCTTAATATTTCATTTGGGTGTTATATTAAGGACTTAAATCAATTAACTTGAGTTTCTCCCTTGTAGATGTCTAGTTCTGACAACTATGGTCTTCTCGAATCTTATGGAAAAAGCTTTACTCATGAAGATGATGTTCACAGAAATCATACTTCACTTCATCCACCTCCTCCAATTATTCTCCCTGACCCACGTGTTCGTCGACTTGAAAAGTTCAAGGTCACTCAAACCCTATTGGCATGAAAACACCAAGATGGAAGGTCTGTGTGTACATGTCTTAGAGATGAAGTCACACATTGACAGGCTGGGAATGTTAGGTGTCACTATCTCGAGGAAGTTGGCTGTTGACTTGGTTCTTCAATCACTTCCTAAGTCACATAGTGAGTTCGTTAAAGATTACTATATGACAGACCACGACATGAACCTTATCGATCTTACTTATTTGCTTATTGCTACTGAATCATCAATGATTTTGTGCACTGGTAAAGAAAACTTGATTGGAAGATCTAGTTCCCAAACTTCCATGGTCATTGACAGTGGTGACATTGGAAGTACAGAAAAGCTTTCTCGTCCCAATGGAAAGGGATTGACCAATGTCAAAGCGCTTGACCAAATGGTGAAGAGAAAGGCTAAGTCTGTGATATTCTCGTGTACCATTCCAAAAAAATATATTTGTTACTACTGCCAAGAGAAGGGTCATTGGTTGCGAAGCTGCCTTATTTACCTGAAGGATCATAAGGATGGTAAAGTTAAAGTGGTTGACTCTGCTTCAGGTAAGTCCACTATCTAACTCTATTAAGTTCCTATTTGAGGATTCTTAATACATGATGTGATGAGATCACATTTTGATGTTTTGTAGGATCGAAGAAAAGAAAGGAAGCTTAAAGGAAAAGCATGCTGAGTCTAATCGCGAAGAGATGGATTTCGATTGCATGA
This sequence comes from Lactuca virosa, assembly GCF_052849685.1. Classification (NCBI taxonomy): domain Eukaryota; kingdom Viridiplantae; phylum Streptophyta; class Magnoliopsida; order Asterales; family Asteraceae; genus Lactuca; species Lactuca virosa. The sequence continues at coordinate 124,623,927 of NC_136427.1, read as the reverse complement.
TTCGATGATCAGAATTGTAAGCTGCTACGTAGGAGTTATGATAGATTGCTTAGAAATATGTAGTGACATAGTTTTCATTTGTAATTGCATTGTAAGGAAAAGATTTTCCATAATTTTAATAAATAAAGAAAATTTTGATTTTATTTTAGTTTATATTTCCTTGCAATGGCATTTGTGAAAATTGATGTTTGTATGTTTCTATTTTTAACAATATGGATTTGATTCTTTCGTTTGTGGTAGTGTCTAAATTTACCAAATAAGGAAAGATTCTCATCACCAAGTTTCAATTGGACAAAAACTTGGAATCACGCAACTTGTATTGTAAGATGAATAAGAACCTTCGTCTTTGAGAAATTAAGACTAATTCCTTGTTCACATGTATATGTGAGTCAAGTGAAGGCCTAGGGAATCGGGTACACTTGGTTGTGCACTGGTCAGGTCCACCACAAAGAACAATAAGACTATTCGTCATAGTTTACTAAGAGTTTAGTAAATATAATTATGGTTACAAGATTAAATATAATTCTCAATCATTGAAAAAGTTTCAATGTATAGCAGAATGAATAAGAAGAATCAATTAGGCAGAAAGATAAAAGTTTCTCCAATCTTAAAGGAAAGAAGAGTACTTAAGTATCGTGTTTTATGATCATCTTAATGATTATGAAAACCATAGCACAATTGATCCTCCAAGGACACCTTAGTACATAAGTATGGTTAAGAAGAGGAATCGAAAATTGTTGAAATGGTTAAATCAATTAAGGTGAGTGATACTTCGTTTCAAAATCAAGTCTTAGAGTCATACTCCAAGATTGTTCCTTGAGTGACATATCTTAAGTAGGTTTATCACACATTTAGAATTGGTAGTTGTGATGTCTTTAAGACAAAGACCAACTAAGACCAATTGTATAAAGTGTTTTCCTTGATAAGAATTTGCACTAACTCTTGAATATTTGTTTGTTATTGAGTGTTTTTTGACAAGAGAATCTTATATGTCAAGAAGTCAGTGGGAGTCCTAAAGATATTGAAAAGTTTCAGGAACTAATCAAGAATAAACCTATTGTGTATCACTAGCTAGAAAGTTGAGGTTTGTAACCTATCGTGTTGACATATTCTTGTTTCTGTGCCCATTCCAGTTAAAAGTTGACTATGCATGTGAGTTCTATGAGTTCTCATTTGTTTGCATAAGGCCAAGGAACTTGATAAGTAACAGCTCATTGATCTGTATAGGTGAGCTACTTAACAACTTGGAAGACATGGTAGGCCCTTGTGCTGCCAAGTGGCAAGAAATTTAGATTGAACAAGTTCAGTCCATATGAGGTTGAGTTTGTCAACGACCTTATCTTATGGTAATGGTTGGAAATGACAGATTCACATAGATAGGAACACATACACCATAAAATCTAAGTGTCATAAGGTTATTCTCCAATTCATGAAAATGATTGTGAGAAAACGCTTTCACTAAGGAGATTTTAAAGAGATTATAGTTGTGTTAATTGCATTCTCAAATTCGATTATGATTACGCCATCCCTCTTCATAGTTCGAATTGTGAGAAATGGCAAAAAGTTTGAACATTCGGGACTTACTGCTGTAAGTTCTGAAATAGTTTAGACACACATATGAGCTTTCTAATAAAAGGTGTATGAGCTTAGATAAAGGCTTATCAAAGCATCTCATATCAGAAATTTGAAATTTGGTAAGAAAGTCAATAAAGTATTGAATTCTAGAAGTCCAACTGATTTTGGATACATGTCAAAGCTAGTGGGAGCATAAATGTTATGCTAGTAACAAAATAATTGTTATGCTAGTGGGATCATAATTATTATGGTAAGTGTTGCGAGTTAGCAATACTATTTATAGGAAACAAAGTTCTAATTTGCAATATTGCAAAAGTTGAAAAGTTGGTTCACTATAGTAAGGGAGAGGATACTTATACTTTATTTCGAATCTAAAAGTTTAGATTGAATTATTAATCAAACTTAGTCATGGATATATATAAATACTATGTTGAAATATTTCAACATTGGAAATTCTATATATGGAAATATTATAGCAAAAGACTGGTCAAGTATCATGTCTTTATGTAAGACATTATGAATCGTGTTCCATATGCTTCAGATGTAGGATCGATTACATATGCTATAATATTCAAGTGTTCTAATTTTCCAAATGCCTAGGGCATTAAGAGGGAAAAAGGACTAGAACTGGATATGACTAAAGTGGTTAAACATCTGTCAAGGACAATCTAAGGTTCGCTAAGGATTGGTTGCTTAAGGACAGTTGGAAGTATAGTAATGGACGGACCATATTGACGTTATTATGAATAGACATAATTCTATTAATAATGCATTGTCATATGTAAAATATGGAAATGTTTTGATAATGGGAGTTGGGTATTAAGAATCTATGTGTAGGTTAGAAACCTTTATGCATGAAGGATGTTCAAAGGAATTTATTTTGAATTTGATACTTCGTTTCCTTGAAATTGTTTTCTTATCAATCTCCAGTGGAAAGTTTTGTAATATCGTTGGCAAATTCTCTGTGGCTTTAGTACCTCGACATTACAAAAGATACATTGCATGATAGTTTAGAATCTAACACATTCTTATAGTGGCAAGAATTAGGTATTCTTACACTAAGTAATAAGGATTTGGAATTGTGAAATGAGCATCATTGAAATGTTTTCAATTGATCTATTTCACAAAGTAAGAACCATATATAAACATAGTGTGCATGCTTGGAGCATGGGATAACTATTGTTTTAATTCAAGTATTAAGTTGATTAGTCGAAACATTATACAGTGACTAATGTGTAATCAATGTCGTGATTAAATAAAAGGTGTTTTATTTATATTCAAAAGTTTTGAGACCATATTGAATTAGATTATTCTTGTGTTTCACTTTGCATGTTTTGACTTCCCGAATAATAATATTATTCAAACTATCCACAGTCGATCATACTTTGGAAGTAGGTATTGAGGTAAGACTGTCATGAATCCGTCTGTAGATTGTCTAAAGTGATTAGACACGGCACAAGTTTGATGCAATGTTCATGAGTACTCCTGTAATAAGATTTGAGTATTGGATTAAACCCACGCTCATCTGAATCACTTCATGGATTTTATCACGAGTGATTAGTGAGACGATAATATCTTATATTCTTGAAACGGAGACATATAGTTGCATTTTACAAGTCGGTTGCACATTGATGATATGTAAACGCACCAGTAACTTGGTGTTATAAAACATATTGTTGTGTGGGATTTGATGAGTAAATAGAGCAAGCATATGAGTCGAAGTTTATCCATTCCTGTTACCCTAAGAGGGATAAAAGCGATATTTGTGGGCCCCTCGATGATTTAGTGATGACACTCTAAGCACTTGGCCAAGCCTGGACTGATTTGATTTGTTCAATTAGTCAGTCGTCATAAATCGGAAATCGAGAAATAACACATGGACAGAGAGAATGATTATAATCCATGTCTCATGTCCATATGATATCTAGAATGGAGGAATATACGTTCCCTTATCTAAAGGACGCGTCAGAGTTCGACAACGGCTTTTAAGAGCTACAATTGCTAGTCGGGTTTTAAAGTCGTACTTGCAGTTATAGTTATTAGACTTATCCAAGTGGGAGACTGTTGGATTAGGTGTCTAAGTCCATAACTATAATTGGTATGTATTTGACCCGAGATTAGTAAGGTCCTTTTGGGTTGCATTCACCAGGGCAATTTGATATGATGGATATTTGAGAAAGAGGTTATTTGTGATTTATTAATATATTATAAGTATAATATATTAATTGAGAAATCATATTATTTAATTAGTATTGATCAATAATTAATTTGGAATTAATTTAGTTATCAAAAGAGACTAATTAAATTAACGGGGACTGATTATGTAAATCAGTGATACATATGGTTTGGGCTATTGATCCATGATGGACTAAGTTTATGTGAGAGTCCATTATAAGTTAGTCCATATGAGTTATTGGATCATAAGCCTAAGTGTAAGAATTAGGGTTTACATATGACTCTTTGAATTCTACACTATATATGTATTCCCTAAACCCAAAAATCAGGACATGTGTATCCCATGAAGAATATTGTCGTTTTTGGTGTGTCTAATCTCTCTCTCAAAGTCCTCCATTTGTTCATGGTGTGTTGTGATTCCATTAGAGGTGCAACATTTGAGGCACTAAGCTCTTGAAAGGCCAAAACTCTACAAGCTACAACAAAGAGGTAATTGTCTAACTTGTTTTCTGTTTCAAATATCAAGTTGTATCCTAGTTATAGGTTTCATGCTTTGGATATTTTTTTGTTGCATGTACAACTAGAGAAAACTTAGATCCAAAGAATTAGGGTTGTATGTGCACCATAGGGATGTTAGAGTACATAAAACCCAACAACTAAGTCCCTGGTAGTTAAGTTATTTTGTTCATTTTCATCATTACCTTTGATTCGGTAATGACTGGAAAAATTATTCCGACCTTAGTGGTCATATCGAATCAAGTCTGACTTGAGAAAAAGTCTATGAAGTAAGTTAATTGGTTCAAAGAACGATGATCGGTATAGCATCCGACTTTAGTTAAAAAGATCGAAGGAAAAGAGAATCAAAACGATCAATAGAAGTATCGTAGTCGTTGTCGAGACCAGGCGGCTTATAGCTAGAAGTGCTACATGCAAGAATGTGGTTATATCGCATTAGAACATGAAGGGAGGAATATTTTGCGCTAGAGTCTGACTCAAAAGTGACCTGAGTCTAGACATTGCATCATACGATGAGAGGTCATTAGAGCATGACCCATCGGTCTGTTACGATAGGTGAAGTAAAGAGTTTATCTTAGGTTAAGTCAACTCTAGATGGAGCAAGAGCCTACAATAGAGATTGAATTTAGAAGGAAGGGCAGTTGCAGGATTAAGCACCATCAGTAGTCAAAGAGTCTAGAAGTTAGAAACTCAATAGAACAAACATAAGAGATACGGTTACTACCTATGATGGAAAGGTAACGTGTAGAGTCATCGTACAAGCCTTGTTTTATTGATAATTCTGGGACGTAATCATCCTAAGGGAAAGATAATTGTAACACCCGTAGATTCTGGCGAGTCAATTTAAGTATTATAAGCGTTATAATTGACTTTTTTATAGAATATTATTTAGGATAAATAATCATAACCGAAGTTATAATATGTGCGACAAGGATTCCGTACATACAAAGAATGTTGAAATTCGAATTCGTATGAAGAAGTTATGCTTCTTCGAAGTTTCACGATTAAACCGACACGAATCTGCGTATTGTATTGTCTAAATTTACGATAAATGACATTTTTTTTCCTAAGATATCAAACAAAAAGTCATAGTAGTCATTAAACCGAGAGTGTGAATGTAGATAATTTCCAAATCTGAGTTCGTAAGAGGAAGTTATGATTTTTCTAAAAAAGAGCACAATAGTGTAGAACACTAATATCGACTTTTAGATCGGTTGATTGTTAGCCGAAACAATCTAAACGAAAATAGAAGGTCTCATTAATAGGAACCCGACAATATAAAGATAGACGAGAACGAACATCGCACGAGAGAGTTATGAATTTTTTTAATGGACTTGCGTAGTCTAATCCTGTTAAAAATATAACTCTAAAGATTAAGTCAAAATTAGACGATGGATTATAAATGAGAGTTGTAGATCTCATCGATAGCTACACGGAGATATAAAACCCAAACAGAGCTCGTATGAGCAAGTTATGAATTTTCTAAGAAAACAGAAAAATATGCATGCACTCGCGCGCACAAACAGCATGCGCGGCACGCACTGTCACACCACCCAAAATGCGACATGTGGAAAAATGAAGAAAGCAACATGTCACCCTCTTCCGACCAGATGCACGGAGCGCAACTTATCTATGTGCGGTGCACACTCCAATTTAACCTATATAAACCTTCGAAAATCAGCTCTTTCCTCACACCATTCTCCCAGATTATTTCTGGAAAACTTTCCACCCTTAGTCCCTTTTACTCCCGAGTTTCCGTCCCCTTCGTCGAAGCCCTGCGATGTCAGATAGCCAGTGAATAGAAGCTCCCGGGTCACAGTTATGCTCGCTTAATTCCCAGTTTTTCATCAGTGTACTCTGTAAGTTAAGCTACACTTATTTTTATTATTTTTAGTGTAACTTTTAATTATAGTCATAGTCGTTATTATGAACCTATAATTAAGATTTATCAGTGATTCCAAGTCATCATATTTATTGATCTAATTACGAGGATGATGTCTAGGCTGGATTTAGTGAGTTGTATAAAGTGGGATTTCCAAACAGTATACTTTGTATACCAAATGGACCCTACCTCCGATATAATCCAACCTGGTTGTTCCTTACTTGATACATCTTGATGTAGACATTAGGATCAGTGAGGAATCTAGACTATCATTAGTCGTCAGGATTATTCAACTAAGACTTAGCGACAATCGTATCTAGGTCATGTCAGAAGAAAAGGCAAGGAGTTTGGCGGAGTGCTGCCGAATTCTCCAAGTCTCCTACCTAAGTTAAGTGAGTGCATAGTTACTTTCAACTTACACATAGATATCAAGTCTTTAATATGCTTAACTTCTCTATGTGTTTACTATATGCATTCCCGAAATGTGTGTTAAATGAGATAATGATTTTACTTGAAGTAATTATATATTTAATTTACCATACTTATATTGTATTAGATAAAAAGGGTAGAGAGAAACCTTAAGAGAGAAGATAGTAATTAGAAATCTCAAGAGATGATATTAAAGTAAGATACCATAAGAAAAATGAGAATAAGAGTAAGAGATCATAAGAGATGAGACATTAGTGCTGAGAGACCACGAGAGAAATAGATATTAGTGATGAGAGACCACAAGAGAAATAGATATTAGTGATGAGAGACCACGAGAAAAAGAGATATTAGTGGTGAAAGACAACAAGAAAAAGAGATACCAATGCCTTTGTACTACCGAGATCAGTCATCTAGCAAATTATAGATGACGTCCACAGACTATTCTAGACAGTCCAATGGGACAATAGCAGACTTCCAATCTGTAGGTGTTAATAAATCATACTATCCGAAATTATGGTGTAACGACCGACTTTTGAGGTATTAATTATTTTATAAAATGAAGTAGGTCAAATATAGATAAAAAGGCTATTGAATTGGACTTAAGCAAAAAGGGCCAAGGAATTGGGCCGCCCAGAAGACGTATGCGGGGCGTACAGGCACGCATTGGATACGGGGGGCGCGCACACATACGCGCAGCGTACCAGGAGTACGCGCAGCGTACGTGAGCAGATACTAAACCCTAATTTTTAGGGTTTAAGGCATATAAATACCCCATTATAGCCACCCCTGGCCTCCCTATCAGCCCCCTCACCCTCAGAAAACCCTAATACGCCTCTTGCTCCATTGTTGTGTGTGTTTGACCTTTTTGAGCTCATTTTGGTGATGAAAAGCTTTGAAGAAGAGAAGGAGAGGTTGGAGAAGAAGCATTTGAGTACCTTGAGCTCAGAGATCTGGATTAATCTCATCATTTGGCATCAAGAGGAGGTATAAAGCTCCTAACTTTCCTCCTCAAAGTCTAGATCTAGGGTTTTGAAAGATTTGGACCTTTTTAGGTCTAAAGATTGGATCTTGATCATGCAACTTCGATTTTGAGCTTAGGGTTGCTACCCTTGAAGCTCAATGAGTCCCTTAGCAGTAAAGTTGCAAGCTTTGAGACTTCTAGGAAGCCATGCAAGAGATCTAGCCTTTTCTTTGGAAGTTCATAGTCATTTTTAGTGTTGGGCTCATTTGGTGTCTTGAAAGCCACCAAGTAACCAACTTTAAGGACTAGGAGGAAGTTTGGGACTCAGATCTATAAGTTGGACGTTCTGTCTTAAAGGATTAAGTCGTTTTGGAAAAGATGCTTAACATGAGAGTATGCTGGGCGTACACGCCAATACGCGCAGCGTACAAGCCATTCAAGCAGTACGCGCAGCATACAGATGGGTACGCTCAACATACGCTCAGTCATTGGGTTTTAAGTTATTGGGCCTCGGTTTGGGCCTAGCTTTGGACATAGCAGTAGTTGGGCTGTGATGGGCCTTCAGAAGCCAGTTAAGGGCCCAAGAAGTGGTTTGGGCTTGGAAGGAAAGCCCATTTGAAGAGTTGGGCCCAATTTAGAAAATTGGGCCATTTAGGGACGTAATGGGCCCTAGAAAGGACTAGAAAGGAGTGGGCCTAGGTCATGGCCCAAATTATATCAAAGGGGTAAAATAGTCATTTTACCCATAGAAGAGCCATCAGTTTTTGACTAAATGTTTATTTGGTCGTTATAGTCGGGAAGTAGTTGGAGCAGTCGATGGTATCACCTTCGCACGAGTCATTCAGCAGCCAATTGAGAGGTGAGTTACCTTCTAGTAGCGGTGGGTGTACGGCCACAATGCCGACCCACTAGTAGGAGTTGTATGTTAGATGATTGTCTTTGTGATATTCATCTAGGTTTTCTACTACCTGGTATGTTTATGTGTTAGCATGATATGTGATATGCGATAGTGGTAGTAGGAGGGGAATAGTCCCCAAGTTCGGTTGTTAGGACCGAAGGGTAGGTCGGGCACCCCAGATATGCCTGACAATATGCTTATGCTATGATATTATGTGTGGTAGTAGTAGTAGGGGGTGAGATAGTCCCCAGAGTTCGGTTGTTAGGACCGAAGGGTAGGTCAGCACCCTAGAATGGCTTGACACGGGTAGGTCAGCACCCCAGAATGGCTTGACACGGGTAGGTCAGCACCCCAGAATGGCTTGACATGGGTAGGTCGGGCACCCCATAATTGCCTGGCAGTAAGTATGCTATGTGATTGTATGGTATGTGGTATGATGGGGGAACTCACTAAGCTTTGTGCTTACAGTTTCAGTTTTGGTTTCAGGTACCTCTTCATCCAAGGGGAAGGAGCCGGCGGTATAGCAGCACATCACACACACACATGAGTTCCGCATTGAGCTTTCTGGGATTGTACTCTGATGTTATCACTATTTTACATTATGGTTTTTGAGACATGTAATTATGTTTTGGTGGTTTGATATAATGACATCAATGTTTTCCTCAAACGATTTTATAAGTAATATGTTTAAAAACAAAAATTTTGGCCTTGGGATTTGGGACGTTTCAAGTTGGTATTAGAGCCTTGGTTTGAGGGATTCGGGCACACTCTCGAGTGTGTCTGGGCTCAAACTAAGGACTTGGTATGAAAATTTTCAAAAGGAAATCATTTTCTAAAAAGAGTTTTGAAAAGAAGTTTGAAAAGAGAAAAGAACTTTGAAAAAGAACAAAATGTGTGATGCGCGCGACCGGCCGAGCTCAAGTAAGTTTTCCCTAAGATACCCGTACATGTTATGTTATGATCTGATATGATTATGAGAACTGCATGCTAGAGTGTGGATAAGGATCTAGGAAGGATGCCTTATATGCCTATTGTATATGTATGAGAACTGCATGCTAGATTAGGGCTAGAGGATCTAGGAAGATGCGTAATATGCTTGCTATATGTGTTTATTGAGCTAATACTGATTAGTCAGTTATATGATAGCTTGGATAGAGTATGATTGGATTGGGTTACTCAATGCCCGAATGTTGGTGCTTTGTGCTTCAGGAGTCCTAGTTATCTTTAGTTAGGTAAAGGTAGCATGGGTTCCTTATGCAGCTGATGGCGGAGAGTAGGCCACAGAGTTACCCTAGGGCGAGCCTAGGATGAGATTAGCAAAGAGTGCAACAAATGTAGAAGGGAATTGGTGAAGTTGAAGCAATCCTTGATGAAAGTACGGATAGATGTGGAAGGTAGTATGGGCCCGTACTACTGAAAGCAGAGGATCCGTACTCGAGTCAAGGAGGGCCAAGATAGAACCAGGAAACTTGTAGAGTGTATGAGACCTCCTGAGGTTTATGTATGATTCTGACGATTATGTGTTATGTTTCAGAATGGTGATGATCACACGTCACGGAGGAGGAGGTTCAGGATCAGGTGCCGAGCCAGTTGATGAGGGACTACGAGCTTTCATTACTTTTGAGATCACTAGAGGCATCCTTGAGTTCACCCCTGTGATTTTCGGGTCGATCAAGGAAGGGATTATTGAGCTGATGGAGAATCGCCTCAGAGCATTTAGGAGCGATATGGAATCCAGTCAGTCAGGATCACACACACTGTCCTTCACGGACTTCCGGAGCAGTGGTGCGCCAGATTTCCATGGGGCTAAGGACCCCATCGCAGCCAGGAGATGGATTGCAGACATTGAGTCTGCACACCTGACGAGCTTCTGCCCCGAGGGGTCGAAGGTTCGATATGTTGCAGGATGTTTGAGGGACCGAGCTAGAGATTGGTGGGAGTCAGTTGGTGATTCCTTAGGAGCCTCAACCGTAGAGGCTATGACCTGGTCGGAGTTTGTGACTAGGTTCAGGTCTGAGTTTGCGCCAGCTGTAGAGCTTCAGCAGCTCGCCAGGGAGTTTCTTGATACGAGGCAGACGACTGAGTCAGTGGCAGAGATTACCGCCAAGTTCCGGAAGAGGGCATTGTTGGTGCCCCAGTATGCGGGAGACGAGGAGATGCGGAAAACCTGCTACCATGATATGTTGAGGGCAGAAATTCGGGAGCATGTCAGCTTCTCTGCATGCCCGGCCCTGGATTCCATGATTGCCAGGGCGAGGGAGAGGGAAATAGACTTGGAGCACCTCATGAAGAGAAAGGCAGAGGAGGGACAGGTTATTGGGAGAAGCCCAAGGGATCAGACACTACGCCAAAGGGCCAGTCGGGTCAGGGCCGCTGCAGGAAATGTGGCAGGCCGCATGAGGGAGCTTGCAAGTTGGGATCATCAGGCTGCTACAAGTGCAGCAAGTCGGGGCAATTCAGTAGGGATTGTACCGCCCCTACGCCCACTTTCCAGACATCAGAGTTGCTGTGTTTTCACTGCAACCAGCGAGGCCATAAAAAGGCCAATTGCCCTCAGTTGAGAGCAGCAGCCCTAGTGAAGGTGCCAACTCCAGCGACCATGTGGATCTCTGATGGTCGGCAGGGCAAGACAAAGGCTCCAGTGGTGAGGAGCCGAGCCTTCCAGTTGACTACCGAGGAGGCACGCGCCACACCCAATGTGGTGACGGGTATGATTTCTTCTCCCTAGCTTTCATTGTATGTTGTTTATGATATTGATGTGCCATGTGATATGTCTTGTTTAGGATCGTTCCATGTGAACGGTATCCCAGTTCAGGTGCGGTTCGATTCGGGTGCTACCCGATTATTTGTCTCTCTTGCGCTTAGCAAGAGGTTCCCTGAGTCTTCAGGCATGTTGGATTGCCCTCTAGAGGCCGAGATTGCCGACGACCGATCATTACGAGCGTCAACGGTTTTCAGAGATTGTGTTCTGAGGCTATTCGAGGAGCAAGGTGATTATAGGCATGGATTGGTTGAGCCCCAACGGGGCAGTGATCGACTGCACGCAGCAGTTGGTTCGGATCAGGACCCCGAGTGGGAGAGAGCTGGTGATTCAGGGTGAGAGGCCACAGCGCGGACCAGCGCTATGTTCAGCAGGGAGGGCTAGGTGCTACCTTTAGTAGGGCTGCGCTGGGTATATCGCCTATGTTATGGATACCCGGGAGGCGGGTAAGTCTACGGTGAGCGATGTTCCGGTGGTGCGAGATTACGCGGACGTATTCCCAGAGGAGCTGCCTAGGATACCTCCGGAGTGACAGGTGGAGTTCAGGATCGACCTAGTCCCTGGTGCGGCTCCGATAGCCAAGGCACCATATCGGTTGGCTCCTCCCGAGATGCAGGAGTTGTCTACGCAGCTGCAAGAGCTGTTGGACAAGGGATTTATCAGGCCGAGTATTTCGCCTTGGGGAGCTCCGATCCTGTTTGTCAAGAAGAAGGACGGGTCGCATTGCATGTGCATAGATTACCGGGAGCTGAACAAGGTAACGGTGAAGAACCGTTAACCACTCCCGAGGATAGATGACTTGTTCGACCAACTTCAGGGGGCATCTTGGTTTTCCAAGATAGATTTGTGGTCCGGTTACCATCAGATGAGGGTCAGAGACGAGGATGTACAGAAGACTGCTTTCCGGACTCGCTACAGCCACTACGAGTTCGTGGTGATGCGCTTCGGGCTCACCAATGCTCCTGCCGCGTTCATGGACCTCATGAACCGCGTGTGCAGACCGATGTTGGATTGGTCTGTGATAGTTTTCATTGATGACATCTTGGTTTACTCCAAGACGCAGGAGCAGCATGAGGAGCACCTGCGAGAGGTTTTGGACACCCTGAGGAGGGAGAGCTTGTATGCTAAGTTTTCCAAGTGCGAGTTCTGGTTGCGTGAGGTGCAGTTTCTTAGGCACCTTGTCAACCAGAACAGGATATTGGTTGACCCGGCCAAAGTGGAGGCCGTGATGAGATGGGAGGTTCCGAAGTCTCCATCTGAGATTCGGAGTTTCCTCGGATTAGCGGGCTATTACCGGAGATTCATTCAGGACTTCTCCAAGATAGTCGTACCTCTTACCCGACTGACGAAGAAAGTCGTTGTTTTTCGCTGGGGGCCCGAGCAGCAGGCAGCGTTTGAGAGCGTTTGAGACATTGAGACAGAGACTGTGCGAGGCGCCGATCCTCGCCCTGCCTGAGGGTGTGGAGGATTTCGTGGTGTACTGTGATGCGTCCATTTCGGGTTTGGGAGCAGTTTTGATGCAGAGAGGGCATGTCATCGCCTACGCCTCGAGGCAGCTGAAGCCTCACGAGGCAAACTACCTGACGCATGATTTGGAGTTGGGGGCGGTCGTCTTCGCCCACAAGATTTGGCGACACTACCTCTATGGGGTCCGTTGTACCATCTACATGGACCACAAGAGTTTGAGGTACCTCATGGATCAGCCTAATCTGAACATGAGGCAGCGTCGGTGGTTGGACGTGGTGAAGGATTACGATTGTGGGATCCTTTACCACCCGGGGAAGGCCAATGTCATGGCCGATGCGCTTAGCCGCAAGGCAGCGCCGATCAGGGACATATGCATGAGGATGACCATGGTGACTCCGCTTTTGGAGCGGATCCGAGAGGCCCAGCTAGAGGCCACGAAGGAGGAACATCGGAAGAGCGAGCATATTGTGGGTCAGGTGTCCTCCTTCGACTACGACAGCCGAGGGTTATTGAATCTACATCGTAGGATATGGGTTCCCTGTCATGGGGGTGTGCGCCAGGTTCTGATGGAGGAGGCGTACAAATCCTGGTTCTCGATTCATCCCGGGGCAACGAAGATGTATAGAGATCTTCGACCCCATTACTGGTGGCCCTGCATGAAGTGGGACGTCGCCTGGTACGTAGAGCGGTGCTTGACCTGCAGGAATGTCAAGGCCGAGCACCAGAGGCCACACGGCAAGATGCAGCCGCTAGACATTCCCGTGTGGAAATGGGAAGATATTACTATGGATTTCATCACCAAGTTTCCCAGGACTGCACCAGGGGTGGATTCGATATGGGTCATCGTGGATCGGTAGACCAAGAGCGCCCATTTTATACCGATCCAGGAGAGCATCTCGGCTGAGAAGTTGGCCGAGATTTATGTGCGAGAGGTAGTGGCACGTCATGGAGTGCCTGTCTCGGTGGTGTCAGACCGAGATGTCCGGTTTACTTCCAGGTTTTGGAAGCCGTTTCACGACAAGATGGGTACTCGTCTCCATTTCAGCACCACTTTCCACCCTCAGACGGACGGACAGAGCGAGCGGACGATTCAGACTCTCGAGGATATGCTTCGGGCATGTGTGCTAGATTTCGGTGGTAGTTGGGATACATATCTTCTGCTAGCGGAATTTTCGTATAACAACAACTATCACTCCAGTATAGACCGGCATCCCTTCGAGATGCTCTATGGGAGGAAGTGTAGGACCCCAATCTGTTGGGGTGAGGTTGGTCAGAGAGTCATGGGGAGTACGGAGGTAGTACTCAAGACCACGGAGCAGATTCAGCAGGTCCGGAGCAGGCTCCAGACTGCTCAGAGTTGGCAGAAGAGTTACGCCGACAAGCGGCGTTCGGACTTGGAGTTTCAGGTGGGCGATATGGTCCTCCTAAAAGTGTCACCTTGGAAGGGTGTTATCAGGTTTCATAAGCGGGGCAAGCTAGGCCCCAAGTTCATTGGTCCATTTAGGGTTTTGGCCGGGGTGGGTCGGGTTGCCTATCGGTTAGATCTTCCAGAAGAGCTCAGCCAGATCCACAGCACGTTCCATGTTTCTCAGTTGCGGAAGTGTTTAGTAGATGATTCAGCAGTGGTACCCCTGGAGGACATTCAGGTTGACGATAGCCTGAACTACATCGAGAGACCCGTGGCGATTTTAGATCGCAAGATAAAGGAGCTAAGGAACAAGAGGGTAAATTTTGTAAAGGTACAGTGGCAGCACAGAAAGGGCTCAGAGTGGACATGGGAGTCCGAGGAGGAGATGAGGGAGCACTACCCGGAGTTATTCCCGGAAGCAACAACAGCAGACTTCGAGGACGAAGTCTACTTCAAGTGGGGGTGAATTGTAACGACTGACTTTTGAGGTATTAATTATTAATTATTTTCAAAAATGACAGTAGGTCAAATATAGATAAAAAGGCTATTGAATTGGACTTAAGCAAAAAGGGCCAAGGAATTGGACCGCCCATAAGACGTACGCTGGGCGTAGCTTTGGTGTACGCGGGGCGTACATGCACGCATTGGATACGGGGGACGCGCGCACGTACGCGCAGCGTACGTGAACAAATACTAAACCCTAATTTTTAGGGTTTAAGGCATATAAATACCCCATTATAGCCACCCCCTGGCCTCCATATCAGCCCCTTCACCCTCAGAAAACCCTAATACGCCTCTACCTCCATTGGTGTGTGTGTTTGAGCTTTTTGAGCTCATTTTGGTGAAGAAAAGCTTTGAATAAGAGAAGGAGAGGTTGGAGAAGAAGCCTTTGAGTACCTTGAGCTCAGATATCTGGATTAAGCTCATCATTTGGCATCAAGAGGAGGTATAAAGCTCCTAACTTTCCTCCTCAAAGTATAGGTCTAGGGTTTTGGAAGATTTGGACCTTTTTAGGTCTAAAGATTGGATCTTGCTCATGCAACTTCGATTTTGAGCTTAGGGTTGCCACCCTTGAAGCTCAATGAGTCCCTTAGCAATAAAGTTGCAAGATTTGAGACTTCTAGGAAGCCATGCAAGAGATCTAGCCTTTTCTTTGGAAGTTCATAGTCATTTTTAGTGTTGGGCTCATTTGGTAGATTCCAAGCCACCAAGTAACCAACTTTAAGGACTAGGACGATGTTTGGGACTCAGATCTATAAGTTGGACGTTCTGTCTTAAAGGATTAAGTCGTTTTGGAAAAGATGGCTTAACAGGAGAGTACGCTGGGCGTACACGCCAGTACGCGCAGCGTACAAGCCATTTAAGCAGTACGCGCAACGTACAGATGGGTACGCTCAACGTACGCTTAGTCAGTGGGTTTTAAGTTATTGGGCCTCGGTTTGGGCCTAGCTTTGGACATAGCAGTAGTTGGGCTGTGATGGGCCTTCAGAAGCCAGTTAAGGGCCCAAGAAGTGGTTTGGGCTTGGAAGGAAAGCCCATTTGAAGAGTTGGGCCCAATTTAGAAAATTAGGCCATTTAGGGACTTAATGGGCCCTAGTAAGGACTAGAAAGGAGTGGGCCTAGGTCATGGCCCAAATTATATCAAAGGGGTAAAATAGTCATTTTACCCATAGAAGAGCCATCAGTTTTTGACTAAATGTTTATTTGCTCATTATAGTCAGGAAGTAGTTGGAGCAATCGACGGTATCACTTTCGCACGAGTCATGCAGCAGCCAGTTGAGAGGTGAGTTACCTTCCAGTAGCGGTGGGTCTTTGGCCACAATGCCGGCCCATAGGATTTGTATGTTAGATGATTGTCTTTGTGATATTCATCTAGGTTTGCTACTACCTGGTATGTTTATGTGTTAGCATGATATGTGATATTCGATAGTGGTAGTAGGAGGGGAATAGTCCCCAAGTTCGGTTGTTAGGACCGAAGGGTAGGTCGGGCACCCCAGATATGCCTGACAATATGCTTATGCTATGATATTATGTGTGGTGGTAGTAGTAGGGGGTGAGATAGTCCCCAGAGTTCGGTTGTTAGGACCGAAGGGTAGGTCAACACCCCAGAATGGCTTGAGACGGGTAGGTCAACACCCCAGAATGGCTTGACACGGGTAGGTCAGCACCCCAGAATGGCTTGACATGGGTAGGTCGGGCACCCCAGAATTTCCTGGCAGTAAGTATGCTATGTGATTGTATGGTATTTGGTATGATGGGGGAACTCACTAAGCTTTGTGCTTACAGTTTCAGTTTTGGTTTTAGGTACCTCTTCATCCAAGGGGAATGAGTCGGCGGTATAGCAGCGCATCACACACACACATGAGTTCCGCATTGAGCTCTCTGGGATTGTACTCTGATGTTATCACTATTTGACATTATGGTTTTTGAGACATGTAACTATGTTTTGGTGGTTTGATATAATGACAACAATATTTTCCTCAAACGATTTTATAAGTAATATGTTTAAAAACAAAAATTTTGGCCTTGGGATTTGGGACGTTTCATATGGATTGCGTGTTCATTCAAGTACTCTATCCCCCTCATGGTTGCCTTACCGGCATTTATTGCTATATAATCCCTGAGGCAATGGTGTCTACTTGTTGTCATAGAGATCCTTAGAACAGAACCCTTAAGATTATCGTTTTAGGACCAAAGAGAGAGAATAACGGGAATGTGTATAAGGGACTAAATTTGTTTGGCATGCTAAAATATACTTAGAACAATATAATAATAATATTATGGGTTGAAAACCCTATGTGCTAACCAGGCTCCCAAGCCTGACCCACTCAATTTATTTGTGATGGGATTTGAGCATTCTAACACTCCTATGGTGTACATGCAACCCTAAATACATTGGATCTATGTTTTCTCTATTATACATGCAAAATTTCATTTTTCCAAGGTTTCATCCTAACTAGCATACCATGAAGTATATGTAATACAAAAACTGTCACACCCCAAAACCCGAACGGCGGAAACGTTCTGGGGCGGAGGACATCATGTACAATATCATAACAATGCATAATTGTAAACAAGCAACAACATCCATTGCATTAATATAATAGTTACATACATGTGTGTTCTATTGTAAGTTCAAATGACACCAAAAATGTATAATCAAAATAAGACGAGTCTTGGATCCACTCCGTCCTTCAAAAGCTGCATGGGTGTACCTGTCTTACTAGTTCCCTGAGAATACAAGTTATTTTGAAAGAGAGTATCAACATAAAGCTGGTGAGTTCATAAGTATTTAGTGTCATTGCTTGTAAGAAAATGTTTGTAACAACGTAGTGTAAATGTTCATAGTTGTTTGTAAATGTTTGTAAATAGTTGAACTCTCTAGAAAATCCTATATTTTCTACTGAAATGTAGTCTTCTACCAAGACCCGACTGTTTGTATGTTTGTTCCTTTGTAAATGTAAGAGTTTTCCCCAATAAAACTATTATTATGAAAAATATAGTTTAGGACCTCACTTATGCGAGATGATTTCAAAATAACTGTAATAGGGGAAAATAATGTTTTACCTCAGCAGTGGCACTGCTGGCTGAAAATGATAAAAATGCAGACTCCAGGTAGTATTAAATGTACAATACACCTCGGGAGTCCGTTTGCCTTTAATTCTTAGATAGTTAATTAAAGGTTTGAATGTGAACTCGTATGTAACCATGCTGATTGACGGCTGAATAACTGATGACCTTCCGGTGTCATATGTAGTGAGGTAACCTTTTGTCACCCCTTGGCCTTATCGGCTGGGACTGTAGCTAGCAGTCGGGATGTGGGAGTGTCTGTCCCGTATAGATCTATACACACAATGCCCGCTCTCCCTCCAGGAGACTCTGGTTACAAGGTGATACAACAATGCAGTGTCGTATCGAGAAGTAGTATGTCACATTCTATTTATAGTATTCAAAAAGTTTTGTATAGTAGGTCATAGTATAGTAATGTTTTCTCTGTACTAGTGCATAGTATATCCTCTTGTGTAGTGTATAGTATGTTCGCTTGTATGGTGTATAGTATGTTCTCTTGTATAGTGTATAGTATGTTCTCTTGTATAGTGTATAGTATGTTCTCTTGTATAGTGTATAGTATGTATTGTTTCTCAATGTAGTACTTATGTAGTGACTCGTAAATGTACCGACTCTTGTATGTATCATTGTAATGGTAATAGTGAGTAGAAATCTCTTAACTATGTCTATTATAGTTAAATAGTAATGTTGTTTGTATGCCTTCGTTATACAAAGGTACTGAACTGAAGTGAAAGCTATTATATCCAACACATATATATATGATATATTACTAAGATTTCAACGATATTCGGACAAATAACAGGATACCCTAAGTCCACAACCAAACAAGGAACAAGAAATAAGGTGAGCTATCAGTCCTAAGTCCTTCAAGTCTTACTTATATAAATATATTGGTGTAGATATGGGTTTGAAAATAATGTAAGTTTAAAAGAGTTTGGAAACAGTTTTAGCATCTAAAAGAGTTTAATAAAAGGTTTTGAAGTGCTTAAAATCCATAAGTTTGATAGCAACTTGAAAGTAATAGTAAATCTTTCTGTTTGTTCTAGTTGTTAATCACCTATGATTAAAGCAATAACTAGAATGTTTCAACTTGTATTCCCCCCCCCATAAAAACACTTAAAATGATTTCAAAGGTTGATTAAGGGGTATGAACTCACCTGAAGTGAGTGGTGCGAATGTAGGATCGGAAAAAGGATGCTAAGTGTCAAGTGAAGACTTGAGCACACACGGATCCTATTTAGCATATAAAGACACATATATGAATACAATTTGTGTTTACTCAGCTAATCAGGTAAAGAATAACACTTTAAGGACTAAGAAATCCTTAAATGGAAGTGTTACAATCACTTAGGATTGCATAAGAGGGTTGTAAAGCCACTTAAGGGAGTTTTCGATCCAAGTGATATGTTTCTTGGAGTTTTCGGTCTTTGTGGTTTTCGGTCCATATGGTTTTCAGTCCAAAGAGGTTTTCGGTCCACATGGTTGGCCGAAAACTCATGATGTTCGGTGATTTTTAAGGGCTTTCCACAATCAACGAAGTGTTCTAGACTCAATACTAAGTATTTGGAAAGGCTTAAAGTCATTTTGCACCCTTCATAAGGGTTTTCGGTTTAAGGAGATGCACTATACCGAAAACTCCTTTTGTTCTTGGAAAAATGACGATTTCAAGGCCCTAAATCCAGTATCCTTACTAGATAACAAGTATAGGAGATAGATACTTACAATATGGAAGCAAAGAAGGGTGTTTTATGCCCAAAACACTAGTGTGTGTTCTTGGTGTTCTTGAAGAACACTTGAAGATCTAAGAAAAAGAAAAGATTTCATGGATGAAATCATGTATAACTACTAGATGAAGTGTTGTATCAACAAATCAAGAGAAGAAACACTTACATTTTTGGAAGATTTGGAAGAAGCTCTTATGATACTTGAGAGAGAATGTGGGTGTTCTTGAGTTTGGAAGTAAGAAGTGAGGAAAGAAGGAGTAAACTCATGCCTTAAGCATGAGTTCTCGGTCAAAGGGGTTTTCGGCCCTACCCCTCATGTTTGGCCGTAACACCTTATTAAGGTGTTATTTGTTTTATTTCTTCCCCAAAATTCTAGAAAATACTTCCTTTCTTTTGTTCTCTCGACGAATAAATATTTAAAAATACCCAAACGGACTTTAAACCGAGCTAAAAATTAGCAGAAATGAATTTGACTTTTAATTGAAGTTCTTGACTATAGAGTTTGTACAAATGAAAATTTCGGGTTGTCACATCATCCCCCCGTTAGAGGGAATTTCGTCCCGAAATTAGAGTTCAAGCAACTAAGTTATTACAATTAACTAAGTGAAAAGATGAGGATATTTAAGTTTCATTTGATCCTTGCGCTCCCAAGTGAACTCCGGTCCTCGCTTGGCGTTCCAGCGAACCTTCACGATTGGGATGCGGCTTTGTTTCGTTCGCTTCACTTCTCGGTCCATGATCTCTACTGGTTCTTCCACGAAGTTGAGGCTCTCGTTGATCTCGATCTTGTCGAGTGGGATTACAAGAGTCTCGTCGGATAGGCACTTTTTCAAGTTCGAGACATGGAAGGTAGGATGTACGTTATTAAGCTCGTGGGGTAGGTTGAGTTTGTAAGCTACGGGGCCGATCCTAGTGAGAATCTCGAAAGTCCCTATGTATCTTGGATTTAGCTTTCCACGCTTTCTGAAGCGTATCAAGCCCTTCCAGGGTGAGACCTTCAAAAGGACTCGGTCTCCCACCTGGAATTCCAAAGGTTTCCTCCGTTTGTCTGCGTAGCTTTTCTGTCGGTCTCTAGAGGCTTTCAATCGTTCACGAATCTGAACAATCTTCTCTGTCGTTTCTCGAATGATCTCCGGACCCGTGAGAGTGCTGTCAGGAACTCGTCCTTTAGCCAACTGAGTGTCACCCACCTCAGCCCAGCACAGAGGGGATCTGCACTTTCGGCCATAGAGGGCTTCAAATGGAGCAGCCTTGATGCTCGTGTGATAACTGTTGTTGTAGGAGAGAATTCAACAAGGGGTAAGTGAGTATCCCATGCTTTCCCAAAGTCGATCACACAGGCTCGCAACATATCCTCCAAGGTTTGGATAGTTCTCTCACTTTGTCCGTCTGTCTGTGGATGATAGGCCGTACTCATGTCCAGCCTCGTTCCTAGGGAGCTTTGTAATGACTGCCAGAACCTCGAAGTGAATCTACTATCTCTATCGGAGATAATAGATATAAGAACACCATGCAGTCGTACGATCTCCCTAATGTATGTTCCTGTGAGCTTCTCCATTTTGTTGGTCTCTTTGATGGGTAGGAAGTGCGCGGACTTGGTCAATCTGTCGACAATGACCCAAATGGTATCAAGCCCACCCGTTGTCTTGGGTAGCTTGGTTATGAAGTCCATAGTGATCCGCTCCCACTTCCATTCAGGTATCTCTGGTTGTTGCAGTAAACCTGATGGTTTCTGGTATTCGACCTTAACCTTTGCGCAAGTAAGGCATTTACTCACGAAGGTAGCAATTTCTGCTTTCATGTTAGGCCACCAGTATAGCTTTTTAAGATCCAGATACATCTTATCTGAACCTGGGTGGACGGAATATCGAGTGTTGTGTGCTTCCTTCATGACCAAGTCTCTGAAGCCACCGTGTCTCGGTGTCCAGATCCGGTCCATGAGATATAAGGTTCCGTCACCCTTGACTTCCTAGTTCTTATCCATTCCACGTAGGGATTCTCCCGCCACATTTTCAGGTTTCAAGGCTTCGAATTGAGCCTCCTTAATTTGTGCGGATATATGCGAATGGATTGTCATAGTTAATGACTTGACTCTTGGTCCAGAATATTCTTTTCGACTTAGGGCGTCTGCTACCACGTTGGCTTTACCCGGATGATAATGAATTTCGCATTCGTAGTCGTTGAGTAGCTCGACCCACCGTCGTTGTCTCATATTAAGCTCCTTATGGTTGAATATGTGTTGTAGGCTTTTGTGATCTGTAAAGATAGTGCTCTTCGTACCATACAGGTAGTGTCTCCAGATCTTCAGGGCGAACACAACCGCTCCTAATTCGAGATCGTGTGTGGTGTAGTTGACCTCGTGTGTCTTCAGCTGTCTTGAGGCGTAAGCGATGACCTTACCTCGTTGCATCAGAACACAGCCGAGCCCCTGGTTGGATGCATCGCAGTATACCACGAAGTCGTCTATCCCTTCGGGGAGGGATAGTATCGGTGCGGTGCATAAGGCTCGCTTCAGCGTTTGGAACGCCTTCTCTTGTTTCTCTTCCCAGTCAAAGGCCACGCCTTTCTGGGTCAATGTCGTAAGGGGTTTAGCAATTCGAGAGAAGTTCTTTATGAACCTACGGTAGTAGCCAGGGAGGCCTAGAAATTGACGAATTTCTGTAGGCGTCTTCGGTGCTGACCAGTTCTCGATGGCTTTAATTTTGGAAGGGTCCACGTGGATTCCTTCTTCGCTAACCACGTGTCCTAAGAATTCGACTCTGCGGATCCAAAATTCGCATTTAGAGAACTTCGCATAGAGCTTCTCCGATCATAAGGTTCCTAGGACTTATCGTAAATGATTGTTATGTTCCTCCTTACTTCGAGAGTAGATAAGTATGTCATCGATGAAAACGATGACGAACTGGTCCAAGTAAGGATGGCATACCCTATTCATTAAGTCCATGAATACTGCGGGCGCATTGGTCAATCCGAATGGCATCACTACGAACTCGTAGTGTCCGTAACGAGTTCGGAAGGCTGTCTTCGGAACATCCTCCTCAAGCACTTGTAACTGGTGATACCCGGATCTTAGATCAATCTTAGAAAAGTAGCTCGACCCTTGCAGCTGGAAAAATAAATCGTCTATGCGAGGAAGGGGGTAACGATTCTTGACTGTAAGTTTGTTGAGTTCCCTGTAATCGATGCACATACGGAACGATCCGTCTTTCTTCTTCACGAACAAGACTGGTGCTCCCCAGGGTGAGAAGCTTGGTCTTATAAAGCCCTTGCTGAGCAGTTCCGTAAGTTGACTGGACAGTTCTTGAATCTCAGCAGGTGCTAGACGATAGGGCGATTTGGCTACGGGGGTCACCCTGGAATTAAGTCGATTCGGAACTCGACTTGACGTTGCGGGGGTAATCCTGGGAGTTCTTCCGGAAAGACGTCAGGAAAATCGCGTACTACGGGGAGGTCTTTTAGGACTTTTTTTTCCAGCTCGTATCGACAACGTGCGCCAGGAATGCACGATATTCCTTACGTAAGTACTTCTGGGCTTGAATACTTGAGATGATCCGAAGGCTCGTACTGGGTTTGTCTCTGTAAATCAACAAGGTTTCGTTATTCGGTAGGTTTAGGCGGACTGCCTTCTCGAAGCACATAATATCGGTACGATGGAGACTCAACCAGTCCATGCCCACAATGACATCGAAACTCTTGATTGCTACTGGTATGAGGTCGATTGGGAATGAATGATTATCTAGTGTGAGGGTACAACCTATGTAAATCTCGTTAGAACTCTCTGTCTTTCCGTTAGCCATTTCTACGACGAAGGTTTCTTTTAGTGCTTGCGGTGCTTGATTAAGTAACTGTTTACATTTGTGGTTTACGAAGCTCCTCTCTGCCCCACTATCAAATAGGATACAAGCATAAGAGTTATTGAGAAGGAACGTACCCGTGACTACTGTGGGATCTGCCACGGCTTCATTGTAGCCAATAGCAAGTCGTCTTCCTGCTCCTCCCGCATTCCCAGCTTTCGGACAGTTTCTTTTGAAGTGCCCTGTCTCGCCGCACCCGTAGCAGTCCTGGCTCACTCCTGCACCGGGGACCTGGGTGATGGGTTTGGGTGGTGTTCTGCAAAACCGGGCGGTATGGCCCTTCCGGTCGCAATTAGTGCAGTGCATTTCCCAGCAGGGGCCGTTATGATGGAAGGAGCACTTGGTGCACTTGGGTAGGCTCCCTGCATATGGTTTGGCTGGTAAAGGGGCAGTAGGAGTAGTGGCAGCATGGACATCCACCGTCTGTTGGTTCTTGGAAGAGGGTTGAGCTGATTTGCCCTTCTTTCGGTCCCAACGCTTCCTCTTGTTGTCAGCTGTTTTGGTTGGTGTGGGGGCAGTCATTGTAGTTGTTGTTGGAGTAGAAGGAACCTCATGATCGATGAGCCTTTGGGCCAATTCCTTGGCACTATCAAAGGTCGCAGGGTGTGATGCTACAACGTTCCCTCGATATGGGGGTACCAGACCCCAGATGTATCTTTCGATTTTCTTGCTTTCGGTGGGGACCATGTTGGGACATAGAGTCACCAGGTCGCAGAACCTGGCTGTATAAGCGACTATGTCGGAACCCTTCATTTTGAGGTTCCACAGTTCCTCCTCGAGCTTCTGAATTTCGCCCCTCGGGCAGTACTCCCTTGTCATCAGGTCCTTTAGTGTATCCCAACCCATGGCGTTAGCTGCTACCAATGAGAGTGATTTGACATGGCCATTCCACCACGTCAGGGCCCTTTCGGTGAAGGTGCAAGCAGCGAACTTTATCTTGCTTCCTTCAGGGCATGAGCACATCTCGAAGATTGCTTCTGTTCTCTCGATCCATTGGGACAGTGCAATGATCCCTCCGGTTTCGTTGAAGTAAGTTGGTTTGCAGCTGATGAAATCTTTATAAGTACACTCCCGTGCACGTGGATGGATTTCACCATGGCTAGAGTTGGTTCCAGTCCCCGTTCCACTAACACCACCAGAATTTACTTGAGCCATGGCTGCGGTCACAGCTTCCTGAAACATAACCGCATCAAACTGCGGAAGGGGTGGTGGTTGTGGAGTTTGATTCACAGGTCTGCCTCTGGTCGAACGCTTGTGAGGCGGCATCTTTTACAGGAAATTTACAGAGTAATGATAATAGTAAGAATCGATTGTAAGTATGATGAGAGTGTTTCATGGACTAAATCGCCATAGTCCAACTATTAGACAGAGGCATAACAATAGAGTAGGGAAACACAAGGTAAAGACTTTCCAATAGATTAGCTAACTGTCAATATTACTAGTATTAATGATGTAAATGAGTTCGGGAAAAATGACCTATCAGTAGGTCTTACATCAAACCATAAGGGAAAATGTTGACAGCTTAGAAATCCTAGTTAAAGTACTTGAAAGATAGGAATATTTTACAGACTAGTGCTACATAGGCATAGAAAACAAAAGGATATTCCTTAATCCAAAAGAAAAGACGAGTCGACATCTTCTACCGGCGGCGGGTATCCCTCGGGCGAACCCTCAGTTCTGCCAGCTGGCGTACCACTTCTTGAAGCTGTCGCTCATGCGCCCTCTGACACACTCGGAGTTCTATGACTTCAGCCCGGGATGCAGTTAGTTGTTGCTACAGAACCTCATTGGTTCTCCTACTCCTTTCCATAGCCTCTTCCATTTGACGAATGCGGACGGTGTTAAGTCCATAGTTGGCATCTACTTCCATCACTCGGTCGATGGCTGCTCGACCTTGCTCTACATTCCGAGCAATCCTGCGGACCATAATGGGCAGGACTCAGTCAGCTGAGCCTCCCTCGCTTATGTTATAAAAGCTTCTGTCACACCCCAAAACCAAGAACGGCGGAAACGTTCAGGGGTGGAGGACGTCATGTGAAGTATCATAACAGTGCAAAGTAGTAAACAAGTAACAACATCATCCATTGCATTAAAAGTAAAGTTTTAATACATGAGTGTTCTTTCATAGTAATAAGACACCAAAATATGTAATCAAAATAAAATACGAGTCTTGTCTGTGCTCTGTCTTCTCAAAACCTGGTCATCGTACCTATCTACTGGTGACCTGAGAATACAAGTTATTTTGAAAGCGTAGATCAGCATAAAGCTGGTGAATTCATAAGTATTATGGTGTCATTGATTTGAAAAGCTGTTATGAAAGACTTGTAAATATTTGATGAAACATTTAGTATAAGTGTGAAAACCCTAGAAAATCCCATATTTCCTACTAGTATAAAATGTAGTCTTCTACCAAGACCTGAATGCTTTGAAAGTTGCATTTCTG
The DNA here is from genome assembly GCF_052849685.1 of Lactuca virosa. Taxonomy (NCBI): domain Eukaryota; kingdom Viridiplantae; phylum Streptophyta; class Magnoliopsida; order Asterales; family Asteraceae; genus Lactuca; species Lactuca virosa. The sequence continues at coordinate 124,598,264 of NC_136427.1, read as the reverse complement.
TATCAATGAAAGTTTTTCCCCTGTGTGACTATTATTATAAATATATAGTCTACCTCATCGTTTATGTGAATGTGTCACAAAATAAAAGTAAAAGGGAAATTATATAATCATTTAAGTATTATCCTTTGGTACTAGGATAAACACGACATAGTAATTGCCGAATAGTATTAACCGTAGACATCCGTCGATGTGCATTTTCCCTCTATAGCTAACATCTGGGTGTAGAATGGTTAGTCCCGTACATATATAATAGTATCTACACATATAATATGTAATAGTATCTCATCATATAGTATCTATGTAACAGAATCCATGTAAAAGTATCCATGTAATGATATCTATGTAATAGTATCTCTTCATATTGCATGTAATGTATTAGTATAGACTCATGAATGAACTGACTCTTGTGTAATTCCTTGTAATAGGAATAGTAGTTTGTATCCCCTAAACTATACCTATAATAGTTTACTGGAATGTAAATTGAATGTCCAAGTAGGTTTATACACCCTTGCTACACAAGAGTGTTGGAACTGAAGAAAGAATGAAAGCTCTCATATCAATACATATATATATGAAACATAAGTGTATAGATATGGTTTTTAACAATAAGTTGAAAGAGGTTTTGTAAAACATTTAAGAGTTTTGAACAATAAATAATGATGACTTGATGTCAGTTTATGAAAAGATTCAAAAGTAAATCATTTGATAACCAAGTATAAAACAGCCGAAAACTATTGTATTTATCACATTTTGAAGTATGTGAAATCAGTTGGTTGAAAACACAGTTATAAATCACATGTGATTGATTCTATAACTTCCTGTTTTCTACTTGTATTCCCCCCCCCATGAAAGCTTTTAAAATCATTTAAAAGATTGATTAAGGGGTATGAACTCACCTGCAGTGGGTGGTTGCGGATGAACTGAATGATGTAGGATCCTAAGTGTCAAGTGAAGACTTGTACACACACAATGATCCTAGTTAACATATAATCCCATATATGTACCCAATTAGTCATAAAACAACTAATTAACCAAGTTTAAGACATCCTAAGGCATGTAAAACACTTGATTTAAGTGCTATAAGTCGTAAGGATTGCATCTAAGGGTGGTAGGACCTTGCTATTGAGTTTGGGGTTCAAGGGTAAACTCCCTTGGAGTTTACGGTTTTGTGACCATAACTCCTTGAGTTTACGGTCGTAAACCTATGAGTTTACGGCCGTAAACTCATGTTTCTTGACCATTTTGTGTTCTGAAGCCTTAAAGATCACAAGAAGCATTCCTACTTCATGTTTAAGCCTTAAGAAGAGATTAGGGCACCATTTCACTCCTTTTTAGGAGTTTACGGTCCTTAGACCATTTCCCTTTGGGTTTACGGCCGTAAACCCAAATGTTTATGGTCTTTGGTTGTTTTGAGTCCTAAGCGCAATAAGGAAGGGGTCTAGACTAGTATTCCAAGGCTTAGAAGGGACTAGGGCACACTTTGGCACACTTAATAGGGTTTACGGTCCAAGAACATCTTGGACCGTAAACACCTTGATCTTGTGTTTCTTGGTTGTTTTCTTGATGTTTAGAAGTGTAACAAGCTTTATAATACACTAGGGTAGGAGTACTTACTAGGTAGAAGCTTGAAAAGGTGCTAAAAGTCCAAGAACACTAGTGTGTGTTCTTGGTGTTCTTGGTGAAACTTGAAGATCTACACTTTTAGAATGATTTCACGGATGGAATCATGTTAGATCACTAGATTAAGGTAGATATCAACTTATTAGGGCTAGAAACACTTACAAGTTGAAGATCTTGAAGAAATGTTGGATGATACTTGAGATAGAATTTGATTTTGGATCTTGAAAATGTGAAAAGTGGTAAAATATGACTAAGTGTCATATTTATACCCCCTTTTAGGGTTTACGGCCGTAAACACCCTTGTTTAGGCCGTAAAATCCAAACTCTTGGAGTTTTGGAATATTATTGTTGCACAATAAACCTAGGGCATCCTCTCTCCTGATATCTCCTGAAGTACTAACTTAAAAACACTCAAACTTATTCCTAAAAGCTTGAAAGTTAGCAGAAATAGTTCTGACTTCTATTGAAGTGAATGGTTGTACTTAATAGAAATTTTGGGTTGTCACATCATCCCCCCGTTAGAAGGAATTTCGTCCCGAAATTAGAGTTTAAGCAAATAAGTAGTTACAAATAACAAAGTAAAAAGATGAGGATATTTCAGTTTCATCTGATCCTCTCGCTCCCAAGTGAATTCAGGTCCTTGCTTGGCGTTCCAGCGAACCTTCACTATCGGGATACGACTTTGTTTCGTTTGCTTGACCTCCCGGTCCATGATCTCTACTGGTTCTTCCACGAAGTTGAGGCTCTGGTTGATCTCGATCTCGTCGAGCGGAATTACAAGTGTCTCGTCGGACAGACACTTTTTCAAGTTCGAGACATGGAAAGGAGAATGTACGTTACTGAGTTCACATGGTAAGTTAAGTTTGTAAGCTACAGGGCCGATTCTTGCGAAAATCTCGAAAGGCCCTATGTACCTTGGATTTAGCTTTCCACGCTTTCCGAAGCGTATCAAGCCCTTCCAGGGTGAGACCTTCAATAGAACACGGTCTCCCACCTGGAATTCCAACGGTTTCCTTCGTTTATCAGCGTAGCTTTTCTGTCGGTCTCTAGAGGCTTTCAATCGTTCACGAATCTGGACGATCTTCTCTGTCGTTTCCCGAATGATCTCCGGACCTGTGAGAGTGCTTTCAGGAACTCGTCCTCTAGCTAACTGGGTATCACCCACCTCAGCCCAGCACAGAGGGGATCTGCACTTTCGGCCATAGAGGGCTTCGAATGGAGCAACCTTTATGCTCGTGTGATAACTGTTGTTGTAGGAAAATTCGACAAGGGGTAAATGAGTATCCCATGCTTTCCCAAAGTCAATCACACAGGCTCGTAACATATCTTCCAAGGTTTGGATAGTTGTCTCACTTTGTCCGTCGGTCTGTGGATGGTAGGCTGTACTCATGTCCAGCCTAGTTCCTAGGGAACTTTGTAGCGACTTCCAGAACCTCGAAGTGAATCTACTATCTCTGTCTGAGATAACGGATATGGGAACACAGTGCAGTCGTACAATCTCCCGAATGTAGGTCCTTGTAAGCTTCTCCATCTTGTCTGTTTCTTTGATAGGCAGGAAGTGTACGGACTTGGTCAATCTGTCGACGATGACCCATATGGTATCAAGTCCACCCGTTGTCTTGGGCAACTTGGTTATGAAGTCCATAGCGATCCGCTCCCACTTCCATTCATGAATTTCAGGCTGTTGTAGTAGACCTGAGGGTTTCTGGTATTCGACCTTAACCTTTGCGCAAGTAAGGCATTTACTTACGAAGGTAGCAATCTCTGCTTTCATGTTAGGCCACCAGTATAGCTTTTTAAGATCCAGATACATCTTATCTGAACCTGGGTGGACGGAATAACGAGTGTTGTGTGCCTCGGTCATGACCAAGTCTCTGAAGCCACTGCGTTTCGGTGTCCAGATCCGATCCATGAGGTATAAGGCTCCGCCACCCTTGACTTCCAAGTTCTTATCCATCCCTCTTAGGGTTTCACTCGCCACATTTTCAGGTTTCAAAGCGTCGAGCTGAGCCTCCTTAATTTACGTGGACAAGTGTGAATGGATAGTTAGAGTCAAAGATTTGACTCTACGACCAGAGTATTCCTTCCGACTTAGGGCATCAGCTACTACGTTGGCTTTACCCGGATGATAACGAATTTCGCATTCGTAATCACTGAGTAGCTCGACCCACCGTTGTTGTTTCATGTTGAGCTCCTTCTGGTCGAATAAATGTTGTAGGCTTTTGTGGTCTGTAAAGATCGTGCTTTTTGTACCATACAGGTAGTGTCTCCAGATCTTCAGAGCAAACACAACTGCTCCTAGTTCAAGATCGTGGGTGGTGTAGTTGACCTCGTGTGTCTTCAGCTGTCTCGAGGCATAGGCGATGACCTTACCTCGTTGCATCAGAACACAGCCGAGCCCTTGATTTGAAGCATCGAAATAGACAACGAAGTCTTCTATCCCTTCGGGGAGGGATAGTATAGGTGCGGTGCATAAGGCTCGCTTGAGCGTTTGGAACGCTCTCTCTTGCTTCTCTTCCCAGTCAAAGGACACGCCCTTCTGGGTCAGTGTTGTAAGAGGTTTCGCAATGCGGGAGAAGTTTTGAATGAACTTGCGATAGTAGCCAGCGAGACCTAGAAATTGACGAATTTCTGTAGGTGTCTTCGGTGCTAACCAGTTCTTAATGGCCTTGATTTTGGAAGGGTCCACGTGAATTCCCTCTTCACTAACTACGTGGCCCAAGAATTCAACTCTTCGAATCCAAAATTCGCACTTAGAGAACTTCGCATAGAGCTTCTCCGATCGTAATGTTTCTAAGACTTGACGAAGATGTTGACTATGTTCCTCCTTACTTCGAGAGTAGATGAGTATGTCATCAATGAAGACAATGACGAACTGATCCAAGTAAGGACGACACACCCTATTCATTAAATCCATGAATACAGCGGGCGTGTTTGTTAATCCGAATGGCATCACTACGAATTCGTAGTGCCCATAACGAGTCCGGAAGGCTGTCTTGGGAACATCCTCCTCTAACACTCGTAGTTGGTGGTATCCGGATCGTAGATCTATCTTCGAGAAGTAGTTGGCTCCTTGAAGTTGATCAAATAAATCGTCAATGCGGGGTAAGGGATAACAATTTTTAATGGTAAGCTTGTTGAGTTCCCTGTAGTCGATGCACATACAAAACGATCCGTCTTTCTTCTTGACGAACAAGACCGATGCTCCCCATGGTGAGAAGCTTGGCCTAATGAATCCCTTCCGGAGACGTTCGTTAAGCTGACTGGAAAGTTCATGCATCTCTGCTGGTGCCAGACGATATGGAGATTTGGCTACTGGAGTAGCCCCTGGCACTAAGTCGATTCTGAACTCGACTTGGCGTTGTGGTGGTAATCCCGGAAGTTCTTCTGGAAAGATGTCGAGAAAGTCGCATACTTCGGGGATGTTCTGAATGTCTTTCACTTCTTGACTCATATCAACGATGTGAGCGAGGAATGCATGATATTCCTTTCGCAAGCACTTCTGAGCTTGTATGCACGAAATGATGCGAAGGTTCATACTAGGTTTGTCGCCGTAGATAACTAGAGTTTCGCTGTTAGGAAGGTTAAGACGAGCTGCTTTTTCAAAGCACAAGATGTCGGCGCGATGAAGACTCAACCAATCCATGCCGATAATGACGTCGAAACTTTTAATCGGGACCGGCATGAGGTCTATCTTGAAAGTATGGCCATATAAAGTTAGAGTACAACCTACGTATGTGCAGTTAGTACTTTCCGTTTTCCCGTTTGCCATTTCTACAGTGAATGATTTATCTAGAGCACGTGGCTTTTGTTTAAGCAAGTGTGCAAATTTCTGGTTTACGAAGCTTTTCTCCGCTCCACTGTCGAAAAGTATGCAAGCATATGAGTTATCGAGGAGAAACGTACCAGTAACTATCGTAGGATCAGCTATGGCTTCCTCGTGGCCTATGGCCAGAACTCTTCCTACACCGCCAGCTATCCCTGCCTTAGGGCAGTTCCTCTTGTAGTGGCCCACTTCGCCACAACCGTAGCAAGCTTGGCCCACACCGGCGTTAGGAACTTGAGCGGTCGGCCTTGCTGGAGTCTTGCAGAAACGGGCAGTATGCCCCCTTCGGTTGCAGTTAGTGCACTTCATTTCCCGGCAAGGTCCGTTGTGATGGAAGGTGCATTTGTTGCACCTCGGAAGATTTCCGGCATAAGGCTTCGCTGGTAAGGGATTAGCAGGGACAACAGGAGTTACTGTGGCTGCATTGATGGTAACTAGTTGTTGTCTCTTTGAGGATTCTTGCGAAGCCCCGCTTTTCCTCTTGTTCCACCCCTTTTTCCTGTTGTTGTTGTTGTTGTTTCCCTTTTGTTGTTCAGGTGTAGAAATCGATGGGATCTGGTGGTTTCCGTGATCTATAAGAGATTGTGCCAGCTCTTTGGCGCTGTAAAAAGTAACAGGCCTGGATGCTAACACACTTGACTGGATCTGGGGCTACAGTCCCCAAATATATCTCTCTATTTTCTTGCTCTCAAGAGCAACCATATATGGGCAAAGAATTGCCAAATCACAGAATCTATTAGTATAAGTTGATACGTCAGAACCAACCATTTCAAGACCCTAGAGTTCCTGTTCGAGTTTTTGAATTTCCCCTCGTGGACAGTACTCTCTCATCAGCATGGCTTTCAAGTTTTCCCAACTTATCGAATTTGCCACTATTAGAGTCAGTGACTTAACGTGGCCATTCCACCAAGTTAAAGCCCTGTCAGAAAAGGTACAAGTAGCAAACTTGACCTTATTGTTCTCTGGGCAGGCGCAGATTTCAAAGACTGCTTCTGTCTTTTCGATCCACTACCTTAAGATCATAACCCCTCCAGTTCCATTGAAATTTCTGGGTTTGGCATTCGTAAAATCCTTGTAGGTGCATTCCCGGGAGCGCCCATGGTTCTCGCCATGGTTAGAAATAGGTGCACTTATTCCTGATCCACTAGGGACAGGAGTATTGATGTGGGACATGGCAGCCGCTACGGCCGCCGTGACAGCTGCTTGGAACATAGCAGCGTCGAACTGAGGAGGTGGTGGTGGTATCGGTGTTTCGTTATTATTGTTACGCCTCGGATTTCTGCGAGGATGCATCTTTTAACTATATGTTTAGAAAGATGAAGATATTGATAAGCATTCAATAGGAAAGTTGATGAAAATGACTCATGGACTAACTCTTCATAGTCCAACAGCACGATTAAATGCAGATCTAGAACTAACAGATGATAGCATTTGGATAATAATTTCCATGAGATTAGGTACCTGTCAATATTACTGGAATTACAGATGTAACAAGTTCGGGAAAAATGGCCTAGTAGGAGGCCTTACATCAACCAAGATGGGAAAATTTTGACAGGACTACGACCAAATCAAGACCTAACAGGTCTAAGATTTACAAAGATAGGAAATTAGACCAGAGTTTTACATAACTAGGTTATATCCAAAAGAGAAGTCGATGAGATTCTATCGGCGACGAGAACTACTAGAGTGAGTTCTTGATTCCGACAGAAGGCGTTTTATGTCCCTCACACGCCTGTCAGATCTTATTTGCTGAGCTCGAAGTTCCCTGACTTCAGCTTGGGTTCCAGCAAGTTCTCTCTGCAGAGCTGCATTGTTGACTAGGGTCCTTTCATGAGCAGACTCTAGTTGGCGAATGCGGACTGTGTTAACGCCAGAGTTGGCGTCAATCTCCATGACTCGGTCGATAGCAGCTCGACCCTGTTCGGTGTTCCGAGAAATCCTACGAACCATGATGGGTAGGACCCTGTCAGCTGAACCTCCCTCAGTGAGGTTGTAGAAGATTTTGTCTCCATTGTAGGGTATGGGTTGACTCTGTTCCTGACTCCATCTATTCAAGTTTGTGGCCCACAGAGGTGTGGGTCCTTGAAATGCCGGACGAGGGTTTGGGTCATGAGCAGCTGGGGGTAGATTGTTGACTTATGGTTCTGAGTCGGAACTATCAGAAAAACCTTCATCTTCGTGATCATCCAAGGGAATTGGGTGATCATTCTCTGGCTCTTCTCCAAGCCATCCAGCATTGCCTTGGTTAGGGTAGTACGGGTCGCCGTGGGGATGGAATCCAGCCATGATATCTACCCGAGAAAAGGGATATAAGAAGAAATTAATAGACGTACTAACTAAGATAATTATAAGATGATATTTATCAGTTACTTCAATACTTGTTTAGTGCATACCAGTTATATGTACTCAGGACAGGATAAACCTTCGAATAAGTGACCCTAACTCTAAGCCTACAACCAAACAAGGACAAGAAGTAAAGCAAAGATTTACAGATTCTAAGTCTATGACGTCCTAGATACATATAATCTTAGTGTATCCACTCAGCAACTATTGATCTACTGATAAAGACCTTTTAGTTCTCAAATAAGTAATTATAGTAACACTAAATACCCCTATGGTATTTCATTGTGGTAATGTTGGTAAGTTTTTAGACTGGTTGCCATATCACAACCATTCTTGGGCATATGCTAATCATTCCTCAGACTAGCATAGTTGATCAGGCTATGCCACTCCCAGGACTGACCATACATCCCCGAGCTTACCTGTGATATCCAACAATCGTAATACTTTTGTTCTTGTCATTGTGACACTAATTTTTGTATGAATGTAGGCATGTATACTTAGTTAAATATTTTATTATTTAAAAGTATAAACTCTTGGTCAGAGTATTTTAATACCAATGTATTTATAGTCTGTATATCTTTTATGGGTTGATATACTCAATTCACTATAAACAAAGCTCTGATACCAATCTGTCACACCCCAAAACCAAGAACGGCGGAAACGTTCAGGGGTGTAGGACGTCATGTGAAGTATCATAACAGTGCAAAGTAGTAAACAAGTAACAACATCATCCATTGCATTAAAAGTAAAGTTTTAATACATGAGTGTTCTTTCATAGTAATAAGACACCAAAATATGTAATCAAAATAAAAGACGAGTCTTGTCTGTGCTCCGTCTTCTCAAAACCTGGTCATCGTACCTGTCTACTACTGACCTGAGAATACAAGTTATTTTGAAAGCGTAGATCAGCATAAAGCTTGTGAATTCATAAGTATTATGGTGTCATTGATTTGAAAAGCTGTTATGAAAGACTTGTAAATATTTGATGAAACATTTAGTATAAGTGTGAAAACCCTAGAAAATCCCATATTTCCTACTAGTATAAAAGGTAGTCTTCTACCAAGACCTGAATGCTTTGAAAGTTGCATTTCTGTATCAATGAAAGTTTTTCCCCTGTGTGACTATTATTATAAATATATAGTCTACCTCATCGTTTATGTGAATGTGTCACAAAATAAAAGTAAAAGGGAAATTATATAATCATTTAAGTATTATCCTTTGGTACTAGGATAAACACGACATAGTAATTGCCGAATAGTATTAACCGTAGACATCCGTCGATGTGCATTTTCCCTCTGTAGCTAACAGCTGGGTGTAGAATGGTTAGTCCCGTACATATATAATAGTATCTACACATATAATATGTAATAGTATCTCATCATATAGTATCTATGTAACAGAATCCATGTAAAAGTATCGATGTAATGATATCCATGTAATAGTATCTCTTCATATTGCATGTAATGTATTAGTATAGACTCATGAATGAACTGACTCTTGTGTAATTCCTTGTAATAGGAATAGTAGTTTGTATCCCCTAAACTATACCTATAATAGTTTACTGGAATGTAAATTGAATGTCCAAGTAGGTTTATACACCCTTGCTACACAAGAGTGTTGAAACTGAAGAAAGAATGAAAGCTCTCATATCAATACATATGTATATGAAACATAAGTGTATAGATATGGTTTTTAACAATAAGTTGAAAGAGGTTTTGTAAAACATTTAAGAGTTTTGAACAATAAATAATGATGACTTGATGTCAGTTTATGAAAAGATTCAAAAGTAAATCATTTGATAACCAAGTATAAAACAGCCGAAAACTATTGTATTTATCACATTTTGAAGTATGTGAAATCAGTTGGTTGAAAACACAGTTATAAATCACATGTGATTGATTCTATAACTTCCTGTTTTCTACTTGTATTCCCCCCCATGAAAGCATTTAAAATCATTTAAAAGATTGATTAAGGGGTATGAACTCACCTGCAGTGGGTGGTTGCGGATGAACTGAATGATGTAGGATCCTAAGTGTCAAGTGAAGACTTGTACACACACAATGATCCTAGTTAACATATAATCCCATATATGTACCCAATTAGTCATAAAACAACTAATTAACCAATTTTAAGACATCCTAAGACATGTAAAACACTTGATTTAAGTGCTATAAGTCATAAGGATTGCATCTAAGGGTGGTAGGACCTTGCTATTGAGTTTGGGGTTCAAGGGTAAACTCCCTTGGAGTTTACGGTTTTGTGACCATAACTCCTTGAGTTTACGGTCGTAAACCTATGAGTTTACGGCCGTAAACTCATGTTTCTTGACCATTTTGTGTTCTGAAGCCTTAAAGATCACAAGAAGCATTCCTACTTCATGTTTAAGCCTTAGGAAGAGATTAGGGCACCATTTCACTCCTTTTTAGGAGTTTACGGTCCTTAGACCATTTCCCTTTGGGTTTACGGCCGTAAACCCAAATGTTTATGGTCTTTGGTTGTTTTGAGTCCTAAGCGCAATAAGGAAGGGGTCTAGACTAGTATTCCAAGGCTTAGAAGGGACTAGGGCACACTTTGGCACACTTAATAGGGTTTACGGTCCAAGAACATCTTGGACCGTAAACACCTTGATCTTGTGTTTCTTGGTTGTTTTCTTGATGTTTAGAAGTGTAACAAGCTTTATAATACACTAGGGTAGGAGTACTTACTAGGTAGAAGCTTGAAAAGGTGCTAAAAGTCCAAGAACACTAGTGTGTGTTCTTGGTGAAACTTAAAGATCTACACTTTTGGAATGATTTCATGGATGGAATCATGTTAGATCACTAGATTAAGGTAGATATCAACTTATTAGGTCTAGAAACACTTACAAGTTGAAGATCTTGAAGAAATGTTGGATGATACTTGAGAGAGAATTTGATTTTGGATCTTGAAAATGTGAAAAGTGGTAAAATATGATTAAGTGTCATATTTATACCCCCTTTTAGGGTTTACGGCCGTAAACACCCTTGTTTAGGCCGTAAACTCCAAACTCTTGGAGTTTTGGAATAATATTGTTGCACAATAAACCCTAGGGCATCCTCTCTCCTGATATCTCCTGAAGTACTAACTTAAAAACACTCAAACTTATTCCTAAAAGCTTGAAAGTTAGCAGAAACAGTTCTGACTTCTATTGAAGTGAATGGTTGTACAGAATAGAAATTTCGGGTTGTCACAGCTTCGGTCTCCGTTGAAGGGTTAGGGCTGACCCTGCTCATCACTCCAACGATTCAAGGTTGTTGCCTACAAGGGAGTGGGACCTTGAAATGCCGGATGGGGGTTGAGGTTTGGGACTTGTCCTTCTTGGGGTAGGTTGTTGACCTCTGGCTCTGAGTCAGATCCATCCGAAAAACCTTCTGCGAGGTGATCATCCAAAGGGATTGGGTGATCATCTTCTGGCTCATCATCAAGCCATCCACCAATGCCTTGGTTGGGATAATACAGATCGCCGGGGAAATGGAAGCCAGCCATGTTATCTACGCGAGAGTGGGGAAAAGAATAGTTAATAGACGTACTAATGAAGGTCCTTTTTAGTTTGCACATAAGTAATTATAGTAACACAAAATACTCCTATAGTATTTTAGGTTTAAGTTCTGTTCTAATGTTCTTGTTGTAGTAGTGTTGGTAAGTTTTTAGACTTGTTGCAACACCACAATCATTCTTAGGCAAATGCTAGTCACTCCTCGGAAAATATAGTTGATCAGGCTATATCCCCCTAGATTTGACTTTATGTCTCTAAGCCTAATTGTGTTGTTCATCAATCGTAATACTTTTGTTATGTTCTAGTATGATACTGTCTTGTAGTATGTATGCAGGTATGTATACTTAGTTAAATATTTTACTATTTAAAAGTATAAACTCTTGGTCAGAGTGTTTTAATCCCGTTGTGTTTATAGTTTGTATATATTTTATGGGTTGATATACTTGATTCACTATAAACAGTGCTCTGATACCAATCTGTCACACCCCAAAACCGGAACGACGGAAACGTTCTAGGGCGGATGACGTCATGTACAGTATCATAACAATGCATAATAGTAAACAAGCAACAACATCCATTGCATTAATATAATAGTTACATACATGTATGTTCTATTGTAAATTTAAATGACACCAAAAATGCATAATCAAAATAAGACGAGTCTTGGATCCACTTCGTCCTTCAAAAGCTGCATGGGTGTACCTGTCTTAGTCGTTCCCTGAGAATACAAGTTATTTTGAAAGAGAGTATCAGCATAAAGCTGGTGAGTTCATAAGTATTTAGTGTCATTGCTTGTAAGAAAATGTTTGTAACAACGTAGTGTAAATGTTGATAGTTGTTTGTAAATGTTTGTAAATAGTTGAACTCTCTAGAAAATCCTATATTTTCTACTGAAATGTAGTCTTCTACCAAGACCCGACTGTTTGTATGTTTGTTCCTTTGTAAATGTAAGAGTTTTCCCCAATAAAACTATTATTATGAAAAATATAGTTTAGGACCTCACTTATGCGATATGTTTTCAAAATAACTGTAATAGGGGAAAATAATGTTTTACTTCAGCAGTGGCACTGCTGGCTGAAAATGATAAAAATGCAGACTCCAAGTAGTATTAAATGTACAATACACCTCAGGGAGTCCGTTTGCCTTTAATTCTTAGATAGTTAATTAAAGGTTTGAATGTGAACTCGTATGTAACCATGCTGATCGACGGCTGAATAACTGATGACCTTCCGGTGTCATATGTAGTGAGGTAACATTCTGTCACCCCTTGGCCTTATCGGATGGGACTGTAGCTAGCAGTCGGGATGTGGGAGTGTCTGTCCCGTATAGATCTATACACACAATGCCCTCTCTCCCTCCAAGAGACTCTGGTTACAAGGTGATACAACAATGCAGTGTCGTATCGAGAAGTAGTATGTCACATTCTGTTTATAGTATTCAAAAAGTTTTGTATAGTAGGTCATAGTATGGTAATGTTTTCTCTGTACTAGTGCATAGTATATCCTCTTGTGTAGTGTATAGTATATTCGCTTGTATGGTGTATAGTATGTTCTCTTGGATAGTGTATAGTATGTTCTCTTGTATAGTGTATAGTATGTATTGTTTCTCAATGTAGTACTTATGTAGTGACTCGTAAATGTACCGACTCTTGTATGTATCGTTGTAATGGTAATAGTGAGTAGAAATCTCTTAACTATACCTATTATAGTTAAATAGTAATGTTGTTTGTATGCCTTCGTTATACAAAGGTACTGAACTGAAGTGAAAGCTTTTATATCCAACACACACACACACACACACATATATATATATATATATATATATATATATATATATATATATATATATATATATGTATATATATATATATATATATATATATAATATATATATATATATATATATATATATATATATATATATATATATATATATATATATATATATATATATATATATATATATATATATATATATATATATGATATATAACTAAGATTCCAACGAAATTCGGAGAAATAACAGGATACCCTAAGTCCACAACCAAACAAGGAACAGGAAATAAGGTGAGCTATCAGTCCTAAGTCCTTCAAGTCTTACTTATATAAATATATTGGTATAGATATGGGTTTGGAAATAATGTAAGTTTAAAATAGTTTGGAAACAGTTTTAGTATCTAACAGAGTTTAATAAAAGGTTTTGAAGTGCTTAAAATCCATAAGTTTGATAGAAACTTGAAAGTAATAGTAAATCTTTCTGTTTGTTCTAGTTATTAATCACCTATGATTAAAGCAATAACTAGAATGTTTCAACTTGTATTCCCCCCCCCCCCATAAAAACATTTAAAATCATTTCAAAGGTTGATTAAGGGGTATGAACTCACCTGGAGTGAGTGGTGCGAATGTAGGATCGGAAAAAGGATGCTAAGTGTCAAGTGAAGACTTGAGCACACACGGATCCTATTTAGCATATAAAGACACATATATGAATACAATTAGTGTTTACTCAGCTAATCGGGTAAAGAATAACACTTTAAGGACTAAGAAATCCTTAAATGGAAGTGTTACAATCACTTAGGATTGCATAAGAGGGTTGTAAAGCCACTTAAGGGAGTTTTCGATCCAAGTGATATGTTTCTTGGAGTTTTCGGTCTTTGTGGTTTTCGGTCCATATGGTTTTCGGTCAAAAGAGGTTTTCGGTCCACATGGTTGGCCGAAAACGCATGATGTTTGGTGATTTTTCAGGGCTTTCCACAATCAACGAAGTGTTCTAGACTCAATACTAAGTATTTGGAAAGGCTTAAAGCCATTTTGCACCCTTCATAAGGGTTTTCGGTTTAAGGAGATGCACTATACCGAAAACTCCTTTTGTTCTTGAAAAAATGACGATTTCAAGGCCCTAAATCCAGTATCCTTACTAGATAACAAGTATAGGAGATAGATACTTACAATATGGAAGCAAAGAAGGGTGTTTTCTGCCCAAAACACTAGTGTGTGTTCTTGGTGTTCTTGGTGTTCTTGAAGAACACTTGAAGATCTAAGAAAAAGAGAAGATTTCATGGATGAAATCATGTATAACTACTAGGTGAAGTGTTGTATCAACAAATCAAGATAAGAAACACTTACATTTTTGGAAGATTTGGAAGAAGCTCTTATGATACTTGAGAGAGAATGTGGGTGTTCTTGAGTTTGGAAGTAAGAAGTGAGGAAAGAAGGAGTAAACTCATGCCTTAAGCATGAGTTCTCGGTCAAAGGGGTTTTCGGCCCTACCCCTCATGTTTGGCCGTAACACCTTATTAAGGTGTTATTTGTTTTATTTGTTCCCCAAAATTCTAGAAAATACTTCCTTTTGTTTGTTCTCTCGACGAATAAATATTTAAAAATACCTAAACGGACTTTAAACCGAGCTAAAAATTAGCAGAAATGAATTTGACTTTTAATTGAAGTTCTTGACTGTAGAGTTTGTACAAATGAAAATTTCGGGTTGTCACAAAAACTAGTAGAATGACATACCTTTTCTTGTAGCTTGATTTCTTAAGCCTTTAAGAGCCTAGCACCAATAATGTGAATGCCTCAAATGGAACCACAAATCACCACCAACAAATGGATGAACTTGAGAGAGTATTACTTGAACTCAATTTCGGCTAGCACTCTTATGTGTATGCTTAGGTGCCGATTTTGCTAGCTAGAGGGGTTCTTATATAGTGTGGCTTAATTAGGGTTACACCATGGAAACCCTAATGTGCATGACTTTCCACATTCCTCATGCTCCATGGGTTTTAACCCTCCATGGAGTATCCATGGGTTACCACATGGGTTTAGCCCAACATAAGGAATCATGGATCATTATCCCACTTCATAAGAATGAATGATTTACACAATCAATCCCCATATATTTAATTAGTCTCTTTTGATCACAAAATTAATTCCAAATTAATTCTTGATCAATACTAATTAAATAATATGATTTTATATACTAATTAATTCCAAATTAATTCTTGATCAATACTAATTAAATAACCACTTCTCAAAAGTCCATCCTTACAGATTGTTCTGGTGAAGTGCAACCCAAATGGACCATGCTACTCTCGGGTCAAGTACATACCAAATATATTTATGGACTTAGAGACCTTATCCAAAAGTCTCCCACTTGGATAAGTCTAATAACTATAAGTATAACTTCAGGATCCGACTAGAAATCGTGGTTCTTAAATGCCTTTGTCGAACTTAGACGTACCCTTTTAGATAAGTGATCATAAAATCCTCTGTTCTCATGATATCAGCCGGACAAACACATGGAACACAGTCAATCTTATTGTCCAGCAGTTTGTTTCCCGATTTCTGATTCGTTTGACATAGAACTTAATCGAACACATCAATTTAGTTCTGACCAGGCCCGACACATAAGTCAAAACAAAGTCATCGAGGGGCCCAAGATATCGCTTTTAATCCTCCAAGGAATAAAACGAACAGATAAACTTTGACAGTATATGCTTGTACTAACTATTCGTTGAACCATACACAACAGCATGTTTTATAACATCGAGTTACTGATGCGTTTTCGTACTGTCAATGTACGACCAAATCATAGTTAACAACTCATATATCTAGGTTTGAAGATTATATGATATTATCGTCTCACGATCACTCGAGATAAATTCCATGAAGTGATGCAAGTTAGAGTGGGTTGAATCCAATACTGACACCTTATCAGCACTCATGAATGTCACATCAATGTCTAACCATTTCTGACAATCTACAAGCCAAATTCATGACAGTCTTACTTCAATAACTACTTCCAAAGTATGACCGACTGTGGATGGTTTGAATAATCTAATTATTCTGGAAGTCAAAACATGCAAAAATGAAACAATAGTAAAAAAATTGACATGAGACAGTACCATACTAGTAAATAAAAACACCTTTTATTTAAGCATCCAATGTCAATTACAGTTTATCCATTACAAGTTTCGAAATAACTATCTAATCATTAAAACTAATATCATCCCTCAACCCAATGTGCCTCGCATGATGTAAATGCTTAACCCTACTCAGTCCCTTTGTGAGGGGATCTGTCAGGTTCTCATCTGATGATACTCTCTTTGCCACGAGGAGTCCTTCTTCTATCTTGTGTCTTATGAAGTGATATTTCCTGTCGATGTGTCTGGACCTGCCATGATCCCTTGGTTCCTTAGCTAAGGCAACCGCACTATCGCTGTCACAGAAAATCTCCACCTGCTCCTTTATAGCTGGTACAACTCCAAGGTCTCTGATGAAGTTCTTCAGCCATATCGCCTCCTTCGTCGCTTCGCTTGTTGCTATTGTAACATACACGTTCAGTTATCGTGCTATGTAATGTTAAAAGTAAATAATATTATGAAATATTATATGATTATGAGTGTTGAGTTCTAACAGATAGTTTTTACTATAATTGAAGTAAAACTATGTTTAGAATCACTCGGTAAATATTGGAAATCTTATGAGATTTCAATCAAAATTCAAATATTGAAATATTGAAATTAACGAAAATATAAAGTTGGAAAATAAGTAAAATTATATTATTGAAAGTGGTAAAGAATCTCGTTAGAAACATTTAGGCGAAAACCTCATCGAAATCCGAGTTATAACGAAGAAGTTATGACTTATTGAAGTTTCGCGACAGAACCGACACGACGCCGTATGATGTAAAAAGTGAGTTTTAGATAAACTACTTTTTGTCTTTAGTGATTTAAATGAAAGTCGTAGTATTCATTAAACCGAGAATTTTCATAAAAATAACGTCCAAATCTGACATCGTATGAGGAAGTTATGATTTTTCGAAGTTTCGGTATAGCAGTAGATAGCTAAAAACTCGAAATAAAGATCGAGTGATTTGTAGCCGACACAACCTAAACGAGAATCGAATGTCTCATCAATACTAGTACAACGGTAAAAAGACAAACGAAAACGGTCGTATGATGAATAAGTTACGAATTTTTAACGGACTTTTCCTGTCCCGGCCCGTTAAAAATATAATATTAAAAATGAAGTCAAAATTAGCCGACGGAGTCTAAACAGAAGTTATAGAGTATAATCTCACCTACGCGTGGATATAAAGAACGTCAAAAACGGAGCTCGTACGCAAAAGATATGAATTTTTGAAGTTTTTAAATAAAAATAAATAAAAAATCCAAGGATTATCCGAAGGGTACGTCCAGCGTACTTCGCTTCGTACGCCCAGCGTACTTCGCACATGCAGGGTCAGAAATCAGCCACATCCTTCTCTCTTCACAACGAAGCAAACGTATCGGATAAGACAGCCACGTCCGAGCCCGAGTTCCGATCTGATGACACATCGCATGTACGCCCCGCGTAGATGGCCGCCTCGCACTACGCCCTGCGTACCGAGGACTTATGCTCGGCGTAGTTAGCAGCTTCGGTCCCCTATAAATAGAGACCGAGGGTCTCCAGATTTATGTTACATTTTCTTACTTCTTTCACCCTCTACTCTCTCTAAATTTACCCTAACACCCCCCGAAGTCCCGATATCATTCCCGACACCCGAAGCAAGTCCCGACGCTCCGGAGTTCCCAAGAAAATCGTATTTTCAAGTCGAAACTCTGCCCAAGTAAGGCCCGGTTTTCAACTAAAATCCCCGGTTTCGTCATAGAAAGTCATATTCAGAGCCGAAATGCTGCCCAAATTAATATTTTAACCCCGGTTATTTCAAAGTGAGTTCAATATATAGGAACAATTGTATGTTATGTGTTATATGTTCAATGTGTTTTCCCGTGTTATTATGATAATGAGTTATACCTTAGAGCACGAAGTGTATGACATAAGCATCACCTGGGTACAGGTATGTAGCCTCTGGCCGCGTAGAGCAGTCTCGTAAGAGAATGACTTCTACCATTATGGCATTGGCAGAAGGCTAGGCAGGGCTGAAAGACTATAATTTGCTAGGCAAAATGTTTATTCAGAAATTGGTTATTTTTCCATGCCATATGGGCAAAAGTCTTATTGATGTATATCAAGTATTGAAATTGTTATGTCTCATTGACCGTATATCATTGAATCAGATTATTCGTTGATATGGAAAGCATGTCTTATGATACTCATCTGACTTTGTTGTTCTTTGTACCTCTTTGCTTCTGTCATATTGATATGTATATGGCATAGCGTTATATTGTATCTATTATTGAAATCACTAAGCGTCACCGCTTACCCCTCTCAGTGTTTAACAATTGCAGGAAATGAGAATCCAGTATAGTCATATACTGTTGGAGGATTTAGAATAGTTTATACTATTACTTTTGTACTTGGGTTTATGTATGTATATGAATAATAGATTCCTGGGTAGTTATGTAATAAATATAACACTTTGTAATATACTAAAAACTTAGTCGGTTTGTATCCAATCTTTTGTAATCAAATTATCAATGTAAAATATTATTTTTGAATATGCATGTAGCATGTTTCGGAGTAACAATATTGTGAAGTATGAAAGTTTGGGTCTTTCAGAAATATGAAAGTTTAGAAAGGGGTTCTTTCAATCATGGTATCGAAGCACTAGTTTAAGCGAACTAAATATCACAGATTGGTATTTAGACTTAAACTGTCTAACGTTCAATATATGAACGGAGTCATTTGTTAGTAAATGGATACAAACCATAGGAAATATTTAAGTTGGGCATTGGGTAGTGATAAACCCTAGTATTCTAAAATATTAAGTTACTTCAAAATTTTAAGAGAATTAGTTTAAGTGAACTTGGAATTTTGAGAATTTCTAGACTTAAACATAGATTGCTAAGTGATGATGATACGATATGTATCTAGTATACTTTAGGTTGAATACCTAAATGAACACAAGCACTAGAATATTAGAGGAGATATGCCTTATATTCTAATATGTGCTTAATGATAAATGAATATAGCATGCCTTAGGTTGCTTGCTTATGTTGCTTGAGAAAGTTTAAGGTCTGTTGCCGACCTTGGTCTGGAAGAGGAAATTCTATTTCAGATTCTAAAATTTCTGTATTAGAACTAATATGAAACCTACGAAGTGATAAAAAGACTTATGATAGTCGACATCGATAATTTTATAGATAAACGATCGAGGGATATCGTAAAATAATATTTATGAAGTATTATCGTAAATAGTGTATTAATACCTATAGAGTGGTGTTGTACATTCGAACTCTGTTTAATGAAATAATAACACCATTGGAAGAATCTTGTGTATTCGAAGTACATTCGGACGAGATGAATGTTTTGGCATATCGATGAAGTTGTTCCACCGCTGTCTAAATTGAAGCAATGATGCTTATAAAATAGGAAGAACCGAGATGGTAATAAATACTTCGGCAATATCAAAATTGATGTTGTGTAAGATTTTGAAGAATTAAAAGAAGAAGATATACACCTATAGTATTGCATGAGAATAGATGTTGTTGTTAGAAATGACAGGGAACCGAGTCGAAGCTAGTAGAACACGCTGAGATGCAGCTATAATGCGGACTTCTTAGGATAGACTCCTATGAAGTAGACTTAAAAGATACAACCATGAGAAGAAAACTTACTCATATACAGGAATGACGATGTCATGGAAGGATAATGAAATGAACAAATGTGCATGGTGACTTGCATGAGTTAGAAGATGATGCAGATAGTTAGAGATCGTTTGTCTCCACACTACTAGAGTAAATTCCGGCATAGTATGTCTTGCAAAGTAGACACTACTCGAGAAAGAATTTATATGAAGAATTGGAAGTAAAATTTCTATCAACCTATGAAAAAGAATTAAGATATGCTAGATCGAGCATATGAATGAGAAGAATCTTAGAAGGTGAGTATAGGAAATCTAAGATATGTTTGATAGAAACGTGAAATCCCTAGTTGAGTCTAGGAGAAATTGTTCTATGTACTTGTTTGAACACACTCAGGTGTGAAAAGTTGTTTTGTGAAAACTTTTTAATGGTGACTTGGGAACTGCGGGACAATACTTGGGACGAGTATGAATAAGTGTGAATATTAGTAGAGGCCTATACTACTGGAAGCACAGGACTCACACTTGGATCAGGGAAAGTCACAAGGTTACCAAGAAGCTAGAAATTGATTCCATTTTTATTTGAGTATGTCATTACCTTCGTTTTGGTGATGACTAAGAAAATGATTTTCGTTCAGACCTTAGTGGTCATAAAGAATCGACTCCGATTAAAATAAATTTGCGAAGTGAATTGATTGGTTCAAAGAACCATGTCTCGTGTAGTGATGAAGTTTCAGTCAGAGAATTGAAGAAGGAGATGGTCAAGGTAGTCGATAGAAATATAATGATCTTCATTAAAAGATTGAGCAACCATTAGTCAGAAATAATACCTGTTATGAAGACGATGAAAATTTAGTTATTCATGGAAGGATTACGGTATGAAATCCGTGAATTCGTAATTAAACGAAATATTCTATCATTCGACAAAGTTGTTGAGTATGCACGAAAGCGTGATCATGACTTAGAAATATGTGGTGCCACTTTTGTCTGTTCCGAAGCATCCACATGTTGATCAAACTGTCTCTGTTTTCTCTATTTCGTCAGCTCGATCTGTTCGATCTGATTCTAATACAAGAGTATGGTTCGTTATGTGTCTTTTGCGTTATAAAATCAAAGGTCATTAGAATATGACCATTCGAGTTGTTGTTGTAGCAAAAGTGAAAACCTTATCTTGGGTTGAATCTATAACCCAAATTCAAGAAGGAGTAAGAGTCTGCAATGAGAATTGATTTTTTTTCTCAGAGATTAGGACCGAAGGCCCAATAGAGAATGAAGAGCGAGTGCAGATTTGTGCACCGCCATCAATTAAGAAGTTTGAAGAGTTTTACAATCGTTTAGTTAAAGGCCGTACATTTCAGATTACCATAGAGGAGGCATACGACGACCCGAATGTTGTGAATCGTTCATTTCTCGTCAACTCTAGACTTGCTCATATATTATTTGATTCTGGTGCCTCAGATTCTTTTGTGTCTCATGAATTCGTGTATTCCTTCCAAATTGCTTGTTATTCATTCCTCCAATCATTTCATGTAGATACCGCGGGAAGTATATCATTACTTGCTGATAAAGTCTATAGAAATTGTGTCATAGAAATTGAAGGTTATAGTTTTCTTGCTAACCTGATTCCTATTTCCTTGCCCAACTTTGAAATTATTCTCGGCATGAATTGGTTGTTAGAGAACCACGCAGAACTCTGGTGTTACGAAAAGATGGTACATAACCCTATCGAAGGGAAGGATCCTATTTATGTCTACAATGAACAAAGACTTAAAAATCTTAAAGATAATTTATTTCTTAAAAACTCGTAAATTTATATCAAAGGAGTATTCTACTTATCTAGCCTATACAGTTGATACCTCAAAAGAGGAGAAGAAAACTGTAAATGATATTCCCGAATATCCTGACGCTTTCCCCGATGATTTACTTAGACTACCCCGGATAGATCCAATGGATAAATACGAACAGGTATACTTGGATGAAATTGTTGCGAGACATGGTGTACCGATAAAGATTACTTTCGATCGTGATAGTAGCTTCACTTCTCATTCTTGGGCAAATATGCAATATGAATTGGGATCTCGTGTCACTCTCAGCACGGCTTATTATCGCCAAACAGATGGTCAGATGGAGAGAACAATCCAAACAGTAGAAAATATACTGAAGGTATATGAATCACTATATGGGCGTAAATGTCGTACTCCATTATGTTGGCGTGTTGTAGGACAGAAAATCCTTGGTGGTCCTGAAATGATTCAAGACACCATTGACAAGATAGCGGCCCAGGATCGACAAAAGTCCTATGCAGTAAAGAGAAGACGACCCATAGAACTCCAGGTGGATGAATTAGTAATGCTAAAGGTATCCCCATGGAAAGGCATTATGCGATTTGGGAAGAAAGGAAAATTGAGTCCTAGAATTGTTGGACCTTTCAAAATCATCCAAAGAATTGGTAATAAAGCATACCGCTTGGAATTATCGGAAGATTTGGCAGATATTCATGATGTGTTTCATGTAAGTTATCTGCGTAAATGTTTAAGCATATATGATGAAACGGTCCCGTTATCCGAGGTGAAATTGGATAATAAAGTAAGATATGTAGAAGAGCCCGAAGAGATTATAAATGAGAGAACGGTTGATATACGTAATAAAGAAGTAGAGTTAGTGTTTATTAAGGGAATCATCATCGAGGCCCAAATTATACTTGGGAAAGTAAGAATGAGATAAGAACGAAATATCGCAAGTTATTTAAATCGATGTGATTTCGGGGACAACTAAAAACTCGAAATAAAGATCCAGTGATTTTTACCCGACACAATCTAAACGAGAATCGAAGGTCTCGTCAATACTAGTACAACGGAAAAAAGACAGACGAAAACGGACGTCTGATGACGAAGTTATGAATTTTTAACGAACTTTTCCTATCCCGGCCCGTTAAAAATATAATATTAAAAATGAGGTCAAAATTAGCCGACGCAGTCTAAACAGAAGTTATAGAGTATATTCTCTCCTACACGTGGATATAAAGAACGGCAAAAACGGAGCTCGTACGCAAAAGATATGAATTTTTGAAGTTTGTAAATAAAAATAAATCAAACATCCAAGGATTATCCGAAGGGTACGCCCAGCGTACTTCGCACATGCAGGGTCAGAAATCAGCCACGTCCTTCTCTCTTCACAACGAAGCAAACTTATCGGATAAGACAGCCACGTCCGAGCCCGAGTTCCGATCTGATGACACATCGCAGGTACGCCCCGCGTAGATGGCCGCCTCGCATTACGCCCAGTGTACCGAGAACTTACGCTCGGCGTAGTCAGCAGCTTTCGGTCCCCTATAAATAGAGACTGAGGGTCTCCGGATTTATGTTACATTTTCTTACTTCTTTCACCCTCTACTCTCTCTAAATTTATCCTAACACCCCCCGAAGTCCCGATATCATTCCCGACACCCGAAGCAAGTCCCGACGCTCCGGAGTTCCCAAGAAAATCATATTTTCAAGTCGAAACCCAGCCCGAGTAAGGCCCGGTTTTCAACTAAAATCCCCGGTTTCGTCACAAAAAGTCATATTCAGAGCCGAAGTGCTGCCCAAATTAATATTTTAACCCCGATTATTTCAAAGTGAGTTCAATATATAGGAACAATTGTATGTTATGTGTTATATGTTCAATGTGCTTTCCCGTGTTATTATGATAATGAGTTATACCTTAGACCACGAAGTGTATGACATAAGCATCACTTGGGTACAGGTATGTAGCCTCTGGCTGTGTAAAGCATGTGTCGTAAGAGAATGACTTGTACCATTATGGCATTGGCAGAAGGCTAGGCATGGCTGAAAGCCTATAATTTCCTAGCCAAAATGTTTATTCATAAATTGGTTATTTTTCCATGTCATATGGGCAAAAGTCTTATTGATGTATATCAAGTATTGAAATTGTTATGTCTCATTGATTGTATATCACTGAATCAGATTATTCGTTGATATGGAAAGCATGTCATATGATACTCATCTGCCTTTGTTGTTCTTTGTACCTCTTTGCTTCTGTCATATTGATATGTATATGGCATAACGTTATATTGTATCTATTATTGAACTCACTAAGCGTCACCGCTTACCCCTCTCAGTGTTTAACAATTGCAGGAAATGAGAATCCAGTATAGTCATATACTGTTGGAAGATTTAGAATAGTTTATACTAGTACTTTTGTACTTGGGTTTATGTATGTATATGAATAATAGATTCTTGGGTAGTTATGTAATAAATATAACACTGTGTAATATACTAAAAACTTAGTCGGTTTGTATCCAATATTTTGTAATCAAATTATCAATGTAAAATATTATTTTTGAATATGCATGTAGCATGTTTCGGAGTAACAATACTATGAAGTATGAAAGTTTGGGTCTTTCAGAAATACGAAAGTGTAGAAAGGGTTTCTTTCAGCTATGTACTTTGATTCGCACGTTGAATCAGCTACAGTCTCCTGGTTGGAACATTTCCAAGTTATTGCTCCTCCATTCAGGGTAAACACCCAGCCCAACTGAGAGCGGAAATTATCTCTGTCGGTTTGAAAGATGGCATCACTATACCCCACCACTCTCAAGTCATCACTCCCACCAAGTGTAAGGACCCAGTCCTTAGTCCTTCGTAGGTACTTCAGAATGTTTTTCACCGTAGTCCAGTGAGCCTTGCCAGGATTCCCTATATATCTGCTGACCATGCTTAAAGCAAACGCCACATCAGGGCGAGTACAATTCATAGCATACATGATCGAACCAATAGCGGAAGCATATGGTAATCGACTCATCTCAGCTATCTCAGCCTCTGTACTCGGACTCTGAGCCTTGCTCAATTTGGCATTGCTCTGGATCGGTAAGTCACCTTTCTTGGAATTATGCATTTTGAACCTCTTCAACACCTTGTACAAGTAGTTACTTTGACTAAGTCCAATTAAACTCTTACTCCTGTCTCTCAGTATCCTTATCCCTAGGAGATAGGTAGTTTCTCCAAGGTCCTTCATAGCAAAACACTTCCCAAGCCAGGATTTCACCTCCTGCAAGGTTGGGATGTCATTTCCTATGAGTAGTATGTCATCCACAAACAGTACCAAACAACTAACTATATTCCCACTAGCTCTGACATACATACGGGACTCATCCTCACTTCTCGAAAAGCCAAACTCTTTGACTTTCTCATCGAAACAAAGATTCCATCTGCGAGATGCTTGTTTTAGTCCATAAATGGATTTCTCAAGGTTACACACTCTATTCGGGTACTTAGCATCGACAAAACCCTCTGGCTGACTCATGTAAACATCCTCAGCCAACTTCCCATTAAGGAAAGCGGTTTTGACATCCATTTGTCATATTTCATAGTCATGAAACGAAAAAATGGCTAGCATAACCCTAATAGACATAATCTTCGCTACTGGTGAGAAGGTCGCATCATAGTCAACTCCCGGAGTTTGAGTAAAGCCCTTCGCAACCAGTTGTGTCTTATAAGTGTGTACTTTCCCATCCATGTCGGTCTTCTTTTTGAAGATCCATTTGCACCCGACTGTCTTATGACCCGGTACATTGTCAACTAAGTTCCAAACTTGATTGTCATACATGGACTGAATCACGCTGTCCATAGCCTCTTTCCATTTAGCAGACTCGGGGCCTGCCCTGGCTTCCTTGTAGCTGTTAGGTTCATCCAAATTTAAAAATGTGCTATAACTGATAAATGAATCACCCTCATATGTTATATAAAGAACATATAACACAGGTGGAACACTAACTCTACTAGAGCGCCTCAGAGGTACAGACTCGTCAACTGGGTCAACATGAGTTTCCTCATCAGGTTGATTGCTAATGTTTGAGGTTCCTTCACCACTTGACTCTTGAAGTTATTCAAGGTCAATTTGCCTCCCACTGTCCCCTTGGAATATAAGTTCCCTCTCTCGGGAAACCCATCTCCTTGCAACGAAGACATCATTGTCACTCGGTCTGTAGAAGAGATAACCAAAGGACTTTTGCGGGTAGCCGATGAAAATACAACGCTCACTCTGAGGTTTGAGCTTGTCATGAGTCTCGCGCCTCACTAAAGCCTCGCAACCCCAAACCTTGATGTGTGTTAATGAGGGAGCCTTGCCTGTCCACATCTCGTGAGGTGTTTTGGCAACCTTTTTTAGTTGGGACTCGATCAAGAATATGGGCGGCAGTCTCCAAGGCATACCCCCAGAATGAGATTGGTAACGAAGCTCGACTCATCATGGAACGAACCATGTCTAACAAGGTTCGGTTGCGCCTCTCAGCCATACCATTAAGCTGTGGTGTCCTAGGTGGCGTCAACTGTGAAACAATTCCACACTCCTTAAGATAGTCTAGGAATTCGATACTAAGATACTCACCACCCCGATCGGATCGAAGCATATTTATCTTCCTGCCCAGCTAATTCTCCACTTCTTGCTTAAACTCTTTGAATTTCTCAGAGGTTTCTGACTTATGCTTGATTAAGTAGATATAGCCTTATCTACTGTAATCATCAGTAAAAGTCACATAGAAGCGGTTAGCATCCCTTGTGGCGGTTTTGAAGGGCCCACACACATCGGGGTGTATGAGATCTAACAAACCCGCACCCCTTTCACAAGAACCAGTGAAGGGTGACCTAGTCATTTTTCCAAGTAAGCAAGACTCGCAAGTGTCATCCGACCTTAAGTCGAATGACTCCAAAACTCTGCCCTTTTGGAGTTGGCCTATGCGCTTCTTGTTGACATGTCCAAGACGACAATGTCACAAGGATGCCTTATCAAAATCATTAGAAGAATCGATATGCAACACATTATTTCCTAAGTTGTCTACAACCATCAAAGTTTCATATACACCATTACAAGGTAATGCTCTAAAATAAAAAACACCATTATAATAAGCATTTATTGCACCAATTTCATTATCAAACGAAAATGTGAAACCTTGTTTGTAAAACCATGAAAGGAAATAATATTTCTCGCCATATCAGATGAGTAGCAACAATTATTCAAATCTATTTCTAACCCAGTACTAAGCAATAAAGAGTAAACTCCAATCTTGGTGATAGGTGAAACCTTCCTATTCCCCCATGATCAAGTTTATCTTGCCGTGCTCCACATCCTTACTTCTTTTTAGGCCCTGCACATCAGAACAAATGTAAAATCCATAATCTGTGTCAAGCACCCAAGAGTTAGTATGTGATGAGTTTTTAGATAAAATAGTGTAAATACCTGCATGGGTGGGTTTGACCTTCCCGTCCTTAATATCCTGCAAGTACATGGGGAAGTTTCGCTTCCAGTGCCCTTTTTCATGGCAATTGAAACACTCTGCTTCTTTTGGGTAGGTCGAGGGAGTAGCAGAGCCTCCTTTGGTTCCACTTAAAGAGGATCCATCAAGAGACTTTACCTTGCGGCTCTTGGAAGGAGCCTTCCTCTTCTTCCCCTTACCTTGCCCAATTTCCAGAACAGGGGCATTAGCAGTAGGAGTGGTTACAACATTTTTACCTTTGAGACCACTTTCGGCAGTCCTCAAAAGGCCCCGAAGCTTGCTCAGTGTGACTTCCTCCTTGTTCATATGATATGTCATGCGGAACTGATCATAACATGGAGGTAAGGAGTGTAGAATAATATCTATCGCCAGCTCCTTATTAAAATTCACATTCAATTTGAGTAGACGGTCCACAAACCTTTGCATTTTCTGCAAGTGGCCCGTGATGGGTTCTCCATCCTTCATCTTTGTTGTAATCATGGAACAGATGATTTCATACCGCTCTTAACGAGCACTCTGATGGTATCTCTCCATCAGGTCCTGGTGCATCTCAAAAGGGTAGAAGTCCTCATAGGACTTTTGGAGTTCAGGAAACATGGTGGCAAGAATGATACATGCTACCTTGGTGGCATCTTTCTCATGTACTCTGAAATCAACAATCTCCTAAGGAGTAGCAACAGACTCATCGATTTCCTTAAGCTCCTTGTCAAGGACATATTCCTTGTCCTCGTAGTGAGTGACCATCCTAATGTTCGTAATCCAATCATTGAAATTACTCCCATCAAAGATGACTCTCCCACAAAGGTTCATGAGAGAGAAGGAGCCAGTAGGGTTTGAGCCAGAAGCACTGTTGGAAGACATCTGAAAAGAAAGAAAGAAAAAGTTTAGATTAGATAAAGAGTCCTTAATATAACACCCAAAATGAAATATTAAGGCTAGGACCCAACACAATATTCTACAATTTTGGAAGAGGGATACCGTAATCCAACTTGTAAAATATTTGAAGGTAGGTAAATGATGATTTACCAATTTCCACCATGAAAATGAAATTTGTTAATTAAGTTTTAATTCAATTTGAAACTCCTAGATCCTTTGAGATTCATTGAACAATTCAATGGCATGTTTAAATCTTGATTATGCCCTTCAGGTTTGTGACTGGGATACCGAGGATCACAAACAAGGTGTGAATAACCATGCAAATGTACTTGGTACTGTCAATGTCAATTATCACCTTAATCAATGTGCCGGTTAACCACACACGCTCCATTGCCTTGTGATAAACATTAAGCTACCCTATGCCACCCTTACTAGTCTAAGTTAATGTGTCGGTTAACCACACATGCTCCATCAACGACTTGGTAAGGTGCAAAGTGTAATTTCATGGATTAGCATCAATTCCACATTTTCCTAAAGTAACTTCGACTGGGAATTTATAAAAGGTTTAGTTACTTTATAGTTATCATTATACTTTTAATGAGAATTTTGTGCTGCCCGTTCGGCTAACGACCCTCCACCAGTCAAGGAAGCGGTGGATGAGAGTGGACACCCATTAAACCACCATTTTATAGGCAGTAACCTTATACCCCCCTTATAGAACGGCTTCGTGAATGAGGCCTACTAACGGTAAAAATGACTTTATCTTATACATACATACATATATATATATATATATATATATATATATATATATATATATATATATATATATATATAATTATTACTATTAACTTATAATACTGTAAAGTATAAGGGTTGAATTTAAACTTTTAAAATTCTAGGGTTTGGAATTAAAGTATTCTAAGTGACATTACAAATTCCAAAACTTGATGACAAGTTTTGAAACTATTCAAAACCTTTCATTTCTATAACTTATGAGTTTTAATGACTTTTAAGGAAAAGACTTTTGGAATTTCATAACTTGAGGACAAGTTATGGAGTCCATTAAAAGGCATTTAGATCAATAATTAAACTAACAAGAAATGTCAAATAATATCTATGATCTAGCAAAACTCATAAGCATGGATAATGCACATCAACAATTTTCAAGAATCATATAAACTAATATAAAACTTGAAACTTTGACAGTTATCTTTGAAATTGGATTAGCTTGATCATTACCACATCAAAAACAGGTTTATAACTTCAAAAACAATTTAGGGTAATGATCCTAGTCCAATCCCAGCCTTAAAACTCGAAATTCTGCATCCAGGAGCACCAACTCGTCGAGTGTTTGAACTGACTCGACGAGTTGGTCAGTTTTAAGATGGACTCGCCGAGTCTGTCAGTGGACTCAGCGAGTTCACTGTCCTGACAGTAGAAAATCGATTTTTTCAAGATTTTAAAACAAGTATGTGACATCCCCTAATTTCTCGGCCAGAAAAGACCGATTTAATTTATGCTTATTAAAATAAAATCAGAGAATCTTTTTAAAAGATGTTGCGGAATTGGTCCCCAAAAACAAAACATGATAAAAGTTTGTCAAAACCTTTCTTTAATAAATGTATAATTTCCTTTTATATTAAAACGTCGGGATGTCATGTTCCGATACAGATCAAAAGCATAAACAACACATTATAAGCCTTACAACAGTTATTCATAACTACTGGCCTATAATCCATAAATCACTCATCATCATCATCCGACTATGCTCGGGGTCCACTACCTGTAATATAAAAAGCTGAGTGGGTCAGGCTTGGAAGCCTGGTGAGCATATAGGGTTTTCAACCTACAATACATAAATTTATTATGCTTAAACATCAATCAGTCAACCAAATTACCCCAACCCCATTATCTTTTTTATTTCTTAAGGGTTTACCCTAAAATTCAACTATCACTCCTTCCTAAGGATTCATCCTAAGGAATAGGCACAAGGTCACACCATCAGCAGGGTTTATATAACAGGTGCTAAATTCATAGCTCTCATTTATCGACAGTATTAATTACAGGTATTCCCCCCCCCCTGCAATACATGTCAATGGCTTTTTAGAGCACATCAAATGAACATATAGTTCATTACACCTACAGGTTGCGGGCCTGCTAGTGTTCCACACACTGTCTAGAATAGTTCAGGGTTGTCACCCATACTCTGCTGAATGACGGGGGTCAACATTTTGGGTAAGTGATTCTCTCAAATTTCACCACTCACCCTTAACTCATGATCAATATTACTGATCATCTCCTTTACCCAACTCACCTTTCATCACACCCACTATTTCATCTACCCACGTTTTACCCAACATTTTTCGTAGATAAAAATACATATACAGTTTAAATTATTTAAAAACCTGTATAAATCATTCCTTCAACACCCATCTCAAATAAACAAACAATATATATTCACACAACACGTATTTTATGTAAAATACTTCATATCTATGTGCAAGGTGAAAGTAACTACACACTCACCTGATTTAATGAAAATCGGGCAGCAATTCGTTTCCTAAAACGATCGTTTCTAATAAAATCGGGAGTTTTATTGAGAAACCGGGCTCTGCAAAGGGTCGTGTTTCGAAACTGAAAAGATAAATTTTTCGGGCTTCTCGGGCACTTCGTGGCGTATTCCGGGGGTTATAATCGATACCGGGGCTTCGGGGGACGTTAAAATGAAAGAAATATGGAAAGAGGGGCTAAAAGTGGCAATTTTCCGAAATATACCTGGGAGGTCTCGCACCCTCCTATTTATAGGGCCGAGCCTCCTGATCCGATGGTTGAGAAGGAGCCACGCGTCGCAGATCCGAAGGCTTGCAGGGAAGGCTCGCACGTGAGCTGCGCGTGCGAAGGGTCTGCTGGCAGCTTCTTATTGGACTGAGGTCTAGGTCCGAAGTAGAGGGTTCGTGGCACCTGCGAGGCTCGGACAGCTGGTGTGACACTCGTCGGAGCGAGGTAAGGCGGCTTCGGATGGAGGAGTCACCTGGCACGCGTCGAACTCTCGGCTGCACACGCGTCACTCCTTGGATGCTTCCACGACTTCGGTGACTCATCAGAATTTCGGACACGTGGCACATGCGAGGCGAGGACACGTGGCAAAAACGTGACTATGCGAATTTTTGTAGATTTTTGTGCTAAAACTTCTAAAATCCATAACTTTCGCATACGAGCTCTGTTTTTGACGTTCTTTATATGCACGCGTAGGTAAAATTACGCTCTACAACTTCCGTTTAGACTTCGTCGGCTAAATTTGACTTTAATTTTATAATTATTATTTTTAACAAACCGGGACAGGAAATCCGTTAAAAATTCATAACTTCTTCATCTGACGTCCGTTTTCGTCAGACTTTTTACCGTTATGCTACTATTTATGAGACCTTCGATTCTTGTTTAGGTTGTGACGGCTAAAAATCACTCGATCTAAAATTCGAGTTTTTAGCTGTCTACTGCTAAGCTGAAACTTCGAAAAATCTTAACTTCCTCATACGAAGTCAGATTTGGGCGTTCTTTTTATCGAACTTCTCGGTTTAACGAATACTACGAGTTTCGTTTAGATTACTAAGGCTAAAAAGTAGTTTATGAAAAACTCACTTTTTACGACATTCGGCACCGTGCCAGTTTATCGTGAAACTTCGACAGGTCATAACTTCTTCGTTATAACTCGGATTTCGGCATTCTTTATATATCAGTAATCCTTGTCACACCCACTAAAAGTTTCTTAATAGATATCGGCTTTATCTAAAATTTAATTTTTGACGCTCATTTTTATTCTTAATTAATTAAATCCTAATAATTATGCATAAAACACATAATTCACATAATTCCTTTTCATTTCTTCTAAATGAGTTACAAAGGTTAACCTAGACCATTATGTCAATATTAATGCCTAGCCTAGAAACACGGGCGTTACAAAGTAGCATCAAGTATAATTGAAAACAAGCATAGGCTCTGATACCACTGATGGGATTTGAGCATTCTAACACTCCTATGGTGTATATGCAACCCTAAATACCTTGGATCTATGTTTTCTCTATTATACATTCAAACTTTCATTTTTCCAAGGTTTCATCCTAACTAGCATAACATGAAGTATATGTAATACAAAAACTAGTAGAATGACATACCTTTTCTTGTAGCTTGATTTCTTAAGCCTTTAAGAGCCTAGCACCAATAATGTGAATGTCTCAAATGGAACCACAAATCACCACCAACAAATGGATGAACTTGAGAGAGTATTACTTGCACTTAATTTCGGCTAGCACTCTTATGTGTATGCTTAGGTGCCGATTTTGCTAGCTAGAGGGGTTCTTATATAGTGTGGTTGAATTAGGGTTACACCATGCATACCGTAATGTGCATGACTTTCCACATTCCTCATGCTCCATGGGTTTTAACCCTCCATGGACTATCCATGGGTTACCACATGGTTTTAGCCCAACATAAGGAATCATGTATCATTAGCCCACTTCATAAGAATGAATGATGTACACAATCAATCCCCATATATTTAATTAGTCTCTTTTGATCACAAAATTAATTCCAAATTAATTCTTGATCAATACTAATTAAATAATATGATTTCATATTAATATATTAGAACATATAATGTATTAATAAATCATAAATAACCACTTCTCAAAAAGTCCATCCTTACAGATTGTTCTGGTGAAGTGCAACCCAAATGGACCATGCTACTCTCGGGTCAAGTACATACCAAATATAGTTTTGGACATAGAGACCTTATCCAACAGTCTCCCACTTGGATAAGTCTAATAACTATAAGTATAACTTCAGGATCGGACTAGAAATTATGGCTCATAAATGCCTTTGTCGAACTTAGACGTACCCTTTTAGACAAGTGATCATAGAATCCTCTGTTCTCATGATATCAGCCGGACAAACACATGGAAAACAGTCAATCTTATTGTCCAACAGTTTGTTTCCCGATTTCTAATTCGTTTGACATAGAACTTAATCGTACACATTAATTTAGTTCTGACCGGGCCCGACACATAAGTCAAAACAAAATCATCGAGGGGCCCAAGATATCGCTTTTAATCCTCCAAGGACTAAAAGGGATAGATAAACTTTGACAGTATACGCTTGTACTAACTATTCGTTGAACCATACACAACAGCATGTTTTATAACATTAAGTTACCGATGCGTTTTCGTACTGTCAATGTACGACCAACTCATAGTCAACAACTCATATATCTAGTTTTGAAGATTATATGATATTTGTGACAACCCGAAATTTTCATTTGTACGAACTCTACAGTCAAACACTTCAATTAAAAGTCAAATTCACTTCTGCTAATTTTTAGCTCGGTTTAAAGTCCGTTTGGGTGTTTTTAATATTAATTCTTCGAGAGAACAAACGAAAGGAAGTATTTTCTAGGATTATTGGGGAACAAATAAAACAAATAACACCTTAATGAAGTGTTTACGGCCAACCATGAGGGGTTTGGGCCGAAAACCCCCTTGACCGAGAACTCATGCTTAAGGCATGAGTTTACTCCTTCTTTCCTCATTTCTTACTTCCAAACTCAAGAACACCCACATTCTCTCTCAAGTATCATAAGAGCTTCTTCCAAATCTTCCAAAAATGTAAGTGTTTCTTCTCTTGATTTGTTGATACAACACTTCATCTAGTAGTTATACATGATTTCATCCATGAAATCTTCTCTTTTTCATAGATCTTCAAGTGTTCTTCATTTCACCAAGAACACCAAGAACACACACTAGTGTTTTGGGCCGAAAACACCCTTCTTTGCTTCCATATTGTAAGTATCTATCTCCTATACTTATTATCTAGTTGAAACTCTTGTTTAAGGCCTTGAAACCATCATTTATCCAAGAACAATAAGTGTTTTCGGTCTAGTGCATCTCCTTAGACCGAAAACCCTCATTAAGGGGTTCTTATAGCCTTAAACCTTCCTAAGACTAAGCATGAACCCTAGAAACCGATCCCATTGAGCGTAACCCTTGAAAAACATCATTTTTACAAGATTTGATGAGTTTTCGGTTGAATCTCCTTAGACCGAGAACTCCTTGACCGAAAGTTCATTGGACCGAAAACCATTTGGACCGAGAACCATTTGGACCGAAAGCTCCTAGGAACATACCACTTGGACCGAAAGCTCCATTTGGTGACCATACACTCCTTTTATGCAATCCTTTGTGATTGTAACACTTCCATATAAGTGTTTCCTAGACTATAAGGGTGTCATCCTTCTTAATTAGTTGAATATACACTAATTGTATACATATATATGTCATTATATGCTAAATAGTATCTGTACGTGTGCTCGAGACTTCACTTGACACTTAGCATCCATTACCGATCTTACATTCGTATCACTCACTACAGGTGAGTTCATACCCTTTAATCAACCTTTGAAATGATTTTAAATGCTTTTATGGGGGGGGGAATACAAGTTGAATCATTCTAGTTATTGCTTTAATCTCATGTGATTAATAACTAAAACAAACAGAAAGATTTGCTATTACTTTCAAATTTCTATCAAACTTATGGATTTCAAGCACTTCAAAACGCTTTATCAAACTATTTTAGATGCTAAAAATGTTTTCAAACCTTCTTAAACTTACATTATTTTCAAACTCATATCTACATTAATATATTTATATAAGTAAGACTTGAAGGACTTAGGACTGATAGCTCACCTTACTTCCTGTTCCTTGTTTGGTTGTGGACTTAGGGTATCCTGTTATTTGTCCGAATGTCGTTGAACTCTTAGTTATATATCATATATATATATATATATATATATATATATATATATATATATATATATATATATATATATATATATATATATATATATATATATATATATATATATATATATGTTGGATATAAAAGCTTTCACTTCAGTTCAGTACCTTTGTGTAACGAAGGCATACAAACAACATTACTATTTAACTATAATAGGTATAGTTAAGGGATTACTACTCACTATTACTACTATAACGATACCTACAAGAGACAGTACATTTACGAGCCACTACATAAGTACTACATTGAGAAACAATATGTACTATACACTACACAAGAGAACATACTATACACTATACAAGAGAACATCCTATACACTACACAAGAGGATATACTATACACTAGTACAGAGAAAACATTACTATACTATGACCTACTATACAAAACTTTTGAATACTATAAACAGAATGTGACATACTACTTCTCGATACGACACTGCATTGTTGTATCACCTTGTAACTAGAGTCTCCTGGAGGGAGAGCGGGCATTGTGTGTATAGATCTATATGGGACAGACACTCCCACATCCCGACTGCTAGCTACAGTCCCAGCCGATAAGGCCAAGGGGTGACAGAATGTTACCTCACTACATATGACATCGGAGGGTCATTAGTTATTCAACCGTCGATCAGCATGGTTACATACGAGTTCACATTCAAACCCTTAATTAACTATCTAAGAATTAAAGGCAAACGGACTCCCCGAGGTGTATTGTACATTTAATACTACCTGGAGTCTGCATTTTTATCATTTTCAGCCAGCAGTGCCACTGCTGAGGTAGAACATTATTTTCCCCTATTACAATTATTTTGAAATCATCTCGCATAAGTGAGGTCTTAAACTATATTTTCATAAGGATAGTTTCACCGGGGAAAACTCTTACATTTACAAAAGAACAAACATACAAACAGTCGGGTCTTGGTAGAAGACTACATTTCACTAGAAAATATAGGATTTTCTAGGGAGTATAACTATTTACAAACATTTGAAATCAGTTACTAACATTTACACTACGTTGTTACAAACTTTTTCTTACAAGCAATGACACTAAATACTTATGAACTCACCAGATTTATGCTGATAAACTCTGTCAAAATAACTTGTATTCTCAGGTCATCAGTAGACAGGTACTGATGAAGCTTTTGAGAAGATGGAGCACATACAAGACTCATCTTTTATTTTGATCATACTTTTGGTGTCTTACATACTATACAGAACACGCTTGTATTAAAATTATTCTATTAATGCAATGGATGTTGTTGCTTGCTTACTATTATGCTTTGTTGTGATACTGTACATGACGTCCTCCACCCCAGAACGTTTCCGTCGTTCTGGTTTTGGGGTGTGACAATATTATCGTCTCACGATCACTCGAGATAAATTCCAAGAAGTGATGCAAGTGAGAATGGGTTGAATCCAATACTCAGACCTTATGGGCACTCATGAATGTCACAACAATGTCTAACCATTTCTGATAATCTACAAGCGAAATTCATGACAGTCTTGCTTCAATACCTACTTCCAAAGTATGACCGACTGTGGATGGTTTGAATAATCCAATTATTCTGGAAGTCAAAACATGAAAAAAATGAAACAATAGTAAAACAATTGACATAAGACAGTACCATACTAGTAAATAAAAACACCTTTTATTTAAGCATCAAATGTCAATTACAGTTTATCTATTACAAGTTTCAAAATAGCTATCTAATCATTAAAACTAATATCATCCCTCAACCCAATGCGCCTCGAATGATGTAAATGCTTAACCCTACTCAGTCCCTTTGTGAGGGGATCTATCGGGTTCTCATCTGATGATACCCTCTTTACCATGAGGAGTCCTTCTTCTATCTTGTGTCTTATGAAGTGATATTTCTTGTCGATGTGTCTGGACCTGCCATGATCCCTTGGTTCCTTAGCTCAGGCAATTGCACTATCGCTATCACCAAAAATCTCCACAGGCTCCTTTATAACTGGTACAACTCCAAGGTCTTCGATGAAGTTCTTCAGCCATATCGCCTCCTTCGTCGCTTCGCTTGCTGCTATGTACTCTGATTCGCACGTTGAATCAGCTACAGTCTCCTGCTTGGAACTTTTCCAAGTTATTGCTCCTCCATTCAGGGTAAACACCTAGCCCGACTGAGAGCGGAAATTATATCTGTCGGTTTGAAAGCTGGCGTCACTATACTCCACCACTCTCAAGTCATCACTCCCACCAAGTGTAAGGACCCAGTCCTTAGTCCTTCGCAGGTACTTGAGAATGTTTTTCACCGTAGTCTAGTGAGCCTTGCCAGGATTCCCTTGATATTTTCTGACCATGCTTAAAGCAAAGGCCACATCAAGGCGAGTACAAGTCATAGCATACATGATCGAACCAACAACGGAAGCATATGGTAATCGAATCATCTCAGCTATCTCGGCCTCTATACTCGGACTCTGAGCCTTGCTCAGTTTGGCATTGCTCTGGATCGGTAAGTCACCTTTCTTGGAATTATGCATGTTGAACCTCTTCAACACCTTGTCCAAGTAGGTACTTTGACTAAGTCCAATTAGTCTCTTACTCATGTCTCTCAATATCCTTATCCCTAGGAGATAAGTAGCTTATCCAAGGTCCTTCATAGCGAAACACTTCCCAAGCTAGGATTTCACCTTCTGCAAGGTTGGGATGTCATTTCCTATGAGTAGTATGTCATCCACATACAGTACCAAACAACTAACTATACTCCCACTAGCTCTGACATATATACAGGACTCGTCCTCACTTCTCGAAAAGCCAAACTCTTTGACTTTCTCATCGAAACAAAGATTCCATCTGCGAGATGCTTGTTTCAATCCATAAATGGATTTTCAAGATTACACACTCTATTAGGGTACTTAGCATCGACAAAACCCTCTGGCTTACTTATGTAAACATCCTCAGCCAACTTCCCATTAAGGAAAGCGGTTTTGACATCCATTTGCCATATTTCATAGTCATGAAACGCAGCAATGGCTAGCATAACCCTAATAGACTTAATATTCGCTACTGGTGAGAAGGTCTCATCATAGTCAACTCCCGGAGTTTGAGTAAATCCCTTCGCAACCAGTCGTGCCTTATAAGTGTGTACTTTCCCATCCATGTCGGTCTTCTTTTTGAAGATCTATTTGCACCCGACTGTCTTACGAACCGGTACATTGTCAACCAAGTTCCAAACTTGATTGTCATACATGGACTGAATCAAGCTGTCCATCGCCTCTTTCCATTTAGCAGACTCGGGGCCTGCCATGGCTTCCTTGTAGCTATTCGGTTCATCCAAATTTACCAATGTGCTATAACTGATAAATGAATCACCTTCAGATATTATATGAAAACCATATAACACAGGTGGAATACTAACTCTATTAGAGCGCCTTAGAGGTACAGACTCGTCAACTTGGTCAACATGAGTTTCCTCATCAGGTTGATTGCTAGTGTTTGAGGTTCCTTCACCACTTGACTCTTGAAGTTCTTCAAGGTCAATTTGCCTCCCACTATCCCCTTGGAATATAAGTTCCCTCTCTCGGAAAACCCCTCTCCTTGCAACGAAGACAACATTGTCACTCGGTCTGTAGAAGAGATAACCAAAGGACTTTGGCGGGTAGCCGATGAAAATACACCGCTCACTCCGAGGTTTGAGCTTGTCGTGAGTCTCGTGCCTCACGAAAGCCTCACAACCCCAAACCTTGATTTGTGTTAATGATGGAGCCTTCCCTGTCCACATCTCGTGAGGTGTTTTGGCACCATTTTTTAGTTGGGACTCGATTAAGGATATGGGCGGCAGTCTTCAAGGCATACTCCCAGAATGAGATTGGTAACGAAGCTCGACTCATCATGTAACGAACCATGTCTAACAAGGTTCAGTTGCGCCTCTCAGGCATACCATTAAGCTGTGGTGTCCTAGGTGGCGTCAACTGTGAAACAATTCCACACTCCTTAAGATAGTCTAGAAATTCGATACTAAGAGACTCACCACCCCGATCGGATCAGAGCATCTTTATCTTCCTGACCAGCTGATTCTCCACTTCTTGCTTAAACTCTTTGAATTTCTCAAAGTTTTTTGACTTATGCTTGATTAAGTAGATATAGCCATATCTGCTGTAATCATCCGTAAAAGTCATATAGAAGCGGTTAGCATCCCTTGTGGCGGTTTTGAAGGGCCCACACACATCGGTGTGTATGAGATCTAACAAAACCTCACCCCTTTCACAAGAACCAGTGAATGGTGACTTAGTCATTTTTTCAAGTAAACAAGACTAACAAGTGTCATCCGACCTTAAGTTGAATGACTCCAAAACTCCGGCCTTCTGGAGTTGGCCTATGCGCTTCTTGTTGACATGTCCAATACGACAATGTGACAAGGATGCCTTATCCAAATCATTAGAAGAATCGATATGCAACACATTATTTCCTAAGTTGTCTACAACCATCAAAGTTTCATATACACCATTACAAGGTAATGCTCTAAAATAAAAAACACCTTTATAATAAGCATTTATTGCACCAATTTCATTATGAAACGAAAATGTGAAACCTTGTTTGTACAAACCATGAAAGGAAATAATATTTCTCGCCATATCAGATGAGTAGCAACAATTATTCAAATCTATTTCTAACCCACTACTAAGGAATAAAGACTAAACTCCAATCTTGGTGATAGGTGAAACCTTCCTATTCCCCATGATCAAGTTTATCTTCCCGTGCTCCACATCCTTACTTCTTTTTAAGTCGCGCACATCAGAACAAATGTGAAATCCACAACCTGTGTCAAGCACCCCAATAGTTAGTATGTGATGACTTTTTAGATAGAATAGTGTAAATACCTGCATGGGTGGGTAGAATAATATCTATCGCCATCTCCTCATCAAAATTCACATTTAATTTGAGTAGACGGTCCACAAACCTTTGCATTTTCTGCAAGTGGCCCGTGATGGGTTCACCGTCCTTCATCTTTGTTGTAATCATGGAACAGATGATTTCATACCGCTCTTGACGAGCACTATGATGGTATCTCTCCACCAGGTCCTGGTTCATCTCAAAAGGGTAGAAGTCATCATAGGACTTTTGGAGTTCAGGAGACATGGTGGCAAGCATGATACATGCTACCTTGGTGGCATCTTTCTCATGTGCCCTGAAATCAGCAATCTCCTAAGGAGTAGAAGCAGACTCATCGATTTCGTTAAGCTCCTTGTCGAGGACATATTCCTTGTCCTCGTAGTGAGTGACCATCCTGATGTTCCTAATCCAATCATTGAAATTAGTACCATCAAAGATGACTCTCCCACAAAGGTTCATGAGAGAGAAGGAGCCAGTAGGGTTTGAGCCAGAAGCAGTGTTGGAAGACATCTGAAAAGAAAGAAAGACAAAGTTTAGATTAGATAAAGAGTCCTTAATATAACACCCAAAATGAAATATTAAGGCTAGAACCCAACACAATATTCTACAATTTTGGAAGAGGGATGTCGTAATCCAACTTGTAAAATATTTGAAGGTAGGTAAATGATGATTTACCAATTTCCACCATGAAAACGAAACTTGTTAATTAAGTTTTAATTTGATTTGAAACTCCTAGATCCTTTAAGATTCATTGAACAATTCAATGGCATGTTTAAATCTCGATTATGCCCTTCAGGTTTGTGACTGGCATACCGAGGATCACAAACAAGGTGTGAATAACCATGCAAATGTACTTGGTACTCTCAATGTCAATTATCACCTTAATCAATGTGTCGGTTAACCACACACGCTCCATTGCCTTATGATAAACTTTAAGCTACCCTATGTGACCCTTACTAGTCCAAGTTAATGTGTCGGTTAACCACACGCTCCTGCAACGACTTGGTAAGGTGCAAAGTGTAATTTCATGGATTAGTATCAATTCCACATTTTCCTAAAGTAACTGAGATTGGGAATTATAAAAGGTTTAGTTACTTTATAGTTATCATTATACTTTTAATGAGAATTATAGTCTTTGTCCTGCCCGTTCGGCTAACGACCCTCCACCAGTCAAGGAAGTTGTGGATGAGAGTGGACACCCATTAAACCACCATTTTATAGGCAGTAACCTTATACCCTCCTTATAGACCGGCTTCGTGAATGAGGCCTACTAACGGTAAAACTGACTTTATCTTTTATATATATATATATATATATATATATATATATATATATATATATATATATATTATTAACTTATAATACTATAAAGTATAACGGTTGAATTTTAAACTTTTAAAATTCTAGTGTTTGGAATTAAAGTATTCTAAAGTGACATTACAAATTCCAAAACTTGAGGGCAAGTTTTGAAACTATTCAAAACCTTTCATTTCTATAACTTATGAGTTTTAATGACTTTTAAGGAAAAGAATTTTGGAATTCAATAACTTGAGGACAAGTTATGGAGTCCATTAAAAGGCATTTAGATCAATAATTAAACTAACAAGAAATGTCAAATAATATCTATGACCTAGCAAAACTCATAAGCATGGATAATTCACATCAACAATTTTCAAGAATCATATAAACTAATATAAAACTTGAAACTTTGACAATTATCTTTGAAATTGGATTAGCATGATCATTACCACATCAAAAACAGGTTTATAAGTTCAAAAACAGTTTAGGGTAATGATCCTAGTCCAATCCCAGCCTTAAAACTTGAAATTCTGCATCCAGGAGCACCAACTCGTCGAGTGTATGAACTGACTCGCCGAGTTGGTCAGTTTTAAGGTGGACTCGGCGAGTCTGTCACTGGACTCGGCGAGTTCACTGTCCTGACAGTAGAAAATCGATTTTTTTCAAGCTTTTAAAACAAGTAGCATCAAGTATAATTGAAAACGAGCCTAGCCTCTGATACCACTTATGGGATTTGAGCATTCCCACACTCCTATGGTGTACATGTAACCCTAAATGCCTTGGATCTATGTTTTCTCTATTATACATGAAAACTTTCATTTTTCCAAGGTTTCATCCTAACTAGCATACCATGAAGTATATGTAATACAAAAACTAGTAGAATGACATACCTTTTCTTGTAGCTTTATTTCTTAAGCCTTTAAGATCCTAGCACCAATAATGTGAATGCCTCAAATGGAACCACAAATCACCACCAACAAATGGATGAACTTGAGAGAGTATTACTTGCACTTAATTTCGGCTTGCACTCTTATGTGTATGCTTAGGTGCCGATTTTGCTAGCTAGAGGGGTTCTTATATAGTGTGGCTTAATTAGGGTTACACCATGCAAACCTTAATGTGCATGACTTTCCACATTCCTCATGCTCCATGGGCTTTAACCCTCCATGGAGTATCCATGGGTTACCACATGGGTTTAGCCCAACATAAGGAATCATGTATCATTAGCCCACTTCATAAGAATGAATGATTTACACAATTAATCCCCATATATTTAATTAGTTTCTTTTGATCACAAAATTAATTCCAAATTAATTCTTGATCAATACTAATTAAATAATATGATTTTATATTAATATATTAGAACATATAATGTATTAATAAATCATATATAACCTCTTCTCAAAAGTCAATCCTTACAGATTGTTCTGGTGAAGTGCAACCCAAATGGACCATGCTACTCTGGAGTCAAGTACATACCAAATATAGTTATGGACTTAGACACCTTATCCAACAGTCTCCCACTTGGATAAGTCTAATAACTATAAGTATAATTTCAGGATCCGACTGGCAATCGTGGCTCTTAAATGCTGTCACACCCCCGAACCAAACGACGGAAACGTCCGAGGGC
Source organism: Lactuca virosa (assembly GCF_052849685.1). Taxonomy (NCBI): domain Eukaryota; kingdom Viridiplantae; phylum Streptophyta; class Magnoliopsida; order Asterales; family Asteraceae; genus Lactuca; species Lactuca virosa. Next base: position 124,555,660 of record NC_136427.1, on the reverse strand, counting down.
TCGTGTGACTATCAATTTAAATATCATCACAATGAATATACATGAAACATAACACATTCATCACCAAACGTTACATATTACAACTGGTATTGTTTACATCAAGTACATTGCCATAGATTACATAAATCCAAAGTATTAATAGCACGATGAGTGGCATTACATAAAATAAATCCGTACACACTTGAAAATGCTTCTGCTTAACGATTACCTAAGAATACAAGTTATTTTGAAAACGGTCAACATATATAATGTTGGTGAGTTCATAAGCATGTTTGAATGAAAGTCTTTGTATTGTTTGTAAAACCCATAAAATCCGATATTTTCTGTAAAAAGTCTGAAAAATGATGTGAAAATCGAGTATACATGCATGTGTGAATTTCATAGTAGTAACATGTAGGAGTGCAGTTCAAATTTCTTTGTATTCTTTCTGTTGTAAGTAAGTGGTATTTGAATAATAGTATTTCCCCAGAAAATCCGATATTTTCTGATTTATAAAAATGTCACGGTCTTTGCGCTGTAGAAATGTTTTGTATCATTATGACTTACGAGTTTTTAATTTTCTGTAATGTATTAATGGGAATGGATCTCTATATGAGTCGTTATAACCATACATGATAGTGACTGATTTGCCTGTCTTGGCATTTTTTCCAAACGCCGGATTTTCGATCAAGGTTTTGTCACCCTAGACTGGCCTAGTCTAACTGTAGTGAACAACTCAGGTGTGGGGGAGTCACCCCCGTATAGATCTATACACAAACTCTCGCTCTCCCTCCAGGAGACTCTGATTATAACAACAAGCTACGGCCATACACTCAGTGGTGTCAACCGACGCGTCTCACTAGATCCCATTTGTCTCCACATGGACTTGTATAATGTTATATGTATTTAGAAGTTCGAACACTAGATGATGTATGAAATGAAAAGATAAGGCCCAACAAACATGAAGAAAAGGCAACTATGGCCCATTAGATGTGTAAGTTATTTCCAGGCTAAATTAGCATGTAAATGGGCCACTAAGGCCCAATAACATGTAAATGCCAAAATTAGGCCCATTTAGCATGTAATTGGGTCAATGAGGCCCAATAGACATGTGATGAATACATTGGGCCCAATAAACATGTAATTGGATCACGAAGGCCCAATAAACATGTATAGCAAATACTAGGCCCAATAATCGCACCATTGTTGTATTTCGTTTAATCGAATTATTTATCCGTAGCGTTATAAAGAGTCCAATGTTTTGTTATAATGATATTTTTAGTTTGATACGTCAAAATTCTATAATTTGAACCCATATTTGTTAAAAATTACACCTTAGGTCCCTTGAGAACTAATTTGAACATTTAAAGGCTTATTTTACATAAAATGTCATTTTGATCTATTTTAAATTAAAAATAACATTTTAGTCCATAAATTTATAAAAATCTATATTTTCGCCCTAAATGTTTAGTGATTGACGGGTTTGGCCCAAAAATACATGTAATGACATTTTCAGTCCATTTTGCAGAAAATTACAATTTCAGCCCTTATTTGCATAAAATAACATTTTCGGCCCAATTTTTATAAGATTAACATTTTTGGTCTAAATCTTGAGATAGTGTCATTTTCAGCCCCTAATCTCGTTTATTCTCATTTTTTGCTCGAGTTTTGATTAAATAACATTTTAATCCCCAAAAATTGATATTTTTGCAATTTGGGCCCAATAGGCCCTAAGGCCCACATTAAGGCCCAAAATGCCAAATTTTACACTTTTGACCCTTAGAAAAATATGGTTCTTATAAAAACTCATTTTTAAGCTAATAATACCCTTTTAGCCCCTATAAAACCGTAGGTGTCACTCTTGACCCAAAACTTTTGTTTATTTGCCAAAAATGATCCTTATACAAGATTTTGTTTGGCTTTTCATAACTTAGGCATTTATAACACTTTTAACTTTGTATTATAGTGTCTAGAGTGTTTTTGTTTGTGATTCTCACTTATTTTTGTTAGAGTTTTATAGATCCATCGAGTTTATCACACAAACACAACAAAAGCCAAGAAAATCACACATAACATGCATAAATACATATATCTACACATACATACTTGTATTCTCCCCCAAAAACAAGTGAAAACGGAAAACAAGGGGGTATGAACTCACCTTGCTTGTTTGATCTCGATTTGAAGAACAAATGGAAGAGGTTTCGGTTCTAGCAAGCATTCCTTGAATAGATCTCGAGCTTATGGGGGTTTTCTAAGAGTATGATCACAAAAATGCTTAGCAGGAGTGATCTTAACATAAGAATGAAGTTATACAACTTGGATATGTAAGTACTTACCAAGGAAAGATGATTTTTGGTGAAGATCTTCTTGAAACACTTAGAAATCTCGAAAATTTGGATGGAAGGAAAGAGGATGTTCTTGAGTGTTTGAGAGAATTTGCTTGAAAGATTTTTGAGAGAGTGAGGGTGGTGTGAGGTGTTTCGAACGAGAAGAAAGAGAGAAGAGAGAGGGAGTGAGGTGATGTGCATGGAGATCCACCATGCAATAAAGAGGTTGCAAGTGCACATTAATCTTGATTTCTCCTTTTTTTTACTCCTTGGGCCGAGAATGGGCCTTGTGGGATGAAGAAAATAGTGTTGAGCCCAAACTCTTGGCTTGATCGACTTTTTTAGGCCCAATATAATTTTTCGGCCCATTGGGCTCATTAGATGGTTCACGGCCGAATATGATACAAAGGAATGTGTCTATGGTCCATTAGGGCTAATTAATTCTCTTATGGCCCAATAAGGCCCATTAGGGTTAGAATGAATCATTCTAGGCCCAAATGGTCCAAAATGTTATAGATTTATGAATTGGGTCCATTTAGAATTCAAATAGGGTCTCTAATCCCAACATAGTTGAATTGAATGCTTATTGGTCCATTAGGCCCAATAAGGAAATCCTAGTCCATAATGAACTTGAACCTGGATCTCTAGGGTTTTCAACTCTCCAATTGACTATTTGGACACTTTGTGTAGAGTTTTGAACTTCACTTGTGAATCTTGATTAAGTTTGTGATCATAGAATGAACATAGTGTATGATATCAAGTTAAAGTTACAAGTATTATCATAGATGATGTTTACATGATCACAAAGTTTTCTGGTAAAAACACCAGCTGTGACATCATCCCGCCGTTAGAGGGAATTTCGTCCCGAAATTCTTTTGAAAACTAGGATTATGAAGAAGAAAATAAGTGAGGGTACTTCTGCTTCATTTTATCTTCGCGTTCCCATGTGAATTCCGGTCCGCTTGCCGTTCCATCGAACCTTCACAATCGGAATGTGGCTTTGCTTCGTACGCCTCACTTCCCTATCCAATACCTCGACTGGTTCTTCGACGAACAGGAGGTTCTCGTTGATCTCGATCTCTTCCAGCGGAATGACAAGAGTTTCATCTGATAGGCACTTTTTCAGATTTGAGATATGGAACACGGGGTGTACGTTGTTGAGCTCGGCAGGTAGCTGCAGTTTGTAAGCCACTGGACCAATCCGGGCAAGAATCTCGAACGGTCCAATGTATCGCGGGTTTAGTTTTCCCCGTTTCCCAAAGTGGATCATCCCTTTCCAGGGAGAGACCTTCAGTAACACTCGATCTCCGACTTGAAATTCTAATGGATTTCGCCACTTGTCAGCATAGCTCTTTTGTCGGTCTCGTGATGCTTGGAGTCGAGGTTTGGTTTGGATTATCTTCTCGGTCGTTTCACGGATGATTTCGGGTCCTGTTAAAGTATTGTTCGATGATTGCCCTTTTGCTAGTTGGGTGTCACCCACCTTGGCCCAGCATAGGGGCGATCTGCATTTACGCTCGTAAAGAGCCTCGAAAGGAACAACCTTGATGCTCGTGTGGTAACTGTTATTGTATGAGAATTCGATCAGAGGCAAGTGGGCATCCCATGACTTGCCGAAGTCAATTACGCAAGCTCGAAACATGTCCTCCAGTGTCTGGATGGTACGCTCGCTCTGACCATCCGTCTGTGGGTGATAGGCAGTGCTCATATCTAGTTGTGTTCCCATTGCCTTCTTAAGAGATTGCCAGAATCTTGAAGTGAACCTAATATCTCGATCCGAGATAATAGACACTGGCACTCCATGGAGTCTCACGATCTCTTAGATGTATGTTCGGGTCAGCTTTTCCATTTTGTAGGATTCTTTTATTAGTAGGAAATGAGCGGATTTTGTTAACCTATCGACGATTACCCAGATAGCATCCAATCCGTCTACTGTCTTTGGTGTGACAACCGTCATTTTCTAGTCAGGTCAAAGTCAAAGAAAGTCAACAAGTCAAACTGGTCAACTCAACTAGTACTAATATGATTAGGGATTTCTTTATGGTTACTAATGTATGACTCTGAACCTTAAATGCAAAGTAACACTTGAAAGTTTCAAATGTTCAAAGTTCTAAACCCTAATCAGAAGGAAGGAAGTAACAACTCTATAAAACACTATCACGTGCCCTTAGGGGGTGTATAACACTCAAAAGGGGATGTAACTAAGCCTACGATCTTTGAACTACGAAGAAAAAACATGAATAAAGCCTCCCGACAAAGTCTCTCTCAATCTCTCCCATTGTATCTATCTCTTTCATAAATCTCTCCAAGTATGTGAAATCTCTCCCAAATCTCTCCAAGTATGTGCAATCTCTCCTAAATCTCTCCCAAATCTCTCCAAGTATGTGAAATCTCTCCCAAATCTCTCCAAATATGTGAAATCTCTCCCAAATCTCTCCGAGTATGTGAAATCTCTCCCAAATCTCTCCAAGTATGTGAAATCTCTCCCAAATCTCTCCAAGTATGTGAAATCTCTCGCAAATCTCTCTATGTACCTTCCTCAGTCGAAAACTGCCCAAAACCAAAGGAGAAAACCCAAAAGGAACCTTCTTGGTCCGGAACCCTCTTGGTCCGGAACCGGACAATTTCGCATCCCCCACAGCTTCGGACTCCTTCACTCCGGAAAGGGGCTCCGGAATGCCTTAGCTTCGGACTCCCCACTTCGGAACTATGAAAGAGCTTTGGAATATCCACCTTTGGCTTCGGAATTGTGATTTTGACTCCGGAACCCTCGCAGGTTCGCATCCTTCTCTCGATTTTCGACCACTTTTGCATTTTAAGCTCGTTTTTCATGATTTTCGCGTGGGATTTTCACCCAAGCTTATATTTTGACATATAAGACCATATATATTCATATTTTAATCACATTTTGGGGGAAATATCAACTTAAGGACAATATCTAGTGGGTGAGATATTGAGTTAGAATGTTGATTTTTCCATGAAGTGTGACTCAAGCTAACCCCCATACGCACATAGGACAACCCTCGGTCACTATTCATCCATACCTAGTCAACTATTTGTCCTCTCACACCTCTCCTCCAGCTAGTATCTTGATCAAAAGTTGGAAACCCCCATCTCTCCTTCCACTTTACTCACTCTCTCACCAAGAAACAAACACTTCTCTCTCATTTCCCTCTCAAAGAACTCGAGACTCCAAGGCTGCCTTTAAGCTTCTCACCCTAATTCGGTAAGTATTCTCATCCTACATTGAACATTCTTCACTCCTTCACTCAGATTATGAATCTTTCATAACAAATGTCACCATAATTGTTCTTAGATCTTCAACTCTCCAAGCTCCTATCAAGTGTTCTTGACATGGAAACCCTTTCTCTTCAGCATACATCTAAGGAAATCACTCAAGGTGAGTTCATAGCCCTACATTTTCATGTTTTCTTCAAGTTTTAGGGGGGAGGGATAGAAGTTAATACACCAAAAACTTAACTAAATTGAAACAACAGCTTTCATCAGAAAAGTTGAGTCCTATTCACGGACTGTTTTGACCATCTTACACTTAATATCTTTCAAAACTGTTTAATATGTAAGTATTTCATGTTTATACCTTTCTAATGACTACTTGCACATCTCCATACGATATTTCTACAATTTATGGTGATTTTCACAAAACTGTCTATCATTTCAGAAACGAATTCGGACCAGTCTGTGAATATGAACGATTTCACACAAGTTAGAGACTTCTAAAAATCATAATAAAAATTATGAATAAACTACACAAATGTTCTAAACTCTCAGAGTTTACGGAATCAGTTTTCAACTTCGTATGATTTTTTATGGTTTTTCTAAAACAGTGCAGAAAGGTTAAAAACTAGTTAACAGCTTACAACTTTAATAACACTCTGTAACATGTTGAGCAAAGTGTTTATCTTTGATGATTTCATATTTTACACAACTTTCTATTAAGTACAAAATACACACATACTCTCGGTCTTGGGATTTAAGACCACATGACTTTTTATAAGGAAAATAATGGATTTTTTTAAAGTATACATTACCATTACAAACAAAGGTTTTCAAACTCTACATCCAAAAGCTTATGAACTCACCAACTTAATTGTTGACACTTTTTCGAAATTACTTGTATTCTCAGGAAATCAGTGATACAGAAAATCAACAGCTTTTGAGGATGGGACGTTGAATCGTCAAACATTTCATTTTTGTCATCATAGTGTAATTGATTTTGAAACATGTAAAGTCATACGATGGTGTAAGTCTTTCAATCATATTTATGATGGTTGTATTTACTTTGAGTACTATTATACTCGTTGTTGTGATACTATACATGAAGTCCGCCACCCCCGGACGTTTCCGCCATCCTTGGTTTGGGGGTGTGACAGATTGGTACCAGAGCATTGTTTATAGTGAACTAAGTATATCGGACCACATAAGATATACAAGCTATAAATGCATTGGGACTAAAGTCTCTGATTTAAACATTTTCAAATAACTATACTTTTAGAAATGAAATAGTTTATTGTTAAAAAATATGAGTACATGCACACATGGAGTATAGTTTCATATCTAGGTCAATACAAAAGTAAACTGAGGAGTTGGACACTACGAGTAGACCTTGGGATATGTAATCAGACTTGGGATGAATATAGCCTGATCAACTATATTTATCCGAGGTGTGACTAACGTATGCCGGGGAATGGTCGTAGTGAGCAACAAGCCTAAAAACTTCCCATACAAGAAAATCGTTAAGAACCCAACATAACATTTAAAATACTATAGGAGTATTTTGTGGTACTATAACTTATGTGAAAACTAAACAGATTCTTGCTAGTAGATCTATAATCACTAAGTGAATACGCTAAGGTTATATATAACTTAGATATCATAGACTTAGAATCTGTGATCATTGCTTTACTTCCTGTTCCTTGTTTGGTTGTGGTTTTGGAGTATGATCACTTATTCGAAGGTCTATCATATCTTTTGTTATATGTAATTGGTATGCACCATGTCATTATAGAAGTAACTAAGGAGGACCAAACCCCTATAAGTATTTCTAGGAATATGATTATTATATGCCTCTTACCTCACCCCTATTCTCGCACGGACATCATAGCAAGATTTTAATTACCAGGAGACCCCTACTTTCCGAACCCGGGGAGATAGTGGATGTTTTGGAAAAGAGTCGGAAGTGGAGCCAGAGGTCATCAACTCTCCGTACATAGCCAGGGTTCTCACAAACCGTTTCGACTACATCGGACCTGTGCCCCGTTGGGCAACATATAACGAGGGGTGGAGTCGCCATCAGCGACAACGATCGTCATTTGGAGACCAAGGAGGTTGTAATGACCTCAACCATGGGGGGGGGGGGGGGACCGGCTGACAGAGCCCTCCCGGTGATGACCCAACAGATCACGAACATCGAGTTAGGGAGCTGCGCGTTGGTACAGACTCTACCATCTCACAAACTTAAGACTTAGAAGGAGACTACTATTTCAGAGACCAACTCATTAAGGACCTTATCACCGCTCGGGAAAAGGCAAAGGAGTTTCAGGATAGACACTCGATACTCGAAGAGAGAGTGGTCGCAGCCGAGCGCAGGTTGGCAGAACTACAGGACGCATCGACTTCGTTTCAAGCACCACAAGGGACGGATCGTCATGAGTAGAGTTCATATTACTCACAAGACCTTGTAAATTGGGTTGTGAGTATGCGTTGATGGTACTCTCCTCCATGTGTAGGCTTGACCCTGCGATTTAGTGATTACACTAGTCGAGGGATTTATTTGCAGTCCGAACTTTCCCTTGCAATGATGTGGTGTAGACCTGCATCAGGCACAAAATATTCTCTAAAAACTAAATATACTAGAATTATACTAATGAAGTGGGCACGCGTATTATTTCATTGGGGACAATACTACTAAAAATTCATAAGTTTCGTATATATATAAACTCTCATTATGAATTGTTTTTGGAACACCATGAAAATCGGAACGCGATGCGCTTAGAACTAAGATAAACTTAGTTAGATAACTCACGACGTATAAGCCCTTATTAAAGACTCATTACCATCTCGCCTTTTTAATCATTATGGTCGAAAGGTACCTTCTTCGTAGGCCTATAGGGTGCGATTATGCCATCACTAATGCACCGGATCCCATCAGAACTCCTCAGCTAAGTGTGTTTGGGCAAGGATAATCCTAGGATGGGTAAAACTTAACAGTCATACAAAACCTACTTCTACCCACTACCATAACTCCATCTCAGGAATGTTAGCAGAAACATCGAGAATAGTTCAGTAAAGTGCGAAATTTATATATGTGCATATAAATGGTAAGGATATAACTAGGAATAATCATCCCCACTCACGAAATCGTTTCTCCCCATGCAACAGAGTTATGTCTTCACAAGGAGGCAACCAGCCAACTAGCAAGGTACAAATCCTGCAAATAGACTCTGCTACTTTTCAAGCTGCGGTCACGGCAGCCGTGACAGCCGTCATGGCGCAACTCAATGCTAACAACGCCAATGGAGACGAAGGCGGTGGTGGCAATACTAACTGCAGTAACAATCAAGAACACCATCGGGTGTCTACCAACGAAGACGTCTCAAACCACAAACCTAAGAACAAGAAACGAGTCTTTTGGGACAAAAAGAAATGCAACCTATCTCAAAAACGCGCTAAAAGATAACAATCTGTGGCTGCCTCTGCAATTGTAACAGCAGTCACGACACATGCCTCGACATTAGCCACAACATCTGCCACTCAAGCACCGGCCAGACGATATATGGGACCACTTCCAAAGTGTAACAAGTGTAGCTACCACCACAATGGGGTTTGTCGAGTGTTGCACTGTAAAAACTACAACAGGAATGGACATATTTCCCGCTCCTGCAGGACCCAGATCCAGCTCATTGCTTCAATCACCAATACCAGCGTAAGTCCAGTATGCCACCTATGCGGTGAAACGGGACACTTCAAGAGAGACTATCCAACTGAGAGGAATGACGGAGGAGCAGGAGGAGTGTGACAACCAAACCAGTAGGAGCAACAAGGAACCTTATTAGGACTTTTAGAATGTTTCAAGAACAAGAACGTTTAAGTACCATATGTTTGTAATGTACGTGGTATGTTTGCTAAGATTTCCGTCTTTCAAAAAGCAGTTAAAATATTCTCTCGTTAAATCAAATCAAAACACTTATAAATAAACTTAGGATCATTACAGGTGAGCTGTGATGACTTGGTGTATCCATCAGGGTGAATTATAATTAAAATACTACAGACTTAAAGCGAATAATTCCGTCCTAATTCCTGTTCCATGTCTAGTAGTGGGGTTAGGGTAGAGCCACTCACTCGACGGTTTCATCAATGCCAAAATTTCATACGACTTGTATATACCGAGCGATCATAGAGAGATCTGTCGGGGATCATAATATAAAGTATCATTACTAGTTATCAGAACACACTTACTACTAGTACTAGCTGCTGTGGTATGATCATCTGCAGTAATAATAACACCGACCAACACAGAACGTACAATCATCGCCAATCATAGGAACCTAGAAGGCAAGAGCGGCAAGACACATTACCCTATGAACCGAATCTGGACGCCGAAGTTGGTGGATTCAGAGATGTCGTCAAGAACGAAGCACACAAAAATTCGATACCCCGTTCATCCAGGCTCAGATAAGGTGTATCTGGACCTCAAAAAGTGATATCGGTGGCCAAATAGGAAAGCTGACATCGCTACATATGTGGACGAGTATCTGACTTGTGCCAAGGTCAGGGTAGAATCACAGAAGCCTTCGAGTTTCCTACAACAACCAGTGATACCCGAAAGGTAGTGGAAGCGGATAACCATGGATTTCATAAACTAGTTAGCACACACTCCCTGTCAATCAAAGAAACCGACAAGATGGAGAAATTGACTAGATCATACATCAAAGAGATTGTACGACTGCATGATGTGTCAATGTCCATTACCTCAGATAGAGACATTAGATTCATTTCGCAAATTTGGCAATCACTCCAAAAGTCTCTAGAAACTAGGTCGGATATGAGTACGGCCTACCACCTACAAACCGACAGGCAGAGTAAAAGGAACGGTTCAAACTTGAGAAGAAATGCTAAGAGCTTGTGTGATTGACTTGGGTAAAGCTTGGGATGCCCATTTACTACTTGTCGAATTCTCGTACAATAACAATTATCACACTAGCATCAAGGTCGCTCCATTCGAAGCTCTCTATAGCCGCAAGTGCAGATGACCGCTGCACTGGGCTGAAAGGGGAGGTAAAAAACTAGCAAAGGGGCGAGTCCCTAACAGCACCCTCATTGGCCCTGAAATCATAAGAAAGACTACAGAAAAGATCGTACAAATCTGAGAAAGAATGAAAGCATCTCAAGAGCTACAAAAGAGCTGCACAGATAAGTGATGCAAACCCTCGGAATTACGGTCTGGTGACCGAGTTCTACTAAAGGTCCCACCATTGAAAGGAATGATATGTTTCGGTAAACGTGGGAAACTAAATCCAAAGTACATCGGGCCATTCGAAATCCTTGTCAGGATTGGCCCAGTGACATCCAAACTTCGACTACCACGAGAGCTTATTAATGTGCATCCGACCTTCCACGTGTTTTACTTAAAGAAGTGCTTCTCTGATGAGACTCTTGTTAACTCTCATGAACGAGATTGAAATCAACGAGAGCCTCCACTTTGTGGAAGAACTGGTAGAAATCATGGATCGAGGGATCGAGAGAACAAAACAGAGTCACATCCCTATAGTGAAGGTCCGTTGGGACGCTAAACGAGGACCCGAGTTCACCTGTGAACGCGAAAATCAGATGAAACAAAAATACCCACACCTCTTCCCAAACTCTTGAAGTCCCGGTGAAAGTGCTAATTTCGGGACGAAATTCCTTCTAATGGGGGGATAATGTGACAACCGTCATTTTCTGGTCAGGTCAAAGTCAAAGAAAGTCAACAAGTCAAACTGGTCAACTCAACTAGTACTAATATGATTAGGGATTTCTTTATGGTTACTAATGTATGACTCTAAACCTTAAATGCAAAGTAACACTTGAAAGTTTCAAATGTTCAAAATTCTAAACCCTAATCAAAAGGAGGGAAGTAACAACTCTATAAAACACTATCACGTGCCCTTCGGGGGTGTATAACACTCCAAAGGGGATCTAACTAACCCTACGGTCTTTGAACTACGAAGAAAAAACATTAATAAAGGCTCCCGACAAAGTCTCTCTCAATCTCTCCCATTGTATCTATCTCTCTCCCAAATCTCTCCAAGTATGTGAAATCTCTCCCAAATCTCTCCAAGTATGTGAAATCTCTCCCAAATCTCTCCAAGTATGTGCAATCTCTCCAAAATCTCTCCAAGTATGTGAAATCTCTCCCAAATCTCTCCAAGTATGTGAAATATCTCCCAAATCTCTCCAAGTATGTGAAATCTCTCCCAAATCTCTCCAAATATGTGAAATCTCTCCCAAATCTCTCCAAGTATGTGAAATCTCTCCCAAATCTCTCCAAGTATGTGAAATCTCTCCCAAATCTCTCCAAGTATGTGAAATCTCTCCCAAATCACTCCAAGTATGTGAAATCTCTCCCAAATCTCTCTATGTACCTTGCTCAGTCGAAAACTGCCCAAAACCAAAGGAGAAAACTCAAAAGGAACCCTCTTGGTCCGGAACCGGACAATTTCGCATCCCCCACAGCTTCGGACTCCTTCACTCCGGAAAGTGGCTCCGGAATGCCTTAGCTTCCGACTCCCCACTTCGGAACCATGAAAGAGCTTCGGAATATCCACCTTTGGCTCTCGAATTGTGATTGACTCCGGAACCCTCACAGGTTCGCATCCTTCTCCCGGTTTTCGACCACTTTTGCGTTTTAAGCTCGTTTTTCATGATTTTCGCGTGGGATTTTCACCCAAACTTATATTTTGACATATAAGACCATATATATTCATATTTTAATCACATTTTGGGGGAAATATCAACTTAAGGACAATATCTAGTGGGTGAGATATTGAGTTAGAGTGTTGATTTTTCCATGAAGTGTGACTCAAGCTAACCCCCATACGCACATAGGACAACCCTCGGTCACTATTCATCCATACCTAGTCAACTATTTGTCCTCTCACACCTCTCCTCCAGCTAGTATCTTGATCAAAAGTTGGAAACCCCCATCTCTCCTTCCACTTTACTCACTCTCTCACCAAGAAACAAACACTTCTCTCTCATTTCCCTCTCAAAGAACTCGAGACTCCAAAGCTGCCTTTGAGCTTCTCACCCTCATTCAGTAAGTATTCTCATCCTACATTGAACATTCTTCACCCCTTCACTCAGATTATGAATCTCTCATAACAAATGTCACCATAATTGTTCTTAGATCTTCAACTCTCCAAGCTCCTATCAAGTGTTCTTGACTTGGAAACCCTTTCTCTTCAGCATACATCTAAGGAAATCACTCAAGGTGAGTTCATACCCCTACATTTTCATGTTTTCTTCAAGTTTTAGGGGGGGGGGGGGGGGAATACAAGTTAATACACCAAAAACTTAACTAAATTCAAACAATAGCTTTCATCAGAAAAGTTGAGTCCTACTCACAGATTGTTTTGACCATCTTAGACTTAATATCTTTCAAAACTGTTCAATATGTAAGTAGTTCATGTTTATACCTTTCTAATGACTACTTGCACATCTCCATACGATATCTCTACAATTTACGGTGATTTTCACAAAACTGCCTATCATTTCAGAAACGAATTTGGACCAGTCTGTGAATATGAACGATTTCACACAAGTTAGAAACTTCTAAAAATCATAATAAACATTATGAATAAACTAGACACATTTTCTAAACTCTCAGAGTTTACGGAATCAGTTTTCAACTTCGTATGATTTTTTTATGGTTTTTCTAAAACAGTGCAGAAAGGTTAAAAACTAGTTAACAACTTACAACTTTTATAACACTTTGTAACATGTTGAGCAAAGTGTTTATCTTTTATGATTTCATATTTTACATGTGTTTTCTGTTAAGTTACATTTAAATAACAGAATTTACTTACTGAATTGTAAGAGTCATTTATCATTACAAATATACAAGGTGAAACATAAGAATTATGGTTATGCTTTGCTAAACATACTACTTACTTAGAAAAAGGTTTTACACTCAATACAAACGAGTTTTTCAAATCCTACATGATAAACTATAATAGGAATAGTTTATGGATTTCACATCACGAATTTATTACACAAAGGGTGATTTCACTTCCACCACGAAAAAGGTTTTACATTCAAACTATACGTAAACTCGTTAACGTAAGTTGTGAGACAATTCTTCAATTGTACTCTTAGAGTACGGGTTAAAAATTTCCTGCAAGTTATAACCAGAGTCTCTTGTAGGGAGAGCGTGATAATTGTGTATAGATCTGTATTGGGATTGACACCCCACACCTCGCTGCTAGCTACATCAGGACCTGCAGGTCTACGGGTGACAAAAGTCATAGGATCTTGACGTCTGAAAAACGTTGTAGCAGGTTCATTCTAGTTATAGTATGGTTAAAACGACTCACATAGGGAGTTAACAACATTTCAAGTTTACGGGGAAAATGCTACTTTAAAAAGGGGTTTTATTTATCTAAAACTACAAACACGTTATAAGTACAAAATACACACATACTCTCAGTCTTGGGATTTAAGACTACATGACTTTTATAAGGAAAATATTGGATTTTATTGGGTACACATTACAATTACAAACACGTTATCAGTACAAAATACACACATACTCTCGGTCTTAGGAATTAAGACTACATGACTTTTATAAGGAAAATATTGGATTTTATTGGGTACACATTACAATTACAAACACGTTACAAGTACAAAATACACACATACTCTCGGTCTTGGGATTTAAGACTACATGACTTTTTATAAGGAATATAATGGATTTTTCTTGAAGTATACATTACTATTACAAACAAAGGTTTTCAAACTCTACATCCAAAAGCTTATGAACTCACCAACTTAATTGTTGACACTTTTTCGAAATTACTTGTATTCTCAGGAAGTCAGTGAAACAGGAAATCAACAGCTTTTGAGGATGGGACGTTGAATCGTCAAACATTTCATTTTTGTCATCATAGTGTAATTGATTTTGAAACATGTAAGCTCATACTATGGTGTAACTCTTTCAATTATATTTATGATGGTTGTATTTACTTTGAGCACTATTATACTCGTTGTTGTGATACTATACATGAAGTCCGCCACCCCCGGACGTTTCCGCCATCCTTGGTTTGGGGGTGTGACATTTGGTAATTTTGTCACAAAGTCCATGGTTATCCTTTCCCATTTCCACTCGGGTATCGCTGGTTGTTGCAATAATCCCGAGGGCTTTTGGTATTCCAATTTCACCTTGGCGCAAGTAAGACACTTACCCACGAAAGTGGCTATCTCTACCTTCATATTAGGCCACCAATAATGTTGCTTGATATCCAGATACATCTTATCTGACCCCGGATGAACAGAATATCGCGTCTTGTGGGCTTCCTGCATGACTACTTCTCTGAATCCCCTAATCTTGGGAACCCAGATTCTATTCATGAAGTAGTGAGTTCCGTCTTCTTTAACTTCAAGTCCCTTATCCATTCCACGTAGTGATTCATTAACGATATTCTTCGGCTTCAATGCGTCTAATTGGGCTTCCTTGATCTGTGAGGCTAGATGAGATTGGATGGTGATTGATAGAGTCTTCACGCGACGACTTAAATACTCCTTTCGGCTCAGGGCATCGGCTCCCACGTTAGCCTTGCCTGGATGGTACTTGATCTCACACTCGTAATCGTTTAGCAGCTCAACCCATCTCTGCTACCTCATGTTTAGTTCCTTTTGATTTAAAATGTGCTGGAGGCTTTTATGATCGGTGAAAATGGTGCACTTGGTACCATAAAGGTAGTGCCTCCAAATTTTCAAGGCGAAGACCACCGCTCCCAGCTCGAGATCATGGGTGGTGTAATTCACTTCATGAGTTTTTAGTTTCCTGGACGCATATGCAATTACCTTCCCGCGTTGCATCAGAACACAACCTAAACCTTGATTCGAAGCATCACAGTATACTACGAAGTCTTCAGTTCCCTACGGTAAGGATAGCACTGGTGCACTACAGAGGGCTTGCTTCAAGGTTTAGAAGGCATTCTCTTGCTTCTCAGTCCAGTTGAAAGGTACGCCTTTTTGTGTCAATAAGGTGAGAGGTTTGGCTATCTTGGAGAAGTTCTGAATGAACCTTCGGTAGTAGCCTGCAAGACCCAAGAATTGGCGAATTTATGTTGGTGTTGTCGGAATTGCCCAGCCTTCGATGGCCTTGACCTTGGAGGGATCTACATGGATTCCTTCCTTGCTGACAACATGACCCAAGAAATTTACACTGCGGAGCCAAAACTCACACTTTGAGAGTTTCGCATACAACTTTTCAGCCCGAAGGGTCTCTAAGATCTGTCGGAGGTGTTGGATATGCTCTTCTTTGCTTCGAGAGTATACGAGAATATCATCGATGAAAACGATCACGAAATTGTCAAGGAATGGGTGGCAGACTCGATTCATGAGGTCCATAAATGCAGCGGGGGCATTTGTTAGACCGAATGGCATCACGACGAATTCGTAATGACCGTAACGAGTTCGGAAAGCAGTCTTAGGAATGTCCTCATCTCGGACTTTGAGTTGATGATAACCAGATCTCAGATCTGTCTTTGAAAAGTAACTAGCCCCTTGAAGCTGGTCAAATAGATCATCGATTCGGGGAAGTGGATACCGATTTTTGATGGTGAGCTTATTCAGTTCCCTATAGTCAATGCACATCCTGAAGGATCCGTCTTTCTTTTTAACGAAAAGAACCGAAGCTCCCCATGGAGAGAAGCTTGGTCTTATAAATCCTTTATCCAAGAGTTCACTTAGTTGGCTTGATAATTCTTGCATTTCGGCAGGAGCCAACCTATAAGGTGATTTGGCGATCGGAGTGGCTCCAGGCACTAGGTCGATTCGGAATTCGACTTGTCTTTCTGGGGGTATTCCTGGAAGATCTTCTGGAAACACATCCGGGAAGTCACATGCCTCTGGAATGTTTTGAATGTTCACTTCCTCTTTGGTTTTATCCACCACATGAGCAAGGAATGCGTAGTTCTTTTTATGTAGACACTTTTGTGCCTTGATACACGAGATAAGGCGAAGGTTTGTTCCAGGTTTATCTCCGTAGATTATTAGGGTTTCGTGATTAGGAAGATGAAGGCGAACGGCCTTCTCGTGGCACATAATATCGGCATGATGGGGGCTTAACCAATCCATGCCAATTATCACATCAAAACTCCTAATATTTACAGGCATCAAATTTATTTGGAAGGAGTGGTTGTTTAGTGTTAACGTGCATCCTATATAGATATCTTTAGTTGTTTCAGTTTTCCCATTAGCCATTTCCACCGTGAAGGCTTCGTTGAGCTTCTGGGGTTGTTGATTTAGCAAGTATTTGAATTTATTACTAACGAAACTTCGCTCCTCCCCACAATCAAATAAGATGTATGCGTACGAGTTGTTAAGTAGGAATGTACCGGTGACAACGGCTGGGTCCTGCACTGCTTCACCCTGCCCCATTGTCAGCACTCTCCATGCTGCTCCTGCCCCTTGATTGTTTGCGTTGGGGCAATTATGCCTAAAATGCCCGGTTCTCCCATATCCGTAACAGGTATGACTGGCCCCAGAATTGGTGTTGCTGTTATTGTTGTTGTTTTTTGGCATTTGGTTTTGTTGAAGCTGAGCCCTACAATACTTTGCTGTATGGCCCTCCCGGTTGCACCTTGTGCAAATCATCTCTCTGCATTCCCCATGATGGTGGAAGTTGCATTTGTTACATTTGGGGAGATTTCCTGAGTATTGCTTTGGGGCATTTGGCATGGATAAGGCTGGAGCATGTGGTGTGGTGGTAGCTTGAGTTGCAGCATGGACAGTCACAGTTTGTTGTTTATTTGATGATTCCGAGTTTTGTTTTCCTTTTCGCTTGTTGTTTTTCCCTTTCTTGTTCGAACCTTCCTTTTTAACCTCTGTTTCTCCTGTTTTGACACCCTTTTTGTTGTCGTGATCATACAGTTTCTTAGCCAACCTTTTTGCACTATCAAACGTCTTAGGGTTTGCCGCAATGACATTCCCTTGGATAGGTGCGGTTAATCCCCAGATAAATCTCTAAATCTCTTTCCCTTACGAGGTAATCATTCCGAGACACAGAAGAGATAGCTCACTAAACCTGGATATGTATACGTCGATATCGGAGTTTTGAACCGTGAGGTTCCACAGTTCTTGTTCCATCTTCTGGATTTCACCTTTGGGACAGTATTCGGCCAACAACATTTCCTTAAGCTCTTCCCAGGGCATCGCGTTCGCCACCGGGAGTGTCATGGCCTCTATGTGGCCATTCCACCAGGAAAGAGCTTGATCAGTGAATGTGCAGGCTGCGAACTTGACCTTGCATCCATCTAGACACCCGCAGATTTCAAAAACGGATTCCACTTTCTGAATGCATCGCTTCAAGGCTATTACGCCTCCTGTTCCATTAAAGGTTCGAGGTTTGGCGTTGGTGAAGTCCTTGTAGGTGCATGTTCGTGTGGCTCCGTGGTTTGTTCCTTGATTTGTGCTTCCGGTTCCCTGTTTGTTGCCTTCTCCGTTGTTTCCATTGCGAATCTATGCAAGTGATGCAGTGACCGCAACAGACACTGCTACTTGGAATGCAATTGAGTTTATTTCCGGCGGGGTTGGTGTTGCGTTGTTTCCTCGATTGGGTCTTTGAGGCATCTTTCTATCAAAGAACGGAAAGATGTTGAGTGCATATTGTATTCCGAGCTTAGAATTTCATGGACTTGGTGTATCGAAGGTGTACTTAAGTAGTTCCGTGCATTAACATAAAACAAGGAAATAAAACACATAGCAGATAACAACATCATGATAAAAAAAACATAAAGCATTTTCATTAATACTAATTGTTTTAATACATGAAAATTTGCCAGAAGGCATACAGTACATGAGGGAATATAAAATCTGGCAGCATGACGACCCTATGAGTAGTGTGATCACTTAAACATAAGGTCGATAGTACATAAAGTAAAACATAGAAATGGAAATCGTAACAGGAGCACATGAACAGGTGCTAGCCGCGGCAGGGTGGATTTGGTGGTGCTGATGATGAGGTGGAGGCGCCTTGAAGTCTAGATAGATGGCGCTCGGAGTCCTGAAGTCGGGATTCCAACGCTGCTTAACACATCTGGTAGTCCCTTACTACCTCGTGCGTCATCCTCTTCGTACGCTCCATTGCGGCTCTAATGGCCACCATTTGGCCAGTGGTCGTCTGCGCCTGCTCGCCGATATCGCGAGTCCTCCTCACTATCACTGGAAAGACTTGATTGGCGGGCCCACCGTGACTCAGATCGTAAAAGTTCCGATCCATACCAAACGGGGGCCGCATCCCCTGCTGGCGGCTCCATCTCCAAATGTCGTGTGCCCATGGGGGTGTGGGTCCGTTGGGGCCCATTCGGTATGGGGCACCCTGGCCATGTAAGGAGGGTCGATGACCTCAGACCCTGTGTACGAGTCATCTGAGTCGCTGCCCTCTGCCTCCTCCTCGTCCGAGTCGGCTAACGGCTCTGCCAGTCCTCCCACGGGCTCCTCTTCGTGTTCACGTTCGGGTTCCTCCTCAGGTTCTTCTTCGGGTTCTTCTTCGGGTTCTAGCCATCCCCCATTTCCCTAATTGGGGAAATAGGGATCCCCAAGATGAAGAAATCCCGCCATAAAGTCTGCACGAGGGGTGTAAGACGTTGTACAAAAAAAAAATCACATATGCATATAGTATTTCCGAAAATACTCCTATAGTATTTTAATTATTTATGTTTGAATTCCTGAGAGGTTTTGAATATGTGGTAAGCTTCTAGGTCAATTTCGTACCATAATTACCCCCAAACACATGTTGGTCATATTTTGGATAAATATAGTTGATCAGGCTATATTTACCCCCAATATGACTACATAACTGCCCGGGTTTAATCACAGTGTTCCATTTCCCTTAGAGACTTTTAATGTTAAAGTTTTAATGTATGCACCTTATTCAGAGTGTTTTAGTCCCATTGTATTTATATTTGCATATCATGTATGGTTAGATATGCTAGTTCACTATAAACAATGCTCTCATACCAACCTGTCACACCCCCGAACCAGACGGCGGAAACGTCTGAGGGCTCGTGTGACTATCAATTGAAATATCATCACAATGAATATACATGAAACATAACACATTCATCACCAAACGTTACATATTACAACTGGTATTGTTCACATCAAGTACATTGTCATAGATTACATAAATCCAAAGTATTAATAGCACGATGAGTGGCATTACATAAAATAAATCCATACACACTTGAAAATCCTCTTGCTTAATGATTACCAGAGAATACAAGTTATTTTGAAATGGTCAACATATATAATGTTGGTGAGTTCATAAGCATGTTTGAATGAAAGTCTTTGTATTGTTTGTAAAACCCAGAAAATCCGATATTTTCTGTAAAAAGTCTGAAAAATGATGTGAAAATCGAGTATAAATGCATGTGTGAATTTCATAGTAGTAACATGTAGGAGTGCAGTTCAAATTTCTTTGTATTCTTTCTGTTGTAAGTAAGTGGTATTTCAATAATAGTATTTCCCCAGAAAATCCGATATTTTCTGATTTATAAAAATGTCACGGTCTTTGCGCTGTAGAAATGTTTTGTATCATTATGACTTATGAGTTTTTAATTTTCCGTAATGTCTTAATGGGAATGGATCTCTATATGAGTCGTTATAACCATACATACATGATAGTGACTGATTTGCCTGTCTTGGCATTTTTTCCAAACGCCGGATTTTCGATCAAGGTTTTGTCACCCTATACTGGCCTAGTCTAACTGTAGCGAACAGCTCAGGTGTGGGGGAGTCACCCCAGTATAGATCTATACACAAACTCTCGCTCTCCCTCCAGGAGACTCTGATGATAACTACAGGCTACGACCATACACTTAGTGGTGTCAACTGACACGTCTCACTAGATCCCATTTGTCTCCACATGGATTTGTATAATGTTATATGTATTTAGAAGTTCGAACACTAGATGATGTATGAAATGAAAAGATAAGGCCCAACAAACCTGAAGAAAAGGCAACTATGGCCCATTAGACGTGTAAGTTATTTCCAGGCTAAATTAGCATGTAAATGGGCCACTAAGGCCCAATAACATGTAAATGCTAAATTAGGCCCATTTAACATGTAATTGGGTCACTGAGGCCCAATAGACATGTGATGAATACATTGGGCCCAATAAACATGTAATTGGATCACGAAGGCCCAAAAATCGCACCATTGTTGTATTTCGTTTAATCGAATTATTTATCCGTAGCGTTATAAAAAGTCCAATGTTTTGTTATAATGATATTTTTAGTTTGATACGTCAAAATTCTATAATTTGAAACCGTATTTATTAAAAATTACAATTTAGGTCCCTTGAGAACTAATTTGAACATTTAAAGGCTTATTTTACATAAAATGTTATTTTGGTCTATTTTAAATTAAAAATAACATTTTAGTCCATAAATTTATAAAAATCTATATTTTCGCCCCAAATGTTTAGTATTGACGGGTTTGGCCCAAAAATACATGTAATGACATTTTCAGTCCATTTATGCAGAAAATTACAATTTCAGCCCTTATTTGCATAAAATAACATTTTCGACCCAATTTTTATAAGATTAACATTTTTGGTCCAAATCTTGAGATAGTGTCATTTTCAGCCCCTAATCTCGTTTATTCTCATTTTTGGCTCGAGTTTCGATTAAATAACATTTTAATCCCCAAAAATTGATATTTTTGCAATTTGGGCCCAATAGGCCGTGAGGCCCACATTAAGGCCCCAAATGCCAAATTTTACACTTTTGACCCTTAGAAAAATATGGTTCTTATAAAAACTCATTTTTTAAGCTAATAATACCCTTTTAGCCCCTATAAAACAGTAGGTGTCACTCTTGACCCCAAACTTTTTTTTATTTGCCAAAAATGATCCTTATACAAGATTTTGTTTGTTTTTTCACAACTTAGGCATTTATAACACTTTTAACTTTGTAGTATAGTGTCTAGAGTGTTTTTGTTTGTGATTCTCACTTATTTTTGTTAGAGTTTTATAGATCCATCGAGTTTATCACAGAAACACAACAAAAGCCAAGAAAATCACACATAACATGCATAAATACATAGATCTACACATAAATACTTGTATTCTCCCCCAAAAACAAGTGAAAACCGAAAACAAGGGGGTATGAACTCACCTTGCTTGTTTGATCTCGATTTGAAGAACAAATGGAAGAGGTTTCGGTTCTAGCAAGCCTTCCTTGAATAGATCTCGAGCTTATGGGGGTTTTCTAAGAGTATGATCACAAAAATGCTTAGAAGGAGTGATCTTAACATAAGAATGAAGTTATACAACTTAGATATGTAAGGACTTACCAAGGAAAGATGATTTTTGGTGAAGATCTTCTTGAAACACTTAGAAATCTCGAAAATTTGGATGGAAGGAAAGAGGATGTTCTTGAGTGTTTGAGAGAATTTGCTTGAAATTTTTTTGAGAGAGTGAGGGTGGTGTGAGGTGTTTCGGCCGAGAAGAAGAAGAGAGAAGAGAGACGGAGTGAGGTGATGTGCATGGAGATCCACCATGCAATAAAGAGGTGGCAAGTGCACATTAATCTTGATTTCTCCTTTTTTTTTTACTCCTTGGGCCGAGAATGGGCCTTGTGGGATGAAGAAAATAGTGTTGAGCCCAAACTCTTGGCTTGATCGACTTTTATAGGCCCAATATAATTTTTCGGCCCATTAGGCTCATTAGATGGTTCATGGCCCAATATGATACAAAGGAATGAGTCTATGGTCCATTAGGGCTAATTAATTCTCTTATGGCCCAATAAGGCCCATTAGGGTTAGTGATGTGCACAAAAGTACCCACTAGATTTATAATTTATAACCTAACTAACTTAACTAACTAAAATGTACCTAGGCAGTGTACCTAGTCGAATTATAGAATAGTTGGGTAAGTCGGGTGTCGATCACAAGGAACGGTGTTCACTAATTAATTTATCTACTATTAAATTAACCTAATTTTAAAGCAAAGATGGGGTTTTTATCTGATTTTACAAGACCAGATGAACTTAAGTCACAGAATTCAATCAATTAATTAAAACACTCCTGTTTAGTTCAAATCTACTTCTTCTTTATGGTTAGCTAACATTTATGGATTGTCAAAGTTGGTTATTTTTGTATTAGTAATTTAAGTCTAAATTTACCAATATTAACTAATTCATGTAAAACTATATATGGTCACACACAGTCAAACACAGAATAAGTTGCAGATTATGAATTTGCTACGTAAAATTAGGCAAACACAATTATGGTCATAGTTTATGTTCTCTAGCACAGTTAAATTTATTTACTTCAATTACTTTCTAATATTTTGGTCGATCCTAGCTCTAGCAATTTAATATTCACTAAATTACTAGGTAAACAAGTTCATGCAGTTTAATGATCACTAAGCTACACATAACATGAGTTCAAATAACTAAAGAAACAAATATTCAAACGCTAGGTAATAACAAATCAAACACACGCAATTAACCAACTAATCAAATCCAATAGTCATTAAGCTAAACCATATGTCCGAAGCTTCATCTAGCTAAACAAGAGTAACTAGATTCAGCTGCTCATAGCAACAATTAAACAAACACAAATCAAAATATAAAACATGTTCAAGTATCAACAATTAAACTAATTATGAACCTCTACTCTTTTGGTGTTGAAAACCTTTTTCCAAGACTTCCCTTCTACTAAAATTCGTCTTATGAAAAACTTCCAATCCACACGAAGTCTCTCCAGTCGTAATGGACAAGCCAATTTATAATATTCACGAAATTTGTACCCCACGTCGTGGAAGGATGCTCCACGTCGTGGTTTTTGAGCTATCCATATCGGGCAAGGATTCTTACTTTGTACGTATTTATCTTCCAAAAGATTCATGCCACGTCGTGAAAATGTTTACCACGTCGTGACTTCGGTAAATTCCTTGGATTGCTTCAACTTTTGTACTTCAAGTCTCCAATGTTCCATGTATTGTCAATTTTGGTCCCTTTCTTCGAAAATGCCTTACTTTGGCTGCAAATAACAATTTATCCTTATAAGTACCATTATTCTATGCAAATAACCAAAATATCAATAAATATGTAAATAAATATTGCCTAAAAATATGTATAAATATGGCAATATCAAAATACCCCACTCTTATGATTTGCTTGCCCTCAAGCAAATCTACTTAATTGAAACTTAAACCTTCATCACTAACATCATATAGAACAAACAATTTTTGAACTCAGCCATTATGCCAAGACCTCAACGCATGCATTTGTGTCTAAAATGTTTTCTAAAGGACCCCCCATACTCTAAATGCTCAAAATCTTCATAAACACTCGCCCACTTCTTTCGAACAATGCCCATTTTATGCAACCCTCCGAATCCATCCTCAGAAATCTTACTTAGCCTCAAAGTATTTTTTGTAAAGCTACCCAAGAATACATAATCTAGAAATTACAACTTTTGATACCACAATGGAGCTCTTGGAATTATTCACTTCTTGATATATTCGATATTGATTTCTTTGAATTCACCACCTTTTTGTGTAATTTTGATATCTTTAACTTTTAAAACTTCAGAATTTTCGATCTTTGATCTTCATATTTTGATACTTTTATGCTCCAAAAATTCTTCAAATTTTCACTTTTTGGTAATTTCTCTCTTTTTTTCTTTTATAAATATCTCACTTTTTCCACTCAAAACCTACATGCTTAAGTAGGGGTGCTTAACTTCAACCTTTAGTGGCTAAGACATAGCTTTCCTGGATACATTTCTGGTACAGGCTGCTAAACATATCACATTCCTCAAACTAAGCGAGGTTGTGTTTTTGTTCCATGATTTCACTAGAATAAAGGAGGCCACAAATGCACTATAACGTGTATCGGCTCAACTAAACATTTGAGCTCTCATCGGATTACCCCATGTAACATTAGCAAATACAGTTCAAATTATTAAAATTTACCAAATTTTCTAGTAATTTTACTTTTTCTACCCCCTACCCCACACTTATTACACACAATTCCCTCATTGTATGCATAAACTAAATTAAAAGCAATAAAAGGGAGAAAAAGGAACAGACTCCCCTGGGATAGTGGCGTGATCGAACTTCATAAGTGCGGATAAAATGCGCATCTCAAAAAAGAACCTCTTCTGAACAAGAACTCAGACCTTGAACTCGCGAAATATGTAGATGAGCCCACAAGAAACGAATCGAAACTTCAATCTTTAATAAAAGCGGATGCAAATGTGTAAAACGTGTAGAATAATGTGGTAAAGCATACGCCACATTATATTGTCGAGGAAACTAGCCATAATAGTCTACATAATGACCCCAAAAAGAAAAGTGGCAAGCGATAAAGTAAAACAAGCCAATGGTCTTCAAAGTTGTCAAATTAGAAATCACGTCGTAACGAAGACAACCACGTCGTGGTGTCACAGAAAAGCGCATTCTAATAATACACTGATCACTGGTTCACGACGTGAAATGGGGCGCCATGTCGTGAAAACTGGGCAACCCAGAACTAAGATTACCCACTTCTTTATTCAACTTGAAAATTTGACCAATGTCTCAACTAGTTAAGACACTTCTCATTCAGTATGCCAAAGATCCTTTCTGACTCTATCCTCTCTCTTTGACGCACCCCACACTTATTTCCAATTGTGGGTCGCGACTCCTGACTCTAAACTCTAATCGACTCTTGGCTAGACGTAAACGTTTTTGACTCGACCTTCCTTACCAAGACTCCTATGCAAATCTGAAATCAAACATCCAAAAGAAAATAAAAGTAACATAATAGTTGACAAGTCTTACAAACCATAAGTTTAAAAACAAATCAAAAACCACACAAAACAAAACCAAATAACAATTAAATAAAAACTAAGAAAAAGGAAATCAATCATCATTGCCATGTCCTTGTACTCCACTAGGTCCTTCTCCATCGTTTCTCGGGTTCCAAAGCTCCTCCCAAGTAGGCATGTACGGGCACTGCGGGGGCACGGAAGGTGGTCGAACCACACCCATATGAGAAAACATTGCCTCCAAAATTTGAGTATTATAAGTTACCCCTCCGCGAAGATTATCCAAATAGGACCCAACCTGGCTTTGAAACGGGTCGGTGGGCATTCCTCCCATATGTTGTTGAGCAGCACGTTCTCTCTCAATCTCTCCCCGAGCTCTAACATTCATCCGTCGATGCCTCGTTGGAGGTTGTTGCCCCGGTTGCTCCTCCTCTTGCTCTCCATCATTCGGGGGTATAACATAGCCGCCCCCGACATTTACCACCACCCGCATAACTCCCAACACTTGACTCGACAATTCGTTGTCGGGAAAACGTGTAAGATTCCGCACAAACTCAGGAGACAAAATATCATACGACTGAGCAAGGCGGGTGACCAAATGTCCACCCGTTATCGGACTCCCTTGCCTAGAACCAGCCGCTTTCTTCCCCATGAATCTCGCAAGCATATATGGTAAATCACAACAGACCCCGGGAGTAATGATACTTCATAGATAGAACAAATTTTGAATGGAAACCTTATCACCATGGTGCTTGTGATTGATAGAAAAGGTGATAAGGCGATGAAGCACACGATGCACGGGATTCCGAATTTGCGCTTCACTAGAGTAACGAGAATTATACTCGTGATTAGAGATAGTCCGCCAAAACTGAACATCCAAAGTGCCGGGAGTAAAATCCCGAACACACCCAAGTAGAAAAGGCACAAAGAATGGGGATTGAGTCTCCACTTCTGTATATAACCCCATGCGCCCAGCGAACTCACGAAGACTGAATTCTCAATATACCCCACCAAATCGGAAAATTAGTGCATGTTCGTAATCAAAGTCCACAGCCCTCTCTTCAAAACTAACGGTAGCAAAGAACTCTACCGATAATTCCCGGTAAACGGGTTCTTGAACAGAAAGTAAATTCATCCACCCATGACATGTAAAAGAAAAATCATTTCCTTCATACACCTTCGTCCAAAAATGCTCCAATTCTGAAATCATACCCACACCCCTAAGCCAATTCCAATTCAC
This sequence comes from Lactuca virosa, assembly GCF_052849685.1. Classification (NCBI taxonomy): domain Eukaryota; kingdom Viridiplantae; phylum Streptophyta; class Magnoliopsida; order Asterales; family Asteraceae; genus Lactuca; species Lactuca virosa. The sequence goes on along the minus strand of NC_136427.1, from coordinate 124,529,068 downwards.
AAGGGGTGCTATTGCAAACTCCCGATTATATAGTCATCCCAACCGGTTCTCATATGTGGTCAATAATGCCCGAGATATATTCCGTGGAAATTGATACAATGGATGAATACTTGCCACGTTAATTGGGTCATTCTCCTGTGGAACCGCACGTCTAGGAGCCATGCCTGAATAAAAAAAATAAACCAAAACACAACAAAATACCCAAAGTGTTACTTTAAAAGTCAAGCGTAAAACTGCAATCCCAGAAAACACGTCGTGGACTAGCCTTCCACGACGTGGGGCGCAGCCGAATCGTGGGTCTCAATCTGCTATGTTACAGTCCAAATCCGGCATGAATGTCACTTGGGGTTTGTTAATTCTACCAATATAAGGCCGTGCATCCACAAAGTACCAACGAATTCAACCAATTTTGGGAATTTTATCATTCACATAACCCTAGCCCCTAAAATGTATAAATTGTAAGCAATATCAAAAATTAATGGATGAAATACATACCAAATGGAGTTAGAAGACAATAAAATGCAAGTGATTTAGAAGGAAAATGAAAGAAATCGGCTGTGGGGAATTCTTGCTTCCGTTCGTGTGACAGTAGAATAAACAAATGGTGGGTCAAAGTGTTAACTTAACTGGTCCCCCCACCCTCTGTCACACCCCCAAACCAAGGATGGCGGAAACGTCCGGGGGTGGAGGACTTCATGTATAGTATCATAACAACAATTGTAATAGTAATTCAAGCAAACACAACCAACATATATATAATTGAAAAAGTTACATCATTGTATGAATTACATGTTTACGAATCAATTACAATATGTTGACAAAATATGAAATAGTAGACGCCTTAGCGTCCCATCCTCAAAAGCACTTGATTACCTGTTTAATGATTTCCTGAGAATACAAGTTGTTTGAAAAAGTGTCAACACAAAGGTTGGTGAGTTCATAAGCTTTTGTTTGGTATTATTCAAAGCCTTTCGTTTGTAAAAGTAGTATTTGTGTTAGAAAATCCAATATTTTCCTTAATGTGTAAATGTAGTCTTAAAAACCCAAAGACCGAAATGTACAAGTAATTTGTCATATTTATAGTAAAACAATACAAGTTTAAATCGACATAAACTCGTTAAATTTTAATGAAGTTCCCGTAAATTCCAATGTTTATTAATACTTTATGTGAGTTTATTATAACCATACTATGACCAAGGTTGCCTAAAACGACGTTCTTCAGGCGTCGGAAATGTTATGACATTTGTCACCCCAGACCTGTCGGTCTAGCTGTTGCATGCAGCTTAGGTGTGGGTTTGTCAAACCCAATATAGATCTATACACAAGTATCACGCTCTCCCTCAAGGAGACTCTGGTTACAATACAGGACTTAATGGTAATTTGAAGTAAATGTCTCACAAAGTCATTAACGGAATTACGTCTAATGAAAACTTGGTACCGTATGGCCGTACCTTGCTTAATGAAAATATCCTTTGTATAAATGTACCCTTTTTAAATGTATGTGTTATGTAATGTATCATAAACTATACCTATTATAGTTTATCAACCAAGGGTAGTACGTAGTAATGTATGCAAACTATATTCAAAATAGTTTATTAAATGTTTGAATGTATCGGTTGTACTTTGATTATAATCACTTGTTATTCTTTATATTTTATATGTCCAAATCCATTTGCAAACTGATGTGTGTCTAAATATTAAGATAAAATGTCATATATTGCAATAACATATAATCACATAAAGATATACACCTTGCTCAACATGTTACAAGGTGAAATGAAATTAACAGCAACTTTTCGTTGAAAACAGTTTCTGTTACTGTTCTTAGAAAATTTATAGAAAAATCATCAAAGCTCTAAATCCAAATCCGCAAATTTTGAGAGTTTGGAATATGAGTCTAGTTTGTTCGTAAATTTTATCATGATTTTTAGTGATCTCTAACAGAGGTGAAAATGTTCATAATCACAGACTGGTCCGGGTTTGCCTCTGAAATGACAGGCAGTTTTGTAAAAATCACCATAAATTGTAGAAAAATCATATGGAGATGTGCAAGTAGCCATTTTAAAGCTAAGAGTTTGAACTACTTGTACCTGGAACAGTTTTGAAAACTAAAATATTTAAGTTGACCAAAACAGTCCGTGATTAAAGTCCATCTTTTCTGATGTAATCTGTTAGAAAAAGTTTAATTGTGTTCTTGATGATTTTACTTGTATTCCCCCCTTAAAACTTAAGAAAAACATGTAAATGTAGGGGTATGAACTCACCTTATGTGGTTTCAGTAGATGAAAGTGAGAGAGAGGAAGTGTTCAACCCAAGAACACTAAGAAGATGTCTTGATGATTCGAGAATCTAACACCGAATAAGATGGAACTTGTGTAAGATATCAATGATTTGAGTAGAATGGAGTTTAATAATTATGTGAATGATGAAGATACTTACTAATTGAAGAAAGAAATCCCTAGAGAAAGCCTTGAAGTTCTTGAAGTTGAGAGAAAAGATGAGAGAATTTTGGAGAGTGTTCTTGGTTGCTAAGTGTAGAATGAAAGAATTTTATGGAGAATGAGGAGAGAGGATCAATCCTCCAGCTCTTAGAACGTGGGAAGAGCTGGAGATTGGGTGTAAAGGTCCACTAAGGAGACAAGGGGTAGTGGGAAAGAGTGGCTAATCATAGAGTGAGGTGGTGGTGGTTTGCTTTTGCCATAAATTAAGGAAAAGCAAATATTCCCTCAATAATTAGTTCAACCACTAATTCTTTTAATATATTTTATAAAAACCCTGGAGATTTATATATTTTGGGGCCTTAGTTTATAAAATAAAGTTTTGGGTGAAAATCCCACGTTAAAATAATGAAAAACGGAGTTAAAACGAAGTCGTAGTCGAAAACCGGGAAAAAAAAGCTAAATCTGCGAAGTTGCTCGGTCCTGGGCCGAGGTTCGGACCTGAGGCTTCGGACCTGAGGCTTCGGTCCGAGGCTTCGGTCCTGAGGCTTCGGTCCGAGGCTTCGATCCTGAGCACTTCGGATGCGAGGCTTCGGTCCTGAAGCTTCGGTTTTGGGTGCTTAAGGCTATTTTACCCGTTTTTACCCCGTTTCAAGTGGTTTTTGACCCGGTTAAGGGTCGTGATGACCCGAATGATTACAAAAAGTTAAAGGAACTTTTGAGAGAGATTTCTAATAGAGAGAGATTGAGTGAAAGAGATTGAGAGAGAGTTCTTTTGAGACCTTTTTGAGTGTTTGGCTTTGAAACGCAAGGTCCGTAAACCCCGTTAAGCCATGATTTAGTGTCCTACACAATCCCGATGATTGTGCAATAGTGTTTTATCGCTTTGGTTCGTTGTTTAGCACTGTTAAGGCTAAGGAAAATCAAACACATGAATTTTCCAAATGATGTTTTCTCATTAAAATAGCGAATTGTACAGTGATTACATAACGTAAACCCTAACATACAAGGGTTATTGGAGTTGACCGGTTTGACTTGTTGACTTTGTTTGACTTTGACTTGACCGAAAATTTGACGGTTGTCACATCATCCCCCCGTTAGAAGGAATTTCGTCCCGAAATTTTCATTTTGACTGGGATTTCAAGAGTTTGGGAAGAGATGTGGATACTTTTGTTTCATCTGATCCTCGTGTTCCCAGGTGAATTCGGGTCCTCGTTTAGCGTTCCAACCGACCTTCACGATGGGAATACGGCTTTGTTTCGTTCGTTTGATTTCCCGATCCATGATTTCGACTGGTTCCTCCACGAAGTGGAGATTTTCGTTAACTTCGATTTCGTCGAGTGGTATTACAAGTGTCTCATCAGACAAACACTTCTTTAGGTTCGATACGTGAAATGTGGGATGTACTTTGTCGAGTTCCTGAGGTAATCGAAGTTTGTATGCTACTGGCCCAATCCTAGCAAGGATTTCGAATGGCCCGATGTACCTTGGATTTAGTTTCCCGCGTTTGCCGAATCGTATCATTCCTTTCCAAGGGGAAACTTTTAGTAGTACTCTATCACCCACCTGGAATTCCAAGGGTTTGCGTCGTTTGTCTGCGTAACTCTTTTGCCGATCGCGAGACGCTTTCAGTCTTTCTCGAATTTGAACGATCTTTTCTGTGGTTTCCCTTATGATTTCAGGGCCAGTGAGGGTGCTATTAGAGACTTGCCCTCTAGCTAGCTGTGTATCCCCCACCTCAGCCCAACACAGGGGTGATCTGCATTTGCGACCGTAAAGAGCTTCGAATGGAGCGACTTTGATGCTAGTATGATAGCTGTTATTGTAGGAGAATTCGATAAGCGGTAGATGGGTATCCTATGCTTTACCGAAGTCTATCACACAAGCTCTTAACATGTCTTCCAATGTTTGAATGGTTCGTTCGCTCTGTCCGTCGGTTTGTGGGTGGTAGGCCGTACTCATGTCAAGCCTAGTTCCCAATGATTTTTGTAGAGACTGCCAAAACCGTGAGGTAAATCTACTATCTCTATCGGAGATAATGGATATCGGCACACCATGGAGTCGTACAATATCTCTGATGTACGTTCTAGTCAGCTTCTCCATCTTGTCGGTTTCTTTTATCGGTAGGAAGTGTGCTGATTTGGTCAATCTGTCTACGATTACCCATATGGTGTCAAGCCCGCCCGATGTCTTAGGCAGCTTGGTTATGAAGTCCATGGTTATTCGTTCCCACTTCCACTCAGGTATATCCGGCTGTTGTAATAGCCCGGATGGTTTCTGGTATTCGATTTTGACCTTGGCGCAAGTCAGGCACTTGCTCACATAGGTAGCAATCTCAGCTTTCATGTTCGGCCACCAGTATAATTTCTTGAGGTCCAGATACATCTTATCCGACCCGGGATGGATGGAGTATCGAGTCTTGTGTGCTTCATTCATGACGACATCTCGGAGTCCACCGAACTTCGGTGTCCAAATCCGGTTCATGATATAACGTGCTCCATCATCCTTGACTTCTAAGTTTTTATCCATTCCCCTTAATGTCTCTCCTGCCACCTTTTCTGGTTTCAAAGCTTCCAGTTGAGCTTCCTTGATTTGTATGGTCAGGTGGGAATGGATTGTCATTGTTAAGGATTTTACTCGGCGGCCCGAGTACTCCTTCCTGCTTAGAGCATCGGCCACTACATTGGCCTTGCCCGGATGATAATGAATTTCGCACTCGTAGTCATTCAACAACTCTACCCATCTCCTCTGTCGCATGTTGAGCTCTTTCTGATTGAGGATATGCTGAAGACTTTTGTGATCAGTGAAGATAGTGCATTTCGTGCCGTAGAGGTAGTGTCTCCAGATCTTCAAAGCGAATACTACTGCTCCTAATTCCAGGTCGTGGGTAGTATAATTAACCTCGTGCGTCTTAAGCTGTCTTGATGCATACGCGATAACCTTCCCTCTCTGCATGAGCACACATCTGAGGCCTTGATTCGAAGCATCACAGTACACTACGAAGTCCTCGGTTCCCTCTGGGAGAGACAAGATCGGTGCGCTGCATAGGGCTTGTTTTAACGTTTGGAAAGAAGTTTCTTGTTTATTTTCCCACTTGAATATCACACCTTTCTGCGTCAAGGTGGTGAGTGGTTTTGCAATCTTGGAGAAGTTTTGTATAAATCTTCGGTAGTAGCCAGCAAGCCCAAGGAATTGCCGAATTTCGGTTGGCGTCTTGGGTGCTGACCAATTCTCGATTGCCTTGATCTTGGAGGGATCCACATGTATGCCTTTCTCACTTACCACATGTCCAAGGAGATCCACTTCTCTAATCCAGAATTCACACTTAGAGAACTTAGCATAAAGCTTCTCCGCTCTTAGTGTCTCTAGCACTTGGCGTAGATGTAGGTGATGCTCTTCTTCGCTTCGCGAGTAGATCAAGATATCGTCGATGAATACGATTACAAACTTGTATAGGTAGGGTCGATACACTCTATTCATTAGGTCCATGAATACCGCAGGTGCGTTTGTTAAACCGAAGGACATCACCACAAACTCGTAGTGCCCATAGCGAGTTCTGAATGCAGTTTTGGGAATATCTTCTTCTTGAACTCGTAGCTGATGGTAACCTGACCTTAGGTCGATCTTTGAGAAGAAATTTGCTCCTTGGAGTTGGTCGAAAAGGTCGTCGATTCGGGGTAGAGGATATCAGTTCTTGATGGTGAGTTTGTTTAGTTCCCGATAGTCGATGCACATGCGAAAGGATCCGTCCTTCTTCTTTACAAAAAGGACTGGTGCTCCCCAAGGTGAGAAGCTTGGTCTGATGAACCCTTTGCTCAAAAGCTCGTTCAACTGACTGGACAACTCTTGCATTTCTGATGGTGCGAGGCGGTATGGAGCTCTGGCTACGGGGGTAGCTCCGGGTATTAAGTCAATTCTGAAATCGACTTGTCGTGCGAGTGGTACACCAGGAAGATCTTCTGGGAACACATCCGGGAAGTTACACACTTCGGGGATGTCTTTGATGTCTTTCACGTCTTGTTTCTTGTCTACTACATGGGCTAAGAAGGCATGGTACTCCTTCCGGAGATACTTTTGGGCTTTGATGCATGAGATGATTTGTAAATTCGCACTAGGTTTGTCACCATAGATGAGAAGGGTTTCGTCATTTGGTAGATTGAGGCGAACGGCCCTTTCGTAACATAGAATGTCGACACGGTGAGGAACTAACCAATCCATCCCGATGATTACGTCGAAGCTTTTTATGGTGACCGGCATCAGGTCAATTTTAAATGTATGGTTGTCTAGAGTGAGAGTACATTCTGAGTATATATCGCTAGTGCGTTCTACTTTCCCATTTGCCATTTCTACTACATAAGTATCCTTTAGTGATTGGGGATTTTGTTCAAGTAAATGTTTATATTGGTGGCTCACGAAACTCCTCTCCGCTCCACTATCGAATAGTACGCATGCATAAGAGTTATTGAGGAGAAACGTACCGGTAACCACCGTGGGATCCTCGACTGCTTCCCCATGTCCTATTGCCAGGACTCTTCCTACTCCACCAGCATTAGGGGCTTGTGCTTTGGGGCAGTTTCTTTTGAAGTGACCTGCGTCTCCACAGTTGTAGCAGGTTCGGGTTGCCCCCGTACTGGCGACTTGGTTGATTGGTCGAGCCGGCGCTTTACAGAAACGAGCAGTGTGCCCCTTCCTGTCGCAGTTGTTACAATGCATCTCTCTACAAGCACCATTGTGGTGAAAGTTGCACTTGTTACACTTAGGTAGGGTTCCAGCATATGGCTTCGGTGGTGCTGGAGTGGTAGCAGTAGTGGCAGCATTAGTGGCAGCATGGACAGCAACAATTTGTTGCTTCTTAGCGGGGTCCTGTGCTGGTTGGCTCTTCTTTTCGTTCCAGAACTTCCTTTTGTTGTTTCCCCCTTTTGATTGATCAGTGGTGGTGGTTGTAGTATTATGACCGGCTCGGTGGTCAACAAGTTGTTGTGCCAGCTCCCTGGCACTGTCAAAAGTAGTTGGCCTTAAAGCCAGGAGACTACTTTGCACGTGGAGAGACAGTCCCCAAAGGTATCGCTCCACCTTTTTCTCCTCCGGAGTAACCATTGTTGGGCAGAGGAGAGCCAATTCATTGAATCGGGTGGTGTAGGTTTCAAGGTCAGAGCCCGTCATCCTGAGGTTCCAAAGTTCTTGTTCCAGCTTTTGAATTTCACCTCTCGGGCAGTACTCCTTCATCATCAACGTTTTTAGTTCTGCCCAGGTTATGGAGCTAGCCACTTCGAGAGTAAGTGAATTAATCCGGCAGTTCCACCAAGTAAGGGCCCGGCCGGTGAAAGTGAAGGCTGCGAACTTAACTTTGCTCGCTTCGGGGCAAGAGCACACCTGAAAGACTAGTTCGGTCTTTTCAAACCATTGCATCAAAGTGATGACTCCCCCGCTCCCACTGAAGTTGTCGGGTTTGCCATTGGTGAAGTCTTTGTAGGAACACTCTCTTGCACGCCACGTACTGTCTCCGTGGTTAGAGTTTGTAACACCCGATCCAGAACCACCAGCTCCGTTCGTTCCTATCTGCGACATTGCGGCCGCTACGGCTGCTGTTACTGCAGCCTGGAACATCGCATGATCAAACTGTGGAGGCAGCGGCGGAGGAGGTGTGGCTGTGTTGCTGGAAGGTCTTGATCTTCTCCTTGGCGGCATGGTTCTGTCATAAGTCGTAAACCAATGTACTTTTAGTAAAAGTATATTTATAGGAAGAGAAATCTTTTATACATAAAGTATATTATTACGTTGTTTTCCGGTATGTTTACGATACATACGATTTTATACTTTTAATTGACTCAATACATTGGGTTATGAGGTAAAATGAAAGTATAAAATATTTTATTCGAGTTTCCTTGTTTCCAAGTATATGACTGTTTGTAAAAGTTTCACATATACTAATTTAGTCGGGACATAATTAATATATTATATTTTAAAATGATCTTTATCGGTTACTTAATTAGTTGCAAAGTGCATACCAGTCATATGTGATTAAGATATAATAGTCCTTCGAATAGATGACCCTAACTCCAAGACCACAACCAAACAAGGACAGGAAGTGAAACAAAGATACATAAATTCTAAGTCTATAGCATCTTAGTTACATATGACCTTAGCGCATCCACTTAGCAGCTATTGATCTATAAATAAAGACCTATTTAATTCTTAGATAATTTATTATAGTAACACAAAATACTCCTATAGTATTTGTAAATGTTTTAGTTTTGAGTTCTTAAAGTATCCTTTGTAGTCTGTTATTAGGTTTGTTAGATTTGTTGCCCATCCTGACCATCCCCCGGTATATGCAAGTCAATTCCCAGACAGATATAGTTGATCAGGCTATATCCTTCCCAGATTTAATCCACATATACTAAGGCATACTCAAAATGTTCAACTCTTCTTCTTTTGCTTTATGTTTTCGCTAGTTATGATATCATGCGAGCATGTAATGTATGTATGTATACTTTAATCAAGAAAATCATTTATTTTCTAAGAGTATATTTATTTGAAAAATGCACAAATCAGAGACTATTAGTCCCAATTGTGTTTATAGTTTGTATATCTTATGTGGTTTGATATACTTAATTCACTATAAACTGTGCTCTGATACCAATCTGTCACACCCCCAAACCAAGGATGGCGGAAACGTCCGGGGGTGGAGGACTTCATGTATAGTATCATAACAACAATTGTAATAGTAATTCAAGCAAACACAACCAACATATATATAATTGAAAAAGTTACATCATTGTATGAATTACATGTTTACGAATCAATTACAATATGTTGACAAAATATGAAATAGTAGACGCCTTAGCGTCCCATCCTCAAAAGCACTTGATTACCTGTTTAATGATTTCCTGAGAATACAAGTTGTTTGAAAAAGTGTCAACACAAAGGTTGGTGAGTTCATAAGCTTTTGTTTGGTATTATTCAAAGCCTTTCGTTTGTAAAAGTAGTATTTGTGTTAGAAAATCCAATATTTTCCTTAATGTGTAAATGTAGTCTTAAAAACCCAAAGACCGAAATGTACAAGTAATTTGTCATATTTATAGTAAACAATACAAGTTTAAATCGACATAAACTCGTTAAATTTTAATGAAGTTCCCGTAAATTCCAATGTTTATTAATACTTTATGTGAGTTTATTATAACCATACTATGACCAAGGTTGCCTAAAACGACGTTCTTCAGGCGTCGGAAATGTTATGACATTTGTCACCCCAGACCTGCCGGTCTAGCTGTTGCATGCAGCTTAGGTGTGGGTTTGTCAAACCCAATATAGATCTATACACAAGTATCACGCTCTCCCTCAAGGAGACTCTGGTTACAATACAGGACTTAATGGTAATTTGAAGTAAATGTCTCACAAAGTCATTAACGGAATTACGTCTAATGAAAACTTGGTACCGTATGGCCGTACCTTGCTTAATGAAAATATCCTTTGTATAAATGTACCCTTTTTAAATGTATGTGTTATGTAATGTATCATAAACTATACCTATTATAGTTTATCAACCAAGGGTAGTACGTAGTAATGTATGCAAACTATATTCAAAATAGTTTATTAAATGTTTGAATGTATCGGTTGTACTTTGATTATAATCACTTGTTATTCTTTATATTTTATATGTCCAAATCCATTTGCAAACTGATGTGTGTCTAAATATTAAGATAAAATGTCATATATTGCAATAACATATAATCACATAAAGATATACACCTTGCTCAACATGTTACAAGGTGAAATGAAATTAACAGCAACTTTTCGTTGAAAACAGTTTCTGTTACTGTTCTTAGAAAATTTATAGAAAAATCATCAAAGCTCTAAATCCAAATCCGCAAATTTTGAGAGTTTGGAATATGAGTCTAGTTTGTTCGTAAATTTTATCATGATTTTTAGTGATCTCTAACAGAGGTGAAAATGTTCATAATCACAGACTGGTCCGGGTTTGCCTCTGAAATGACAGGCAGTTTTGTAAAAATCACCATAAATTGTAGAAAAATCATATGGAGATGTGCAAGTAGCCATTTTAAAGCTAAGAGTTTGAACTACTTGTACCTGGAACAGTTTTGAAAACTAAAATATTTAAGTTGACCAAAACAGTCCGTGATTAAAGTCCATCTTTTCTGATGTAATCTGTTAGAAAAAGTTTAATTGTGTTCTTGATGATTTTACTTGTATTCCCCCCTTAAAACTTAAGAAAAACATGTAAATGTAGGGGTATGAACTCACCTTATGTGGTTTCAGTAGATGAAAGTGAGAGAGAGGAAGTGTTCAACCCAAGAACACTAAGAAGATGTCTTGATGATTCGAGAATCTAACACCGAATAAGATGGAACTTGTGTAAGATATCAATGATTTGAGTAGAATGGAGTTTAATAATTATGTGAATGATGAAGATACTTACTAATTGAAGAAAGAAATCCCTAGAGAAAGCCTTGAAGTTCTTGAAGTTGAGAGAAAAGATGAGAGAATTTTGGAGAGTGTTCTTGGTTGCTAAGTGTAGAATGAAAGAATTTTATGGAGAATGAGGAGAGAGGATCAATCCTCCAGCTCTTAGAACGTGGGAAGAGCTGGAGATTGGGTGTAAAGGTCCACTAAGGAGACAAGGGGTAGTGGGAAAGAGTGGCTAATCATAGAGTGAGGTGGTGGTGGTTTGCTTTTGCCATAAATTAAGGAAAAGCAAATATTCCCTCAATAATTAGTTCAACCACTAATTCTTTTAATATATTTTATAAAAACCCTGGAGATTTATATATTTTGGGGCCTTAGTTTATAAAATAAAGTTTTGGGTGAAAATCCCACGTTAAAATAATGAAAAACGGAGTTAAAACGAAGTCGTAGTCGAAAACCGGGAAAAAAAAGCTAAATCTGCGAAGTTGCTCGGTCCTGGGCCGAGGTTCGGACCTGAGGCTTCGGACCTGAGGCTTCGGTCCGAGGCTTCGGTCCTGAGGCTTCGGTCCGAGGCTTCGGTCCTTAGGCTTCGGTCTGAGGCTTCGGTCCTGAGCACTTCGGATGCGAGGCTTCGGTCCTGAAGCTTCGGTTTTGGGTCCTTAAGGCTATTTTACCCGTTTTTACCCCGTTTCAAGTGGTTTTTGACCCGGTTAAGGGTCGTGATGACCCGAATGATTACAAAAAGTTAAAGGAACTTTTGAGAGAGATTTGGGAGAGATTTCTAATAGAGAGAGATTGAGTGAAAGAGATTGAGAGAGAGTTCTTTTGAGACCTTTTTGAGTGTTTGGCTTTGAAACGCAAGGTCCGTAAACCCCGTTAAGCCATGATTTAGTGTCCTACACAATCCCGATGATTGTGCAATAGTGTTTTATCGCTTTGGTTCGTTGTTTAGCACTGTTAAGGCTAAGGAAAATCAAACACATGAATTTTCCAAATGATGTTTTCTCATTAAAATAGCAAATTGTACAGTGATTACATAACGTAAACCCTAACATACAAGGGTTATTGGAGTTGACCGGTTTGACTTGTTGACTTTGTTTGACTTTGACTTGACCGAAAATTTGACGGTTGTCACACCCTCCGTGTTCTTTTTAAGAGCCACGTCGTGGAAGGCTATACCACTACGTGGTTTTTATAATAGGCTAAAACTGTTCCAGTCCATCTTGCTTATACTTAGTGGGAATAAAGAATTTGGTCAATTCTAAATCAGTCCCCGTATTTCTTCCAGGCCCACGACGTGGATCATCATCACACGTCGTGAATGGTGTCTGGACACAAAAATTAGTTTAGCTAAGAATATTCGTTTATTTTTATTGTTTTCCATTTATTTCCAAAGCACTCCACAGCTAATTTTTACCAATTAATAGTTTTTAGATGATGACTTGATAACTTTCCTAATCAAAACTCAAAAACTAAAAAGAAAAGAAAAGAAAATGCAAACCAAACTCGGGTTGCCTCCCGAGAAGCGCTTCTTTTTTATGGAGTCGTGAGCCGGACTCCGTGCTTCCTACGTCGAATCTTCAGACGAGTCCATCACTAGCTGGATTTTCTGCTCCTTCGATCGCCGCTTGTATGCTTGAACACGTCTAATGTATTCCTTTTTCGAATTTTTTTTTAGCTTTCGTCTCATGTATATCAAACTTCCTTTTTGTTCCTTTTATTTCCACTTTTTCTTCATTCTTCTTTAGCTCAATAGGGACCTTCTCTTCCTTTACCATTGGAACTATCTCCTTGGAAGTAGCCTCATCCTCATCACTTGACAACTCATCGTTTTCCTCACTCAACAAAGATGTCGGTTTTGTGTAGGCAATGACTTCAACGAAAAACGGAACGAATGCTCTTGGTTTAGTGCGTTTGACTTGATTAATTGTCTTGATTTCTTCTTCCATAAGCTTCTCCAATTCTTCAAGTTCATTATCTTCATCAATATTGAACACTTCACCTTTAACATCATATCCTTGAAATCCATCTTCCATTCCAAAAATTTCCTTATCATCTCCAACTCTCAAAGTGAGCTTGGATTCGCGTATATCAACCAAAGCCCCAGCAGTATTTAGTAACGGGCGACCAAGAATAATCGGAACATCGGGATCTTCTTTCATATCTAAAACCACAAAATCTATTGTAAAAACGAATTTCCCAATTTTTACGAGAATATCTTCCACAATGCCCCTTGGTTGCGTCACTGAACAGTTTGCCATGTGAATAGTCATCTTTGTATGTCACACCCCCAAACCAGAATAGCGGAAACATTCGGGGGCGGATGACTACACGTAGTATCATAACAGTTGAATATTTGTAAAGAAAGTAAACCCAATCATCATAAATATAATAAAAAGTTACATTTTTGCATGTAATGCATGTTTCAAAAGAATATTACAAATATGATGATTTAAAATGTTTTGATAACAGATGCCTTAGCGTTCCTTCTCCAAAAGCTGATGGTTACCTGTATGATTCCCTGAGAAATACAAGTAATTTTGAAAAAGAGTCAACAATTAAGTTGGTGAGTTCATAAAGTGTTTTTGTACTAAAATTGTATGTCTTTCGGTAAAAAAAATAACTGAACGTGTTTCCCAGAAAATCCAATATTTTCTATATATTTGTGATAGTTTGAAAAAGTACCAAAGGCTGGAATGCAATAGTAACTTTCATGCTAAAATGGTGAAAGTGGATTTATACATATATAATGTAATACTGAATGCATTTAAGAGTTCCGTAAATCAAAATATTTCGATACTCCATGTGAGTTTTATAACCATGCTATTGACCCAGACTGCCTGTAACAACGTTCTTCAGGCGTTGCAGTGTTATGACGTTTGTCACCCCAGACCTGCCGGTCTAACTGTAGCTAACAGTTTTGGTGCGGGATTGTCAATCCCGTATAGATCTATACACAAGTATCACGCTCTCCCTACAAGAGATTATGGCTTATAATACAGGACTTGAAATGCGTACTTGAGAGTACGGTGAAGCCGGATGTCTCACAAAACTTAGTATCAAAAGATTTACGGAATGAAAAGTCCACGTTTCTTGTAAACGAAAGTATTTCCTTTTTACAGTGTTTATGTAAAGATGTCATGAATAACTCGTAAACTATACCCATTATAGTTTTTCAAAAGTGTGCTCCATTTGGTGATAAAAACACGATGTAATACCAACTTTGCCTGTAAAGTGTAACGTTGGTATTAATGTTGTTTAACATTTATAAACAAAATGTAGGTAAAGTATGTGAAACCATATAACGATGCGTATTTTAACATAAGTTTTTCTTCGTGTTTCACTTGTATTCCCCCCCCCCCCCACCCCTAAAACATGAAAAGACGTGAAAATGTAGGGTTATGAACTCACCTGGAAAGTGTGGTGATTTGAAGAAAACGTTATTTTCTCGGACAGCACTTCGACCGGGAAGTGGTAAGTTTCTCAGGATTCTCGGAGCTTCTGACCTTCGTCGGGACTTGGATACGGAACCGGGGCGTCGGGGTAGTCTCGGGATAGTAGAAGTATGAAATTAGGGAGAGAAATTGAGGAATGAGCAAGTAAAAGTCGGAAATCTCGCATGCTATTTATAGGAGGGCTGCCAGGCTTCGTACGTTGGGCGCAATACGAAGTACGCGGGGCGTACCTCGTACGCTGGGCGTACCCTCGTACGCGGGGCGTACGTCAGCGATGACGTCTCCGGTCTCCGGTCTTCGGATGGGACGGTAGTAGAGGTTTTAGGGGTGATGTGGCCGATCTGAGGCCGTGCATTGGGTACGCTGGGCGTAACCCTTCGGATAAGCCTCGAAGTGTGTGCCCAAAACTTCAAAAATACGTAACTTTCGCAATCGAGCTCCGTTTTTTATATTCTTTATCTCCACGCGTAGGTGAGAATATATTCTACAACTTTCAGTTAGACTCCGATGGCAAATTTTGACTTTATTTTTAAATATATTTTGTTTAATAGGCCGGGACAGGATAAATCCGTTAAAAATTTATAACTTCTTCATCCGATGTCCGTTTTCATCTGTCTTTTTACCGTTGTACTACTATTGTCGAGACCTTCAATTCTTGTTTAGGTTGCGTCGGCTAAAAATCCTTCGATTTTTATCTCGAGTTTTTAGCTGTCTACTGCAACATCTGAAACTTCAAAAAATCATAACTTCCTCATACGAAGTCAGATTTTGGCGTTCTTTTTATACACGCTCACGGTTTAACATAATCTATGACTTTCATTTAGATACTTAAGGCTAAAAATTATTTTATTGAAATTTCACTATTTACGCTTAACAGTGTTTTACCGGTTGTGTCGCGGATTTTCGATTGGTCATAACTTCTTCGTTATAACTCGGATTTGAGTGTTCTTTATATTTCTGAAAACCTTGACACGATATCTAACACTTTCTGTATCCCAATTGAGACTTTAGAACACTTCATTTTTTTGACGCTATTTTTTATTGATTCAAAATAGTTTATAATATTTGACTTTTTGAACATTACATTGACTCGAAATATCGGGTTGTCATATTGTAGCCTTCAACTTCTGAATATTCAACTTCTGATAAAATGAAAAATGCATTAAATTTATGCTAGCCCCAGAATCGGCTAAAGCATACACCTTCATATTATTCCCAAAATCACATGGAAGAGTGAGGCGTCCAGGATCCCCCATATTCTTAGGCAACTCTCTCAATACAGCCCTTGAGCTTTGTTCACTAAGAATGACCTTAGAATTCTACTTCAACTGCTGACGGGTGTCTACAAGATCTTGTAGGAGCTTCGCGTATGCTGGAATTCTTGAAAGTGAATCGATAAAAGGGGTATTAATAGGAATACCCTTTATTAGCTGAATAAAATCCAGATGTTCCTTTTCCAGTGGACTAAGATTAGCTCGATACGGGCATGGTAAAGGTGGCCGATAAGCAGGAACGGATTCTGATTTTTTCTGTTCAGACCGGGCCCACGACGTGAGCATTGCGGACTCACGACGTGAGTCTGGTGTTTCAGCAACATCTTCATCTTCGAGCTTCGGCTTCTTCGGTTTTGGATCGGGCTGCTTTGGTTCCACCTCTAGTGCTTCCAAAAACTCAGAGATTGCCTCTTCTTCAGTATCAATAGCCATAACATGAGGTTGAGCTTTCTTTTCGGGAAGTTGTGAGGATAATTTGTTGTTCACCAAAGTAGTGAGTTGACCAACTTGGACTTCTAAACTATGAATCGATGCTTGATGATTTCTTAAGGAAGCTTGCTGGTCAATAATCATTCTGTGCTGTTCTTTCATCATATTCATGTGTTCCTTTAGCACTGTATCGGTATCATCATGCCTTTTCTCGGATACTTCCATAAATCGGGTCAAAATATTTTCCAAGTTTACTTTGTTTTCGGCTGGTGCTTGCTCTTTTTGATAGAAGCCTCGGCATGTCTGCTTAAATTTCTCTTCCTTTTGCTTCTTGTATTCATCATATGGCAGCCACTCTTTCTTTGGTTTTCTCCAATCCTCATCATACTTATCCCCACTCGAGTAGCAAACTTGAGCCCTTTTGTTCCCATACTCATCCAAGTTGCAATCTTTAGTCAAGTGTGGTCCATTACATCGTTCACACCCAACTCTAATTGCATGAATTGATTGGTCCATTTGTGTGAATCTCCGGTCCATAGTATTCAGCATCGCCATCATAGCAGCCATTTCTTCAGAATGCTTACCCCCACTACCTTTTGCTGCATCTTGTCTTGGGTTGTGGTACTCACGATAGTGTCTTGCGAATTCTTCAACTAACTCCTTGACCTCCCTTGGATTCTTCTTTGTCAATGGCCCTTGAGAGTCAAGGAGTTGTCTTGTCATAACATTGACCCCACCGTAGAAAATAGACATCTCTTGTTGAACATTTAGATCATGTTGAGGACAATTCCTAAGGCTAAAAAGTATTTTATTGAAATTTCACTTTTTATAACTCGAATTTGAGTGTTCTTTATATTTCTGAAAACCTTGACATGATATCTAACACTTTCTGTATCCCAATTGAGACTTTAGAACACTTAATTTTTTTTACGCTGTTTTTTATTCATTCAAAATAGTTTATAATATTTGACTGTTTGAACATTACATTGACTCGAAATATCGGGTTGTCACATCATCCCCCCTTTAGAGGGAATTTAGTCCCGAAATTTAATCTAAGACAGAGTTTATGGACTAGGAAAAAGATGTGGGTACTTTTGTTTCATCTGATCCTCGCGTTCCTAGGTGTATTCAGGTCCTCGCTTGGCATTCCAACGAACCTTCACAATGGGTATGCGACTTTGTTTAGTTCTTTTAATTTCCCGATCCATGATTTCTACTGGCTCTTCTACGAAGTGGAGACTCTCGTTGATTTCAATTTCGTCCAGAGGGATGACGAGGGTCTCATCGGACAAGCACTTATTTAGGTTCGACACGTGAAAGGTAGGGTGTACGTTATTGAGTTCCTGCGATAATCGAAGTTTGTATGCCACCGGGCCGATCCTGGAAAGGATATCGAATGGTCCGATATACCTTGGGTTTAGTTTCCCACGTTTTCCAAAACGTATTAATCCCTTCCAGGGTGAGACTTTCAATAGTACTCGGTCCCCAACATGGAATTCCAAGGGTTTCCGTCTTTTATCCGCATAACTCTTTTGTCTGTCTCTTGAAGCCTTTAGTCGTTCTCGGATTTGGACAATCTTCTCGGTAGTTTCCCTTATGATTTTCGGGCCAGTGAGAGCGCTTTCGGTTACTTGACCTTTAGCTAGTTGCGTGTCACCCACTTCAGCCCAGCACAGAGGTGATCTGTACTTGCGGCCATAGAGGGCTTCGAATGGGGCAAGCTTGATGCTAGTGTGGTAGCTATTGTTGTACGAGAACTCGACCAATGGTAAATAGGTATCCCAAGCTTTACCAAACTCAATCACACAATCTCTTAGCATATCTTCCAAGGTTTGAATGGTTCTCTCACTCTGACCGTTGGTCTGTGGGTGGTAGGCGGTACTCATGTCCAGCCTCGTTCCTAGAGATTTTTATAGTGACTGCCAGAACCTCGAGGTGAATCTACTATATCGGTCCGAGATAATGGATATTGGTACACCATGCAGTCGTACAATCTCCCTGATGTATGTTCTAGTTAGTTTCTCCAGCTTATCCGTTTCCTTTATTGGTAGGAAGCGCGCGGATTTGGTTAGCCTGTCGACAATCAACCAGATGGTGTCAAGTCCGCTTGCCGTCTTGGGTAACTTGGTTATGAAATCCATGGTTATCCGCTCCCACTTCCACTCGGGTATTTCCGGTTGTTGCAACAATCCCGAGGGTTTTTGGTACTCTACCTTGACTTTGGCGCAAGTCATACATTTTCCTACATAGGTGGCAATTTCGGCTTTCATGTTTGGCTACCAATACAGTTTCTTGAGATCCAGGTACATCTTTTCTGAACCAGGATGTACAGAGGATTGAGTCTTATGGGATTCATTCATGACAATATCTCTAAATCCGCCAAAATTCGGCGTCCAGATCCGATTCATGAAGTAACGAACTTCGTCATCCTTGACTTCAAGATTTTTATCCATTCCTCTTAAGGCTTCATTCGCCACATTTTCGGATTTCAAGGCTTCTATTTGAGCTTCCTTGATTTGTGTGGACAGGTGTGAATGGATCGTCATGGTTAAGGATTTCACTCGGCGGCCCGAGTATTCCTTTCGGCTGAGGGCATCTGCTACTACATTAGCTTTTCCGGGATGATAACAAATTTCACATTCGTAATCGTTTAGTAGTTCTACCCATCGTCTTTGCCTCATGTTGAGTTCCTTTTTATTGAGGATGTGTTGGAGGCTCTTATGGTCGGTGAAGATTGTACATTTCGTGTCGTAGAGATAGTGTCTCCAGATCTTTAGAGCCAAAACGACTGCTCCTAGTTCGAGATCGTGTGTGGTATAGTTGACCTCGTGCGTCTTGAGTTGTCTCGAGGCGTATGCGATGACCTTCCCTCGTTGCATTAGGACACATCCAAGTCCCTGGTTTGATGCATCACAGTAGACTACAAAGTCTTCTGTTCCTTCTGGAAAAGATAATATAGGTGCGCTGCATAGGGCTCGCTTTAGTGTTTGGAATGCAACGTCTTATTTTTCTCCCCAGATGAAGGTTACACCCTTCTGAGTCAGAGTGGTAAATGGCTTAGCAATCTTCGAGAAGTTTTGTATGAACCTCCGATAATACCCGGCAAGGCCCAAGAATTGTCGGATTTCCGTTGGAGTCCTTGGAGTTGACCAGTTCTCGATTGCCTTGATTTTGGAAGGGTCCACGTGTATCCCCTCCTTGCTGACCACGTGACCTAGGAAGTCTACTTTCCGAATCCAAAATTCGCACTTCGAGAATTTCGCATATAGCTTCTCTGTCCTTAATGTTTCCAAGACCTGTCGGAGGTGTTGGCTATGCTCCTCTTTGCTCCTTGAATAGATGAGTATATCATCTATGAACACGATCACAAATTTGTCCAGGAAAGGACGACATACTCGGTTCATCAAGTCCATGAACACCGCCGGTGCATTTGTCAATCCAAAGGGCATCACTACAAACTCGTAGTGGCCATAGCGAGTTCGGAATACCGTTTTGGGAATGTCTCCTTCCAGGACTCGCAGCTTGTGATACCCAGATCTTAAATTGATCTTTGAGAAGTAGCTCGCTCCTTGTAGTTGGTCGAACAGATCGTCTATGCGCGGTAAGGGATATCGGTTTTTGATCGTGAGTTTGTTTAGTTCCCGGTAATCGATGCACATGCGAAAAGATCCGTCCTTCTTCTTTACGAACAGAACCGGTGCTCCCCAAGGTGAGAATCTCGGTCTGATGAATCATTTGCTTAGAAGCTCGTTCAGTTGGCTGGATAATTCTTGCATTTCTGCCGGTGCTAGACGGTATGACGATTTTGCTACTGGGGTAGCCCCAGGAATCAAGTCGATTCTGAATTCGACTTGACGTTCTGGTGGAACTCCTGGAAGATCTTCAGGGAAAATGTCGGGGAAATTGCAGACTTCCGGAATGTCTTTAATGTCTTTCACTTCTCGTTTCTTGTCTACCACGTGGGCTAGGAAGGCATGATATTCTTTGCGCATGTATTTTCGGGCTTTGACGCAAGAGATGATTTGTAAATTGGTACCGGGTTTGTCACCATAAATGACAAGAGTTTCGTCACTTGGCAGATTTAGGCGAACAACCCTTTCTTGAAACAGAATATCGGCATGGTGAAGGTTTAAACAGTCCATACCGATGATGACATCAAAGCTTCTTATGGTGATCGGCATTAGATTGATTTGGAAAAAGTGTTCATTTAGAGCGAGTGTGCAGCCTACATACAAATCGTTTGTGCTTTCTTTTTTAGCGTTTGTCATTTCTACTGTAAATATCTTATTGAGTGCTTGGGGTTTTTGATTAAGTAAGTGTTTGAATTTATGACCCACGAAACTTTTCTCCGCACCACAGTCAAAGAGTATGCATGCATAAATGTTTTTGAGGAGAAACGTACCCGTAACCACTGTGGGATCGGCTATTGCCTCGTTCTGCCCTATTGCCAGCACTCTTCCTACGCCGCCAGCATTCTTTTCCTTAGGCCAATCCCTCTTGTAGTGCCCAGTTTCTCCACACCCATAACATGCCTGGCTCACTCCAGCACCAGGCACTTGGATGATTGGTCGCGTCGGTGCCTTACAGAAACGGGCAGTATGCCCTTTCCTGTCGCAGTTTTTACAGTGCATCTCCCGGCAATTCTCGTTGTGATGGTAATTGCATTTGTTGCACTTTGGTAGGTTCCCAGCATATTGTTTTACCGGCGTAGGGGTAACAGGGACAACAGTGGGGGCAGTAGCGGCATGGACCGCCACTATTTGTTTCTTTGAAGGTTCTTGCGAAGTTTAACATTTCCTCTTGTTCCAATACTTCTTCTTGTTGTTGTTGTTGGCATTGCTGTTATTGTTGTTGCTTCCTCTGGTGGGTTCCGGGGCGACGGTCGTGACATCTTGGCAGACCCCATGATCATTGAGGGATTGTGCCAGTTGTTTGGCACTGTCGAACGTCATGGGTTTGGAAGCTAGCACACTTCCTCGAAGCTGGGGCGACAGCCCCCAGATATACCTTTCCACCTTCTTGCTTTCTAGGGCCATCATCCCTGGGCAAAGTATTGTCAAGTCACTGAACCTATTCGTATAGGTTGATATGTCCGAGCACACCATAGTCAGGCCCCAAAGCTCCTGTTAAAGCTTCTGAATCTCGCCCCTTGGGCAGTACTCTCGCAGTAGCATTTGTTTCAGGTTCTCCCAACCCATGGAGTTTGCCACCACCAGTGTTAGTGACTTGACGTGGCCATTCCACCACGTTAGGGCTCGTTCGGAGAAAGTACAGGCGACAAATTTTACTTTGCTCTCTTCGGGGCATGAGCATATTTCGAATAGGGCTTCCGTTTTCTCTATCCATTGGGATATAGCCATTATTCCCCCGGTTCCATTAAAGGGAATGGGTTTGCTGTTGGAGAAGTCCTTGTAAGTACATTCCCCGAGTAGAGCTATTTATTCCTCCTCCTGATCCGTTGTTACTCATTTGTGCCATTGTTGCGGTTACGGTAGCTGTTACAGCAGCCTGAAAAGTAGCAGCATCCATCGATGGAGGTGGTGGTGGAGGTGGTGTTGGTGCTCCTGTAGTATTGAAGCGTCGAGGATTCCTTCTTGGCAGCATGATTCTGCCATAAGTTAAGATACGAATTCTTGATAAGTCTTTAGAAATGATTATGGAAAGTCTTAGTATTATATGTTTTGTGTTCTGAACAATACCGAATTTTGTAAGTTAATGGAAACTCACAATAATAAGTGTATGATTTCCTTAGTATTTTTTTTAAGAACTTAATGGAATACTCAAAGAAATAATAAATGCGTGCCAATCTCATTGATATTAATATTTGATACAACGATCAGGAAAATTTGACCTTACATGGGTCTAGGGTACATCAATGAGAATAGGAAAATTTGACAGCATTCGGGCCCCCGGATTGTGCACTCACAATCCGTCGGGTTTACATTTAAAAAGAAAGAGTAGCACCAACACTTAGCCAATAAGTATATATACATAGCGCCAGAAGTACACGCTCTACTCCGAGCGGGTGGCACGCTGCGGACCATGGTATGTGGTTGTGGAAGTCTGAGCTCGGGCTACTTGACATTCAGCCTTGATGATGCGCCACTCCATTGCGGCTTGGCTTTTACGGAACTCCCTTACTTCGGCTCTAGCAGCAGTAATGTCCTTCTGAAGGGAAAAGGTGTGCTCTATTGTTCGCTCATGTTCTTCGTCCAAACGACGAAGTCGTACCGCAGTGACGGCAGCGGTGGCCCCAATGTCCAAGAGTTGGCTGGCATTCACTCCTGTTTGCTCGCCTTGGTTGGCAATGCGACGAACCATGACAGGGAGTGCCCTGTCAGCCGAACCCCCGTTGTTGAGGTTATAAAAGCCTCGTGACATGCCGTGGGGTGGGCGTTGCCCTTGTTCCCTGCTCCATCGCTTCAGATCCACAACTCAGCGGGGCGCCAGTCCCTGAAAGTTCCTTTGGGGATTTGCTGCTCCTCGGGGAGGATTGTAGATCTCAGGTTCCGAGTCAGTGCTCCCACCATCTCCTTCCTCTTCTGAATCTTCATCTGGGTCTTCCTCGGGATCCTCTTCGGAATCCTCTTCTGGCTCTTCCTCGGGAATCTCTTCGGGATCTTCCTCTGGGTCCTCCTCAATCCAGCCTCCATTACCCTGATTAGGGTAGTAGGGGTCCCCGATAATGTGAAATCCTGCCATTTCGTCTGATCGAGAATAGAAGTACGAGAATGATATATAAAACTTGGGAGTAAAAAGGAAAAAAAAATTGATAAGTAAAATTTTTATTTATTTGACGATTCCTAATTTTAACTAGATATCGAGGTTCGCACGATTATTATAGTTCTTATGGTTTTATAAAACACTCCTATAGTATTTCAAATTTGTAAGTTTGATTCTAGTATTTTCTTTGGTAAGTATTTGACTTGTTGCTCACTACGACCATTCCTCGACATACGTTGGTCACATCCAAGATAAATATAGTTGATCAGGCTATATTTATTCTCGATCTGATTACATACCCCGAGGCCTAATCGTAGCGTCGCAACTTTCCTTAATACTTTTGTAAAATTCTAACTATGATACGAGAACGATGCATGCGTGTACTTATACTTTTATAAAAATAAAAAAAGTATATATATCATTTCAATTTATTAAAAGCATAGTTTGTGAAAATGTTTTGTCAGAGGGTTTTAGTCCCTTTGCATTTATAGTTTGTATATCTTACGTGGTTCGATATACTTTGTTCACTGTAAACAATGCTCTGATACCAATTTGTCACACCCCCAAACCAGAATGGCGGAAACATTCGGGGGCGGATGACTTCACGTAGTATCATAACAGTTGAATATTTGTAAAGAAAGTAAACCCAACCATCATAAATATAATAAAAAGTTACATTGTTGCATGTAATACATGTTTCAAAAGAATATTACAAATATGATGATTTAAAATGTTTTGATAACAGACGCCTTAGCGTTCCTTCTCCAAAAGCTGATGGTTACCTGTATTACTGATTCCCTGAGAAATACAAGTAATTTTGAAAAAGAGTCAACAATTAAGTTGGTGAGTTCATGAGTGTTTTTGTACTAAAATTGTATGTCTTTCGGTAAAAAAAAATAAATGAACGTGTTTCCCAGAAAATCCAATATTTTCTATATATTTGTGATAGTTTGAAAAAGTACTAAAGGCTGGAATGCAATAGTAACTTTCATGCTAAAATGGTGAAAGTGGATTTATACATATATAATGTAAAACTGAATGCATTTAAGAGTTTCGTAAATCAAAATATTTCGATACTCCATGTGAGTTTTATAACCATGCTATTGACCCAGACTGCCTGTAACAACGTTCTTCAGCATTGCAGTGTTATGACGTTTGTCACCCCAGACCTGTCGGTCTAACTGTAGCTAACAGTTTAGGTGCGGGATTGTCAATCTCGTATAGATCTATACACAAGTATCACGCTCTCCCTACAAGAGATTATGGCTTATAATACAAGACTTGAAATGCGTACTTGAGAGTACGGTGAAGCCGGATGTCTCACAAAACTTAGTATCAAAAGATTTGCGGAATGAAAAGTCCACGTTTCTTGTAAACGAAAGTATTTCCTTTTTACAGTGTTTATGTAAAAATGTCATGAATAACTCGTAAACTATACCCATTATAGTTTTTCAAAAGTGTGCTCCATTTGGTGATAAAAACTCGATGTAATACCAACTTTGCATGTAAAGTGTAACGTCGGTATTAATGTTGTTTAACATTTTATAAACAAAATGTAGGTAAAGTATGTGAAACCATATAACGATGCGTATTTTAACATAAGTTTTTCTTCGTGTTTCACTTGTATTTCCCCCCCCCCCCACCCCTAAAACATGAAAAGACGTGAAAATGTAGGGTTATGAACTCACCTGGAAAGTGTGGTGATTTGAAGAAAACGTTATTTTCTCGGACAGCACTTCGACCGGGAAGTGGTAAGTTTCTCAGGCTTCTCGGAGCTTCTGACCTTCGTCGGGACTTGGATACGGAACCGGGGCGTCGGGGTAGTCTCGGGATAGTAGAAGTATGAAATTAGGGAGAGAAATTAAGGAATGAGCAAGTAAAAGTCGGAAATCTCGCATGCTATTTATAGGAGGGCTGCCAGGCTTCGTACGTTGGGCGTAATCCGAAGTACGCGGGGCGTACCTCGTACGCTGGGCGTACCCCCGTACGCGGGGCGTACGTCAACGATGACGTCTCCGGTCTTCGGATGGGACGGTAGTAGAGAGTGTAGGGGCGACGTGGCCGATCCGAGGCCGTGCATTGGGTACGCTGGGCGTTCTCCGAAGTACGCTGGGCGTAACCCTTCGGATAAGCCTCGAAGTGTGCCCAAAATTTCAAAAATGCGTAACTTTCACATACGAGCTCCGTTTTTGACGTTCTTTATATCCACGCGTAGGTGAGAATATATTGTACAACTTTCATTTAGTCCCCGATGGCAAATTTTGATTTTATTTTTAATTATATTTTGTTTAATAGGCCGGGACAGGATAAATCCGTTAAAAATTCGTAACTTCTTCATCTGATGTCCGTTTTCGTCTGTCTTTTTACCGTTGTACTACTATTGTCGAGACCTTCAACATTCGTTTAGGTTGCGTCGGCTAAAAATCGTTCGATTTTTATCTCAAGTTTTTAGTTGTCTACTGCTACATCCGAAACTTCGAAAAATCATAACTTCCTCCTACGAAGTCAGATTTGGGGGTTCTTTTTATACACGCTCACGGTTTAACATAATCTACAACTTTCGTTTAGATACCTAAGGCTAAAAAGTATTTTATTGAAATTTCACTTTTTACGTTTAACAGTGTTTTACCGGTTGTGTCGCGGATTTTCGATTGGTCATAACTTCTTCGTCATAACTCGGATTTGAGTGTTCTTTATATTTCTGAAAACCTTGACACGATATCTAACACTTTCTGTATCCCAATTGAGACTTTAGAACACTACATTTTTTTTACGCTATTTTTTATTGATTCAAAATAGTTTATAATATTTGACTTTTTGAACATTACATTGACTCGAAATATCGGATTGTCACATTGTAGCCTTCAAGTTCTGAATATTCAACTTCTGATAAAATGAAAAAGACATTAAATTTATGCTAGCCCCAGAATCGGCTAAAGCATACACCTTCATATTATTCCCAAACTCACATGGAAGAGTGAGGCGTCCAGGATCCCCCATCTTCTTAGGCAACTCTCTCAATATAGCCCTTGAGCTTTGTTCACTAAGAATGACCTTAGAATTCTTCTTCAACTGCTGAAGGGTGTCTACAAGATCTTGTAGGAGCTTCGCGTATGCTGGAATTCTTGAAAGCGAATCGATAAAAGGGGTATTAATAGGAATACCCTTTATTAGCTGAATAAACTCCAGATGTTCCTTTTCCAGTGGACTAAGATTAGCTCGATACGGGAATGGTAAAGGTGGCCGATAAGCAGGAACGGATTCTGATTTTTTCTGTTCAGACCGGGCCCACGACGTGAGCATTGCGGACTCACGACGTGAGTCTGGTGTTTCAGCAACATCTTCATCTTCGAGCTTCGGCTTCTTCGGTTTTGGATCGGGCTGCTTTGGTTCCACCTCTAGTGCTTCCAAAAACTCAGAGATTGCCTCTTCTTCAGTATCAATAGCCATAACATGAGGTTGAGCTTTCTTTTCGGGAAGTTGTGAGGATAATTTGTTGTTCACCAAAGTAGTGAGTTGACCAACTTGGACTTCTAAACTATGAATTGATGCTTGATGATTTCTTAAGGAAGCTTGCTGGTCAATAATCATTTTGTGCTGTTCTTTCATCATATTCATGTGTTCCTTTAGCACTGCATCGGTATCATCATGCCTTTTCTCGGATACTTCCATAAATCGGGTCAAAATATTTTCCAAGTTTACTTTGTTTTCGGCTGGTGCTTGCTCTTTTTGATAGAAGCCTCGGCGTGTCTGCTTAAATTTTTCTTCCTTTTGCTTCTTGTATTCATCATATGGCAGCCACTCTTTCTTTGGTTTTCTCCAACCCTCATCATACTTATCCCCACTCGAGTAGCAAACTTGAGCCCTTTTGTTCCCATACTCATCCAAGTTGCAATCTTTAGTCAAGTGTGGTCGATTACATCGTTTACACCCAACTTTAATTGCATGAATTGATTGGTCCATTTGTGTGAATCTCCGGTCCATAGTATTGAGCATCGCCATCATAGCAGCCATTTCTTCAGAATGCTTACCCCCACTACCTTTTGCTCCATCTTGTCTTGGGTTGTGGTACTCACGAGAGTGTCTTGCGAATTCTTCAACTAACTCCTTGACCTCCCTTGGATTCTTCTTTGTCAATGGCCCTTGAGAGTCAAGGAGTTGTCTTGTCATAACATTGACCCCATCGTAGAAAATAGACATCTCTTGTTGAACATTTAGATCATGTTGAGGACAATTCGTTAACAACCCCTTGTAGCGCTCCCAAGCTTCGTATAGTGACTCCCCTGTCTGTTGCTCAAAGTTGGCTATTGCCTTCTTGAGTTTAGCTATTTTGGAAGGTGGGCAAAACTGATCTAGAAATTTCTCACGCATTTGAGCCCAAGTAGTGATTGTACCAGGAGGAAGTGCTTTCAACCAGTCTTTTGCAGCTCCCTTGAAAGTGACTGGTAGCATCCTTAGTAAGATGGTGTCTCTGTTAATATTCGGGACATTGAAATAGTCAGCAATGTCATTGACTTCATCTAGATTCTTAAATGCATCCTCATGGTCCTTCCCATAAAATGGGATATCCTTTAGTGCAGTGAGGATATGTCCCTTCAGCTCGAATGTGGCAGTGGCAGGTATCGCTGGTTGTACTAAACCTGGACCAACATCTTCACGAATTCGCTTCTTGTAAGCTCCCATTGACATTTCTTCAATGTTTGCCATCTTGTTTCTTGGCTCGTTCTCGGGTTCACTCGTATAAAGTCCAAACTTAGTCTCGGAGTCCTACTCGGATTCGGTTGGGAAAGGTATTTGATCTAAGTTTTCAACTTTGCTCTTGTCCTTTGAAGATGAACTTGACTCTCCTGTTTTCTTCCCCGACTTCTTTGAGAACACTGACTTGAGTTCTTGTAAGGGTGTCTTCTTTGGTGTTTGATCTTCCTTTACGTTCTTATCTTTCTTTTTGTGAAGGGCTGACTCTGGATCTTCAAGCGGTGGCACCAAGGGTGTATTAGAGCCTCTGGTCATGAACTCCTGAAATAAAACAAAAATAAAAACGTAAAACTGAACTAAAATAGAAAAATAAACTAAAAATCAAAGAAAACTAGAATTCACAGTTTTCACGTCGTAAGCCTAGGGGTTCACGTCGTGAATCCTGTAACTAAAAAAATAAAAAATAAAAAATAAAAAAATAAATTAAACTATGCTTGGTAAAATAACTTTTTGCAGGTTTTATACCACAAAAATGATCGATTAATCAAAAGAAAATAAATAATTTATAACTAAGTCGTTCCCCGACAACGGCGCCAAAAACTTGATGTGCACAAAAGTACCCACTAATTTTATAATTTATAACCTAACTAACTTAACTAACTAAAATGCACCTAGGTAGTGTACCTAGTCGAATTATAGAATAGTTGGGTAAGTCGGGTGTCGATCACAGGGAACGGTGTTAACTAATTAATTTATCTACTATTAAATTTACCTAATTTTAGAGCAAAGATGGGGTTTTTATCTGATTTTACAAGACCAGATGAACTTAAGTCACAGAATTCAATCAATTATTAAAACACTCATGTTTAGTTCGAATCCACTTCTTCTTTATGGTTAGCTAACATTTATGGATTGTCAAAGTTGGTTATTTTTGTATTAGTAATTTAAGTCTAAATTTACCAATATTAACTAATTCATGTAAAACTATATATGGTCACACACAGTCAAACACAAAATAAGTTGCAGATTATGAATTTGCTATGTAAAATTAGGCAAACACAATTATGGTCATAATTTATGTTCTCTAGCGCAGTTAAATATATTTACTTCAATTACTTTCTAAGATTTTGGTCGATCCTAGCTCTAGCAATTTAATATTCACTAAATCACTAGGTAAACAAGTTCATGCAGTTTAATGATCACTAAGCTACACAGAACATGAGTTCAAATAACTAAAGAAACAAATATTAACATGCTAGGTAATGGCAAATCAAACACAAGCAATTCACAAACTAATCAAATCCAATAGTCATTAAGCTAAACCATATGTCCGAAGCTTCATCTAGCTAAACAAGAGTAACTAGATTCAGCTGCTCATAGCAACAATTAAACAAACACAAATCAAAATATAAAACATGTTCAAGTATCAACAATTAAACTAATTATGAACCTCTACTCTTTTGGTGTTGAAAACCTTTTTCCAAGACTTCCCTCCTGCTAAAATTCGTCTTCTGAAAACCTTCCAATCCACACCAAGTCTCTCCTGTCGTAATGGACAACCCAATTTATAATATTCACGAAATTCGTACCCCACTTCGTGGAAGGATGCTCCACGTCGTGGTTTGAGAGTTATCTGTATCGGGCAAGGATTCTTACTTCGTACGTATTTATCTTCCAGAAGAATCATGCCACGTCGTGAAAATGTTTACCACGTCGTGACTTCGGTAAATTCCGTGGATTGCTTCAACTTTTGTACTCCAAGTCTCCAATGTTCCATGTATTGTCAATTTTGGTCCCTTTCTTCGAAAATGCCTTACTTTGGCTGCAAATAACAATTTATCCTTATAAGTACCATTATTCTATGCAAATAACCAAAATATCAATAAAAATGTAAATAAATATTGCCTAAAAATATGTATAAATATGGCAATATCAGTTAGAATGAATCATTCTAGGCCCAAATGGTCCAAAATGTTATAGATTTATGAATTGGTTCCATTTAGAATCCAAATAGGGTCTCTAAGCCCAGCATAGTGGAATTTAATGCTTATTGGTCCATTAGGCCCAATAAGGAAATCCTAGTCCATAATGAACTTGAACCTGGATCTCTAGGGTTTTCAACTCTCCAATTGACTATTTGGATACTTTGTGTAGAGTTTTGAACTTCACTTGTGAATCTTGATTAAGTTTGTGATCATAGAATGAACATAGTGTATGATATCAAGTTAAAGTTACAAGTATTATCATAGATGACGTTTACATGATCACATAATTTTCTGGTAAAAACACTAGTTGTGACAAATGCCTTTGTCGAACTTAGACGTACCCTTTTAGATAAGTGATCATAGAATCCTCTGTTCTCATGATATCGGTCGGACAAACACGTGGAACACAGTCAATCTTATTGTCCAGCAGTTTGTTTCCCGATTTCTGATTCGTTTGACATAGAACTTAATCGAACACATCAATTTAGTTCTGACCGGGCCCGACACATAAGTCAAAACAAAATCATCGAGGGGCCTAAGATATCTCTTTTAATCCTCCAAGGACTAAAAGGAACAGATAAACTTTGACAGTATATGATTGTACTAATTATTCGTTGAACCATACACAACAGCATGTTTTATAACATCGAGTTACCGATGCGTTTTCGTACTGTCAATGTACGACCAACTCATAGTCAACAACTCATATATCTAGGTTTGAAGAATATATGATATTATCGTCTCACGATCACTCGAGAAAAATTCCATGAAGTGATGCAAGTGAGAGTGGGTTGAATCCAATACTCAGACCTTATAAGCACTCATGAATGTCACAGCAATGTCTAACCATTTCTGACAA
The DNA here is from genome assembly GCF_052849685.1 of Lactuca virosa. Classification (NCBI taxonomy): domain Eukaryota; kingdom Viridiplantae; phylum Streptophyta; class Magnoliopsida; order Asterales; family Asteraceae; genus Lactuca; species Lactuca virosa. Next base: position 124,498,783 of record NC_136427.1, on the reverse strand, counting down.
TCTACAAGCCAAATTCATGACAGTCTTGCTTCAATACCTACTTCCAAAGTATGACCGACTGTGGATGGTTTGAATAATCCAATTATTCTGGAAGTCAAAACATGCAAAAATGAAACAATAGTAAAACAATTGACATGAGACAGTACCATACTAGTAAATAAAAACACATTTTATTTAAGCATCAAATGTCAATTACAGTTTATCTATTACAAGTTTCGAAATAGCTGTCTAATAATTAAAACTAATATCATCCCTCAACCTAATGCGCCTCACATGATGTAAATGCTTAACCCTACCCAGTCCCTTTGTGATGGGATCTGTCGGGTTCTCATCTGATGATACCCTCTTTGCCACGAGGAGTCCTTCTTCTATCTTGTGTCTTATGAAGTGATCTTTCTTGTCGATGTGTCTGGACCTGCCATGATCCCTTGGTTCCTTAGCTAAGGCAACCGCACTATCACTGTCATAGAAAATCTCCACAAGCTCCTTTGTAGCTGTTACAACTCCAAGGTCTCCGATGAAGTTCTTCAGCCATATCGCCTCCTTCGTCGCTTCGCTTGCTGCTATGTACTCTGATTCGCACGTTGAATCAGCTACAGTCTCCTGCTTGGAACTTTTCCAAGTAATTGCTCCTCCATTCAGGGTAAACACCCAGCCCAACTGAGAGCGGAAATTATCTCTTTCGGTTTGAAAGCTGGCATCACTATACCCCACCACTCTCAAGTCATCACTCCCACCAAGTGTAAGGACCCAGTCCTTACTCCTTCACAGGTAAACACCCAGCCCGACTGACCCAGTCCTTATCGTTGTCATAGAAAATCGTCACTATACCCCACCGTAGTCCAGTGAGCCTTGCCAGGATTCCCTTGATATCTGCTGACCATGCTTAAAGCAAAGGCCACATCAGGGCGAGTACAAGTCATAGCATACATGATCGAACCAACAGCGGAAGCATATGGTAATCGACTCATCTCAGCTATCTCAACCTTTGTACTCGGACTCTGAGTCTTGCTCAGTTTGGCATTGCTTTGGATCGGTAAGTCACCTTTCTTGGAATTATGCATGTTGAACCTCTTCAACACCTTGTCCAAGTAGGTACTTTGACTAAGTCCAATTAGTCTCTTACTCCTGTCTCTCAATATCCTTATACCTAGGATATAGGTAGCTTCTCCAAGGTCCTTCATTGTGAAACACTTCCCAAGCCAGGATTTCACCTCCTGCAAGGTTGGGATGTCATTTCCTATGAGTAGTATGTCATCCACATACAGTACCAAAAAGATAACTATACTCCCACTAGCTCTGACATATATATAGGACTCATCCTCACTTCTCGAAAATCCGAACTCTTTGACTTTCTCATCGAAACAAAGATTCCATCTGCGAGATGCTTGTTTCAATCCATAAATGGATTTCTCAAGCTTACACACTCTACTAGGGTACTTAGCATCGACAAAACCCTCTGGATGACTCATGTAAACATCCTCAGCCAACTTCCCATTAAGGAATGCGGTTTTGACATCCATTTGCCATATTTCATGGTCATGAAACGCAGCAATGGCTAGCATAACCCTAATAGACTTAATCTTCGCTACTGGTGAGAAGGTCTCATAATACTATAAAGTATAAGGGTTGAATTTTAAACTTTTAATATTCTAGGGTTTGGAATAAAAGTATTCTAAAGTGACTTTACAAATTCCAAAACTTGAGGGCAAGTTTTAAAACTATTCAAAACCTTTCATTTCTATAACTTATGAGTTTTAATGACTTTTAAGGAAAAGACTTTTGGAATTCCATAACTTGAGGACAAGTTATGGAGTCCATTAAAAGGCATTTAGATCAATAATTAAACTAACAAGAAATGTCAAATAATATCTATGATCTAGCAAAACTCATAAACATGGATAATTCACATCAACAATTTTCAAGAATCATATAAACTAATATAAAACTTGAAACTTTGACAATTATCTTTGAAATTGGATTAGCATGGTCATTACCACATCAAAAACAGGTTTATAAGTTCAAAAACAGCTTACGGTAATGATCCTAGTCCAATCCCAGCCAAAAAACTTGAAATTCTGCATCCAGGAGCACGAACTCGTCAAGTGTATGAACTGACTCGACGAGTTGGTCAGTTTTAAGGTGGACTCGGCGAGTCTATCAGTGGACTCGGCGAGTCTATCAGTGGACTCGGCGAGTTCACTTTCCTGACAGTAGAAAATCGATTTTTTCAAGCTTTTAAAACAAGTAGCCTCAAGTATAATTGAAAACAAGCCTATGCTCTGATACCACTGATGGGATTTGAGCATTCTAACACTCCTATGGTGTACATGCAACCCTAAATACCTTGGATCTATGTTTTCTCTATTATACATGCAAACTTTCATTTTTCCAAGGTTTCATCCTAACTAGCATACGATGAAGTATATGTAATACAAAAACTAGTAGAATGACATACATTTTCTTGTAGCTTGATTTCTTAAGCCTTTAAGAGCCTAGCACCAATAATGTGAATGTGTCAAATGGAACCACAAATCACCACCAAAAAATGGATGAACTTGAGAGAGTATTACTTGCACTCAATTTCGGCTAGCACTCTTATGTGTATGCTTAGGTGCCGATTTTGCTAGCTAGAGGGGTTCTTATGGCTTAATTAGGGTTACACCATGAAAACCCTAATGTGCATGAATTTCCACATTCCTCATGCTCCATGGGTTTTAACCCTCCACGGAGTATCCATGGGTTACCACATGGGTTTATCCCAACATAAGGAATCATGGATCATTAGCCCACTTCATAAGAATGAATGGTTTACACAATCAATCCCCATATATTTAATTAGTCTCTTTTGATCACAAAATTAATTCTTGATCAATACTAATTAAATAATATGATTTCATATTAGTATATTAGAACTTATAATGTATTAATAAATCATAAATAATCTCTTCTCAAAAGTCCATCCTTATAGATTGTTCTGGTGAAGTGCAACCCAAATGGACCATGCTACTCTCGGGTCAAGTACGTACCAAATATAGTTATGGACTTAGACACCTTATCCAACAATTTATATCATAGGTAACGATGTGAAGTTACTAATAGATAATAAAATTATCTGTTAAGAGATTCAAGGAGATGTAGATCGTTAGAATATTAAGACTTTGTAAGTATCTGTTTATGCTTATGTTTCTTGTATCAGTTATGACATACCCAACCATAATAAATCAATGGAAACATTTCTTCGAAAATACTTTTCCGGGACCAAAATTCCGCATAAATGAATAAAATTTGTATTAAATAAGCACAATCAAATCCATCTTTTTTGGCCGTGAAAATGGCGATGTCACAGTTGGTATCAGAGCATTAGTTTAAGTGAACTAGAAATTTTAGGGAATTTGTAGACTTAAACTTAGAATGCTAACTAATGATAGTAAGGTGAGTGTCTGTTTTATTTTAGGTAGTATACCTAAATTAACACAAGCACTAGAATGTATTAGGGAATGTGCCTTAATTGCTATTATGTGCTAAATGATGTATATTATAGCATGCCTTAGGTTGCCTATGTAAATTGCTTAGGTTTAAGGTCTGTTGTCAACATTGAATTAGGAAATTTTATGTTTTCAAGTTTCCAAACGTTTAATTACGATATTAGAACTGGCATATAACTTTTCAGAGTAATAAAGGAGAATTACGCGTCTAAACCTTCTCTATCTATATTCTCGTCTTAGTACACCTAACGCCTGCTTTGGTGTATAGAATCTCATGATAATGACTCGTAGCAGACTGAGCAAATGGAGGAAATGAGAAGGCTTACAATAGTGAATGATACCTAGCGGAAGATATCATAAGAATAGTATCTTGCCTTCATAATACCTCTGATAAATAATATGTCCGATACGGGAGAAGTACACCTTCGATTGGTGGGATGATATAACTTTTGGTATAATCCCTGAAGTCGTCCCATCGTTTGGCGTTTCCACCACCAACCGAGTTGAAGCAAAATTGCTAATGAAGATACGCATGGAAGATATCCTTGTGGAATCCATGGAAATTCGTTATGCTTGTTTGGACACATTTATATGTGTTAAATCATTGTGTGAATTTAGGAATAAGAACATGGGGACTGCAAGGAAATTCTTGGGATGAGTATGAGTAGGTGTGAAAGGTAGTAGAGACCTATACTACCGGAAGCACATGACTCGCACTTGGATCAGGGAAAGTCACAAGGTTACTAAGTCCCTAGTAGTTAAGTCATTTTAATCATTTCCATCATTACCTTTGATTCGGTAATGACTGCAAAAATTATTCCGACCTTACTGGTCATATCGAATCGAGTCTGACTTGAGAAAAAGTTTGTGAAGTAAGTTAATTGGTTCAAAGAACCATGATCGGTATAGCATCCGACTTTAGTTAAAAAGATCGAAGGAAAAGAGAATCAAAACGATCAATAGAAGTATCGTAGTCGTTGTCGAGACCAGGCGGCTTGTAGCTAGAAGTGCTACATACTAGAATGTGGTTATATGGCATTACAACATGAAGGGAGGAATATTTTACGCTAGAGTCTGACTCAAAAGAGACCTAAGTCTAGCCATTGCATCATCAAACGAGAGGTCAATAGAGCATGACCCATCAGTCTGTTACGATAGGTGAAGTAAAGAGTTTTTCTTAGGTTAAGTCAACTCTAGATGGAGCAAGAGCCTACAATAGATATTGAATTTAGAAGGAAGGGCAGGTGCATGATTAAGCACCATCAGTAGTCAAGAGTCTAGAAGTTAGAAACTCAATAGAACAAACATAAGAGTTATGGTTACTACCTAGGATGGAAAGGTAACGTGTAGAGTCATCGTACAAGCCTTGTTTTATTGATGATTCGGGGACGTAATCATCCTAAGGGTAAGATAATTGTAACACCCGTTGATTCTGGCGAGTCAATTTAAGTATTATAAGCGTTATAATTGAATTTTTGATAGAAGATTATTTAGGATAAATAATATGTGCGATAAGGATTCCGTACATACAAAAAATGTTGAAACCCGACTTCGTATGAAGAAGTTATGGTTCTTCAACATTAATTGGCTCCGGCTCAGGTTCTGCAGCAACTAATGAATCAAATGATTACAGTTCATTAATAATATTTTTCAAAATAACCAGCCATACTTCAATCTCTATAACCGCCATCTATACCATTTGTGTTTTCATTCTTTAAGAATGCAACACATGTACATACACTGATTCTGTGAGATTAAAGGCAAATAGTAAATACAAATAAAGTAAAGCCGCCAAAATTACAGTAATAAAAAAATAAACAGTTACTTACTAGCATTTTCCAGATTAACCAGTCATACTTCAATCTCCATAACCGCTATCTATACTTTTTATGTTTCCATTCTTTAAGAATGTAAACACATGTTCATACACTGATTCTTTGAGAATTAAAGTCAAATAGTATATACAGATAAAGTAAACCCTCAAAATCACAAGAATAAAACAACAAATAAAAAATAACTCATAATACAAAAAAAAAATACAAAACAAAACAACAATGTCATCACATATATTCACAGAACATCAAGCACTTACAAGATTTTGGCAAGGTTTAAAAAACCTAACTCACTATACTAAAAAAAAGACAAAAACAAACAACACTATCAGCCCCTAAACTCACAGAACAACAACCACATACAAGAATTTAAGTATTGTGATTCTGACAGAATGCATTACACATAAACATCGCCATACAACATTGTATTCTAACAGAATATCATCCATAATACTTCTAACATAATCGACAAAATAATGAAAAAAAAAACAAAAACAAAATCTTTTTACTCTTCTAAAACACAAAACAAAAACAACAATCACATACCCCTTTTTTGCAAAACAACAGTCACATATCTGTAAAATCCAAAATTTTAATCGAATTTTAAATCCCCAATTTCAAAAAACCCTAATAAAAAAATACCCCCTTTTTACACTATTTCGGTCTATTTTACTTAAACCAACTTTAAAACCACATGCAAATACTTCATTGTTCAAACATTCCAACAGAATGTTGTGTATTCAAATGATAAAGTTTAAAAAAAATATAAAAATAAATTTACCTATAGGCGGAGAAACGAAATCATCATCGTCTTCATCTAGATTCAACACCGTTTCTTGTGTGTTCTTAAATTTTGATTTGAAAGAAGTCGACCTTGTACTCCTCATTATACTGCAATTTTTTTTACTTCGAACGATCACAATGCAACTTTTGTGAACAATCTTCAAGAATCGATCAGTATATATAAAAACGACAACAGAATCTACCGATTTTTTGGTTGATTAGAGAAGATATACTTTGATTTTGTGTTCCGATACAAAGGGGTGTGGAATCCGGGTTCATGCGATGTTATAGGGATTATGCGGGAAGTTGTGATAAATAGAGTCAGTTACCCATTTTAATGGAGACGAAAAATGTACACAAATACCTAAGCCTATATATATATATATATATATATATATATATATATATATATATACATATATATATATATATATACATATATATATATATATATATATATATATATATGGGGATAGGGAATATAAATTACAGCCCCACCTAAGCTTAGGTACTAAACCTCTAAAATATGTCGTTTTAACATGCTAAATATGCCCGGTTTGGGTTCACTTGGTAAATATATCATCCTCCATAACATTTCTTTCTTTCATTATCGTTTTACCATCTCTGTTTTCTTTCCTCAATTATCGTTTATTACTTCACCCAAGTGGACATTACTAAACCCTAAATCTAAACCCTAAACCCTAAATTTAAACCCTAAACCCTAAACCATAAACCCTAAACCATAAACCCTAAACCCTAACCCTAAACCCTAAACCCAAATTCTAAACCCTAAACCTAAACCCTAAACCCTAAATCTAAACTCTAAACCCTAAACCTAAACCTTAACCCTAAATCTAAACCCTAAACCCTAAAACCTAAACCCTAAACCCTAAACCCTAAACCTAAACCTAAACCCTAAACCCTAAACCCTATTGTGTCGATCTTGAATTTACATCTTGAAGTATTAACCGTGAATCCATTAACCATAATATTTATATAGTAAAACAATGTATTTTCAAGAGGTTTAGTACCTAAGCTTAGGTGGGGCTGTAATGTATATTCCCTTTTCCCTATATTATATATATATATATATATATATATATATATATATATATATATATATATATATATATATATACTAGTGGTGTACCCGCGCAAAGCGGCGGGAGCGAATAGTTTTTTCGACGATATGTTTCTTTTACAAAAATGTTATGTTCCAAAAGAAAGTACATGAGGAGGACGATAGAATCCAACTTTGACGTTATTTGTAACATGATACATCAAATACCTTATAAAAATAAACGGTTCAAGGCGGCACAAAATATAAATTGTCTAATATCGTTTAAACAAAAATAATAGAATTATATAAAAATACACGAAATATGAAAATGTATAAAAACACATAACTGATTATACATTATTAATCGCGCAACACTTCTTTAGATACCACGTTTGTTGTATAGACTCCATCACCTTTAAAATTTTGTTAGGCTTTACTAACACTTTTGTATTGTCACGTGAGACCCCTTTAGAAAATGCAACATAAAGTTGGTCATGCAAGAATACTGGGTCTGAAAGATAAATACCTACATTTAGAATTGTTTGTCCATGAGTTTTATTGATTGTAATCGCAAAGTATAATCGAATAGAAAATTGTTTCCTCTTCATCTTGAATATGAACATGTCATCATCAGATTCACATAGAGGAATCTTTGGAAACTACTTTAGGAACTGTGATCTTACCTTCAGGGAGAAATTGTTTTGATTATTTGTTGTACACATGTCAATGTACATTCAATCAAATAAATGATGTTAGAAATAGACCTCATACATGCCACGAACGAATGATGTTACGCGACATAGAAGAAGGTGGAGTAAGCCTTGAGTATCTTCGTGGTTTGGCAGGAGAAATAAGCACATACCTTGAAAATATGTTTTAATAAATATTTTAAACTGATTTTTTTCCCTATTTTTCTGCTATAAGCGAACAAACAAGTTTTAAACGAAAAAACGGTTTTTTAATGTAATTTCACTTAAAAAACCAACCGAATATAACCAAAACTGTCCTAAACAAAATCAACTTTTTTAAAACTTTTGAAAAACCAAAACCGGTTCAAAAGTGGTATATTTACACATTTAGCCTTGTGACATATGGGTAAATAAATCATTTTCAGTATTTTGTTACTAAGTTTAGATGTTGATAACAGACTCCTAAAATAATAATGAATAAGTTAAAATTATATTTATTTTTTTCTATCAATAAAAAAAAATTATTATTATTATTTATCAAGATAAACAATGTTAAATAGAATGATAAAATGGTATAACATCTTTTATGAAATGTATTCTTTTGTTAAGAATACTATATGGAAATATGGAATGCATATTAACATGCATAAATATAAAATTATATAGCTTAAAAATGTGTAGCGGCAATTGTTATATTAGACAACTACTTTATTTCCCCAATGCCCTTGGATAGCTGACATCATGTAATTTTTGGAATGAAATAAAGGCAAATTGGGAACAAAAGAGTATTTTTGAACTTTACAAATACAAACCTTTTGCAGAGCCCATAGCAGTTAAAGATGTACATTGATATTATCTCCAAACACGCATTAAACTACCATATATTTTCTACAATACCACACTATTTTATCTTTTATTACAAAGCCTTGTAATTTTAACTTCATTTTTCACTTCTTGATTCTACTCTTATTTTTTCAAAGTTCCATGGTGACACAAAAGTAGCCAAAAACAGTTCATACCTCTCTACAAATTAATATCACTCAACGATTAATTTATTTTGTTTTTCTCAAATATAAAACAGTATATGTTTTCAAATTCACAATTTGGTGTCAATCTGTAATGAGTGCAAATCTCCCATGAGCCCCAAGTCCAAACAATATCTACAAGCTTGATTGGCTGTCTTGATATCTATCTGATGGGTATTCGAAGCTTCTTGGGTTTGTCGAATATTCATTTGCGGATTTGAAGACCGGTGTTACTTCGAGGGGGAGTTTGGTCTTAATCGCGCTAGCTCGTTGGAGACTGAAGCCGGGACATCCAATCCTAACTTTGAGGGGGAGAATGTTAGGGTGCAAAGTCACTCTTGGATGTAATGTTTTAGGCTTACCTTCTTGTATGTGTAAATGGGTTGAGTCTTTTCTATAAATAGGAAGTGAGTGACTCCCATTATGTAAAAAAATGAACCATTTTGGAGTGTTAGACTAGAGAAAGAAATTGTGTACAAACCCATTTGTATATCCTTTCTAGATCTAATATGAGCTTACACAGATTTATTTACTCCTTGTGTTCTTGAGTTTACATGATGATTCACTAGATCTTTTCTTATTCCGCATATGCCATCATAATCAACACCACTACAATTGGTATCAGAGCGGGTGTTCTTGATTTCATCAAGAATTGATCCATGGTGGCAATCTTGATTTGGTGATTCTTCATTGTGTTTTAATCTTCGTGATTTAGAGAGTTTTTGGATTCTAGAAATCGAATTCATCTTTGATTCTATTCAAAATTCGATTTTCTTCACTAGAATTCAAGTGATTTTTACTTTCTCTCTCTAGAAAACCCATTCAAAATCACTTTCTCTCTCTATAAATCTTCAAGTTCTAGTGATCAAAAATGGCGGTTTACTTGGAGTATGATTCTTGGATTGTGATCGTTAAAGATGTCAAATACAAAATCGGTTTAGAACAATTCATTGGATTAATATTGAAAGGCTTGATGATTTCATGGGATACTTTGATTTCTTATGGAGGTTTGAAGGATGATCATGGAGGATTGATTTTTCAACCACTTTCAAAGATTGAATGCTTGACTAAAGTTTGCCATAACTTGACGAATGAGGGAGATAAAAATGAAGGAAAGGAAAAAGAATTGTTTGATAAGTATTTCATTTCTCTTATTGATAACCCAAGTGATCTTCATGCTCTTATATTTGTTGAAGATGTTCTTGATGATCATCATGTTCTTGATGTTCTTGATGTTCAAGAAAAAGGAGTTCAAGTTGAATTTCATGATGAAAAAGTTTTTTGCTCGATTGGAGTTCAAACCGATGATATTTTGTGTTCTTGTGATTCGTTTGAAGGAATGATTCCATATCGGAAGCCAGTGATCCAAGAAATTCACAAGTATCAAACTCCAAAAGATTTGATTCAAACTCATAAAGTTGAAGTTGTGGAAAGTGGGTTTGTTCATGAAATCAAGTCTTCAAGATGCAAAAAGATGAGAAAGAAAAAGAAGAAGAAGATTAATCGGAAAAGCAAGCGGGTTTACTCACAAAAATTGTCAAATGTTGTGAAGTCTAAATCCGTGAAGCAAATTTGGGTTCCAAAGCAACAATCTCCAAAGGTTGCATTGATTTTGAAGTCAAAACCCAAAAGTGTTGGTGGTTCTTTTGAAGATGTTCTTGGATTGTTGAAGAACACGAAGAACGAGTTGTACATCACGCAAAGTGGGTGGTACAATGTTCAAATCGGAGATTTTCTCATTCCAACAAAAGAACCAAGATCTTCCAAATTTGATTCGTTCATTGAAAACGGAACTCGATTCGTCAAAAAGGTATCTCAAATTCTCAAATGGATTCCAAAACGTCCATGATTTTGATTCGTGCGTTGCGTTTTTGATTTGTGATCGTTTGACTCATTGGATCAAATTTTTCTTCAAAAACCCCATTGATGATCCATTATTTTTTTAAGATCAAGCCCAATATCCAATTCATTTACAGTTCTTTTTGCATTCGAAGTCCAAAACAATTTTTTTTTGGTTAACTGTTCATTGTTTTTGATCCGATATTAAATTCATTTGTGTGAGCCCAAAATTAATATTCGTTTACTGTTCATGTATCCGTTTGAGCCCAAAAGTCATTGAATATGTTTAATCCAAATTCGTTGTTGTTCATCATTCATCTTCGTTTCTTACTTTACCCAGTTATAACATCGAATATTCTTGTCTCGTTCTTGAAGTTTTGTTTTCAACTTTACGTTCCTATTAATCGATTTGATGAACTTGCTAATCAGTTCTTATGAATCGGTTCTGATTTCTTCAATTTCATACCGATGAGGATCAACTTTTGGCTAAGAAATTGACAAACAAATCTCTGATTTTGATGAATGAATCGAGAACAACTGGAATCGAAATGTGATTGTGATTTGAAGTCGATTAATGTCGACTGGTTTCGACCAAATGAAAGAACGATTGGGAATTGGACGCTTTGGAGTCGAAATAGACATCGATTGTTGCATTTGATTTCGTTTCCTGGAAATTGAAAGTTTGATTTTGTGATTTCGAATGGTCCTTCGATGGTTTTGGGATGAACAGAACTCAGATTTTGGAATCGGGAATGGAACTCAATATCGATGACTGATTTTGGTTACTGGGGTGATTTCGAATGATATGTTGAAATCAAATGGTTAAATTTGATTCTGATTTCGTTTCAAATCAACATCATAAATCTAGTAGTCGATGATTTTGATTTCGATTAAAGAATAGATTGAAGTTGTTGAGATCGATAGTAGTTTCTGTTGTTTAATTTTGAATCTGGAGGGTTCTTATGTGGAATCAAAATCAAAGGAAGTTACTGAGTGTTGTTGATTTTGGGCTTAAGAACGAAGGTTTAATTTGGTCACAGTGATTGTCGATGGTTTGGAATTGATGGTTGGGGAAGGCTATGAACTCAATCGTGTTGTCGATGATTTTGAATGTTGTTTGATGTTAGAATTGATTTTGGCTGTTTGAGTGATGAACGATGTCACACCCCAAAACCGGAACGGCGGAATCGTTCAGGGGTGGAGGACGTCATGTACAGTATCACAACAATGCAAAGTAGTAAACAAGCAACAACATCATCCATTGCATTAATAATATAATTTCATACAAGTGTGTTCTGTCAAGTTAAATAGCACCAAAAATATGTATCAAAATAAAAGATGAGTCTTGAACGAGCTCCATCTTCTCAAAACCTGGCACCAGTACCTGTCTACAGGTGACCTGAGAATACAAGTTATTTTGAAATAGTTTATCAGCTTTAAAGCTGGTGAGATCATAAGTATATTAGTGTCTGTATTTGTATGAAAGCATTTGTAAGATGTTTGTAAGATGTTTGTAAGATGTTTGTATAAGTTTGTAAAAGTTTGAATTCTCCTAGAAAACCCTATGTTTCCTACTAAAAGTAGCCTTCTACCAAGGCATCTAGTGTCTGTGTGTGTGTCTCTTGTAAGAGTATGTATTTTCCCAAATCTGACTATCATTAACCAAAAATATAGTTTTTACATTACTGTTCATTGTGTGAATGTTCACAAAGTGAATGTAATGGGAAAATGAAATAGTACTGTAGTGTTGAATTAAGTAACTACTGTTGTACTAACTACCTTAAATCAATTGTTATTTAAGGTACCATGTGATCGGCCTGTATCCTGCTACCGACTCTAGTAAAACGACGATGTAAGACGTCGTAAGAAATGACGTTTGGCACCCGTAGACTTGCAAGTCCCACTGTAGCGAGCAGCAAGGTGTAGGATAGTCAATCCAGTATAGATCTATACACAAACTCATACGCTCCCCAATTAAGCAGATTTTGGATACAAAACGGTCATGGCAGGTGGTGCCATGCCCCGTTACGTGGCTCACATAACTGTAATAATGTATATGTAATGTATGTGCTAGTTGTATTGTGTGTTCTTCCTCTGTCTAGCCTGTATGTATGTTCTCTCTGCATGGTATTGTTTGTTTCTCTTCACTATGTATTATGTTTGTTTCTCATCACTATAAGTTATGTTTGTTTCTCATCACTATAAGTCATGTTTGTTTCTCATCACTATAAGTTATGACACATGTATGAACTGACTCATTGTATGTTTCATTGGTCTAGTAATAGATTTGTAACTTCCTAAACTATACCTATTATAGTTTACTAGTAATGTTGTTTGTATGTATGAACATGTTTGTATACCCTTGCTACCCAAAGGTATTGAACTGGAAAGAAGTAACCTTTTATATCTATATACATATACATAATATATAACTAGGATTCAAACGACCTTCGGACAAATAACCCTGATACCTTAAGTCCACAACCAAACAAGGAACAGGAAGTAAGGTGAGCTATCAGTCCTAAGTCCTTTCAATCCTACTTATATAACTATATCTATATAGATACACTTTTAACAGAATATAAGTTTAAAAGAGTTTAAGTAATAGTATTTGACATGTAAAAGAGTTTGACAAAAGCATTTGGTATGAAAAAGAGTTTGTAAAACAGTTTGAAGTAAAACAGTTTGGTAACACAGTTTGAAAGGTAAGAAATCCACTTGTTTGGTAGTTATTAATCACGTGTGATTGATATAATAACTATAATTGTTCAACTTGTATTCCCCCCCATAAAAGCATTTAAAACATTTAAAAGGTTAGTTAAGGGGTATGAACTCACCTGTGGTGAGTGGTTTGGATGAACGGACTGTATAGGATGCTAAGTGTCAAGTGAAGACTTGTACACACACAATGATCCTAGTTAACATATAATAACACATATATGTATCCAATTAGTCTTTAAATAACTAATTAACAAAGTTAATACATCCTAGTACATGTAAAACACCTTATTTAAGTGTTATAAGTGCTAAGGATTGCATCTAAGTGTTGTAGGACATTGCTATTGGGTTTAGGGTTCAAGGGTAGACTCCCTTGGTGTTTACGGTTTTGTGACCATCACTCAATGAGTTTACGGTCGTAAACTCATGAGTTTACGGCCGTAAACTCATGGTACTTTGACCATTTTGTGCTTCGAAGCCTTAAAGATCATAAGAATCATTCCTACTTCATGTTTAAGCCTTAGGAAGTGTTTAGGGCACTATTTCACTCCTTTGTGGAGTTTACGGTCCTTGGACCATTTGTCTTTGGGTTTACGGCCGTAAACCCAAATGGTTTATGGTCTTTTGATGTTTTCAAGTACTAAGCACATCAAGGAAGGGTCTAGGCTAGTTTCCAAGGCTTGGTAAGGGACTAGGGCACACTTTGGCACCCTTTTTAGGGTTTACGGTCCAAGGTGTTCTCGGACCGTAAACACCTTTGATCCTTTGATTCTTGGGTGTTTTCTTGATGATTTGAAGTGTAACAAGTCTTATAATACACTAGGATAGAAGTACTTACTAGGTAGAAGCTTGAAAAGGTGCTAAAAGTCCAAGAACACTAGTGTGTGTTCTTGGTGAAACTTGAAGATCTACACTTTTAGAATGATTTCACGGATGGAATCATGTAAGATCACTAGATTAAGTAAGATATCAACTTTTTAGGGATAGAAACACTTACAAAGTTGAAGATCTTGAAGAAAAGTCAGATGATACTTGAGAGAGAAATGGGTTTTGGATCTTGAAGATGTGAAAAGTGGTAAATAATGACTAAGTGTCATATTTATACCCCCTTTTAGGGTTTACGGCCGTAAACACCCTTGTTTACGACGTAAACTCCAAACTCTTGGAGTTTTGGGACTTTATTGTTGCAGAATAGACCCTAGGGCATCCTCTCTCCTGATATCTCCTAAAGTACTAACTTTAAAACACTCAAACTTATTCCAAAAAGCTTGAAAATTAGCAGAAACGGTTCTAACTTCTATTGAATTGAATGGTTGTACAGAAAAGAAATTTCGGGTTGTCACATCATCCCCCCGTTAGGAGGAATTTCGTCCCGAATTTAGAGTTTAAGCAAATAAGTAGTTACAAATAACTAAGTAAAAAGTCGAGGATATTTCAGTTTCATCTGATCCTCTCGCTCCCAAGTGAATTCAGGTCCTCGCTTGGCGTTCCAGCGAACCTTCACTATCGGGATACGGCTTTGTTTCGTTTGCTTGACCTCCCGGTCCATGATCTCTACAGGTTCTTCCACGAAGTTGAGGCTCTCGTTGATCTTGATCTCGTCGAGTGGGATTACAAGAGTCTCGTCGGACAGACACTTTTTCAAGTTCGAGACGTGGAAGGTAGAATGTACGTTACTGAGTTCGCGTGGTAAATTAAGTTTGTAAGCTACAGGGCCGATTCTTGCGAGAATCTCGAAAGGCCCTATGTATCTTGGATTTAGCTTTCCACGCTTTCCAAAGCGTATCAATCCTTTCCAGGGTGAGACCTTCAATAGAACACGGTCGCCCACCTGGAATTCCAATGGTTTCCTTCGTTTATCAGCGTAGCTTTTCTGTCGGTCTCTAGAGGCTTTCAATCGTTCACGAATCTGAACGATCTTCTCTGTCGTTTCCCAAATGATCTCCGGACCTGTGAGAGTGCTTTCAGGAACTCGTCCTTTAGCTAACTGGGTATCACCCACCTCAGCCCAGCCCAGAGGGGATCTGCACTTTCGGCCATAGAGGGCCTCGAATGGAGCAGCCTTTATGATCGTGTAATAACTGTTGTTGTAGGAAAATTCGACAAGGGGTAAATGAGTATCCCATGCTTTCCCAAAGTCGATCACACAGGCTCGCAACATATCTTCCAAGGTTTGGATAGTCCTCTCACTTTGCCCGTCGGTCTGTGGATGGTAGGCGGTACTCATGTCCAACCTAGTTCCTAAGGAACTTTGTAGCGACTGCAAGAACCTCGAAGTAAACCTACTATCTCTGTCCGAGATAATGGATATGGGAACACCGTGCAGTCGTACAACCTCCCTAATGTAAGTTCTTGTAAGCTTCTCCATCTTGTCTGTTTCCTTGATAGGCAGGAAGTGTGCGGACTTGGTCAATCTATCGACGATGACCCATATGGTATCAAGTCCACCCGTTGTCTTGGGCAACTTGGTTATGAAATCCATAGTGATCCGCTCCCACTTCCATTCCGGTATCTCCGGTTGTTGTAGAAGACCGTAGGGTTTCTGGTATTCGACCTTGACCTTGGCGCAAGTAAGGCATTTACTCACGAAGGTAGCAATCTCTGCTTTCATGTTAGACCACCAGTATAACTTTTTAAGATCCAGATACATCTTATCTGAAACCGGGTGGACGGAATAACGAGTGTTGTGCGCCTCGTTCATGACCAAGTCTCTGAAACCACCGCGTTTCGGGATCCAGATCCGATCCATGAGAAAATAAGCTCCGCCACCCTTAACCTCCAAGTTCTTATCCATCCCTCTCAGGGATTCAACCACCACATTTTCAGGTTTCAAAGCATCGAGCTGAACCTCCCTAATATGTGTGGACAAGTGCGAATGGATAGTCATAGTCAATGATTTGACTCTACGACCAGAATATTCTTTCCGACTTAGGGCGTCAGCTACCACATTGGCCTTGCTGGGATGATAACGAATTTCACATTCGTAATCACTGAGTAGTTCGACCCACCGTCGTTGTCTCATGTTGAGCTCCTTCTGGTCGAATATATGTTGTAGGCTTTTGTGTTCTGTAAAGATAGTGCTTTTTGTACCGTACAGGTAGTGTCTCCAGATCTTCAGAGCAAACACAACTGCTCCTAGTTCAAGATCGTGGGTAGTGTAGTTGACCTCGTGTGTCTTCAGCTGTCTCGAGGCATAGGCGATGACCTTACCTCGTTGCATCAGAACACATCCGAGCCCTTGATTCGACGCATCGCAATAGACAACGAAGTCTTCTATCCCTTCGGGGAGGGATAGTATTGGTGCGGTGCACAAGGCTCGCTTGAGCGTTTGGAACGCTCTCTCCTGCTTCTCTTCCCAGTCAAAGGCCACGCCCTTCTGGGTCAGTGTTGTAAGAGGTTTCGCAATGCGGGAGAAGTTCTGAATGAACCTGCGATAGTAGCCAGCGAGGCCTAGAAATTGATGAATTTCTATAGGCGTCTTCGGTGCTGACCAGCTCTCAATGGCTTTAATTTTGGAAGGGTCTACATGTATTCCCTTTTCGCTAACCACGTGCCCTAAGAATTCGACTCGTCGGATCC
The DNA here is from genome assembly GCF_052849685.1 of Lactuca virosa. Classification (NCBI taxonomy): domain Eukaryota; kingdom Viridiplantae; phylum Streptophyta; class Magnoliopsida; order Asterales; family Asteraceae; genus Lactuca; species Lactuca virosa. Next base: position 124,481,770 of record NC_136427.1, on the reverse strand, counting down.
AAAATTCGCATTTCGAGAACTTCGCATAGAGCTTCTCCGAACGAAGTGTTTCTAAGACCTGTCGCAGATGTTGACTATGTTCCTCCTTACTACGAGAGTAGATAAGTATGTCATCGATGAAGACGATGACGAACTGATCCAAGTAAGGACGACACATCCTATTCATTAAGTCCATGAATACAGCAAGCGCGTTTGTTAATCCGAACGGCATCACTACGAATTCGTAGTGCCCATAACGAGTTCGGAAGGCTGTCTTCGGAACATCCTATCCGGATCTTAAGTCGATTTTTGAAAAGAAGTTCGCCCCTTGAAGTTGGTCAAATAAATCGTCGATACGAGGCAAAGGATAACGATTTTTGACGGTCAGTTTGTTGAGCTCCCTGTAGTCGATGCACATACGAAACGATCCGTCTTTCTTCTTGACGAACAAGACTGGAGCTCCCCAGGGTGAGAAGCTTGGTCTTATAAAGCCCTTGCTGAGCAGTTCGTTAAGTTGACAGGACAGTTTTTGCATCTCTGCAGGTGCTAGATGACAGGGCGATTTGGCTACGGGGGTAGCCCCTGGAACTAAGTCGATTCAGAACTCGACTTGACGTTGCGGAGGTAATCCTGGGAGTTCTTCTGGAAAGATGTCGGGAAAGTCGCGTACTACTGGAATGTTCTGAATGTCTTTTGTTTCTTGGCTCACATCGACCACATGAGCAAGGAATGCGTGACATTCCTTTCGTAAGAATTTCTGAGCTTGAATGCTCGAGATGATACGAAGGTTCGTGTCGGGTTTGTCGCCATAAACTACTAGGGTTTCGCCAGACGGCAGATTAAGGCGTACAGCCTTTTCGTAACACATGATGTCGGCACAATGAAGACTCAACCAATCCATGCCGATAATGACGTCGGAACTTTTAATTGAGACCGGCCTGAGATCGATCGAGAATGAATGGCTATCTAAAGTTAGGGTACACCCTATGTATATACTGCTAGTGCTCTCTGTCTTTCCATTAGCCATTTCTACAGTGAACGGTTCTTTAAGTGCTCGTGATTTTTGCTTAAGTAAATGAGCAAAGTTTTGGTTCACGAAACTCCTCTCCGCTCCACTATCAAACAGAATGCATGCATAAGAGTTATCGAGGAGAAACGTACCAGTGACCACTGTGGGGTCGGCAACCGCTTCCTCGTGGCCTATGGCCAAAACTCTTGCCACTCCACCGACATTCCCTGCCTTCGGGCAGTTTCTTTTGTAGTGGCCTACCTCGCCACAACCGTAGCAAGCTTGGCCCACTCCTGTGCCGGGAACTTGGTTGATTGGCCTCGCCGGAGCTTTACAGAAACGGGATGTGTGCCCCTTCCTGTTGCAGTTCATACACTGCATTTCCCGGCAGGCACCGACGTGGTGGAAGTTGCATTTGTTGCACTTAGGCAAACTTCCAGCGTACTGCTTTACCGGAGCAGCATCGGCAGGTGCTATCGTAGCATGAACTGCCACGACCTGCAGCTTTTTGGCAGCCTTCTTCTTCTTTTTGTCATCCCAGAACTTCTGCTTGGAATCAGCGGTTTTGGCAGGTTCTGAGATGGCTAGGGTCGTTGTTGCGGCCGGGGTACGAACCCCATGGTCTATGAGCGGCTGTGCCAATCGCTTGGCACTATCAAATGTAGTGGGGTTTGAAGCCAAAACATTTCCCTGGAATGGAGGCACCAGCCCCCATATGTACCTTTCGATCTTCTTTCCCTCTGTGTGAACCATGTTGGGACAGAGGGCCACCAGTTCGCAGAACCTGGCGGTGTAGGAGACTATGTCGGAGCCCTTCATGGTTAGGCTCCACAGTTCCTCCTCTAGCTTTTGGATTTCGCCCCTCGGGCAGTATTCCTCAATCATGAGGTCTTTCAAAGTTTCCCAGCCCATGTCGTTTGCCACTACAAGAGTTAGTGACTTGACATGGCTATTCCACCATGTCAGGGCTTTTCCTTCGAAAGTGCAAGCGGCAAACTTGACTTTACTCGCTGCAGAGCAGGAGCAAATCTCGAAGATCGACTCCGTCTTTTCGAACCATTGCGAGAGGGCAATGACTCCGCCAGTCCCTTTAAAGGACATTGGCTTGTAGTTGGAGAAGTCCTTGTAGGAGCACTCTCTCAAGCGCACAGGGATTTCACCATGATTAGATTGAACGGGGGTTCCTCCTCCAGTGGAACCAGAAGAATGATATTGTGCCATGGCTGTAGCCACAGCCGCAGCTACAGCAACATTTAGAGCTGCCGTATCGAATTGAGGAGCAGGTGGTGTTGCAGTTATCGGAGGATCGCGTCTTGTTGATCGACGTGGAGGCATCTTTTAACTATAAGTTTAGAAAGATGAATACATTGATAAAAATTTAATAGGACAATTGATGAAAATGACTCATGGACTAACTCTCCATAGCCCAACAGCACAATTGAATAGCACGATTGAATGTAGATCTAGAACTAACAGATGATAGCATTTGGATAATAATTTCCATGAGATTAGATATCTGTCAACAATACTGGAATTACAGATGTAATGAGTTCGGGAAAAATGACCTAGAAGTAGGTCTTACATCAACCAAGATGGGAAAATTTTGACAGAACTACGACCTAATCAAGACTTAACAGGTCTAAGATTTACAAAGATAGGAAATTATACTAGAGTTTTTACACAAACTAGGTTATATCCAAAAGAGAAGTCGATGAGACTCTATCGGCGACGAGAACTACTAGAGTGAGTTCTTGACTCCATCTATTCAAGTTTGTGGCCCACAGAAGTGTGGGTCCTTGAAATGTTGGACGATGGTTTGGGTTTAGGTCTTGAGCAGCTGGGGATTGGTTGTTGACTTCCGGCTTCGAGTCAGAATCATCAGAAAAGCCTTCAGCTTCGTGATCATCCAATGGGATTGGGTGATCATCTTCTGGCTCCTCTTCCAGCCATCCTTTATTGTCGTGGTTGGGGTAGTACGGGTCTCCGGGGATATGGAATCCAGCCATGAAATCTACGCGAGAAAAGGGATAAAGAAATAACTAAATAGACGCACTAATTAGATAATTATAAGATGATCTTTATCAGTTACTTCAACATTTGCGTAGTGCATACTAGTCATATGTAACCAAGACAGGATAGACCTTCGAATAAGTGACCCTAACTCTAAGCCCACAACCAAACAAGGAACAGGAAGTAAAGCAAAGATCACATATTCTAAGTCTATGATATCCTAGACACATATAACCTTAGTGTATCCACTCAGCAACTATTGACATACTAATAAAGACCTTTAGTTCTTAGATAAGTAATTAATAGTAACACAAAATACTCCTATAGTATTTTAAGTTTATGTTTTGTTCTATTGTTCTCGTTGTAGTAGTGTTGGTAAGTTTTTAGACTTGTTGCAACCTCACAACCACACTTAGGCACATGCTAATCACTCCTCGGATAATGTAGTTGATCAGGCTACATCTTCCCAGGGTTGACCATATGTCTCTAAGTCTACTTGTAATGCCCAACACTCGTAATACTTTTGTTCTGTCCTAGTGACACCGATTTTAGTATGAATGCAGGTATGTATACTTGGTTAAATATTTTATTATTTAAAAGTATAAACTCTTTATTAGAGTATTTTAATCCAGCTGTGTTTATAGTTCGTATATCTTTTATGGGTTGATACACTCGATTCACTATAAACAATGCTCTGATACCAATCTGTCACACCCCAAAACCGGAACGGTGGAATCGTTTGGGGGTGGAGGACGTCATGTACAGTATCACAACAATGCAAAGTAGTAAACAAGCAACAACATCATCCATTGCATTAATAATATAATTTCATACAAGTGTGTTCTGTCAAGTTAAATAGACACCAAAAATATGTATCAAAATAAAAGATGAGTCTTGAACGAGCTCCATCTTCTCAAAACCTGGCACCGGTACCTGTCTACTGGTGACCTGAGAATACAAGTTATTTTGAAAGAGTTTATCAGCTTTAAAGCTGGTGAGATCATAAGTATATTAGTGTCTGTATTTGTATGAAAGCATTTGTAAGATGTTTGTAAGATGTTTGTAAGATGTTCGTAAGATGTTTGTATAAGTTTGTAAAAGTTTGAATTCTCCTAGAAAACCCTATGTTTCCTACTAAAAGTAGCCTTCTACCAAGGCATCTAGTGTCTGTGTGTGTGTCTCTTGTAAGAGTATGTATTTTCCCAAATCTGACTATCATTAACCAAAGATGGAGCTCGTTCAAGACTCATCTTTTATTTTGATACATATTTTTGGTGTCTATTTAACTTGACAGAACACACTTGTATGAAATTATATTATTAATGCAATGGATGATGTTGTTGCTTGTTTACTACTTTGCATTGTTGTGATACTCATCACTATAAGTTATGTTTGTTTCGCATCACTATAAGTTATGTTTGTTTCTCATCACTATAAGTTATGTTTGTTTCTCATCACTATAAGTTATGTTTGTTTCTCATCACTATAAGTTATGACACATGTATGAACTGACTCATTGTATGTTTCATTGGTCTAGTAATAGATTTGTAACTTCCTAAACTATACCTATTATAGTTACTAGTAATGTTGTTTGTATGTATGAACATGTTTGTATACCCTTGCTACCCAAAGGTATTGAACTGGAAAGAAGTAACCTTTTATATCTATATACATATACATAATATATAACTAGGATTCAAACGACCTTCGGACAAATAACCCTGATACCCTAAGTCCACAACCAAACAAGGAACAGGAAGTAAGGTGAGCTATCAGTCCTAAGTCCTTTCAATCCTACTTATATAACTATATCTATATAGATACACTTTTAACAGAATATAAGTTTAAAAGAGTTTAAGTAATAGTATTTGACATGTAAAAGAGTTTGACAAAAGCATTTGGTATGAAAAAGAGTTTGTAAAACAGTTTGAAGTAAAACAGTTTGGTAACACAGTTTGAAAGGTAAGAAATCCACTTGTTTGGTAGTTATTAATCACGTGTGATTGATATAATAACTATAATTGTTCAACTTGTATTCCCCCCCCATAAAAGCATTTAAAACATTTAAAAGGTTAATTAAGGGGTATGAACTCACCTGTGGTGAGTGGTTTGGATGAACGGACTGTATAGGATGCTAAGTGTCAAGTGAAGACTTGTACACACACAATGATCCTAGTTAACATATAATAACACATATATGTATCCAATTAGTCTTTAAATAACTAATTAACAAAGTTAAGACATCCTAGTACATGTAAAACACCTTATTTAAGTGTTATAAGTGCTAAGGATTGCATCTAAGTGTTGTAGGACATTGCTATTGGGTTTAGGGTTCAAGGGTAGACTCCCTTGGTGTTTACGGTTTTGTGACCATCACTCAATGAGTTTACGGTCGTAAACTCATGAGTTTACGGCCGTAAACTCATGGTACTTTGACCATTTTGTGCTTTGAAGCCTTAAAGATCATAAGAATCATTCCTACTTCATGTTTAAGCCTTAGGAAGTGTTTAGGGCACTATTTCACTCCTTTGTGGAGTTTACGGTCCTTGGACCATTTGTCTTTGGGTTTACGGCCGTAAACCCAAATGGTTTATGGTCTTTTGATGTTTTCAAGTACTAAGCACATCAAGGAAGGGTCTAGGCTAGTTTCCAAGGCTTGGTAAGGGACTAGGGCACACTTTGGCACCCTTTTTAGGGTTTACGGTCCAAGGTGTTCTTGGAACATAAACACCTTTGATCCTTTGATTCTTGGGTGTTTTCTTGATGATTTGAAGTGTAACAAGTCTTATAATACACTAGGATAGAAGTACTTACTAGGTAGAAGCTTGAAAAGGTGCTAAAAGTCCAAGAACACTAGTGTGTGTTCTTGGTGTTCTTGGTGAAACTTGAAGATCTACACTTTTGGAATGATTTCACGGATGGAATCATGTAAGATCACTAGATTAAGTAAGATATCAACTTTTTAGGGATAGAAACACTTACAAAGTTGAAGATCTTGAAGAAAAGTCGGATGATAGTTGAGAGAGAAATGGGTTTTGGATCTTGAAGATGTGAAAAGTGGTAAATAATGACTAAGTGTTATATTTATACCCCCTTTTAGGGTTTACGGCCGTAAACACCCTTGTTTAGGTCGTAAACTCCAAACTCTTGGAGTTTTGGGACTTTATTGTTGCACAATAAACCCTAGGGCATCCTCTCTCCTGATATCTCCTAAAGTACTAACTTTAAAACACTCAAACTTATTCCAAAAAGCTTGAAAATTAGCAGAAACGGTTCTTACTTCTATTGAATTGAATGGTTGTACATAATAGAAATTTTGGGTTGTCACAAACGAAATGAACTGGGTACGAGTATTTTTGTTCCTGTATGGTCAATGATTTTGATGGTGAATTTGATTTTGAAGTCAATGGAACGAAAGAAGTGAAATCAATTTGATGAATTGGAAAACGAACGAAAAACGATGAACTGTAAGAACGAAAATTTGATTTTGGGTTGAATGTACGAAGTGAGTTAATTCGATTAAGAGGTTGGATGATTAAGAGGTTACTGTTCATTAAGAGGCTTTGAATGCCTTCGAATTCGTGAATATGGTTATGGATTTGGTGCTATGATCATACGAAGAGGAGAGAGAAAATTTTGGGCGAAGATGATTTTCGTACGAAGGGGAGAAAGAAGGAAAAATTTTCGTATGTTTGGAATGGAAAAGTAAAATTTTCGAATGTAGTCCCTCAAGTTTCGAATGGTTGACAAATGGAAAAAGGCTTCGTATGAATGATCAATATTTCGTATGTTTTGATCAAAAAGCAGAATTTTTGAATTCAGCCCCTGTACCTTCGAATATTTGTCACCTCCACAATTAATTGAAGTTTCGAATGTTTGACACTTTTCACCCAAATTCGAAAATTTTCTGAATTTTCGAATGTTTGGGACAACTCTTCGTATGTTTGGAACACAAATGGTAGAATTTTCGAAAATAGTCCCTGAGGCTTCGAATGTTTGGCGGTTCATACCCATTTTCGAAAAATGACTGTTTTTGCTGAAAATTGAAGAAAATGCATTTCAGGCCCCTGCAGTTTGTGCAAATTGACGCTTTCTACCCAGCTTTGAAAAAGGGGAAGAGTTTTGCATATTTTGCTATTTTGGGCGCAATGGGTCCCTGCAAGTTTCAGAAAGTGACAATTTCTACCCAGATTTTGGAAATTCTTGCAACTTTCACCCAAAAAAAAAGTCAAAAATTTTCACAAATTGGAAATTTTTTTAGGCTTTTTCGTGATTGTTTTTCCGTGCAAGATTTTTGGTGTTTCATTTTTGGTACACATCAAGGGGGAGTATTGTGAAGTCTATTCCTCGAGCGCTTCTCACCCTTAATGGGTTTTATAATCATTTTTTGATTATAAAAAGGGGGAGAATGATGGGTATTCGAAGCTTCTCGGGTTTGTCGAATATTCATTTGCGGATTTGAAGACCGGTGTTACTTCGAGGGGGAGTTTAGTCTTAATCGCGCTAGCTCGTTGGAGACTGAAGCCGGGACATCCAATCCTAACTTTGAGGGGGAAAATGTTAGGTTGCAAAGTCACTCTTGGATGTAATGTTTTAGGCTTACCTTCTTGTATGTGTAAAGGGGTTGAGTCTTTCCTATAAATAGGAAGTAAGTGACTCCCATTATGTAAAAAAAGGAACCATTTTGGAGTGTTAGACTAGAGAGAGAAATTGTGTACAAACCCATTTGTATATCTTTTCTAGATCTAATATGAGCTTACACAGATTTATTTACTCCTTGTGTTCATGAGTTTACATGATGATTCACTAGATCTTTTCTTATTCCGCACATGCCATCATATCAACACCACTACACTATCATGCCAAAATCAAACAAAATCTGTGACAAATAAACATTAATTGAAAAAGAAAATGAAGAAGATAAACTTCTTTAAATGTTTTATTTATTATATGTGGATGTTATAGAGTAACTGGATAATGAAAATTGAAGAGCCATAAATACCAATTAACCCTAATATAAGAACTTAAGTTAAATCTAAAATTCAATTTCAAATATGAACCATCTCAAAGATGTACAAGTAGTTCAAAGTTCAAACAACCCATCTTTCAAGACAAATTTACACATGATTAAATATATGTTGGCAATTCAAGGACCAATCTTTCATTTAATGATTCAAAGCATTTAGATAAATCTCATTTTATCAATTAACAAAAACCTAATCAGCACGACAAACACAACAGACCGGAGAAGATATGCACCTTGCTGGAATTAACAACCACCCCCCTTGGATTTTGTTTTCCTCTACATCTCAAAGATGATGTGGTGTGTACCAAAGAGCATACAAATTAATGAAGTACATAAGAGTTTTTAAAGTTATGATGTTGTCACAACTAGGAATTCTGATGCTCTGGTTCGGGGGTGTGACTTCCATTCTTTCTTCAAAACCGAAAACAACAAGCAAAGGTGAGTTCATACCCCTCTATCTTCGGTTTTCACAAGTTTTATGGGGGAGAATACAAGTAAAATGTGTAGATCTATGTGTATGTGTATGTTATGTGTGATTTCATGTGTTTATGTGGTAAATATGTGCCAAAAAGGAAAGAAATCTCGAGATCTATCGCTCAAGGAGGAAAATATACGTGATCTAGGATGTATTACGTTAAATAAGTCAAGAAAAATTATCACCTAAGGTTAAAATAAACATGTTACAACATAAAACTCATTTTTGGGCTATTTTTGTCAAATAAACAAATGTTGGGTTAAAGGGTGTTATTCACGGTTTTATAAGGACCCAAAGGGTCAAAACAGTTAAAATAGAAGTTTTTATGAATATTATGCTCTTCAAAGGACTAGAAATGTAAATTGTAGCCAATAATATTGGGCCAAATTTTTGGGCTTTTCAGCCCATAGGCCCAAACTTGCGAAAAAATGGGTTTTAAGGGACTGAAATGGTAAATTTCTCAAAACAGTGGGTAAAAAGGTAAATAAATCTATTTCAGGGGTTAAAATGACCCTTTTTGCCAAAAAGGATAAAAAATGCAAAGTTTTTGGATTTTGGGTCAAATTTGTAAAAGTGGCGAAAAGTTTGGACTATAATTGAAAATCTTTTTACTAAAAGAGCTGAAACTGCCAAAAAGTAAACTTTAGGCTGAAAACATTATTTAAATAAGTCTATGGGCCAAAATGTCAAGAAAAATAGTTTAAGGACCTAAAATGTCATTTTTTATAAAAAGGGACTAAAATTGTCATTTTTATTAAAGAAGGGCTGAATAGGTCAAACCAATATTTTGAGTCAATTGTTTTATTATTAAGATATTTGGGTCAAAAATACCAAATTATAACTTATGAATTTAGAATGAAAAATATACATATATTTTCAAATATCGTTATAAACAATCGACAAACTTCGTGCCTTTGCGATTTAACAATTGAACAATCAAACCTTCCGACAATTATACCATACCTAAAACAAGTAAATATTTAAATTGTTGGGCTTGAAAGATTCTAATCATGTTTATTGGGCCTTCGTGACCCGTTAACATGACTTTTGGGCCTAACAATAATAATACATGTCTATTGGGCCTCCTGCGACCCAATTACATGCTTAAGGGGCCCTCAATGGCTTTTACGTGCTATTGGGCCTCAGTGGCCCATTAGCATTGCTAGTAAGGTCCAAATAAATCATATGCGAAATGGGCCAACGCGTCCTTCGTATACTCAGCAGCCCTAAATAACATACGTAATTAGTAGGACCTCGTAATCCTCTTCTCCTCGTCTGTTAGGCTTACCTTCAATTCAAGTAAACAAAATCAGGTCGTTAATAAAGGGTAATCAAATTCGTTTGGATTAAGTGAGTAATAACGGGTGACACCTTTAAGTGTCGGTCGTAGTCTGTAGTTATAATCAAAGTCTCCTGGAGGCAGAGCGAGAGTTTGTGTATAGATCTATACGGGGGTGACTCCCCCACACCTCAGCTGTTCGCTACAGTTAGACTCGGCCAGTCTAGGGTGACAAAATCTTAAGATCAATTCCGGCGTTCACTAGAATGCCAAGACAGACGAACTAGTCATTATCATGCATGGTTATAACGACTCGCATAATAAATCCAATACTATCTGAGTAATCAAGGGAATTCATAATCATTCGTTGTGACGGTATAATAATTCGAAATAATTATATTATATTATCGGAAAACATCGGATTTTTCGAGGAAATCAACACCATTCACTTGTATTTTCAATAACTATAATGCAAAACTTCTCATTTATACACGCTTTGAAATCATTCATACATAAACCTATGGATCTTCACACTTTAGTATAAACAATTGTCTTTTCAGAAAATATCGGATTTTCTGGGTTTTATAAACTACACAAAACATTTTCATATCAACCCTGCTTATGAACTTACCAACATTTCATATGTTGACGTTTTCAAAATAACTTGTATTCTCAGGTAACAGATAAGCCGAAGAACAATACCAAGTATGTTAGGATGTTATGTTTTGAAAACTCTCAAACAATTTATGCTATGGATATGTAATATTTAGACAATGTACTTGATGTGAACAAGGTCAGTTGTAATGTATTAATGCATGGTGATGTTTATGTTATGCTTCATGTATATTCATTGTGATGATATTCAATTTAAGTCACGCGAGCCCTCGGACGTTTCCGTCGTCTGGTTCGGGGGTGTGACTTCCATTCTTTCTTCAAAACCGAAAGTAACAAGCAAAGGTGAGTTCATACCCCTCTATTTTCGGTTTTCACAAGTTTTATGGGGGAGAATACAAGTAAAATGTGTAGATCTATGTGTATGTGTATGTTATGTGTGATTTCATGTGTTTATGTGGTAAATATGTGCCAAAAAGGAAAGAAATATCGAGATCTATGGCTCATGGAGGAAAATATACGTGATCTAGGATGTATTACGTTAAATAAGTCAAGAAAATATATCACCTAAGGTTAAAATAAACATGTTACAACATAAAACTCATTTTTGGGCTATTTTTGTCAAATAAACAAATGTTGGGTTAAAGGGTGTCATTCACGGTTTTATAAGGACCCAAAGGGTCAAAACAGTTAAAATAGAAGTTTTTATGAATATTATGCTCTTCAAAGGACTAGAAATGTAAATTGTAGCCTATTGGGCCAAATTTTTGGGCTTTTCAGCCCATAGGCCCAAACTTGCGAAAAAATGGGTTTTAAGGGACTGAAATGGTAAATTTCTCAAAACAGTGGGTAAAAAGGTAAATAAATCTATTTCTGGGGTTAAAATGACCCTTTCTGCCAAAAAGGATAAAAAATGCAAAGTTTTTGGATTTTGGGTCAAATTTGTAAAAGTTGCGAAAAGTTTGGACTATAAATCAAAATCTTTTTACTAAAAGGGCTGAAACTGCCAAAAAGTAAACTTTGGGCTGAAAACATTATTTAAATAAGTCTATGGGCCAAAATGTCAAGAAATATAGTTTAAGGACCTAAAATGTCATTTTTTTATAAAAAGGGACTAAAATTGTCATTTTTATTAAAGAACGGTTGATTAGGTCAAACCAATATTTTGTGTCAATTATTTTATTATTAAGATATTTGGGTCAAAAATACCAAATTATAACTTATGAATTTAGAATGAAAAATATACATATATTTTCAAATATCGTTATAAACAATCGACAAACTTCGTGCCTTTGCGATTTAACAATTGAACAATCAAACCTTCCGACAATTATACCATACCTAAAACAAGTAAATATTTAAATTGTTGGGCTTGAAAGATTCTAATCATGTTTATTGGGCCTTCGTGACCCGTTAACATGACTTTTGGGCCTAACAATAATAATACATGTCTATTGGGCCTCCTGCGACCCAATTACATGCTTAAGGGGCCCTCAATGGCTTTTACGTGCTATTGGGCCTCAGTGGCCCATTAGCATTGCTAGTAAGGTCCAAATAAATCATATGCGAAATGGGCCAACGCGTCCTTCGTATACTCAGCAGCCCTAAATAACATACGTAATTAGTAGGACCTCGTAATCCTCTTCTCCTCGTCTGTTAGGCTTACCTTCAATTCAAGTAAACAAAATCAGGTCGTTAATAAAGGGTAATCAAATTCGTTTGGATTAAGTGAGTAATAACGGGTGACACCTTTAAGTGTCGGTCGTAGTCTGTAGTTATAATCAAAGTCTCCTGGAGGCAGAGCGAGAGTTTGTGTATAGATCTATACGGGGGTGACTCCCCCACACCTCAGCTGTTCGCTACAGTTAGACTCGGCCAGTCTAGGGTGACAAAATCTTAAGATCAATTCCGGCGTTCACTAGAATGCCAAGACAGACGAACTAGTCATTATCATGCATGGTTATAACGACTCACATAATAAATCCAATACTATCTGAGTAATCAAGGGAATTCATAATCATTCGTTGTGACGGTATAATAATTCGAAATAACTATATTATATTATCGGAAAACATCGGGTTTTTCGAGGAAATGAACACCATTCACTTGTATTTTCAATAACTATAATGCAAAACTTCTCATTTATACACTCTTTGAAATCATTCATACATAAACCTATGGATCTTCACACTTTAGTATAAACAATTGTCTTTTCAGAAAATATCGGATTTTATGGGTTTTATAAACTACACAAAACATTTTTATATCAACCCTGCTTATGAACTCACCAACATTTCATATGTTGACGTTTTCAAAATAACTTGTATTCTCATGTAACAGATAAGCCGAAGAACAATACCAAGTGTGTTAGGATGTTATGTTTTGAAAACTCTCAAACAATTTATGCTATGGATATGTAATATTTAGACAATGTACTTGATGTGAACAAGGTCAGTTGTAATGTATTAATGCATGGTGATGTTTATGTTATGCTTCATGTATATTCATTGTGATGATATTCAATTTAAGTCACGTGTGCCCTCAGACGTTTCCGCCGTCTGGTTCGGGGGTGTGACAGATGTAATAAAGATAAAAAAAGGCTTATAATGCTCAACATAGGGATAACCGTTGGTTCACAAGTTCATGTCAAGTTTTATTGCTTTGTTAAACATCATGACTTGTGATGAACCTGTAAAATCAAAACACAACCAGTGAAATTAAAACTTACAATGAGTATCAGATCAGTCCAAACACCTACAACCTTCGAGCAAGAAATGTGGGCAGCAACCATGGAGTTCTACACTCTTGTCAACCACCAATCAATTATAGAACTTATGGCATGTTCATTATTATCACAAATCTTTTCCTTCAAGGGAAAAATTGTCCAACAAAGTAACATACCCACACAACACTGTAGAAGCATGTCCTCTTTATTCAAAACCTAAATATCAAAATATCAACCCTAAATAAAATAAATTACCAGCAAAAACACAAAAAAAAACAAAAGAATAGAGAACCCTTGTATAATACCCAAGCGATTTCATGCTTCAAGGAGCCACCAAGGTTTTACTTTGAATGGAGGCTTGGATTTTGATTTTATGTAGATACCGAAAGAAAAAATGGAACCATATCTGAAAAATAACCAAGAAGATTGTTAGTGTTTTGGATCCAATGAAGGAATAAATTCAAGTGAAACACACGCAAAAAAAGTTCATGCTGGAGTTGCCTTTTTTCGATCTGGTCACTGGAGAGAAAAAAACAAACAAATCATTATTCTTGTTGGATGTTAGGTTAATCTTCAAATCAAGACTATAAATCATAAAATTAAACTTGTAAACATATCTAAAAACAAATAACAAAGCATCAAAAAAGGTATTATGCGATGATGATGGAGACAAAGAATGAGAGAGTGAGTATTCACGGTGGTGGCTGTTTAGAGGTGGTGAGAGGTGAAATCATAAGCTGCAAGTGTACACACATTATACACTGGAAATGCATCCTGTTTTATGCTCAGTACTCATGAATCTTTAGATTTCATGACCGAGATTGGTCATATTCACCACAGATTCATGAGTCAAAAATAAAAATAGATTAGGAGAGCACGCGATAGGGGAAATCATATGATGCAAGCTCACACATATGGGATTACATAAAAGCTCACCTGGTGCGGATAATGGCCAAAACGAAGTCGCCAATAAGGGAAGCAGGAGACGCAATGGTTGTGTTTGGTTATCTAGGGTTTAAAAGGGAGAGAAAGGGGTTTACGTTCTTGAATGGAGTAAGAGAAAAGGATGGGAAGGGAGCTTGGCTATGGGCTTTATAACAGGGAGGAACAAAGGGGCGTAGAGTTCATATTTTGAAAATTGAATCACGACATTTAAGGATATTTGCCAACGCATTGGGATCTATAAGGTTTCAAATATTGAATGCATCCGCATACGAGGGAAGAAGATTAGATACGGTGAGGATTATAAGGATCTCATTCTAGTCAAAAAGTATGATTTTTTTAAAATTTAAATCTTCTATATTGGGTAAGATAAGGATGTAGGTTTGAATGTTTCAATATTAATTTTACATTTGTACTTAATGCATTGTATTTTGTACTTTGTTGATAAATGTTTGTACATTCAGCTTAAAAGTTTGAACGTCTTAAATCTATTTTTAGAAATAGTAAGGTTTGTATAATAAGATAGTATATATATATATATATATATATATATATATATATATATATATATATATATATATATATATATATATTTGAATTTTTGAGGTATTTTAATCTATTAGAAATAGATTAATTGGAAAATCAAAAACTTAAAAAACCATATTAAAAGAGAGTATTTTTTTCTGAAATCTTCGAGAAAAGAATGGAATTAAACCAATTCAATTGTAATAAAAACGAAAGAGACGTGTAGTATGGATACTACAACAATGTGGAGAAAATCAAATGTAAGAAGGAAAGAAAGAAAAATGAGCAATGCATTTTTTTTCTTTTAAGTGACAAAGTAGAGAAATAATAAGTAAAGAAAAGGGAATTTGTATTAAAAAGAAGTGGTTGAGAAATTATTGAGGTTTAGAAAAGTAGGTTTTGGTCGAAGTAAAAACTAAATTTCATAAGCATGTGTTGGACACCATACTATAGAAAGTAACAAATATCTGAAGAAAAAAAAAAGATTCTTTGTCATAACGGATCAAAATTGGCGCTGGGTCGGGTCCGGCAAGAACCAATTAAGGACCAGGCCTAGGCGGGAAAGGATAGAGCAATTAAAACCTAAAAAAAACAATTTCTTTTTAGAGTTGGGACCAACCTAATGAAACCCAGAAATATATGTGCACCGAGCAACAATTCAAGGAACCGGACTTCAAATTTTTGCCTATCTTTTTATTTTTTATTTTTTATTTTTTTTTAGATTTTTTTTGGAAACTGCAAATATATATTAATAATGGCCACTCGATTAGCAAGTAACTAAAACGAGGGCAATGTACAAAATACAAAACAAATAAAGGTTTTAATGAAAAGGAGAAATACTCCACTCGATCCAACTACAATTCACCATCGAAGTTCTATATTTAAACCAGGCAAAAGTTTGGGACACCACCTTTGTAGATGAAGGATCGTTTCGAACCCAATTCTTACATGTAGTTTTACACAAAACAAAAAACAATTTATTTCCAAAAATTTATACTCATCTTATAATTGGCTAGTCTCCCAAAACTCATACTTCTTTAATGTGTTTGGCTAGACGTCGTACCCACTCAAGAATTGTTGTACACGATACTACATAAATCAACAAAAAATCTTAAAAATGAAGATTCTTGGTTAAAACGGGTGAAAGGTGGTTTGGGTCGAGTCCTGCTAGGACCAATTAAGATGTACAAGACATAGCAACCGAAACCTAAACAAAAAAAATCTTATTAGTGCTAAAACCAAGATAATTAAACCCAAAAATATGTATGGACCAAACAACATTTCAAAGAATTGGACTTTAAATTTTTTACTATCTTTTTTTAGAAGAATTCTCGTTTTGACCTTAATTATGACATATTTTTAACACAAAACAAAACAATTTAATTTTAAATAAGAATACACACCCTTTTGATTTAAAGATGATTCAATTTAAACAAAATGTTGTAAAACATTTTATTTAACATCAAAAATCAATAAAATTTGGTAGTCTTCCAAAAATCGCACTTATTTAATGTCTTTGTCTAGACGGCTTACCCACTCAATAGGTGTAATCCAGAAGGTCAAAATGGACTTCATCAATCATGCTTGAAAATCCCGTAAAGTGCCTTCAAACAGTGACCGTTGACCTTTAAAGTTTACCCGTTTAAAGGCAATAAATTTCAATCACTCCATTATCAAAAACATTTGACACCACAAAAAACGTTAAATGAAAATCATAATGTAAAACATGTTGTCCTAGAAATGAAGTTCTTTCATGTAATTGATTAGTCATTAGAAGTGTTGACCTTCACTTTGTAAATCCTCATGTTCTCATAGGAACCGTTCATCAACTAATCCAATTATTGAAGTAACTTTTTATAGGCATTCCCACTTCAGCAACATCCATGTTGCATTGATTCACCACCCAAAATGGATGGTTATCTAGTTCATCGGAAAAGGAACATGGCTTCCTAAACACAAACCGAAAAGAGGACATGCCAATGGGAGTTTTGTAGACGATTTGGTAGACCTACAAGGCATCATCCAACCTTGTTCGCCAATACTACTAATTTCTTAGATTCACATTTTCCAAGGATCGACTTGATTTCTTGGCTTGAAACGTTGGCTTGTCCGTTTGTTTGAGGACGATAGGTAGTGTATCTCTACTTGATTACATTATATTTCATCATCAAACCTTTCGTCATATTTTTGCAAAAATGAGTACGTTTATCATTTATTAAAGCCCCAAGCACAACAAATATATAGGAAATATTAAAGTTTAGTAAATTGATGAACGTTTTTTCCTTATCCGACCTTTTAGTAAACTCGTGATAAAACTGAAAAATTGATTGATTCTCTCATCGGAGTACATATTTGTTGAATTTCTATTTAAAATTTAGTTTCAAAAATAAGAGATTTAGCAATAGAAGACTTTGATATTTGAACAACATAAAACAAGTTTCTAACCAACCATGGATCTTCTTGGAAAATTGGAAAGAAAACAAAAATCAAAGAAGAAGATGAAAAAAGAACAACCTTTGTAGTTCTTTGGGTCCTCTTGGGAGGCTTGGAAGTTTATGGAGAA
Organism: Lactuca virosa; assembly: GCF_052849685.1. Lineage (NCBI taxonomy): Eukaryota > Viridiplantae > Streptophyta > Magnoliopsida > Asterales > Asteraceae > Lactuca > Lactuca virosa. The sequence goes on along the minus strand of NC_136427.1, from coordinate 124,464,625 downwards.
TGTGGAACCTTTGAGACACCAACAACTTTTCAACTTGATGTAGGATGTTAGTCCTTTTGATGAGCTCTTAAGCTTGTAAATAAAATACCCAAGTATTCTATCCAAGAGAGAAAAAGATATGCAAGTAACTTCTTCATGAGATGAACCAAAATGAAAGAGAATGCATCTCCCATGAAACTTATGGTTTTGGTACCAAAAAAAGAACAAAATGAGAGCCTCATGAAGCTAGTCTTTAAAGCATGAAGAAAAATCCATAAGTCCTTAACTATTTAGCACTTTATGACTTTAGACAATCTTGTTGGGAAGAGTTGAAAAGGCAAATGATAAGACAACTTTGTTCTATAGGAGATTTGGCCCAAGTAGAACATGAATTCAGTCAATTAAGCATTAGAAAGTCTAGTCTTGATTTCTACACCATACGCTTTGAAGACCTAGCCACGGTATGATTAGAACTGATTAGCTCGGAGATCAAGAAAATCAGTGCATATCTCCAAGGACTAGCACCTAAATTCAGGAAGCAGATACAAGCATACAAGCCCCACACATTCGAGGAAACTAAGCAGCTAGTGTTCCACTTTAGGGAAACCAAAGTCCTAGATTGCATGATTAAGGACAAGGAAATTGAAGAAAATGGGGAAAAATAAAAAAGGAAGGACCAAGCCGACCCTTGTACAAGAAAAATGAGGAAAGGAAGCCTCCAATGGTTGTTTCCCAAAAAGGATACATGGGAAGATTTCCCTGGTGCAGTAAGTGTGGACTGCACCACTTAGGTAGTTGTGAAGATTTTAAGTGCAAAGAGTGCAGAAAAGTAGGACATATTGCAGATGCCTGCAAGAGCCAACTAATCCAGTAAAGGAATACCAAAAAATAATAAGAATAGGAATGTGAGGGAAATGAAACCCCACAAAAATTGTAACACCCCGACTCCCAGGTATAATTTTCAAAAGCTTTATATTCATTTTCTTGAGGGAACTCGACGAGTTGGAGGCCCCAACTCATCGTGTCGAACCTAGTTGGTCCGCGTGGTTTATGATTCCTACTCGACGAGTCGGAGGACCCCGACTCGACGAGTAGAGTCTGTGCATGGAAACCCTAATTATTAGGGTTTGCACCCTATTTAAAGGACCTTAAGTCCTTTCCTACAACCCCTTACCACCTCTTGACGGCCAATAGAAACCCTAATCAGTCTAGATCTTGTTCTTGAGTGTTTGTGAGATTTAAAGAGTGCTTTTGGTGCATTTTGTGAAGAAGAGTTGAAATCTAAGGAGCTTGGAGCAAAGAGGAGCTTGTGGATCTGACTCTACTTCATCTTGGCATCATCTGGAAGGTAACAAGTCGTTACCTTGGCTTATCTTTAGCTAGATCTATTAATGTATAGGTTTAGAGCGATTTTTAGCATATTTGTGAGTCAATTCGGGTATTGGGCATTGTCTGAAGTTGTAACTTCAGATCTAGACTCCTCTTGGTCCCTCTAGCTATAAAGTTATCAAATTTAGCAAGCATTGGTCCTTCTCTTTGGGTTAAACCTTTCCCTTAGCTTGGTTTTGGCATTTAGGACCATGCATGTACGTAAAGTTTGCAACTTTACGTGGAAACCATGCCCTAGGAGGTTAGATCTGCAATATGGAGCTTTGGGGTAGCTTAAAAACATCTGGATGAGAAATGGACTGAAGGGACTCGACGGGTCGCATAGCCGACTCGACGAGTCGGATAAAGATTGCCTGTATTGGTTCTGCATGAACTCGGCGAGTCAGTAAGAAGACTCGACGAGTCAGTTAGGGTTTTCCCAACATTTGGACACGCACGGACTCGACGAGTTGGTTGGAAACTCGGTGAGTCAATTAGGGTTTTTATGATTTCCTGAGTTCTTAAGGAACTCGACGAGTTGCTAGCTGCACTCGACGAGTCGGGTCAACATGGACTGTTGACTTTGACTGTTGAATTTGACTTTGACCAAGGGTTGACCAGTTGGACTTTTGAGGGTATTTTGGTAATTTGGGATTTTGATGGACTTGGTCCTATGGTGGTTATAGGTGGTGGAGTTCGTGACTGTGATTCGGAAGTTTGATCTTATCACTACAATTCGACATCGTGAGGTGAGTTCTTCTTGTTGGATTAGGTGTCTAAGCCCATAACTATAATTGGTATGTACTTGACCCGATAATAACATGGTCCATTTGGGCTGTAACACTCTGGAACAATTTGATAGGATGGATACTTGAGAAAGAGGTTATTGTGGTTTATTAATATATTATAAGTATAATATATTAATTGATGAATCACATTATTTAATTAGTATTGATCAAGAATTAATTTGGTATTAATTTAGTGATCAAAAGAAACTAATTAAAGTTAAAGGGACTGATTAGGTAAATCGGTAATATTTCTAGTTGGACTCATGAATCATATTGACTAGGGTTGGACTAAACTTACATGGAAGTCCATGAAAGGTTTAGCCCAAAAGGCTTATGTAATATGAAGAGTCATTAGGGTTTGCATGGTTGTAATCCTAAGCTATAAAAGAAGACCCTAACACCTAAAATCGGTTACACTCATGCACACTATTTGTTGCTAGCCGATTTTGAGCTCCCAAGCCTCTCTCTCAAGTCCATTCTCTTGTTCTTGGTTTGTTATAAGACATTTGAGACATCACACTTGAGGTGCTAGGCTCCTAAAGGTCAAAGACAAGCAGGCTACTACACAAGGTACTATTCTAACTGTTTTTATGATTTAAATGTTAGATTGCATGCTAGTTTAGGCTTTATGCTTTGGAAAAACAATGTTGCATGTATAATTAGAGAAAACTTAGATCCAAAGCATTAGGGTTGTATGTGCACCATATGTCAAATTTGAAACTATCTTCAATATGAATCAAATTAGGTCAAATTGGTAAATGATCATCATATCATAATTGAACTAGTTAATTTGATCCATATGTGTTCTTGAAAAAGTTCCACAACTTGTCCTCAAGTTATGGAATATGAAAAGTCTTCATTTATGAAACCATTAACTAATGTAAGTTATAGAATTCAAAGAGTCTTGAAAGATTTCATAACTTGTCCTCAAGTTTGGAATTGGAAAGGTCTCATTCATGCAATATAAAAGTCCATAAGTTATGAATTTCATAAGTCTTGACAAGTTACAAGACTTGCCCTCAAGTTTTAGAACTTGAAAAGTTACATTAATGAAACTTTAATTCCAAACCCTAGAATTTTAAAAGTATAAAATTCAACTCTTATACTATTATAATATTAAAGTTTAATACTTATATATATATATATATATATATATATATATATATATATATATATATATATATATATATATATATATATATATGTATGTAGGCCTCATTCACGAACTTGAAGGGCATAATCGAGATTTAAACATGCCATTGAAACAGTTCAATGAATCTCAAAAGAATCTAGGAATTTCAATTCATTTAAAATTTAATAATCAATTTCATTTTTCATGGTGGAAATTGGTAAATCGTCATTTACGTACCTTCAAATATTTTGCAATTGGATTATGGCATCCCTCTTCCGAATTGTAAAATACTGTGTTGGGTCCTAGCCTTAATATCTCATTTTGGGTGTTATATTAAGGATCCTTATCTAATCTAAACTTTGTCTTTCTTTTCAGATGTCTTCCAACACTGCTTCAAACTCAACTGCTTCTGGCTCTTTCTCCCTCATGAACCTACGTGGGAGGGTCATCTTCGATGGATCGAACTTCAATGATTGGATTCGAAACATCACAATGGCTATTTGTTATGAGGAGAAAGAATATGTCCTAGATAAAGAGCTTAAGGAGATTGATGAATCTACCACTACTCCCGAACAGATTGCTGAGTTCAAGACCCATGAAAGGGACGCAACAAAGGTGTCGTGTATTATGATTGCTACCATGACTTCTGAGCTTCAAAAGTCCTATGAGGACTTTTGGTCTTATGAAATACACCAGGATTTGATGGAATGGTACCATCAAAGTGCTCGGCAAGAGAGGTATGAAATCATAGCCTCCATGATTACTACTAAAATGAAGGATGGAGAGTCTATCACGACCCACTTGCAAAAGATGCAAAGGTTTGTGGACCGCTTGCTAAAGTTGAATGTCAATTTCGATGAAGAATTGGCAATTGACATTATCCTACACTCTTTACCTCCTTGTTATGATCAGTTTCGTATGACTTATCATATGAACAAGGAGGAGGTGACTCTAAGCAAGCTTCAAGGTCTTTTAAGGACTGCTGAAAGTAGTCTTAAAGGAAAATCTGTTATTTCTACTCCTACTGCTACTGCCCCTGTCCTGGCAATTGGACATGGAAAGGGAAAGAAGAGGAAGACTCCTTCCAAGAGTCACAATGGAATGTCCCATGTTGGATCCTCTTCTAGTGGGACCAAAGTTGGTTCTAACACAACTGCTTCCAATCCAAAGGAAGCGGAGTGCTTCCATTGTCATGATAAAGGGCACTGGAAGCGAAGCTTCCCCAAATACTTGCAGGACATAAAGGATGGGAAGATCAAACCCTCCTTCACAGGTATTTATACTATTTTGTCTAATAACTCGTCACGTGCTAATTCTTGGGTCCTTGATACAGGATGTGGCTTACATATTTGTTCTGATTTGCAGGGTCTAAAAAGAAGTAGGGATGTGGAGCACGGGAAGATGAACTTAATCATGGGGAATAGGGGAAAGTCGCATGTCACCAAGATTGGAGTTTATTCTTTATTGCTTAGTAATAGACGTACTAATCTAAGATAATTATAAGATGGTCCTTACTAGTTATTTGAACATTCGCGTAGTGCATACCAGTTATATGTAACCAAGGCAGGATAGACCTTCAAATAAGTGACCCTAACTCTAAATCCACAACCAAACAAGGAACAAGAAGTACGGCAAAGGTCACAGATTCTAAGTCTATGACGCCCTAGTCCCATATAACCTTAGTGTATCCACCCAACAACTATTGTCATACTAATAAAGACTTCTTTAGTTCGCACATAACTAATTATAGTAACACAAAATACTCCTGTAGTATTTTAGGTTTATGTTCTGTTCTAATGTTTACATTGTAGTAGTGTTGGTAAGTTTTTAGACTTGTTGCAACACTACAACCATTCTTAGGCACATGCTAGTCACTCCTCGGAAAATATAGTTGATCAGGCTATATCCCCCTAGATTTGACTATATGTCTCTAAGCCTAATTGTTTTGTTCAACAATCGTAATACTTTTGTTATGTTCTAGTATGACACTTTCCTCTAGTGTGAATGCAGGTATGTATACTTAGGTAAATATTTTTACTATTTAGAAGTATAAACTCTTAGTCAGAGTGTTTTAATCCTGATGCGTTTATAGTTTGTATATCTTTTATGGGTTGATATACTTGATTCACTATAAACAATGCTCTGATACCAATCTGTCACACCGCAAAACCGGAACGGCGGAAACGTTCTGGGGCGGAGGACGTCATGTATAGTATCATAACAATGCATAATAGTAAAGACAAGCAACAACATCCATTGCATTAATATAATAGTTAAGTACAAGTGTGTTCTTTTGTGAGTTTAAATGACACCAAAAATGTACAATCAAAATAAAGACGAGTCTTGGATCCACTTCGTCCTCCAAAAGCTGCATGGGTATACCTGTCTTACTGGTTCCCTGAGAATACAAGTTATTTTGAAAGGGAGTATCAGCATAAAATGCTGGTGAGTTCATAAGTATTTAGTGTCATTGATATTGTAAAATGTTTGTAACAATGTAGTATAGATATTCGTAGCTGTTTGTAAATGTTTGAACACTCTAGAAAATCCTATATTTTCTACTGAAATGTAGTCTTCTACCAAGACCCGACTATTTGTATGTTTGTTCCTTTGAAAAAGGCAGAGAGTTTTTCCCAGTGCAACTATCATTATAAAAATATAATTTAAACCATCATTTAAGTGAGATGATTTTAAAGTAAATGTAATAGGGGAAATAATGTTTTACCTCAGCAGTGTCATTGCTGACTATAAAGTGATAAAAATGCAGACTCCAGGTGGTATTAAATGTACAATACACCTCGGGGAGCCTGTTTGCCTTTAATTCTTAGTCGGTTAATTAAAGGTTTGAATGTGAACTCGTATGTAACCATGCTAATCGACGACTGAATAACTAACGACCCTCCGGTGTCATATGTAGTGAGGTGACATTTTGTCACCCCTTGGCCTCATCGGCTGGGACTGTTGTGACATCCCCTAATTTCTCGGCCAAAAAAGACCGATTTCGTTTATGCTTTTTAAAATAAAATCAGAGTAATCCTTTTAAAAGGTGTTGCGGAATTTGTTCCCATAAAAACATGATAATTATATTATCAAATCATTTCTGAAGAAATGTATTTTATTCACATAAACCATTGGGATGTCATCGTCAATATAGAAACATAAGCATAAACAGAACTTACACTCACTTACACTAGTGATCTACATCTCTTTTAATCTCTCAGTGTAAAGTAACTTCGTATCGATACCTGTGATACAACAATGTAGTGTTGTATCGAGAAGTAGTATGTCACATTTTGGTTATCATATTCAATGTTTGTATAGTATATCATAGTGTAGTAATGTTTTCACTGTACTAGTGTATAGTATATCCTCTTGTATAGTGTATAGCGTGTTCTATGTCTCATTATATTACGTGTGTAGTAACTTGTAAATGTGATGACTCTTGTATGTGTCGTTGTATTAGTAATAGTGAGTAGTAATCTCTTAAACTATACCTATTATAGTTTACTGGTAATGTTGTTTGAATGGGTTTGTTACTCAGAGGTACTGACTTGAAATAAAAGCCTTTATATCTAAACACATATATATGATATATAACTAAGGTTTCAATGACCCTCGGACAAATAACATAATACTCTAAGTCCACAACCAAACAAGGAACAGGAAATAAAGTGAGCTATCAGTCCTAAGCCCTTCAAATCTTACTTATATAAATATATCTGTTGAGATATGAGTTTGATAATATTGAAGTTTAAAAGAGTTTGAATAAGGATTTAGTATTTAAAAGAGTTTGATAAAATGTTTTGAAGTGTTTGAAATCCATAAGTCTGATAACAACTTGAAAGTAATAGAAAATCTTTCCGTTTGTTCTAGTTATTAATCACTTGTGATTAATGGAATAACTAGGATGTTTCAACTTGTATTCTCCCCCATAAAAGCATTTAAATTCATTTCAAAGGTTAATTAAGGGGTATGAACTCACCTGTAGTGAGTAACTCGAATGGAAGATCGATATAGGATTGTTGGGTGTCAAATGGAGTCTCGAGCACAAACGAATCCTATTTAACATATAATTACACATATATGAATACATTAATGTATATAACCACTAATGGTGCTAGGGACATGCCGTAAGGACATAAAAACACCTAGAATTAAGTGTTACCAACTCATATGGTTGCACATAAGGGGTGTATGGCCCTATATTGGAGTGTAAGGCCACAAAAGGATGGGTTTTGTGCGTGTGCGGCCAGAGTGTGCGGCCAAGCCTGTGTGCGGCCGTACACTCACTATGAAGTGTGTCAAAAACGTGTTTCCAAGACTTAGGAATGTTCTAGTGAAGGTGTTTTGACCATTTCTTAGCCGGAATGGGATTTTTTGTTGCTATTTTGGACCCTTAAAAGGGTGTGTGCGGTTGCACATAGCGTGTGCGGCCAGGTGTGTGCGGCCAGGCCTGTGTGCGGCCGTACACTCCCATACAAATGTGTCCAAATCGATTTTCCAAGGCTTTGTGATGATCCTAAGAAGGTGTTTTGGCCGATGCTATGCTTGGATGAGTGTTTAAGTCCATTTTAGGACCAAAAGATGTGTGTGCGGTCACACATGATGTGTGTGCGGCCGTACACACATGAAGATCATCTAGAATGATGATTTCATGGATCAAACTCGAGGAAAAGGCTTTCTAATGTGTTGTAGTAACGATCTAAGGATGTTTACTTACTTGTATTGTCGAATGGAGAAGAAAACTTGAAGGACTCTTGAGAGAAAATATTCCAACTTTGAAGGAGTGGGAAAAGGGTGTAAGGTTGACTTAGGGTCCTTTATATAGGCTGGGGTGTGAGGCTAGGAGGGTGTGCGGTCGGCTGTGTGCGGCTGGGTGGCCGCACACTCGGGTGTGCGGCCGCACACACCTTGCTTGGTGTGTTTGGCCCGATTTTGTGATGCTACACACATTCTAACCCTTCCTAAGACTCATATCTTGATTATACTAAGCCTAATGTACTTATATAGACCCAAAACTTCATTATAACATAGCAAAAACGAGGCTAACTTTGATAAAATGAAAAATGCATAAGTTAGAAATTTCGGGTTGTCACATCATCCCCCCGTTAGAGAGAATTTCGTCCCGAAATTAGAGTTCAAACAGCTAAGTTAATACAAATAACTAAGTAAAAAGATGAAGATATTTAAGTTTCATTTGATCCTCGCGCTCCCAAGTGAATTCGGGTCCTCGCTTGGCATTCCAGCGAACCTTCACGATCGGGATACGACTTTGCTTGGTTCGCTTAACCTCTCAGTCCATGATCTCTACAGGTTCTTCCACGAAGTTGAGGCTCTCGTTGATCTCGATTTCGTCGAGTGGGATTACAAGAGTCTCATTGGATAGGCACTTTTTCAAGTTCGAGACGTGGAAAATAGGATGTACGTTACTAAGCTCGTGGGGTAGGTTGAGTTTGTAAGCTACAGGGCCGATTCTAGCGAGAATCTCGAAAGGCCCTATGTGTCTTGGATTTAGCTTTCCACACTTTCCGAAGCGTATCAAGCCCTTCCAGGGTGAGACTTTCAAAAGGACTCGGTCCCCCACCTGGAATTCCAAAGGTTTCCTTCGTTTGTCTGCGTAGCTTTTCTGTCGGTCTCTGGAGGCTTTCAGTCGTTCCCGAATCTGAATGATCTTTTCTGTCGTTTCTCGAATGATCTCCGGATCCGTGAGAGTGCTGTCAGGAACTCGTCCTTTAGCTAACTGGGTGTCACCCACCTCAGCCCAGCACAGAGGGGATCTGCCCTTCCGGCCATAGATGGCTTCAAATGGAGCAGCCTTTATGCTTGTGTGATAACTGTTGTTGTAGGAAAACTCGACAAGGGGTAAATGAGTATCCCATGCCTTCCCAAAATCTATCACACAGGCTCGTAACATATCCTCCAAGGTTTGGATAGTTCTCTCACTTTGTCCGTCGGTCTGTGGATGGTAGGCTGTACTCATATCCAGCCTCGTTCCTAAGGAGTTTTGTAGTGACTGCCAGAACCTAGAGGTGAATCTACTATCTCTATCGCAGATAATTGATATAGGAACACCATGCAGTCGTACTATCTCCCGAATGTATGTCCTTGTGAGCTTCTCCATCTTGTCCGTTTCTTTGATGGGTAGGAAGTGCGCGGACTTGGTTAATCTGTCGACGATGACCCAAATGGTATCTAGTCCACCCATTGTCTTGGGTAACTTGGTTATGAAGTCCATTGTAATCCGCTCCCACTTCCATTCTGGTATGTCTGGTTGCTGTAGTAGACCAGAGGGTTTCTGGTATTCGACCTTGACCTTGGCGCAAGTAAGGCATTTACTCACGAAGGTAGCAATTTCTGCTTTCATGTTAGGCCACCAGTATAACTTCTTAAGATCCAGATACATCTTATCTGAACCCGGGTAGACGGAATATCGAGTGTTGTGCGCTTCTTTCATGACCAAGTCTCTGAAGCCACCGTGCTTCGGTGTGCAGATCCGGTCCATGAGATACAAAGCTCCGCCACCCTTGACTTCCAAGTTCTTATCCATTCCTCGCAAAGATTCACCTGCCACATTTTCAGGTTTTAAGGCTTCAAGCTGAGCTTCCTTAATTTGTGTGGACAAATGCGATTGGATAGTCACGGTTAACGACTTGACTCTTCGACCAGAATATTATTTCCGACTTAGGGCATCTGCTACTACGTTGGCTTTACCCGGATGATAACAAATTTCGCATTCGTATTCATTGAGTAGTTCGACCCACCGTCGTTGTCTCATATTGAGCTCTTTCTGGTTGAATATGTGTTGTAGGCTCTTGTGGTCTGTAAAGATAGTGATTTTCGTACCATACAGGTAGTGTCTCCAGATCTTCAGGGCAAACACAACTGCTCCTAATTCGAGATCGTGTATGGTGTAGTTGACCTCGTGTGTCTTCAGCTGCCTTGAGGCATAGGCGATGACTTTACCTCGTTGCATCAGAACACATCCGAGCCCTTGGTTGGATGCATCGCAGTATACTACGAAGTCTTCTATCCCTTCGGGGAGGGATAGTATCGGTGCGGTGCATAAGGCTCGCTTCAGCGTTTGAAATGCCGTCTCCTGTTTCTCTTTTCAGTCAAAGGTCACACCCTTCTGGGTCAGTGTCGTAAGAGGTTTTGCAATTCGCGAGAAGTTCTGTATGAAAAATCGGCGATAGTAGCCAGCGAGGCCTAGAAATTGACGAATTTCTGTAGGCGACTTCGGTGCTGACCAGTTCTCGATGGCTTTAATTTTGGAAGGGTCCATGTGGATTCCTTCTTCGCTAACCACGTGACCTAAGAATTCGACTCTGCGGATCCAAAATTCGCATTTAGAGAACTTCGCATAGAGCTTCTCCGATCGTAGGGTTCCTAGGACTTGTCGTAGATGATCGCTATGTTCCTCCTTACTTCGGGAGTAGATAAGTATGTCATCGATGAAAACGATGATGAACTGATCCAAGTAAGGATGGCATACCCTATTCATTAAGTCCATGAATACTGCGGGTGCATTAGTCAATCCGAATGGCATCACTACGAACTCGTAGTGTCCGTAACGAGTTCGGAAGGCTGTCTTCGGAACATCCTCCTCAAGTACTCGTAACTGGTGATACCCGGATCTCAGATCAATCTTGGAAAAGTAGCTCGCCCCCTGCAGCTGGTTGAATAGATCGTCTATGCAAGGTAGAGGGTAACGATTCTTGACTGTAAGCTTGTTGAGTTCTCTATAGTCGATGCACATACGGAACGATCCGTCTTTGTTCTTGACGAACAAGACCAGAGCTCCCCAGGGTGAGAAGCTTGGTCTTATAAAGCCCTTGTTGAGTAGTTCGTTAAGTTGACCGGTCAGTTCTTGCATCTCTGCAGGTGCTAGACGATAGGGCGATTTGGCTACGGGGGTAGCCCCTGGAACTAAGTCGATCCTGAATTCGACTTGACGTTGGGGAGGTAAACCCGGTAGTTCTTTTGGGAAGACGTCGGGGAAGTCGCGTACTACGGGGAGGTCTTTTAGGTCTTTTGTTTTCTGGTTCACATCGACCACGTGTGCAAGGAATGCACACATTCCTTACGCAAGTACTTCTGGGCTTGAATACTTGAGATGATACGAAAGTTCGTATTGGGCTTGTCTCCGTAGACCAACAAGGTTTCGTTATTCGGTAGGTTTAGGCGGACTGCTTTCTCGAAACACAAGATGTCGGCGCGATAAAGACTCAACCAGTCCATGCCTACAATGTCGTCGAAACTCTTGATAGCCACGAGTATGAGGTCGATTAGGAATGAATGATTATCTAGTGTGAAGGTACAACCTATGTAAATTTCGTTAGAATTCTCTGTCTTTCCGTTAGCCATTTCTACGACGAGGGTTTCTTTTAGCGCTTGCGGTGCTTGATTAAGTAAGTGTTTAAATTTTTGGTTTACGAAGCTCCTCTCTGCCCCACAATCAAATAAGACATATGCATAAGAATTATCGAGGAGAAACGTACCCGTGACTACTGTGGGGTCTGCCACGGCTTCACTGTGGCCAATAGCAAGTAGTTTTCCTGCTCCTCCCGCATTCCCAGCTTTCGGACAGTTTCTTTTGAAGTGCCCTGTCTCGCCACACCCGTAGCAGGCCTGGCTTACTCCTGTACCGGGGACCTGGGTGATGGGTTTGGGTGGTGTTCTGCAAAACCGCACAGTATGGCCCTTCCGATTACAGTTGGTGCAGTGCATTTCCCGGCAGGGGCCGTTATGATGGAAATTGCACTTGGTGCACTTGGGTAGGGTCCCTGCATATGGATTGGCGGGTACAGGGGCAACAGGAGTTGTGGCAGCATGGACAACCACAGTCTGTTGATTCTTAGAAGAGGGTTGAGCTGATTTGCCCTTCTTTCGGTCCCAATGCTTTCTCTTGTTGTCGGCCGCTTTGGTTGGTGCTGAGACAGCGGTTGTAGTTGTCGTTGGAGGAGAAGGAACCTCGTGATTGATGAGCCTTTGGGCCAATTCCTTGGCACTATCAAAGGTCGCAGGGTTCGATGCTAGAACGTTCCCTCGATACGGGGGCACCAAACCCCAGATGTATCTTTCGATTTTCTTGCTTCCGGTGGGGACCATGTTGGGACATAGAGTCACCAGGTCGTTGAATCTGGCCGTATAAGCCACTATGTCGGAACCCTTCATCTTGAGATTCCACAGTTCTTCTTCGAGTTTCTGAACTTCGCCCCTCGGGCAGTACTCCTTTGCCGTTAGCTGCTACTAGTGAGAGTGATTTGACATGGCCATTCCACCATGTCAGGGCCCTTTCGGTGAAGGTGCAAGCAGCGAACTTTATCTTGGTTCCTTCAGGGCAAGAGCACATCTCAAAGATTGCTTCTGTTCTCTCGATCCATTGGGACAGCGCAATAATCCCTCCGGTTCCGTTGAAGTACGTTGGTTTGCAGCTGATGAAGTCTTTATAGGTACACTCCCGTGTACGTGATTGGATTTCACCATGGCTCGAGTTGGTGCCCGTTCCAGCTCCACTAACACCACCAGAATTCACTTGAGCCAAGGTTGCGGTCACAGCTGCGGTCACAGCTGCCTGAAACATCACTGCATCGAACTGCGGAGGGGGTGGTGGTGGTGGAGTTTGATTTACAGGTCTGCCCCTGGTCGGACGCTTGCGAGGCGGCATCTTTTACTAGAAATTTACAGAGATGATGATAATAGTAAGAATCAATTGTAAGTATGATGAGATTGTTTCATGGACTAAATCGCCATAGTCCAACCACCAGATAGAGACATAACAATAGAGTAGGGAAACACAAAGGTAAAGACTTTCCAATAGATTAGATAACTGTCAATGTTACTGATATTAATGATGTAAATGAGTTCGGGAAAAATGACCTATCAATAGGTCTTACATCAAACCATAAGGGAAAATGTTGACAGCTTAGAAATCCTAGTTAAAGTACTTGAAAGATAGGAATATTTTACAGACTAGTGCTACACAGGCACAGAAAAGAAAGGCTATTCCTTAACCCAAAAGAAAAGACGAGTCGACATCTTCTACCGGCGACGGGTATCCCTCTGGCGAACCCTCAGCTCTACCAGCTGACATACAACTTCTTGAAGTTGTCGCTCATGCGCCCTCTGACGCACTCGGAGTTCTATGAATTCAGCCTGGGATGCAGTTATCTGTTGCTGCAGAGCCTCATTGGTTCTCCTAGTCCTTTCTATAGCCTCTTCGAGTTGGCGAATGCGGACCGTGTTAATTCCAGAGTTGGCATCTACTTCCATCACTCGGTCGATGGCTGCTCGACCTTGCTCTACATTCCGAGCAATCCTGTGGACCATAATGGGCAGGACTCGGTCAGTTGAGCCTCCCTCGCTTATGTTGTAAAAACTTCGGTCTCCGTTGAAGGGTAAGGGCTGACCCTGCTCATCACTCCAACGGTTCAAGGTTGTCGCCCACAAGGGAGTGGGGCCTTGAAATGCTCGTCGGGGGTTGAGGTTTGGGACCTGACCTTCTTGGGGTAGGTTGTTGACTTCTGGCTCGGAGTTAGATCCATCCGAAAAACCTTCTGCGAGGTGGTCGTCCAAAGGGATTGGATGATCCTCTTCTGGCTCATCATCGAGCCACCCACCATTGCCTTGGTTGGGGAAATACGGATCGCCGGAGAGATGGAAGCCATCCATTCTATCTACGTGAGAAAAGGGGGTATAAGAATCTTATAATAATAATAGACGTACTAATCTAAGATAATTATAAGATGGTCCTTACTAGTTATTTCAACATTCGCGTAGTGCATACCAGTTATATGTAACCAAGGCAGGATAAACCTTCAAATAAGTGACCCTAACTCTAAATCCACAACCAAACAAGAAACAGGAAGTACGGCAAAGGTCACAGATTCTAAGTCTATGACGCCCTAGTCCCATATAACCTTAGTGTATCCACCCAACAACTATTGTCATACTAATAAATACTTCTTTAGTTCGCACATAGGTAATTATAGTAACACAAAATACTCCTGTAGTATTTTAGGTTTATGTTCTGTTCTAATGTTTCCATTGTAGCAGTGTTGGTAAGTTTTTAGACTTGTTGCAACACTACAACCATTCTTAGGCACATGCTAGTCACTCCTCGGAAAATATAGTTGATCAGGCTATATCCCCCTAGATTTGACTATATGTCTCTAAGCCTAATTGTTTTGTTCAACAATCGTAATACTTTTGTTATGTTCTAGTATGACACTTTCCTCTAGTGTGAATGCAGGTATGTATACTTAGGTAAATATTTTTACTATTTAGAAGTATAAACTCTTAGTCAGAGTGTTTTAATCCTGATGCGTTTATAGTTTGTATATCTTTTATGGGTTGATATACTTGATTCACTATAAACAATGCTCTGATACCAATCTGTCACACCCTAAAACCGGAACGGCGGAAACGTTCTGGGGCGGAGGACGTCATGTACAGTATCATAACAATGCATAATAGTAAAGACAAGCAACAACATCCATTGCATTAATATAATAGTTAAGTACAAGTGTGTTCTTTTGTGAGTTTAAATGACACCAAAAATGTACAATCAAAATAAAGACGAGTCTTGGATCCACTTCGTCCTCCAAAAGCTGCATGGGTATACCTGTCTTACTGGTTCCCTGAGAATACAAGTTATTTTGAAAGGGAGTATCAGCATAAAATGCTGGTGAGTTCATAAGTATTTAGTGTCATTGATATTGTAAAATGTTTGTAACAATGTAGTATAGATATTCGTAGCTGTTTGTAAATGTTTGAACACTCTAGAAAATCCTATATTTTCTACTGAAATGTAGTCTTCTACCAAGACCCGACTATTTGTATGTTTGTTCCTTTGAAAAAGGCAGAGAGTTTTTCCCAGTGCAACTATCATTATAAAAATATAATTTAAACCATCATTTAAGTGAGATGATTTTAAAGTAAATGTAATAGGGGAAATAATGTTTTACCTCAGCAGTGTCATTGCTGACTATAAAGTGATAAAAATGCAGACTCCAGGTGGTATTAAATGTACAATACACCTCGGGGAGCCTGTTTGCCTTTAATTCTTAGTCGGTTAATTAAAGGTTTGAATGTGAACTCGTATGTAACCATGCTAATCGACGACTGAATAACCGACGACCCTCCGGTGTCATATGTAGTGAGGTGACATTTTGTCACCCCTTCGCCTCATCGGCTGGGACTGTTGTGACATCCCCTAATTTCTCGGCCAGAAAAGACCGATTTCGTTTATGCTTTTTAAAATAAAATCAGAGTAATCCTTTTAAAAGGTGTTGCGGAATTTGTTCCCATAAAACATGATAATTATATTATCAAATCATTTATGAAGAAATGTATTTTATTCACTTAAACCATTGGGATGTCATCGTCAATATAGAAACATAAGCATAAACAGAACTTACACTCACTTACACTAGTGATCTACATCTCTTTTAATCTCTCAGTGTAAAGTAACTTCGTATCGATACCTGTGATACAAACAAACTGAGTGGGTCAGGCTTGGGAGCCTGGTGAGCATATAGGTTTTCAACCCACAATAAATAATTTATTATGCTTAAACATCAAACAATCAACCTAATTACCCAATCCCCATTATCTTATTTATTTCTTAAGGATTTACCCTAAGAATCAAATCTCACTCCTTCCTAAGGATTCATCCTAAGGAATAGGCACGAAGTCCATCGCTGCCCAAGGTTCATACAACAGGCACTACGTCACATAGTCGCCGGGTTTATACAATAGGCACTACGTCTCATAGTCGCCAGGGTTTATACAATAGGCACTACGTCTCATAGTCGCCAGGGTTTATACAATAGGCACTATGTCTCATAGTCGCCAGGGTTTATACAATAAGCACGAAGTCACATCATCGCCAAGATTTATACAACAAACACTAAGTCCATAGCTGCCAACATACTAAATCCGTAGCTACCAACGTACATCTATATTGTACAAAATTCATAGCTACCAACATACATCTATACTGTACTTCTATCCCTCATACTTTATCTACCCATGTTTTACCCAACATATTCGAAGATAAAATATATATACATTTTAAATCATTTTAAACATATATAAAACATTCATTCAACACCCATCTCGAATAAACAAACAACATATATACACATAGCACGTATTTTATATAAAATACTTCATATCTATGTGTAAGATGAAAGTGACTACACACTCACCTGATTTAATGAAAATCGGGCAGCAATTCGTTTCCTAAAACGATCGTTTCTAATAAAACCGAGAGTTTTATTGAGAAACCGGGCTCTGCGAAAGGTCGGGCTTCAAAATCGAAAAGATAAATTTTTCAGGCTTCTCGGGAATCTCGGGGCGTGTTTCGGGCTTTGGAATAAGTACCGGGGCTTCGGGGGATGTCGAGATAGTAAAAATATGGAAAAAGGGGTCAAAAATGGCAAAATCTCAAAAGTAACCGGGAGGGTTCGCATGACCCTTCTATTTATAGGGTCCGAAGTCGGTCTGGTGGTGGGGTCCGCAGGCGAGGGTGCGCAGGTGGCTGCAAGTGCGAAGGCCTCGGTGGCAGCTGCTGATTGGACCGAGGTCTAGTGGTCCATCTGCGAGGCTCGGAGGCTAAGGCAGTGCGAGGCTCGGTCCAGCTGCGAGCTTCGGATTGGGCCTCCCTTCGGTCGAATCAGAATCCGACACGCAGCTACTGTTCATGCGAGGGCAGGCGACACGTGGCTTCGCATGACTCACCAATTTCGGACACGTGGCACTCTTTCAGCGAAGGTGACGTGGCAAAAACGTGACTATGCGAATTTTCTCGATTTTCGCGCCAAAACTTCTAAAATCCATAACTTTCGCATACGAGCTCCGTTTTTGACGTTCTTTATATGCACGCGTAGGTAACATTACGCTCTACAACTTTCGTTTCGACTTCGTCAGCTAATTTTGATTTTAATTTATATATTATTATTTTTAACAGACCGGGACAGGAAATCCGTTAAAGATTCATAACTTCTTCATCCGACGTCCGTTTTTGTCCGACTTTTTACCGTTGTGCTACTATTTACGAGACCTTCGATTCTCGTTTAGGTCGTGTCGGCTAAAAATCACTCGATCTAAAATTCGAGTTTTTAGCTGTCTACTGCTAAGCTGGAACTTCGAAAAATCATAACTTCCTCATACGAAGTCAGATTTGGGCGTTCTTTTTATACTTACTCTCGGTTTAACGAACACTACAAGTTTTGTTTAGATCACTAAGGCCAAAAAGTAGTTTATCGAAAACTCACTTTTTACGACATTCGGCCCCGTGCCGGTTTGTCGCGAAACTACGACAGGTCATAACTTCTTCGTTATAACTCGGATTTCGGCATTCTTTATATATCTGTAATCCTTGTCACGCCCACTACAAGTTTATTAATAGATATCGGCTTTATCTAAAATTTAATTTTTGACGCTCATTTTTATTTTTAATTAATTAAGCCCTAATAATTAAGCATAAAACACATAATTCACATAATATTCACATAATTCCTTTTCATTTCTTCAAAATGAGTTACAAAGGTTAACCTAGACTATAATGTCAATATAAATGCCTAGCCTAGAAACACGGACATTACAATTGTAGCTAGCAGTCGGGGTGTGGGAGTGTCTGTCCCGTATAGATCTATACACATAATGCCCGCTCTCCCTCCAGGAGACTCTGGTTACAAAGTGACACAACAATGTAGTGTCGTATCGAGAAGTAGTATGTCACATTTTGGTTATTGTATTCAATGTTTGTATAGTATATCATAGTGTAGTAATGTTTTCACTGTACTAGTGTATAGTATATCCTCTTGTATAGTGTATAGCGTGTTCTATGTCTCATTATAGTACGTGTGTAGTAACTTGTAAATGTGATGACTCTTGTATGTGTCGTTGTAATAGTAATAGTGAGTAGTAATCTCTTCAACTATACCTATTATAGTTTACTGGTAATGTTATTTGAATGGCTTTGTTACTTAGAGGTACTGACTTGAAATAAAAGCCTTTATATGTAAACACATATATATGATATATAACTAAGGTTTCAATGACCCTCGGACAAATAACAGAATACTCTAAGTCCACAACCAAACAAGGAACAGGAAATAAAGTGAGCTATCAGTCCTAAGCCCTTCAAATCTTATTTATATAAATATATCTGTTGAGATATGAGTTTGATAATATTGAAGTTTAAAAGAGTTTGAATAAGGATTTAGTATTTAAAAGAGTTTGATAAAATGTTTTGAAGTGTTTGAAATCCATAAGTCTGATAACAACTTGAAAGTAATAGAAAATCTTTCCGTTTGTTATAGTTATTAATCACTTGTGATTAATGCAATAACTAGGATGTTTCAACTTGTATTCTCCCCCATAAAAGCATTTAAATTCATTTCAAAGGTTAATTAAGGGGTATGAACTCACCTGTAGTGAGCAACTCGAATGGAAGATCGATATAGGATTGTTGGGTGTCAAATGGAGTCTCGAGCACAAACGAATCCTATTTAACATATAATTACACATATATGAATACATTAATGTATATAACCACTAATGGTGCTAGGGACATGCCTTAAGGACATAAAAACACTTAGAATTAAGTGTTACCAACTCATATGGTTGCACATAAGGGGTGTATGGCCCTATATTGGAGTGTAAGGCCACAAAAGCATGGGTTTTGTGCATGTTCGGCCCGAGTGTGCGGCCGTACACTCACTATGAAGTGTGTCAAAAACGTGTTTCCAAGCCTTAGGAATGTTCTAGTGAAGGTGTTTTGACCATTTCTTAGCCGGAATGGGATTTTTTGTTGCTATTTTGGACCCTTAAAAGGGTGTGTGCGGTTGCACATGGCGTGTGCGGCCAGGTGTGTGCGGCCAGGCCTGTGTGCGGCCGTACACTCCCATACAAATGTGTCCAAATCGATTTTCCAAGGCTTTGTGATGATCCTAAGAAGGTGTTTTGTACGATGCTATGCTTAGATGAGTGTTTAAGTCCATTTTAGGACCAAAAGATGTGTTTGCGGCCGTACACACATGAAGATCATCTAGAATGATGATTTCATGGATCAAACTCGAGGAAAAGGCTTTCTAATGTGTTGTAGTAATGATCTAAGGTTGTTTACTTACTTGTATTGTCGATTGGAGAAGAAAACTTGAAGGACTCTTGAGAGAAAATGTTCCAGATTTGAAGGAGTGGGAAAAGGGTGTAAGGTTGACTTAGGGTCCTTTATATAGGCTGGAGTGTGAGGCTAGGAGGGTGTGCGGTCGGCTGTGTGCGGCTGGCTGGCCGCACACTCGGGTGTGCGGCCGCACACACCTTGCTTGGTGTGTTTGGCCCGATTTTGTGATGCTACACACATTCTAACCCTTCCTAAGACTCATATCTTGATTATACTAAGCCTAATGCACTTATATAGACCCAAAACTTCATTACAACATAGCAAAAACGAGGCTAACTTTGATAAAATGAAGAATGCATAAGTTAGATATTTCGGGTTGTCACAACTTCTGAAGGTGATACATTTATCAGTGATAGTACACTTGCAAATTTAGATGAACCTAACAACTACAAGGAAGCCATGGCAGGCCCCTAGTCTGTGAAATGGAAAGAGGCAATGGACAGCGAGATTTAGTCCATGTATGACAATCAAGCTTGGAACTTGGTTGACAATGTACCAGGCCGTAAGAAAGTCGGGTGCAAATGGATCTTCAAGAAGAAGACCGACATGGATGGGAAAGTACACACATATAAGGCACGATTGGTTACGAAGGGCTTTACTCAAACTCCTGGAGTTGAATATGATGAGACCTTCTCACCAGTGGCTATGATTAAATCTATAAGGGTTATGCTAGCCATAACTGCATTTCATGATTATGAAATATGGCAAATGGATGTCAAAATCGCTTTCCTTAATGGGAAGTTGGCTGAAGATGTTTACATGAATCAGCCAGAGGGTTTTGTCAATGCAAAGTACCCTAATAGAGTGTGTAAGCTTGAGAAATCCATTTATGGTTTGAAACAAACATCTCGCAGATGGAATCTTTGTTTCGATAAGAAAGTCAAAGAGTTTGGATTTTTGAGAAGCGAGGATAAGTCCTGCGTATATGTCAAAGTTAGTGGGAATATAACTAGCTTTCTCTTGTTGTATGTGGATGACATACTGCTCATAGGAAACGACATTACAACCTTGCAGGAGCTTAAGTCCAGGCTTGGGAAGTGTTTCGCTATGAAGGACCTCGGAGAAGCTGCTTAAATTCTAGGGATAAGGATTTTGAGAAACAGGAGTAAAAGACTAATATGATTTAGTCAAAGTACCTATTTGGATAAAGTGTTGAAACGTTTCAGCATGGAGAATCCAAGAGAGGAGACTTACCAATCCTGAGTAATACCAAACCGAGTAAGACTCAGAATCCGAGTATAGAGGCTGAGATAGCAGAAATGAGTCGAGTACTATATGCTTCCGCAGTAGGCTCGATCATGTATGCTATGACTTGTACTCACCCTGATGTGGCCTTTGCTTTGAGCATGGTCAACAGATATCAAGGGAACCCTGGTAAAACTCACTGGACTGCGGTAAATAACATTCTTAAGTAGGCCTGGCAATCGTGTCGTGTTTGGGTTGGCGAGTCGCGGGTTGGTGGGTCAAAATATGCCAACCCAAACACGACCCATTTAAATATACAGGTCATAGGTTGGCGGTTTTGGAACATAAACCCATATATGAACCGCCAACCCATTTATTTATACGGGTTCACAGGTTGGCGGGTTCGTGGGTCAGATTCTTTAAATAAAGTTAACAATTAAACATGAATAAATTCTTGATGGTTGATGCAAACATATCCGAATTTTAGACACTTAAGTCTTAAACATCCAAATGAAAATTAAAAACATTCATAGAAACATGTTCAAACTAAACATTAATACAAACATAGATAATTCAAGTGCTAAAGTAATAGCCACAATTCCCTTTGTTTTTCTCCCAAAAAACAAAGTTAATTCTCCAACACCATTTTCTTCTTTATGATGAACTTCAACCTTCAAGTAGAAACAATAGCCAAGGTTAAAACACACACAAGTAAAATTATAAAAATGTATAGTTGTCATTAAAAATAACTCACCATTTTTTTCTTTATGGTTACAGAATTAGTCACTTACTTACAACCTTAGGCCATCCACCACGAGTCAAAATGTCAAAACAGTCAAATGGTCTATAAATCAATGGTATATATTATACAATACTTATTAAATACTAATACTTGATATATAAATATATTTAAAAATAAAAAATATATATTTTTATTAAAAATATAAACGGGTTGGCGGGTCAACCCGTTTATTTTTTGAGAAACCCATATATGACCCGTTTAATAAACTGGTTGGCGGGTTGAAAAACTCAACCCAAACCCATTTATTTTGTGTCGTGTCACGAGTCATGTCGAGAATTTCCAGCCCTATTCTTAAGTACCTGCAGAGGACTAAGGATTGGATCCCTACCCTCGGTGGGAGTGATGACTTAAGAGTAACAGGGTATAGTGATGCCAGTTTTCAGACCGACGGAGATAATTTCCGCTCTCAGTCGGGCTGGGTATTTACCCTTAATGGAGGACCAATAACTTGGAAAAGTTCCAAACAAGAAACTGTGGTTGATTCAACGTGCGAATCAGAGTACATAGCACCAAGCAAAGTAGCAAAGGAGGCAATATGGATGAAGAACTTCATTGGAGACCTTGGAGTTGCACCAGCTGTAAAGGAGCTTATGGATATTTTCTATGACAATGAAAGTGCAGTTACCTTAGCTAAGGAACCAAGGGATCATGGCAGATCCAGGAACATCGACAGAAAATATCACTTTATAAGACATCAAGTAGAAGAAGGACTGCTCGTGGTGAAGAGGATATCGTCAGAGAAGAACCTAGCAGATCCCCTTACAAAGGGACTCAGCAGGGAAAAGCACTTGCTGCATGCAAGGTGTATTGGGCTGAAGGACGATATTAGTTTTAATGATTAGATAGATATTTAGAAACTTGTAATAGCTAAAATGTAATTGACATTTCATGATTGCATAAAAGGAGTTTTATTTATAAGTAAAGTTACTAACTTGTGTCAATTATTTGCTATTGTTTCATTTTTGCATGTTTTGACTTCCAGAATAATAAAATTATTCAAACTATCCACAGTCGATCCATACTTTGGAAGTAGGTTATGTAAGTAGGCTGTCATGAATGGGTTTTGTAAGATTGTTTAAGGAGTTAGTGTAACGCTCGTAGATCCGGGCTAGTCAATTTAGAGATAATAGGGGTTGAAAACGACTTTTCGACAAAAGATTATTTAGAATAAATAATCTTAACCAAGTTGTAGAATATGTCTCAAGGGTTCCGTACATATAAAGAACGCCGAAATCCGAGTTATAAAGAAGAAGTTATGGCCCGTCGAAGTTTTTTGGGAAAACCGGCACGGCATCGGGAGACGTAAATAGTGAATTTACAATAGAGGACTTTTTAGCCTTAGTGATCTAAACAAAAGTTGTAGTATATGTTAAACCGAGAACATCCATAAAAAGAACGCCCAAATCTGACTTCGTATGAGGAAGTTATGAATTTTCTAAGATTTAGCATAGTAGTGCACGACCCGAAACTCGAATTTTAGTTCGAGCGGTTTTTGGCTTACGCAACCTAAATGAGAGTTGAAGATCTCATTAATAGGAACTCAACGGTCAAAAGACAGACGAAAACGGAGTCCGTATGAAGGAGTTACGAATTCTTCGTGGTCATTTAACAGTCTAATCTCATCCTACTGTTAAATTTAAGATTGGTTGAGAATTAGCCAATGGAGTCTAAATGAACGTTGTAGATCTTGTTTTTACCTATGTGTGGAAAACAACAACATCGAAAACGGAGCTCGTATGCGAAAGTTACGGGGTTTAGAAGTTGGCAGGGTGCTGCTGCAAAAGGGGTGACGTGGCTGATTATGGGCCAAGGCTTTCTTCCCAAGGCAAGCCACCAGAAGGTGACATGTTGCATGGACTCGACGAGTAGGAGGACCTACTCGACGAGTAGAGCTGTTTTCCAGCCTATAAATAGAGGTGTCGGGTTCCCTCATTCTTCACACCATTCCAACCTCTTCTCTCTCTCTAGAACCTCTCTCTAGCCCCTAAACCCCCCAAAAAGCCTAGGGAATCTCCCTAGCACCCGAAGGAAGCCCCGAGGCTCCCGGAGTCCCGAGAAAGGAGCCTTTCGGCTCTAGAAACGCTGCTCCGGCGAAACCCGGTTTTTGAAAAAAAAACCCGCTGTAAGTGTGCTACGCCTAACCTATCTTTAGTATAGCTTATGTTTTAATATAATAATGTTATTAGGACCTTATAATAATTATTTGGGCTATTATTATGAGTTATATAGTGTTGTTTAACGCTTATATAATAATAATAATAGCTAGACTATTAATTAGTCTCGGTTAACGTTGGACTAAACCCTAGTGGTATTGATACTAGGTTTTGTCAAGGGAAAATTGTTTTGAGATAACGAAGCGTTGTCCGAGTTCCGAGTCACCACCTTTCAGGTGAGTGCATAGTCCCTTTCATCTTACACATATATATGAAGTATTTAATATAAATTACGTGCTGTGTGTGCATATTGTCTGTATACTTGCCGTCTGTGCTGGGTGAAAGATTTTTATACATGTTTTAAATGATTTAAACTGTATATGTATTTTATATCTACAAAATGTGTTGGGTAAAACATGGGTAGATGAAATAGTTGCTGTGTGACAAAAATAAAATGATGAGAAGTGATATAGATCATGAGATAAGGGTGAGAGGTAAACCATGAGAGAGGCCTTTTACCCATGTGTTGGCCCCGTCATTCAGCAGAGTATGGATGAGAACCACAGACTATTCTAGACAGTCCAGTGGACACTAGCAGGCTCGCAACCTGTAGGTGTTTTGAACTGTGTATTCACCAGATGTACTCTAAAAACTCATTGACATGTATTGCGAGTGGATTCTCGGAAACTATACTGTCGATAAACGAGATAAAAACCCATTGACATGTATTGCGAGTGGATTCTCGGAAACGATACTGTTGATAAACGAAATAGCCCTGGCAGCTATGGATTTAGTTCCTGTTGAGCAAACCCTGGCAACTATGGATTTAGTGCCCGTTGAGTAAACCCTGGCAACGATGGATTTCGTGCCTATTCCTTAGGATGATCCTTAGGAACGAATGAACAAGAAATAGTTGATTCTTAGGGTAGATCCTTAAGAGTAAATAAGATAATGGGGATGGGTAATTGGGTTAATTGTTTGATAATTAAACATAATAATTATATTATTGTGGGTTGAAAACCCTATGTACTCACCAGGTTTCCCAGCCTGACCCACTCAGTTTATTTGTATCACAGGTGTCGATATGAAGTTACATTACACTGAGAGATTTAAAAGAGATGTAGATCACTAGTGTAAATGAATGTAATTTCTGTTTATGCTTATGTTTCTGTATTGACGAGGACATCCCAATATTTTAAAATGAATAAAAATACATTTCTTCGGAAATGCTTTGATAATGTATTTATCATGTTTTTCTGGGAACAAATTCCGCAACATTTTCATTAAAAGAGGTACTCTGATTTTTATAAAGCATAAACAAAATCGGCCTTTTCTGGCCGTGAAAATGGGGATGTCACAGTTGGTATCAGAGCATTAGTTTAAGTGAACTAGGAATTTGTAGGAAATTTCTAGACTTAAACTTAGAGTGCTAAGCGATGATTGTGAGATGAGTGTCTGCTATATTTTAGACACGAGCACTAGTTTATTTTAGGAAAGATGCCTAAAATGTTTTATGTGCTAAATGTTTTATGTTATAGCAATAAAGATGTCTTATATGCTATTATTTGTTCGGGTCTATGGTCTATTGCCAACCGGATCTGGAAATTTTATGTGTTCAGATTTCTAAGCGTTTAATTACGATATTAGAACTGGCATGTAACTTTTCGGAGTAATAGGGAGATTTATACGCCTATCGTAAATAAAACTTGCCTATCTTAAATTCTCGCCTCGGTACACCGAATGTCTGCTTTGGTGTACAAAACGTCATGGTGAAGACAGACTAGGAAATATCCGAGGAAGATAACAACCTGAGCCAAAGAATGTGACGGGTCGTGCATCGGTCGTTGCGCCTGCACCCGAACCTATCACAATAGCAGAAGTTCAGGAAGTGATGCGAACCATGATAGACTGATAAAATAGAGAAATAATAAGGCTTACGATAGTGAATGATACCTATCAGAAGATATCGTAAGAGAGGTATCTTGCCTTTAGAACGTGTCTAATAAATAATACGTCTAGTACGGGAGAAATACACTTTCGATTGGCAGAAAGAAAGAATTTTTGGTATAATCCATAAAGTTATCCCATGGTCTTGAATTTCCAATACCAACCGAGTTGAAGCAGAATTGATTATTGAAGATGTGCATGGAAGAAGTCCTAGTAGAGTCTAGGGAATTTTTTATTATTTGGACACACTCGTTTGTGTTAAATTGTTTTGTGATTTTAGGACTTGGGGACTGCGAGACAATAATTGGGACGAGTATGAGTAGGTGTGAAAGGTAGTAGATGCATATACTACCGGAAGCACATGAATCACGCTTGGATCAGGGAAAGTCACAAGGTTACCAAGGAGCTAGTAATTCATTTCGTTTTATTCAAGTATGTCGTTACCATCGTTTTGGTAATGACTAAGAAGATGATTGTTATTCCGACCCTAGTGGTCATATCAAATTGAGTCCGACTACGCTATGTATGTTATGTGGTTTAGAGAATCAAGTTCGATGTAGCATCTGACTTAAGACGGAAGATTGAAATAAAAAGCGATCAGTAGAGGTATCGCGATAGTTGCTTGTAGCTAGAAATGCTACCTTTTAAGATGTGATTATATCCCATTAGAACAATAATGAAGGTATAGTCTGTTCTGGAATTTGACTCTAAGAGACCTCAGTCTAAGCATTGCAACATACGATGATAGGTCATTAGAATATGACACATCGGTCCATTTTAGTAATAAAAGAACTTATCTTAAGATCGTGTCCAGTGAGGATCGAGATTGTGACTTGAAGGTCATAATTTGGAGTATAACGTGAGATAGGGAGCAAGTGCAAGATCGAGCACCACCTACAGACAAGGAGTCCAAGAGTTAGATACTCATTCGAAGGAACATAGAAGTTACAATTATTACCTAGGATGAAGAGATAACGTATGGAGTCATTATACAACCCTGTTTTGTTGATGATTCTGGGACGTAATCATCCTAAGGGGGAGATAATTGTAACGCCCGTAGATCCGGGCTAGTCAATTTAGAGATAATAGGGGTCGAAAACGACTTTTCGACAAAAGATTATTTAGAATAAATAATCTTAACCAAGTTGTAGAATATGTCTCAAGGGTTCCGTACATATAAAGAACGCCGAAATCCGAGTTATAACGAAGAAGTTATGGCCCGTCGAAGTTTTTCGGCAAAACCGACACGACACAGGGAGACGTAAATAGTGAATTTACAATAGATGACTTTTTAGCCTTAGTGATCTAAACAAAAGTTGTAGTATATGTTAAACCGAGAACATCCATAAAAAGAACGCCCAAATCTGACTTCGTATGAGGAAGTTATGAATTTTCTAAGATTTGGCATAGTAGTGCATGACCCGAAACTCGAATTTTAGTTCGAGCGGTTTTTGGCTTACGCAACCTAAATGAGAGTTGAAGATCTCATTAGGAACTCAACGGTCAAAAGACAGACGAAAACGGAGTCCGTATGAAGGAGTTACGAATTCTTCGTGGTCATTTAACAGTCTAATCTCATCCTACTGTTAAATTTAAGATCGGTCGAGAATTAGCGGATGGAGTCTAAATGAAAGTTGTAGATCTTGTTTTTACCTACGTGTGAAAAAAAAGAACGTCGAAAATGGAGCTCGTATGCAAATGTTATGCGGTTTTGAAGTTGGCAGGGTGCTGCTGCAAAAGGGGTGACATGGCTGATTATGCGCCAAGGCTTTCTCCCCAAGGCAAACCACCAGAAGGTGACATGTGGCATGGACTCAACAAGTAGGAGGACCTACTCGATGAGTAGAGCTATTTTCCAGCCTGTAAATAGAGGTGCAGGGTTCCCTCATTCTTTACACCATTCCAACCTCTTCTCTCTCTCTCTCTCTCTCTAGAACCTCTCTCTAACCTCTAAACCCCCCAAAAAGCCTAGGGAACCTCCCTAGCACCCGAAGGAAGCCCCGAGGATCCCGGAGTCCCGAGAAAGGAGCCTTTCGGCTTGGGAACACTGCTCCGGCGAAGCCCGGTTTTTGAGAAAAAAACCCGCTGTAAGTGCGCTACGCCTAACCTATCTTTAGTATAGCTTATGTTTTAATATAGTAATGTTATTAGGACCTTATAATAATTATTTGGGCTATTGTTATGAGTTATATAGTGTTGTTTAACGCTTATATAATAATAATAATAGCTAGACTATTAATTAGTCTCGGTTAACGTTGGACTGAACCCTAGTGGTATTGATACTAGGTTTTGTCAAGGGAAAATTGTTTTGAGATAACGAAGCGTTGTCCGAGTTCCGAGTCACCACCTTTCAGGTGAGTGCATAGTCCCTTTCATCTTACACATAGATATGAAGTATTTAATATAAATTACGTGCTATGTGTGCATATTGTCTGTATACTTGCCCTCTGTGCTGGGTGAAAGATTTTTATACATGTTTTAAATGATTTAAACTGTATATGTATTTTTTATCTACAAAATGTGTTGGGTAAAACATGGGTAGATGAAATAGTTGCTGTGTGACAAAAATAAAATGATGAGAAGTGATATAGACCATGAGATAAGGGTGAGAGGTAAACCATGAGAGAAACCTTTTACCCATGTGTTGGCCCCGTCATTCAGCAGAGTATGGATGACAACCACGGACTATTGTAGACAGTCTAGTGGACACTAGCAGGCTCGCAACCTGTAGGTGTTTTGAACTATGTATTCACCAGATGTACTCTAAAAACCCATTGACATGTATTGCGAGTGGATTCTCGGAAACAATACTGTCGATAAACGAGATAAAAACCCATTGACATGTATTGCGAGTGGATTCTCGGAAACGATACTGTTGATAAACGAAATAGCCCTGGCAGCTATGGATTTAGTGCCTGTTGAGCAAACCCTGGCAACTATGGATTTAGTGCCCGTTGAGTAAACCCTGGCAACGATGGATTTCATGTCTATTCCTTAGGATGATCCTTAGGAGCGAATGAACAAGAAATAGTTGATTCTTAGGGTAGATCCTTAAGAGTAAATAAGATAATGGGGATGGGTAATTGGGTTAATTGTTTGATAATTAAACATAATAATTATATTATTGTGGGTTGAAAACCCTATGTACTCACCAGGTTTCCCAACCTAACCCACTCAGTTTATTTGTATCACAGGTGTCGATATGAAGTTACATTACACTGAGAGATTTAAAAGAGATGTAGATCACTAGTGTAAATGAATGTGAGTTCTGTTTATGCTTATGTTTCTGTATTGACAACGACATCCCAAAGTTTTAAAATGAATAAAAATACATTTCTTCAAAAATGCTTTGATAACGTATTTATCATGTTTTTCTGGGAACAAATTCCGCAACATTTTCATTAAAAGAGGTACTCTGATTTTTATAAAGCATAAACAAAATCGGCCTTTTCTGGCTGTGAAAATGGGGATGTCACAGTTAGACATTGCAAAGGTTTGCTACAACATTCATGAGTACTCTTGAAATAAGATTTGAGTATTGGATCAACCCACACTCACATGAATCACTTCATGGAATTTATCATGAGTGATTGTGAGATGATAATATCGTATAATCTTCAAACCAAGATATATGAGTTGGCAATTATTAGTTGGTTGTACACTGACAGTGCGAAAAGGCATCAGTAACTCGATGTTATAAAACGTGTTGTTGTGTATGATTTAACTAATAGTTATTGCAAGCATATAAGTCGAATTTTATCTGTTCCTTTTATCCTAAGAGGATTAAAAGCGATATCTTGGGCCCCTCGATGATTTTGTTTTGACTTATGTGTCGGGCCCGGTCAGGACTAAATTGATGTGTTCAATTAAGTTCTATGTCAGACAAATCAGAAATCGGGAAACAAACTGCTGGACAATAAGTATGACTATGTTCCATGTATTTGTCTACATGATATCTTGAAGAACAGAGGATTATATGATCCCTTATCTAAATGGCGCTTCAGGATTCAACATTGGCTTTTAGAGAGCTACGATTGCTACATGGGTTTTGAAGCTACATTGGCAATTATAGTTATTAGACTTATCTAAGTGGGAGACTGTTGGATTAGGTGTCTAAGCCCATAACTATAACTCGTATGTACTTGACCCGATGATAGCATGGTCCATTTTGGTTGTAACACCAAGGCCGACCCTTTATGATTTGTATCCTAGTTATAGGATGGTTGCTATGTTAGTGATATGTTAGATGGGTATCCTGGTTATAGGATGGTTGTTATGTTAGTGATCGGTTAGATCAATATCCTGGTTATAGGATGGTTGCCATGTTCGTGATCTGTTAGATTGGTATCCTGGTTATAGGATGGTTTCTATGTTAGTAATCGGTTAGATCGGTATCCTGGTTATAGGATGGTTGCCATGTTAGTGATCTGTTAGATCTGTATAACTATCTGTACATGCTAGCTAGCGTATGATATTTATGTGCACATGATTGTTTGATTGGGGGTTGGGTTGAGGCAGTTCATGCTTTGTGTTGTAGGACAACATAGCCAAGGCGGACCGGATAGACTTTAGACCCGGTTAGGGCATACTAGTCAGGCCGTAGGCCCAGCGAGCGGTCCGGATAGGCAGAAGGCCCTGAGAGGTGGTCCAGACGTGCCGATGGATCGGAGAGCGGTACAGATAAACTGATGGCCTGTAGGGCGGTCCAGTCATGCTGATGGCTCTTTATGCATGATGTTGTTTATATGATATGGTTATATTTGTATGGCGTTGGTATTTTAGGGGAACTCACTAAGCTTCGGGTTACAGTTGTTGATTATGTTTCAGGTACTTCTGATGATCGCGGGAAGGCGAAGGCGTGATCGTGCACCTCCTTACTTTTTCATGATTTGATTATGGGGATACTCTAATGTTCAAACTATTTTGAAAACAAATTGTAATAACTAAATTGTTTTAAATGTATTAAAAAGTTTTAAATTGGGTTGAATTTTATGGATGTTACAAAAATAATTGTAAGATTTTTCCAAGGATAAAAGGAATCCTCGAAGTTTAAATGTTTTAATAAAGAGTTCATATTAATAGTATATTTAAAATGATTAATTAAAACATGGAAATCCCTCCAGAAAAAACCAAAGTTTGATAGAATATTTTAGGTTTCCTATAGGTGTAAAATAGGATCAGGGAAAAGTAGATTGCAAAGGATGAAGTTAAAGCATTAGAAGTAGAAAACTAAAAAGGAAATTTAGTTAACTCGGTAAGAGAAGGAATCGGCTTCTTTTATAAGAAATTGGTCTCCCCGTTTAAAGTTTAGATAAGACTCGAATTTCGAGGAAGAAATTCCTAAAACAGGGGGAGAATGTAATATTTGATAAGTTTTCATCATCAATTGTTACTAGGAGTTAGGTTCGACTCATAAATACAAAAACTTCCCATATTCAAGGGTAATATGGAAAGTTGAGTCAAAAATAGCAAAAAGAGAACAGTTGAGTTTCGACTAACATTAGAAAAAGGAAATTTGTAGTAAAGCATGAGATAAGAACTTGAAAAGAAAGTAGGGCAAAAATGGAAGTCGTATGAAGGAGATATGATTTTTATAAAATATAAAAATGTGGGTTAAAAGTGAAAGTTAAAATTAGAAGATGCAACCTAAACGAAGGTTGTAGTTCTAGGAAAAAGATACACAAATATATAAATAGGGTAAGAAACAAAGTTCATATGAAGAAAATATGAATTTTTAAAAAGAATTAAAGAGTGTGCGTCAATGCGCACGCCATGCCCGTCGCACACATCTTACTCCCAGATTCGTCGGATATTTGGAAACGTGGACCATCAGAAGGGTGACACGTGGCAATATTTGGATGGGCCATGAACCGAGTGCACATCGCGAACCAGAATGCCCAACGCACACCATCAGTATAAATAGGGGTGTTTGCTTCCTGGTTTTTCATCTCAAATCAACCTCCAAACTCTCTCTTTATACTTCAATACCATCTCGATGGAAAGAAGCTTCGGTTGCAACAGTTCGGGCGCTCCTTGATACGCTATTAGTGTGAGTTCACGACCCCTATTTTATTGTTTTAAAATGTTTTCAGGGGGGAATACATGCTTAAAAATGATTTTATAAAAATATTTATCTTATAAATATTTAGTCATTTTATTATAAGCAAGATAACTTAGGATAATATAATTGTAGATACTATGCCTAGATTTAAGCTATGATCTGTGTCTAAAAGATATGATGTCTGATAATCCAGGAGTAGGTTATACCTAGATGTTATAATGGCCAAATACCTAGGAAACTTTAAGTACGTAGAAGTTATGCTAGACAAGATTTAGTATATGCATTGTACTTAATTGTTATGCTACCGAAATATCCAGTTAAAAATAACCATAATTAGGGTATATATATGATAATTTATATATATAAGACAATTATGAGATTATAAATATAATTATCAAATACATATATATATATGATAATATATATATATATATATATATATATATATATATATATATATATAGACACACACACAAAGATCATTTAATGATATATACCCAGAAGATGTATATACAAAGATAGTGTGATGTATTATGTATATATACGAAAATAAAGATATATATATATATATATATATATATCTTAATAAATGAATCCTAATTGTATACGTGTCATCTCAATGCTATTTGTGAAATGCTAAGTCGAATTACTTTTTTACCCTTCTATTCCTTAGTTTCCTACATTCCCTGCATATTGTCAACGAAATTAAACTCAATCCTTAAATCAGGGACGTAATTATCAGTATTTTGGTAACAGTTATACCCTCTCGCATTCTTCTCGCCATCTTCCCAAATCAAAAGCTGAATTCAGTTTTTGAAATTTGAATTCTTCCCCTTATAACTGTAATTCTGTCGAATCCTATATATTATATTTTCACGTCTTCTTCGCTTTCTACTTCTTCGTCATCAGTTGAGTCTTCATCCTTCCTACTTTCCCAATCCATGCCTTCTGCCCCTTCTTGCGACAAGTCTTTGACTTCCATTTAACAGCCTACAAACAAATCGATTTTGATGGCTCTTGATTTTTGGATGCTTTATTTGAATCCATGTACCCCTTTTCTTTTTCTACCCTTTGCTCTCAACCGCTCCCGACTGTTTCCGGAAGAAAGAAAACCATTATGTTTTCCTTGATCGTTGCCTATATACGACCCATCTTCATACGTTAACTGTTTCTTGGCTTTTTTTTGTGTGTTATTTGTTGACTTTCGGCAAAATTATTGATGGTCTTTTTTGATCATCTATCAAATACTTTGCTTCTATGTGATGATTTTTGCTTCCACTGACTATTTCATTGACCATACTTTGGTTCTATGTGAAGTGAAAGTTTGAAAGGTGAGCAGTTGATCTGTCTAAAAAAATAAAAAAAATTTATCAAAATCTTCATCGTCTCGCTGGAAACTTACTCACTTATTAAGTTTCTATATATGTTTTGGCTTATTTCTTCATATTTATTGGTCTTTATCACATGCCAACTATATTTTAGTTAATAAAAATACTACTGATTGTTTCAATACATTGGTCCTTTCACGTGTACAAGAAGTGTTTGATGAAATGCACGAATGAAATCTTGCATGCATATTATTCTAATAAGTTCAATGAAATTGCTATGTACTTATTGTTTTTCTTTTTTATGTGTATTTGTTGACATTTTTCGATTTACATGATGTCATGATGGTTTATGGAATATGTGGACTGTAAGTCGGTATCTGCAGCTTGAAATAAGAACTAAAACTACGTGTTTTATGTATGTGAACCATCTTTGTGCGTGATCTTGTGTATATTTTTCCATCTTTCTGTTTCTTTTTATGTGTTCCATTCTTTCCTTTATGGCCCATGTTTATGGACCACAGACACAAACATACCACCACCACCATCTCTCTAACTATGTTTTGTTTATGTTTCCAGGGGCATACTACTAATAGCAACAACTCTTTCAGCTCATTCTCTCCATCTCAAAAAGCAGTCGAAGGTAAATCTAGCTCTGGATCTAACTGTTGAGTCCTTTTATTCCAACATTTATAGTTTTAGTTTTTTTCATCTTAAGACATTGTATTGTTCAGTTTCCTTTTGAAATTGAACGAGGTAGATTTTTTGGAAAAAAGGAGAATATAGGAAATTTTTTAATATGCTTTTAATAGTGGCTATATTGATTTGTTTTAGTTGATGCAATAAGTTTTCAAAGCCATTAGGGGAAATATTTGATCCACTCCCTTCCTCCTTCACCACCACAGCTATTGTCTACTTTCTTTCCCACCTGAAAGATCGATGGTATACTAACTACAGTCATCGAACATCTCAACATTGCCACAATTCAATGATGTAAGTGATCTTATTCTAAAGATTTTGAGTTTGTTGTATTATTTCAATTTTCAATTACCTGATTAAGTCTTTGATCTTATTTTTTACTCTACAGTGATGTTCAAGCTGTAGAATATAATTTGTTGTCACATCTACTGATTTGGTGTTAACCATGACCCAAAGGCACTAGAGAATGGAATTGAGAATGGGAATTAAAAACAAACACTTAGACCAAAGCTTGTATTCAATCTTCTAGGTTCTTTTTATCTCTTTTAGTTATCTTCAACCTAAACCTGAACCATTGAGTTTTCAATTCACCAAATTATAAATATATAATATATCAAGTTTTGAATTACATCTGGTTCTTTTTCTTGATAAAATTTGCTATTAGTTGACTTTTTTATGTTTGATTCAGTTGGGTTTGGGTTTGGGTTTAGATTTGGTAATATTTTATATCACAACATTTAACCTTGACATACTTGTCTTCTTGTAGTGAGCCGACCAGTTGTGATATATTTTTTATGCAAAATTTGGATCTCTTTTAATGTTTTTTTCATTGTTGATAGGCAACACCCGATACACAGGAAGATAGAAGTTGAGTTTTCATTTCAGCACATAAAGTGTGTGCTATGGTTTTATTGAGTTTCTGTGAGGTGGATGCATATGGTGATTTATTGATGAATTCAATTAGGATTATTGTTGATTTGATTCTTGATGCAATTAGTATTATGTTTGTGTTTTTATCTCGGGCACATGTCTATCTATGCTTGTATAATTCGTCTTTCTTATTGTTTGTTTGACTTTTTATTAAATTAGATAAGAGAACTGAATGATTGAATTGAATTTACATGATAGGGATTGAATTATAATGTGAGTTCTCATCTAGAAATGAGTTTTACTTAAAAAAAAGTCAACGCTTATTCAAATTTCAAAGTCAAGAGTTTAAATATATTTAAACACGGGCTTAACATTTTAGATGCAAATAACCATATTTGAGAATAAGTTATGCAGTCTTGATGAAAAATACCATGAAAAAAACTCAGCTCAAATAACGGATCGAATATTCATAATAATATATATATATATATATATATATATATATTATTTTTAACTAATTATTGTCAACTTATAAACAAAACTTCTATCTTTGTAAATTAATTATTTTTTTTGCAAATATTTGATTAGTCGTATATCAATGTCATTTGCATGATTGATGGTGTGTTTGTACACTCTATTCAAATTTATAAAAGTCTAAACAAAACTTATATCTTATTAGTTTAATAAATTTTTATAAATCTTTTACCCGTGGTTTCCACGGGTTGTAACCTAATATATATATATATATATATATATATATATATATATATATATATATATATATATATATATATATATATATATATATATATATATATATACTAGTGGGGTACCCGCGCGATGCAGCGGCGCTAATACAGGGCGGCAAATAATTTTTTCGGCAATTCGTTTTCATTTAGGCAGATGTTCGAAATATTTTCTATTGACAAAATTTCGTTTTAAGTCATTTTTTATATGAAAATGAATAATAATAGAAATTATGTATAGATTTATTATTTATGCATAAAGTTTTTGCATTAAAGTACACCTTACAAACGACGTTGCTCGTTACGACTCCTAAAATATTGAGGAAGTCACGCTTAATATTATTTAGAACCTTGATAAATATCATAATCATTCAAAATATATTTTGGTAGTATGTGCAATATGTATTCACTTTAAACGCATAATTTCATTTATCATTACAATTTGTTCTTTTCGATGAATAGTTACGTTTAATAATAAAAATATGTGTTTTTATTGAAATTTAAATTGTGTTGATGTTTTAGAATACAAATATAAATACATTTTTGACGTTTTAGTGTCTTACGTTAAAGCTACCCTCAAAATCTATCTATAAAATATGCACACAAAACAATGTTGTTAATTGAAATTTAAAAAAAAATGATATAATACTTTAAAAAACATATACTGCTTTGTAATTTATTTATAGAAAAAAGTTGGTTTTTGTTTCTTGATTTAATATCAACTATAAAAAACCATATTTTTTAGTTCTTAATACTCTTTTTATTGCTACTACCACCTACGCAATTTAAGCAATTTTTTTATCATTTTTTTTAATTATATGTATAAACAATAAAATTTCTTTTTAAAATAACTTATAAAATAGATATTTATTTGTAACGTATTTAATTAATTAACTTTATATAATAAGAATATAATACTTAACTTTTTAACATATTTAATAAATGTCTCTTTATTCATACTAAAATCATTTCTAAAAACTTTAATTTAAATAAATCAAAGATATAAATTTATATTGTTAGGTCTAAATACAATTTTTTACAGTACAACTTTTAAGATTTAACAATTTTTTTAAAGTTTTCAATCACATTATAAAGCTTAAAATGTAAATTAAATAAATTAATAGTATATACTTTAAAAGTTATCCTTTAAAACAAATGGTTAAATGAAAAGAAATTTTACTTTGATATCGTTTTTTTTATTTCTTTCAATAACACAAAACCTAATAATTGCCTTTTTGCAGCTTTAGTTCTCCATACATTTTTCCTTTCAATATCAGGTAATAGCTGTA
The DNA here is from genome assembly GCF_052849685.1 of Lactuca virosa. Lineage (NCBI taxonomy): Eukaryota > Viridiplantae > Streptophyta > Magnoliopsida > Asterales > Asteraceae > Lactuca > Lactuca virosa. Next base: position 124,428,089 of record NC_136427.1, on the reverse strand, counting down.
GACATTTTTCAGATTTCTCGGTATCCAATGCTTAATAGAAAAAGTTGATAAACAATGCTACATACAATTTCGCCGCTTGTCTTAATATATCCAATTTACTTATAATTTAACATTTAAATTATTCTACTATAATATAGTCAATTAACACTACTCCAACTATAATATAAAACTTTCTTATTTTCATGGATATTCGTAACAAAATCAAACAACCAAAAAACATCAAATAAAACAACATAATAAAAAACCATAAACATTATTATTATTAATATTATTATTATTATTATATCATTTCTAAAACAAATATCCGAAAAAACTCATTCTCATTAAAAAAAAAACTCATTCTCATTAAAAAGATGATAATTTGTTCTATTTTAATAAGCTTTAAAAATATTCGAAGAATTGAACCAAAATATAGCATAATTATAAATACAATACAGATCTGAAACTTGTTGCTCTAAATCTACATAATTTAACAAATATCTAAAACTTCTTAAAGAATACATCATTGAACTACACAAATACACCATATTTTTAAATACAATTCTCAAAATCTATACATATGCAACACAGATGAATAGACATTTTGCTTTAATTAAAGCATACATGGGCATATAGAAACCAATCCTCAAAGCCTTAAAAAAATCGAAGTTTAAAACACAATTCTTGAAACCAAACAAACTTTAATAACATTGACCATGTTCAGTGGTCCTATACAAACTCTCTCATAAACAAACCTTTAACATAAACATAGATATAGATCTCAGAGTTTGAATCAGAATGATCTTATCATACACATCACACACATATCTACAATACACAAAACACTGATATGAAGTATCTACAAAATAAAAACACACAAATATTCAACTTACAAACATATATTACAAGAAAACTATGTTGTTATGTGATCAACAGAGAAAGAAAAAGGCATGGCGGCTCTAGGTGGAGGTCATGGTCGGAGACGAACAGAGAAACTGTTGTTGTGGCCACGACGACGCTAGGGTTTACGAAGTAGGTGAGCACGGAGGCGGTGGTTTCGGAAGCAAATGAGAAGAGTTATCAACATCAGCTTAAGTGTGGCAAAAACAGACAAAGAAAGTGGTTCAAAAATCTAACATAGGAAGCCTTTACGACGTTTTGATGCAATGGAAGTGATAGGTATGGGTAGTGGATGTTTCACATGTTGTTCTTGTGTGATGGTAATGTACGATGATACGAATGAAGTCGCCGATGAGGTTGGGGAAGATCGTCGGAATGAAGGTCTCACTGGATCTCTACAATGGCGGCAGCTAGAATGGTTGTGGAGATTGATTAGGTTTTGGGTTTTAAAGGAGTGTCTAATTTATATATCTCATTTTTTTTAAAGTTTATTTTTGATTGGTCAATTTCATTTCACATGGATTGTCAAATATAAAATCTGGCCATTCAAATTTGATCTAAAAGATGAAATCTTACCTCCTTGTTTTTAAGACTTTGGTCTTAAAATTTAGTAGACCCCACATTATATATGTATTATAAAGTAGTATATATATATATATATATATATATATATATATATATATATATATATATCAGGGTAATTATGATAAAGATAAAAGATAAAAACTATATATATATATATATATATATATATATATATATATATATATATATATATAGGGGTGATTATGATAAAGATAAAAGATAAAAGCTTATGGTTAATACGTTAGTGAGATGGTTATGTTGGGTTTTTATTCAAAATTCCGGTTTCACAACCGGTAAAAATGACAACGGAAGCTTTAAAATGTTGAATAAAACTAAAACTATTTTACCCACCAATGATCATTTTGTAAGAGTTAGAAAGATTAAAACAACCATAGAAGGGAAATCATAACAACCTTTGAAGACTTTGATCCTCATGGGAGGTTGGAAGTTGATGAAGTGTGGCATGAAACTCTAAAGCAAGAGTTCTCTACAAGTATCCACCAAGCAAGAGTAGAACCATCCAAACATGCTAATATTCACTTGTAATTTGTTGTTCATAAGCCTTTGAAATATATACCAAATATATGTTTAAAGGTGAAGCAACAAAGGGACTTTCTTCTAACATCAAAATGCAATAGAATGGATGAGAAGGGAGAGCATGAAGCTCGAAATTTTGGCAGCCCCATGGATAGGAAGTGCTCTTGGTTTTGGGTCTCCAAAGACACCAAAAGAATGCTTGAAAGAAGATCAAAAACTTTTCCATGCTCTCTCTTATATAATGGCCAAAAATAGAAATTAGGCCATAAAGTAAAAGGAGAGACACCTTTGTCCCAAGCATGGCAAAAGAAGATCATGCTTGGTCTCCTTCATAATGTTCGAGAAAAGCATGTCCAAAAGAAGACAAAAGTTGTCTCATAGATAGTTTATATACACGTACTTATTATCTTTATAAAAATCAATCATTTTTATAAAGAATTCCCAACACACACACACACACACACACACACACACACACACATATATATATATATATATATATATATATATATATATATATATATATAACTAGTCATATGTAAATATCTTATTTTATTTAAAACCATCTTTTATATAAATTGTAACTAGTTTATTAAGATATAAATATGATATATAAATATCTTATTTTATATAAAACCACATTTTATATAAATTGAACTATTTTATTAAGATATAAATATAACTTACAAATAATCATACTTTATGATATATTTCATAAGTTGTTATTTCTCCAATAAATATTATTTCCACAAATAATAAATTCCCAAATAGTAAAATATTTTTTCCATGAAATAATAATTTTCCAATTAAATACAAGTTTTGATATATTTATTAATAATCAAATTATTCTAATAAATAATCAATTGACGGTAACTTCCTATATGGTGTGACTCTATAGGATCATATATTATTAGCAATATCATTCTATAATGACTCTTGGGCATACTAGATATTTCAATCTCCCACTTGCACAAGACTCATCATAGATTGATATAGAAAGTCGTGAACGTCTAGCAACATTTCACTGCCCCCAATAACTTATGACGAAGAATGTCATTCATCAACATCAAATTCCCAAAAGCTCTAAGCTTCAATTGATGTAGTTAGGTAAGTTTATCAATTATCCCTTTGTTACACACATCCTGTTGAGCATGATCCTTGGATCGTAATCAATCTCATTTGTAATTCAACTTTGGGTAACGTGCGTTAGATTTCTAACTCTCAACATATAAAAGGAACAAATCCCATCTTGACTACACAAGCCTCTTGCATAGTTCACACCATACCCAAATATGACTTTTATAACTTCCCGGTCAAGGAATAACATTTGGTCAAATCAAAGCACAACACTCCCTACACTTAAGTCCCACTATGTGTCTCAGGTGTTAAGGACACAAAGATAGTACATTTTAATCAAGTGTCACTCATAACTGCGATCTATGAGATGATCTTGATGCGGGTCCGTTCAATACTAGTTCTCTAACATGTACCTATGAAACTCGGTTACAACCACTTGTCTACTTTCATCTGGTGAGAGTCACCCAATCCATTTCATATTAGTCTTACTTCATAAATGCTCCCACAATCATGACCGACTATGAACCTTTAGAATAATAACATTATTCACGGATTAAACATGTTAATATAGAACACAACAAGTATTAATGTAATGATCGTATCCCATTATATCAAAACATTAATTAATAGTTGTTGTTACAATGTTCCAATATCCAAATAGTAAATTCAAATCAAAATCCCATTACTAGAATAATAAAAGTCTTATGGCTGAAGTGTGACCACTCATATTTAGCTTAAAAAGAAAGAATTTATTAATGGGTTCGACTAAATTTAATTTGTGTGAATTCTGCAAATACAATCATCTCCATATTTGACATTACTCTAAGTATAGTTAAATATTTTGGATAATATAATTGATGCTCTTATGTCATATAGAGTTTCTTAGCTTGATTAAGTACACTCTATTACTCACAAAAGATTTCTAGCTTATCCCTGAATGGAAGGATTCAACCTAGTTTTTCAATGATCTAGTTCATCCAATTATATTTGATTTCAACTTCTGAAAAGTAGTGTATTCTTATTTAGTAGATTGTGCTATTTTGTTTTGCTTGGATCTCATTCCAACTAAACTTACTCTTCATTCAATAATGAAGTCATAATCTAATTCTAATTCATAATTATCTATATAGAAATCAAAATCCTATGTAGCTCTTTACATTAAGATTTTATTCTAAACTAATTATCTCATATACATTCTCTTAGCTCTTCTTAAGTACTCTGATAATGTTCTCACAGTAATCTAGTGACTTAACCATGTATTCAGTTGTGTATCTCATGATATGATATAAATTATGGATTCATTTGCCAAGCAAATATAATATAAATCATTTGATCTATCTCAAACCTATGTGCTAGATCCATTTGAGACAAACTCACAAATGGTGTCATGTGACAATGTCAAGAATCTTCCAAATGAATCTTGTATCTTGACCTCTTTCAAGATATTGTCATTTCATGCAACAAAAATTTTAAAACCTTTAACATTCATCTTTATCTATCTCTTATAGATTTTACATTCCAAGAATGTATCTTGGCATTCCTAAGTGTTTCATTTTAGAAATGCTTTCTGAGTCAAGGTGAAAACCACCTTGCATAGTCGGAATGTCATTTCAAATGATTAATTATGTCTCTTTCATACAAAATTAGGAATATCACTATCCCCCCACTAGTTGTTAGTAAACACACACACACACACGTTCGTTTCATTTTGATATAAAAGCATACCTTGTATCTTTATATTAAAATGACTATTCCAACATTGAGATGTTTGATTTATATCCACAAGTGGATCTTAAGCCTTACATATTTGGTTAGGATAACATGGATTAAGAAAACCTTTAGACTAAGTTACATAGATATCTTCTAGTAGATGTCTATTAAAAAAAGCAGTCTTTCTTGAAATCTATTTGACATATCTCATGTTTAGAATATGAAGTTATAGTAAATAATATCCTTATTGATCTAATCATAGCTACCTGTGAAAAGGTTTGATCATAGTCAATGTCATGAGTATGATAAGGACCATAGTCAATGATATGAGTATGAGAATATCTATATATAACAAGTATTACTAAGTGTGTATATTTATCCATGTATATATTCTTTCTAGAAGAATCTCTTACTCCTTCTAGCCTTGCTATAGAGATGAAGATTAATCAAGCCCATACTTGATTATTAAACATGGATTACATCTCAATATTCATGACTCTATGTCATTTGTCAGATTCAAGATCTGATATAACATTTTGAGAGTTGATGGTTTAACTAGAAACCATCAAGAACTCATCAATGAGAGATTCCACATTTCTCAAGTCATAGATAATTTCTACCATTATTGTGAACAATTTGTGTTTATGAATAGCTACTATTCATGTTCAACAATCCCTTGTTGAAACTAGTGCCAACAATTGTTACATCCGGCTATGGTTCTTGAGCTGCTTCAAGTTCCACGTGTCTCCCACTTGCTTTGTATTTAGAAGCTTGCTTTCTGCCAACTCAACATTCAGAGGAAAAAATGAAGTTATTCTTGGTGGGTTTGTATATAATAATCTAAATTCTTAGAGTATTCTACAATTATGTAATTAGTTGGTGTTTGTATTCTAGATACAATTAATAGTGATTGAAGTATAATCCCAAAAAGGTTAAAAGGAGGACATTTCTACCGATTAGAATGTAAACTATATCAAGTAAAGTTTAATTCACCCTTTATCATCACGAAGGCTTTAGATGGTACTACTGGGTTGTATCTTGTGCTTAATCATAGACATTCATTAGAAAGGAAGTCATACACCAAAGTGTATAGTTCCTTAATAATTATTTTCTCTACACTTTAGTGAAAATATTATTATGAATCTTTTATATATAAATAAGATTCACATATGTCAAATAAACTACATTATTTGCCTTCAAAGATCCCTTTCTTGAAGTTGGAATATGTGAATTTTATTTATACAATAAAGATAACAATGTCATGGATAAGTTTGATTTAAAACAAGTTTAAGTCAAAAGTGCTTGCATATAGAACTTAATTTTATTTATGAAATGTTGATATTTACTTTGCAATTCTATTAATCGATTGAGTCTCAGAAATAGAAGTCAACCATCTTAGAATATGAGTATTATCGTTATGAAAAACGATCTAGTAAATAATCAAACAATTGCATAAAATAACTGAGACATAAATTTTGACATGCTAAATTTAAAAGATACATTGTTCCAAAACAAATATTGTTTTATATTACAAGCAATTTATGTTCTAAGCATAAATAATAAACTAAACTTCGAAAGTGTAGTTCCAGCTTGCTTGTGCTCAGCTAGTTACTCTTCTGTAAATATTTGCAATCAAGTTACAAACATTAGATTAACATTTAAGTACCAAGTACTTGAGTGTTAAATGAAAAGTATGAATTCTATCCAGCAGATACCTGAAGTACTAATCTCTTTCAGATTTTCTTTCTAGATAGGAGGACCAGTTCCTCTACCAGTGTCCAGTTTCTATAAACAAAACAAAATCAATCTAAGTGGGCCTTTTTGGATTTCTTGGGCTTTAAGGTGTTTATTCCATAAAACATGGGCCTTTTAGATCACACAAGGTGACTCTTTTAGCCTTGCACTATTCCAACAAAATATCACTATATTTATTGGAATATTGCTTAACCTGTTACATCATCAGATATATGTTTAAATTATCCAAGACTTCCTAGAATTCATGAATAAATATTCATAGCTTGATGTTAGAAGCATCTTGAGCATCACTGTGATGCATTTACTAGGTATCATATTCAGGTTTATTGCTCAAAGCAATTTGTTTAGGAATGGGTCCTTTAAGTGTATATAATTTCACATCTGAGATTGTCTCTTAAGACATGAACCTATTTATTGAAGTTGTATCTATTGAATATTATTGTTTAATTAAGTCATTTAAAGAGAAATGACAATTCATTGTTATGAGAGTGGATTATATATCTACAAAATTTTAACAAAATTCATTTAGTATTTTCAATATTTAATCTTTAATAATTAATACCCCTTTTAGTTTCTAAAAACATTAACTATCAAAGTCTATGATCCAAGTTGCAAAACAAATAAATGGTTAGGTATCCTTTATCCCATTCATCCAAATTCAACCCGGTAGATATCGATTATCAATTATATATTACCATATAATTCCTAGATTTATGGGATCGCTAATAACAAATTTAATTAGACATGTTTGATCCCATCTATGCCTCGAATCTCTCTTGCTTAGGTATCCTGTCACACCCCCAAACCGGAACGGCGGAAACTTCGGGGGCGGAGGACGTCAAATGTAGTATCACAACACATGCATCATAGTAATCAAAGTAACAAACAACCATTGCATTAATAATAAAGTGTTTACAATGTATTAGATTCACAAAATATTGACTCCAAAGTAAATAACAAAACAAGACATGAAGCTATATGCTCCATCTTCTGAATCCCAATGCGCGTACCTGTCTACTAGTTTCCTGAGAATACAAGTTATTTTGAAAGAGTAGATCAACATTTAAGCTGGTGAGTTCATAAGTATTTTAGTGATGAAAAGTAAACTATAAGTTCTTTTAGAAAAGTTTGCCTGTTCCTCCAGAAAATCCTATATTTTCTGATGTGTTTGAAAGCTAAGTAAAAATGACTCTACAATCCCTTTTTATGAGTACTATATGGATACAAGTTATGTAAAATTTAGAGTAAACAGACAATCGATTGTGTGAATCTGCCCTAAGCCCACAACCAAACAAGGAACATGAAATGAGGCGGAAGTCACACATCCCATTGCTTGTTAGATCTTCATTATATGTAACCCTGGCGTATTCATTTGGTACTTACGGAGTTAACTGTAATAGTTCTTTTATTTTTGATGAAAACATTCTTTAAGAAAACCATATATTTCCTTTAGTAAAAATGGTAACCACAATAGTTCCTTTTATAATCACTTAGTTTATAATCTAATATCGAAATGAATCTGCCCTAAGTCCACAACCAAACAAGGAACAGGAAATGAGGCAGAAAACACACATTCAACTGCCTATCGGATATTAATTATATATAATCCTGATGTATAAACTAAGGTATTATAGACTTAACCATTTAAGGTCCTTTTTAGTTATACTGGTTTAATAATGCGTATCAAAGCTTTTACATATAAGTTTCTAGTTTCATCAACTTAATGTTCTATCCGAAAAGTATGCTTTTGTACTAGAAAGCGGTATACTGAATTTGTATGTTATGACCTGACCCATACCTGTTACTCCCTATGATTACTTGGTGTATACAGGATATATATACATCAAGATCGAATAGATAGTAGGCTATGTGTATCTGCTCTAAGCCCACAACCAAACAAGGAACAGGAAATGAAGCGGAAAGCACACATCCTACTGCCTGTCGGATCTTATTTATATATACCCCTAATGTATCCATCAAGGAATCATAGAGTTAGCATTATAGGCCCCCTTTTAATTGAATTTTCATGTTACTAGTAAGTTATGTGGCGTTGTTCTATTGTTAGGAAGACTACTAGAAGTAATGAAATCATGCACTCTAAACGCCTCGGTCGATACTGTTGTGAGTTTTATATATATATATATATATATATATATATATATATATTGCTATGTTTTATTTATTATTGTCCGGTAATTTGTAGATGTACCCTTTACAAATAAAATCCGGTACTTTGTAGATGTACCACATATATATATATATATATATATATATATATATATATATATATATATATATCTTTATACCTTGTATATTATCATATTTTGTTATAAACAATGAGTTAATGATACGTTCCCTTCCTAGGTTACTGGGAGTGTAAAGTATAAGTTCGTGAATCATGATTTGTTCTTTTGTTCTAGAATATATTATGTTCCTTCCTGTTCTAGTTATAGTATGTTCCTTCATGTTCTAGTTATAGTATGTTCCTCCCTGTACTAGTTGTAGTATGAATTGAACCCCTAAACTATACCTATTATAGTTTACTAGTATGTTTGTTTGAACTGATACTGACTTGAAGAGAAGACTCAATTACCTACCGAGTTAAGCATGTACTTTAAGAATGAAGTTTTACAAACAACAAACTAATAACTTTAAAAAGAGTTTTTGAATCGTTTTGATCACTTACAAAAGCATAAGAAATCGTTTAATGTGATGGTTATCACAGGTAAATATTTACACAATATTTATTGTGTTCAACTTGTATCCCCCCCCCCCCTTAAAAGCATTTAAAAACATTTAAAAGATATATTATAGGGGTATGAACTCACCTTATGTGGGTGATTCAACTGAAGATTCGTGTAAGGATGAGAAGTTCCATGAATGAATTCCCGAGGCACAAACGAGTCCTAAATGACATATAATGGCATATATAGGCATGTAATTAGTGTTTAAAACAACTAACATGTAAGGGAAGAAACCTTAGGAACTAGGAAACACTCTCAATAGAGAGTTAGAATCACATGTGATTGATCACAAGTAGTTCACGAACAAACTCTAGGAGTTCACGTCCTTGGGAGGGTTTACGGCCCAAGATCTTATGAAAGGTATACGGCCCTTGTGAAGGGTTTACGACCGTAAATCCTTGAAGATCTTGAAGATGATGATGACAGGTGGTGAATCAAGGCTAGAACAAAGAGGTTTCTAAGCATGAACAAGAATAGGGATGAGATGCTTACGTTTTGGAATGAAAAGTGAGCCTTCACTTGATGATACTTGAGAGAGAATGGATAGTTCACGGCTGGAGCTTGGAGAAATGAAGAGAAAATGAAGCAATCTCTTATTTATGGAGGGTGGTTCACGGCCAGAAGAGTGTTCACGGCCGTGAACAGGGTTTACGGCCGTGACCCTCATGTGTTGGATTTTCTGGTTCGGGTGTAGCCTTCTGATCTCGAGCTAATACTTCAAAACACTCAATCCTTAAGTGTACTAGGCTTAGAACTCATTAGAATGACCCTTAACAAGGCAAAAAGGCAATAGAAACGAGTCTAACTTTTGGTTGATTGGATTGACTTACAAGATAGAAATCTACGGGTTGTCACATCATCCCCCCGTTAGATGGAATTTTGTCCCGAAATTAGCTTTCCTAGCAGTACTCCTGGGGTTGTGCTCCTCTGAATGGCAGAATACCCACTCGTAGACCTGGGAAACTTTGCCCCGACGCTCATGATAAGATTCATACCTGGTCCATCTATCATCACCTCGTGTATACAAGTCGTATATAATTAAGATTAGTAAGACGTTGGGATATGCAACTCTGCCCCAGGTCCACAACAAAACAAGGAACAGGAGATAGGGCGGAGACACGCATACTAAATCCGCATAATCATAATTATATACCACCCTCGCGTATACACTTAATAGTGATAGGTGGGTTGTATTCGACCTTAGCCTCTGTGCTTGAACTTGATCTGTTGGACGAGTGGTAGTTCGGGAAGGTCTGTTGAGTATACGGTGGCAAGGTTTCGGAGGGCAAGGTACTCCTCGCATGAGTACTTTGGGGTTTATAAGACAAGAGACAATATTGAGGCCGAAGTCGGTTTGTCGTTACGAATGACGAGGGTTTCATTAAATTGTCAGTTAAGGCGTTGGGTTTTCGAAACACATGAACTTGGTATGGTGAGGACCACGCCAATCCATGACGAATGATGACAACTGACTCTTTACATAACAAATGTTAGGCCGATTTGAAAGAAACGTTTGTTATACAATGGTGTATCTCTAGTGTGCTCTACAATGTATTCCGTGTAGCCTTTCTAGTGCTTTCAGTTTTCTCCTTGATATTACCACTGTCACATATCGTACCGCGATAAGCGAGTACTAACAATGAAAGTGCTTTGATAACTAGTGTCGATACTTTATATTATGATCCTCCTCGGTACTTCTATGATTGCCTGGAATATACAAGTTATGTATAATTTGTTGGGTTTTGAGCATTCTAACACTCCTAAGGTGCTCATGCAACCCTAAATACCTTGGATCTATGTTTTCACTAATTATACATACAAATGGTTTCCAAGGTATTAAACCTACAACTAGCATGCATTTGATATAAACCATATAATATACTAGCTAGGATAACATACCTTTTGATGGAGCTTGAAGTCTTGATGTATCTAGCCTTAAGAGCTTAGCCCCAATAGTATGGAAGCCTCAAGTGGAATCACAACACATCATGAACAAAGGATGAACTTGAGAGAGAATCCCCATGCACCCAAAACCACCATGAACTCCAAAAATACACTTCTAGCAATTTTGGGCAATGAAGTATGTATTTATATGTGGGATTTCTAGGGTCATGGATATAACCCAAATCCATACCCATGGGTCTTATGATCCATGGTTCATGTGGCCCAACTCTTTATGTATCCATACATAAACTTGGTCCAACATGGATCATAAGCCCAACACATATAAATATAACTAATTGTCATAATTAGTCCCCATAGATTTAATTAGTCTCTTTTGATCACTAAATTAATTCCAAATTAATTCTTGATCAATACTAATTAAAACATATGATTTCATATTAATATATTATAACTTATAATATATTAATAAACCATAAATTACCTTCTCTCAAAAGTCCATCTTAACAAATTGTCCTGATGATATGCAACCCAAATGGACCATGCTACACTCAGGTCGAGTACATACCAATAATAGTTATGGGCTTAGACATCTAATCCAATAGTCTCCCACTTGGATAAGTGTAAAACTATTATTGCAAGTACGACTTCATAACCCGACTAGCAATCGTAGCTCTTAAAGCCGTTGTCGAACTCTGAACAAATCAATAACGCGACCATTAGATAAGGGATCACATATCCCTCCATTCTAGATATCATATGGATTGAGACATGGATTATAATCATTCTCTTTGGCCATTTGTTGTTTCCCGATTTCCGATTTATGACAACTGACTAATTGAACAAATCAAATCAGTCCAGGCTTGGCGAAGCACTTAGGGGTGTCATCACTAAATCATCGAGGGGCCCACATATATCGTTTTTATCCCTTTCAGGGTAAAAGGAATGGATAAACTTTGACTCATATGTTTGTACTAACTACTTGTTGAATCATACATAAAGGCACGTTTTATAACATCGAGTTACCAATGCGTTTTCGTGCAATCAATGTATAACCAACTCATAGTCAACAACTCATATCTCTAGGTTTGAAGAATATAAGATATTATTGTCTCATGATTCACTCGTGATAAAATCCATGAAGTGATTCAAATGAGTGTGGGTAGAAACCAATACTCGAATCTTATTCCAGGAGCACTCATGAATACTACAGCTATGTCTAGGCCACCTAGGCATACTACAGACCTATTCATGACAGTCTTGCTTCATACCTATTTCCAACGTACGACCGACTGTGGATGTTTGAATAACCTAGTTATTCGGGTAGGCAAAACATGCAAAGTGAAACACAAGAATAATACTAATCCTATATGGGCCCAACACTTTGAGTGTAAATAAAAACCCTTTTATCTAAGCACCATATTGATTACTCATTAATCATTGTATAATGTTTCGATTTATCAACTTAATACTTGAATTAAAACAATAGTCATGCCATGCTCCAAGCATGCACACTATGTTACCTACGGTCCTTTCTTTTGTGAAATAGATCAATTGACAATATTTCAATAATGCTCATTTCACAATCCCAATCCTTATTGTAAATGTAAGAATACCCAACTCTTTCCATTTACTATAGTCTATTAGATTCTAAACTTCTATGCAATGATCCCCTTGCAATGAATATGCACACAAGTCACAAAGACTTGGCAACAGACATTACAAAGTATTCCAATGGAAATCAATTCCATGGAAACGAAGTATCACATTCAAAGTACATTCCTTTGAACACCCTTCTTGCATTAAGTTCTCTAATCTTACACAAATTCAAAAAATAACTTCCACCTATGGAGACAATTCCATATTCCCATTTTGACTATCACTTCTGAACAAGAGTTGCCTCCTTTCAGAATATGTCAATATGGCCCTAACTCTATACTTCCAATTGTCCATGAGCAACCAATCTTTGGCAAACCTTAGATTCTCCTCGACAATTGCTTAATCATTTTAGTCAAATCCAGTTCTATTCCTTTTTCCCTCTTAACGCCCTAGGCATTTGGAAAATTTAGAATGGATAAATATTATAGCACATGTAATCGATCCTATACCCGAAGCATAAGGGACCCGATTCCTGCTATAAAAATTTTTATTTGCCATGTTCTCAAAATTCGAACTATGAAGAGGGATGCCGTAATCATAATCGAATTTTGAGAACGCAACATATATAGAATTTCCTTATGTTGAACCATTCCAACATAACATTCATATATATCCTTGACTAAAGTTGATTAAAATCTCAATCTAAGCTTTTAGAATTGGAATGAAGTATATATCTTCTCCCTTAATTATAGCAAAACAACTTTTCAAAGCGAATTGAACATTTTGTTTTCTATAATTAACATTGCTAACTTGCAACACTAACCATAATAATCATGCTCCCACTAGCACAATGATTATTATCTTACTAGCACAACACTTATGCTCCCACTACCTTTGACATGTACTCAGAAATCAACTGGACTTCTAGAAATCAGTACTTTATTGACTTTCTTGCCAAAGTTCAGATTTCTGATACAAGATTGCTTTGATAAGACTTTATCAAAATCATACACCTTTCCTTAGATAACTCACATGTAGACCTTTTTCCATTCTCACTAGTTAGTGTACATGTTAACCACACACGCTCCACTAACAACATGAGAATGCAAATATCATAATTGCTATCTACTTAGTGAAAGCGTTTCCTCACCATCATTTTCATGAATCGGAGAGAAACCTTATGACACTTAGATTTTTATGGTGTATGTATTCCTATCCATGTGAATTTGTCAAAAACATAATCACAAGACAGGGTTAGTGACAAACCCAAACTCATATGGACTGAACTTGTTCAATCTTAATTTCTTGCCACTTGGCAGATCAAGGGCCTACCATTGCTTCCACATTGTTATGCAAACAATTGAGAACTCATAGAACTCACAAGTATAGTCAACTTTAACTGGAATGGGCACAAAAACAGAAATATGTCAACACAATGGGTTACAAACCTCAAGTTGTGGGCTAGTGATTAACAATACTCTGGATTAGTTCTTGAAACTATCTCAAGATCTTTTAAGACTCACACTGACCTCTTGACATATAAGATTCTCTTTTCAAAAACCATTCCTTGACAAAACAAATATTCAAGAGTTAGTGTGGATTCTTATCAAGATAAACACTTCTCACAATTGGTCTTAGTTGGTCTCTGTTTTATCCAAAACATCACAACTTAACAATCTCAAATGTACAAGAGTAGAAAACATTTTACTCTACATTTGAAAAGTGTTTTACACCTTTTTAAAGATTATGTCACTCAAGACTCAATCTTTGAGTATGACTCTAAGATTTGATTTTGGAACGAAGTATGATTTATCTTTTGATTTAACCATTTCAATAATTCACGATTCCTTTCCTTAGCCAAACAAATGAACTAAGGTGTCCTTAAAGAATCAATTGGGATATGGTTTCATAATCACCAAGATAACCATAAACCAATATACTTAAGCACTCTCCGATCTTTTCAGATTGGAGAAACTTTATCTTTCTGCCTAATTTGATTCTTCTCATTCGTCCTGCCATACATTGAAACTTTTCCAATGTTTCAGAATTACACTTAAATTTGTAAGTATAGCCATATTTACTAAACTTTAGTAAATCATGACAAATAATCTTATCATTCCTTGTGGTCGACTTGACCAGCGCACAACCAAGTGTACTTGTAAGGGTCGAAGACCTGTTGTAATATGTCAAAGTCATAAGTTTATTTTACAAGGCATTTTATGTAACGAAGCGTACTTGTTTAGTCCTTGTAATTTTTTGTGTGCTTTCATGTTTCCTATAAATAGGGACATTAATTAGAGTTAGATAAGAGTTGATGTATGAACTTGTCTATTTTCTCTCTGTAACATTGAAAGCATAATAGAGCTAAAACCAGATCATATTTACATCGTGTGTTCAATCTATATTCTGATTACTCTGATTTGATTCATACTTGATTCCACACTTCATCAATTGGTATCAGCGCAGGAATCATGATCTGAGATCTAAATTTCACTCTGTTTCAAAAGGTTTTTAAATCAAATTTCTGGTTCGAAAAGTTTCGCACCTTTTGACGTGAATAAGCGTTCTAGATCTTCAGTTGTGATTTGATTCTGCAACTGATTTGTTGAATCGAGTATTCTAATTCATTTTTCTGATCAATTCAGCAATTTGCTTTCAAATTCTCTTTGATTTCTTAAAAATTCTCAAAAATTTTCTTCCGTACATCAATGGCGAACTTCAATCTCAACTCGATGACTTCATACTCTCATCTGCTAGGATCTTCAACTAAGATTCCTATGCTCATTCCAGAATACTATGATCAGTGGTCTGATCGTATGCAAGATTACTTGAATGGAATCTATGAAGAGCTTTGGTCTTGCATCTAAGGGAATGTTACTCTTCCGATGAATCTTCAACCAATTGGATCGTCGTCTGGTACTACGAGTGTGGAAGATCAAAATGTTCGTATGAAGAAACTTGAAAATGATGCATTAGGGAGTTACGTGGTGCATTGCCTCCAGTTGTGAATAACTATCTCAGAAGCTGTACAACTGCAAAGGACATCTGGAATAATCTCAAAGAAAAGTTTCAAGGTAGCGAGAAGACGAAAATCAATTCAGTTAAGCAATGTTTGATTGAATTGAAGGATTTCAAGCAAAAAGACAGTGAAACGATTGAAAGTTACTATGATAGGTTGAACGAGCTGATTTACAAATGCAATCGATATGGAATCACGAGGTCTTCCATGGAATTCAATCTCACCTTTGTTATGGGACTCCGTAAAGAATGGAGGAGTGTTAGCATGATGGTGAAAAATCAACAGAGTTTCGACACATCTTCTTTGAATGATTTTTACAATCAACTGAAAACTCACGAAAGTGAAGTGAACGAAATGGCAGAAGAGTTGAAGCTTAGTCTGGGAGGTCCATTAGCACTTGTCTCTAGAGTGTCTGAAAAGGAAACTATCGAAAAAGGTGATTCTGATGATGAAGAGGGGTTTCTCATGAATTTGGATGATGAGGCAATTGCTTATTAATCAAACAATCGAGTCAAAAAGTTTTTCAAGAAACCGTTTATTTCGAAGGTGAAGCAAAGTGAGGGAAAAGGAAGTTTCGTGAACAAGACTGGAGGAGAAGAGAAGAAGAAGTATGAGAAGAATGATGCGAAGGGTGCTGAGGAGAATAAAGACAAGAAATTGAAAGGAGATTCTGGTATGGATTGTCATTATTGCAATGGAGCCAATCATCTAGCAAATGATTGCATGCTTCGAAAGAAAGATGAGAAAAAGAATAGAGTGAAGGATGAGGCGTATTATGTGGAGAGGTTGGAAGAGGTGCGTACGAAGGAGAAAAATTTGTCCTTGGTGGCTCAAGGTGAACAGGAGAATGATGGCACATATCAAATTTGGTCTTCGGGCTCCGATGACGAGGAAATGCGTAATCCTACGCATGGGGCCATGTATGCGAAGCTGGAGGAAGATTCAGACAAAGAGGTCAAGGGCTGTTGCTTTGTGTTAAAGTTTGCTGATAAGTCTCCAATGACAATGAAGGTACGTAATATTCTTCAATCTTTCAATATTCCTTTAAGTGGATATGATTCTGAAATTGTTGCTTTCGATGATACTGTTGCTTATTTCGATAATTTGGTTGTTTCTGCTAGCAATGGAGCTAAGAAATTAAGCAATCAGTTGTTAGAGACACAGAAGAAGTTAGATTCGAAAGTTGTCAAGATAGAATGTTTATAATTGCAAATAACAAACATTATGTATGATCGAGATTCGTTGTCTAGTGATGTAAAACTTTTGTTAGCTCAACGAAATATCTACTGCAATTCTGCTAAACGTCTATATGGCAAATTAACTGCATTGCATCATTTGTGTGATATTAGCAAGGACCAACATAGGAAATTATTACCTTTTCTAGCATATGAGAGAGCGAAGGTTGATAATATTTTGTATGATTGTGAGAAAAATATTGCTGAGTTTGACAAAATTCCTGATGATAGATATACTTATGGAATTGTCAAAATTAACGAATGTCTTGATTCAAATGAATTAGTTAACATTGTAAATGATACTTTGACAAAATCAGAACAAATCGAAATTTTGAAAAAGACTGAGAACTCAACATCTGATTCTCAATCTAATTTTGTTGATATCGAAGATAACTCTGACAATATTAGCGAAATTGAGGATGTTGATTGTTCTCAGTTGTCTGTCATTAATGTTACATCAAAATCTAAAGGAAAAGAAAAAATTAAGGATTTGATGGTTAAGATTGACACTGACAAACCTTCAACTTCGAAAGTTTGTGATTCTGAGTTTGTAGATATCCGTGATAGTCAAACAGATAGCAGTGATGATGAAAATGATGATGACAATTCGGACAAAAAGGTCTCATCAAACAAAGATTCGAAAGAAACTGAAATTCCACGTGTTGTTGTTGATAAAGTATTTGGGGACACTGAAACTTTCGAAAAAAGTGTTGTCTGAAAAAGGAGCCCGTTATTTGGAAACAAATCAAGTGGTGTATCCAAATTTCAAGTGTACTGATGATGTTGTTTTTCCAAATCAAGTGTTTGTCACCACTAGAAATGTTGAAGATGACAACAAGAAAACAACAAACGAAGGGTTCTTTTCAAATCAAAGCACTGTCGAAAATAATCTAACAAAGAATTCATATGTTTTTCAAAGACAAAAACCACAACGCAAATGGGTTGAAAAATCGAAAATTGTGAAAGAAGTTACAAAAGAGGTTGTTGTGGAAAATGAAACTGTTGTCAAATTAAATTCCAAAGAATTTAAAGAACAAATTGACAAGTTTTCAAAAGAAAATGTAATTTCAAAAAGACAAGCTCGAAAGAAAATTTTTTGGCAAACCATGGAGCTTCGAAAACAACAAAATGATTTAACATTGAAAACAACTGAAAACAAAAAGACTAAATCTGTAAAGAACAAGTCTTCACATTCAGCAATTCATTCAGATCAAAAGATAAATCCCGCTCAAACAAATAAAGCTAAATTTGAAATTCATCCAAAAACAAATTCTTCAAAAGTTTCAAACTCATCATTTTCAAAAGATAACAAAAATACCTCAAAGAATGCTCAAAATCAACCTTCAAAACAACAATTTTCTTCTAATCAACAAACAAGGTTTTCTCAAAAACAAAAATCTCCAAATCGATTTTATCAAAATCGAAGTGTTGGAAACAATGATGGAAGTCGATACGCCATGGCATTTCGACCTAAATCAAATGTTGATTTCTTCCCACAAAAACCGAATTTTCCAAATCCTACAGGGAAACAACCCTCAAAAGTTTCGTACACAAAAGGGTTGTCTCGTGACAAAAACATCGATCATTGGCTTGAAGGAAAAGGACGAAAATATCAATCAAGGAAATATTCTCAATAACAAATTCACGAAGCTTATGAGAATTATGCGAATAATTCGTCAACTGAAAGCTCATCTTCAAAAGATTCGAATGTTTCGGTAAAAACTTGGCAACCGGTTTCGAAAGAAAAGAATGATCATACACAATCTAACAAGACGAAGGCATGTGTCAGTGACAATCCCAAACTAACAATGATTTATGTTTCTGTTCCCTTAAATAATGATGTGGACTTAATTGATAGTCTCAAAACTAAAGTTTGTGATTGGGTTAAAAGTTCTTCATTTCATTCTGTTTTCAAAACTAACATCCAAGGACCCAAACAGCCTTGGATACCTAAATTTTTTCATATGTGACGAGCAATATGATGAGAAATGGTATATTGATAGTGGTTGCTCACGTCACATGACAGGACGAAAGGAAAATCTGAGAGATTTTCGAAGCTTGGAAAATGCAGAAGTTGTAAAGTTTGGCAATAATCACAAGTGCCAAGTGAAAGGTTATGGCAAAGTCACGAATGGAAAGTTCACTGTTAATCGCGTTGCTTATGTCGAAGGTCTTCAACATAACTTGATAAGTGTTTCACAACTTGTTGTGGGCACTGGCAATCAAGTGGTGTTTAACGAAGAAGGTAGTATCATTTCGAATGTTGACACTAACGAAGTTTTTCTCAAGTCCAAACGACATGGTGACATGTTTACTCTTGATATCAAACCTATCATCTGCAAACCCTCAGTGTGCTTACTTTCGAAAGCTTCCTCTGAGATCAGCTGGTTATGGCATCGACGTTTATCACATTTAAACTTTCGAAATTTGAATAAATTGGTTGTTGATGATCTTGTTTGTGGTTTACCTGTACTAAAATTTGACAATGATACATTGTGTGCAGCTTGTGAACAAGGGAAACAGCACAGGAAATGACATCCAATTGTGATAGATTCGAAAATTATGGAACCGTTGGAACTTCTTCACATTGACCTTTGTGGACCATTGACTGTTGAAACTCTCAACAAGAAACGGTACATTTTGGTTATTGTCGATGATTTTTCAAGATTTACTTGGGTATATTTTCTTAGGTTAAAATCTGAGGTTGCTCAAACAATGATCGAGTTTATTTAGAAGATTGAGATGAGTCTGAAGAAAAATGTTCAAAAGATCAAAAGTGATAATGGATCTGAGTTTAAGAACAAAGTGCTGGATTCGTACTTAACAGAAAAAGGAATTTCGCATAACTTCTCTTCGCCCTATACACCTCAGCAAAATGGTGTTGTTGAAAGACGAAATATGTCACTTTGCGAAGCAGCAAGAACTATGTTGACATATGCGAATCTTCCTCAATATCTATGGGCTGAAGCAGTTTCGACAGCATGTTTCACTCAAAGTCGATCTTTCATTCATCATCGATTTAATATCACTCCGTATGAAATTATCAATAACCAAAAACCTAATGTCAAATTCTTTCATGTTTTTGGTTGCAGGTGTTTTATAATGAATCTTAAAGATAGCCTTTCAAAATTTGAAGCTAAAGCTGATGAATGCATATTTATGGGATATTCGCACAATTCGGTTGCATACAGAGTGTTAAATAAGCAAACAAGAAAAGTCGAAGAGACATTCAATCTTACTTTCGATGATTATTATGTCAAACAAGTTGAAAAGAAATTTGAACAAAAACCAATTATTAATGAATCATCTGATGAAACTGCAGAATCAAATTTATCTGACTTTGATTATGATTTAATTTTTGGTATTCCTGACAGGGCTATGAATGTTGAAGTTCATGCAAATGATAATCATCACTCTGAATCTTCGAAGCATAATGATGACTTGGAAATTCCTCAAAATATTGTAGATGTTAATTCAACAACGAATTCTCCCGGAGTTAGAGAAAGTATGCATAATAATCCAGTGGAAGGAGAGCACTTGGATTTGAATACTCTGGTTGAGGGGGAGCATTCTTTCGAGGGGGAGAATGGGAGAATGGATGAAGTTGTTGATGGGGAGCATCTAGTTGAGGGGGGGCATCAAAATGATAATCGTGTTGAAGAGGAAAATGAGGAAACTGAAATAATAAATATTAATCAAAATGATGATTTTCATGATCTAAATGATGATATTTCTGTTGTAGGATCTGAAAATGAAGAGATGTACGAAGATGCACCTTTGGAATTTGATCCGGCATATCCACCGTTAGAGAAATGCACAAAGACTCATCCGACAGATCAAGTCATTAGGAATCCTCAAGATGGAGTATTAACAAGAGCTCAGATTCGTGCAAAGAATGAGGTATTAAATACTCATCAAGAATTTTGCATGTTCAATGTTTTCATCTCGAAAATAGAACCAAAAACAGTTAAGATTGCAATGGAACACTCAGATTGGGTTGTTGCAATGCAATCGGAATTGGCTGAATTCGATAGAAACAAGGTATGGAGATTAATTCCAAAACCTGAAAATGTTTTTATTGTCAGGTTAAAATGGATTTTTAAAAACAAAACCGACAAAGATGGAAATATTGTACGAAATAAAGCATGACTAGTTGTAAAAGGATATTCGCAACAAGAAGGGATTGATTATGAAGAAACCTTTTCACATGTCGCAAGACTCGAGGCTGTTCGAATATTTTTAGCTTATGCAGCTCATAAGGATTTCGATGTCTATGAAATGGATGTGAAATGTGCTTTTCTCAATGGTGAAGTTGAAGAAACTGTTTACGTTAAACAACCTCCATGTTTCGTAAATGAAATGCATTCTGATCATGTGTACATTTTAGATAAAGCAGTTTATGGGTTAAAACAAGCACCAAGAGCATGGTATGCAACTCTTACCAGTTTCTTAAAACAGTCAAAATTTAAACAAGGATCAGTTGACCCCACATTATTTCGAAAGAAAGTTGGGAATCATCTAATGCTTGTTCAAATTTATGTTGACGATATTATTTTTGGCTTTACTGACCCTGCTTTGTCTAGTGAATTCGAAAATTTGATGAAAAGCCAATTCGAAATGAGCATGATGGGAAAAATCAATAATTTTCTTGGCTTAAACATTTATCAAAGCAGAGAAGGCATTTTCATCAATCAGGAAAAGTATACAAGGAATTTGCTCGAAAAATTTGGAATGACAAATAGCACGAAGCTAAGAGTACCAATGGATGTTGGAACAAGGCTATCCCCTTTGTTAGAAACGCCTGTGGTTGATCTTACCTTATACAGGACCATGATAGGTTCATTGCTTTATCTTACTGCAAGTAGAACTTATATCATGTTTTCTGTATGTAATTGTGCTAGGTATCAAGCAAATCCACGAGAACCACATTTAATTGTTGTGAAGAATATATTTCGTTATCTCAAAGGAACAATTTCGTTAGGATTGTGGTATCCTTCGAAAACAGGATTTTTCATTCAGGTATTTTTAGATGCAGATCTTGGAGGGTGTACTTTGGATCGAAAAATCACAAGTGGTGGTTGTCAATTTTTGGATGGCAAGTTGGTTAGTTGGCAGTCGAAGAAGCAGACATGTGTTTCGATTTCTACTGCTGAAGCTGAATATGTTGCAGCTGCTGCTTGTACATCACAAATTATATGGATTCAGAGTCAGTTGAGAGATTATGCCGTGAATATTAAAAAGATTCCATTGTATTGTGATTCACAAAGTGCTATACGCATTTGTCATAATCCAGTACAACATTCGAAAACAAAACATATTGCTCTTCGCTATCACTTTATCAAAGATCATGTGGAAGATGGCAATATAGAAGTTCATTTTGTATAAACAACGGATCAGCTTGCTGATATTTTTACAAAAGCTTTGGATGAAAAATCATTTGTTAGAATTTTGACAGGTTTGGGAATGATCGATGCAAGTTCAGTTCCAGGAATGATTTTAAATGTATAACAACGAAGTGTTATATAAATATGTCGATTCAGAGGTCATCATGACTCATTCAGAGGCTGATAGTATTAACTAGTCAGCGGTTACTGTTCATAGTCAACGCTTCGACTTCGTTACATTGAGCATTTTGGTTTGGTGTAACAATTTTCGTTAGATTTCCAAATTTCTTTTGTATCTTAGTTTTCTTTTCGAAAAATCAAAAACTACAAAAAGATTTTATCTTTGTTTTGTCATTTTATTTTCGAAAAATCAAAAACTGTAAAAAGATTTTATTTTTGTTTTGTCATTTTGTTTTCGAAAAATCACAAAATCCAAAAAGATTTTCTTTTGTTTGTTAATTGTTTCTTTTAAGAAAAATCAAAAACATCAAAAAGATTTTTGTTATTTTGTTCTTTATCTTTTGTGTGTATAGATTTCACGAAGGCAATACAAGGGTCATGCTTATGTTTCTCTGGGAAGGTACAATTTTGACGACTTTGTACTAGTTAGACTGTCCCTAGAAGCATGCTGCAGCATGTCGACCCAAGCCTGCAATGACTCAATGTGTGTTTACGAAAGCCTTAATGAAATTTTTCTTACAAAAATTTCTTCCCAAGTCAGGCTTATATTCACATTAGTCGAATGAGTTACCTTACTCTTCTCAAATGAGTTAAGAGTTGTCTGTTTGGTCCAATCGTAACAGAGGTACAAGTGTTTTCGTCAACAAATCTTTTTCATCACCAAATTTCTTACACTTGCACACACGAAGACATATGTCCAAGAGATCTTTGATTCAACCAATCAAGATTTAGACATATCAAAATTATGTGTTAATGATCTGACATCATGAGGCCGTGATGAAAGTGAAACCCAACATTCTATCTTCGTAAGGAATTGACGGGGAACTATGTTCCAATTTTGACGAAATATTTGTTTTAGTACCACTTTTCGAAACTCCAAATCATATTCATTTCTTATGAGTAATCTTGATCAAACTATCGAAGCCCACGATGTTTGTTACCCAACAGGATTCAGTATCGATTCTTTCATGAATATGATTTCCGTGTGAGTTTCATTTGCTTTCGAAGTTACTTTTAAAATAATTCAAAGCATACTTGTCACTGACTACACCGGTCAAACAAGTAATTTCTGTTACAATTACTCACCTTATGTTAAGGTTGATATGTAACGAAATTGTAAACTACCCATGAAGCCTTTTAAAAGAAACCCTTCGATACTTCTCTATAAGTATTCGATTGAAATTCACGGGAACATACACAAGCAGTTGATTATCTCTCTTGATAATTAACGAAGTAACCTTTGCCTGGGGTTTATTTGCTTTTGTGTCGAATTTAATTGACATCACATATCCAAATTTTTGTTTAATTGTTTCTTATCTTATCTTTGGATCACTGCACTCACGAAATCCTTGAGGTTCTGAGTAATACCAACTCAGGCTGATGATTTCAAACATCTGGCATATGACTTCGCTTTTTATCCCAAAAGTGAAAGAGCCTTACTTTCATCCGAAGATCAGTAACGGTTACAATTCAATTAAGATATACGATCAGACTGTTTGAAAAGACGTTTTGTATTCAGTCCGGGTTTCTAGGTGATGTGACAGCTACTTTTTGACGCATGGCTACTTTATCGGCAGTATGGTGCGAGATTCAAGATGTCACGTCGGATCTCATTAAATGTCAGTCCCGCTTCAAATTCAAACACTAGGGTTACATATAAAAGGGGGAATCAAAGAGTGTTCTCAGTTTATGCTTCCAAAAAAAAATTCCTACTTTATCTGAAAATTTCCGATTGTTCTTCAAAGCTTTCAAAAACCCTAATCATGGACAATTCTGCTGAGGTTGTTGTTCAATCCCTAAACACAAAAGACGTTACTTCCCAACCAATCATGAAGATTCAAGGTACAAACTATCAAGTTGAAGATGATGTTTCTCTTTACCCAGATGAATTGAAGATGTTGGTAGTCGCCTTGAAGAGTTCTGTTCTTTTCACTGCCATGTTCAATTCGTTTGCAGTTCCACTTTCATGGCTTTCTCAAGCAGGATCCACTGCCACATACAGCAGAGCAATGGATATCATCACTTTTCAACTGGTGAATGACAAGAAGATTCGATTGTCCAAGAAGATTTTCTGTCAAATTCTTTATATCCCTAATTCTCCAATCTATACTGATCTTTCTTCTGCTCAAATTATCCATATGTTCAATGAGATGGGTTATCAACCCCCACTCACCAAGATCAGTGATTTCAAGAAATCAGGACTTCTAACTGTTTGGAATTTTCTCTTCGGAATCTTTTTACGCTGCTTGACTGGTCGTAGTGAAGGCTTGGACAAAGGTCGAATGGAGGTGTATGCAATGGTGGCAGGGTTGTATTATGACATTACTATAGATTATTCTACCCAACTATGGAAGGAATTTCAAAAGAGTGTAGAAAACACGAATGTTGTTCAAGGGATTTCGTGTGCACGGTATTGGAGTCTAATCCTTCGATACTTTTATGACAAAGAAGGGATTGAGGTGCCTACTGATGAGGAGACTACTGAGTTCATCAAGTATCATTTTCTGAAGGAGGTTTAAGATGATGCTGAGATATTTACACACATTGAAAGAATTCCAGATGCAATGTTACAACGGGTTGATCCAACGAATTTGGTTCTAATGGAGTACTTAGAAACAATCAATCCGGATGATGGTTCTGGGAAGTTGTTACCAAAAGAAACAGCTGGTCCTTCGAAGAAGTCTCGCAAGTCAAAGAAGGATGTAACAATTACTCCTGAGAAACCAGTACAAGAGCCAAAGAAAAAAGAAATCACCAAAACAGACGAAGCCAGATGCACAAGTTTCGACTGTTGTGGTTGACCCGGTTGAGCCTGTTGTTGATACTCAAGAAAAGGAAACAATGCCTTCAAAATCAGGTATTTTTCGAAGGGTAAAGAAAAAGTCTCGTAGATCATGAAAGCTTTCTGATGGTTCATTCAAGTCTTCTTCTATGGTTCGTAAACCATATTTGAATCACCAAGGAATTCTCATTTGTGAGGTTCCAGCTCCTGTTTCTCCTTCTTCCAAGAAACGAAGAGTTGAAGATGTTGCTACACATCTTTCGAAGAAGAAGGTAAAGAAAAGGAAGATGGTTCTTCCAGCAGAATCATCCGAAGGGGAGAAAGTTCCTGAAACTCCTAAAACTTCTATTCCTGAGAAGACTACGGTCACACCACCCGAAGTTTCGTTAACCGAATCAATTCTTGAGGAGGTTCGAACTTCAGACATCAATACAAACGTATCTGATACGGATGTAAATGTCAATATGGGTGAAGGAAATACGAATAAAGAACTTGTTGTTTCGACTCAAGGTATTCCTGCATCCTGTGCTACTTTTGTTTCTTTACCACCATTCATTATTCCTATCTCAAACACTACAAATTCACCCACCTTTGAAGCCATTCTCACACAACCCATCACAACTTTGTTCTCATCGCAAACCACTGATCCACTTCAAAATACTGAGGATACTGATGTTGACGAAGGGGGTTTTGGGGGAACATTTGAAGAGATGGAATTTGACGAAGAAGAAGAAACTTACCCTGACAACATGTTAATGACGATGAAGCAGTTTAAGATTTTGAATAAGAAGATGAATTCCATTATTCAATCTCAAGCTGACATGGGGGGAAGTCAATCTCTTTCAAGTTTGGAATTGGATGTAATGCTTAAAGCATTTGAAGCCAGGATGGTTAGCAAAGTGTCTGGCATGCTTCAAGATTCTGAGTCTAAAATCTTGGAGAAGGTGGATCAACGTGATAAGTGTAATGAATTACGGGTGAAGTCTCAGTCTTTGAACTTGGTGAGTGAAGTTAAAGATTTACGACGGGTGGCTAAAGAACGACATGTCTTGTTTATTAAAGATGTGAAGCAAGTTCGTGAAGATGTCAACTTAAAGCTTCAAGAACTTCGTGAAGACATGGTCAAAGAGATTGCTAGTGCTCAAAAAGACTATGCATCTCTCAATCAAAAGGTGGATATAATTTGTGAGACTGTCACAAAATATGTCAAGTTGTATGAAAGCTTGAGTCCTCAAGTTACTCAACTTTCAACAGATAACAGCCGAAGCTTTTTGGAGCTTACCTCTTTGTTAAAGGAGTTGAAAGATTTGTCTACCACACCTGTTGCCTCTTCGATAATAACTCCAGAATTCTTGTCTCAGCAGTTTTCTCATTTCGAGGCTGTGTTGCACAAACAGTTGGCCCCATTATCCAAGTTTTCTAGTTTGCTACCCACAGATGCCCCATCTGTTGTCACAGGGGTGCAAGGGGGAGAGAAGAAGGTTGGTAATGCGAAAATTAGTGAGGTTTCGCATGAAACTGTGAAAACTGTTGGGAAGATTTTTCAAACAACAATTTCAGTATCGAAGCCAATTATCTCAACTGCTGGTACGGTTACTTCGACAGTTGTGATAACAATGCCAATTTCAACGAAGCCAATTCCAAGACCAATTTCTAAAGGAATTGTGATTAGGGAAGGTGGTAGCAGTTCGAATCCCAAGGAAGTTGTTGATAGTTCTTTGATCAAAGACAAAGGGAAAACAATTTTGGTCGAAAAATCGAAAGAAGAGAAGAAAGCTGAAACTGATGTTGAGCTTGAGAAGTTGAGAGTAGTGCAAAGCATTTTAAGTCTTCGTGCAAGTGACCCACCTGGAATGAACAAGGGTGATCATGCGAAGCATTACAACTATGAAACAATCGAAGCAAGAGTTGCATATAACCATATGTATGCTTTTGAGAAGAAGCCGAAGCAGAGCTATGCAGTTGTAAATACGGATATGAGATAACTGGATTTCCCAATCAAGGAAATGATGTTCATCATGGCTCAGTACAAAATTGCTGAGAAGTTCGACAATGATGATGATTATACATACATGAAGCTCAGGTTTCATGCTGTGTTAGGGAAACTTCCAGAGGAAGTTTGGTCACTCGTGAAGATCAAGAAGGTGATCAGTATTCAGAAGGATGTTCTTTTCGAAGACATGATGCAGAACCTTCGATTTTACATTGCAAGGGCGAATGGTCAGGAGTGTAATTTCTCGATTGCTGATTTTCCATTAATGAACTTGTATGATCTTATACAAGTTGCATTACTTCTGAAAGACAAAGATGCTTCGTATCTTCGAGAGACTGATCCAGAAGTGTTTCGTCTTGGTCTAGCTCACATCAAAATATTCATAGATAACTACTATGATTGTTTGGCCTTAACGGATGTGGAGTTAGCAACAGCCAAGGGGTTGGAAGTGAAAGTACCCATGGAACCAACGAAGACTCAACCTGAGTTGAAGAAGTATGCTGATGGGGAAATATGCTTGAAGCCTTTTGGGATGGTCTTCGCAGGAAAAGACAAAAATGGAAAAGCCAAGAGATTCTTATTCCAAGCTTGCGAAGTGGAGAGATACACAACGTCCCAATATACGAACTTCATTGTTCGTATGAATAGCTGCAAGAAGAATAACGAAGGCGACAAGAAAGAATTGAAGAAGATCATTTCTTGGTATTCTGAAATTTGAAGAGTGATGTTGTATGCTATACAGATTCTTTTGAACTGAAGATGGTCGACATTATTACAAAGGGGGGGGGGGGGGAATGTAAGCGTCGAAGACCTGTTGTAATATGTCGAATTCATAAGTTTTTTTACATGGCATTTTATGTAACGAAGCGTACTTGTTTAGTCCTTGTAATTTTTTGTGTGCTTTCATGTTTCCTATAAATAGGAACATTACTTAGAGTTAGATAAGAGTCGATGTATGAACTTGTCTATTTTCTCTCTGTAACATTGAAAGCATAATAGAGCTTAAACTAGATCATATTTACATCGTGTGTTCAATCTATATTCTGATTACTCTGATTTGATTCATACTTGATTCCACACTTCATCAGTACCCAATCCTTTAGTCCTTCACTTGACTCACACGTACATGTGAACAAGGACTTAGTCTTAATTTCCCAAAGATGAAAATTCTCATTCATCACACAATACAAATTGCATGGTTCCAAGTTTCTATCCAACTGAAACTTGGGTGATGAGAATCTTTCCTTATTTGGTAAATTATGACACTACCATAAATGAAAGAATCAAATTTTATTTTCCAATATTGCTTTCAATGGAAACAACAATTTTTTCACAAATGCCATTGTAAGGATACTTAAAATAAATAAATCAAAACTTTTTTTTTATTTTAAAACTTGCAAAAAAATCTTATCCTTACAATGCAAATACATATGAAAACTATGTTGATATCTGTTCCTAAGAAATTTATCGTAACTCTTAAGCAGTTGCTCAAAATTCTGATCAAAATCAGCATACTCTTTCTTTAAGCTTCCTTTGATTTTCTAACACATCAAAATGTAATTAGATTACATTATGTATTAAGAATCTCCAAAAGATACTTAATAGAGTTAGATAATGAACTTTACCTGAAGTAGAGTCAAACTTTTGAATGTTACCATTGTGAATATGGCAGCTTCGCAACCAATGCCCCTTCTTTTGGCAAAAGAAACATATGGACTCTTTGGAAATGGTACATGACACTATCTCAGGCTTATCCTTTCTCTTTATCATTAGGTCAAATGATTTGACCATGACCGATCCCTTTCCATTGGGAAGAGAGAGCTTTTCCGGACTTCTAATGTTACCATTGTCAATGTCCATGAAAGTTTGGGAAGTTGATCTTCCAATCAAATTTTGCTTTACCAGTGCCCCAAATCATTGCTGATTTAGCAGCATCAAGCAAATATGTAAGATCATTAAGGGTCATGTCTTGATCTGTCATCAGGGTGTGACTGAAGAACCAAGTCAACAGCCAGCTACCTCGAGACTTCGACACCCGAATCTCCCGGCTTGCTAATAGGGATTGAGTGACCTTGAAATTTTCATGTATTTGAACTTGTGAGATAGGGAGAATAGTTGGAGGAGGTGGAGGAAGTGAAGCATGATTTCCAGTCCTATTAATGCACAACAAAGGGATTAATCTTTCACTTTGATTTCCATGTCGGATATCATCTTCAATAGGAAAGCTTGTTCTAAAATATTTGGGAAGACCATAGTTGTCTTAACTAGACATCTATAATGGGAGAAATTCAAGTTTAGTTGATTTAAAGTCCTTAATATAACACCCAATATGAAATATTAAGGCTAGGATCCAACAACCTATTTATAACCGGAAGAGGGATGTCGTAATCCAAGCTATAAAATAGTTGAAGGTAGGCAAATGACAATTTACCAATTTCCACCATGAAAACGAAATATAATTAAGTTTTAATTGGATTTGAAACTCCTAGATATTTTGAGATACATTGAACTTTCAATGGCATGTTTGAATCTAGACTGTGCCCTCTCAAGTTTGTGACTGGGATGCCGAGGATCACAAACAAGGCGTGAACCATGCAAATTGACTTGGTACCCTCAACTTTATCACCTAATTGATGTGCCGGTTAACCACACACGCTCCACCAATCTATGATAAACTTAAGTTACCCTTCACCACACATTGTCAGTCCCATGTTAGTATGTCGGTTAACCACAAACGCTCCACTAACGACTTAACAAAGGTGCAAAGTGTAATTTCATGGGTTAGCACGGTTTCACATTTTCCTAAGTAACTACGATTGGGAATTTATAAGTGTTTAGTTACTTAGTATTTATCATTATACTTTTAATGAAAGGAGAATTAGATTCCTATCATACCCGTTCGGCTAACGACCCTCCACCAGTTAAGGAAGCGGTGGATGAGAGTGGACACCCATTAAACTGCCATTTTATAGGTAGTAACCTTATACCACCCTTATAGACCGGCTTCGTGAATGAGGCCTACTAACGGTAAGATTGACTTTGTCTTATACATATCTATATAATTAAAAAATTATAATAATAGTATAAGGGTTGAATTTTAAACTTTTAAAATTCTAGGGTTTGATTTGGAATTAAAGTATACATGGGGAGGTAACTTTGCAAATTCCAAAACTTGAGGGAAAGTATTGAAACTTTTCAAAACTCTTGGATTTTCATAACTTATTGATGGGTTATGAGCACTACAACATTCATATGGTGTACATGCAAACCCTAAAGCTTTGGATCTAGTTTGTCTAATGAACATGCAATAATCATTCAAAGCCATAAACCCTAGATCTAGCATGTGATAATCGATATTAACATAAGAATAGGGTTTAGATCTTACCTTTGATTGTTATGTAGTAATAACAATCTATTCCTTCTTGTAATTGACTTTTGAAAGCTTAGAGTCACAAGTGTCACTCCTCTAATGGCTCACAAACACCAAGAGCAAGAGGATGAAGAAGGAGAAGAGGAGAGGCACTCAAAAACGACTAGAAACCCTAAGGAAACTCTTGGCCACGTTTTTGGTGCCCTAGGGGTCCTTAAATAGTGAGGCTATTAGGGTTATCTAACAAGGAAACCCTAATTTGACTGCTTAGGCCCTAAGCAGCCCATGGACTCCCTCCTTAGAGGCCTTGGACGATTTCTAATGGGTTTCCCCATAGAATTCGTCCAACCCTCTAATATGGAGTCCATTAGCCCAATATTCAACTATAACACAATTGATAGTTCTAGTCCCATAAGTTTAATTAATCTCTTTTAGCCACAAAATTAATTCTTAATTAATTATTGACTAATATTAATTAAACAATATGATTTCTCCTTTAATATATTATTCTCATAATATATTAATAAATCATAATTAATCATCTCTCTCTATAATTCATCCTATCAAGTTGCTTTGGTGAAGGCAACCCAAAAGGACCATGCACCATCGGGTCAAGTACATACCAAAATAGTTATGGACTTAGATACTAATCCAACAGTATCCCACTTGGATAAGTCTAATAATTATTTTGCGTATGACTTCAGATCCTGATCCGCAATTGTAGCTTTCAAAAGCCGCTGTCAACTCTGATCATATCAGAAGCGTGTCCTTTAGATAAGGGATCATATATTCCTCCATTCTTGATATCGTATAGACTGAGACATGGATTTAAATCATTCTCTCTGTCTATATATTGTTTCCCGACTTCAGATTTATGACGACTGACAACAGACTACAATTGAACACATCAACTTAGTCCCGGCTTGGCCAAGCGCTTAGGGTGTCATCACTAAATCATCGAGGGGCCCACAAATATCGCTTTTATCCCACTTTGGGTAAAAGGAACGGATAAACTTCGATTCAATGCTTGCTTGTACTCACTCACCGAATCACACACAACAATACGTTTTATAACACCAAGTTACTGGTGCGTTTACATATTATCAATGTGTAACCAACTCGCAAGATACAACTCACACATCTTGGTTTCAAGAATATAAGATATTATCGTCTCACCAATCACTCGTGATAAAATCCATGAAGCGATCCAAGTGAGCGTGGGTTTAATCCAATGCTCAAATCATATTCGTAAGCACTCATGAACGTTGTAGCAAACTTTTGCTATGTCTAATACACTTTAGACAATCTACACACCAATTCATGACAATCTTCTTTCATACCTACTCCCAAAGTATGAGCGACTATGGAACGTTCGAATAATCTTATTATTCAGGAAGTCAAAACATGCAAATTGAAACACAAGAATAATACTAATTTTATATGGCCCCAAACTTTTGAGTATAAATAAAACACTTTTATTTAATCACCATATTGATTACTCATTATTTGTTGTTTCAGGTAATCAACTTCTTACTTGAATTATAAGGACAATTATCCCATGCTCTTAGCATGCACACTATGTTTACTTATGGTCCTTACTCTGTGAAATAGTATAATTGAATAACATTTTCAATCACACTCATTTTACAATTCCCAATCCTTACCACAAGTGTAAGAATACCAAATTCTTGCCACTTATAGAATATGTTAGATTCTAACATTTTATGCAACGGTCCTTTCGTAATGTCACGGCACAAAACTCACCAAGACTCGGCCAATGAAATTAGAAAATGCTCTATTGGAGATTGTTACAAGACAATTCCATAGATGTGAAGTCTCACATTCAAAGTACATTCCTTTGAACATCCTTCTTGCAAAAAAAAATTTCTAGACATACAGATTCTTAACGTCCAACTCCCAATATGGAAACATTTCCATATTTTCCATATGACAACTCATTTTAAATAGAATCTTATCTATTCATAATAATGTCAATATGGTTCATCCATGACTATACTTCTAACTGTCCACAAGTGACTAATCCTTGGCGAATGCTTAGATTATCCTTGACAGTTGTTTAACTAATTCAGTCAAATCCAATTCTAGTCCTCTTTCCCTCTTAATGCCCTAGGCATTTGGAAAATTTTAGAACGGTCGAATATTACAACGACATGATACTTTACCAGTCTTTTGCTATAATATTTCTATTTCTATTTGCCATGTTCTCACAATTTGAACTATGAAGAGGGATTTCGTAATCACATTCGAGTGTGAGAACGCAACAAATACTTCCATATATAGAATTCTCTCACGTTGAATCCTTTCAACATAACATTCATATATCTTTTTGACTAAATTTAATTAAAATTTCTCGATCTAAACCATTAGATTTGAAACGAAGTATAATATTCTCTCCCTTAATTATAGCAAAATAACTTTTCAACATATGCAACTTTGCAAAGTGAAACTTTTGTTTTCTATAATTAATATTGCTAACTTGCAATAATAATCATGCTCCCACTAACATGATGATTATATCCATACCAACATAACATTTATGCTCCCACTAGCTTTGACACGTATTTAGAAAACAGTTGGACTTTCTAGAAATCAATACTTATTGACTTCCAAAGTTCATATTTCTAATACGATATGCTTTAATAAGCCTTTATCTAAGCTTCTCAAATTCACACACCTTTCCATAGATAGCTCACATGTGTGTCTAAACTGATTCAGAACTTATATTACTAAGTCCCAAATGTTCAGACTAATTGCCAAATCTCACAATTCGAACTATGAAGAGGGATGTCGTAATCATAATCGAATTTGAGAATGCAATTTACATAATTGCTATCTCCTTAAAATCTCTCTTAGTGAAAGCGTTTCCTCACAATCATTTTCATGAAGGAGCGAAACCTTATGACACTTAGATTTTATGGTGCATGTGTTCCTATCCATGCAAATTTGTCATAAGCATAATCGTAAGATAATGTTTGTGACAAATTCAAACTCTTATGGACAGAACTTGTTCATTCTTAATTTCTTGCCATCAAGGGTCCCACCATTGCTTCCAAGTTATTTAGCAGCTCACCTATGCCAGTCAATGTACTTTCATTGATCTAGGTGTTTGCCCTTATGCATTCAATTAAGAACTCATAGAACTCATATGCATAATCACTCAACTGGATTGGCACAGAAATAAAATTTTTGTCAACACGATAGGTTACAATCCTCAAGTCGTGTGCTAGTGTTTAATAGGTTTACTTCTTGATTTGTTCTTGAAGCTTTTCAAGATCTTTAGACTCCCACTGACCTCATGACATATAAGATTCTCTTGTCAAGAAACATTTCTTGACAAACAAATACTCAAGAGTTAGTGTGTGTCTTTATCAAGACAAACCTACACACAATTTGGTACTAGTTGGTCTTTGTCTTATCCAAGACATCACAACTTACCAAAATGTGCTTGTGTAAGAACATTCTTACTTAAGGTTATGTCACTCAATTCACAATCTTGGAGTATGACTCTAAGAATTGATTTTGGTACGAAGTACGATTCATCTTATTGACTTAACCATTTTAACAATTCCCGACTCCTCTTCTTAGCCATACTAGTGCACTAAGATGTCCTTAGAGGATGAATTGTAATATGGTTCTTATAATCTTTAAGACGATCATAAAACACGATCCAAAAGTACTCTCCCTTCTTCTTAGATTGGAGAAACTTTAATCTTTCTTGCCTAATTTATTCTTCTTATTCGTTCTGCCATTCATTGAAACTTTTCAGTGATTCAGAATCATACTTAATCTTTTAAGTATAATCATATTTACTAATCTTTTAGCAAATCATGACGAATATTTTATCGTTCTTTGTGGTGGACTTGACTAGTGCACAACATTGTGTACCAGATCTCATAATCCTTCACTTGACTCACATACTTATGTGAACAAGGAATTAGTCTCATTTTTTCAAACACGAAGGTGTTCTCATTCGTCATACAATACTAGTTGCATGATTCCAAGTTTCTGTCCAATTGAAACTTGGGCGATGAGAATCTTTCCTCATTTGGTAAATTTCTGACATTACCACAAATAACATAACTAAGAATCAAATCCATTCACAATATTGCTAACAATAGAACCATTCAAACACCAATTTTCATAAAATCCATCGCAAGGAAACATAAATAAGATAAATCAAAATTTATTTTATTGCGGAAAAATATTGTCCTTACAATGCGATTACAAATGAAAACTATGCAAATATTACTTAGCAATTTATCCTAACTCTAAAGTAGTAGCTTAAAATTCTGACCCTTTAATCATGCGATCAAAATCCATTTCTTCGCGATCAGACTCAGTTTGCTCCTTCCTTTAAGCTTCCTTTCCTTTCTTTGATCCTTCAAAACATCGAAATGTAATCTTATCACATCATGTATTAAGAATCTCCAAATAGGAACTTAATAGAGTTAGATAGTGGATATTTCCTGAAGCAGAGTCATACATCTTGACTCTCCCATCTCTTAGATCTCTCAGGTAGTCAGGGCAACTTCGTAACCAATGCCCCTTCTTTTGGCAGTAGAAACACATGGATTCTTATGGAATGGTACACAGGACTATCTCAGACTCAGCCTTTCTCTTGCGTAGAGAAAACTTTTCTGGACTTCCAATGTTACCATTGCCCATAGAGGGTTGGGATATTGATTTACCAGACAAATTTGCTGACCAGTGCGCCAAATCATTTCTGATTCAGCAGCAATAAGCAAATAAGTCAAATCAATAAGGGTTATGTCGTGGTCCATCATATAGTACTCTCTAATGAACTTACCATATAATTTGGGAAGTGACTGAAGAACCAAGTCAACAGCCAACTTCCTTTAAACATCGACACCTAACAATCCTTAACCTGTCAATGTGTGACTTCATCTTTAAGACGTGTGCATACACAGACTTTCCATGTTTGTGTCTTATTGCCAACAGGGCATGAGTGACCTTGAACTTTTCAAGTCTTCGAACACGTAGGTCAGGGAGAATTATTGGAGGAGGTGGAGGAAATGAAGCATGATTTCCATTTCCACAATACAATCGTGGAACATCATCTTCACGTGGAAAACTTTTTCCAACGGATTTAGGAAGACCATAGTTGTCAGACTTTGACATCTATAAAACATGAGAAAATTCAAGTTAGTTGATTGAGTCCTTAATAAAACACCCAAATGAGATATTAAGGCTAGGACCCAACACAATATCCTACAAATTGGAAGAGGGATGCCGTAATCCAACTCGCAGAACATTTGAAGGTAGGTAAATGACGATTTACCAATTTCCACCATGAAAAACGAAAAGAAGGTTAAGTTTTAAATGAATTGAAACTCCTAGATCTTTTGAGATTCATTGAACTTTTCAATGTCATGTTTAATCTCGATTATGCCCTTCATTTGTGACTGGGATGCCGAGGATCACAAATAAAGTGTGAATAACCATGCGAATGTACGTGGTGCCCTCAATGTTACAATCACCTAATCGATGTGTCGGTTAACCAGACACGCTCCATCGATCTATGACAAACATCGAGTCACCCTTCGCTACCAATGCCAAACCCAACTTAGTGTGCCGGTTAACCACACACGCTCCACTAATTGTCTTGACAAGGGTACAAAGTGTAATTCCATGGAATTGCATCGATTTCACTTTTTCCTAAAGTAACTAAGATTGAGAATTTTGTAAAAACATTTAGTTACTTTAACATTCATTATACTTTTAATGAGGAGAGGGTTTGCCCTATCCTACCCGTTCGGCTAACGACCCTCCACCAATCAAGGAAGCGGTGGGTGAGAGTGGACACCCAATAAACAGCCATTTTATAGGCCATAACCTTATACCCCCCTTATAGATCAACTTCGTGAATGAGGCCTACTAACGGTAAGACTAGCAGTTTAAGTTATACATATATATAATATTAGACTTTTAATGTTATATATAGTATAAGGGTGTATTTTACACTTTTAAAATACTAGGTGGTTTAATTTTATAAATTACAGTTTTAATTAAATTAAATATAAACCATATCATTATGGATTTATTAGCTCTCTTTTAATTATACCTTTAATTAACTTAATAAAACCATCAGCGTGTAATTTGAACTTTTTCAAAACTAGGGTTTTAGAATTTAAAATTTCAAAAATTAAACTTTTAATCAAAATTTTAAATTCCAAAACCTGAGGGCAAGTTTTGAAACATTTCAAAAACATTAGGGTTTAGAATTTAAATATTTCAAAGTTAAACTTTTAATCAAAAATTTAAATTCCAAAACTTGAGGACAAATTTTGAAACCTTTCAAAACATTAGGGTTTAACTATTTAAATTTCAAAACTAAAACTTTTAAAGTTCAAATTTAAACTATAAAACCTAAGGGGTGTAAATTGAAACTTTTCAAACTTACTAGATCAAATATTTGACTAATAATAATCCTATATTATCCATATTTAACCAAACCCATCAATTTTGATGAGGATAATCATTCCAAACTTAAAAAATCGGATTTTGGCAAGAAAAACGAGTTTTGGCAATTATCCTCAACAAAATCTGGCAGAAAATTCGAAAATCCCGGCACCAGAGCCCTAGAATCGTCGAGTCCACAATGGAACTCGTCGAGTAGGACCTACTCATCGAGTCCATTCATGGACTCGGCGAGTCTGCCAGTCAGAACCCAAAAAAAATCAATTTTCAAGCAATAAACGATCAAATATGCATCAATTCATCAACAAACAGCCCTAGGCTCTGATACCACTGATGGGTTATGAGCACTATAGCATTCCTATGGTGTACATGCTAATCCTAAAGCTTTGGATCTAGTTTGTCTAATGAACATGCAATAATCATCCAAAGCCATAAACCCTAGATCTAGCATGTGATAATCGATATTAACATAAGAATAGGGTTTAGATCTTACCTTTGATTGTTATGTAGTAATAACAATCTATTCCTTCTTGTAATTGAATTCTGAAAGCTTAGAGTCACAAGTGTCACTCCTCTAATGGCTTACAAACACCAAGAGCAAGAGGATGAAGAAGGAGAAGAGGAGAGGCACTCAAAAACGTCTAGAAACCCTAAGGAAACTCTTGGCCACGTTTTTGGTGCCCTAGGGGTCCTTAAATATTGAGGCTATTAGGGTTATCTAACAAGGAAACCCTAATTTGACTGCTTAGGCCCTAAGCAGCCCATGGACTCCCTCCTTAGAGGCCTTGGACGATTTCTAATGGGTTTCCCCATAGAATTCATCCACCCCTCTAATATGGAGTCCATTAGCCCAATATTCAACTATCACACAATTGATAGTTCTAGTCCTCTAAGTTTAATTAATCTCTTTTAGCCACAAAATTAATTCTTAATTAATTATTGACTAATATTAATTAAACAATATGATTTCTCCTTTAATATATTATTCTCATAATATATTAATAAATCATAATTAATCCTCTCCCTCTATAATTCATCCTATCAAGTTGCTTTGGTGAAGGCAACCCAAAAGGACCATGCACCATCGGGTCAAGTACATACCAAAATAGTTATGGACTTAGACACTAATCCAACACTTATAAGTTTAATTAAAGTTTTAAAGACTTTAATGAAAAGACTCTTGAGCATCCATAACTTGAGGACAAGTTATGGAGTCATAAAACAATTTAATGAGGTAAAGACTCTTCATTTTGTAACCTATGACACTTTTATGAGTTTTAAGATTCATAAATGTGACTTTTCATATAACTTTAGGACAAGTTACAAAAACACATTTTATGAACTACTTTTAGATCAATTTGGATTGAAAACAACTAACACATAATTTTTTCCATTAATCTAAATTAACTCATAAAACAAGGTGACACAAAAAACTCGGTAATCCATAACTTGAGGACAAGTTATGGAGTCCATACAATGTCATTAAGATCAAGAATTAAACTAACAAACAATTTGCACATAATTCCTATGATCTACCAAAACTCATAAGCATGAACAATCCATATCAACAATTTTCAAGAATCATATAAACATATATAAAACTTGAAACTTTGATAATAACTTTGAAATTGGTTTACCATAATCATTACCACATTAAAAATAGGTTTTATAAGTCCAAAACAGTTTAAGGTAATGATTCTAGACCAATTCCAGCCTTAAAAGTCGAAAATATGCTGTCATGGGCTTCTACTCGTCGAGTGTATGAACCTACTCGACGATTAGGATGAATTTCTTCATGGACTCGGCGAGTCCATCAGTGGACTCGGCGAGTCCAGTGCCCAGGAAGCCAGAATTTTCGATTTTTAAGCTATTTCAGCATGTATAACTTGAAAACAAGCATAGGCTATGATACCACTGTTGGGTTTTGAGCATTCTAACACTCATAAGGTGTTCATGAAACCCTATATACCTTGGATCTATGTTTTCACTAATTATACATACAAATGGTTTCCAAGGTATTAAACCTACAACTAGCATGCATTTGATATAAACCATATAATATACTAGTTAGGATAACATACCTTTTGATGGAGCTTGAAGTATTGATGTATTTAGCCTTAAGAGCTTAGCCCCAATAGTGTGGAAGCCTCAAGTGGAATCACAACACATCATGAACAAAGGATGAACTTGAGAGAGAATCCCCATGCACCCAAAACCACCATGAACTCCAAGAATACACTTCTAGTGATTTTGGGCAATGAAGTATGTATTTATATGTGGGATTTCTAGGGTCATGGATATAACCCAAATCCATATCTAGGGTTAGGTGGCCCAACTCTTTATGTATCCATACATAAACTAGGTCCAACATGGATCATAAGCCCAACACATATAAATATAACTAATTGTCATAATTATTCCCCATAGATTTAATTAGTCTCTTTTGATCACTAAATTAATTCCAAATTAATTCTTGATCAATACTAATTAAAACATATGATTTCATATTAATATATAATAACTTATAATATATTAATAAACCATAAATTACCTTCTCTCAAAAGTTCATCCTAACAAATTGTCCTGATGATATGCAACCCAAATGGACCATGCTACACTCAGGTCGAGTACATACCACTAATAGTTATGGGCTTAGACATCTAATCCAACATAATTAAGATGAATAAGACGGTCGACTGAGTGACTCTGCCCTAATTCCACAACCAAACAAGGAATAGGTAATGAGGCGGAATCACTCACTCTAAGCCTGCAAAATCTTAGCTATACACAACCCTGATGTACATACTAAGCCATCATAGCTCACCTGTACGGATCTTTAGTTCTCTTATGAATGTTGTGACTTGTTCAGACGAGTAAGTTATTATAATTACTTTTAGCATCCCCAATTTTAATCTTATATTAAATATAAATTAAAATTTTAAAGTAATTGTTTTATTTCGAAGACGTACCGCTGCTCGCTGGTGATTCCGGGGTAGTTTCTCCTGCGCTGATCATCAGAATTCGTCCATCCGCGCCCGATTTCTTCGCTATCGGGCAATCCCTCTTGTAGTGTCCAGTCTCACCACAGCCATAGTTGGCTTGGTTTACTTAAACTCCGGGGACTTGGGAGATCGGTTGTGTCGGCGCCCTGCAGAAACCGACAGTGTGCCCCTTCCTGCGGCAGTTCAGGCACTGCATTCCCCGGCATACTCTAGTGTTGTGGTAGTTACACTTACCACACTTCGGGAGAGTTCCAGCATATCTACTGACAAATGCTGGTGCGGCAGGTGTTGTGGGGGCGTGTACGGTAAACACTTGTTGCTCCTGCGGTGATTCCTGTGTCGTTCGCTCCTTCCTCTTGTTCCCCGACTTCCGTTTATAGTCCCCTCCCTTTGATGGCTCGGGAACGGGAACCACCACGCCATGACGGACTCCATGGTCAATGAGTCGATCGGCCATGCGTTTGGCGCTATCAAAGGTTGTTGGGTTAGAAGACAGTACATCCCCTTGAATCGGGGTGGATAACCCCCAGATGTACTTTTCTATCTTCTTACTCTTCGGGGTAACCATCCCGGGGCACAATGCTGCCATGTCGTTAAACCTGTCAGTGTAGGCCACTATGTCTGAGCCGACCATGGTATGCTCCCATAGCTCTTGCTCCAGCTTTTGAACTTCGCCTCTAGGGCAGTATTCTTCCAATATATACTCTTTCAGGTGCTCCTAACCTATAGAGTTAGCCAATGATAGGGTCAGTGACTTAATATGGCCATTCCACCATGTCAGGGCCCTGTCGGAGAAGGTGTACGCAGCAAACTTCACTTTGCTCCCTTTTGGGCACAGACAGATTTCGAAGACCGAATCTGCTTTCTCGAACCATCGCATTAGAGCAATGACTCCCCCATTTCCATTAAAGGATTTGGGTTTGCAGTTCATGAAGTCTTTGTACGAACACTCCTGTGGGTGTCCGTGGGTAACTCCAAGGTTAGTTAGATGGGTACAACTACCAGATCCACTGGTACCACTTGCGTGGATGTGAGTTATAGTAGCTGTTACTGCGGCTATTATCGCTGCTTGGAGGGCAGCAATATCAAATTGTGGTGGTGGATTCTCTGTTGTGGTATTGACAATGCGCCTTACAGGTATACCGTGAGGCATCTTTTGCTAGAATGAATACAAATATGAAACGGAGATAAGTCTATAGCAGTGGTTATAAGCCG
The DNA here is from genome assembly GCF_052849685.1 of Lactuca virosa. Lineage (NCBI taxonomy): Eukaryota > Viridiplantae > Streptophyta > Magnoliopsida > Asterales > Asteraceae > Lactuca > Lactuca virosa. The sequence goes on along the minus strand of NC_136427.1, from coordinate 124,386,662 downwards.
AAAGCTGAATGACAAAGTGATCCTAGTTCCGAGTGTATCTGGTTCTGACTTTCATAGGGTTCTGGAAAACAATTCATAATGGGAGTCTATATAAAATGAACTTTATGAATCAGAAGTGGCTATCCTCGAATGAATCTCTGTGAATTGAATAATTGTTACCAGTTGCATGAAAAGAAAATAATCCTAACACATAATGTGAGAAGTGTATTCAGTAGCTCACTAAGTCAATGAAGGTTATTATTTATTAGTGTGAAGCATAAGATGTTTTGGTTTCTTCGGCTGATCCCTCCTTGGAAAACTCCCTATGAACCTCTTCTTGTTCCTCCTTGACTCCTCTACGGACTGCTATGATGGAGTGGTTACATCTATCTGCGTTTGTCGTGCGAGAATGGATGTGTCTAAAGAATCTATGATATTAAGTTAAACATTATGGGGGTGATCCTTACCGGGTCCTCCTATAATTGCGTAATGTATACAATTTTTATATAAATTAAGATTAAATAGACCTTCGAATAAGTGATCCTACTCTAAAACCACAACCAAACAAGGAACAAGAAGTAGAGCATAGATCACAAATTCTAAGTCTATAAAATCTCAATTATATAAAACCTTGGGAGTATACACTCCGGAATTATAGACCTACCAGAAGGGTCTTTTAAATTTTCACATAAGTTATTTATAGTGCCTAAAATACTCCTATAGTATTTTAATGTAATGAACTTGGTATATTTTAAACTTGTTGTTGTATTATAGTATCATAAAATACTCCTATAGTATTCTAACTTTATGTTTTGATCTAGAATTCCCTTGAATAGAGTTAGGTAAGTTTTAAGACTGTTGCAACACCACATCACTCCCAAACACATGTTGGTCATATCCCAAATGAATATAGTTGATCAAGCTATATTGATCCCAGATATGATTACATAACTGTCCAGGTTTGACCACAGTGTCCAACCTTTAAATACTTTTGTTCTGTTCTTCTTGTGATACTTGTTCTAGTATGTATATATGTATTAATGTATGTATATTTTTATGAGAATATTGTTATATTTTAAAATATACTTTATGGAGGGTGGTTCACGGCCAGAAGAGTGTTCACGGCCGTGAACAGGGTTTACGGCCGTGAACCTCATGTGTTGGATTTTCTGGTTCGGGTGCAGCCTTCTGATCTCGAGCAAATACTTCAAAACACTCAATCCTTAAGTGTACTAGGCTTAGAACTCATTAGAATGACCCTTAACAAGGCAAAAAGGAAATATAAATGAGTCTGACTTTTAGTTGATTGGATTGACTTACAAGATAGAAATCTACGGGTTGTCACATCATCCCCCCGTTAGATGGAATTTCGTTCCGAAATTAGCTTTCCTAGCAGTACTCCTGCGGTTGTGCTCCTCTGAATGGCAGAATACCCACTCGTAGACCTGGGCAACTTTTCCCCGACGCTCATGATAATATTCATAACTAGTCCATCTATCATCACCTCGTGTATACAAGTTATATATAATTAAGATTCGTAAGACGGTCGGATGTGCGACTCTGCCCCAGGTCCACAACCAAACAAGGAACAGGAGATAGGGCGGAGACACACATACTAAATCCGCATAATCATTATTATATACCACCTTCATGTATACACTTAATAGTGATAGGTGGGCTGCATTCGTCCTTAGCCTCTGTGCTTGAACTTGATCTGTTGGACGAGTGGTAGTTTGGGAAGGTCTGTTGAGTATATGGTGGCAAGGTTTCGGAGGGCAAGGTACTCCTCGCATGAGTACTTTGGGTTTTAGAAGACAAGAGACAATATTGAGGCCTAGGTCGGTTGTCGTTACGAATGACGATGGTTGCATTAAATTGTCGGTTAAGGTGTTGGGTTTTCGAAACACATGAACTTGGTATGGTGAGGACCACGCCAATCCATGACGAATGATCACAACTGACTCTTTACAGAACAAATGTTAGGCCGATTTGAAAGAAACGTTTGTTATACGATTATGTATCTCTAGTGTGCTCTACAATGTATTCCGTGTAGCCTTTCTAGTGCTTTCAATTTTCTCCTTGATATTACCACTGTCACATATCGTACCGCGAGTACTAACAGTGAAAGTGCTTTGATAACTATACTTTATATTATGATCCTCCTTGGTACTTCTATGATTGTCTGGCATATATAAGTTATGTATAATTAAGATGAATAAGACGGTCGACTGAGTGACTCTTCCCTAATTCCGCAACCAAACAAGGAACAGGAAATGAGGCGGTATCACTCACTCTAAGCCTGCAAAATCTTAGCTATGCACAACCCTGATGTACATACTAAGCCATCATAGCTCACCTGTACGGATCTTTAGTTCTCTTATGAATGTTGTGACTTGTTCAGACGAGTGAGTTATTATAATTACTTTTAGTATCCCCAATTTTAATCTTATATTAAATATAAATTAAGATTTTAAAGTAATAGTTTTTTTTCGAAGACGTACCGCTGCTCGCTGGTGATTCCGGGGTAGTTTCTCTTGCGGTGATCATCAGAATTCGTCCATCCGCGCCCGAGTTCTTCGCTATCGGGCAGTCCCTCTTGTAGTGTCCAGCCTCACCACAGCCATAGCAGGCTTGGTTTACTTCAACTCCGGGGACTTGGGAGATCGGTTGTGTCGGCGCCCTGCAGAAACGGATAGTGTGCCCCTTCCTGCGGCAGTTCAGGCACTGTATTTCCCGGCATACTCCAGTGTGGTGGTAGTTACACTTACCACACTTCGGGAGAGTTCCAGCATATCTACTGAAAAATGTTGGTGCGGCAGGTGTTGTGGCGGCGTGTACGGTAAACACTTGTTGCTCCTGCGGGGGTTCCTGTGTCATTCGATCCTTCCTCTTGTTCCCCGACTTCCGTTTATAGTCCCCTCCCTTTGATGGCTCAGGAACGGGGACCACCACGCCATGGCGGACTCCATGGTCAATGAGTCGTTGGGCCATGCGTTTGGCGCTATCAAAGGTTTTTGGGTTAGAAGACAGTACATCCCCTTGAATCGGGGTGGATAACCCCCAGATGTACTTTTCTATCTTCTTACTCTCCGGGGTAACCATCCTGGGGCACAGTGCTACCAGGTCGCCAAACCTGTCAGTGTAGGCCACTATGTCTGAGCCGACCATGGTATGCTCCCATAGCTCTTGCTACAGCTTTTGAACTTCGCCCCTAGGGCAGTATTCTTCCAACATCAACCCTTTCAGGTTCTCCCAACCTATAGAGTTAGCCACTGATAGGGTCAGTGACTTAACATGGCCATTCCACCATGTCAGAGCCCTGTCGGAGAAGGTGTAGGCAGCAAACTTCACTTTGCTCCCTTCTGGGCACAGACAGATTTCAAAGACCGAATCTGCTTTCTCGAACCATCGCATCAGAGCAAGGACTCCCCCATTTCCATTAAAGGATTTGGGTTTGCAGTTCAGGAAGTCCTTGTACGAACACTCACGTGGGTGTCCGTGGGTAACTTCGGGGTTAGTTAGGTGGGTACCACTACCAGATCCACTGGTACCACTTGCATGGATGTGAGTTATAGTAGATGTTACTGCGGCTGTTACCGCTTCTTGGAGGGCAGCAGTATCAAATTGTGGTGGTGGAGGTGGTGGTGGATTCTCTGTTGTGGTATTGACTATGCGCCTTATGGGTCTACCGCGAGGCATCTTTTGCTAGAATGAATACAAAGATGAAACGGAGATAAGTCTATAGCAGTGGTTATAATCCGAAAGCTGAATGACAAAGTGATCCTAGTTTCGAGTGTATCTGGTTCTGACTTTCATAGGGTTTTGGAAAACAATTCATAATGGGAGTCTATATAAAATGAACTTTATGAATCAGAAGTGGCTATCCTGAAATGAATCTCTGTGAATTGAATAACTGTTACCAGTTGCATGAAAAGAAAATAATCCTAATACATAATGTGAGCAGTGTATTCACTAGCTCACTAAGTCAATCAAGGTTATTATTTATTAGTGTGACGCATAAGATGTTTTGGTTTCTTCGGCTGATCCCACCTTGGAAAACTCCCTATGAACCTCTTCTTTTTCCTCCTTGACTCCTCTATGGACTGCTATGATGGAGTAGTTACATCTATATGGGTTCGTCGTGCGAGAATGGAAGTGTCTAAAGAATCTATGAGATTAAGTGAAACATTATGGGGTGATCCTTACCGGGTCCTCCTATAATTGCGTAATGTATACAAGTTGTATATAATTTAAGATTGAATAGACCTTCGAATAAGTGATCCTACTCTAAAACCACAACCAAACAAGGAACAGGAGGTAGATCATAGATCACAAATTCTAAGTCTATAAAATCTCAATTGAATAAAACCTTGGGAGTATACACTCCGGAATTATAGACCTACCAGAAGGGTCTTTTAAATTTTCACATAAGTTATTTATAGTGCCTAAAATACTCCTATAGTATTTTAATGTAATGAACTTGGTATATTTTAAACTTGTTGTTGTATTATAGTATCATAAATACTCCTATAGTATTCTAACTTTATGTTCTAATCTAGAATTCCCTTGAATAGAGTTAGGTAAGTTTTAAGACTGTTGCAACACCGCATCACTCTCGGACACATGTTGGTCATATCCCAAATGAATATAGTTGATCAAGCTATATTGATCCCATATATGATTACATAACTGTCCAGGTTTGACCGTAGTGTCCAACCTTTAAATACTTCTGTTCCGTTCTTCTTGTGATACTTGTTCTACTATGTATATATGTATTAAGGTATGTATATTTTTATAAGAATATTGTTATATTTTAAAATATACTTTTAGTCAGAGCACTTCGGCCCCATTGTATTTATAGTTGTATATCTTTTAAAGGTTGATATACTTAGTTCACTATAAACAATGCTCTGATACCAATCTGTCACACCCCCAAACCGGAACGGCGGAAATGCTCGGGGGCGGAGGACGTCAAATATAGTATCACAACACATGCATCATAGTAATCAAAGTAACAAACAACCATTACATTAATAATAAAGTGTTTACAATGTATTAGATTCACAAAAGATTGACTCCAAAGTAAATAACAAAACAAGACATGAAGCTATATGCTCCATCTTCTGAATCCCAGTGCGCGTACCTGTCTACTAGTTTCCTGAGAATACAAGTTATTTTGAAAGAGTAGATCAACATTTAAGCTGGTGAGTTCATAAGTATTTTAGTGATGAAAAGTAAACTGTAAGTTCTTTTAGAAAAGTTCGTCTGTTTCTCCAGAAAAGCCTATATTTTCTGATGTATTTGAAAGCTAAGTAAAAATGACTCTACAATCCCTTCTATGAGTACTAAATGGATACAAGTTATATAAAATTTAGAGTAAATAAGCAACCGATTGTGTGAATCTGCCCTAAGACCACAACCAAACAAGGAACAGGAAATGAGGCGGAAGTCACACATCCCATTGTTTGTTAGATCTTCATTGTATGTAACCCTGGCGTATTCATTTGGTACTTACGGAGTTAACTGTAATAGTTCTTTTATTTTTGATGAAAACATACTTTAAGAAAATCATATATTTCCTTTAGTAAAAATGGTAACCACAATAGTTCCTTCTATAATCACTTAGTTTATACTAGCTATATATAATCTAATATCGAACGAACAGTTAAATGTATGAATCTGCCCTAAGTCCATAACCAAACAAGGAACATGAAATGAGGCGGAAAACACACATTCAACTGCCTATCCAATATTAATTATATATAACTCTGATGTATAAACTAATATATTATAGACTTAACCATTTCAGGTCCTTTTTAGTTATATTGGTTTAATCGTATCAAACCTTTTACAGATAACTTTCTAGTTTCATCCACTTAATGTTCTATCTGAAAAGTATGTTTTTGTACTAGAAAGCGGTATACTGAATTTGTATGTTATGACCTGACCCATACCTGTTACTCCCTATGATTACTTAATTGGTGTATACAAGATATATATACATAAAGATCGAATAGATAGTAGGTTGTGTGTATCTGCTCTAAGCCCACAACCAAACAAGGAACAGGAAATGAAGCGGAAAGCACACATCCTACTGTCTGTCGGATCTCATAAATATATAATCCTAATGTATCCATCAAGGAATCATAGAGTTAGCATTATAGGCCCCCTTTTAACTGAATGTTCATGTTACTAGTAAGTTATGTGGCGTTGTTCTATTGTTAGGAAGACTACTAGAAGTAATGAAATCATGCACTCTAAACGCCTCTGTCGATACTGTTGTGAGTTATATATATATATATATATATATATATATATATATATATATATATATATATATATATATATATATATATATATATATTGCTATGTTTTATTTATTATTGTCCAGTACTTTGTAGATGTACCCCATATATAACCCCGATACTTTGTAGATGTACCCCATATATAACCTGGTACTTTGTAGATATACCACATATATATCCTTATACCTTCTATATTATCATATTTTTTATAAACAATGAGTTAATGACACGTTCCCTTCCTAGGTTACTGGGAGTGTAAAGTATAAGTTCGTGAATCATGATTTGTTCTTCTGTTCTAGAATATAGTATGTTCCTTCCTGTTCTAGTTATAGTATGTTCCTTCCTGTTATAGTTATAGTATTTTCCTCCCTATACTAGTTGTAGTATGAACAGAACCCCTAAACTATACCTATTATAGTTTACTAGTATGTTTGTTTGAACTGATACTGACTTGAAGAGAAGACTCAATTACCTACCGAGTTAAGCATGTACTTTAAGAATGAAGTTTTACAAACAACAAACTAATAACTTTAAAAAGAGTTTTTGAATCGTTTTGATCACTTACAAAAGCATAAGAATTCTTTTAATGTGATGGTTATCACAGGTAAATATTTACACAATATTTATTGTGTTCAACTTGTATTCCCCCCCCCCCCCCCTTAAAAGCATTTAAAAACATTTAAAAGATAGATTATAGGGGTATAAACTCACCTTATGTGGGTGATTCAACTGAAGATTCGTGTAAGGATGAGAAGTTCCATGAATGAATTCCCGAGGCACAAACGAGTCCTAAATGACATATAATGGCATATATAGGCATGTAATTAGTGTTTAAAACAACTAACATGTAATGGAAGCAACCTTAAGAACTAGGAAACACTCTCAATAGAGTGTTACAATCACGTGTGATTGATCACAAGGAGTTCACGGCCAAACTCTAGGAGTTCACGGCCTTGGGAGGGTTTACGGCCCAAGATCTTATGAAGGGTTTACGGCCATAAACCCTTGAAGATCCTGAAGATCTTGAAGATGATGATGAAATGTGGTGAATCAAGGCTAGAACAAAGAGGTTTCTAAGCATGAACAAGAATAGGGATGAGATGCTTACGTTTTGGAATGAAAAGTGAGCCTTCACTTGATGATACTTGAGAGAGAATGGATAGTTCATGGCTGGAGCTTTGTGCTGAAGTCCAACATACCCAGGGCGGTCCGGATAGGCTACAGACCCAGGAGGGTATGTTAGTCAGACCGAAGGCCCGGCGAGCGGTACGGATAGGCTGAAGGCCCCGAGGAGGGCGGTCCAGACGTGCCGAAGGCTCAGAGAGCGGTCCAAATAGACTGAAGGCATGTGAGGCGGTCCATTCAGGCTGAAGGCTCATTATACATGTTGTTTGCTTATATGTTTATATGATATGGTTATATCTGTATGGCGTTGGTATTTTGGGAGTAACTCACTAAGCCTTCGAGCTTACATTTATTGATTATTGTTTCAGGTGCAACGGATAACCGCGGGAAGGCGAAGGCATGACCGTACACATCCTCACATTTTATGATTTGGATTTCTGGGATACTCTGATATGAAACTATTTTTGGAAACCTTTTTGTAATAACTCATGTTTTTAGATGTTTGAAAAAGTTTTAAATTGGCTTGATTTTTATGGGTGTTACAAGTTGGTATCAGAGCCTTGGTTTGAAGTAATTGGATGAACACTCGTGTGAATCCAATCTCAAATGAAGGAAAGGATTTTCAAAATGATTTTTGAATGGTTAATACTAAGGGAGGATGCAGAGTGTACGATCAGTCGGAGCCAGTAAGTAGACCCCAAAATAGCATACAGATATTTGATATTGTGATATGTTAGAACATCATGCTAGTACTAGGCTAGGGATCTTCAGGAATTGCATGATAGAATTGTCTGATTATATGATGCCTGATAGCCTAGGGATTTCCTTATATGAAATTGACATCATTACTGTAGTTGCTTAGTGTATGCATCACGGTTGTACATAATTAAGATATTATAGCCTGAGAATGTTTGGTTCAGCTTTATTTCGTGTTCCTTGTTTGGTTCTGGGCTTTGAGTAGGACCGAGTATTTGGATGTCTATGGGGTCCAGCGTTATGTATGGGTAGCATACACCAGTGCTGCATGGTTGGTGGAAGTTTCATGGATGGGTGGATTATGAGAGGCCGGGAGGCCAGTTATGAGATATCTAGCATTCCTCTAGGAGTGAGGATTGAGCGCTGGCTATGTTCATGTATATTGTTAGGGTGTTGTGGTGATACTTGAGACAAATATGGGTAGGTGTGGAAGGTAGTATGGGCCCGTACTACTGAAAGCACAGGAGCCATACGCGTAGCAAGGAAGTCACAACTCCTAGGGTTTGGTTGGGAGTTGCTTCCCTGTCTTTATATGGGTTATCAGAGATATTTCTAGTGTATTATCAGAATGGTAGTTACGAGACGTCTTGAGACCAGATCCGGGTTAGGATTGGGAGTTGGCAGCCAGGATAGGCCAGTATTGTCAGAGGATTGTGTCAGTGAGATCATCCGGGAGGAGGTGATCAAGGTTGTCTGAGGACAGTTGCCGGAGAAGTTTGGATCTATCAAGAGTACCATGGTTGAGTATTTTGATGAGCGTTATGAAACCATTGTCGAGACGGCTTCCGCAGCAGCTACATCAGCTGTAACGGGGGCAGGGAGAGGAGATAATCGGGCTTTCCAGTATCGGGGCTTCGATAATGTGAAGCCCCCGAATTTAGATAGGGTTCAGGACCCGGTTATAGCCATGAGGTGGCCATATGATGTGGAGGGATGTTGCTTCACATGTTCATGTCCTACTGACCATAAGGTCAGGCGCGCTCTGAACCTGCTGAGGTCCGGGGCGAAGGACTGGGTGGGACTTGTTACTGAGACGTATTCTGATAAGCAGAGAGTTGCAGTTACTTGGGAGCAGGGAGATGCTCCGTACTCGTTGCATTCCGTGAGTTGAGCGGGAGAAGTTGGTATAGGAGTTTCCGGATTTAAGGCTTCGGGGGTTTTGTTCGAGGCCAGGATTCGAGTCGCGGTGACTCCGGAAGGGAGTGATGGTTATGATCAGTTGGAGTTTTGCAGCTGGAAGTAGAATGGTTAATTGATGGATTGGGATGTCGTTTTATAGGGAAAGGGTTGCGCCTTTTCAGTTTTTGAGCTCGAGGGAGTAAGCAGACCTGGGACCCCAGGATCAGGTTGTATTCCAGCTCGGGGTCAGTTAGTCGCAGGGGTTGGCGACAGTATTACAGCGCTGGTGAGCGCAGATGGTTCGATGTGGCATGAGTATCTTATGAGGCATACGCGATTACCGTTCCGACCTGTAGGAGCTAAGATCCGTTTCGTCTTGGATCTTTTGTATCGGGCGGTAAGGATTCATTGTTCGATTTATTGCACTTTTGGGATTGGAGGCTATGTCTTGGGAGTATTTTGTAGCCCGGATTAGGTCAGAGGTTGTTTCAGCTACTGCAGTTCAGCTGTGGATGATTGAGCTAATGAGTGAGCCAGGGTGCGAGACCCTGAATGATATGATTTCTAGAGCCGAGAGCGGGAGGTTTTGTTGGAGCACTTTGGGAAGAAGGGTATTATGTGGGAGGTCTGCGGACAGGGTCCCACAGGATGGTTACTCGGCATTGTGAGGATTCAGTAGTTCAGTAACCGTTATTGTTTGGCAGAGGAAAACGCCAAGGGAAGTAGCTCGTTGCTGAGATTTTAGCAGGAGCATCTATCTTTTGGACTTCAAGATTTGAGTGTGGGATCATTCAAGTATTAGGGACTGTCAGTTTCACTGGGATTCAGGAAGTGTTCAGTTAGTTCTTATAAGTGTGTGATCACTTTGGATTGGCTGGTAATGGAGCACTAGATGGAAAGAGTTGGTTGTCATCGGATCGATCGTTGGAAAGTAAGAAGGATTGGGAATTCTCCAAATTTCATGTATTATGAAGACTTAGTCGAATCTAAGTGGGGGAGAATCGTCCCAAAATGCAGAAGCAGGATCAGTTTCGAAACTGGGATAAGTTTCGCATCCTTGTCAGGAAGAAAGGTGGCCCAAGTGGATGTTTGGTCTGAGGATTGTGTTGGTTAGGGGTTCGGTAAAACTCCCCAGCATGAGAAACGCGTCTTCTTGGTGCTTGATAGCAGAATTTAGGGAACCAGGTTGGGGTTCTAGTCATGAGTCGAGTTCAGTTCAGGTGTTCTGTCGAGGGTGTGCTCGACTCTGAGGGTTTTGGATTGATAGATTGAGGGTAAGGTATCGGGTTGCGGTTGTGTTAGGGCGAAAGTGTTGTAAGAATGCGGGGGTAATCGTACCATTCACGGATTCTTTCAGATGACTAGACCAAGGTGGACCAGTTTTTAAGATTGTGGGTAGACCACGACATCATTGGAATCAGGAAATGGTAGGTCTTTGGGGACCGGGCATGATGTAAGACTACAGTATTCTGTTAGCGTTCACTTTTAGTATTTGATTCGATGGCGACAGGTTGTCAGGTCATTATGGTCAGATAAACCAGAAGGATTGAGGGATCCATGAGTGGTGATATAGCCAGGGTAGTTATTTCTAGCCAAAGTTCTTTCGAGAGTCGGTTGGAGCGACTATGAGATTACTCTTGGCTCAACAACCGGACAGGACTTCGGTATTCCAGATAGGTAGGGACCAGGAAGGTCTCAGTGGACTTCAGAAACAACCAGAAGGCAGCCTACTATTTCGGTCAGTTTTTGTGATTAGGGTGGTACTGATGAATTGGGTTTTCAGGTGTATGAGAAGTATCTGGATGTTGGATCCCCCAAGTTATCAGTAGTTGAACAATTAGATGGCAGATAAGCGGACTGGGTTCAACAACAATGAATTGGTATGAGCGGTCTTTCAGAGAGCCAGACCATCTCGAGACTTCAGATTTCAGATTGAGTAATGTGATCCTAATGCATGGAATATGCCCAGTTTCAGATTTCAGAACCCTGCGAGGGTTGGATACAGTTGCCTTGGAAAGGCTGGCATATGCTTGTAATTGTGTCCATGAAGTTCACGTTGTCGGGCGTGTAAGGAATGATAAGAAACGATTTCGACGAAGAAATCAAATTTAAGTGGGGGGAGTTGTAACATCCCGTTTAAAATAGAATGATTAAACAATAAACCCGTAACCCCGAGAAGTAATATTATTATTATTTTTATATACTTTTAGCCCAAAAATCAAATAATAATTATCGGGATGTTAGTTTCGGGGGTTTAAGTGTAATTAAGGGACTTATTTGAAATGGCTTTGTAAGAGGAGGGGCTATTTGGTATCATTTGGACCTAATATAAAAGAGTTTATGGAAGCAGGGGTTAAAGAGTAAATATTTGGACTTATTATGAAAGGATTTTTTAGGGAAAGGGCTAAAAGGGTAACATATGGAGCAGGATGGTAAAGATTTCAGAAGACAGGGGCTGAATGGTAACTTTTGGGATTTAATTTGACAAAAAAGGAGAAGGAAGGACTAAAATCGTCATTATGGAACAATGTTTCTTTGGAGCGGGTATATAGCCTAATTGTTCCATTGTCTCTAACCCTAACCCTAATAACATCCATCGGCCGCCACCCCACTTCCTCTTCATCCTCCAACCGCCACTTCCTTTTCTTCGTCTCCGGTGCCGCCGCAACCAATCACCTCGCTCGTTTTTCCGACCGCCTAGCACTGTCGGGTAGCCCTCGTCACCGGCAGCATTGAATACCGACAGAGGATGGGGGTGAAGCTGCACTGAACCGCCGGGAAATCGAAGTCGCTTGTGTTGTTGACGTCGTTTGCTCGTGACAACTCCTCTCAGCCGCCGCCATCGCTTGTACCACCAACGAAGGAGGTTTCCATCGCTTTTTCCCTCTGACTGCCATGAGCCACCGCGAGGGTGGCTGTGTTTGGATGATGTTTCGCATCGTGCCTAGCCGGGGTAGACCACCGCTCCGAGCGGCTGCCCTGTTTCGTGTCCTCCGGTTACCGCCTGCCACATGCCACCGTGAGATGGTGGCTGTGTTCGTGGCTTGCAAGGAGATGCGGTTGTCGTTGTGGTTTCTGTCGCAGGGGGGGGGGGTCACGAAAAACCACCATGGCAGTCGGCCATGGTGGCTGTTACCGTCAACATGGCCGTTAGCCGCCACTGCCCGCCATCTCACGCCATCGTTGCCGCCGTACGCCACCAGGTGGGTGGTTGGGTCTATTTTGCAACTGAAACACGTGTGTTTATTTTAGTAAAGTGGTGTTTGGGTGATTATTTGGTCGGAAAAATCACCACCACCACCGTAAGGTGGTGGCTGCAACCATATACCACCACCAGCCACCACAAGGGTGGCTGTGTGTGACAACCCGAAATATCTATCTTGTACAGTTATTCCAATCAATCAAGGTCAGACTCGTTTTTGCTATCTTCTAGCATTGTTTAGAGTCAATTAGAGTGTTCTAAGCCTAGTACCTTCAAAGTTAGGGTTTAGAATTGGGTTCCACAAATTCACCACTTCCCAAAATGGCCAAACACTCCAACATGAGGAGTGTACGGCCGTACACTTGGGTGTGCGGTCGTACACCCCCCTTCTGGCCGTACACTCTCAAGTATAAATGAGAGACTTAGCCTTCATTTAGCTCTTTTCACACTCCTAAGCCAAGAACTCGTTTCTCTCAACTACCATCTGATTTTTCTTCTAGATCTTCAAGATTGTAAGTGTTTCTTCCCTTGATTTGTGGATTCCTTTCACCATCGTGTAAGGATCATTGATTTCATCCATTAAATCACTTCTTTTTGGTAGATCTTCAAGTGTTCTTCAGTTTCACCAAGAACACCTACTAAGTTCTTGGACCTCAAACACCCCTAAAGTCTTCTATATCGTAAGTACCACTTCTTATGCTTGTTACTTACTAGATATGCACCTTAGAAATCGTCCAAACCATGATCATCAAGGAGTGTACGGCCGTACACACGTCATGTGGCCGTACTCATGTTATATGCTAGCACCAAGTCATGAACACTTAGGGGATGCAAGATAGAACCTTGGAATACACTTTTTGACCATTTCTTCAAGGAGTGTACGGCCGTACACTCCATGGCCGTACACACCAGGCCGTACACCCAAGTGGCCGTACACCTAGTGGCCGTACACACACTTGTGTGGCCGTACACCCATTAGATGCAACCCTTTGTACTTCTAACACTTCAATCCAAGTGTTTCCTAAGTCCTAGGGTGTTTTCCTTACATGATTAGTTGTATAAACACTAATTATATACGTATATGTGTCATTATATGCTTATTAGGATCCGTTGTGCTCAAATCTTCACTTGACACTTAGCATCCTACAAACCGATCTTTCATTCGTATCACTCACTGCAGGTGAGTTCATACCCCTTAACTTATCTTTTAAATGATTTTAAATGCTTTTATGGTGGGGAATACAAGTAGAACAATTATAGTTATTATATCAATAACATGTGATTAATAACTATCAAACATATAGATTTCTTATACTTCAAACTATGTTTTCAACAAATTGCTTCAAATCGTTTTATAAACTCTTTTATATGCAAAAACTTATTATCAAACTCTTTTAAACTTATATTTTGTCAAATCATGTCTATATGGATGTAGTTATATAAGTAGGATTGAAAGGACTTAGGACTGATAACTCGCCTTATTTCTTGTTCCTTGTTTGGTTGTGGACTTAGGGTATCGATTCTTTGTCCGAAGGTCGTTTGAATCTTAGTTATATATTATGTATATGCACATAAATATAAAAGTTCTTCGTTCAGTTCAATACCTTTGGGTAGCAAAGGTGTATAAACATGTTCATTCATACAAACAACATTGCCAGTAAACTATAATAGGTATAGTTTAGGAAGTCACTAATACTATTTCTAGAACAATGAAACATACAAAGATTCAGTTCATACATAAGTCAGTAGAAACATACTATAACGAGAGACAATACTCACTATAAAGAGAAACAGTTCATACTATAACGAGAAACAATACATACTACACACTATACACTAGAGAACATACTATATACTAGACAGAGAGAACATACACTACACTAGAACATACTATACAAATACAAGAATACTATAACAATAATGTGAGATACTACTTCATGGCTCGGAAATATACTGTTGTGTCACGTTTTGTACCCAGAGTCTCCTGGAGGGAAAGCGTGAATTTGTGTATACATCTATACGGGAGTGACCCTCCTACACCTTGCTGCTAGCTACAGTGGGACCTGCAGGTCTACGGGTGACGAATGTCATATCATTTCCACGTCTCGAACGTCGTGTTATACTAGTTGATCAAGTATGGTTACAATCCTATCACATTTTACCGTAATTAAACTAATAACTTTAAGGTAGTTAGTACATTGGTAGTTACCTAGATAAAACTACAGTACATCTTTATTTTTCCATTTTCATTCACATTGTGATCTTCTCACATAAACGGTAATGAAAACTATATTTTGGTAATGATAGTCATCTTTTGGGAAAACGCACACTTTTAGAAAAGAACAAACATAAAGAACAGTTGAGTCTTGGTAGAAGACTACTTTAGTAGAAAATATAGGATTTTCTAGGAAGTTTTCAAACATGTACATCAAATACTTACAAACTTTTACATCAAACATTTACAAGTACTTTCTTCAAACTTATACAAACAATGACACTAATATACTTATGAACTCACCAACTTTAACGTTGATCTATGCTTTCAAAATAACTTGTATTCTCAGGTCACCAGTAGACAAGTACAGATGACCAGGTTTTGAGAAGACGGAGCTTTCAAGACTCGTCTATATTTTTGATTATTCATTTTTGGTGTCTTATAAACTTCAGAACACGTTTGTATTAAAATTATACTATTAATGCAATGGATTATGTTGTTGCTTGTTTACTATTATGCATTGTTATGATACTCTACATGACGTCCTCCGCCCCCGAACGTTTCCGCCGTTCCAGTTTTGGGGTGTGACACTGTGTGTGTGTGTATTTATTAGTGTGTGTGGTTATCTTAGTATGTGTGTGTGTGTGTTATTTGGATTGTGTTGTAATTGTAATCATGCCAGAATAATCAATAGAAAAACTTATAACCACCACTGTGAGGTGGTGGCTGCCGCCACCAGCCGCCGTGTTGGGTGGCGGTGTGCCTCGTTTGCGTTTTGGACTTGTTTAGGATGCTTGAACAAAATGGGCTTAATGAAACCCTAGTGGGCCCAATGAAACCCTAATAGGCCCAATGAAGCCCTAATTGACCTAAAAGCCCAACCATGTGACTAATGGGCTAGTATTGGGTTGGAAACCCTAATTAGAGTTTGGAAAACCCTAATGTCATGAAACCCTAATTTTGTGATTGATCAGGACCGCACGGGAAATATTTATTAAACTTAAAATATTAATTAATAATCATTTGCAAATTAACCTAAGGTAATATTAGACTTAATGGATTAAGTCCTTAATGGATTAAGTCCACAATGAGTTAAGTAGGAACACTTAACCCTAATTTTCATTTCATGTAAAAACCCTATTTTCACATGGGCGTTGAGTTGGGCCTTCCTATTGGGATTTAGTGATTGGACTATTGATGGGCTTTAGGCTAAGGCCCATGTGAGAGGCTTGGGCCCAATTTGGAAAATTGGGCCATAGATGGGCCATAATTGGGCCTTTATGATTATGTGATATTGGGTCATGGGAATACCAAGAGTTTGGACTGGAATAATTGGATGGGCCTTAAGGAAAGACCATGTAGAGGTCTGGGCCCAATTTGGAAAATTGGGCCATATGTTGGGCTTTGGCCCATTACTTGACTTTTGGGCCTTTGGAGTGTGATTTGGAACTTGGGCTTGGAATCTAATTATTAATTGGGTATTGTATGATGTTGGCAGTTCGGGAATCTGTCAACCAGCAGCTGGAGTTCATCCGCGGGACTTCAGCAGTGCTAGGTGAGTTCTCCTCACTATATCAACAGGGTCTAAGGCACCAATGACGGTCCTTATCGGAGTTGTATATGGGTTATTGCATGATATGTTTATTGATTTACATCCTGGTAGTTAGGATGATGCTATGTTGGTGACCTGGTTAGGTCGGTATCCTGGGTATAGGATGATGCTATGTTAGTGACCGATTAGGTCGGTATCCTGGTTATAGGATGTTGCTATGCTATGTAATCTGTTAGATCCGTATGATTATCTGTACATATGTTAGTGACCTGGTTAGGTCGGTATCCTAGGCATAGGATGATGCTATGTTAGTGATCGGTTAGGTCGGTATCCTGGTTATAGGATGTTGCTATGCTATTTGATCTGTTAGATCGGTTGACTGTTATATGCTAGCGTATGATATGTATGTGCACATGATTGTTTGATTGGGGGTTTGGGTTGAGGCGGTCCTGCTTTGTGCTGAAGGCCAACATACCCAGGGCGGTCCGGATAGACTATAGACCCAAGAGGGTATATTAGTCAGACTGAAGGCCCGACGAGTGGTCCGGATAGGCTCAAGGCCCCGAGAAGGGCGGTCCAGACGTGTCGAAGGCTCGGAGAGCGGTCCAGATAGACTGAAGGCATGCGAGGCGGTCCAGTCAGGCTGAAGGCTCATTATGCATGTTGTGTGCTTATATGTTTATATGATATGGTTATATCTGTATGGCGTTGGTATTTTGGGGGCAACTCACTAAGCCTTCGAGCTTACATTTATCGATTATTGTTTCAGGTGCAATGGATAACCGCGGGAAGGCGAAGGTGTGACCGTACACATCCTCACATTTTATGATTTGGATTTCTGGGATACTCTGATATGAAACTATTTTTGGAAACCTTTTTGTAATAACTCATGGTTTTAGATGTTTGAAAAAGTTTTAAATTGGCTTGATTTTTATGGGTGTTACAATAATTGGTGCTCTTATGTGACATAGAGTTTCTTAGCTTGATTAAGTACACTCTATTACTCACAAAATATTTCTACGTTATCCCTGAATGGAAGGATTCAACCTAGTTTTTCAATGATCTAGTTCATCCAGTTATATTTGATTTCAACTTCTAAAAAGTAGTGTATTCTTATTTAGTAGATTGTGCTAATTTGTTTTGCTTGGATCTCATTGCAACTAAACTTACTCTTCATTCCATAATGAAGTCATAATCCAATTAAAATTCATAATTATCTATATTTATTTAGAAAGCAAAATACTATGTAGCTGTTTACATTAAGATTTTATTCTAAACTAATTACCTCATATACATTCTCTTAGCTCTTCTTAAGTACTCTTAGAATGTTCTCACAGTCATCTAGTGACTTAACCATGTATTCAATTTTGTATCTCATGATATGACATAAATGATGGATTCATTTTCCAAGCAAATAGAATATAAATCATTTTATCTCGCTCAAACCTATGTGCTAGATCCATTTGAGACAAACTCACAAATGGTGTCATGTGACAATGTCAATAATCTTCCAAATGAATTTTGTATCTTGACCTCTTTCAATATACTGTCATTTCATGTAACAAGAATTTTAAAACCTTTAACATTCATCTTTATCTATCTCTCATAGATTTTACATTCCAAGAATGTATCTTGGCATTCCTAAGTGTTTCATTTTAGAAATACTTTCCGAGTCAAGGTGAAAACCACCTTGCATAGTCGGAATGTCATTTCAAATGATTAAGTATGTCTATTTCATACAAGATTAGGAATATCACTATCCCCCCACTAGTTCTTAGTAAACACACACAAATGTTCTTTTCATTTTGATATAAAAGCATACCTTGTATCTTTATATTAAAATGACTATTCCAACCTTGAGATGTTTGTTTATATCTACAAGTGGATCTTAAGCCTTACATATTTTGTTAGGATAACATGGATTAAGAAACCTCCATGCTAAGCTATATAGATATCTTCTAGTAGATTTCTATTAGGAAAAGTGGTCTTTCTTGAAATCTATTTCCTATATCTCATATTAAGAATATGAAGTTATAGTAAATAATATGCATGTTGATCTAATCATAGCTACTTGTGAAAAGGTTTGATCATAGTCAATATCATTAGTATGATAAGGACCATAGTCAATGATATGAGTATGAGAAAATCTTATATAACAAGTATTACTAAATGTATGTATTTATCCACGTATATATTCTTTCTAGAAGAATCTCTTACTCCTTCTGGCCTTGCTATAGAGAGGAAGATTAATCAAGCCCATACTTGATTATTAAACATGGATTACATCTCAATGTTCATGACTCTAAGTCATTTGTCAGATTCAAGATCTGATATAACATTTTGATAGTTGATGGTTTAACTAGAAACCATCAAGAACTCATCAATGAGAGATTCCACATTTCTCAAGTCATAGATGATTTCTACCATTATTGTGAACAATTTATGTTTATGAATAGCTACTATTCATGTTCAACAATCCCTTGTTGAAACTAGTGCCAAAAATTGTTACATCCGGCTATGGTTCTTGAGCTGCTTCAAGTTCCATGTGCCTCCCACTTGCTTTGTCATTAGAATCTTGCTTTCTGCTAACTCAGCTTTAAGAGGAATAAATGAACTTATTCTTGGTGGGTTTGTATATAATAATCTAAATTCCCTTTTAGAGTATTCTATAATTATGTAATTAGTTGGTGTTTGTATTCTAGATACAATTAATAGTGATTGAAGTATAATCTCAAAAAGGTTAAAAGGAGGACATTTCTACCGATTAGAATGTAAACTATATCAAGTAAAGTTTAATTCACCCTTTATCATCACGAAGACTTTAGATGGTACTACTGGGTTGTATCTTGTGCTTAATCATAGACATTCATTAGAAAGGAATGTATGGATAGGTGTGGAAGGTAGTATTTTATGAGTAGGTCCTAGAGGACCTAAGATGATTCTTGAGGAAGGTATGGATAGGTGTGGAAGGTAGTATTGGGCCCGTACCACTAGAAACACAGGATCCATACTCGAATAAAGGAGAGTTTCGGAGATTCTAAGGGCTGGTCGGGAGAGGTAGCATTCTTTGATACAATGATTCATGGCAGTATTTCCATATCTGTCTATCTTTTGGTATGGTTGCTCAGATGTGACGATGGATCTGGTATTTGTTTCGGGTGCAACATCAGTTTGGGTTGAGTGGTACATACCTAGAAGAGTTGTTGGTTTTGAGGTCTCGAGGGTTTTGCTCGAGACAGTGCATTCGAGTCGCGAGTCTCAAGAAGGAACGGTTGTTATGATCGGCTAGGGGATTGCATCTGGAAGTGATTGGTTGACTGATGGATTGGAATCTCGCTATCTATAGTGGAGATTTTTCCCTTTCAATTTTCTGAGTTCGGAGGAGTGATCAGGCTTGTGACTTCCAGAGCTGGGATGTAAACCCAGCATGTGTCCAGTTGATAGCAGTGTTTGGCTAAAGTATGCCATCATGGGAATGCGCGGGAGGATTGATGTGGTACGAATGCTTAGTGGCGCGATCAATGGTCTGTTGTCCTTGAGTATAGGAAAGCCAGGTGTCAGACTTTTGATTGGGATTGCAGGCAAGGAGTTTATGTTTTGGATCGTAATTCGGTGTTTGCGTATGCTTTTGCATTTACATGAAATCCTTAATGTTAAAGTGGTTATAATTGGGAATTTCAGAGGTCTTCAGCTAAAATCTACAATTCTCTTAGGATTTGATTGGTCCTTATCTGGAAGATCATCTTGCGTGTGTTACTCATTCCAGGGTCAGGGATGGTCGTACCTAGTTGAGCCAATTTAAGTTATGGTTTGGTTTCAACACCAGTGGGTGGTAGTTCGAACCCTAAGTGGGGGAGAACTGGGTATTCTGGTTGGAGGATCATCGATCTATTCGAGTTCGTGGTATTGGGAGGATGGTTCATGGGGATCTGCTGTGCGAGTATGTGGAATCTCAGTTTAGGATTTGGTCAAGGCAAGGGTATATAGTAGGTGGTGATCGGATGCATGTGTTCAGGAGACACATGAGTTTTCCCTAAGCAGAAAGTGGTTGGTCAAGGAGCTCGTTGCAGCAATTGGTTCCCTCCGGGAGTGCCAATGAATATATGAGGAGCCGCTGGGATCGCTCCGGTTTAGTATCAGTTGTTGAGGAATTTGTCAGCTTGTTGTATGGATTTCTAATTATAGTCTAGCTTGGGCAGAGGTCGATCAGGAAATCAGTTTTCGAGTTGGTTATGTTCATCTCCACACGAGTTTTGGTTCATTAGATCTAATGTCAATGTGTCCTCGATCATTGGTCGTTTTGTTCATCATTCAGCGGAGATTCTCCGAAAGTTTCAAGTGGTGAGAGTTGAAGTTCAAGGACTGTGACAACCAATCATCAAGTTCAGTATGTTTTATGTTCCTTTGGTTTATGGGTATGTTTACCCTCAACGGTGGTGTGGAATTTTGTTTATAGTAGGCTCAGGTTTGGGTAGCATTTAGGATCACCTTGGAAGTCTTCTTGAGCTAGATGCGTATTGGTGGAATCTGTTTAGTCTCAATGAAGGTATGTGGTCTTTTCTCGATCGTTCATGAGGATGTCTTCTGGTAATGATTGAGGTTTGTCGTTTCGATAGAACTCTGTTATTTCTTCCCTGTTTGGTTGGGATTATGGGTTTCCTAAGGATGTGTATTGTGGTAAATTCATGATAGGTTGCCGAGAAGGGTGTTTATGGGTTGGTGGGCCAATAATCATGATTGTTCATTTCTCCTGCTTGTAGTACTCTCGGTATTGGCGCATTGATGGAATTCGAGAGCCTCATAAATCAGATGGTTTGGATAAAGGGGACAGTTAAGGGTTGTTGGGAGTATCAGTCAGGCATCAGAAAGTCTCTGCGGAGTGTACACATTATAAATACTGTTTGTTCGCAAGTTGTTATTAGGGGTTTGATTATCAAGGTTGGGAATCGGTTATGAAGTCTCGAATCATAAATTTTTTTGTGAATGTTACGAGTGATTTTCCATGTGGGGCTACATCTGAGCTGATAAGGGTTGGATGCAATGTGAAAATTATTGGAGTGATCATCTTTACTCGTAGGAGCAGTGGTTGGTAATTGTGTGACAGGGAGTCAAGGGTTTATTTAAGGTTTTGGTACATCTTATGGATTTGGATTTGGATGAAGTTTGCGATCGATATGTTTTGAGTATCCTTTATGCATGGTTTGCTGGTTTCCCCAGTCAGGGACTAGGGGTAAGTTCATGAATGGATGTTGATCAGTCTTAAGGTAAGGTTTTGAGAACAGACCGACGGGTTCCCGGTTTCAGGAAGTATCCTGATGGGGACGGTTTGCGGTGATAGTGCAGAGAGTTCCTGGTTTTTGTGGTTCTCTCAGAAAGCTGGTGGCTGAACTAGGTGTGAGACTAGTAGTCTCAGTGATCTTTTGGGGATTCTCATATCCTAGTTTAGTGAATGGTTGTCGTGAATCAGAAGATTTCAAGTGAAATGTATGTGTAAATCCTTGGATCTCAGGTTTTGATTTATGCAACGAGTTGGTTTTTGGTTGAGACTCACGTTGGAAGTTGAGGGTATATATTTATGCAAGATCTTACCTCAAAAGGTGATGGATTTAGGAATCTGTGTAGGGGATTATCAGTTGGAACGTTCAGGGCTAAAAGGGGATGTTTTCAGTGCGGATGTGTCACACCCCCAAACCGGAACAGTGGAAACGTTCGGGGGTGGAGGACGTCATGTCAAATATCACAACAAATGCATTATAGTATTCAAAGTACAACAACCATTGCATTAATAATATATAAGTTCTTATATAAGTGTTCAAACATTAGATATTCTACATCAAAAGTAGATATAGTAAAAGACAAAAGACGCAACACGGTACTAGGCTGTCTTCTCAAAAGCTCCGGGAGTGTACCTGTCTACTAGATTCCTGAGAATACAAGTTATTTCGAAACAAGGAAAAGGCATTTTCCAATACGAAAATAGTATTCCATATTTATACTTTTATAATACTGTGTTATAGTTTTATAAAGATAAAACTATGTGAAGTTTTACTTATTCATACACTAATCATTTTATTCAATATCAAAATATGAGTTATCATAACCATACTTGGTGACCAAGGATCGCCTGAACACGATGTTGTTCAGGCATCGAAATCGGTAGCAAATTTGTCACCATAGGTCTGTCGACCTAGCTATTGCAAGCAGCTCTGCTGCGGGATTGTCAGTCTCATATAGATCTATACACAAGTGTCGCGCTCTCCCTCGAGGAGACTCTGGTTATAATTTCAGGACTTGGGGATACTTATAAAAGTATATGAAGGTTGCGTCACAAATGCTATATTGATGATTATGTATAGAATATTAACAAGTTACTATGTAATAAATACTCAGTAGGTCAGTTTTATAAACTATATAAGATATAGTTTATATGGTTTTTCTGATTGATGTTTTCTAAAGAATGTTTTTTAAAGAATGTTTTATACTCGTTTTCTGTTAAGTACCGATGAATGAATTCTCTAAACTATACCTATTATAGTTTAACTGTTGGTAAGAATCGGTAATACTGTTATTCCATGAAGTTCACTGTTTGTACTAAATAGTACCAAACAGTTTGAAAATCCATTTATATTTATATAAATTTAATATTTGTATAACTGTAATTAATTAGACCTTTGATTATATAACTTTACCCCAAGCCGACAACCAAACAAGGAACAGGAAATGAGGTCAAATTATATATTCTAAATCTTTTCAATCCAAATTATATAATTTACACGTATATAAATATGTAATTTTTGATATTTATAACAATTTAAAAACTTTAAAAACATTTTAAAGCATTTTAAATATTAACACAATTTTAATTGTGTTCAACTGGTATTCCCCCCTAAAACAGTTAAAAATCATAAAAACGTAGGGGTATGAAGTCACCTTATGTGGGTGATTCAACTGAAGATTCGATATAGGATGATAAGTTTCACGAGTGAAGTCCCGAGGCACAAACGAGTCCTATTTAGCATATTGAGACATATATATGTATATATTTAGTGAATCTAACCTCAAAAGTGTAAAGGTAACAATCTATGGTGCAAGGAATACTTACACACTAAGTGTTAGGATTGAAAATGGAAGACTGAACAGAGTTCACGGCCCAAAGATCTTGAAGATCTTGAGTTCATGGCCCATCTGGGTGTTCACGGCCCAAGAACAGCTTATGTGCTTGAGTTTACGGCCCAACTAGCTTGAAGAATGATGAACACTTGAAGTTCTAAGTCGATTCTAAGTTGAATCCAAGAGGATTTTGATGGGTTTTAGGTACAACAAATAAACTAGAAAACAATTCCTAAGTTCACATGCAACCTACTTTGGATCTATGTTTTAACTATTGAACATACAACTTTGAATTGCAATACAAGAACCCTAGAGGAGAGAGGCTATTATCGAAAATAGTAAACTAGGGTTTAGGGTTTACATACCTTTCAATTGTTATAGCAAACAATTGATATTCCCTTGATCTTGATCTTGATCTTCTTGGAAGCTTTAGCACCACAAGTGTAATGCCTCTAATGGAGTCACACCCAAACTAGCAAGAAGGAAAGTAGAAGAGAGAGGAGAGGGAGTATGCAATTTCGGCCAAGGTATTCTTCCAAAGAATCAGTACACTAAAATGTGAGCCAGAAGGCTCCTTAAATAGTTGAGGGAACTAGGGTTTAGGGAAAACCCTAGTTATCCTTTGCTTAGGGCCTAAGCAAGACCCAAGGGCCTTATCCAAGCCCCTATGGACGAAATTATTAGGGTTTCCCCTAAAGATTTCGTCCACCCTCTTCCAAGGGGGTTCTAGAGCCTTCCACTCAACTATTAGATAATTGCAAACTAGTCCCTGCACCTTATAATTAATTCTTTTAACCCCAAAATCAATTCTGATTAATTTCTGGCTAACAATTAATTAAACATAATGATTTCTAATTAATATATTAATCCATTAACATATTAATAAATCATTTATATATATATATATATATATATATATATATATTAATTTATTAATCTTATAAATTAATATCTCTCCTTTCATAATTTCCTTGTCCAGTTGCTAGGTTGAGGGCAACCCAAAAGGACTGTGCTGCTATCAATTCAAGTACATACCAATTATAGTTATGGGCTTAGACACCTAATCCAACAGTCTCCCACTTGGATAAGTCTGTAACTATAATTGCTAGTATGCCTTCTAAATTTGACCAGCAAATTGTAGCTTCCAAAAGCTGCTGCCGAACTCTGACCCAGTCAGTTACGTGTCCTAAGATAAGTGATCATATAACCCTTCGTTCTGCTTGATATCCCCAGACAAAAGACATGGAATGTAATCAATCTGTTTGTCCAGAATCTATGTTTCCCGATTCCTGATTTGTGATGATGTAGGACTTCTAATCGAACACATCAATTTAGTCCTGGCTGGGCCCAGCACATAAGTCAACACCAAATCATCGAGGGGCCCACAGATATCGCTTTTCCTGTTAGGGCAAAAGGAACGAATAAACGTTGACTCATATGCTTGTATCTTTTACTCATCAAATTATGCATGACAATACGTTTTATAACACCAAGTTACTGATGCGTTTTCGTATCACCAATGCACAACCGACTTGTAAATTACAACTCATATATCTTCGTTTCAAGATTATAAGATATTATCGTCTCAGTATTACTCGTGATGAATTCCATGAAGTGATACTCTGAGCGTGGGTTTATCCAATACTCAAATCTCAATTTCTGAGTACTCATGAACATTGCAGCAATTCTATTGCCATGTCTATCCTTAGACAATCTGCAATCCAATTCATGACAGTCTTAATTCACTACTTACTTCCAAGAGTACGAGCGACTGTGGAGTTTGAATAATCTCATTATTCAGGAAGTAAAACATGCAAAATATGAAACACAGTAATAAACAATTGACAAAAGGTAGTAGCCAAACTTATAAATAATACTTTATTATTTAATCACCAAAAGTCAATTACATTTACTTTGTTACAAGTTTCAAAAACTAATCTAACTACTAAAACTAATATCATCTTTCAGTCCTATGCTCCGAGCATGCTGAATATGCTTAGCCCTACTCAGACCCTTTGTGAGAGGATCTGCTGGGTTATCTTCAGATGACACCCTCTTTACTATAAGATGGCCTTATTCTACTCTATGTCTGATGAAATGGTACTTTCTGTCGATATGTCTGGTCTTACCATGATCTCTTGGTTCCTTTGTCAAGGCAACCGCTCCTTCATTATCGCAGAAAAGTTCCATAGGCTCCTGGATGGTTGGAACAACTCCGAGATCCCCGATGAAGTTCCTCAACCAAGCTGCTTCTTTCGACGATTCACTTGCTGCTATGTACTCTGATTCACAAGTAGAATCAGCCACCGTATTTTGCTTGGAACTCTTCCAAGTAACTGCTCCTCCATTCAGTAAAAACACCCAGCCTGACTGAGAACGGAAGTTATCTCTATCCGTCTGAAAGCTGGCATCACTGTAACCATCTACTCTCAAAGTATCACTGCCACCAAGCACAAGGACCCAGTCCTTTGTCCTTCGCAAATACTTGAGTATATTCTTAACTGCTATCCAATGAGCTCTACCTGGGTTTCCCTGATAGCGACTGACCATGCTCAAAGCAAATGCCACATCAGGGCGAGTACATGTCATAGCGTACATGATCGATCCGACAGCGGAAGCATAAGGTACACGACTCATGTCATCTATTTCAACATCTGTACTCGGGCATTGAGTCTTACTCAATTTGGTATTGCTCTGGATAGGTAGCTCTCCCTTCTTGGAATTTTCCATACTAAACCTCTTTAGTACCTTATCCAAGTATGTGCTCTGACTAAGTCCAATTAGTCTCTTCTTTCTATCTCTCAATATTCTAATCCCAAGAATATAG
Organism: Lactuca virosa; assembly: GCF_052849685.1. Lineage (NCBI taxonomy): Eukaryota > Viridiplantae > Streptophyta > Magnoliopsida > Asterales > Asteraceae > Lactuca > Lactuca virosa. The sequence goes on along the minus strand of NC_136427.1, from coordinate 124,360,472 downwards.
GCAGCTACTCCAAGGTCTTTCATGGCAAAACACTTTCCAAGCCAAGACTTAACTTCTTTCAAGGTTGGAACGTCGTTACCAATGAGTAATATGTCATCGACATACAACACCAGAAAAGTTACTATACTCCCACTAGCTTTGATATACACACAAAACTCATCTTCACTTCTAGAGAAACCAAATTCTTTGACTTTCTCATGGAAGCAAAGATTCCAACTGCGAGATGCTTGTTTCAATCCATAAATGGATTTCTCAAGCTTGCACACTCTATTGGGGAACTTTGCATCAACAAAACCCTCTGGCTGACTCATGTAAACATCTTCAGCCAACTTCCCATTAAGGAAAGCAGTTTTGACATCCATCTGCCAGATTTCATAATCATGAAAGGCAGCTATGGCGAGCAATATCCTAATAGATTTAATCTTAGCCACTGGCGAGAAGGTCTCATCATAGTCAACCCCTGGGGTTTGAGTGAAACCTTTTGCAACCAGTCGAGCCTTGAATGTGTGCACATTTCCATCCATGTCTGTCTTCTTCTTGAAGATCCATTTGCACCCAACTGTCTTACGACCTGGTGCACTATCAACCAAATTCCAAACTTGGTTGTCATACATGGACTTAATCTCGCTGTCCATTGCCTCTTTCCACTTGGAAGCCTCTGGGCCTGCCATTGCTTCCTTATAAGTGACTGGTTCATCTAAGTTTACCAGTGTTCTGTCACTTATGAATGTGTCACCATCTGAAGTAATATGAAAACCATACAACTCAGGTGGCACACTCACCCTAGTGGATCTTCTAAGAGGTAATGAGTTATCGATTGGTTCAACAGGAACTGTTTCCTCTGGTTGAGTGCTAGTGTCATCTAAGGTTCCTTCATTGGCTGACTCTTGAATTTCTTCAAGATCAATAGTGCTCCCACTGTCCTCTTTGAATATGAGCTCTCTTTCAAGAAAGACTCCTCTTCGTGCTACAAAGACCACGTTCTCACTAGGCCTGTAGAACAAATATCCAAAAGACTGCTTTGGGTAACCAATGAAAACACATTTCTCACTTCTAGCTGCTAGCTTGTCGTGAGTCTCTCGTCTTACGAAAGCTTCACAACCCCAGACTTTAACATGTGCTAACGAGGGAACTTTCCCTATCCACATTTCGTGAGGTGTTTTGGCAACCTTTTTTGTAGGGACAAGATTGAGGATGTGGGCGGCTGTCTCTAAGGCATACCCCCAGAAGTGAATAGGAAGCGAAGCCCGACTCATCATAGAACGAACCATGTCTAACAAGGTTCGATTGCGCCTCTCAGCTACACCATTTAACTGTGGTGTCCTAGGAGGAGTCAATTGTGAGACTATCCCACATTCTTTCAGATAGTCGTTAAACTCGATACTAAGATACTCCCCGCCTCTATCGGATCTAAGTATCTTTATCTTTCTGCCCAATTGATTTTCGACTTCATGTTTAAACTCTTTGAACTTTTCAAAAGTTTCTGACTTATGCTTGATCAAGTAGATATATCCATATCTGCTATAATCGTCAGTGAAAGTCACATAGAATCGATTAGCATCTCTTGTAGTTGATCTGAAGGGCCCACACACATCCGTGTGTATGAGATCCAACAGACCTTCACCTCTTTCACAAGACCCTGTGAATGGTGATTTTGTCATCTTTCCCAAAAGACAAGATTCACACATATCATCTGACTTTAGGTCAAATGATTCCAACACTCCATCCTTTTGGAGTTGGGCTATGCGTTTCTTGTTAATGTGTCCAAGACGACAATGCCACAAGCATGCCTTGTCTACACTATTAGACAAGTCAATATTAAGTACACTATTTCCTAAGCTATCAACACAAGTCACTGTTTCATACACACCATTACAAGGCAAAGCTTCAAACATAAAAACACCATTCTTATAAACAGAAATTGAACCATTCAAATCATTAAAAGAATATGTAAAACCTTGTCTGAACAATGCATGAAATGAAATAATGTTTCTCGTCATCTCGGACGAATAGCAACAATTTATTAAATCTAATCTAACATCATTACTAAGCAGAAGCTGATAAACTCCGATCTTGGTTACTGGTGAAGACTTTCTGTTTCCCATGATCAGGTTTATCCTTCCTCGCTCTATCTCCTCACTTTCCTTTAGACCCTGCAAATCAGAACAGATATGAAAACCACATCCTGTGTCAAGGACCCATGAACGAGAAGATAATGAGTTATTAGCAGAAATAGTGTAAATACCTGCCGAAGATGGCTTCACTTTGCCATCCTTGATATCTTGCAGATATTGTGGGCAAGATCTCTTCCAATGCCCTTTTTGGTTGCAGTAAAAGCAAACTGCCTCTTTTGGATCAGAAACATGGGGGGTGGAACCATTGGGCTTAGCCTTTGGGCCATTACTAGATGACCCAGCTTGAGCCTTGCTCTTCCAGTTTTGCTTGGGAGGACCTTTCCTCTTTTTCCCCTTTCCCTGTCCAATAGCCAAAACAGGGGCACTAGCAGGTGTGGAGGGTATACTTTTACCTTTCATCCCTGCCTCAGCTGTCTGCAACAAGTTGTGCAATTGGGCCAAGGTCTGCTCAGTATTGTTCAAATGGTAAGTTAGAATAAACTGACCATAACATTCAGGAAGTGAGTTCAAGACCATGTCAATGGCCAATTCCTCATCAAAGTGAATATTGAGCTTGACCAAACGCTCTATGTAGCGTTGCATTCTTTGCACATGTGACACAACTGACTCCCCATCTTTCATCTTGCAAGCCATGAGTGACTTGACTACTTCGAACTTTTCTTGACGAGCTCGCTTATGGTACTTTTCCATAAGGTCCTTGTTCATCTCGAAAGGCCAGTAGTCCTCATAGTACCTCTGCAGTTATGGGGACATAGTTGCCACCATGATGCATGCCACTTTGGTAGCATCATCGTAATGTTTCTTGTAGGCAACAAGATCTTCAGGAGTAGCTTCATTCTCATCAAGCTCTTTGAGCTCCTTTTCAAGAACATATTCTTTGTTCTCGAAACGAAGAGCCATCTTGATGTTGCGCATCCAATCGTTATAGTTTGAGCCATCCATAACGACTTTGGAGCATATATTGAGCAAGGAGAAGTTCTGGTTGGAGGAGGATGAAGTAGAAGTGTTTCCAGGAGTAGACATCTGAAAAGAAAGAAAGTTTTAGTTAGATTTCAAGATACCTTAATAGAATAACCCAAAGATATAATATCAAGGTTAGGATCCAACTATGAAGATTCACAACTTAGAAATGGGATGCCGAGATCCAAGTGCAAATTTCATAAAGGTAGGTGAATGACGATTCACCAATTCCACCATTAGACGAAACAAACGAAGTGAAATTCCTAATTCTTTTGAGATACATTGAAACTATTCAATGGCATGTTTTATTCTCAGATTATGCTCTTCTATTTGTGACTGGGATGCCGAGGATCACAAACAAGATGTGAATAACCATGCAAATGTGCTTGGTAACCTCATTGTCTTTATCATTAACTATTGATGTGCTGGTAAACCACACACGCTCCATCAAAATGACAATTATGATATACCCATTGCTACTCTTTATTAGTGCCTTTTAGTGTGCTGGTTAACCACACACGCTCCACTAACGACCAATAAAGCATAATGTGCAATTTCATGGATTAGCATACTTTTCACATTTTTCCTAAAGTAACTAGAGTTGGGATTTTGAAAATAATGTTCTAGTACTTTCTTTAATATCATTATACTTTTAATGAGAAGTAGTTGTCCTATCAAATCCGTTCTGCTAACGACCCTCCACTAATCAAGGAAGCGGTGGGTGAGAGTGGACACCCATTCAACTACCATTTTATAGGCAGTTTCCTTATACCCCCCTTATAGATTAGCTTCGTGAATGAGGCATACTAGCGATTTGACTGACCATATTCTTATACATATAATATTAAACCTTTAATTATAATATATATATAAGGTGTGTTTTAAAACTTTTTAAAACTTCAAGGGTTTATATAAATTTCGAAATTTAAGCTGTTAAATTCAAATTTAAATAAACCAATTCACTAGATTTAATATTTATCTATTAATTAACTATTAATCAAATTATTAAATCTTGTAAGGATTATCTAATTAAATTAATCAATTAATTTAATCCTAATCCTTATCCCTCTAATTTCGAAAAATAGGGTAAGGATAATTATCCAATTAATCTAATTAAGTAACAATTATCCAAAAAACAAGAAACCCTAGTTATCCTCTAGCATATTTCGAAATTTACAAGGGAGGAGGCTATGGTTTTTCAAAACCCTAACCCTAATTTCGATTAGGGTTCTTTGGAGGCTAGGGTTTTCGAAAAAACCCTTTGATCCAAAACCCTAGAAATCGAAAATTTGGCCTTTAGGGTTTAATAGCTATAAACCCTAATTTGCAATTCAACAATTGTAGCAATTCAATTTAAAACAACAATGGCTCTGATACCACTGATGGGTTTTAGGTACAACAAATAAACTAGAAAACAATTCCTAAGTTCACATGCAACCTACTTTGGATCTATGTTTTAACTATTGAACATACAACTTTGAATTGCAATACAAGAACCCTAGAGGAGAGAGGCTATTATCGAAAATAGTAAACTAGGGTTTAGGGTTTACATACCTTTCAATTGTTATAGCAAACAATTGATATTCCCTTGATCTTGATCTTGATCTTCTTGGAAGCTTTAGCACCATAAGTGTAATGCCTCTAATAGAGTCACACCCAAACTAGCAAGAAGGAAAGTAGAAGAGAGAGGAGAGGGAGTATGCAATTTCGGCCAAGGTATTCTTCCAAAGAATCAGTACACAAAAATGTGAGCCAGAAGGCTCCTTAAATAGTTGAGGGAACTAGGGTTTAGGGAAAACCCTAGTTATCCTTTGCTTAGGGCCTAAGCAAGACCCAAGGGCCTTATCCAAGCCCCTATGGACGAAATTATTAGGGTTTCCCCTAAAGATTTCGTCAACCCTCTTCCAAGGGGGTTCTAGAGCCTTCCACTCAACTATTAGATAATTGCAAACTAGTCCCTGCACCTTATAATTAATTCTTTTAACCCCAAAATCAATTCTGATTAATTTCTGGCTAACAATTAATTAAACATAATGATTTCTAATTAATATATTAATCCATTAACATATTAATAAATCATTTATATATATATATATATATTAAATTATTAATCTTATAAATTAATATCTCTCCTTTCATAATTTCCTTGTCCAGTTGCTAGGTTGAGGGCAACCCAAAAGGACTGTGCTGCTATCAATTCAAGTACATACCAATTATAGTTATGGGCTTAGACACCTAATCCAACAGATTTCACAAGAAAAGCAATGGAAGAAGGCGTTTCTCTTGATCTGGAGGAGAGAAGAGGGCTTTTGGCTGATGATACTTGAGAGAGAATGGATGAATTCACGGCCAGAAGTGAAGAAATGAAGATAAAATCGATCAAACATATATATATATATATATATATATATATATATATATATATATATATATATATATATATATAGGGAGGAGTTCATGGCTGAGGAGTTCACTGCCGAGGATTCACGGCCGAAGGTTCACGGCCGAAGCCTCGTCCATGGCTCGGATGTTCACGGCTGCGAGGTGGTTTGCGGCTCGGACAAAATTCTTGATTTTCATGCATTACACTCCAAATTCATGCAACACTTCTAATTTAAAGGATTTTGAACCCATCTAAAATTTAAATCTTCTTAATTAAGATAGATCAAAATAAGAAGTTTGACTTTTACAAGAATAAAATTTTCAGGTTGTCATAGGATGGTAGAAAAGGCCCTCGTGGTTGTGCTTTGGAATGGTTCTACCTGTGTGTAGGTCTGTCAAGTTATGGAACTTCAGAATTATAGCAGTAGCGTATTGGTTCGGCAGTTAAGGAATCAATGACTTTTTCAACACTAGAAGGTTTAGATCCCAGATTGTCTCTTGTTGCTCATTGTGTCCATGGTTTCGTTAACTTCGGGATGAGTCTTTTGCTTGAAGGATTATCTAAGCCCGAACACCCGATAGGATCAGATAGGTCTTGTATATCCTGAGTTCTATTGATTGGTTATTGCGTTGGGGTAGGCCCAAGTGTTGTTGATTGGTTATTATATCGGGGGTAGGCCCGAGTGATGGTGATTGGTTATTGGTTCGGGCGGGAAGGACCCCCCCCCTCTGCATGGCAATTTCTATAATGGGAACAAGAAGAGATTTCGAGGACGAAATCGAATTTAATTGAGGGAGAATTGTAACACCTCGTTTCCAGATCGGATCGAATTTGGGCTTCAAGGAGTCAAAGGCCTGGTTTTTATGTAAATTCAGGGCTCATGACATGACCATTGAAGCGTCACGACGTGAGGAGGGATCAATAAATATTTTGATTTAAAACTTAGATCACGACGTGAGCACTAAGAGCTCATGAATTGAGGTTCGCTACAGCCCAAGCCCACGATCTTTTAGGGTTTCCATCCTATTTAACTCCCATAAACTTCATTTTTAGGGTTCCAAACCAGCCTCCTTCTTCCCTAAACTCAGTAAAACCCTAACCCTAGCCTCTCTTTGTGTTTCTTGAGCTTTTGGTGGAGTTTTGATGGTTTGAAGAGGAAGAGATCACCATGGAAGCAAAGTTTCAGCTTGGAAGCTTCATTTGCAACCTTTAGCTACACTTTTGGACCAATGTAAGTAATCAAGATCCAAGCTTTATGTTTCCTTGTTGCTAGATCTAAGATTTTATGCATATACGTCAAAGATCTTAAGACTTGGAGTGTTGGGACTCCATAAAGTTAGCAACTTTATGTGTTCTTTGGGTCCCTGGCTGCTTATATGTCATGGATCTGAAGTTTAAATGATGTTGGAGTTCGTGCATGTGAGTTCATATCTTGTATTAGACATAAAAGACCTTAAAGAATCGATTTTTATGACCCTAGGAGTGTTACGAAGCCTCATGGAAAAGATGGATTGGTGGCTTAACGGATTAAGAGGTTTTTGGATCAAAATGGCATTCAGATGGATCTCACGACGTGAGGAAGATGCATGTCACGTCGTGAGGGTTGCAAGACTATATTATTTTGTCTTGTAGTGGCTCTCGACGTGAGCCATAGATGGTCACGTTGTGAGGGCCTGCTGACCGTTTACTTTTGACCAAGTTTGACTTTGGGTCAAACTTGAAGATTTTGGGCTATTGATTGAGATTCTGTCTGGTTCTGATGATAGTGGATCCGCAGGAGCAAGCAGTGTAGCAGGGAACGGATCGCGGTATTCTCGGGTTCTTTATTTCAGGTGAGTTTTCCTCACTTTACTTGTGGGTCGAAGGCACCAAGGCCGGCCCTTTGGATTTGATATCCTGTTATGTGATAGTATGTTATCGTATTGTAGTGATCTATTAGATTGGTATCCTGGTATATAGGATGTTGCTATGCTTAGTTATATGTAGATCTGTCTGACTGTCTGTGGACTGTTTACATGATTATCTGTTATAGGTGCACATATTCGGTTGTGGTTGAGGCTTTACTGCTTTGTGCGTAAGCTAACATGTCGGGGGTATTCCAACCTGATGGTTGATTGGACCCGTCATGTTTTGGCATTCCAACCCGATAGTTGATTGGGCCTGGGGGTATTCCAACCCGATGGTTGATTGGACCCGACATGCTTGTTATGGTATATGTTAAGACTGGTCTGCTTTGTGCTTCAGTCAACAGGTCGGGGGTATTCCAACTTGATGGTTGATTGGACCCGACATGTTTTGGTATTCCAACCCGATGCTTGATTGGACCAAACATTCTTCTGATACGAGGGTATTCCATCCCGAAGATGATTGGGCCCATCGTAGACATGCCTGTTATTCCAGCCCAAGGTTGATTGGGCCAGGCATGAGTGTTTGTGCATGTGATTTGATTGTGTGGTGGTATTTTGGGGGAACTCACTAAGCTTCATGCTTACAGTTTTGGTTTATGGTTTCAATTAGCTCGGAGGACCGTGGTAAGCCGAAGGCGTGACTATACACATGCCTAGTTTTACGACTGAGTGGATTTTGGCAGACTATGATTTTAAATAATGTTTTCGAAACAATGATTTTGTGAACACTCTTTTTAGTAAATGGGTTGTTTTGAAAGGTTTAAATTTGTTGAAATTTTGGGATGTTACAGTGAAACTATAACTGTGCTCTCTAAAATGCATATATATATCGAAGGTGTGTAACCTTCGATGTAGACTACAAGACAACTATTCGAAACTCAGACCTCAAAACTTCAATAAAACATCTTCACAACAAATTTTACTCTACATTCTCCCTCTTTGTGAAGAATATTCAAGTTTTCAAACTATAGGTAGTGCCTTCACTGCTTCCATCAGCGTCTTCCTTATCTCCAAATACGAACACACAACTTCCCTTATTTCCTGCATATCACCATCCACATTCTTCTTGCACTTCGCTATTCCAAGCACGATGTTTTTCAAGTTCGTAGTGGAATACATATCCTTTCCATCTGTAAAAAAGAAATGATTCTTTAGTTTTCCCTTCATCTACAATCCTAGGAACACAACACCCAAAGTTTTCTAAATGATTTCTCCATCGTCACACTGCTCGAGATCTACACCATCCAACTTTGCAATTGGATTCATCCCAGGCTTCTTGTACGCTTTAGCAATCTCGATACCAGTTAAGCCAAGATGTGCAAGATAACAATCAATGAAGTACTTTACATAAGCATACCCCAAATTATATGATCTCTTATCAGTTACTTGCTTATCATCAAGGCTTTTGATAAGATATGCAAAAGTGTTAAGGTCATTCAAATTCATCAAAGGAAAATCAGCAATAATAAACTCACAAAAACTGTTATCCACCCTGATAACTTTGTATCGATAGCTATGAAGGAGATTCTCAAACATAACATTCTTAGATATGGAAATTAACCTCCCAATATTCTTTAGAGACCAAATTTCCTCTTCCTTCTTTCCAAGAACTACATGAAACCTGATCTTGACATACTTGAAAGATTCATCTTCTTGAAAATTATCAGCTAACTTGAATTGAGGAAATGTGAATATCACATGATTAAAAGGAAAATCAAGTTGTTGAAATTGAAAATTCTCAATAGCAAAGATTTCCTTTGGCATATTCTAAAACACATTTGCTTCTCTAAAATCCACAGATTCGATAGTTTCATAGTTCCAGTTTTTTTTTTCACTTTACCCTTGTTCATCTCCGGAGGTCCATTTTCCCTCTGCTTCTAGAAATTGTTCAACTGTTTCAGTTTCTCTATTTCCAACTCTTTAAATCTCTCATTCTCTTCGTCTTATCGCTCAATGCCTTTGCCTTTGTCTTTGCTTATTGTACTTATTGGCTGGACTATCGAAGAACTACCTTCAATGATGGTTAAGCATTTCTTCAATTATATCTTGCTTACATCAACTTCGATATTTGAACAACCAGGGTCAGCAGAACAAAAAATAATATCATCTATAAAATTGAACATGCATGAGATGATCCCCCACTTTCTTTCGAAATAGAGTAGGATCAACTGATCCTTGCTTAAATTTGGAGATTTTAAAAAAATTTGTTTAAAGTTGCATACCATGCCCTTGGTATCTGTTTTATACCAAAAACAACTTTATCAAGACTATAGTGATTAGCAAACTTATCATTTACAAACCTTAGTGGTTGTTCCGCATACACTATATCTTCAAGTACACCATTTAGAAAAGCACATTTGACATCCATTTGGTAAACATTGAAGTTATTATGAGCATCAATTTTTTCTTCGGGATGATCATGAGTCCACCTATCCATTGGAAGAAATGATGGATCAAAGTCTAGATCTGCATCTTCAAAGATTTATTCTACATCAGAAAATTCTTCTGCAACAGAAAGAGTATCATTATTAAATTTTGTATCTCCTAATGCACTATTGTCAACTTTGACATTTCTTCGATTTTCATCTTCGGCATGTGTTCGACATTGCTCCCCCTGAATATTTGCATTCGATATATGTTGCTCCCCCTCAACATAAGCATTTGAAATCGATTGATCCACCTCAAAATGAGCATAGGTTGGTAGTTGCTCCCCCTCGACATGAACATGTATTATGGATTGCTCCCCCTCGACTTGAGCATTGGGCATCGAAGTGACACATTCATCATTCCTTAAATCTGTGACTGTGGAATTGTCTAAATGCTTAGATGCCTTAGGAACTTGATTATCTTCAATATTCACTTCAGAGTTGATTGCCCTGTTAGGAATACCAAAAAATAAATCAACATCTGCATCAAAAGTAAGCATTTTATCATAATCCTCTTGAGAATTTGAAAAGATTGGATTCTTAGGAAATATTGTCTCGACTCGTTTAACATAATAATCATCGAAGGTCAAATTAAACATTTCTTCGATCCTCATGGTTCTTTTGTTCATCACCCTATATGTAACTGAATTTTGTAATATCCAAGAAATATTCCTTCATCAGCTTTCGCTTGAAATTTGGAAAGAAGATCTTTCAAATTCATGATGAAACACCTACAACCAAAAACCTGGAAAAAGTTTACATTAGGTTTCTTTTTGTTGATGATTTCATACGAAGTGATATTCAATCTTCGATGAATGAAAGAATGATTTTGAGTGAAACAAGCAACAATAATAACTTTAGCCCAATAACATTGAAGTATATTTGCATATGTTAGAATTGTTCTTGCTGCTAAACACAGGGATCAATTTCTTTTTTCCACTACTCTATTCTATTGATGTGTATATGGATCTGAAAGATTATGAGAAATGTCATGACTTATCAAAAACATATCAAGAACATGATTTCTAAATTTTGTTCCATTATCACTTCTGGTTTTGCGGACTGTCTTCTTCAAGCTTACTTCAATGCTTTTGATAAAGTCGATCATGACGTGCGCAATCTCAGACTTCTGTCGAAGAAAATGTAACCAAGTAAAACGTGAGAATTCATCTACAATGACGATAATATACTTATTCCCACCAACTGACCAATTGTCAATGGTCCACAAAAATCAATATGTAGAAGTTCCAAGTGTTGAACTACCTTCGAGTCGATGACTATCGGCTATCCTTGTCAATGTTGATTTCCTTGTTCACAAGTTGCACACAAGTAATCATTATTAAATTTAAGTACATGTAAGCCACAAATTAAATTATTCAAAACAAGCTTATTGAGATTTTTGAAATTCAAGTGGGAAAGCCTTCGATGCCAAAGCCAGCTTAGATCTAAGTAAGCCTTTGACGGTAATCAAATAGAAGGTAAACTAGCAATAGGCTTTATATCTAATGTAAACATGTCCCCTTTTCTTTTTTATTTTAACAATACTTCATTTGTAATTTTGTTGGAGATGACACTTCCTTCTTTATCAAACAACACTTCATTTCCAGTTTCTACAACCAATTAAGACACACTTATGAGATTGTGTTTCAGACCTTCAACATAGGCTACTCGATTAATAGTAAAATTTCCATTTGTTATTTTGCCATAGTCTTTATTGGGCACTTATTATTATTCCCAAAATTCACTACTCCAACATTTGTTAGCTTCCTGAAATCTCTCAAACACTCCTTCATTCCAGTCATGTGACTTAAGCAACCACTATCGATATACTAATTCTCATTGTATTGCTCGTCACATAGCACCTACAATCAATTAAAGAGATTTATGTACCCAAGGCTTTTTGGGTCCTTGAACATTAGTTTGGAATGTAGTGTGAAATTTGGAATTCCAAATCCAGTTTCGAACTTTGAATTTAGTTCGATCAATCAAATCAACTTCATTAGTTTGAGATAAAGATACATATTCATTCGACATCGAAGCATCAACATTGACTTTCTCTTTCTCGACTTTGCACTCTGAAAACTCAGTTTTTTATTTTGATTTTACTTCACTCCATTTTGATGGCTATGATAATTTTTCTTGTGAGGAACTACTCCCATTTGTCAATTCACACAAATAACATTCAAAAGTATCTTTTACCCAATCTTGAGACAATTTTTTCGACTGGTATATTTGTTCTTTGTTTTCAAACCAATGATTCAACTTATCGACATCACTTTTACCTTTAGAAATGGAAACCTTCGACTTTTTCTTCGATTTTGGATATGGAAAATTTTGATCATTAGGCATAAAAGGCGCATTTTTCTTATCAGCATTGCTTGAGTTTTTTTTTGCTTGATTTGGTTGTGGATAAGATTTACATGGTCTTTGTTGAAAATGATTCTGAAACTTTGTTGAAAACCATATTGAGATCCTTGTCGAAAATGATTTTGGTTATCATTTTGAAAGTGATTTTGAAAACCTTTTTGAAAATGGTGTTGTGAGTTGTTTGAAAAACGATTTTGAGAATGGTTTTGATAATGATTTTGAGAGTTATTTTGAAGACGATTTTGAGGTTCTTGTTGAACGCGACTTTGTTTTTGAAGATTACGCCTATTCTTCAAGTAAGAATTATATCGAACATTTCTATTGGTTTGAGACTTTTCAAAGGTGATTTTTGTGCATTTTGTTTTGAATTTTCAACCTTTGACTCTTCTGGAATAGACACATCAATAGGTTTCGACATGTTTTTAACAGAAGATTCAGTTCCTTTCACAAACCCAAACACCTGTTTTGCTTTTCTTGTTATGTCTAAAATTCAACTTTCGATTTTTCTTCCTTTGAAAAGTCTTTGATCTTTGATTCAAATTGTTTTCCTTAGCCTTCTAATTTGAGTAAAATCCCTCATCAGTTACTTTCATGTTATCCTCTTCCAATAAATACTTCAACTTCAAATTTACATTCTCTCCATTTCATGACGTCACAAAAACTTGATTTGGAAAATCTTTGAATTGTGGATACAACACAACATTTTGTTCTCGATAATTTTTTCATTTTTCATTCAAAACCTTTGAATACTCATTTGTATACTCAAATACATGTGCTTCAACAACACAAGGAATCTCCTATTCATTAGACACGTCATCAAAGTCACTTTCATTGTTTGTTACATCTTCGATATTGATCTTCTCTTGAGGAACATTAAGAAGAATCCTTATTAAGATCTGATGTTGAATAAATAGTTTCTTCACTTTTAGGTAATGAAGTGATTTTTATGACCGATAAACTAGAACAATCAACACATTCCTCTTCTTCGATTTCATTGGTATTGTCATAATCATGATATCAGCAAATTTTTCTTAAGAACATTTTGTCGAAGATTCATTTTTGTTCAACATTTTCATTTGTTCATTTTTACTCAAACTATGATTAACAATATTCACTAAAAGATCAGTATCAAAATATTCATAAATATTAACAATACCATAAGCATACGAATCAGTTGGTACTTGATCAAACATAGAAACCCTACTATCACAATCAAATGATATTTCATCAACCAAATCCTTTTTAAAAGTGATAAACGGTAGTAGTTTCCTATGTTCTTCTTTGCAAATCTCGAAAGAATGATATAACAGGGTGAGTTTTCAATACAAATGTTTAGCTGTATTACAATAGATATTCCTCTTTTTTACCAATAAAATGTTATCCATCCTAACAAAATCTCTATCTAGCGTGACATTATTCAGCTTCAAATTTAAACTCTCTATTTTAGAGTTTTTCTCTTCGATTCTATTCCTAGCGTCATATAAATCAGCCTTGGTTTTCTCAAAATCACTACTCATGGAAATCAACAAATCATTAAATTAAGCACAGGAATCATCTATATCAAATAAGATTGAAATATATGAATGTGAAGAAATATTAAGTGGGATCAAGAGATCATGTACCTTTTCAGTCATTGGAGATTTGGAGATTGTAGTCATAAAACATCGACCTTCAGTATTCTTGTCATCAGCACTCCAACCTTCACTATCAGACTCAATCTCTTCACTCACATACTACTCATGAATTCATTCGTAGGTATTCCTTTCAAACATCACACCATGCGTCAGATGACACATTTCCTCATCATCAGATTCAGATGACCAAATCTGATAGGTGCCATCACTTTCTTCCATTCCCTTCGCTACCAGTGACAAGTTCTTCGACTTTTCTCTCAACTCTTCAATCTTCAATGCATAATATCCTTCATCCTTAATTTTTTCCTTCTTCTCCTCTTTCTTTTTCAGATGCAGTCTATTGCCAAATGATTTTTACCAATACAGTAGTTGCAATCGTATCCAAAAATCACCAACAAGCTTTTTCTCTGACTTTTTTTCACCAGAATTTTCGTCATCTTTGTTCTTAACTCCAGAATTTGATGTCAAAGAAGTTTTATTGAACGAGTTTTTCTTGAAGTTTCCTTTCACTGGTTTTTTGTAAAACGTCTTGACATTATTATTTGAATAATAAGCCATAACTTCATCATCGGAGTTTACAATTAAACCTTCTTCATTTTAAAGATCTTCATCATCCAACAAGGATCTTTGACATTTGTTTTTGAAACAAGAGCTAAAGGACCACCAAAACTTGTTTTGTCCTTTTCATCAGCAATTTTGTTGACTTAAACTTCATGTGCTTTCAAAATGTTATACAAGTTTGACAGAGAGTATGAATCAAAATTCTCTTGAGTTTTGATCATCAAACAAATGTTTTTCCATTACTTCCTTAAACCTTGAATGAATGTTATGTTGAACTCAAAGACAGATCGAACAACATTGTACCTAGAACACTTGTAGATAAGATCTTTGAATCAATCATAATAGGCTTCAATGGATTCCGTCTCTTTTTTCTTAAACTCAGACAACTCATATAAACATTGAGTTACTGAACTCTTCTTGGTTTTTTTATTCCTTTGAAACTTTTCTTTCAAAGTATTCCAGATTTCTTGTGTTGGTTTACAACCTCGAATATAGTTGTAAACCACTAGATGTAATGCAACTCTCAGTTCTCCGATACACCTTTTGTCATTTGCTTCTTTCTTGTGTCGCTCTACAATTATTCTTTCATTTTGAGCAGCAGTTCCAACAACTTCAACAACATTTTCACGGTATGGAGCACTCTTGATTGGATGCCACAAATCTTCATTGATTCCTGTCAGATAATCTTCCATACGATCTGCCCATTGATCGTAATACTCTGGAAGCGACATTGGGTTTTGGTGGAAGACCCATGTAGATTAGCATAGTTCATCATCATGTTCACATTCATGTTTGCCATCGATTTGATTAGAAAGAATGAAAAATTGAATTGAAATCAAATCAAATCAGACTGATTGGATCTTGATTGCAGAATCGTAAAATCTCAAAAATCGTTCGAATAAAAATGATTATCAAATGCGGAAATTGTTGAATTCAGAACAATATAATCAACATATGAAATCGAAAAAGAATTCTCCAAAATGTTTTGATGATTCCTACGCTGATACCACTCGATGAGACAAGAACTCAATCAAGTAATGATTTCAATAAAGTAAATGAGCACGAAAGGTAAATAAATTTGGTTAAGCTCAATATAGTCCGCAAGTAATCAGGTTACAAAATTAGTTAAGAGTTATAAGAAAAGCATTATTCATAACCTAGATTACAATAATATTTATAGTACCCTCAGCACACTCAAAAAATACATAGAGACTTCAATATCTAAAGTGAAACTATAATCGTGCTCTCTGAAAATACATAGATATATCGAAGGTGCGTAACCTTCGATATAGATTACAAGACAACTATTTGACACTCAAACTTCAAGCCTTTAATAGAATATATTCACAACAAATTGTACTCTACAACTTGTCACCATTTCACATAGGTTGGAAGATAACTAGCAAGAAAAGAGAGGAGGATATTTAATTTCTCATATATATATATATATATATATATATATATATATATATATATATATATATATACACCATATTATAAAGCATGATATTTAAAAGCAAGTTACTACACATAAGTTTTAATTTTAAGAAATGTACAACCTTAAAGCTTATTTCTTAAACACCGAAAAAGAGTGTATGTTCTTTTCCTAATGCATCGTTTCATTTACACATCTCAACACCCCGTCTCTACACTCTTTCCTATCTGTTCGATTCCCACCCCTTTTAAAAGAAACCATAATTCCTCTTTCACATATCTCCACTCTTCGATTGCGACCACATCGATTTCTCATACCTCACACAAATGGTAACCTAAATCTAATGATGACCCAGAACCCACCCTTCATGTCCTTTCTCTCCGCTACCAATCCACCAGTGGCAATCATCCCTTTCTCCTTGCCTATACACATAAAAATCTGACAACTACCACCACTTACGATCTCCCTCATTAAATTCATACTCCTTCAGTACAATGGTCATTATTACCTCTATCTTCTTCTTCGACCTTGTTTGTGATTTACATAAAGTACCATCGCCATAATCATCGATTCCTTCAACTATCGAGCTCCATCACTATCATCGATTCCTTTAACCACCAAGAGATGCCACCATCTCTAAATTAACCAAACAGTATTACCCATATCTCTTTATTGTATAGATTAGTAAAAGTAATTATATGGAAGAAATTTAACAAAAGTTAATATCTTCCCTACCCATATATTTTTAACCTAATCACAGGCACCCCTCACACCCTTCTCTATAACAGGTACTTCAATGGCTTCTCAGACAAGCAGAAAGTGGAATTTCATTTGAAATCTACTATTCATCTGTTTAATGTAATTTCTGATTTTCATAATCAAAACAAAACTTCAGGTACTGTTCAGTTGTGGTAATGAGGATTTTGTTGGGTTTTAAGCACTATAACACTCCTATGGTGCATATGCAACCCTAGATGCTTTGGATCTATGTTTTCTCTAATTATACATACAATATGAATTTTCCAAAGCATACATCCTAACTAGCATACAATAGAGGATATACCATATAAAATCAAGTTAGATGAATACCTCTTGATGTAGTTTGTAGTTCTTGGCCTTTCAAGAGCTTAGCACCTCAAGTGTGATGCCTCAAATGGTTCAAAAACACCATGAACTAAGGAGGACTTTGAGAGAGAGAGAGAGAGAGAGGTTAAGCACCACCAAAATCGGCTAGGGTTCTCTTAGAACTCTTAGAATGCTTGGGTGTCACCGATTTTGGCTAAATGATAACACATATATAGTGTAGGATTCCAAGAGTCATGGCTAAACCCTAATCCATACACTTAGGTTATAATCCATATCTCATGTGGGCTAACTCTTCATGGATACTTACATAAAACTTAGCCCAACATGGATCAATAGCCCAAACAATATAGATCACTGATTTACATAATCAGTCCCCGTTAATTTAATTAGTCTCTTTTGATCACTAAATTAAATAGCCTCTTTCTCAATTATCCATCCTATCAGATTGCTCTAGTGAAGGCAACCCAAATGGACCATGCTGCTCTCGGGTCAAGTACATACCAATTATAGTTATGGGCTTAGACACCTAATCCAATAGTCTCCCACTTGGATAAGTCTAATAACTATTATTGCAAGTATGACTCCAAAATCCTGACTAGCAATCGTAGCTCTTAAAAGCCACTGACGAACTTTAACCTAGTCAATGACGCGTCCATTAGATAAGGGATCATATATTCCTCCATTCTAGATATCGTATGAACTGAGACATGGATTATAATCATTCTCTATGTTCATGTGTTGTTTCCTGATTTCCGATTTATGACGACTGACTAATTGAACAAATCAAATCAGTCCAGGCTTGGCCAAGCGCTTAGGGTTGTCATCACTAAATCATCGAGGGGCCCACATATATCGCTTTTATCCCACATTGGGTAAAAGGAATGGATAAAATTCGACTCAAATTCTTGCTTGTACTTACTCATCAAATCACACACAACAATATGTTTTATAACACCAACTTACTGGTGCGTTTACATATGTCAATCTGTAACAGACTTGTAAACTACAACTCACATGTCTTGGTTTCAAGAATATAAGATATTATCGTCTCATGATCACTCATGATAAAATCCATGACGTGATTCAAATGGGCGTGGGTTTAATCGAATACGCAAATCTTATTACAGGAGTACTCATGAACACTGCAGTAAACTTGTGTTATGTCTAAACGCCTTTAGACAATCTACAGACCCATTCATGACAGTCTAGCTTCAATACCTACTTCCAAAGTATGATCGACTGTGGATAGTTTGAATAATCTTATTATTCGGGAAGTCAAAACATGCGAAGTGAAACACAAGAATAATCGAATCCAATAAGGTCTCAAAACTTTTGAATATAAATAAAACACATTTTACTTAATCACCATATTGATTACACATTATTCATTATATATTGTTTCGATTAATCAACTTAATACTTGAATTAATACAATAGTTATCCCATGCTCCAAGCATGCACACTATGTTTGCCTATGGTCCTTACTTTGTGAAATAGATCAATTGTAAACATTTCCAATGAAACTCATTTCAAAATTCCAAATCCTTATCGTAAGTGTAAGAATACCAAGTCCTTGCCACTTACTGTAATCTGATAGATTCTAAGTTTATATGCGGTGATCCTTTTGTAATGACTATGTACACAAGTCACAGAGACTTTGCCAATTACAAAAGTTTCCATTGGAGATTGTTACAAGACAATTCCATAGGTACGAAGTCTCATATTCAAAGCACACTCCTTTGAACATCCTTCTTGCATAATAGTTTCTAACTTACTCATAGATTCTTGATATCCAACTCCCATTATTAAAACTTTTCCATAATTGCCATATGACTATCCATTCTTAATAGAACCCTATCTATTCAAAATCATATCAATATGGTCCATTCATTACTATACTTCCAACTGTCCTTAAGCAACCAATCCTTAGCGAACCTCAGATCGTCTTTGACAGTTGTTTAATAACTTTAGTCATATTCAGTTCTAGTCCTTTTTCCCTCTTAATGCCCTAGGCATTTGGAAAATTAGAACAGGAGAATATTATATCACATGCAATCATTCCTATATCCGAAGCATATGGGACACGATTCATAATGTCTTACATAAAGACCTGATACTTTACCAGTCCCTTGCTATAACATTTTCATATATATGATTTCCTTATGTCGAATCTTTTCAACATAACATTCATATATGTTCTTGACTAAAATTGATTAAAATCTCAATCTAAACTTTTAGAATTGGAATGAAGTACAAGTTCCTCTCCCTTAATTATAGCAAAACAACTTTTCGAACCCTGCAACTTTGCGAATTGAAAACTTTTTTTTTCTATAATTAACATTGCTAACTCGCAACACTTACCATAATAATTATCCTCCCACTAGCATAATAATTACTATCTTACTAGCATAACACTTATGCTCCCACTAGCTTTGACATGTATCCAGAAATCAGCTGGACTTCTAGAAATCAATACTTGTTTACTTTCTTACCGAAGATCAGATTTCTGATACAAGACACTTCGATAAGACTTTATCTAGGCTTCTCAAGTTCATACACCTTTCCTTAGATAGCTCACATGTGTGTCTAAACAATTTTAGAAGCAATAAGTCTCAAATGTTTAGACCTTTTTCCATTTCTCACAATTCAAACTATGAAGAGGGATGTCATAATCATAATCGAATTTGAGAATGCAAATATCACAATTGCTAACTCTTTAAAATCTACATAGTGAAAGTGTTTCCTCATAATCATTTTCATGAATTGGAGAGAAACCTTATGACACTTAGATTTTATGGTGTATGTGTTACTATCCATGTGAATTTGTCATAACCATAATCATAAGACAAGGTTAGTGACAAATCCAAACTCATATGGACTAAACTTGTTCAATCTTAAGTTCTTGCTACTTGGCAGCACAAGGGCCTACCATGTCCTCAAAGTTCTTAAGCAGCTCATCCTTACTGATCAATGAATCTTCACTATTCCAGGTGCTTTACCTTATGCAAACAGCTGAGAACTCATAGAACTCACATGCATAGTCAACTTTAACTGGAATGGGCACAAAAACAAGAATATTTCAACACGATAGGTTACAAACCTCAAGTCGTGTGCTAGTGATAAACAATAGGTTCATTCTTGATTAGTTCTTGAAACTTTTCAAGATCTTTAAAACTCCCACTGACCTCTTGAAATATAAGATTATCTTTGTCAAGAAACATTACTTGACAACAAATATTCAAGAGTTAGTGTGGTTTCTTATCAAGGAAAAACACTTTACACAATTGGTCTTAGTTGGTCATTGTCTTATCCAAGACATCACAACTTACCAATTTCAAATGTACAAGAGCAATAACATTTTACTCTACATTTGATAAGTGTTATAAACCTTTCTTAAGATTATATCACTCAATGCACAATCTTGGAGTATGACTCTAATACTTGATTTTGGAACGAATTATGACTCAACTTCTTGATTTAACCATTTTAACAATTCACAATTCCTCTTCTTAGCCATAGAAATGCACTAAGATGTCCTTAGAGGATCAATTGTGATATGGTTTCATAATCATAAGGATGATCATAAAACACGATACTAAAGTACTCTCCCTTCCTTTCAGATTGGAGAAACTTTTATCTTTCTGCCTAATTGATTCTTATTATTTGTTCTGCTATACATTGAAACTTTTCCAATGATTCAGAATTATACTTAATCTTCTAAATATAACCATATTTACTAACTTTAGTAAATCATGACGAATAGTCTTATTGTTCTTTGTGGTGGACCTGACCAGCGCACAACCAAGTGTACCCGATCCCCTAGTTGTTCACTTGACTCACATATACATGTGAACAAGGAATTAGTCTTAATTTCCCAAAGATGAAGGTTCTCATTCATCATACAATACAAGTTGCATGATTTCAAGTTTCTATCCAATTAAGACTTGGTGATGAGAATCTTTCCTTATTTGGTAAATTTAGACACTACCACAAACGAAAGAATCAAATTCATATTCAATATTGCTAACAATATATAAACACCAATTTTCACAAATGTCATTGCAAGGAACTATAAAATAAGATAAAATTCAAAATTTTATTTATTTATAGAATGCGGATAAACTTTTCTTTACAATGAAATTACAACTGAAAAACTATGTTACTATATATTTCTAAGAAATTTATCATAACTCCTAAGTGGCAGCTCAAAAGTCTGATCATCGAACCATGCGACCGAAATCCGCTTCTTCATGATCAGACTCAGCATGCTATTTCCTTCTTTCTCTTTGATTCTGCAAAACATCAAAATGTAACTTTACATCATGTAATAAGAATCTATAAGTAGGAACTTAATAGAGTTAGATAGTGAACTTACCTTAAGCAGAGTCATACATTTTGACTTTACCATCTCTTAGATCTCTCAGGTAGTCATGGCAGCTTTGCAACCAATGCCCCTTCTCTTGGCAATTAAAACAAACTGACTCTTTTGGAATGGTACACGGGACAATCACAGACTCAGCCTTTCTCTTTGATTCTTTCCTATTGGGATGAAAAGATTTTTCTGGACTTCCAATGTTGCCATTGTCAATGTCCATAGAAGTTTGGTAAGTAGATCTTCCAATCAAATTTGCATTACCAGTGCGCCAAATCATTGCTGATTCAGCAGCAATTAGAAAATAGGTAAGATCAATAAGGGTCACGTCGCGGTCTGTCATATAGTAGTCTTTAACAAACTGACTATACGACTCGGGAAGTGACTGAAGAACCAAGTCAACAACCAACTTCCTTGACACAACGACTCCTAACATTCCCAGCCTGTCAATGTGTGACTTCATCTCCAAGACATGTGCACACACAAACCTTCCATCTTGGTGTTGGCTTGCCAATAGGGCTTGAGTGACCTTGAACTTTTCAAGTCTTTGAACTTGTGGGTTAGGGAGAATTATTGGAGGAGGAGGAGGAGGAAGTGAAATTCCAATACAGCACGAAGAAGGGATTAATATTTCACCTTGATCGTCTTGTGGAATATCATCTTTATAAGGAAAGCTTTTTCCAAAAGGATAAGGTAGACCATAGTTGTCAGAACTAGACATCTACATGGGAGAAATTCAAGTTTAGTTGATTTAAGTCCTTAATATAACACCCAAATGAAATATTAAGGCTAGGACCCAACACAATATTCTACAATTCGGAAGAGGGATGTCATAATCCAATTGCAAAATATTTGAAGGTAGGTAAATGATGATTTACCAATTTCCACCATGAAAAACGAAAATGAATTTTAGGTTTTAAATGAATTGAAATTCCTAGATTCTTTGAGATTCATTGAACTTTTCAATGGCATGTTTAAATCTCAATTATGCCCTTCAAGTTTGTTACTACGATGCCGAGGATCACAAACAAGGTGTGAATAACCATGCGAATTAGATGGGTACACTTAATGTTACAAATCACATAATCAATGTGTCGGTTAACCACACACGCTCCACTAACGACTAATAAGGTGCAATGTGTCATTTCATGGGTTAGCATAAAATTCACATTTTTCCTAAGTAACTAAGATTGGGAATTTATAAGTGTTTAGTTACTTGGTATTTTCATTATACTTTTTAATGAGAATTAATGTCATGTCCTACCCGTTCGGCTAACGACCCTCCACTAGTCAAGGAAGCGGTGGGTGAGAGTGGACACCCATTAAACCACCATTTTATAGGCAGTAACCTTATACTCCCCTTATAAACCGGCTTCGTGAATGTGACCTACTAACGGTAAGACTGACTTTTAACTTATACATATATAATATATTAAACTTTTAATTTTATATAGTATAAGGGTGTATTTTAAACATTTAAAATATTAGGTGGTTTAATCTTTTAATTAAACTAGACGTTTAATTTAATTAAATTCAAACCATATAGTTATGGATTTATTAATACTCTTTTAATTAAACACTTTATTGAATATAATAAAGTCCATAAGGTGTAATTGAACTATTCAAAGCATCTAGATTATTAAAAATTCAAAATTAAAACTATTTAATTAATTTTTAAGTTATGAACCCAAGAGTTGCATCTTTTGAAACCTTTCAATTACAATAGTTAATGTTTCATAATTTAAGACTTTTCAAATACCAAAACTTGAGGGCAAGTTTTGTAACTCTTGAAAACCTTTTCATTTCCATAACTTATGAGTTTAATGTCATTTTAATGGATGAGACCTTTCATGTTCCATAACTTGAGGACAAGTTATGGAACTCATTAAAAACATTTAGATCAATTTCAACAAATAAAATTATCATATAATTCATGATTGATCTAACTAAACTCATATAGCAAGATAATATCAAATCAACAATTTACAAGTAACTTTGTTTATCATATAAAGCAACAATTATCTTAAAACTTTGTCAATTATCTTTTGATTGGATGAGTATAATCACTACCATATAAAAAATAGATTTTATGATACAAAATAGTTTGTGGTAGTGATTCCAATCCAATCCAGGCCAAAAATCCCGAAAATCAGCCATTTGCCAGTGCAACTCGTCGAGCCAAGGCTTTGGACTCATCGAGTTCATCAATGGACTCGGCGAGTTCAGCCTGGTAGAAGGCCTTTTTCAGTTTGCTTCAACTTTGAACAATGAACAATGCAACTATATAACAGAAAACTACCCATGTCTCTGATACCACTGTTGGGTTTTAAGCACTATAACACTCCTATGGTGCACATGCAACCCAAGATGCTTTGGATCTATGTTTTCTCTAATTATACATGCAATATGAATTTTCCAAAGCATACATCCTAAGTAGCATACAATAGAGGATATACCAGATAAAATCAAGTTAGATGAATACCTCTTGATGTAGTTTGTAGTTCTTGGCCTTTCAAGAGCTTAGCACCTCAAGTATGATACCTCAAATGGTTCACAAACACCATGAAGAAATGAGGACTTTGAGAGAGAGGTTAAGCACCACCAAAATCGGCTCGGATTCTCTTAGAACTCTTAGAATGCTTGGGTGTCACCGATTTTGGCTAAGGGATAACACATATATAGTGTAGGATTCCAAGAGTCATGGGTAAACCCTAATCCATACACTTAGGTTATGATCCATATCTCATGTGGGCTAACTCTTCATGGATACTTACATAAAACTTAGCCCAACATGGATCAATAGCCCAAACATTATATATATATATATATATATATATATATATATATATATATATATATCACTGATTTACATAATCAGTCCCCGTTAATTTAATTAGTCTCTTTTGATCACTAAATTAATTCCAAATTTATTCTTGATGAATACTAATTAAATATTATGATTTCTCAATTAATATATTATACTTATAATATATTAGGAAATCATAAATAACATCATTCTCAATTATCCATCCTATCAGATTGTTCTGGTGAAGGCAACCCAAATGGACCATGCTACTCTCGAGTCAAGCACATACCAATTATAGTTATGGGCTTAGACACCTAATCCAACATATTTGTCATACGATTTGCCTAAAATTGCAAAATTTGTATGTTAAGAGGATCTTCGATTATAGAATTGGATATATATTCTCAAATATGTTTACCATTTTTTATTCCTAGATTAGTGACTTTCCTTTATTATATTTTTCCTATTTAGGCCTCCTGTTATTTGTTCTCCAAGAATTAAGTTTTATTATCAGAACAAAAGTTTATATGGTATCAGAGCGGGTTATAAGAGCCTCTCACCCAAAAGCCCTAAAAACCGAAGAATCGCCATGATTAGTGATAAATCGGCAATCGATCAAATGGGGCAATGCGAGGTTTGTGGAAAAGATGGTCAAAGCAGCGATGGTTGCTTCAAACTCGTAAGCTATCTATAGTGGTGGTCAGAAAAGGGAACACAAGAAAAGACAGAGACGAAGGCGACTAATGTAGAAACTGAACGAAGTCCTATATCGGGACTCAACAGCGAACAATATCAACAATTTCTAAATATCTTTACACAAAGGAATGGTTTAGTTGAAGAATGTGTACTAATAATTGCCAACACGATAGGGAAGGAAAACCATTGTAATGATTGGATTATAGACTCTGGTGCAACCGAGCACATCACCGACATAGCAGATTCGCTTGAAAGCAAAATAGAGACCACACATTAGTTACCATTTACTATACCAAATGGTGACTCCATACTTGTTGAAGGTAAGGGTGTCTGTAACTTGCCTAGCGGGTTGCGAATCAAGGGCGTTTTACATGTTCCAAAGTTTACATGTAACTTGTTGTCAGTTGGTCGATTGGCAAGGGATCTTCATTGTGCAGTAACTTTCTTCCCCGATTTATGTGTTATGTAAAACCAACATACAAAGAAGCTAGCTGGATTTGGTAAATGTGTGAAGGGACTTTATCGAATGGAGATTATAGAAAGCGAGAGGATGGCTATGATGACCACTGTTGACGTGTGGAATAAATAAACGGTCAGGTTATGCCTCACACGACAAGATTTCTCATCTAGATTTTGTTAAGAATGCTTCTTCAAGTACAAAAAGTATGTTTTTTGATTCCTGTGTTAATGCAAAATTCTCCAGGTTACCCTTTCCAATTAGTTCCATTAAAACAAAAGATTGCTTTGAGCTTTTACATTGTGACATTTGGGGAAAGTATCGAACTCCATCTCTCACATGCGCGAACTATTTCTTAACCATTTTTTATGACTGCAATCGGTCAGTGTGGGTGTTTCTTTTAAAACATAAATCAGAAGCTAGTGATTTATTTATTTCTTTCCACAAGATGATCAAAACTCAATTTAACAAAACTGTCAAAAGGGTTCGGTGCGATAACAGTGTAGAGTTTACAACAAATCGTATGGTCAATTTCTATACCGAGCATGGAATTTTGCATGACACCACTTGCCCATACACACCACAAAAAAATTGTGTGGTTGAACAAAAGCACTGCCACCTTATTGAAACCGCTAGGGCACTCAAGCTTGAAGGAAAATTAGCCTCAAAATTTTGGCAAGAGTGCTTCATGACAGCAACACACATTATAAATCGACTTCCTTCGAAAACCATTGGAAATAAAACGCCGTATCGGATTATTTACAATCAAAGACCTTATTATGATTTTTTTGAAGGGTTTTGGTTGCCTTGCATATTATCATAGCAGTGAAATAAGATGTGATAAGTTCAATGAAAGGGGAGACCAGGAGTGTTTTCAGGTTACCCCCGGGGACGAAGGGTTACAAAGTGTATGGTATGGTGCATGAAAAAATAGTTGTGTCAAGGAATGCCCGATTCTTTGAAAATATTTTTCCATGCAACACCAATACATCCTGTGACATAGATAACGAATCCGAAATTTTTGATTTCCCAGCATGGTATTACGATGATCATGTTGGCAAAACCATAAAAGAGAAGGATATAGAGGGTAGCAACCCTAGTAGCGATATGGCAGAAAATATACATGGGGATAAAATACCCATGGAGGTTGAAACTAATGACGATGAAGGTCAAGAACATGACATAGAACAACCCACTATAGTTGAACCTATCATTTAAACAAACGACACAAATGTGGTAAATGATGAAGTGCTCAAAGTAAAGAGAATTAGAAGACAACCTGCTCGATTAAATGATTATGTTGTGAAGATCCCACCATCAATTTCTCAAACTTCACACACCACAAATCAAGGGTCCTCAACAATACATTCTATAGCTAATTTTTTTTCATATGAGAAATTCTCTGATTCTCACATAGCCTTCTTGGCTGACATCAGTTTAAATGATGAGCCGAAGACTTTCAAACAAGCACTACAAGATGAGAATTAGAGAAAAGCAATTAAGAAGGAGATATATGCTCTTGAATCAAATGGCACGTGGACTCTTCAGGACTTACCTGAGGGAAAACGTGTCATGGATTCCAAGTGGGTATACAAGATAAAGTACAATCCGAATAGATAGATAGAGAGGTACAAAGCCAGATTTATGGAAGGGGTTTTAACCCAAATGGAAAGAGTGGACTACCATAACACATTTTCCCCGATGGCAAAGCTTGTTTTGGTTCGAACTATCTTGGCGGTTGCAGTAAAGACGAACCAGATGATACACCAGTTAGATGTCAATAACGCTTTTCTACATGGAAATTTAACATAGGAGGTTTATATGAAAATTCCACAAGTCTTTGAGAAGGGTAAAAGAACGAAGGTTTCTATGCTAAGGAAGTCGCTATATGGCTTAAAATAGGAATCCAAGAATTGGTACTAGAAATTCATGTTAGCTTTAAACGAAGTCGGGTTTAAACAATCATATGCTAATCATTCTCTTTTCATATACAAAGCAAGAAATTCCTTTGTGGCATCCCTCATATATGTGGACGATGTTATTGTTATAGGTGATGACTCTAAGAATATTGAATATACAAAGACATTTCTTGATAATAAATTTAGCATTAAAGATCTTGATGAACTTAAATATTTTCTAGGAATCGAAGTTGCACGTACAAGAGAAGGACTGGTTCCCAGTCAAAGAAAATATATGATGAAAACTCTGGAGGATAATGGAATGATGGGGTGCAGACCATGTGTCTTTCCCATGGACTAGAATTTGAAACTTAAAAGGGATGATGAAGAAGTGCGTGTTGATGCTAGAAAATATTTAAGGTTAGTAGGTAGACTTCTTTACCTACAAGCCCCCAGACTAGGCATCACCTATTTAGTCAATGTGCTTAGTCAATTTGTGGCTGATCCATGACAAAATCATATGGAGGCAGCCTTTAGAGTTCTGAGGTACTTGAAATCTACTCCATGGAAAGGAATTTTACTCCCAAAGGGGGGTGGTACAAACCTTGTTTCTTATACAGATTCATATTCAAATTGTCTTGGATGTCCAGACACAAGAAGATCAAGGACTGGTTTTTTACACCTTCTAAGAGGGGTACCAATGTCTTAGAAATCGAAAAAGCAATCACTCATATCAAAATCTTCAGCAGAAGCCGAGTATCGGGCGATGGCAACCATGGTCAGTGAGGTTTTTTGGTTATGGTTGCTCTTGAAGGAGTTGGATGTTGATCATAATTATCTAACTCAATTACTTTGTGACAACCTGGCTTTGAAACACATAGCTAATAACCTGTTTTTTCATTAACGTGCAAAGCACGTTGAGAGGGATTTCTACTTCGTAAGAGAACGAGTTGAGTCAAAGGAGATTGAGCCATTACATGTTAGTTCTAAAGGCCAGATTGTAGATTTATTCACAAAGGTCCTTGGTACTCGACAGCTGAAGCTTCTAATTGACAAGTTGGGTGTTTGTAAGATTCACGCTCCATCTTGAGGGGGAGTATAGAATTGCATATATTCTCTAATATGCATTCCATTTTTATTCCTAGATTAGCGACTTTCCTTTCTTATGTTTTTCCAATTTAGGCCTCCTGTTCTTTGTTCTCCAAGAATTAAGTTTTATTATCAGGACAAAAGTTTATATTGTTTGTATTCAAATTCAAAATGGTTGGTAAATCTGTTGCTCTTCTGTTTTCTACCCTGTTCCTGATAGATTTGCTAACAGGAATTGATTGTTACAAAGTCAAACAATCAGGTTTGTGTATAGCGATAATGAAAGAAAGTTTGAGTTCATTTATGAGATAGTGGTCTATTTCTATTGTTTAACTAGATCGGTTGCTTTTTTGCAATGATTTTAATAGTTCTTTTTGTATGTTCATCTGTACGGAGTCAAAATCAAGACATTGGTTTATTCGTGTTTTGTATGTATATGGTGCTCAGGAGGTGAGAACTTACTGTACCTTTATTTTTCCAGGAACTAATATCAGGTTTTTTTAGTTCTTTGTGTTTTCTACTTTTATTCCCTAATTAATACATGTTATGGCATTTTTTGACCTTTAATAGCTATATCATAAATATAAATACATACATTTTCTATATCTTACTTGTGCATTATGTTTGTAAATAGGTAAATTAGGATGGCCATCCTGACTCTTGTGTTGGGGAATAAGAGACCATTTATTTCAAACTCAAGCCTTGCATGAAGACTAGAGATGTTGTTGGCTGACCCAATGAAGCATTTGATGATGAATATTAGGCTAATTAAATTGCTCAAAATGATCCAATAATCGTGGATTTTTTGGCAAGTAACCATCAATTTTCATTGAACATATCCTAATGCGGTCCTTGAACGCCATTTATGTATTAAGTTTTACATAATTGATGGTATAATAGGGAGGATATAAATCAAGTTTTCTTTGTCCTTTATGTCAGAAGAAAGCACGGTCTATTGCTGCCAACAATGGTCATGTGGGGGCATATTTACAAATGTAGAAAATTTCAATTTGAAGTATGGGTGTGCCAAATGGCCGCTTCCTGCAAATGTGGGTGTGCCAAATGGTCGCTTCCTTCAAAGTAAGCATTAATTTTCTGTTTGAAATTTTGTGCAGGAGGAGGTGAATGTCTTCCTGTTTTGAGTTCATGTGGTCTTGAAAGTTGTGTGGTATGGGGAGGAAACCTTACAATCTCATTTTCCCAATCTCTATAAATTAGAAGCTATAAAATCATGTAGGCTCATGGAAAGAATTTCCAGCACAGGTTTTACCTGGAGATGTAAAGCGCACCCCGACAGACGATGTATCAGAAACAGAACTCCATGAATTTCATTCCCTGATATGTTCAATGCACTTCAGTTCTGAAACTAAATATGGTTTTCACTTCAACCATGATACTGATGGGAAATACTCGGTTGGCATAATGAGAAAAATGATCGATTCACAGCTCATCCAGTTCATGGGTCAGCCCATTTGCTGGTCAAATGTCATTCTATTAAAAGTGAGATTTTTACTTGGAGAGCCTGTCTAGGCAGAATCCCAGTCGCTGAGACTCTTACACACAGGGGCATTATTGTCCAAGATTTTAATTGTCAACTTTGTAAGCAAAGGCGGGAATCAGTGAATCATCTATTGGTCGACTGTGAATTTGCAAAAGCTGTGCAGCTGTGGATTTTCAAATGGTGCGGGATCCACAGTGGAAACTTCACAACAGTAAGGGAATTTATAGATGGTGCAACATCCTGGGGAACTGTCCAAGGAAAAAGGCAAGTTGGAACGGTGATCTGCTACTCAATTATGTGGAACATATGGATGACACAAAATGTAAAAATCTTTAAGAATAAACGTACAACTCCAACAAAAACAGCGGATTCTATCATTCTACAAACATCCGAATGGTGCAAATATAGAGGGAGACTTGCATGTCAAAGTTGGGTGGATTCGTGTTGCTCCCCTTTTACACACCTTATTACATAATCTTCTGATTTTTCTGTTATTTCGAAATATGTATCTCTGTTTTCTCTTTGTTTTCTCTTTCGCCTTAGCTACTTGCTAAGTTTTATGTTTTGTTCCTTTCACGATTTTGATTAATATTATTTGTTGTTTCCAAAAAAAAAAGTGGGACGATTGGATTGAAATGATACATACTAGATTTATCATCTTACTTACCATTAATGAATTTATGATTTTTGGGATTTAACAAAAAATTATTCAATAAAAATTTATGTGTTTGGATAACAAGTTATGAGATTATTAAAAAAAGAGTAAATTTCACAAATGGTCCCTATGGTTTAGGCTAATTTGCACGTTAGGTCCCTAACTTATTTTTTTAACTCGGAAGGTCCCTATTGTTTGTTTTTGATACGCACTTGGTCCCTATCTTACCTAAAAATACTATTTTTCCCTTGATTTTTTAATTTATTTAAATAAACACACCCCTAACCACACCCCTCTCATCTTACCTTACCTACCCCACCATTTTCCCTATTTAAATAATAGTCTTTTTAGGTAACATAGGGACCAAGCGCGTTGTAACACCTGGTTTGAATTGGAAAGGATTTGAGCATGGAATCGGCGAGTTGGGAGCTCAACTCATCGAGTAGGGTCGTATTTCAGGGGCACGAATCGGAAGTGACTCGGCGAGTCAGAAGGCTGACTCGACGAGTCAGCGTTGTTTAATGAAAAACCCTAATTTTGGGGTTTTCCCCTATATAAGCCTCATTAAAAGCTCTTGTAGCCTCCCTTAACATCATAAGAGACTGTGTACGGCCGCAAACTCCCAGGTGAGTGAAGTGTGTGCATTTGAGAGCTTGACTTTGGGAATTTGAGAAGGAATCTCAGCTTGGAGAGGAAGAATCAAGGGGAAAACACTGGATCTAGCATCTAGTTCGTCTTGGGCATCAAATTGAGGTATGAATCTTTACCTTAACCCTATATTCTATTTGGGAGTTCATGACCAAATTTTGAGGAAATGGAAGCAAGCCTAGATCTGGACCTATCACAGGGGTATGGTTCCAGATCTGAACCTCACTAGGTCCCAAATATCATAAAGTTGCATGCTTTATAAACTTATTCCATCTCTATGTATGAAAACCTTGTTGGAGGATTAGTTTCGGTGTTTTCGGTTATGAAAGGCCCTGCATGTACGTAAAGTTTGTAACTTTACGTGAAATCTACAATAGGAGATGATGGATCTAAAGTTTGGGACCTTAAGTCCTACTATAAAGGACCGTAATCATGATGAACTTTGGGGGACTCGACGAGTCGTGCAAGTGACTCGGCGATTCGAGAGGGTTTTCTCGTTTACAGCCAAGGGTGTTCGACCAAGGGTTTATGGTCAAGGGTGTACGGTCGGTGGTTTACGGCCGTAAACATCAAGGAACTCAACGAGTCCCTCGGGTGACTCGGCGAGTCGATGAGTTAAGCAGGGAATCCGACGAGTGAATGAGTGTACTCGACGAGTCAAGGTCAATATGGACTGTTAACCTTGACTATAGACTTTGACTTTGACCAGGGTTGACCCTGGGGGTATTTATAGGATTGTGTTAAGCTAATCACTTGATGAAAATGGGCAGTTGAGAAGGAGCAGCGTGTGGGATATACCTAACTTCAGCTTACCAATTCAGCAATTCAGAGGTGAGTCTTCTCACCATACCAATGGGTCTAAGGCACCAAGGTCGGCCCATTTCATGATAGTTTGTATACTTGCTATGTAGAGTTGTGTGATATGTATGTATGTGTGATATGCGGTAAAGATAGCCTTCATGGCTAATGGTAGAGACAACCTTATGGATGATGGTAGAGATAGCCTTGTGGCTAATGGTAGAGACAGGCTTTATGGCTGATGGTAGAGATAGCCTTGTGGCTAATGGTAGATATAGCTTTTGTGGCTAACGGTAGAGATAGCTTGCATAGCTAAATGATATGTTCCAATGGTAGAGATAACTTTTATAGATATGTGATATGTGATATGTGGCAGGAGTAGCTTATATAGCTAATTGATGTGTGCTAATGGTAGAGATAGCTTTTATAGCTATTTGATATGTGATAACGGTAGAGATAGCTTTTACAGCTAATACGATATGTGTTATGTGGATTGTGTGTGGGGTATGCTCTGGGGAACTCACTAAGCTTTGTGCTTACGGTTTTCAGTTTTGGTTTCAGGTTTGATCGATTTGGAAATGAAGGGCTCGGATTGATCGCAGTGCACACACCTATGATTTCCGCAATGAATGATTTTGGGACGCACTTTGATAAATGTTTTTGATTAACACTGTTTTGGAATGTTTGGAATAAATGGTATCTATGTTTGGGTTGGATTAAAAATGAAATTTTTACCCCTAATTTTTGGGTCGTTACAAGTTGGTATCAGAGCCTTGGTTTGAGGGATTCGGACATACTTTCGGGTGAGTCTGAACTCAAACTGAGGATCTGTAAAGTTTTCAAAAGAAAAATGTTTTTAAGTAAAGAATTTCTAAGACAGGAAAGGGTGCGGTGCATGTAATCAGCCGAGCTCAAGTAAGTTTCCCCAGAATACCCACATTTGTTATCTGTTATGATTTGATTATGAATCTGTGAGTCGCATGCTAGTTAGGGCTAGGGGAGATGCCTGTATATGTTGTATGAACTGGTAGACTTGCATGCTAGAGCTGAGTAGTCAGCAATAGGTTAGCCTGATATATGGTGCTTGTAGCCATGAGGATAATGGATGTCATGCTGGAATGAGAATGATAATTGGTATTTGTAACTGCAACGTGTATGTTTTGAAAATTGTATACGGTTAGGATCTTATATCCTTAGAATAATTGGTTTGGCTCGTTTCCTGTTCTGTGTACAATTTGCATGCATAAGGCAGCCGACAGCAATGATGGATGGATGTGGACACCATGAGGGTGGTATGTGGGCCGAATGTTTTATGATAGTTCATGGGACGGATACTACCCTAGGGTAAGCCTAGGATGAGGATAGCGACAGGAGTTACCTGCTTGCGGATTGTATGTGTAGATAGACTGACTTGTCTAGTGTATGCTGGTTAGATTTACCGATTACCTGAATGTTGCTTGCTTTGTGCGTTGTAGGACTCTTATTAATGTGAGTTAGCTATTAAGTGAATATGCTAAGTCACATGTAGCACAGAATGGATAATCTCAAAGTGATGGACTTGACCCTATTGCACAGCTCTTGTATGAGTCCAACCGTTCTAGGGATGAGTCCTTTACTTGAAGGATTATCTGATCTCTGCTACATGTGGCTATATTTATGAGGTAGCTAGTTAACATTAATGGGAATCTTTAAGCAGCTGAGGGCATGGTGAGGTTGGGGAACCTAGGAAAGCCTAGGATATGCTCCAGTGAGCTTGGTGGGGGCAGTTCAGTGAAGTTGGGAACCTAGAGAGAGCCTAGGAGGTGCTGCAGTAGAGATCATCTTGCTGTTTAGCAAACATTTAGTATATCGGCGGAGTAAGTGACCCAAAGGATTCAGGAGGATTACTGAGGAAAGTATGGATAGGTGTGGAAGGTAGTATTGGGCCCGTACTATTGAAAGCACATGATCCATACTCGAATCGGTGAGAGTCTTGGAGAATCTGAGAAGCTTATGGGAAAGAGAATTCTTGGTTAAGCCTTGATCGTGGGAATAGCTGCTTTGCAGAATGAGGATGAGCACGCAGGGATAGGACCAAGGTTTGGTCCTAGCTCCGGTGGTGAGCCAGTTAGTGGAAGGACTGCCAGGATTTTGCGTTCGCCTTGGATCAGGCGGCAAGGATTGTAAGATCTATTGCACATTCAGGATTGGAGACCAAGTCTCAGGGATAGTTTGTAGCCCGGTTTAGAGTAGAGATTGCTCCAGCTATTGCAGTGTAGCTGTGACGATTGAGCTAGTGAGTGGATCAGGGTGCGATACCCTGAATGATATGGATCACAGAGTCGAGGACGGATGATTGATTAAGAGTACCTCGATGAGAGAGGTTCAGGTCAGATGAATTTATTAGAGGGTCTCGGGCGGAGACACGAGAGTTTGGACCAGCCTTTGAGAGGCCAGCAGGGTCGGAACCAGTGCAACGCTTGCAGAACTACACGAAGGAGTTTTGTTCCGAGGGATTGGATTTTCATTGGGATCGGAATGAAGTGTTTCATCATGTTCTCAGGGTGGTCGAGTTAACCCAGGAGGAGGTGGTCAGGGTTCCTCCAGATGTTGCGGATATGCTATCTTTGGCCATTTTCGATGGATATCGGGTATTTGTATCATTTGGGAATTATGATAAGTTAGACCCCGATTCGGTTTTCTGCTACTGTCTGGGTTAGCAAGGGTTGTCAGATGTCATTCCGCATGTCGAGGAATCTTTGAGAGATCTTCAGAAGAATGGACCACGCGGAGCGGAATCCGCGTGTACCGTGATTGCTCCGAGTCATTGTCGGAATTTGTTCAGCGATCTGGGTTGCTACGGGTGTAGCAGGTTTGGTCATGTTTTCAGTGATTGCCACTGGGGGTAAGCCTGTTATAATAATTGCGATCAGAAGGGTGACAAGGAGGTCGATTTTCTGATGATCAGAGAGGAGCAGTGAGTACATCTGTTCCAGTTATTTGGGGTTGTTATCTCTAGTTGTGGTTGAGTTATATGTACCTTCAGGAAGAGTTAAATGCCATCTGCATGCCATGATTTTGGGAGGAATAGTACGGGTCGTCTTCTTGTATATCGCGGATTGTCCAGTGTTTGAGTATCATTTTGGGAATGGTCGAGTTTGGTGCAAGGGTCGGTACGAGGGAATTATGTCTAGATTTCAGTAACCTTAGCTATTATGTTTGGAAAGGCTTTCGGGGTTGACAAAGGGAGAGAGAGTTGTTACTAAAGTTTTGATTGGAGCATCCGACCTTTGGACTTCGAGATCTGAGTGTGATATCAGTTTGGGCAGCTAGAGTCATTGGTATCATTAGGATTAAAGAGGTATTAGCTGATTTTCGAGATTCGTGTTGTTTTAGAAGAGTTATTCGTGGTATGTAAGTGTTGTTAAGCACCGGCCGTCAGCAGATTGATCATTGGAACGAGAGAAGGTTTGGGAATCCTTCGATTCTCCTATGCTGAGCAGATTTAGTTGAATCTAAGTGGGGGAGAGTCATTCAGATATCCAGGACAGAAGCGAGTGTAAGACGACGATGCGTCTCACATTCCCCTTTGGGGAGGGAACCAAGCTGGGTCCCAGTCAGTATTTGAGTTCGGTTGGGAGGACAGACCGTGTGGGTGCTCAATGTTGAGATATGTTCGGATGGATAGATGAGCGATAGGGTCATGGGCAGCGATCGTGAGGGTGAAAGTGTTGTAAGACTACGGGGGAGCCATAGCATTCACTAGCAGTCGGATAGTATGGAAAGTGTTGTAAGACTACAGGGGAGCCGTAGCATTCACTAGCAGTAGAGAGTGTTGTAAGACTACAGGGGAGCTGTAGCATTCACTAGCGGTAGAGAGTGTTGTAAGACTGCAGGGGTGCCGTAGCGTTCACGGATTCTTTCAGGTGGCTTGGACTAGGGTAGGCTAGTTCGCAGGGTTGTGGGGGAAACATTGCTTAGCTAGGATCAGGACCAGAGGTGATTGACCGACCAGTTATTCGGGGGCGAGCCGGGTGGTTGTGGGAACTCCAGGTTGGAACCGGTGGACCCTGTTGAGCTAAGGGTTGGATCTTGTGATACAAGATCTTGTGGTCGAGTAGTGTATGTTTCTGTAGGGTTGCGGCTGGGTAGCCCTGTTATAGGATCTCATAAGAATCTGGTGGTTGGACCGGGTGCAAGACTGGAAGTCTTGGGGAATGGGCTAAGGGTATTTATTAACCGTTCGAGTAAAGGATGACGGGAAGTCATGAGGCACTATGAAAATGCCGATTCGAGGAACTCTTGATAGGAGCGGAGTAACAATTCGGATTTGGACAGGAACCCAAATCGGAATTCGTGCAGGATTTTGTTTCAGTGAGATGGGATGCAGGGCATCTATATGAGAAGGGCATCGAGGGCAGAATTCCAGGTTGGTGAACGGGTTGGTTTGATGGTGGATTAATCCATTGTGATGTGTCTCGGGTGGCTCTATTAGTAATAGAGCCATGACGTGTGGGAATCAGGAAACAGTAGGTCGAAGGAGACCGGGTATGATGTAAGACTACAGCTATTCTGGTAGTATCCGTCTTTTAGGTCGGATTCAGTTGCGGCAGGTCGTCAGCC
This sequence comes from Lactuca virosa, assembly GCF_052849685.1. Taxonomy (NCBI): domain Eukaryota; kingdom Viridiplantae; phylum Streptophyta; class Magnoliopsida; order Asterales; family Asteraceae; genus Lactuca; species Lactuca virosa. The sequence goes on along the minus strand of NC_136427.1, from coordinate 124,324,056 downwards.
TATCATGGTCGGATGGATCAGTCGGATGGAAGGAGATAGGGCAGTTATGGTTAGACGAGGTATCCTTTGGATGTCGCAGGAGACTGTTGAGTGTGGTTTGGCTCAACAATCGGGTAGGTGTACGGTGTTCCGGACAGTTGGTAGACAGGTTGGGGCTAGGGGGTCCCCGAATGTTCTTTAGGAAAGCAGTCATATGGCAGCAAGAGGAGTAGGAGCAACTTCAGGGATTTGGGGTCTGTGTGAGGATTTGCTTGTTATTCGTTAGCTGCAGTTGATCAGTGACTTTGTTCATTAAGAAGCCTCAAGGTATTGCGAGTGGGAAGTATTCTATTTAGACTGGTTTTCATGTGGAACCAGTTCGATGATGATCCGATGTGGGCAGTCTGTCAGGGAGACAGACCATCTCGAGATTTCAGATTTCAGATGGAGTGGGCGTGATTAGGTTGCAAGGAATTCATTCATTTTCAAATTTCGCGTTGCTGAAGGTGTTGCCCTGGCAAGGGATTATCAGGTTTCGGAAGAGGGGCAAGCTGGGGCCTCGGTATATAAGCTCATTCAGGATCTCGGCCTGGGTGGACAAGGTGGCATATTACTTGGGCCTACCAGAGGAGCTTAGCCAGATTCATAACCCCTTCCACGTGTCTCAGCTTCGGAAGTGTGTCACTGACGAGTCTGCAGTCGTTTCGTTGGATGACATTCATGTAGGTGAGAGCCTGAACTATATCGAGAAGCCGGTTGCGATTCTTGATAGGAAGACCAAGGGTCTTCGGAATGAGGAAATAAGACTGGTAAAGGTGCAATGGCAGCACCGAAGGGGCTCCGAATGGACTTGGGAACCGGAAGAGGAGATGCAAGATTATTACCCCAATTTGTTTGAGTCAGCAGACTTCGAGGACGAAGTCTAGTTCAAGTGGGGGAGACTTGTAACACCTGGTTTGAATTGGAAAGGATTTGAGCATGGACTCGACGAGTTGGGAGCTCAACTCGTCGAGTAGGGTCGTATTTCAGGGGCACGAATCGGAAGTGACTCGGCGAGTCAGAAGTCTGACTCGACGAGTCAGCGTTGTTTAATGAAAAACCCTAATTTTGGGGTTTGCCCCTATATAAGCCTCATTAAACGCTCTTGTAGCCTCCTTTAACATCATAAGAGACTGTGTACGGCCACAAACTCCCGGGTGAGTGAAGTGTGTGCATTTGAGAGCTTGACTTTGGGAATTTGATAAGGAATCCAAGCTTGGAGAGGAAGAATCAAGGGGAAAACACTAGATCTAGCATCTAGTTCGTCTTGGGCATCAAATTGAGGTATGAATCTTTACCTTAAGCCTATATTCTATTTGGGAGTTCATGACCAAATTTTGAGGAAATGGAAGCAATCCTGTATCTGGACCTATCATAGGGGTATGGTTCCAGATCTTAACCTCACTAGGTCCCAAATATCATAAAGTTGCATGCTTTATAAACTTATTCCCTCTCTATGTATGAAAACCTTGTTGGAGGATTAGTTTTGGTGTTTTCGGTTATGAAAGGCCCTGTATACACATAAAGTTTGTAACTTTACGTGAAATCTACAATAGGATATGATGGATCTAAAGTTTGGGACCTTAAGTCCCACTGTAAAGGACCGTAATCATGATGAACTTTGGGGGACTCGACGAGTCGTGCAAGTGACTCGGCGAGTCGAGAGGGTTTTCTCATTTACGGCCAAGGGTGTACGGCCAAGGGTGTTCGGCCAAGTATGTTCGGCCAAGGGTTTACGGTCAAGGGTGTACGGTCGGTGGTTTACGGCCGTAAACATCAAGGAACTCGACGAGTCCCTCGGGTGACTTGGCGAGTCGATGAGTTAAGCAGGGAACCCGACGAGTGAATGAGTGTACTCGACGAGTCAAGGTCAATATGGACTGTTAACCTTGACTATAGACTTTGAGTTTGACCAGGGTTGACCCTGGGGGTATTTATAGGATTGTGTTAAGCTAATCACTTGATGACAATGGGCAGTTGAGAAGGAGCAGCGTGTGGGATATACCTAACTTCAGCTTACCAGTTCAGCAATTCAGAGGTGAGTCTTCTCACCATACCAATAGGTCTAAGGCACCAAGGCCGGCCCATTTCATGATAGGTTGTATACTTGCTATGTAGAGTTGTGTGATATGTATGTATGTGTGATATGCGGTAAAGATAGCCTTCGTGGCTAATGGTAGAGACAACCTTATGGATGATGGTAGAGATAGCCTTGTGGCTAATGGTAGAGACAGCCTTTATGGCTGATGGTAGAGATAGCCTTGTGGCTAATGGTAGATATAGCTTTTGTGGCTAACGGTAGAGATAGCTTGTATAGCTAAATGATATGTTCCAATGGTAGAGATAACTTTTATAGATATGTGATATGTGATATGTGGCAGTAGTAGCTTATATAGCTAATTGATGTGTGCTAATGGTAGAGATAGCTTTTATAGCTATTTGATATGTGATAACGGTAGAGATAGCTTTTACAGCTAATACGATATGTGTTATGTGGATTATGTGTGGGGTATGCTCTAGGGGACTCACTAAGCTTTGTGCTTACGGTTTTCAGTTTTGGTTCCAGGTTTCATCGATTTGGAAATGAAGGGCTCAGATTGATCGCAATGCACACACCTATGATTTCCGCAATGAATGATTTTGGGACGAACTCTGATAAATGTTTCTGATTAACACTGTTTTGGAATGTTTGGAATAAATGGTATCTATGTTTGGGTTGGATTAAAAATGAAATTTTTACCCCTGATTTTTGGGTCGTTACACGCGTAACAAAAACAAACAACAGGACCAAGCGCGTAACAAAAACAAACAGTAGGGACTTTCCGAGTTATAAAAATAAGTTAGGGATCAAACGCGCAAATTATCCCAAACCATAGGGACCACTCGTGTAATTTACTCTTAAAATTATTACACAATAAATGTTTTGGATAACCTTTATTTATTTGTTTTATTTTCCTAATATGTTATTTAACAAAATGTAATTATTTGCAAATAAAGAAAGGAGTTCGATTAAAATGTCTTCATCTCCGTCTTCATCCCAGATCGATGGTGAGAATAACCAAGAGAATCTCTCATTCTTTTTAAATAGGAAAGGCTGTAAAATATTTTAAAAGGACCAAGCCATGAGAACTTCTTTACGTCCGCATTTATAAGATGTTGATGGTATTCTTTGGTGAAATTGCTTTTGTTGGCAATCGTCTAATTACGTTTTAGATTTTAGAAAATGATTTTTTCTCAAGTTCAAACTGGTTTTCAGTAAAAAAAAAACATGCAACATGGCATATTGAGGTGAACCAATTTGAGTTTGACCGAGTTAATCGATCGAATTTGATTAATAACCGAGTCTTTTGGCAGAGTTGGCCAAACTCACCTCGGTTGGAGACCGAGTCCGAGTAACTAGCCGAGTATTTGGCTGAATTTGCCGAGTTTTACAACCATGTAACTAATATACTTTTAAGTTCTAACCTTATAAAATATGTCTCTCTTATCATATGTTCAATCTAATAATTATATTTAAGTTAAACTTTTTAATTTAGTATGAAATGATTATTTAATAGATAACAATAAGTCAATAACGCTTTAGTTATTTTAACAACTTACATTTCTTTCTATTATAACTACATAACTTTGTATATGTATAACTCTAAGTTCCAACCTTATTTTGTGATATAGTTCAACATAATGATAATATTTAAAATCATTTTAGGATTTAATATAAAATTATTATTTAATTGTCAATAACAATGATTTAGTTAATTTTTATTTTAGATTTTTTTATAAAATTATTATTTGACTGTTAATAAAATTTATTAAGTTATTTTTAATTTAACACATTTTAAATATTTTAACTAGCTAATTTTATAACGATACAACACGCATGCATTCACATGGTATTATATATTGGAAAACAACAAAATAATGATGATAGGAATGGCATGTGGTTACTGGTTTTTAACGGAACACGATATTAATACTTAAACAACAAAATAATAAATGTAGGTGTTGTTATTATTTAAATTTAGACTAAAGTAGAGAAATGGTTCTTTTGTTTTCATCAAATTTGGTCCTTGATAAAAATAAATAAATAAATAAGTTGCATCCTCTTGGTTCGTGAAAATTACATCGTCCCTGGTATATTGAAAAAGAATGATTTACCCCTTCTAATTTATAATTTATATTTTTTTATACTTATTTGCACTTTTTGAAAACGTAAAAAGAAAAAGGTTACACATCAACCCCAACATACACCTCATCTTCTTTAGAGATCGGTTAGCTGGTCTAAATGAGACAAATGTTGTGTAATTTCATATTCTCAAGATTTCATCTCGTATTTTTCTTATCTTAGAGCTACCACAAACCAGAGGTGCAAAGATGGATGTGAGATGAGAACATGAATAGTCCAGATCAAGACCGTAAATCTGAATTTTATAACGGTAGATGAAGCCCATATTACAATTCAAATATGCTTGTTTTTACGGTCGAACTCAAATAGATGTTCTTGTACTTTGATTTGCATAATTTTCTTTGATTTTCTTGTACTTTGAGGTGTTGTATTACATATCGAATAATTTACTGAAATTGTCCCTGTGGTCATGTTTTTTTTTCTATCTTCTTCGGTTCTTCTTCTTCTTTATTTTTATTATTATTATTATTATTATTTGTAATCGGACCATCCCTATAATTTATTTTTGTTCCGTCTTTGTCACTGCCAAACTTAAAAAGACTATATTGTCCTTTGTCTTTTTCTTTTTCAGTTTTTTATATTACTGGTTTGTTATTAATTAATAATTAATTATTAATTATTACATAAACTTGAAATAAGACCCACCCAAAACCTACACCCTACCCTCTCCATATCATTCTCTCTCATTTCAGTCCTTCTTCCATTAAAGAACGCCAAGACTAGCTCTAAACCCTCCCACCAGAAGCTTAATCAAGAGAAACATTAAGGTGTTTGTTTTTTTAAGCAAAAATTTATGAAGTCTGCGGACCATTTCTGTAATTCTCTGAGTCAGAAGAGGTGGACCAAACGGCTGCAGAATGAAATAAAAAGCGTGTTTGTTGTTAACATCTACATGCTGCTGCAGATATTAAAAAATTAAAATAAACTGATTTTATATACCGAAAATAGTTTTTTAATACCGAAAATTTAATAATGTATGACATTTCAGCAAGATTATATGATATTTCAGCAAAAAATAATGATATTTTAACAAAAATAATGATATTTCAACAACAAATTCTCAGTATTCAATATAAAAAATGAAAAAAATAATTCACCAAGAAAAAACCAAAAAAAAAACAAAAAAAAATGAAACAAGAATTCAGCAACATATAATCAAGATTCATCAAGATTTCAGCAAGAAAAAAACAGGTTGGAAGAGACAATAACAATGTTGTCCTAAACAGAACACACGTAGATGTTTTTTACTCCGAAAACTTCTAAAAAACTAACAACTGAGAGATGAAAAATATTGGGCGTGTGTTGCGACACGCAACAACAAGAGGTCTGAAGAGATTTTTTTACAAAAAAGAAACAACACTTATATCGTCACCACCAAAACAATCACCATCGTTGGTCTATTCTCTTGTCGGAAACACCACCAAAACGAAAATGAAAATGACGGTGGAACTAGGTACCATATCAGAGCATCCATTGTTTTAATCCTATCTCTATTTCTTTGTCCAACAATGTTGAACTTAAACTGCGTCAAACCTGAACTCCTGACGAACTTCGTTTTCAGATTAAGCAAACTAGGGTTTTCGAAAAAAAGGAAAAACCTTCGGGGCGGATGCCAGATTCGCATAGAAACATTGGAGCTAAGGAAAATCACCCTATGTGGGCGGAGCTTGCAGGTCAAAAAAGATCAGAGAGATGGAGAGGAGCATATGCAAAATTCTGACGACGACTATAGACAGGTTTCGATGCCAAAGGATTTAGACTGAGATATGTGGAAATCAAAGCATCCATCTTCTTTTTCTCCGTTTTCAACTGTCGATCTGAATATGCATGAGAAGGGGTGTATGGTGATGATGGATAGTATTGTTGATCTGCTAATGGTGATGGTGGGTGGCGGCTTTTGATTTTCATAATCTAGGGTTCATGAAAGAAGAGATAAAGATACATTAGATGGGCTAGGAACGTGTGGTATGATTCGGGGGTGTGGGTGGCTTTTTGTATTTGTTTTATTTTTTTAATTATTAATAATAGAAATTACAATAAAAATATGAAAAAATAAAATAAAAAGGGCAATTTAGTGTTTTTACATTAACAATTGACCAAAACCGCAACAAAAACAAACTATAGGGATGGTCAGAATGCAAAAAAATAGATATGGACCAAACATGAAATTTGTGCAAACCACAATGACGATTTCAATAATTTGTTCATACATATTCAAATCCTTGAATTTTCATCAACTTGGATGTGTTCCGGATGTTCAATTCATTGTTGTGAGAGTTGAGAGGCAGTGCGTTCGCTAGGTTGTCAAAGTTAAGGATGACTAGAGTGTTGGTGGTCGAGGACGAGGTGGCAGCAGATGAAATATGAACAGTAATGGAGACGGTCTATAGGGTGGGTGGGGGTTGGGTGATATAAAAATGGCAAAATAGTCATTTTATATGGACAAAGGGATGGAAGCTACAATTTGTTAAACCCATCAGGATGCAACCTATGAGATTTTTTTCACTCAAGGCAAAGACCGTGAATTTAATGAAACCATAGGTTGTAGTTTTCACATGATGTCTGTTAAAAACCGGATATCCGGTATTTCGGATATCCAAAAATTTTTTATAGTGGAATTTGGTATCCGAAATTTAATTCATATATCCAAAATTGAACTGTATTATTTTTTTAATTTTCAACTATTTTTGTCAATTGATAAACATGTAACATAGACATTTATAATAACAATATAACTTTGCAATTTACATTGTCTGCTGATAATAGCTCATAAAAATTGGATTTGTGGAATGTAAAGACATACTGAAAATGCGATGAAGAAATACAAATATTTACAAATGTAATAAGATATTTAGGGAGAGTAAGAAAATCTTTAATATTTTTTTCACACATATTAATTTAAACAAATGCAAGGAGTGTTGCATTTACATACATATAAAATGAAATACAAGGAAGGTATAGTAACAAAATGCATGGGGTGCGATTGAAAATGACAGAACCTTTATTATGATGCATAAATAAGAAAACAGGAAAATGACGCAAATGTCCTACGAACTTTCTAGAGTTGATTCATTTAGTCCCTAAACTATTTTCGTGGATTTATGAGGGAACGAAGTCATTTTTTCCGGGTCGATTACGTCCTTTTGGCCAAAGTGAAGGGGTCACCGGGTTACTCCTTTGCCACATTGACATTTGTTGACCAATTTTCCTGACTTTGAATTTTCCCAATTTTGACTATTTACATTGATGAATCATATGGATCGGATAAATTATGATTTATGAATAGCAAATTCCATCAGATTGCGATAGTAAGTAGAGTTAGATTAGTTCAAATTCAAGTTTATAAGAAATTGTACATCCAAAATCCGAATTCAAATACCTACGAGGCAGATTTATGGAAACCACAAAATCGATTTGAGCATAAAGCCAGAAGAGACATGCAATTCGACAAATTAAATCTCTAGACTGGCTTAATCAAGCGGAAAATCATATGAATCATTATTCATTGATTGTTCAATCAGTTAAATCACTTATAAAAAATCAGTAAGTCTAAACGAAAACAGAGGAATACCAACAAACTTCGATTTCCTGTTTTGATGTCATGAACAAAATAGAGAGAAATGAAGGTTAATCAAACAAACCTTTGACGAAACCAGGCACTGCAATTAGGAGGAAGATGATGAAAACAATAGTCATGCAACTCTTCAGATCCATCGCAATCCGCAAATGTTACATAGAGAGATCAAGAGAAAGAGAGAGGCAGTGGTGGTGATAAATGCAAGAGGATTGTAATGACGGAGAAGTGTGGGGTTTAATGAACAACAAGAACTGAAGTAAATAATTAGAATAATAAATTGAGAAGAAATAGTGGAATAGTTCAGAAACATACATGATCTTTCCTTCAAATGTGGTTCCGTCTAGGGCACTAAGAGCATCATTAGTAGATTCCTCTTAATCAAATTGAACAAAACCGAAACCCTTATTGTTTCCTTTATTGTCCTCGCCGATCTTATTAAAAGGAATCCTCCCAAATTTTCCGAAAATCTTCTCAATTTAGCATGTGTGATGAACGGATCAAGATTCTTCACGAACAAATTCGCTACTCTAGTTTTTCTCGTAAGCGATTCTCGTTGACACCACATTAGCCTTATGGGGTTTCCTGTCAACTCAAAGTGATTTAATCGCTATAACACCACAGTCGTTAAATTGTTCGATCAAATAAAGAATTCTACAAACGAAAATAGTTATAAACCAACAAACAAAGAAATAAGAGATTCAGTTGTTTATATGGTGCTTAGGTTTGGAGTTAACACAGTGGAAGATGATGAACAGCAGATGGCCCAAATTTTGTCTATGTGTCAATAAAACCGAGGAAAACAGGTGAAGAGGACTAAAAAGACAGGTTCCCTACTATTTCGTTCCCTCATAAAGACACCGAATAAGTTTGATGACTCAAAGGGTCAACTCTAGAAAGGTCGTAAGACATTTGTGTCATTTTAAAACGAAACTTAATAAAAATAAAAAAGGATGTCGAGTATTAGATATGAAATCGACTTGGAAGTTTCAAAATACTACAATCTCTATATATATTAAAGCAGAAACCTAATTACATCACATAAAACAATCTGGTCCCTTCAATATTTTTCATTGATTATTTTAAACCACTGGATCAATTTCGCTGATGTCATCGTAACAAAAGGGAACTACAAATACGCCTTTGTTACCGTCTATAACCATTTTTCCTCCAAAATAGGGATTGCCCTCTTCCTCTTTCTCTCTTTGATTAAGATAATACCAAGAGCCAATGATCTCTCCAATTTCTATCCATGTTCTTCCTCCTCAAGAGCCAATGATCTCTCCAATTTCTATCCATGTTCTTCTCCATCAATGCATCTCCTGCATCGTGTTTGTCACCAACAACTTGAAATTGAGATTCACTACCAAAGATTTTTCCCATTGCGCTTTTCTTCTTCTCAAGGTATTTCAATTTTTATGAATCTGCAACTGGTTTTCCATTTTGATTATTCTAACGGGAATTTTGATTTGAATCACTCTTATTTAGGTTTTAGGTTTATATTATGCGTATCCGATTTATGTTTCAGAATTAATTAAGTCTGTTATGTATTAAGTCAAAAAAACACTAATGTGTTCTTCAACTTTGAAGACAGCAGTAGTCAGAACACAGCCGATGGCATTGTTACCACCTACACATACTATGATTATACTTCTGGATTCATCCATCATTGCAATCTTACTGATTTGGAGGTACTAATTTTGATTTCTACTACCAAACTTTCTTATAATTCGTCAACATTTAGGATCTTTACCGTAATTAAAATAAAATTTTGTATGGAATCATATTGATTAGTTCTGTTTTGCAGCATGAAACAATTATATTTCAACTATTTTTTAAAAGTATATACACATTATATCATCCTACTTTGCAAATCTGCAATAGGATCCCAATATTTGACTTTACCGGTTAGACTTTGGTCAAAAAGTTACTTCTTCATCCCTTAATCTTTGGCTTAAGCCACTGAGTTTGTTATTCCACAAACAAGATTTTATAACAATAATTTTTGTTAATTGTTCGTAACAAACTATGTTGACCACGTCTATTATTGTCAAATTGTTTTAAGTTTAAATAACAAACTATGTTGACCAAGTCTATCATTGTCAATTTGTTTTAAGTTTAAAGTTAATCTCCTTAATCTTTGACTTAAGTCACTGAGTTTGTTATTCCACAAACAAGATTTTATAACAATAATTTTTTTTTATTGTTCGTAACAAACTATGTTGACCAAGTCTATTATTGTCAATTTGTTTTAAACTTAAATAACAAACTATGTTGACATGTGGTCTGTTGGTTGCATATTTGGTACTCATTCTTTCTGAATTAATTAAGTCTGTTATGTATTAAGTCAAAAAAACACTAATGTGTTCTTCAAATTTGAAGACAACAGTAGTCAGAACACAGCCGATGGCATTGTTACCACCTACACATACTATGATTATACTTCTGGATTCATCCATCATTGCAACTGATTTGGAAGTACTAATTTTGATTTCTACTACCAAACATTCTTATAATTCGTCAACATTTAGGATCTTTACCCTAATTAAAATAAAAAAATTTTTGGAATCATATTGATTAGTTCTGTTTTGCATCATGATACAATTATATTTTAATTATTTTTTAAAAGTATATACACATTATATCATCCTACTTTGCAAATCTGCAATAGGATCCCAATATTTGACTTTACCGTTTAGACTTTGGCCTAAAAGTTACTTCCTCATCCCTTAATCTTCGGGATATTCTATTTGATGCTTGTCGGCGTGCTGGTATTTCTGTGAAGAAAGAAGCGCCAATGAACTTTTTGACGGACCCGTAGGATGGAAGGTCCACACTTAGACCGACTGACATTTTGGTCTTAGGATGGATAGGAGGGAAGCATGCGTGCGTGGATCTTACTGGGGTCTCCCCTCTCGTTATTTTGGGGAGCGGGGGTTTCACAGCAGGGCATGCCGCTTTGAAAGCCGCTGCGTGCGAAGTGGTAAAGCACGAGTATGCATGTATAGAAAATCAACATGTGTTTCTACCTTTTGCATTCGATACATTTGGTTTTCTCGCACCAGAGGCGGTGGAGCTCTTCAATATAGTCCAACAGGTCATTCATTCTAATGTCATATCTCCTAAATCCACAAATGTTGTTTTCAAAAGAATTAGTTTTGCCATCCAGAAAGGGCTAGCGGCGCAGCTTGTTGCCCGTTTGCCTTCAATCGATATGTATTGAACTTTTATTTTTCAATCAATGAATATAAAATATACAGTATAATTATAATAAAAAAAATAACAATAATTGTTTTTATTGTTCGTAACAAACTATGTTGACCAAGTCTATTATTGTTAATTTGTTTTAAACTTAAATAACAAACTATGTTGACCAAGTCTATCATTGTCAATTTTGTTTTAAGTTTAAAGGTAATTTCCTTATGACCAAGGGTATAATTGTCAACACGAGCACATACTCTACAAATTTTAATTTTTTTCATGAATCTTATATTCTTATTTATGCAGATTACCATTCCAATTATACGTCAATCATAAACAATTTCCAAAATAATTATATGTATATTTATTATGTTTCAATACATAGAATCCAGACATTTATGATTAAATCGTTTAATAAGGAAATATTATCTTTAAATCTTTTCAAATTCATGTACCCTTATCAATTTCAAATCCGGTCATTTCATTATATTTTATTAATTATGGATGTAAATCATATATTTTTTTATAACTATTTTAACTTAATATAATATCAGGACTCATGTTTTCCAATTGTACCATTTTGCATATTTTGTTATGATATATAGATATAGATATCTTATAAAATCATTGTTTACCATTCTATATATCCTTATTAACCCTATATAATATTACGTATCATACAAATCACAAAAAAAAATTGTTTCTTCAACCTCTCAATCACGAAAAAAAATTGTTTCTTTAACCTCTCTTTACACTTGTTGCTGCCTACTTCCATCATCCATCATCAATAACCGGTTTGATTATCCTCTGCAATGTTTGTTTTTGTTGTTATATTATGAATCATGTATGAAATGGTGTTTTAAATATGTTTATCATGTATGCAAACTGCTCTATTTTTTCCTTTTTTCGTGTTAAAATATTTAATAATTCTAACTCTTCTTAATTCACATTCTGTCATCGACCTTCCTTTGCCGAATGCTATTTGATTTCCGTCTTTATTTAATTGAAAACTGTTTTTTTTTGGTGAAGGTGCGGTTTACACTTTTTCCTTCATTAAAACAACAATCATGACAGCAACAATCGATATCAAGGTGCATAAAACCAACATGCTGGAATATATCGATGTATTAGGCAACAATGTTTACAAATAATATGGACCATTTATGTTACAATCTCCTAAATGAACATGTATTCAATATATTCTGCCACATGGATCATAATATATTTTCACTTTCAATGTTGTCCCGTTTTATCATTAATAAAAATTATATTTCAACTATTTTTTAAAAGTAAATACACATTATATCATCCTACTTTGCAAATCTGCAATAGGATCCCAATATTTGACTTTACCGCTTATACTTTGGCCTAAAAGTTACTTCCTCATCCCTTAATCTTTGGCTTAAGCCACTAAGTTTGTTATTCCACAAACAAGATTTTATAACAATAATTTTTTATTATTGTTCGTAACAAACTATGTTGACCAAGTCTATTATTGTCAATTTGTTTTAAGTTTAAATAACAAACTATGTTGACCAAGTCTATCATTGTTAATTTGTTTTAAGTTTAAAGGTAATCTCCTTAATCTTTGGATTAAGCAACTGAGTTTGTTATTCCACAAACAAGATTTTATAACAATAATTTTTTTTATTGTTCGTAACAAACTATGTTGACGAAGTATATTATTGTCAATTTGTTTTAAACTTAAATAACAAACTATGTTGACATGTGGTCTATTGGCTGCATATTTGGTACTCATTCTTTCTGAATTAATTAAGTCTGTTATGTATTAAGTCAAAAAAACACTAATGTGTTCTTTAAATTTGAAGATAGCAGTAGTCAGAACACAGCCGATGGCAATGTTACCACCTACACATACTATGATTATACTTCTGGATTCATCCATCATTGCAACTGATTTGGAGGTACTAATTTTGATTTCTACTACCAAACATTCTTATAATTCGTCAACATTTAGGATCTTTACCCTAATTAAAATAAAACTTTGTTTGGAATCATATTGATTAGTTCTGTTTTGCATCATGATACAATTATATTTCAACTATTTTTTAAAAGTATATACACATTATATCATCCAACTTTGCAAATCTGCAATAGGATCCCAATATTTGACTTTACCGCTTAGACTTTGACCTAAAAGTTACTTCATCATCCCTTAATCTTCGGGATGTTCTCTTTGATGCTTGTCGGCGTGCTGTTATTTCTGTGAAGAAAGAAGCGCCAATGAACTTTTTGACGGACCCGCAGGATGGAAGGTCCACACTTAGACCGGCTGACATTTTGGTCTTTGGATGGATAGGAGGGAAGCATGCGTGCGTGGATCTTACTGGGATCTCCCCTCTCGTTTTGGGGAGCGAGGGTTTCACAGCAGGGCATGCCGCTTTGAAAGCCCCTGCGTGCAAAGTTGTAAAGCACGAGAATGCATGTATAGAAAAATCAACATGTGTTTGTACCTTTTGCATTCGATACATTTGGTTTTCTCGCACCAGAGGCGGTGGAGCTCCTCAAGAGAGTCCAACAGGTCAAGCATTCTAATGTCATATCTCCTAGATCCACAAATGTTGTTTTCAAAAGAATTGGTTTTGCCATCCAGAAAGGGCTAGCGGCACAGCTTGTTGCCCGTTTGCCTTCAATCGATATGTATTGAACTTTTATTTTTCAATCAATGAATATAAAATATACAATATAATTATAATAAAAAAATAACAATAATTTTTTATTGTTCGTAACAAACTATGTTGACCAAGTCTATTATTGTTAATTTGTTTTAAACTTAAATAACAAACTATGTTGACCAAGTCTATTATTGTCAATTTGTTTTAAGTTTATAGGTAATTTCCTTATGACCAAGGGTATAATTGTGAACACGAGCACATACTCTACAAATTTTAATTTTTTTCATGAATCTTATATTCTTATTTATGTAGATTATCATTCCAATTATACGTCAATCATAAACACTTTCCAAAATAATTATATGTATATTTATCATGTTTCAATACATAGAATCCAGACATTTATGATTAAATCGTTTAATAATGAAATATTATCTTTAAATCTTTTCAAATTCATGTACCCTTATCAATTTCAAATCCGGTCATTTCATTATATTTTATTAATTATGGATGTAAATCATATATTTTTTTATAACTATTTTAACTTAATATAATATCAGGACTCATGTTTTCCAATTGTACCCTTTTCCATATTTTGATATGATATATAGATATAGATATCTTATAAAATCACTGTTTACCATTCTATATATCCTTATTAACCCTATATAATATTACGTATCATACAAATCACGAAAAAAAATTGTTTCTTTAACCTCTCTTTACACTTGCTGCTGCCTACTTCCATCATCCATCATCCATAACCGGTTTCATTATCCTCTGCAATGTTTGTTTTTGTTGTTATATTATGAATCATGTATGAAATGGTGTTTTAAATATGTTTATCATGTATGCAAACTGCTCTATTTTTTCCTTTTTTCGTGTTAAAATATTTAATAATTCTAACTCTTCTTAATTCACATTCTGTCATCGAACTTCCTTTGCCGAATGCTATTTAATTTATGTATTTATTGAATTGAAAACTGTTTTTTTGGTGAAGGTGCGGTTTACACTTTTTCCTTCATTAAAACAACAATCATGACAACAACAATCGATATCAAGGTGCATAAAACCAACATGCTGGAATATATCGATGTATTAGGCAACAATGTTTACAAATAATATGGATCATTTATGTTACAATCTCCTAAATGAACATGTATTCAATATATTCTGCCACATGGATCATATTATTTTCACTTTCAATGTTGTCCTGTATTATCATTAATAAAAATTATATTTCAACTATTTTTTAAAAGTAAATACACATTATATCATCCTACTTTGCAAATCTGCAATAGGATCCCAATATTTGACTTTACCACTTAGACTTTGGCCTAAAAGTTACTTCCTCATCCCTTAATCTTTGGCTTAAGCCACTGAGTTTGTTATTCCACAAACAAGATTTTATAACAATAATTTTTTATTATTGTTCGTAACAAACTATGTTGAACAAGTCTATTATTGTCAATTTGTTTTAAGTTTAAATAACAAACTATGCTGACCAAGTCTATCATTGTCAATTTGTTTTAAGTTTAAAGGTAATCTCCTTAATCTTTGGCTTAAGCCACTGAGTTTGTTATTCCACAAACAAGATTTTATAACAATAATTTTTTTATTGTTCGTAACAAACTATGTTGACCAAGTCTATTATTGTCAATTTGTTTTAAACTTAAATAACAAACTATGTTGACAGGTGGTCTGTTGGCTGCATATTTGGTACTCATTCTTTCTAGATTAATTAAGTCTGTTATGTATTAAGTCAAAAAAACACTAATGTGTTCTTCAAATTTGAAGATAGCAGTAGTCAGAACACAGCCGATGGCATTGTTACCACCTACACATACTATGATTATACTTCTGAATTCATCCATCATTGCAACTGTTTTGGAGGTACTAATTTTGATTTATACTACCAAACATTCTTATAATTCGTCAACATTTAGGATCTTTACCCTAATTAAAATAAAATTTTGTTTGGAATCATATTGATTAGTTCTGTTTTGCATCATGATACAATTATATTTCAACTATTTTTTAAAAGTATATACACATTATATCATCCTACTTTGCAAATCTGCAATAGGATCCCAATATTTGACTTTACCGCTTAGACTTTGGCCTAAAAGTTACTTCCTCATCCCTTAATCTTCGGGATGTTCTCTTTGATGCTTGTCGGCGTGCTGTTATTTCTGTGAAGAAAGAAGCGCCAATGAACTTTTTGACGGACCCGCAGGATGGAAGGTCCACACTTAGACCGGCTGACATTTTGGTCTTAGGATGGATAGGAGGGAAGCATGCGTGCGTCGATCTTACTGGGGTCTCCCCTCTCGTTGTTTTGGGGAGCGGGGGTTTCACAGCAAGGCATGCCGCTTTGAAAGCCGTTGCGTGCGAAGTGGAAAGCACGAGTATGCATGTATAGAAAATCAACATGTGTTTGTACCTTTTGCATTCGATACATTTGGTTTTCTCGCACCAGAGGCGGTGGAGCTCCTCAATATAGTCCAACAGGTCATTCATTCTAATGTCATATCTCCTAGATCCACAAATGTTGTTTTCAAAAGAATTGGTTTTGCCATCCAGAAAGGGCTAGCGGCGCAGCTTGTTGCCCGTTTGCCTTCAATCGATATGTATTGAACTTTTATTTTTCAATCAATGAATATAAAATATACAGTATAATTATAATAAAAAAAATAACAATAATTGTTTTTATTGTTCGTAACAAACTATGTTGACCAAGTCTATTATTGTTAATTTGTTTTAAACTTAAATAACAAACTATGTTGACCAAGTCTATTATTGTCAATTTGTTTTAAGTTTATAGGTAATTTCCTTATGACCAAGGGTATAATTGTGAACACGAACACATACTCTATAAATTTTAATTTTTTTCATGAATCTTATATTCTTATTTATGCAGATTATCATACCAATTATACGTCAATCATAAACACTTTCCAAAATAATTATATATATATATATATATATATATATATATATATATATATATATATATATCATGTTTCAATACATAGAATCTAGACATTTATGATTAAGTCATTTAATAAGGAAATATTATCTTTAAATCTTTTCAAATTCATGTACCCTATCAATTTCAAATCCGGTCATTTAGTTATATCTTATTAATTATGGATGTAAATCATATATTTTTTATAATTATTTTAACTTAATATAATATCAGGACTCATGTTTTCCAATTGTACCCTTTTCCATATTTTGATATGATATATAGATATAGATATCTTATAAAATCACTGTTTACCATTCTATATATCCTTATTAACCCTATATAATATTACGTATCATACAAATCACGAAAAAAAAATTGTTTCTTCAACCTCTCAATCCCGAAAAAAATTGTTTCTTTAACCTCTCTTTACACTTGCTGCTGCCTACTTCCACCATCCATCATCCATAACCGGTTTCATTATCCTCTGCAATGTTTGTTTTTGTTGTTATATTATGAATCATGTATGAAATGGTGTTTTAAATATGTTTATCATGTATGCAAACTGCTCTATTTTTTCCTTTTTTCGTGTTAAAATATTTAATAATTCTAACTCTTCTTAATTCACATTATGTCATCGACCTTCCTTTGCCGAATGCTATTTGATTTCCGTCATTATTGAATTGAAAATTGTTTTTTTTGTGAAGGTGCGGTTTACACTTTTTCCTTCATTAAAACAACAATCATGACAGCAACAATCGATATCAAGGTGCATAAAACCAACATGCTGGAATATATCGATGTATTAGGCAACAATGTTTACAAATAATATGGACCATTTATGTTAGGGTAAATGGCACAAAAAACAATCTTTTTACACATAAATTCGATTTTGACACCGTGTTTTTTTTGTGTCAATTTTAACACTGTGGTTTCCAATTTGTTACAATTCTGACCACTTGACCGGTTAACCAGGTTGCATGCTGACGTGGCATGATGACGTGTCAGTTTTGATGACGTGGCATGCTGACATGATATGCTGACGTGTCAAAATTGAATTTTTTTCTCACAAAAAACACTAAGTTTTCAATTTTTTTTGATTTTGACACTAAGTTTAATTTTTTCTTTCAACTTTGACACTATGTTTTTTTGTTCCAAATCGAACATCATTTTTTCCAATTTTGTTCAATGTTGACAATTTTTTATTTGAAACCGTATAAATATTTTTTTAATACATTTAAACCGTATAAATATGTTTTTTTTTCATTTAAAAACCATAGTTTTGTATAAATACATTTTTTTTACACTCAAACCATATTTTTATGTATAAATATGTATTAGTTATATAAAAATTGTATTTTATATTAAATATGCAACTTTAAAATGTGGTTTTTAAACGAAAAAAATATGTTTATACGGTTTAAAATGTAATAAAAAAAATATATTTATACGGTTTCAAATGGAAAATAGACAAAATTGAACAAAATTTGATAAACGATGTTCGATTAGAACAAAAAAAACATAGTGTCAAAATTGAAATAAAAAATTAAACTTAGTGTCAAAATCGAAAAAAAGTGAAAACTTAGTGTTTTTTGTGGAAAAAAAAATCAATTTTGACACGTCAGCATGCCACGTCATCAAAACTAACATGTCATCATGCCATGTCAGCATGTAACCTGGTTAACCGGTCAAGTGGTCAGAATTATAACAAATTGGAAAACACAGTGTCAAAATTGACACAAAAAAAAACACGGTGTCAAAATCGAATTTCTGTGTAAAAAGAGTGTTTTTTGTGCCATTTACCCTTTATGTTACAATCTCCTAAATGAACATGTATTCAATATATTCTGCCACATGGATCATAATATATTTTCACTTTCAATGTTGTCCCGTATTATCATTAATAAAAATTATATTTCAACTATTTTTTAAAAGTAAATACACATTATATCATCCTACTTTGCAAATCTGCAATAGGATCCCAATATTTGACTTTACCGCTTAGACTTTGGCCTAAAAGTTACTTTCTCATCCCTTAATCTTTGGCTTAAGCCACTGAGTTTGTTATTCCACAAACAAGATTTTATTACAATAATTTTTTATTATTGTTCGTAACAAACTATGTTGACCAAGTCTATTATTGTCAATTTGTTTTAAGTTTAAATAACAAATTATGTTGACCAAGTCTATTATTGTCAATTTGTTTTAAGTTTAAAGGTAATCTCCTTAATCTTTGGCTTAAGCCACTGAGTTTGTTATTCCACAAACAAGATTTTATAACAATAATTTTTTTTATTGTTCGTAACAAACTATGTTGACAAAGTCTATTATTGTCAATTTGTTTTAAGTTTAAATAACAAACGTTTAATAAGTAAATATTCTCTTTAAATCTTTTCAAAATCATGTACCCTTATCAATTTAGAAACAATCATTTAATTTAATCTTATTAAAAATGATTTAATTCATCTATTTTTAATATATATTTTTATTTAATATAAAATCACGATACATGTTTTCCAATTATATCTCTGTATTTGTTAACCAAATTTAATTCGTTATTATCTTCACCAATATTCTTTAATTTCATTCTTTGTATAATCATGATGATTGTTATAGATGCTTAAACAACTGTATTTGCTAGAGGTGTTCGCAAAACTGTTATTTCCATATGTTCAACAAATAGACATTGCTTACTTTTGATTTATTACCATATCATATTTGACAAACCTCACAATTGCAGATGCGTTCATTAAAATTAATAAGATATAAGTTTTATTAGACTGTTATACTAATTATTTTAAATTAATATATACTTTTATTTTAATTTTTGATATATGTTATGTATGTTAGGACATTTAATATAATAATGCCCTATAGAACATAATATAATTTTAAGATCCATTTATAGGTTAAAATATGTGTAATACACATGTTGATAACATAAATGAGCAAAAATAACAACATACTTTGAAAGTATGTTGCTATAAATAACAGAAATTGTTCATGTTACTATTTTTTGTTAATAATTTTTTTTATAGTTTTTAGAACTCAATAAAATTATATATTTCGGGACATAACCCTAAAATAACAATCGAAATTATATAGGTTTTGTTCATAACCCTAAAATAATAAAATATACTTCGAAATTAAAAAAAAAACAAATAATATTTAAATAATAAATTCCAAAGACGTTTGTATGTTTTTTATGCGTTCCTCCGCATTTAACGCGGGTTATAATCTAGTATATATTAAAAAACATAATTTTTAACGACATATATTTTCGGATATTGGATATCCGTATATTTGAATATTTTTAAAATCACTGTCCAAATCCGAATCTAAAAAATCGGATATCGGATATCGGTTCGGATTTTCGGATCCCCAATCTGTCAAACATCTGATAATTAGTTCCACAAAATATTGACGAGTCTTGATCAATTCCAGTCAAGAAACTCACAAGACTAGTTATGTGCACATTATAGTGGAACAGTTGCTTGCCCTCCAATGGATACAAAGAATCATATTTTAATATGCACATTTTCTATGTTGACAAGAACAACCAAGAAAGTGATACTTATAATTGATAAACTATAAAACTTGCACATGCCTACCCATAAGCAGACACAAATAACTGTTGAACGTGTTGATAGATCCACATTAGAATATAGAAATATTTTAACAAAAGACTCTCTAGCTCACTGAAATGTGCCCTCCAATTCCTCGCTAAAGATGGAAAGAAGCGCATCCATTTGTTTTGCAGGAAGGGACACACCAATTTCAATATCAGCATCTGACTCTTTTGAAGCATTAACAGAAATCATACTAAAGTAATCGATTGATATGGTCTCATGTTTTGTTGGCTTACCCCATCCAAAATCCACATCATAGAACTTTATCTTTGGTGATCCTGACACATTAAACCCTCGCACTGGCGTAAATAGCGACTTAATCAACATCTCCGCATCTTCAATCACTCCATTCTTCTTCTTTAGTGTTTCGCTTAAAGTCTTTCTAATTAATTCAACAGCAGTAAGAAATCCATTGTCGCCTGCTAAGACTGTGGTTTTTATTTTTGCTGTGAAAGATGCCCCTACACAGTTACCAAAATAAGTTTCAGGAACCGGTGGATTCAAGCGGGACCTCCAATTCACACCAAAAAGAATCCTTTCTAAGTCATCCTCTCCCTTCCTTTCTCCAATATGAACATATGATTTGGCTATGCAATGCCACATATAAGCACATGCCACCGAAAAAGATGATATGTATTCCAGATTTGGCACCTGAGTGAATAGCCAGTTCTTTAGCCCATTGATGCGTGCTTTGGTCAAGACAAAGGTGACCCGGACTTTATCTGTAGGGCCAACAAGCTGAGGAGGCTGGTATTCCATATTAATAGCTCGAGTCCCGGGTATATTTAAGGAGACTTCATCTAAGGAGCTTGGGTATTGAATAACTCTTTCATAAAAAGGTAAAGATCCACTAGCTAAGAAAAACTCATCTGTACCATGCTTAGCAATCGAGCTCCATGCCTTGACGAAATGATACCTTGTGCTTGCATCAGCAAGGGAGTGGTGGTTGGTGATCCCAATAGAGAAGCCTGAGTTAGGAAAAAGCGTAACTTGCACAGAAAAAGTTGGGATGATAAGGTAGTCGGATCCTTGTTTTGCACGTCCCAATAGAGGTACAAGTGGATAAAACATGTCACACTTACGAGTATGATTTCCTATAAGATCATTGAAATCAAGAAGACACTCGGCAATGGTAAATGCAACAGAGTCGCCCTCTACATGACGTATTTCAGGTTTTTTTTCAAAACTTGGATTAGGAAATAGAATTAAGTTGCCAGCAAATGGGAAGAAGTGTTGAAGAGTGATTGATAATGAATTTTTGAGGTTTGGCACAATTGTTTCCAAGAAATATTGTTTAGAGTGAATGGAGTCATAAAAGAAAACCTGGTGGACAGGGAAGCGGGAAAGCCAAATCGTGTCGAAGAAAGTAAGCGGGAGAATCCTGTCCCCAACGGTGGCAGGAGGCGCAGATACTTGGCTATTCTCAAGAACAGTCAGCATATTTTTGCGTGGTTTGGATTATGGCAAAGTTTCTGGTTGATGGACATTTATAACCATGACAACGATCAGTTTATTTTTTTTAATAGAAAATAACATACTTTTTACAACATTTATAAAATTGGAGTTCTGATCTTAAATAGCAACTGAGCCTATTTCATCAATTTTTCTACGCATACATGCTATCTCGGATAAAAAATTATAAGGTTTTTATAAAACTAATTATTTTTATATTTATATTTCTAATTTAATTTAACATTATACTACAACTTTATTATGATTCTTTTTTTTTTGTTTAATCTTATTTTATTTTTATTTTATTCTTATTTGATTTTGACTACCTAAAAAAGGGTAAGCTATGTGTTAAAAAATAAGAGAAAAAGAGTTAATGTTTTTCCATTATGTATAGATAAAACGTTTTTATTTAGTAACTTAATGTTTTTACATTGAGTATAAATGCATAAAAGGTTTTATTTAATAACTCATAAAAGTATTATTTAATAACTCATAAAAGTATCTAACTATTTT
Source organism: Lactuca virosa (assembly GCF_052849685.1). Taxonomy (NCBI): domain Eukaryota; kingdom Viridiplantae; phylum Streptophyta; class Magnoliopsida; order Asterales; family Asteraceae; genus Lactuca; species Lactuca virosa. The sequence goes on along the minus strand of NC_136427.1, from coordinate 124,301,882 downwards.
GACGTGTAGCGTTTTATATACTTTGTACCTTTTGGAAATTAACCACTTAGCAATACAATTGCAAGCCCAATTCACCTCAACTAAAATCATATATATATTTTTTTTATAAACTGTACTACAATATATTATTTTTTAATATTGACATGTTTAAAATAAAATGGTGTTGCTTATTGTTTTAAATGTATCCAAGGAAAACCAATAATTTATACCGTGTGTGTTTGTATATATATATATATATATATATATATATATATATATATATATATATATATATATATATAGAGAGAGAGAGAGAGAGAGAGAGAGAGAGATGTAGGTTCAAATGTTTCTCACATCTATTGTGTGCTAAAATGCACCAATAAGAATTTAGTATTAATTATATTTATATTAAATGTTATTCATATTTATAACTCATTTTTATGGAAACTAATTAAATTCGTCATTAATGTCAACAATAATATTTTCTCAGAATGAATTCATATTTAGAAAATGAGAGTGTATTCCAGTAGAATGAGAGTGTATTCTAGTATAATACACTCTCGTTTTTCATATTCCACACAACTTTATTGTATTTTAAGTGACTGAGTCCTGAAACAAAATATGAACTCATATAAAAAAACCTAGATGCAAATTCATTCTGAAAGAATGTTATTGCTGACATTAATGATAGATTTAATTAGTTTCCATAAAAAGAGAATTTTAATTATGGATATCATTTAATATTCATATAATTATGAAAATCATTTAATATCTATACTTATTTAATTAAATAATTATTTAATTTACTAATTTCCTATTGGTGCATTCTAACACACAATAAATATAAGAAACAAAATAACTTAGCCCTATATATATATATATATATATATATATATATATATATATATATATATATATATATATATATATATATATATATATATATATATATATATATATATAGACACACACACACGAGTAATGCGTAAAGGTTGTGCTAAACACGATGCATGATCAGTGTAAGACTTTCCTTAAAACCAAGATTGAATAATAAAACACTGAAAATAAGTTGCTATTACGGATAGGAAAGTGAAAGTGCATTGCTAGAACAAGCAAATAAAATGATGTGATAAAAATAATTAGGTTCGACGGTATTTCATATAAAAGAAATCAGTAACATTTTGTCTTTTGATAACAAGCTTATTATGAGGTTAAAACTATACAACAAACCCAAGGATAAATTCCATGAGTATTTTTAGGGCAATCCTTACTCAAATTTCCTTTCTCTTTACATATAACACACAATGAGATGGATAAGGATTAAAAAAGAAGTATCAATGAAAATTACCATTAAATTAACTGATGTAAAAAACTTGTTAAATGATATATTGTTAGGAAAAAATAATGAGATTGATAAGGATTAAAAAAGAAATACAAATGTAAATTATGAATCATCATTATTCGTATCTTGAGCAACATACGTCATCAAGCTCTATAAAGAAACACAACCTTGAGTGATATGATTACCATCACATACATATATTCCACAGTTATTTTTTGGGTAACATATATCATCAAGAAGCTAAAATATTGCAGAGTTGGGTAAAAAAGGAGCTCCAATAAAAGGTCGGTTGAATGACTTTATCACCTGAAGGTAAAACATCCAGCAAACATTCAGCCTAAAAATAAAGGGCTTAATAGTCCATCCCAATTTTTTCTAAAAACAGGAGTTTAAAAGTTGTATGTGATCTATAGCAATTTCTTACCACTCCTAGAAGACCTCGATAATTATGGGAAAAAGGACTAACCTACACTTGATTAACTCAATTTCAGACTTCAAAAGAGTTCCAGTTTTCCCTAATTGTTCAATAACTTTGAAGGTTCAGACTTCAAAACAGAGACTGCCATAGTCTTTCAATTACTTATATATACATAGAAATTTTGGAAGACCAAATGAATAGTAAATTTTTTCCCCTTCAGACTTTGGCCACAATAGTTTGAGGGGTTGACAATTTTAGTCCCTGCCTGGTGAATGTTGTTCAATGATATATCCATTCTATATCTTTTATTTCTTCTTGATGCTTCCCGCCGCCATTAACTCCAGCATCTTCTACCTTCTGCTTCTTCTTTTTATCTCTTCAAGTTTTTAATTCAGAGTGTTGATTTTTTTGATTAATTTTCACTTTTTTTGATGTTGATAGGTGTGAGAAAGTTTTCGGATGGGCTTTAAGTCATCACTTTATGCAAAGTTGTGATTCTGAAGCTTTTGTTAAAGATGCCAAACTGCAAGGAACTCAAAACGAGAGCAAAAGTTCTAAAAAGACGCTGAAGGTAGGATATGGTTATACTTAATAATTACACTTGTATGTACATGCATGTTTCTTTGTGATGATGTTATGTATGTATGTAATAATTGAAGTTTTTTAAGTTAAATGTATGATGACATAAGCAAACATTCCAGGATGTGGTTACTGAAAACGAGTTTGAGAAAAAGGCTGCTTGGTAAAGTTACTCCTCTTACTGATATTATATATAGCAAACATTTGGAGTCTGGATTAATTTTTTTTTCTTTTTGTCAAACTTCTGCACTTTAAATTATTTCACCTGAAGGCAGAGATGAGTTCTAGAGTAATTAAGGGCGCTCCTTTTGAAATTATGTTTCCTCAATTCTTGTTACACTCATTATTCTAACTTATGGTGTTACTGGTACTTCAACTCCAACAAAAGGTATAATGGAAGTGGTTGCACTAGAACAAAGGAATTTTTGTAATTTTGTTGTCTACCGAATACAACATCCTAGTTTTGTTTCAGTTCTTTTTAACGCACTTAACTTTAAAAATTTACCAATCACAACATCTTAGTTTCATTCTATTTCATTTTTTAAGCATTGGACTTTGAATATCAATGAATTACAACATCCTACTTTCATTTTATCTAATTTTTAAAGCAATTTACTCTAAATGTTTACCAATTCCGACATCGTACTTTCATTTTATTTCACTTTAAAGCATTGTACTTTGAAAATCTACCAATTTGAGCATCCTACTTTGACTTTATGTCCTTTTAAAACTCTATAACTTCAAACTCTATTGCTTACAACATCTATTTTTATTTTTATTATCTAGATTCTTGCATTTCGTCGGTCTGCTAAAAAGGTGAAAAAAATGGTGACTTTTTTTAAGTAGAACCACCCATTTTAGTCACTTTTAATGATTAACTTGGTTGTCTAATGACATTGGTTAATAATGGATTAACTACGTTTCAAAAATGGCTAAATAAAATGTCTTGATAACAAAAATGACCAAAATATTAAAATAACTTCAGTTACTTTTTTTTTATATATTAGTATTTAAAAAGAAGTGACAAAATGCTATTAACCAATGTTATAAGGTTTTATGATGTCCTAATGGGGCCCAATTGACTTGAAATGATGATTACAATACAGGTTAAATGTAAGACTTGCATTGATTTCCTCATCATAGGATTGTACTTTGAAAAATAAACCAATACCATTGAAGTGATCTAGGTGGGTATGATAGTTATTCCTGATATCTTATCTCCACGCCCATGTACTTGGTTGAATGGTTGTTAGGTTGGTGATTTACTTTCTCAATTCTTTGGTATCTTCAGTTCGTCGGTTTGGTAGATTGCTCATTAAAATACATATGAGGAATTAATGTTTTGTTGGACTTTAGGAGAAGAAGCATTGCAGATGTCTTGCTTAAAGATCACATAGTCGGTTGGAGAAAATGGTTTGCTTGGCTAAATCTATGGTATGAGTCTTTTGTTCAGACACAAAGAATTATGTGGATTAAAATTAGTGGCATGCTGGCCCATCTTTTGGATTCTTCCTTCTTTGATGTGGTGGCTAGGAATTTTGATCGTATTCTGATCCCGTTTGATTGCTCAAAGGAGGCATTGAATTTATCGTTTAGAAGAGTGTGTATTTTAGCTAGACATGATCATATCATCAATCCGAGGTTTCCTGAAGAAAAAAGTCGTTTTTGGTTTGGGTGCAAGAGGATGGTGACGAATGGTCGCCCCCTTCTAGTTCTGTTGACGCAGATTCTGAGTCGGAATCTTATGATGATTTCAATATTATGGCTGATGGGATTTTCATGGAAGATGAGATTAATAATCTTGAAGAGAATGGTGTCAACATCTCTGATAAGAGTCAAAAAAGTTGCACCATCTTTTAAAACGGTTAATATAACTGGAAAGTACTCGTCGATGTGATCCCAATGATATAAAATTTTTAAAAAATCCGACTCCTATTGCGGGAGTTATGATTTTTGTAAAAAGTAAAATCAACAACGTAAATAATTTTTACGACGTCAAAACGGTACATAGAGATCAGTTAAGCTTTGACTAATGTTATAAAAAGAAGAATCATAGTACTCCTCAAAATAATAACTTTAGGAAAAAAGAATTCCAAAAATGGGATCCGCATGAGAAAGATATGATTATTATAAAATCATTTATTTTTACCTCCGTTACGCAAAAAGATGAAAGTCGAAACTAGCCAAAACAACCTACAAGAAAGTTGTAGTACTAGTTTAGACCATCACATAAATATAAAGAGGGTAAAGATCGGAGCTCATAGGCATAAGATATAGATTTTGCAAAAAGTTTTATGTGCTCGCGCGAGGTGGGCGTTAGTGCACGGCATGCACCTGACACTGAATTCGATTGGATTGCGAGTGACGTGGCCCAAGGAGAGAGTGACACGTGGAGACTCCTGGATGGAGCCACAACGACCGCGCGCGACACGCGCAGATATTTGTGTCGCACGCACTCCAAAACCTCAACCATAAATAGAAGGGTCTACAACCCCATTCTGCATTCCACAAATCTCTCTCACTCTCTATTGAAGTTGCTGCAATCCCGAGGCGATCCCGGAAATTATATATATATATATATATATATATATATATATATATATATATACATATTCTTTTACCTTATATATACAATAATTACGATTATATGAATAATAGGATTTTAGGGAAGAGTAATGGCTAAGTACAATGTATATCCTTAAACTTTGGTCAGCATTACTTCTAGGTACTAAGTTACCCTAAGAAATCGGTCAACGTATATGATCTTTTCTTAGTATATCAGGTAGTATAACGATTAGGCATAATATCATTGCTTAAAAGTAGGCAGAGTTTCCACCGGAATATTAACCTTTCAGCGGTCCTAAAGACTCACAACCATTTTATGTATGTCCTGGTCATCATCTTTCCTTGATATGTACTCATCACCATCAATCTTTGTTTCTTCTGAATTTTGAGGCCGCAATTAATTTAGAGGTCCTTAATCTACACTGTATGGATGTCAAAATATAACTGTCGTCCTATGTTACCCTAAGAATGTTGAAAGTCAATCCTAATTCTTTATTACTTCTTACGTTTATCGACTAAAGGGACAACTAAATTAAACACGTAGTCTATCCTAATGCCTAAAGTCATAATAAGTATTAGCATATTCTTAATGGGCATGGTCCTTTTCAGGGTCTCCTCATGTGGGTCTGTAATCATACTTACAAAAATACTCTATCCCTTGACGTTGATCCTACCGCTATAATCCTTTGGCTCGAGTTAAATAAATCCTTTATGGTTGAAATCAAAATCCTAAGTCTGGTGTATTTCTTGAATATTCAACACTCTTTATGGCAATTTTATGCAATATACTGAATTTCTAGCTAATCCTCTACTGTGAGGATAAATCCTATATCATTGAAGGCACGGACCTATATGTTTCTCTTGGCTATCAGAGTTGCACCTAAGAATTTTACAATTTCCTAAATCATATCAAACATTTAGGAGGAAAGACCTACCTTTTCTTTGAGAAGCAAGAAACTCATAGCCTCTGGGTAATATAACAGAATATTTCCTTTTTTTCTTACTCAAAAACTAACTATCTCCGCCTACTCTTGTTGCTACTCTCCTGGAGCTTTTTGTTGAAATCAAAAGTCAAACTACTTTTCTCACTTTCTCCTTAAGGGTTGGTTCTCCCCCACTTGGGTTCGACCCATCATCTACTGCTACTTGTGACTTAAGCTAGCTTATCCTATGTCATATGTGTCTCCTTTTTTACTTTGAAGAAACTCACAATTGTCATTTCCAGTGACCTTCGACATTCTTATCATAGTACTATTGATTGTGCCTACCGTAAGTGGTCTCATAACACGAATAAAACAGGATAAGGTCGTGTTAAACACAACGTTATCTAAAATGCATTAATGCACCCGTATGAGAAAGAGAATTTTATTACGTACAAAAATTTACAAGAACTAACGACGATTGATGGGTTACATACTAATAGCTACGTACAAAAAGTAGACATAACAACACACGATCAAACACTGCTACTGGTGTCACTCTTTCTTCTTTGATAGGAAACCACACAACTTCTTTATTGGTTGTGGGTTCCTTTCCCACTGAATGCAGAACTTCTTCCTTTTTCAGTGAAACTGCAAGTTCTAGGGTTTGAATTATTCCTATTGCTAACTATGGGCAATTGGTCCTATTGTGGCCAAGTTGATGACAACGGTGGAAGAACTCCACCTCTAGCGTGCAGTTTTGACGTTTGTTACAGTGATGGAATTATTCCTATTGCTAACCATGGGACACATTGACATTTGGCTAACTCTTGGCATTGTACCATCAAGCTCCTTGGTTATTGTTGGAAGAGTTGGGTCTTGCTCCTGTTTTTCTCTTTCCTAGTTGTGTTCCTAGACCAAACTCTCCTTCCTAGGTGGTCCTAATAACTTCCATATCGGTTCGAATGGATGTGATATGTTCCTTGTGATGTGTTTTGAGCATTCTAACACTCCTATGGTGTGCATGCAACCCTATAAACCTTGGATCTATGTTTTCTCTATTATACATGCAAATTTGATTTTTCAAGGTTCTCATCCTAACTAGCATATCATAAGGTACTTGTAATATAACAACTAGTGGAATGACATACCTTTTCTTGTGGTTGATTGCTTTGAGTTTTGAGAGCTTACCACCAATAATGTGGATGCCTCAAATGGAATCACAAATCACCAAAACACCTTGGAAGACTTGAGAGAATATGTCACACTCTTAGAAATCAACTATGCTCTTTTTCCTCACACACTAGTGCCAATTTGAAGTGCCAAATACCTCTTTATATAATATGGTGGATTAGGTTACATCCATGTAAACCCTAATACCCATGACCTTTCATTTACATAGGATCCATGGGTTAAAAGCTCCATGGGCTATCCATGGACTTCCATGCAAGCTTAGCCCATCCTAAATAAACATTGGCCCATTCTATATATAAGAGTCCATATTTAATTAGTCTCTTTTGATCACTAAATTAATTCCAAATTAATTCTTGACCAATACTAATTAAATAATATGATTTCATATTAATATATTATAACTTATAATATATTAATAAATCATAAATATACTATTCTCAAAAGACTATCCATACAAATTGTTCTGGTGAAGTGCAACCCAAATGGACCATGTCGGGTCAGCTCAAGTACATACAAAATATAGTTATGGACTTAGACACCTTATCCAAAAGTCTCCCACTTGGATAAGTCTGATAACTATAGTTGCAAGTACGACTTCAGGAATCGACCGGCAATCGTAGCTCTTAAAACCTTGTCGAACTATGAAGCGTCATTGTAGATAAGTGATCATATAATCCTCTGTTCTCAAGATATCAGCCGGACAAATACATGGAACACTGTCGTACTTATTGTCCACCAGTTTGTTTCCCGATTTCCGATTTGTTTGACATAGAACTGAACTGAACACATCAATTTGGTTCTGACCGGACCCGATACATGGGTCAAAACAAAATCATCGAGGGGCCCAGATATCGCTTCTAATTCTAGAAGGAACAGATAAACTTCGACTCATATGCTTGTACTAACTACTTATTGAATCATACACAAAAGCATGTTTTATAACATCAAGTTACTGATGTGTTTTCGTACAATCAATGTACAACCAACTCATAGTCAACAACTCATATCTCTAGGTTTGAAGACTTATATGATATTACCGTCTCACGATCACTCGAGATAAATTCCTTGAAGTGATACAAGTGAGCGTGGGTTTAATCCAATACTTAGAACTTATGAGCACTCATGAATGTTGCAACAACTTTTGCTATGTCTAAACACTTTTGACATCTACAATCCCAATTCATGACAGTCTTGATTCATACCTACTTCCAAAGTATGATCGACTGTGGAAAGTTTGAATAATATAATTATTCTGGAAGTCAAAACATGCAAAATTGAAACAATAGTAAACGATCGACACAAGATAGTAACATTTTACTCATAAATAAATAACAACTTTTATTTAATCATCAAATGTCAATTACATTTTACAAGTTTCAGAAATAGCTATCTAATCAGTAAAACTAATATCGTCCTTCAGCCCGATGGGCCTCGCATGCTGCAAATGCTTAACCCTTGTCAGTCCCTTCGTGAGGGGATCTATTGGGTTCTCTTCTGACGATACCCTCTTTGCCACGAGGAGTCCTTCTTCTATCTAGTGTCTTATAAAGTGATATTTTCTGTCAATGTTTCTGGATCTGTCATGATCTCTCGGTTCCTTGGCTAAGGCAACCGCACTATTGCTGTCACAGCAAATCTCCATAGGCTCCTTTATAGCACGTACAACTCCAAGGTCTCCGATGAAGTTCTTCAGCCATATCACCTCCTTCGCCGCTTCACTCGCTGCTATATACTCTGATTCACATGTCGAATCAGCTACTGTCTCCTGTTTGGAACTTTTCCAAGTAATTGCCCATCCATTCAGGGTAAAGACCCAGCCCGACTGAGAGTGGAAATTATCTCTGTCGGTTTGAAAGTTGGCGTCGCTATACCCCACTACTCTCAAGTCATCACTTCCACCAAGGGTAAGGATTCAATCCTTAGTCCTCCGCAGGTACTTGAGAATGTTCTTTACCGCAGTCCAGTGAGCCTTGCCGGGTTCCCCTGATATCTGCTGACCAAGCTCAAAGCAAAGGCCACATCAGGGCGGGTACAAGTCATAGCATACATGATCGAGCCAACAGTGGAAGCATATGGTCAGGTTTTTTCAGCCTCTGTACTCGGACTCTGAGTCTTACTCAGTTTGGCATTGCTTTGGATCGGTAAGTCTCCTTTATTGGAATTATGCATGTTGAACCTCTTCAACACCTTGTCCAAGCAGGTACTCTGACTAAGTCCAATTAGTCTCCTACTCCTATCTCTCAATATCCTTATCCCTAGGATATAGGCAGCTTCTCCAAGGTCCTTCATAACGAAACACTTCCCAAGCCAGGACTTAACTTCCTGCAAGGTTGAGATGTCATTTCCTATGAGTAGTATGTGATCCACATACAGTACCAAAAAGCTAACTATACTCCCACTAGCTCTGACATATACACAGGACTCATCTTCGCTTCTCGAAAAGCCAAACTCTTTGACTTTCTCATCAAAACAAAGATTCCAGCTGCGAGATGCTTCTTTCAATCCATAAATCGATTTCTCAAGATTACACACTCTATCGGGGTACTTTGCATCGACAAAACCCTCTGTCTGACTCATGTAAACATCCTCAGCCAACTTTCCATTAAGGAAAGCGGTTTTGACATCCATTTGCCATATTTCATAATCATGAAATGCATCAATGGCTAGCATTGATGGGTTTTGATCAATACATCAATCCTATGGTGTACATGCAAACCCTAATGCTTGGATCTAGTTTTTCTAATTGTACATGCAATAAACTTCCAAGACTTGCAAACCCTAAATCTAGCATACCAATTTCGAATAAAACATATGAAATTAGGGTTTAGATCTTACCTTGATTGTTATGTAGCAATAACAATCACAATCCTTCTTGATCTTGATTTCTGAAAGCCTAGTACCCCAAGTGTTGCACCTCTAATGGAGTCACAAACACCACTAGCAACAAGATGACTTAGGAGAGGAAGGAGGAGCACCAAAAACATCCAATATCTTCTAGAAAAAGCTTAGCCACGTTTTTGGGAGCCCTAGGGGTCTTTATATACTTGTGAGGGCTGTTAGGGTTTCAGGTGAAACCCTAATTCTCTGCTTAGGCCTTAAGCAACCCATAGTGTCCCTCTAGAAAGCCCTTGGATGAAAATCATATGGGCTTCCCATAGATTTCGTCCAATGCCCTTTCCATTAGGAATCCATAGCCCAATTTGCAACTATCATATAATTGCAATATCAGTCCCCTTTATTTAATTAATCTCTTTTAGCCACAAAATTAATTCTTAATTAATTCTTGACTAATATTAATTAAACAATTTGATTTCTCTTTTAATATATTATTCACATAATATATTAATAAATCATAATTAATCATCTTTCTCCTTAATTCATCCTATCAGTTGTTATGGTGAAGGCAACCCAAAATGACCATGCTCATAATTGGGTCAAGTACATACCAAAATAGTTATGGGCTTAGACACCTAATCCAAAAGTCTCTCACTTGGATAAGTCTAATAACTATTTTGCATGTCTGACCTAATCAGCAATCGTAGCTTTCGAAAGCCGCTGTCAACTCTGATCTTATCAGAAACGCGTCCTTTAGATAAGGGATCATATATTCCTCCATTCTAGATATCGTATAGACTGAGACATGGATTTTAATCATTCTCTCTGTCTATATGTTGTTTCCTGATTTCCGATTTATGACGACTGACAATAGACTACAATTGAACACATCAACTTAGTCCAGGCTTGGCCAAGCGCTTTAGGAGTGTCATCATTAAATCATCGAGGGGCCCACAGATATCGCTTTTATCCCACTTTGGGTAAAAGGAACGGATAAACTTTGACTCAAATGCTCGCTTGTACTTACTCATCAAATCACACACAACAATATGTTTTATAACACCAAGTTACTGGTGTGTTTACATATTATCAATGTGCAACCGACTTGTAAATTACAACTCACATGTCTCGGTTTCAAGAATATATAATATTATCGTCTCACTAATCACCCGTGATATAATCCATGAAGTGATTCAAGTGAGCGTGGGTTTAATCCAATACTTTAATCTTATTACAGGAGCACTCATGAATTCTGCAGCAAACTTGTGCTATATCTAAACACCATAGACAATCTACAGACGGATTCATGACAGTCTTGCTTCATACCTACTTCTAACGTACGACCGACTGTGGATGTTTGAATAACCTAGTTATTCTGGAAGTCAAAACATGCAAAGTGAAACACAAGAATAATACTAATCCTATATGGTCCTAAACTTTTGAGTATAAATAAAAACACCTTTTATTTAATCACCATATTGATTACTCATTATTCATTGTGTAATGTTTCGGATAATTAACGTATTACTTGAATTATAACAACAGTTGTCCCATGCTCCAAGCATGCACACTTTGTTTACCTATGTTCCTTACATTGTGAAATAGATCAATTGAAAATATTTCCAATGATGCTCATTTCACAACTCCTAATCCTTATCATAAGTGCAAGAATACCAAATTCTTGACACTATTAGAATATGTTAGATTCTAACATTTTATGCATTGATCCTTTCGTAATGTCACAGCACCAAAGTCACCAAGACTTTGCCAATTAAATTACAAAGTGCTCTATAGGAGATTGTTACAAGACAATTGCATAGATATGAAGTCTCACATTCAAAGTACATTCCTTTGAACATCCTTCTTGCATAAAAAAATTCTAATCTAGACATAGATTCTTAATATCCAACTCCCGTTTATGGAAGCATTTCCATATTTTCCATATGAAAACTCATTCTAAATAGAATCCTATCTATTAATAATAATGTCAATATGGTCCATCCATTACTACACTTCCAACTGCCCACAAGCGACCAATCCTCAGCGAACCTTAGATCGTCCTTGACAGTTGTTTAACTATTTTAGTCAATTCCGGTTCTAGTCCTTTTCCCTCTTAATGCCCTAGGCATTTGGAAAATTTTAGAACGGTAAAATACTACAGCATATGCAATCGATCCTATACCCGAAGCGTATGGGACACGATTCATAATGAAAAACGTGATACTTTACCAGTTTCTTGCTATAATATTGCCATATATAAAATTCTCTTATGTTGAATCTTTTCAACACAACATTTATATATGTCCTTTGACTAAATTTGATTAAAATTTCTCGATCTAAGCTTTTAGATTTGAAATGAAGTATAATATTCTCTCCCTTAATTATAGCAAAACAACTTTTCAACCCCTGCAACTTTGCAAAGCGAAACTTTTGTTTTCTATAATTAATATTGTTAGCTTGCAACACTTAAATTAATAATCATGCTCCCACTAACATGATGATTATATCCTTACCATCATAACACTTATGCTCCCACTAGCTTTGACATGTATCCAGAAATCAGCTGAGCTTCTAAAAATCAATACTTATTGACTTTTACCAAAGTTCAGATTTCTTATACGATACGCTTCGATAAGCCTTTATCTAAGCTTCTCAAACTCATACACCTTTCCTTAGATAGCTCATATGAGTGTCTAAACAATTTCAGAACTTATAGCAATAAGTCTTACATGTTTAAACTAGTTGCCAAATCTCACAATTCGAACTATGAAGAGGGATGCTGTAATCATAATCGAATTTGAGAACGCAACTTACACAATAGCTATCTCCTTAAAATTTCTCTTAGTGAAAGCGTTTCCTCACAATCATTTTCATGAAGCGGAGAGAAACCTTATGACACTTAGATTTTATGGTGTATGTGTTCCTATCCATGTGAATTTGTCAAAACCATAATCATAAGACAATGTTTGTAACAAATTCAACTCATATGTACAGAACTTGTTTAATCTTAATATCTTGCCTCATGGTAGCACGAGTGCCCACCATTTCTTCCAATTTGTCAAGCAGCTAACCCTTACATATCAATGTACTTTCCACTGATCAAGGTGCTTTACCTTTATGCAGTCAAATGAGAACTCATAGAACTCATATGTATAGTTGACTTAAAACTGGAATGGCATAGAAACAAACGTATGTCAACACGATATGGTTACAAACCTCAAGTTGTGTGCTAGTGATTAACGGCAAGTTTACTCTTGATTAGTTCTTGAAACTTTTCAAGATCTTTAAAACTCCCACTGACCTCTTGACATATAAGATTCTCTTGTCAAGAAACACTCCTTGACAAAACACATATTCAAGAGATAGTGTGAATTTCTATCAAGACAAACACTTCACACAATTGGTTCTAGTTGGTCTTTGTCTTATCCAAGACATCACAACTTACCAATTTCAAATGTGCAAGAGTAAGAAACTTTTGTAATCCATATTTGATAAGCGTTATAAACCTACTTAAGACTATGTCACTCAAGTCACAATCTTGGAGTACGACTCTAAGACTCGATATTTGAACGAAGTATGATTCACCTTTTTTATTTAACCATTTCAACAATTCACGATTCCTCTCCTTAGCCATACTAGTGTACTAAGGTGTTCTTGGAGGATCAATTGTGATATGGTTTCATAATCATTAAGACGATCATAAAACACGATACAAAAGCACTCTCCCTTCTTCTCATATTGGAGAAACTTTTATCTTTCTGCCTAATTGATTCTTATTATTCGTTCTGCCATACATTGAGACTTTTTAATGATTCAGAATTACACATAATCTTGTAAGCATAACCATATTTGCTAAACTTTTTTCAAATCATGACGAATAGTTTTATCGTTCTTGGTGGACTTGACTAGTGCACTACATTGTGTACTAGATCCTTTAGTCCTTCACTTGAATCTCATGCTTGTGAGAACAAGGAATTAGTCTTAATTTTCCAAATGCGAAGGTTCTCATTCATCATACAATACCAGTTGCATGATTCCAAGTTTCTGTCCAATTGAAACTTGGGCGATGAGAATCTTTCCTTATTTGGTAAATTTCTGACATTACCACAAATAAATAAGAATCATATCCATTTCAATATTGCTAACAATAGAAACAAACAAACATCAATTTTCAATAATAACATTGTAAGGATAAATAAATAAGATAAAACTCAAAATTTCATTTATTTATAAAACGCGGAAAAACTTGTCCTTACAACGCAATTCAAATGAAAACTATGCTTATTACATATTCCTAAGCAATCTATCCTAACTCTTGAACAACAGCTCAAAAATCTGATCTTCGAATTATGCGATCGAAATCCATTTCTTCGTGATCAGACTCAACTCACTCTTCCTTTAAGCTTCCTTTCTTTTCTTCGATCCTACAAAACATCAAAATGTAATCATATCACATAATGTATTAAGAATCTACAAATAGGAACTTAATAGAGTTAGATAGTGGATTTTACCTGAAGCAGAGTCTTACATCTTGACTCTCCCATCTCTTAGATCTCTCAGGTAGTTATGGCAGCTTCGTGACCAATGCCCCTTCTCTTGGCAGTAGAAACACACAGATTCTTTGGGAATGGCACAAGGGACTATCTCAGACTTAGCATTTCTCTTGCGTAGAGAAAGCCTTTCTGGACTTCCAATGTCGCCATTGTCCATAGAAGGTTGGGGCATTGATTTACCAGACAATTTTGCTTTACCAGTCCGCCAAACCATTTCTGATTCAACAGAAATAAGCAAATAAGTCAAATCAATGAGGGTCACGTCGTGGTCCATCATATAGTACTCTCTAATGAACTCACTATATGAGTCAGGAAGTGATTGAAGAACCAAGTCAACAGCCAGCTTCCTAGAGACTTCGACACCCAACATTCCTAATTTGTCAATATTCAACTTCATATCCAAGACATGAGCACATAGAGACTTTCCATCTTCGTGTTTGTTTGCCAATAGGGCTTGAGAGACCTTGAACTTTTCAAGTCTTCGAACACGTGGGTCAGGGAGAATTATTGGAGGAGGTGGAGGAAGTGAAGCATGATTTCCATTTCCACAATCCAATCGTGGAACATCATCTTCATGTGGAAAACTTTTTCCAAAGGATTCAGGAAGACCATAGTTGTTAGATTTTGACATCTACAAAACGGGAGAAATTCAAGTTAGTTGATAAAATCCTCAATATAGCACCCAAATGAAATATTGAGGCTAGGATCCAACACAATATTCTACAAAATGGAAGAGGGATCCCGTAATCCAAATTGCAGAACATTTGAAGGTAGGTAAATGATGATTTACCAATTTCCATCATGAAAAACGAAAATTGAAAATTAGGTTTTAAATGAATTGAAACTCCTAGATCTTTTGAGATTCATTGAACTTTTCAATGGCATGTTTAATCTCGCTTATTCCCTTCAAGTTTGTGACTGGGATGCCGAGGATCACAAACAAGGTGTGGAAAACCATGAAAATATACTTGGTGCCCCCAATGTTACAGTCACCTAATCAATGTGCTGGTTAGCCACACACACTCCATTGATCTATGACAAACATCGAGTCACCCTTTGCTCCCTTCGCTAGACTCAAATTAGTGTGCCAGTTAACCACACACACTCTACTAACGTCTTGGCAAAGGGTACAAATTGTAATTTCATGGAATAGCATAAATTCCACATTTTCCTAAAGTAACTAAGATTTGGGAATTTATAAAAGGTTTAGTTACTTGCATTACATTATACTCATAATGGAAGGTTGTGTCCTATCCTACCCGTTCGGCTAACGACCCTGCACTAGTCAAGAGTGCGGTGGGTAAGAGTGGATACCCATTCAATCACCATTTTATAGGCAATTTCCTTAAATACCCCTTAGAGACCAGCTTCGTGAATGAGGCCTACTAACGGTAAGACTGACTCTTTACTTATACATATATAATATGTTAAACTTTTAAATGTTATATAGTATAAGGGTGTATTTTACACTTTTAAAATACTAGGTGGTCTAATTCAATAAATTATACTTTTAATTTAATTAAACTTAAACCATATAATTATGGATTTATTAATTATCTATTTTAATTAAACTCTCAATTAAATTAATAAAATCATAAGGGTGTAATTTGAACTTTTCAAAATACTAGGGTTTACAATTTAATATTTCAAAATTAATACTTTTTAATTAAATGTTAAATTTCAAAACTTGAGGGCAAATTTTGAAACTTTTCAAAATATCTTTTAGATCAAATTTGAAAAAAATAATAACTAAATAATCATATAATTAATATTTATCACATAATTTGACCTAATCTATTTTCTTACAAGATAATTCAAATCAATTTACAAATAATCAATCTTTATCTTATAAAATAAGTAATTATCTTAAATTGACAATTATCCATTAATTTGACTAGGATATCAATTACCATAATAGAAACATCTGATTTTAATTTGAAAAAACAATTTATGGTAATTATCCAGAGCAAATTAAGGCAAAAATTTCGAAATTGTGCTGTCAGACTGAATTCACGAGGTGAACACACTGTGTTCACGACATGAGTCTGGTTTAATTCGAAAATCTGCTGTCAGACTGAATTCACGAGGTAAACACACTGTGTTCACGACATGAATCAGGTCGGATTCGAAATTTGCAAATTTTCAGCTTTGAAAACTTAATTTTGCATCAAATACAATAGAAGAACACCCTAGGCTCTGATACCACTGATGGGTTTTGATCAATACATCAATCCTATGGTGTACATGCAAACCCTAATGTTTGGATCTTGTTTTTCTAATTGTATATGCAATAAACTTCCAAGACTTGCAAACCCTAAATCTAGCATACCAATTTCGAATACAACATATGAAATTAGGGTTTAGATCTTACCTTGATTGTTATGTAGCAATAACAATCACAATCCTTCTTGATCTTGACTTCTGAAAGCCTAGTGCCCCAAGTGTTGCACCTCTAATGGAGTCACAAACACCACTAGCAACAAGATGACTTAGGAGAGGAAGGAGGAGCACCAAAAACGTCCAATATCTTCTAGATAAAGCTTAGCCACGTTTTTGGGAGCCCTAAGGGTCTTTATATACTTGTGAGGGCAGCTAGGGTTTCAGGTGAAACCCTAATTCTCTGCTTAGGCCTTAAGCAACCCATGGAGTCCCTCTAGAAAGCCCTTGGATGAAAATCATATGGGCTTCCCATAGATTTCGTCCAATGCCCTTTCCATTAGGAATCCATATCCCAATTTGCAACTATCATATAATTGCAATATCAGTCCCCTTTATTTAATTAATCTCTTTTAGCCACAAATTTAATTCTTAATTAATTGTTGACTAATATTAATTAAACAATATGATTTCTCTTTTAATATATTATTCACATAATGTATTAATAAATCATAATTAATCCTCTTTCTCCTTATTTCATCCTATTAGTTGCTATGGTGAAGGCAACCCAAAAGGACCATGCTCATAATCGGGTCAAGTACATACCAAAATAGTTATGGGCTTAGACACCTAATCCAAAATGCATAACCCTAATAAATTTAATCTTCTCTACTGGTGAAAAGGTTTCATCATAATCAACTCCGGGAGTTTGAGTGAAGCCCTTCGCAACCAGTCGCGCCCTGTAAGTGTGTACCTTCCCATCCATGTCGGTCTTCTTCTTGAAGATCCATTTGCATCCGACTATCTTACGTCCCGGTACATTGTCAACCAAGTTCCAAACGTGATTGTCATACATGGACTGGATCTCGCTATCCATAGCCTCTTTCCATTTAGTAGACTCGGGGCCTGCCATGGCTTCCTTATAGTTGTTCGGTTCATCCAAATTTACCAGTGTACTATCACTGATAAATGTGTCACCTTCCGTAGTAATATGGAAACCATAATAATGCTCAGGTGCATTCCTAACTCTAGTGGAACGCCTTAGAGGTACGGGCTCGTCATTTGGTTCAACAGGAGTTTCCTCCTCAGGTTGATGGCTAGTGTCTGAGGTTCCTTCACCGCTTGACTCTTGAAGCTCTTCAAGGTCAATTTGCCTCCCACTGTTTCCTTGTCTTATGAATTCTCTCTCACGAAAGACTCCTCTCCTTGCCACAAAGACCACATTCTCACTGGGTCTGTAGAAGAGGTAACCAAAGGATTTATGTGGGTAGCCGATGAAAATACACCGCTCACTTTGGGGGTTCGAGCTTATCGTGAGTCTCGCACCTCACGAAAGCCTCACAACCCCAAATCTTGATGTGATCTAGAGTGGGAACTTTCCCAGTCCACATCTCGTGAGGTGTTTTGGCAACCTTTTTAGTTGGGACTAGATTAAGGATATGGGCGGCAGTTTCTAAGGCATACCCGAAAATGAGATTGGTAACGAAGCTCGACTCATCATGGAACGAACCATGTTCAACAAGGTTCGATTGCGCCTCTCAGCCACACGATTAAGCTGTGGTGTCCTGGGAGGTGTCAATTGTGAAACTATTCCACATTCCTTAAGATAGTCAAGGAACTCTGTACTAAGATACTCACCGCCTCGATCGGATCGAAGCATCTTAATGTTCCTGCCCAGCTGATTCTCCACTTCCTGTTTGAACTCTTTGAACTTTTCAAAGGTTTCTGACTTATGCTTGATTAAGTAAATATAGCCATATCTATTATAATCATCAGTAAAAGTCACATAGAAGCGGTTAGCATCCCTTGTGGCGGTTTTGAAGGGTCCACACACATATGTGTGTATGAGATCCAACAAACCCTCACCCCTTGCACAAGTACCAGTGAAGGGTGACTTTGTCATTTTTCCAAGCAAACAAGACTCGCAACTATCATCCGACTTTAAGTCAAATGATTCCAAGACTCCAGCCTTTTGGAGTTGGCCTATGCGCTTCTTGTTAACATGTACAAGACGACAATGCCACAAGGATGCTTTATCCAAACTAATGGAAGAATCATTATGCAATACATTATTTCCTAAGTTATCTACAACAGACACAGTTTCATATACACCATCACAAGGTAATGCTTTAAAATAAAAAAACATTATTATAAAAAGCATTAATACCACCACATTCATTATCAAATGAAAAAGTAAATCCTTGCTTGTACAAACCATGAAAAGAAATAATATTTCTTGCCATTTCAGATGAGTAACAACATTTATTCAAATCTAACATTAACCCACTATTAAGCAATAAAGTATAAACTCCAATCTTGGTGACATGTGAAGCTTTCCTATTCCCCATGATTAAGTGAAGCTTTCCTATTCCCCATGATTAAGTTTATCTTCCAGTGCTCCACATTCTCACTTCTTTTTAGGCCCTACAAATCGGAACATATGTGAATACCACAACATGTATCAAGGACCCAAGAATTAGTATGTGATGAGTTATTCGACAATATAGTGTAAATACCTGCATGGGTGGGTTTACTTTCCCATCCCTAACATCCTACAAGTACTTTGGGCAGCTTCTCTTCTAGTGCCCCTTTTCATGACAATAGAAGCATTCAGCTTCTTTGGGGTTGGCCGAGGGAGTAACAGAACCTCCTTTGGTTCCACTTGAAGAGGAACCATCAAGGGACTTTCCCTTGTGACCCTTTGAAGGGGTCTTCCTCTTCTTCCCTTTCCCTTGCCCGATTGCCAGAACTTGGGCAGTGGTAGGAGTAGAAACAACATTTTTCCCTTTGAGGTTGCTTTCAGCAGTCCTCAAAAGTCCCTGAAGCTTGCTCAAGGTGACCTCCTCCTTGTTCATATGATAGGTCATGCGGAACTGATCATAACAAGAGGGTAAGGAGTGTAGAATGATATTAATCGCCAGATCCTCATCAAAGTTCACATTCAGCTTGAGAAGACGGTCCACAAATCTTTGCATTTTCTATAGGTGGCCCGTGATGGACTCTCTATCCTTCATTTTAGTTGTTATCATGGAGGCGATTATTTCTTACCTCTCTTGATGTGCACTCTGATGGTACCTTTCCATCAGATCCCGATGCATCTCAAAAGGGTAGAAGTCCTCATAGGACTTTTGGAGTTCAGGTGCCATAGTGGCAAGCATGATACAAGCTACCTTGGTGGCATCTTTCTCATGTTCCCTAAAAGCAGCAATCTCCTGAGGAGTAGCAGCAGACTCATCAATTTCCTTAAGCTCCTTGTCAAGGACATATTCCTTGTCCTCATAGCGTGAGACCATTATGATGTTTCTAATCCAGTCATTGCAATTAGTTCCATCAAAAATGACCCTCCCACAAAGGTTCATGAGAGAAGGAGCCAGTACGGTTTGAGCCTGAAGCATTGTTGGAAGACATCTGAAAAGAAGAAAGACAAGTTTAGATTAGATAAAGAGTCCTTAATAAGACACCCACATGTAATATTAAGGCTAGGACCCAACACAATATTTTATAACTTAGAAGAGGGAATCCGTAATCCAAGCTATAAAATATTTGAAGGTCGGTGAATGACGATTCACCAATTTCCACCAGGAAACGAAATAAATTATTAAGTTTTAATGAATTGAAATTCCTAGATTCTTTTGAGATTCATTCAACTTTTCAATGACATGTTTAAATCTCGATTGTGCCCTTCAAGTTTGTGACCGGGCTGTCGAGCATCACAAACAAGGTGTGAATAACCATGCAAATTAACTTGGTACCCTTAACTTTATCACCTAATCGATGTGCCGGTGTTAGGTGCATTTCATGCATCCATTTTGTAGTTTTACTCCATAAAAGTGCATTGCATTTAGGTCTAAACTCATGCATTTTGCATATTTTTTAGGATTTTTCATGATGCAATTCCATTCACACACTTTTGTGATATTTCAGGGACTTTTGAAGGTAGGACCTTAGTTGAGGTGATGAATAAGAGATATGGATGAAGTTTTGGGACTTGTGGATCATCGAGGAGGGAGATAGCAAAGAAATGAAGATTTTAGCTTCTCAGAGGTTTACACGGCCGTGTAAATGCAAGCCTTGTATTTACACGGGCCGTGTAAACGCATACTATCGAGCATCGAACTTTGAAAGCCTGACCAAATTGAGCATTTTACTTTTTGTGTTTACACGGCCGTGTAAATGGTAGTGTTAATTTACACGGGCCGTGTAAACGAGGTCGTCAGTTTAAAACAGTTTATCTCCTTTCTAAAAAGGTGCAACCGGTTCCAGAAGAAGGGAGTCGATTTTGGGAATTCTAGAAGCGATTTTGGGGAGCATTTTGAAGGCAATTGTTGCTTGAAAACACTTGGATTTCATTTGGATTTTAATTTTTAAGACTTTAATTTCAACTTCTAGGTTTGTTCTTTGTTCTAATCATGAGTGGCTAGAAACCTAACTCTCCAACTTCATGTATTGACAATTATGTGTGTGAATTCAATCATTTGACTTGGTGTTTGTTTTAAATGCTATCTAGTGAATTTGATTTTGTTTTAATTGAAGGTTTTATTTCAATTCTAGTTCTTTTTGGCCAATTGAGTTAGGGATGATTCATACAAGTTATCTAATATGCAAAATCCGTAATTGTTTTGTCATATAGAACAAGTAACAAACACTAGATTGAACTTTCTTAAAATAATTCTGGTGTAAATCAAATTCACACATTCTTACACTTCCAAGCTTATGAGGAGTATTGAATGTTGTTGGTAAACTCACACAAAGCATAATGAAATCTTTCCACCTATTAGCATTTCTAATACCAACTTAGCTGGAATTAAACAAATATCATTTCATACTTTGAATCACATTGCTAATTAGTCTTGCATAGAGTTGGAGTACTTACAAATCTTGACTTTATTTTACTTAATCAATTGCTTACTTATTACTTCAGTCCTTTATTTGAATCATTGCATCTAAATCCCCCTCTTTTGTGATCTCATTTGTACCTTACGCAAAAAGGGTATAAGCACGTATCTCGTGTCTCTGAGGATCGACCCTACTTACATTGTATTACATTTTTAGTACAAAGTAGTAGTGTTTAAGGAGTTATTTTTACCCCTTTATTTGTTGGATTTGACACGCTTAACAAATTGGCGCCGTTGCCGGGGACACGGTAGTACTAATTGTTTATGCCAAGATCTTTTCGTACATGTACACCTTTACCAGTTGATTTGGAAATAGAGAAATCTGCAAAAAAAAAAAAAGAAGGAAGCAAGCCAGACTTTTAAAGAAACAACAACAGTCCGGAGCTTCTTCATCAAATCCTTCAACCACATCTTCACCAACATCCAAAAATTCCACCCCCACCATCTTCACCTTTTCCCGAATTTGAAACTTTTATCCCAACTCCTACCATGGGAGACAACCATGGAGGACACCAAAATCCCCCAAATCCACCACCTGAACAAACCTTTAGACAGTGGGACACTCAAGATGTTACCCAACAACCTCTGTGCATTAATTATCCTGCAGCAATAAATTTCGAACTGAAATCCGGGCTTATTCACTTGTTACCTTCATTCCGTGGTCTTGAGAATAAGGACCCACATAAATTCCTTAAGGAATTTTATGTTGTCTGTGTGGGTATGAAGCCACATGAAGTTACAGAAGATAAGGGCATTCCCCTTTGCTTTACAAGATTCAGCCAAGGTGTGGTTATATGACTTACCACCGGGGTCACTCACAACCTGGAATGAACTTGCAAGGATGTTTTTGGACAAATATTTTCCAGAAATGAGAGCTTCAGCCCTACGGAGGGAAATAATTGGAATCAAGCAACAAAAGAGAGAAGCTTTGCATTCTTATTGGGAACGGTTCAAGAAATTATGTTCAAGATGTCCAAAAGATGGGATTTCAGAGTATCAGTTGTTGCAATATTTTTGTGAGAGAATGTCATCTTGGGATAGGAGATTACTCAATGCATCAAGTGGTGGATCCATAGCTGATAAAACTCCAACAGAAATCAGAGCTCTTATTAAGAACATGGTAGAAGAGTCCAAGCATACAAGTCAAGAAGAAGAATGGTACAGTGATGCACCAAGAGGAGTGAAAGAAATTTCAACCCTAAAAATTAAGAGTCAACTTTCTGAGTTGACCAAAGTAGTGATGATGCTTGCTAAGGACAAGGGTGTGCAACCACCAGCAGTTAGACCTTGTGGTATTTTTACACAAGTTGGAGACCCCACTGATATGTGCCCAATGTTACAAGAAGATATAGAGCCAGTTCAAGCTATGGGATTTTTAAGTCAACAGCAAGGAAACTTTCAACCAAGAAGAAACCAAAATTGGCATCAACCCAATGCCAATTTTCAGCCAAGGCCGCCACCACCTTATCAACCAAGACCTCCATATCAAAATCCAATGCATCATC
Source organism: Lactuca virosa (assembly GCF_052849685.1). NCBI lineage: Eukaryota > Viridiplantae > Streptophyta > Magnoliopsida > Asterales > Asteraceae > Lactuca > Lactuca virosa. Next base: position 124,278,721 of record NC_136427.1, on the reverse strand, counting down.
AACAAAGTTATCAATCACATTTCCAGCCAAATCAACCTCCTCATCAATCTCAATTCCAAACTCAAAACATGCAACAAGGAAGCAGTTCAAGCGGATCAGGAATGTCTTTAGAAGACATTGTCAAAAGTTTAGCCACAAGTACTCAAACATTTCAAAATGATACCAATGCGAGTATTAAGACTTTGGAGCAACAAATGACTCTACTCGCCACTTCTGTGAGTAAACTGGAGTCACAAGGTAAACTACCCGCACAAACTGAAAAGAATCCAAAGCATAGTGCATGTGCCATCACGTTGAGAAATGGAAAAGAATATGAAGGTCCAAAGATGATTGAAGAAGAAGAAGAGATGGAGTTAGAAAAAGAAGAATAGAAGTCAAAGGTACCTTCAAAGCAAGTTCCCATTGAAGTAAAAGTCACTCCTCCTCCATTTCCCACAAGGTTAAGCAAGTCAAAGCGTGAGAGGGAGGACAATGAGATCATGGAGATGTTCAGAAAGGTTGAGGTAAATATTCCTCTAATTGATGACATCAAACAAGTCCCTAGATATGCTAAATTCCTTAAGGAATTATGCACATCTAAGAAAAGATTAAAAGGAAATGAAACAGTCCAGGTAGGTGAAAATGTGTCTGCAGTGTTACAGAAAAGATTACCTCAAAAATGTAAGGATCAGGGTGTTTTCACGGTTCCTTGCAAGTTAGGAAATCTTCATGTTCCACGAGCTATGCTAGACCTTGGAGCTTCTATCAATTTTTTTCCATATTCTATTTTCAAAACCTTAAATATTAGCACATTGAAGAAGACTGGGGTAATCATTCAATTGGCTGATAGATATTTAGTACATCCAAAAGGTGTGCTGGAAGATGTGTTAGTCCAAGTGAATGAATTAGTATATCCAGCAGATTTTTATGTCCTTGACATGGATGATGATGATTCACCAAATTTGAGTTCAATTCTTCTAGGAAGACCCTTTTTGAAAACAGCCAGGACAAAAATTGATGTTTATGATGGTACATTGTCCATGGAATTTGATGGGGAAGTGATAAATTTCAACATCTATGATGCTATGAGATATCCAAGTGATATTTCATCTTTGAATTTTGTGGATGTTATTGAACCATTAACAGAAGAGTGTTTTGATTTGTCTAATCTCAATGTGTTAGCTCTCATTTTAGACAGGAATCTTCAAAAGGATGAAGTGGAAAAACTTTCCAACCAATTCTAAGTTGATGAAGAGATTTTGGAAGTTGTATCTTGCATGGACCAAAAGAATAAAATGAGGTTTGATGTTCAAAAGCTGAAATTACCAATGCCTAATGAGAAACTTGTTCCATCTATTGTGCAGGCACCGGAATTGGAACTCAAGACTTTACCCGAGCATCTCCAATATGTGTATCTTGGAAAGAAAAAGACTTTGCCAGTGATCATCTCCACAAAGTTATCAATAAAAGAAGAAGAAGAAGAGCTTGTCACCACCTTAAAGGAGTATAAGGAAGCTATTGGGTGGACTATAGCCGACATCAAAGGGCTAAGTCCTTCACTTTGCATGCACAAGATCCTTATGGAAGAAGATTACAAGCATTACCGAGAAGCTCAAAGGCGATTGAACCCTCCAATGATGGAGGTTATGAAGAAAGAGATTTTGAAGTTGTTGAATGCGGGGATGATCTATCCTATATCGGATAGCAAATGGGTAAGCTCGGTCCAAGTTGTACTAAAGAAGACAGGTATTACCGTTACAAAGAATGACCAAGGTGAATTAGTCCCCACCCGTGTGCAAAACGGGTGGAGGGCTTGCATTGATTATAGAAGACTCAATTCCTCAACCCGGAAAGACCATTTCCCATTTCCCTTCATTGATCAATTGTTGGAAAGGTTTGTGGGAAAAACTCATTATTGTTGCTTGGATGGGTATTCCGGTTTCCATCAAATACCCGTTGCACCCGAGGATCAAGAAAAAACCACTTTCACATGTCCCTTCGGAACATTTGCATATAGGCGAATGCCTTTTGGACTTTGCAATGCTCCCGCCACTTTTCAACGGTGCATGGTAAGTATTTTCTCGGAGTATGTTGAGGAAATCATTGAAGTTTTTATGGATGACTTCACAGTTTATGGTAATTCTTTTCATGAATGTTTGGGCAATTTGAAAAAAAATTTGCAAAGATGTATTGAGACCAACCTTGTTTTGAATTATGAAAAGTGCTATTTTATGGTTGACAAAGGTCTCATACTGGGTCATATTGTGTCTTCTAAGGGTCTAGAGGTAGACAAAGCAAAAATAGATGTCATTAAATCTTTACCTTATCCCACTTGTGTTCGTGAGGTACACTCATTTCTTGGTCATGCAGGATTTTATAGAAGATTCATCAAAGATTTTTCCAAGATATCTCGTCCCATGTGTGAGCTCCTACAAAAAGATCCAGAATTCGAATTTTCCAAGGAATGCAAGAAAGCTTTTGATCAGTTGAAGAAGTTGTTAATATCAGCACCAATACTCCAATCACCAGATTGGAGTTTGCCCTTCGAAATCATGTATGATGCCATTTATTATGCCAGTTGGTGCAGTGTTAGGGCAAAGAAAAGATTGAGTTCCTAATGTCATTTATTATGCCTCAAAAACACTTGATAGTGCACAAGCCAACTACTCAACAACTGAGAAAGAATTTCTATTTATTCTCTTTGCTTTAGTTAAATTTCATCAATATTTGTTAGGTTCTAAAGTGATTGTTTATTCTGATCATGCAACTATTAGATACCTACTTGCAAAGAAGGATTTGAATCCTAGACTCATTCGATGGATATTACTCTTACAAGAGTTCGATATTGAAATCAAGGATAAGAGCGGAAAGTCAAACCTTGTGGCTGATCATCTTAGCAAGATTGTTTCTCCCGATGACTCAACTCCCATTCATGATGCATTTCCGGATGAGAATCTATTTTCAACAAAAGTTGCTCCATGGTATGCCGATATTGTGAACTACATCGTCACAAATCAATTTCCACCATATTTGACTCGATGGCAAAAAGATAAAATCAAGAAAGAAGCCAAGAGGTATGTATGGGATGAGCCATATTTGTGGAAATATTGTGCTGATCAAATGATTAGATGATGTGTGGAACAACATGAGGTATCTTTTATCTTAGCATTTTGTCACTCTTATGCTTATGGAGGGCATTTTGGTCCTCAAAGAACTACAAGAAAAGTATTAGAGAGTGGATTTTACTGGCCAAGTATTTTCCATGACTCTTATGTCTTTTGTGCAAGCTGTGCTAAATTTCAAAGGATGGGCTCTTTAAGCTCAAAGAACCAAATGCCCCTTAATCCCATTTTACTTTGTGAAATTTTCGATGTTTGGGGCATTGATTTCATGGGACCTTTTCCATCATCTTCTGGTTTTACATATATTCTTTTGGCTGTGGATTATGTTTCCAAGTAGGTAGAAGCAAAAGCTACCCGTACTAACGATTCAAAAGTTATGATAGATTTTTTGCAGGCTAATATCTTTTCCAGATTTGGTACTCCAAAGGCCTTAATCAGTGATCGTGGTACACATTTTTGCAATCGTGTGCTCGGGAGTGTTCTGAAGAAATATGGTGTTACTCATAAAGTTTCCACAACATACCATCCACAAACGAATGGACAAGCCGAAGTAAGCAATCGACAGATCAAGGGTATTTTGGAGAAAACAGTGAATACAGCAAGGAAAGATTGGAGTACACGTCTTGATGATGCTTTGTGGACGTACCGCACTGCATTCAAAACTCCAATTGGGATGTCTCCATATCGCATTGTTTTTGGAAAGCCATGTCGATTACCCGTTGAGTTGGAGCATAGAGCCTATTGGGCAATCAAGCAGTTCAATCTGGATCTAAGTGAATCGGGAAAGAAGAGGAAGCTTTACATATAAAAGCTTGAGGAGATCCGTAATGAAGCATATGAGAATGAAGTCCTTTACAAAGAAAGGACAAAAGCATACCATGACAAGATGATTGCACGCAAGGTATTTGAAAATGTTCAAAAGGTATTACTCTACCATTCTCGTTTTAAATTGATTTCTGGTAAATTAAGGTCCCGTTGGGTGGGACCATTTGTTGTCACTAATGTTTTTGAGCATGGTGCAATAGAAATCACAAGTGAGAAAACCGGGAAGATGTTTAAGGTAAACGGTCATCGATTGAAGCCTTATTATGAAGGATTTCAAGTCAAAAACGAAGAAGTGGAGGAAGTAACGGATCCAAAGTACCAAGATTGACAAATAATTAGGGTCCAAGTCGAGCCAACGACATTAAAAATGGGCGGCTAACCGGGAGGCAACCCGGGGGTATTTTTCTCATTTCTTATTTTTCTGTCATATTTTCTTCGTTTTCAAGTTTCCAAGTTGTTTCTCATGTTTAAAGAGGGTAAAAAAATCATTTTCCGGGGAGTAGTGGATTAGCGGGTTGCAATTTTAAAAAGTGAAAAAATCAAAATTTTTTGGCCTTCTCAGAGATTTACACGGCCGTGTAAACTTATGCTTATGGTTTACACGGTCCGTGTAAACAATCAGACCAGCACAGATCAGACGCAACATTTACATGGCCGTGTAAATTTTACCCTTGTGTTTACACGGGCCGTGTAAACATAAAAACAGAGCTGGACGATTTTAAGCCTAAAACTCGATTTTTTTACTCATTCTTTTCACAAAGCCTGCGATTCTTCTCCTCCCTACTGCCCCTTCAAAAACAACCTCAAAAACATTCAATCTTCCTCAATTTTGCTTCAAAAATAAAGCTCCAAGGATAAGCTTGGGGAAAGCTTAGGGAAGCATTGGACATCACCCTAACACCATTTTCAACCACAAATTGGTATAATTGTTCCAAACTCTTTACTTTGTGCATATAGTTAGAACCACATTCTTTTGGGGTGATTATTGGTGATATTGCTAGTTGTTGTGCATACTCTAGAGTTCAAAATTGTCCTACATTGTGTGCAAAACTTTGTTGAATTCATTGGGATATGGCCTCCCGTGGAAAAAGGGCTAGAATTAGGACCTCACATATGGGTGGTCAAGAGACCAATGATGAACAAGACCAACATTCCATGGAAAACCCCTATGAATTTGGTCTTATTTTTTAGTCCAATCAACAAGAGATTTTGTATGCAAGCCTTATTCGAATGGTAAAAGGAGCACAAAAATTTGTGGACATCCAAGCCCTTAAGGACCTTCATATCTATAAAGGTGTCCACAAGCTCTTGAAGAACATAGTGTTGGATAAGGTGTCTAAGTCCATAACTTATTTGGTATATACTTGACCCGACCCGGCATGGTCCATTTGGGTTGCACTTCACCCGAACTATTTTTATGGATAATATTATGAGAAGAGTATATTTGTGACTTATTAATATATTATAAGTTATAATATATTAATATGAAATCGTATTATTTAATTAGTATTGGTCTTAAATTAATTATGAATTAGTTTAGTGATCAAAAGGTGACTAATTAAATAATGGGCTATTATATTTATATGGTGTGGGCTAACACTCATTAGGAAATGGGCTAAGCTTAAATGGGAGTCCATGGATGATCCATGGAGCTTTTAACGCATGGATCCTTGGAAAAGGAAAAGACATGGGTTATTAGGGTTTGCATGGTTCATAACCCTAATCATCTACACTATATAAAGAGGCTTGTGGTGCTTGAAAATACACTATGTGTGTGTGCATAAGAGTGGCCGATTTCTAGAGTGTTAGTATACTCTCTCATAAGTTTTCCAAGTTTGTGGTGATTTGTGATTTCCAGTTGAGGCATTCACATCATTGGTGCTAGGCTCTCAAACTCCTAAGGAATCAACTCACTACTAAAGGTATGTAATTCTTCTAGTATCTTTTATGTTTAAAAGTACCCCATGCCATGCTAGATAGGTTATGAACCTTGGAAAATTATTTTGCATGTATTTTAGACAAACATAGATCCAAGGTTTATAGGGTTGCATGAACACCTTAGGAGTGTTAGTATGCTCAAAACCCAACACATAGGTTGGGAAGGTTTATTGAATCTCCATGCAGTAAGCTATCAAACACCCATGTTGGAACTCTTGTCATCAATCTCCTTTGAATACCAAACACACATCCTTACCTTCTGTTTGCTCAATCAATCTCATCAGATTCATGCTGACACCCTTTGTGATATTATTGGTGCTCCTAAAGCAAAAATGGATGTGTATACGGCAAAGGGTAGAAAAAATCTCATATTTGAGCAAAGCTGCGGAAGATTTTGGACACGCATCTCTTGTGAAGACGAGTTTTAATCAAGCACGACAAAGGCTTCTAGCATCATACATCCGGTCCTTAAGGTCACCCACCGGAACATTGCTTCTCTCTTGTTTCCTCAAGAAGAGATTAGCAAGGCAAACAAGAAAGAATTGGAAGTCTAATGGTGCATGATTCAGAAGCCCGAGGAAGTTCCTCACTTCGGGTGTTGGGTAATCCAAAAAATGTTCAAAAACTCCATGAGCAATGGTGGTCAGCTTCATTGTGGAGGAATGGTTTCTACTATAGCTGAACATCTTGGCCTCCATTTACCCAACAACCCAACCGATATAATTTCGGGCCGCACTCGTTTATCAATAGATGTTATGGAGACTATGCACCTCTTTCACCGCCATCCCAATGGGGATGTTCATTGGACCGTAGATGATAAAGAGTATCTACGTATCGACAGCAGAAATAAGAAGATACTCACTTTGGATAATGACATCCCATCTACCGATTGGCATCTTCAGTCCAACTTGGGTGTTACTGCAACCCGTAGACCTCCAACCATTCCTCCTCCTGCCCCAACTGCAGGTGCCTCCAGCTCGTCTCGCTCCATTCCCTTTCCCAAACATAACCTTTACATGGGCGAGTTTGCACGCTAAGACCACCATTACACGAGTCTCCAGCAGGAAGTAGGAGAGATTTATACGGGTGTTGCTGAAAACACTTCCGAATTTCAGGACTACCGTAATCTTTAGGAGGAGCGATGGGCCCAGCAGGAGCTGCGGTCGGCCAAGTAGGATCAGCGATGGGCCCTTCAGGAGCAACATAACCGAAACATACATTACTTGCTGAGCGATCTCCATCGAGTACTTGTCCTTCCCACACAAAAGCAACCATCATCATCCCAACCCCAATGGCCTCCATATTATCCTACTGATTATCCTTCACAGTTCCCATGACATCCTCCACCGCCTGGCTCTCAATAGGCCGGCTGTGCCTCTCTCCAAGCATCGAGGACGATGCTTATTTTAAGCTTGAGGAGGGGCATCCATCTATGAATAGATCACGTTGCATGTAGGTTGCATGTAGTTTTATACATATTGCATTATTTTTCTTTTTCTTTTTCATTTTTCTGCATAGAAAATTTTTCAAAAACCAAAAAGATTTTCTTTCTACTTTTTTTTTATTATTCTTTGCATTTTGCATCTAAAATTTTGCATTGTATTCATTTGTTTAAAAAAAATTGATCCAATCCCAAGCAGTCGAATCTTCTCAAAACAGTTGAGCTGGTAAGTGAGTCGTATGCCTTGATATTAGACTTGCTCTTTTTATTGAAAATCTAAAAGCAAGTTAATCGCACACGCACACACCTCCCGAAGCTACTTGTGCAAAACAGAAAGTGATAAGATTGTCAACATTGGAGCATAATAGCATGTATGAGTCAATCTTTGGAACGCATGACTGGTCTTATGAGTAGTAAGTGCTCAATTGAACCCAAAATGCCAAATTCAAAAATTCATAAAAAGAATACAAAATTTCAATGTCCCGAGCCTTCCAGCACTCTAAAAAGTCCTTTCTACTCATTCCCTTTTATATACATTGCTTGGGGACACATCTTCCAACTATACCTACGGGTCTTTGCATGTTGACTTCAGTCCCCCTAAAATGTCTAGAAGCCCCTCACAACAATAGACCGTGAGATGTCCCATAATAGAAAATTCAAGGATGAAAATGTAAAGAAATAGGCCTAGTAAATAAATTTATAAGAGTGTTATATGTTATCTTTGTGTTAAAAATAATAATAATAATAATAATAATAATAATAATAATAATAATAATAATAATAATAAAAAAATAAAAAATAATAATAATAAAAATATAAAAAAAATTAATATTAAGTTATCTGTGACCTTTGGGACTCGAACATATAAACTCTGAGGGGTGTTCTACAGCTAATCGCCTAAAGCTAAATTGTTTGGGACTGATTGGGTTGAAAGTTCGCTACACGAGTTCCATAGAAAGTCATGAACTTAATAATAACAAAATAAAGCTAATCTGTGGCCTTTGAGGTTTGGGCAAGTAAACCCGAGGGATCTTTTTAAATCTAGCACACTAAGGTCATTTGATCTGGACGTGTTGGTTGGAAGCCCGTTACACGGATTTCAAAGAAATCCATGAGCTTTATTTGTAGGAAAATGTAATTAGGAAGTTTGTATATATTTGTGTTTATAGTTTAATTGAATAATATGTTTAGGAAAAATGCTTGGCTCCCAAAAGATTCCTTTGGACTTGGATTTGAACTTATGACATTGGGACTGAATGTTAATTACTTTGACTGGTGTAAGTGGTTTGAAGTTTGTAACCAATCTGGGTAAATATTAAGGAATTTTAAGAAGATATTTTTTAGAAAAAGATTGTTGTTAATCAACAAATAGTTGGAGTTGGTCATTTTTATATTTTGTGAAACAAAGATGATTGATCATGTTTTGTCACATACAATTTCGCGAGAATAAGACCATAATTTGTTCCATGAATTGACTTGATGATATTGAGAGGGAACAAGTGTTGTGATCTTTGATTCTGTTGAGTTGCATTAGGGAGTGCCTAAAGTCTTATTTCTATTGTTATATAATTTGAGACTAAATCCAAGTTGACTCAAGGCACGACAGGTACATTCTAAACTTTGGTAAAAAATAAAAACAGGGCTAATTGGGTTGGATCTTTTTCATGTTTGTTTTGATTTCTTGCATTAAGTTTCAAAAGTTTTGACTTTGATTTTCTTTTCTTCTCTTTTATTTTATTTTTTCCGGTCTAAATTTTTCTTGTTCTTTCTTGAGGACAAGAAAGGTTTAAGCTTGGGGAGATTTTTTAGGTGCATTTCATGCATCCATTTTGTAGTTTTACTCCATAAAAGTGCATTGCATTTAGGTTTAAACTCATGCATTTTGCATATTTTTCAGGATTTTTCATGATGCAATTCCATTCACACACTTTTGTGATATTTCAGGGACTTTTGAAGGTGGGATCTTAGTTGAGGTGCTGAATAAGAGATATGGATGAAGTTTCGGGACTTGTGGAGCATCGAGGAGGGAGATAGCAAAGAAATGAAGATTTTAGCTTCTCAGAGGTTTACACGGCCGTGTAAATGCAAGCCTTGTATTTACACGGGCAGTGTAAACACATACTATCGAGCATCGAACTTTGAAAGCATGACCAAATTAAGCATTTTACTTTTTTTTTTACACGGCCGTGTAAATTGTAGTGTTAATTTACATGAGCCGTGTAAACGAGGTCGTCAGTTTAAAACAGTTTATCTCCTTTCTAAAAAGGTGCAACCGGTTCCAAAAGAAGGGAGTCGATTTTGGAAATTCTAGAAGCGATTTTGGGGAGCATTTTGAAGGCAATTGTTGCTTCAAAACACTTGGATTTCATTTGGATTTTAATTTTTAAGACTTTAATTTCAACTTCTAGGTTTGTTCTTTGTTCTAGTCATGAGTGGCTAGAAACCTAACTCTCCAACTTCATGTATTGACAATTATGTGTGTGAATTCAATCATTTGACTTGGTGTTTGTTTTAAATGCTATCTAGTGAATTTCATTTTGTTTTAATTGAAGGTTTGATTTCAATTCTAGTTCTTTTTGGCCAATTGAGTTAGGGTTGATTCATTCAAGTTATCTAATATGCAAAATTTGTAATTGTTTTGTCATATAGAACAAGTAACAAACACTAGACTGAACTTTCTTAAAATAATTTTGGTATAAATCAAATTCACACATTCTTACACTTCCAAGCTTATGAGGAGTATTGAATGTTGTTGGTAAAATTCACACAAAGCATAATGCAATCTTTCCACCTATTCTAAGAACTTGTTTAGATTAGGTTAGTTAGATTAGAGTTAATTAAAGAGCTTATTTTAATTAATTAAAATGGTGAGTGTGAATTGCTAGAGCTTATTAGCATTTCTAATACCAACTTAGATGGAATTAAACAAATATCATTTCATACTTTGAATCACATTGCTAATTAGTCTTGCATAGAGTTGGAGTACTTACAAATCTTGAGTTTATTTTACTTAATCAATTGCTTACTTATTACTTCAGTCCTTTATTTGAATCATTGCATCTAAATCCCCCTCTTTTGTGATCTCATTTGTACCTTACGCAAAAAGGGTATAAGCACTTATCTCGTGTCTCTGAGGATCGACCCTACTTACCTTGTATTACATTTTTAGTACAAAGTAGTAGTGTATAAGGAGTTATTTTTACCACTTTATTTGTTGGCTTTGACACGCTTAACAGCTGGTTAACCACACACGCTCCACCAATCTACGATAAACATTAAGTCACCCTTTGCTACTCTTACTAGTCCATATTAGTGTGTCGGTTAACCACACATGCTCCAATAACGACTTGGTAAGGTACAAAGTGTAATTTCATGGGTTAGCACCAAATTCACATTTTCCTAAAGTAACTAAGATTGGGAATTTATAAAACATTTAGTTACTTTATAATAATCATTATACTTAATGAGAATTAGTGTCCTATCCTACCCGTTCGGCTAACGACCCTCCACCAATCAAGGAAGCGGTGAGTGGACAACCATTAAACTGTCATTTCATAGGCGGTAACCTTATACCACCCTTGTAGATCGGATTCGTGAATGAGGCCTACTAACGGTAAGACTGACTTTAATCTTATACACACACATATATATATATATATATATATATATATATATATATATATATATAAGTATTAACTTTTAATATTATAATAGTATAAGGGTTGAATTTTAAACTTTTAAAATTTTAAGGATTGGAATTAAAGTATTTAATAACTGTGTGAGACTTTACAAATTCCAAAACTTGAGGACAAGTTTTGAAACTCTTCAAAACTTTTCAACTCCATAACTTATGAGTTTAATGGCCTATTAAAATGAAGACTCTTCATTTTGTGTAACCTATGAGTTCTTTAATGGCTCTTTTAAAGAAATGACTTTTGGTAATCCATAACTTGAGGACAAATTATGGACTCCATTAAAACACATAGATCATGGATTCAATTAATCATAATAATCAAATAAAGCATGCATGATCATATTCAAACTAATAGTGCAAGATAATTCATATCATCAATATTCAAGACATTTAGCATAATCATATTAACACAAATCTTGAAATTATGATAATTACCTTGTAATTAGATTAGGATAATCATTACCATATCATAAAAACAGTTTAAATGATTCAAAACAATTATAGGTAATGATCCTAACCCAATTCTGGCCAAAAAAAACTCAAACAGCTTGCTGTCTGGGCAACAGACTCGTCGAGTGGATGAACAGACTCGTCGAGTCCATGCCTAAAAGTATCAACTCGTCGAGTATGTTCATGGACTCGCCGAGTTGAGCAGTCAGACAGCAAAACAGTTTTGCAAAAAACACAAATAAGCAACAATATAATAGAAAGCAGGCATAGTCTCTGATACCACTGATGGGTTTTGAGCATTCTAACACTCCTATGGTGTGCATGCAACCCAATAAACCTTGGATCTATGTTTTCTCTATTATACATGCAAATTTGATTTTCCAAGGTTCTCATCATAACTAGCATATCATAAGGTACTTGTAATATAAAAACTAGTGGAATGGCATACCTTTTCTTGTGGTTGATTGCTTGGAGTTTTGAGAGCTTAGCACCAATAATGTGGATGCCTCAAATGGAATCACAAATCACCAAAACACCTTGGAAGACTTGAGAGAATATGTCACACTCTTAGAAATCGGCTATGCTCTTTTTCCTCACACACTAGTGCCAATTTCAAGTGCCAAAGACCTCTTTATATAGTATGATGGATTAGGGTTACATCCATGTAAACCCTAATACCCTTGACCTTTCATTTACATAGGATCCATGGGTTAAAAGCTCCATGGGCTATCCATGGACTTCCATGCAAGCTTAGCCCATCCTAAATAAACATTGGCCCGTTCTATATATATATATATATATATAAGAGACCATATTTAATTAGTCTCTTTTGATCACTAAATTAATTCCAAATTAATTCTTGACCAATACTAATTAAATAATATGCTTTCATATTAATATATTATAACTTATGATATATTAATAAATCATAAATATACTATTCTCAAAAGACTATTCATACAAATTGTTCCGGTAAAGTGCAACCCAAATGGACCATGTCGGTTCGGGTCAAGTACATACCAAATATAGTTATGGACTTAGACACCTTATCCAACACCTTGAACCTGACGACCAACCTGTCACACGACACTAGGTAATTCTTCTAGTAAGGTAGGTGATAATTCAGCAGAAATCCACTCGTGCAGTAATGCCTTGTCTGGTCCAATCTTAGGGTTCCCTGCTTTGTTGCGTGCAATTGACATTTTGTTAATATAAACAGAACTTGTCACCACATATCCTGACAACCTTTTGCTATAAAAGTTCCTATAAGGCTAAATTATTGTCTCAGTGAGACAACCATTAATGCAGAAGACACCCTCTATCTATCTTATCCTCTTTGTACTAACATTTTGATCCTTCCCTCATGTCCTAATGTGGTGCACTCACCTCATTACAGGTAACATTTCTAACTATTGTTTAGCTTTGACGAAGGCTGTAATTTCTTCTGCCGATCCCTGTGATTATCACTTGCTTAAATCTCGCAACTAAAGTTCACACTATGTCAGACAAGGTTCTTAGAACCAACTCACTTATGTCAATCTACTTTATTCGGACTCGGTCCCTCATGGCCACTTGGGCCCGAACTTAGAGTCACTCTCCTAGACATCACCATATGAAAAGTAATGAGGAAAATAACGCAAGACAAATTTATAGTTTTAGACACACTATCTACTAAATTACCATTGCTTTTGGAACTTTGTGACTCTTCTCAATCCAAGTGTGATTCCTATGCTTCAGGTAGTATAGGTCTATACTACCTTTCACACCTACTCATACTTATCCCAAAAATTGTCCCACATTATCCAAGTAACTACACAACACTACACATGACGATCACTAAAGATATATGTATATATCCTAACGAGCACATACAAAAGTTCTTCCTAGAATCCGTTAGGGTTTTTTGTCTCTACCGACACCCTACCGCATGAATATATGCCCTATCAACCATATATTCAACTCCCTAGACTCTCTTTTTAGGATTACTCTTACTCTAACCTACTACTTTCCGAGGAAGAACTTCTACCAATACTAACTAATTATTTTATTAATATGATTGCATGTCGCTAAAATCAAACAGTCTATTGACTGAATGATCCGATACTACAACGGTTGGACTCAATGAGAGTTGCGCAATAGCACCAAATTATGCAATCTAAAAATACTTAATTCTAGGAGCGTGAAACCTAATGTATTTGTCAAATAACTAATTAATATCAATATAGATTCTAAGCAGCAATTAGCAAGCAAATCCCTAGGCTATAAGGCATCTTAAGTATCCGACAACTTCTAATCTAGCAATTCCTGAAAAGATCCCTAGCCTACATACTAGCATGCATTTCTAACAATTCATATATCAGCAGATATAACTAATATTGATATTTTGCAAATCACTTTCCTTTCTAAGCTCTGGCTGACTATACGCATCGCATTCTTGTTTTATTCTTTTTTTATAAATAGATTTTGTTAATTTACTCAGATCCTTAGTTTGAGTTTGGAATTACACGAGTGTTCATCCGGTTCGCTCAAACCAAGGCTCTAGTATGAACTTGTCACGTCCTGATTTTCAACCCAATTTTTTTCATTTTATTTATTAATATATAAAAGTATAATTACATTTAGCAGAACATGTTGCAAATGCACATGTGTACAATCGAACCTTACCTTTCTTCTGAACCAATGAAGTGCCTAAAAAATATTTATAACAACCGGGTAAGCGCTAGGCTTAGTGACTTCCCCAAAATACCATATATCACAATACATATACATGCATATATAGCGAGTATCTAGGCTCAATCGCTTACGTTGCTATTGCCATTTTCTAGGCTCACAATCGTTTAAGTTGCTATTGCCATCACCTCTCCTTTTGAGTATCTAGGCTCATAATCACTTAAGTTGCTATTGCCCTTTTCACAATCGCTTAAGTTTCTATTGCCATCAACTCACCCCTTTGCCTTCAACATAAAGCTGGTTCGCTATCTCAACTCTCCACATAACATTTCAACATATATATAACAAACAAATAAACAGTCCACAACTAGGCAACTAACTATTGCCAGCCTACCCTACTAGTTCTTATATCCTTATATATATATATATATATATATATATATATATATATATATATATATATATATATTGTAGTACAAGTATAGTGAGGTAACTTACCTGCATAATTACTCTGAAGATTGACAACTATTTGGGCGATTCTACTGGTGACTCAACTGGCGGATAACGCTCCGAACAAGTATTAATCTATAATACTTTAACCTATTAATCTTTATGACTATCTAGAAACGAAAGCTATATCTTTCACTAATTCCAATGAATACTGAGATTTCTATCAAATAAGGATTAGCCAGGCCAGACAATTGGGAGGCAAGATCATTTCGGCATATAGCCTTTCTAAAATCCAACCAAGCCAACATGACCATTCTAGACACCTCTCCCATAAGTAGACCAATCAACATCATAAATGGATTTAGTAATAAATCTTATTTATACATCCGTAACAACGTCTAGGAATATAAATATAAGGTACACTTAAAGTGTACCTTAACTTATAAGGATCCTAGTGAAAACGGGGAAGATAGCGAGCACTTCTATTTGCACAAACCTAATGCCTCGGATTTGCACAAACCAAATCCCCCAAAGAAGTACCATAAAAAGTTGGACCAGATTGAGAAAACAGAGTGGAGGGATGAGAGCAAATGAAAGGGGACATGTCTATTTATAGTCGACGTGCCTTCCACATAGAGATCAGGTGCATGTCTCGCATAGACTTGGTCGGCAAGAGTCCTTCTTAGAGCATGGCACATGTGGAGCATTAGCTGCTGCAGCGTGGCCGCTTCTAGAAGGTGAGCGTAACACATTTTTTGTGCGAGGTGCACTAGGGAAACTTCAAAAATTCGTAAATTCTCCATACGAACTCCGTTTTTGACATTCTTTATATCCACGTGTAGCTATCGACGAGATCTAAAACTTTCATTTAGACTCCGTCTGCTAATTTTGACTTTATTTTTAAATTTTTATTTTTAACAGGCTTAGACTGTTAAAGCCCGTATAAAATGATAACTCTCTCATATGAATTTCTTTCTCTACTGTCTTCATATCGACATAATCATATGGATGAGATCTACAACTCTCATTTAGATTGTTTGTCTTAACAATCGTCCTGTCTCTATTTCGGTTTCTGGGTCATATACTGTTACGCTGAAACTTCTAAAAATCATAACTTTCTCTTATGAAGTCAGATTTGGACGTTCTTTCTATGTATGCTCTTGGTTTTGCGATTACTAGGACCTTCGTCAAGATTATTTATCCTAAATATCCATCTATCAAATACATCTATTTACGTGACTGATTATTTATACTATAAGGTGAAAATGGGGTGTTACACATTCAATGCATAATGTGTAACCACGCGTGCTTTATGGTAATTTTATAACGGTATTATTAAACATTTGTAAATTTATAATGTTGTTTTTGATTTACATTATCGTTTTGCAACAGGAGAAGAGACACGACTTTATTCAACTTCAAACTATATCACAATGGATTTAACAGGTACTCCCGACCTTTATTACAAAAGGGGGATTGTTCATCATGTCGACTTCGTTGACACTTAAAGTTTCACAATGGAAATCCTTCAGTCAGTGATGACCGATTTGGGATACAAATCGGATATTCTTTTCTTCAGAGCTTTAAAAAAATATGAAACCATAGACTATGTCATGTGACGCCTTTTTACAAGAAAGTATTCACCAATTTCATCAAGGTTATCCACAGTGAAGGTTGCAATACCCTTCAACAGTAATATGTTGAACATTTATACCTAATAGTTAGTATTTTCTACCCCAAAACTTTGAAGACTGCACTTGTGTCTCGAATAACATCAATGGTCTTTCATTTTATAGAAAAGGACTCACAGGCAAGATTGTGGGGAGCGAGAAATGATATTCATGAAAAGTTTGGAGTTTGGATTGACGAGGAGAAGGTTGAGGAAGGTCTTGGGATTTCAAAACGACTGGTGTTGGCGTGGCTTTGGGATTAAAATTGATATTTTGGTAAATTTCTAATATATTTTCTTTATTTTTATTTTTAGTTTATGGTACTAGGATATATAATTTTGTGTTTAATGCATATGAAGAATTTTGTTATGTTCTGGTTAGCATGATTATTTTGTAATTATTATGGAAATTTAGACCTTCTAATATAAACGTTTAAAGTTGTTTCAATTGTTGAAGTTGCAAGTATATATTCATTTTTCACATCTTCACTTAGATATGAGTTTTTGCAAGTTGTGAAAAATCTTAGTTTATTTTGTTGGGTGTGGCAAGAGTTTAAGAGGTTCAAAAAAGAAAAAAACCCACCAAGTAGCTCCAAGGAGATCTACAAATTATAGAAATAACAAGAGAACAGAAAAACGACCCCATGGGTAAAATGGTCAAGACATCCAAACTATAGATGAGATGCCAGCAAGAACAACACCAGTAAGAGTTTGAGAGGGAATGGTCATACCAACAAATCTCCAAAGGAATAACAATAATGAAAAAGCTAGGCCAAGATAACCTTTGTATCAGTGTCAAGGGCAAAATTGTCTTAAAATGAATAGAAATAACAAGGTGTCTGGAGGGAAATCACTAATGATCCAAAAACTCATAGCAGGTAAGGAACAGTCCCAAGGGTAAAATGGTCCAATTTTCAGAACAAGTTGTTTGGATGGAAACCACCAATTACAATAAACTTCTCGATGTAAACATAATAAGTTGTTGATATATAAGTCCTCTAAAATTTGTGTGTATGAACTTTGTATATAATTTGTGTTTTGTGTGCCTAAATAGCAATGTATTTTTATTATTGTTTATTTTAAAAGTTAACAAAGTAGGATGTTAATATTATCAAAGAAACAAAAGTACAATGCTATTTCATGTTGTGTTTATGTTAGAGAGAGAGAGAGAGAAAGATGAGGGGAAGGGGGTAGAGAGGGAGAGAGATACAGAGAGAGAGAGAGAGAGTGTGTGTCTACATTTTTGTAGCCCTTTTTGAAAGTCCAATGCTATTTTTGTAGGGTTGCAAATGTGCATTGATATATCGGGAGTATTTTATAGTTGTTGCTAATACATTTTACTACAAATTGTGGTTGCTTGTTTATTAGATATGGCTACAT
This sequence comes from Lactuca virosa, assembly GCF_052849685.1. NCBI lineage: Eukaryota > Viridiplantae > Streptophyta > Magnoliopsida > Asterales > Asteraceae > Lactuca > Lactuca virosa. The sequence continues at coordinate 124,261,103 of NC_136427.1, read as the reverse complement.
TTCTTTTTCTGTCCACCACAGAAGATTAGGTGTCATCTTTACTATATAAAATACCATGTATTACGTACTTGGAATGTTAAATTTCTCTCAACTGGATTGTTTAAACACCAACAACATATATAGAATCTTATGGATGATTGGGTGTTTAGAAATATCATTTCTGAAAAATTATCCAAAAATTTTAATATTCGGGATTTCGGATTTGGATAATTATATTTACATTTTTTTTGGATATTCTGATTATTTGAAATATCTAATAAACACCATTTTGTGTAAAATATTCATCTATTTTAATAAAAACAACAATGTAGTTATATTTTTTTAACCATAACAACATACTTGATTGACAATTTAATAGCGATTGTCAAAATGAAACCAATTTTCACCACTGCAACGCGTGGGCATTTACTAGTATGTGTGTGTATGTATGTATATATATATATATATATATATATATATATATATATATATATATATATATATATATATATATATATATATATATATAGACACATACACACATACAAGTCGTGAACATACAAGTCGTGAACCCGAACAAATCGGCGACGACAAATAATTTCCAGACGATGATTAATTCATTTCAACGAGTAGTTTTTGGACAATGATTGTAGTCATGAAGAGCAGTCGTCCAATCGAGGTTTATGAGTGGACAAAAAAGAATAGTTGACTCAGTATATTAAGCAACTAAATACAACCAACTAAACATAAATTCAATAAAAAATGTAATGTTTTAAAACACAATAATAAAGATTGTTCATTGATTTCATTCCAGAAGCATCTGATGAAAATGTTATGATATATGGACTTATGGGCTATGATGTCAAATATTCAAATTTTTATTATAAATTTCCAACATCACTTGTTCATTCCAGCAGCAACACTTCATTTTGAAGCTTCCAACAAAGAACATGTATGCTATTTTGATAGTGCGGAAAAAAAAATTAAGAAAAAATTGCCTAAACATTCAAATTGGTCTTTATGACCACACATCACGTCCCTAGAAACAAAGAATGCAACATGTCCCTATTTCTTTCTAGACTTGATGACATACTCCCATGCTCAAGTTTTGTTGCTTCTCCATGAAAAGAAAACGTTGCATCAAATCAGTTTCATCTGCAAAGAGCCTGAAATAATAAGCTTACTTATTAGTAGAAAGTTTTATACATGTGCTTTGAAATTAATTGACAAACTTATGTAAATCTCAAAATTGTTTAGTTTTTGGATTGAAATTAGAAAGAAAAAAAAACATCAGCCATATGGGGTCCATAGTAACCCCAAAATTGATCCAGAATCTGCACAAATGGAGTGAAAATTAGCAACTAACTTTCATAAAAACAGTAACCAAATAATTATTAACAGTAATCAACATTTTCCATTAACAACTAGTAATCATATATTTGGTTACAATTTACCACAATTTCTACAAGTTTCCTACGAGCACACATATTTCGATAGCAGTATACTTTCTGCTTCAGCCGTACATACACTCATAGCCACACACGATTTTGGTCCAAGTACATTGGTATTCCTTGTTGTATTATACTTTTTTCAGTTTTAGTCCAATGTCAAAATAGTTTTCTTTTTGAAAAATTAACAGTTTCGTTGCTAAATTAGATGACCAAGGAATCAAAATTGTTAGGTAACTTTAGAATAAGGAACAAAACTGAAACCCGGTCCTTTTAGGGACCACATAAATGAAAACAATATCAAATATATATCAACACCACAGAAAAACATGTGTTGTTCAGATTTGGATCCATACACAGAGATAGAAAGAGATTGTATAGAGAAAACTCAATCTTCGCTATTCACAGTTGGTGAAGGTGGCTGTTCAGATTTTGTAAGGGAGGCGTCACCAAACATAATCAAACAACAGAAAACGGTACACACACAAATGGTACCAAACGGAAAAAAAAGGGCAGTGGCTCTCAAGATCACCAACGAATTTTGAAGGTGAGAGCGTAGGTTGGCGGGGAGCAGTTGTGGTGGTGGTGTCTCGACACCCATGGAAACAAACGACACATTCCTACAACAATTCGGCATTAGGTTTTAGAGTAGAGGCATCTCATATCCTAACGCCTTTGTTCACGTCCGAGTTCTACTTAAAAGGAGATATAGATGTATATGGAGGGAAGGTAAGGGATCGAAGGATAATCGTATTCCGAGTTTAATTGATGAAAGAAAATTGAAGGGAAGGAAAGGATTTTGGAGCTTGTTTTCCTTCCAAAATTTCCTCTCAAATTGGGTGGGCGGATTAAGAAGAAAGTGAGGTAAGGAAAATCTTTTAGTTTCATTTTCTTTTCAGAACACAAAAACATAAAATTTATCTTTCATTTCTTTGGAACTCGGAAGAAATAGTGGATGTGAGGAAAATAGGACCTTCCAGAGGTCTTCAAAAAAAAATCACTTTCAATTGGGAGTTTTTCAAAAGTGAAGCGGAAAAGAGTGAAAGAATGTATGTGTTATTAGGGCTATTTGTAGGATGTTTTGGTCATTGTTTAAGAGGAGTAGCCATAATGAATGAGGGAGACGCAGAGGGCGAGACAGATTTCAAGCAGCGAGTGACGAAACCAATGTTGGTTTAGGGTGTTTACACAGAAACGAAAAGCGACAGTGGTGACGATGTAGTCTTTGTTTGATGGTTTGCTTGTGGTCGTGTGGTATGAGACTAAACGGAGTGGGGGTGTCAAACCCACTCGCTATGCTCAACATCGATCCAAGAACACCGCCCCCTAGCTCTCGCCGGGGGGTCGCTACCCATGCCTCGTTACAGAATTGGCGAGAAGAGAGAGAAGGTGAGGGAGGAAGTTGATTGGTAAAAAATCCCCCAAATCTCCATCAAAAACCCCACAAGTCATCTTCATCCAGGTAATCCCGATTTTCAATTACTCAACACTTCGATTGCAGTTTGTTTAATTTGGTAGTTTTTGTATGTGGGAAATCATGAACCTTCAGGCGAAGCTTGCTTTGGTAACAATGGCAGCCGGGGGATTTAGGGTTTTCAGAAAACGATCAATTGGCACCTCGTTCATCTTCACCAAGAATCAATAACTCGAGGTAATTTCATGTGGTGTTGGAACCGGTTGGAAAACGAGTGTGAAGGTGTGGCTACAGGAATTAGGATTTTCAGGAAAAAAAAAACATGAAGCTCTAGTTGGTGTGTGAGGCTAGCATGGTATCAATGGTGAAGGTGAAGGGAGATCGAGAATTAAAATGAGGAAGAAAAAGAGAACGTTTTGTGTGTATGTGTTGATCTGAAAAGCACCTGTTGGATAGATGAGTCTTGATAGCTTGAGGATTCATGTGGGTTTAATTTGTGATGGTGAAAAGTGGAAAAGAAAGAGACATGGCATTCCTTTAAATTATTGTAATCATATTAAGTGTGTGGTCATATTAATTAAATAAAAAAAATGTTTGTGTAATATAAAAAAAAAATGCTTGTTTAATAAAATAAAGCAATTAATTTTTTTTTTTCGATTTAATTTTTTTTAGCATTAAACACTAATATAGTTCAATAAATGTCGATTGAAGGCAAACGGGCAACAAGCTGCGCCGCTAACCTTTCTGGATGGCAAAACACTAATATAGTTCAATACATATCGATTAAATTAAATTAGAAAAAAATTAAAAAAAGAGAATGTTAGGAGTGTCACCACCCCTTACCAAATGTTAACATTAGATGCTAAATAAAAAAAATGAGATGACACTAAAAAAACTGATGTGGCAAAGTGTCATTAGTGCTACCACTCCCATTAGCCTGATGGTATCTCATTGATGGAATTGGGATATTTTTAGGGTTTTAATTTTGAGTTTTCAAATTTAAAATGTTGAAATTGGTTTATATATACATTTTGGCTGGGATAATGGATTTTAATAAATAGAGGAAAAGGATTTATATATGGGGTTTGTTGATGATTTTAAATTATAAGATATTAATGGTTTATTATATACATATACTAGTTTATAACCTGTGAGACCCACAGTTATAAAATTAATTAAAATTTTATAATAAAATTTTATAATTATTAATCAATTATTTTAAATAAGTCATTTTAAATAAATTCTTAATTAAGAGATATATCAAAATTTTAAAGTTATTATAACTTCAAATTTAATATATAATTAGAAAATATAAATTTGAATTTTGAAATGAATTGCCTAATATATCTACATGACACATGTCATAATATTAATGAGAAGTTGTATTAGATTCACACTTGGCAAAAGAAGATTAAAACTATTCATTTATTAGAATAAGGATTAAAATCCTTATGCCTGTGAACAGTAAAGTTCAACCATTTCACATTTTAACCACAACATAAAGTTCAACCGTTTTACATTTTAACCACAACAATATGTAAAAAATCTTTTCTCATCCTTCTATCTAACTGCCTTAATCCCTAATCGATATTCCCACTATCATCGTATGACTTCCTTCCTTCTTCGTTTCAGAGCCTCTACGTCCGCCGTCTTTCCCTCCGGTCAATTAAAATTTGGACTCCAACAATTCCGAGTGATAAGGTACGTCAAATTGAAAACTCTTTCTCTCTCTCATACGCAAGGCAACTTTCTCCAATCTTTGTGAATATGTGGAAATTCACACAGTCATCGTATATATTCCTTCGTTCTTCGTTTCTGACCATCTGCGTTTGACGTTTCTGCCGTCTTTTCCTTCAAGCACATGTCATAATATTAATGAGAAGTTGTATTAGATTCACACTTGGCAAAAGAAGATTAAAACTATTCATTTATTAGAATAGGGATTAAAATCCTTATGCCTGTGAACAGGAAAGTTCAACCATTTCACATTTTAACCACAACATAAAGTTCAACCGTTTTACATTTTAACCACAACAATATGTAAAAAATCTTTTCTCATCCTTCTATCTAACTGCCTTAATCCCTAATCGATATTCCCACTATCATCGTATGACTTCCTTCCTTCTTCGTTTCAGAGCCTCTACGTCCACCGTCTTTCCCTCCGGTCAATTAAAATTTGGACTCCAACAATTCCGAGTGATAAGGTACGTCAAATTGAAAACTCTTTCTCTCTCTCATACGCAAGGCAACTTTCTCCAATCTTTGTGAATATGTGGAAATTCACACCGCCATCGTATATATTCCTTCGTTCTTCGTTTCTGACCATCTGCGTTTGACGTTTCTGCCGTCTTTTCCTTCAAGCACTTACAATTTGGACTCCAACAATTCCAATTCATAAGGTATGTCAATTGCAAACTCTTACTTTGTAAATCCCATCTCCACTGTATTGCAATTCAACCCTGGGTACGCTCTCTGTTGTTTGTATATGATATTGATTTTCTATTTTATTTTCAATTTCGGATTTCTTCCTTTCCAACTCTGTGGGTTTGACGTTCGAATTCTGGGTTTGACGTTTCGGTCGCCAACAAATGGCTGTGTTCTGTTGCCGCCTCCAACCGTCTACAATCAGTTGCGATTTGAAGTCTGGGTATGTGCTCTGTCCTTTGTATTTGATACTGATTTTCTGTTCCATATTCAATTTCGATTTTGCTCTATTTCTTCCTTTCCAACTCTGTGGGTTTGACATTTCAAAAGCTTCTCGATCAGGATTTTAGGATATCAATTTCTGGGTTTTGACATTTCCGACCCCTTTCTCATCTTTAAGAAAGAAAAATGAAACCCTGAAAATTAGGGTCTTTTGAGTTTATTGGTTATTAGGATGCTATGAAATGAAATTAATCGAAATTAGGATGCTATAAAATGACAAATTGAAAGTAATTTGCTATAAAATGACATAAGGTAGAATAGTTTAGTCAATCTATATCAACATACTTTCTATTGAAAGCCACATTAGCTATAAGATGACATAATGGTTTTTTTTTCTATTTATCCAAAAATAATAATAATATGGTATGGTAAGTTGGTAACAATTATATTATTAGTAGTATGAAAGTGAGAGAATAAACATGCATGTCAATAAATATTCTCAACTTCATTAAGTCATGAAATACCAATATCCGCTCCAAGATAATTACATCATATGCATTCACCTGAAAAACAAACAAAAAGAAGTTAAAAAGATAGTCTTCAAATTAAACAATGTATGCATAACATATTGGAGGAAAAACTACGTGCATTTGAATATTAGCTTAAATTAATATTAAGTCATTTTTCTAACTTTTAAGATTAAAATTATAAACTGTTTAGAATATTAGTCTAACAGAAATTAATGTATTGTGCTGGAAATGGCCAGTTTACTGGGTATAATGGGATCCACTTGTGGCCTGTGGGAATAAAAATGTTATAGAACTTTGTGCTTACTATTTAAACAGAAAGGGTTAATTATATATGAAATATGTCCCTCTTTTATAGCAATGTATGTTTATTTTGTTGTTCCAAATCTAATATTTTTTGATTAATGACTAATTTAGTTTTTGTTCTTGTCATGCCTCCTAAACGACGAAAAAATGCTATTTTTTTAAAGTATAATGGCATTCTTATTAGTCTTTTTTTTTTTTTTTTTTTAAGTATAATGCTATTATAGGCTTAGTTCGCTACCAGTTGTAACTTTTTTTTAAGTATATTGCCATTCTTTTTAGTTTTTTTTAAAGAATAATGCTATTACGTTCTTAACATTTTCTAAAAAAATGGCATTCTTTTTAGTTATTTTAAAGTATAATGTTATTATGGGTTTAGTTTGCTAACAGTTTGACATTTTTTAAAGTACAACGCTATTTTTTTAGTTTTTAAACTCTAACTGCATACAATCTCTCTTCAATCATTTTAATAAAAAAGTTAGATTTTTTAAAGTATAATTTCTTTTCCAATTCACAGATTTGTTGAAAATGATTGATTGGTTGATTTGAAGCTGTAAAAATAATCAAGTTAAATTGTAGAAAAACCATTACTTTTGCAGTTTATCCAACTTATCATTTATGTTTTTAACCAACCAATTCTGACATTTTTTAAAGTGCAATGCCATTTTTCCAAATGATCAAATTTCCCCTTTTTCCCTGTAATTATGATACAATTTTGTAAAATCTGAACTTTATTTTCTCTATTTTATTTTTAAATTATATTATACCCTTGGTAATTTGGTCCACCACAGGTCACTTTTTTGATAGGTTTTATTTTTGTGTGTGGTTTGTCGTTCTTTTTTTTTTTTTTTTTGATGTAAAAGTGGTCTAATATGGACAATTTTTTATGTCAAAATGCTCCAATAAACATGTCAAAATGAAAAAAGAATATGTAGTTAGATAAGACCAAAAATATGCAAGTTGGCTGTTTAGTTTTTCCTGTCAACCGAATATGTTAAATCTGGACGAGTGTGTAAGAGATATCGTAAGCAACCTACTATTTTTCGATAATAGGTAGCTTCAACTTCTGGTTCATCTTCAACTTTTGACAACTTTAGTCCTAGCTCCATCGGACATTGAGTTGCATTACATTCTTGCATGCCTGCCTCTTTTAGAATCTTCATAGCATAACTCTCTTGCTTCACCTTTACACAACCATTTTCTTGCAATACTTCAATACCCAAGTAGCAAGTTAGTTCACCAAGGTCCAACATTTCAAACTGTAACGCCATTAGTCTCTTGAATTTTTTTATAAACTCTAAGCTTGTTCCAGTCATGAACAAATCATCTACATAAACTGCAACTATTATGTATTCTCCATTTGCAACCTTTCTATAAACCGCATTTTCTTGCATGCACCGTTTAAAACCCATATTTTTCAACGTGTTATTAAGCTTCAAATTGCATGCATGTGGAAATTGTCGGAGACCGTATAAAGCTTTTGCCAATTTGTAGACTTTTGTTTCTTCACCTTGCTTCACGAAACCTTCTGGTTGGCACACATACACTTCTTCTTTTAATCTCCATATAAAAATTCCATTTTTACGTCTAAGTGATGAATCTTCCATCTGTTCTCGGCCGCAAGAGCAATCAATAGTCTTATTGTCTCGAGTCGAGCTATCGGCGCAAATACTTCAATCAAAATCATTGCCTTGCTCTTGTACATAGCCTTTAGCGACTAGACGCGATTTGTACCTTGTAATCGCTCCATTCATATTTCTTTTAATTTTATACAACCAACTTAACCCAATAGGTTTAACATCTTTAGGCGGAGGAACTAATTTCCAAGTATTGTTCTTCTCGATGGAGTCAATTTCAGCCTTCATTGCATCGAGCCAATTCTTGTTCACTTTGGCTTCTTTAAAATTCTTCGGTTCTTCATCGAATGTCAACATTAAATGATCCACATCTAACTCGTAGTCATTTAATCTTCTTGGCAACACTAAAGTTCAAGGGGACCGCCGAAGTGGGACAAAACTTTCATCGTTATTTTGATCATCAATAGGTTGTGATGGGCTGCTATCATCGTTATAAGTGTCATTGGTTTGGTCGGTTTGGGCCGAATCAGTGAATTGCTCGGTTTCTGTTGCAGCTGGGATCGAACCACCATTATCTTGAGTTGCTTGACCATTACTCCACATGACCGTAAATGTACCCGGTCCATTTCCATCTTGATTTTTGGTTTCATTATTCCATTGTCATGTCTTATTTTCATCATAAATTACATGGGCACTAATAATAATTTTATTTTCCCGCGGATTATATAACCGAGATCCTCCTGAATTAGGTTCCTTTCCAAAATATACTAACGGTCGTGACCTATCATCAAGCTTCTTCAAATGTTTTGAGACTACTCTTTCATATGCAACACAACCAAATACTTTTAAATCTTCAAGATTTAGTTTTTCACCATAAAATTTCTCGAATGGTGTAGCACCTATCAATGCTCGAGTAGGTGTACGATTTATGATGAACGCTTCATGTCGTACCGCTTCGCCCCAAAAGTGGTTTTGGAATATCTTTTTCTTTCATTAGGCACCGTGTCATCTCGAGTAGAGTCCTATTTCTCCGTCCGACTATACCGTTTTGTTGAGGTGCATAAGGAGCCGTCAACATACGTGAAATCCCTTCTTCATCACAAAAACGGTTCAACTCAGTTGATGTGAATTCTCCACATCTATCCGTATGGAAAGTCTTGATCTCTTTACCGATTCATTTTTCAATTGATATCTTGAATAGTTTAATAATTCCGGGTGCATCGCTTTTGTGCTTCAAAAGAAAAGACCACATATATCTAGAATAATCATCAATAAGAACTAAAATATAAATATTACCCGCTTGGGTGGGGGGATCAACCGGTCTACAAATATCTCCATGCACCATCTCGAGAATATTTGTAACTCTATAATTAGCTTTCTTTGCAAATGACTGCTTTGTTTGTTTTCCAAACATGCAAGATTCACAAAGTTGGTCTTGATGTTGGATTGTCGGTACCCCTTTAGCTAGCTTGTGCATCAAGTTTATCGCGCCAAAATTAATGTGGCCAAGTCGCGCGTGCCATAACCAAGCTTGCTCATTAAACTTGGCTTGTAAGCAATGTGGTTTTCCAACTTTTAACTTTATTTGTAGAGTTGGTTTGCACTTCTCGGGATTTTCATAAGTAATCTTTCGTCTCCATCTCGCATGGTTAGGAAATCACCTCGCATCCGAATATCACAACCGGCTATTGTAGACTGCCCGAGGCTAATAACATTTCTACAAAGTGATGGGATATAATAAATATCTTTCATTAATTTTTGCTCACCGCTTTTCCCTTCGAACAAAATTGACCCTTTTCGTTTAATGCTAACACACGATCCATCTCCAAATCTCACTTTACCCGTTATGTTTTTATTTAATTCAGAAAATAAGAGTAGTTTCCGGTCATGTGGTTGCTCGCACCATTACCTAAGTACCAAATTCCGTCTTCATCGGCATTTGCTTCAACTTTTGGAGGGATGTATTTGTCTTCTTTCAAGAACACTGTTTCTTGAATTGTATTCATCATAAAGAACGTCCCTTCTTCATGATATGTATCTCCTTCGTGTGTCTGATTAAGGTTAGCCTCATGATTTTTTATTCGGTCGGGGCATCTTGAAGCAAAGTGACCATACTTGTCACACAGATAACATTGAATATTTGAGAGATCTCTTTGCTCGCGTTGTTTTCCTTTTTTGCTTTTGATCGTCACGATTTTTAGAGGATTCCGAGTGACCATGATTTTGGGTGTTACCCCGACCACGTTCACCACCACGTCCTCTTCCTCGATTATTTGAACCCCGACATCTACCTCTTGATGAATCGGTGTTTCTGTTGGACGATTCAGTTTTGGAATAAAGTAATTTATTTTGAGAATCGATTACTTTGTCTTCACCCTTGATTCTTTCTTCATAAGCTTTTAAGCGACCAACCACGTCTTCAAAGCCAATCGTTTTAAGGTCCAAAACTTGTTCAAGGGCTGCAACAATGTGGACAAATCGTCTAGGGAGGCTCGTAAGAAACTTCTTTGCAAACTTCTGTTCGGTCATGACCTCTCCTAGTGAAGCGGATTTTGAGGCAATTCCGGATAACTTTGCAGCGAACTCGTCTATTGTACTATTATCACTCATCTTTAGATTTTCAAATTCTATGATTAGAGTTTGGAGTCAGGTTTCCTTCACACGATCAGCTCCTAAGTTAGGAGTTTTATGTTAGGTAAAATATGAAAGGTTGAAAACATGCGGCTTTCACATTTGAGTACTATTGTTACGACGACTCAACATTTGCGGCTTTCACATTTGAGTACTATTGTTACGACGACTCAACATTTGCGGCTTTCACATTTGAGTACTATTGTTACGACGACTCAATTTCATGTGCAAATTGCGGCTCTCTCACCTATATATATGCATGTATGTTTTGCATATTTTGTGTGCAAAAAAAAAAAAAAAAAAAACTTGAGAGAACATCAAGTGTAGAGTGTCAAGCCAATTGTAATCTTGTGAGTTTTAATAAAATTCTCTAGTTGCAGCCCGTGGATGTAGGATTTGCACCGAATCCGAACCACGTAAAATCCTTGTGTTCTTCTTGCTTTATTTTCGTGAGTTTGTGTGTGTGTGTGATAGTGTGTTTCCGCTACGTGTACCCGGTCCGGTTCCTAACAACTGGTATCAGAGCCTGGTTAGCGAGGTTTTGGAGGGTACGATCGTTTTTTTTATCACGCACGAGTGTACCTGATTTGTATCTTGTTTGTCGTAATGGCTGAAGACAAGGTTGTAATCGAAAAGTTCAACGGTTCTGATTTTAGCTGGTGGAAAATGCAACTAGAAGCATTGCTATGTCAGAAAGACTTGGACGTGGTACTCGGAGACAAACCGGAGAAAATGGAAAAAGCTGCTGAAGATGCGTGGAACTCAAAGGACAAGAAAGCCAAGGCGGTTATTACATTGTCGTTGACGAAGAGCGTTGCTTTCAACATCATGAATGAAACCACGGCACGTGGTATGATGGAGGCTCTGTCAAATATGTATGAGAAACCATCGGCGGCTAACAAGGTGTTCTTGATGAAGGAGCTGTTCACTACAAGGATGAATGAGGAAGGCTCAGTTACGGTTCACATTAACAATCTAAATTCAATTTTGTCCAGATTATCATCTGTGGGAATTAAATTTGATAACGAGACTCAAGCATCACTGCTACTAGCTTCTCTACCTGATAGCTGGTCCGGAACAGTTACTGCTGTTACGAGTTCCGTGGGGACCAGTGGTATGACTTTTGAAGGGGTTAGAGATTTGGTTCTAGGCGAGGATATCAGACGCAAGAATCAAGGTGGATCTTCCTCTTCTGATTTATTAAATGTCGGAAGAGGTAGAGGGAATAGCAGGAATAGTGGAAGCAGTGGGAGTCGGGGAAGAAGTTCATCTAGAACTAAGAAGAATGTGAAGTGCTGGAACTGCCAGGAGGTGGGACATGTTAAGAGTCAATGTCCAAAGAAAGAATTGAACATTGCCGGTGCTGAGAGTGTGTCTGAGGATGATGCATTGATACTCAGTATGGAAAGTTCTGTGGACTCTTGGGTCATGGATTCAGGGGCTTCGTTTCACGCCATGGACAACGGGGAAACGATGGTGAATCTAAAAGAAGGAGATTTTGGAAAGGTACGTTTGGCAAATGACGAGATGCTTCAGGTAACGGGCATGGGAGATATTGATTTGGTTACTTCATTGGGAACTACATGGAGCCTGAAGGATGTCAGGGTGATTCCGGAGCTGAAGAAGAAATTGATTTCTGTTGGTCAGCTGGATAAACAAGGACTGGAAGTAAGGTTTGGTGGTGGTAAATGGAGGGTGATCAATGATAATCTAGTGATTGCTCATGGTATGAAGTGTGGGTCATTGTATATGGTTGAGGTATCTGCTGAGGGAAGTATGACCGTCCCTGTTAAGCAAGACAAAATCTGGTTCGCTAAATCTACGGCTAAGAGAGTTCATTTTGCAAACATGAATTCTGGAGCCAAGGGGATGTTAGCTGAACGAGTCAGAAATTCTAAACCATTCAGGGGATTCTGTGACAGTGGGAGCACGGGGTGTGTTTCGGGTACAGTTACAAAGAGCCGTTGGGTTTTGAAGACTAAGACTGAAAAAGTCTCTCCTGTTGAAAGTTTGCAAAGTTGGGAGAGTGTTAGTGGTCCTCGGTGTATCTCTGGATCTGGTGGAGTGTCCAAACCGGTTGAGACAGAGGATGAGTCGGTGGTGGGATTAGCCACGACTGAGTTGGAGCTAGTGGGAGCTTCAACTGTCCCTTCTAGTACTTGAAGATGAGGGGCGGCTGCAATTAGAGAAATGGGACTAAGTTTAGCTTGTTCTTAGGAACTGGAGGCTTGGAAGACTTGGTTGTTTTAAGATTACTGGAGTTGGATGACAGAGACGGACCATGTTGTTCAAACTTTCAAGTGGGAGATTGTTAGGTAAAATATGAAAGGTTGAAAACATGCGGCTTTCACATTTGAGTACTATTGTTACGACGACTCAACATTTGCGGCTTTCACATTTGAGTACTATTGTTACGACGACTCAACATTTGCGGCTTTCACATTTGAGTACTATTGTTACGACGACTCAATTTCATGTGCAAATTGCGGCTCTCTCACCTATATATATGCATGTATGTTTTGCATATTTTGTGTGCAAAAAAAAAAAAAAAAAACTTGAGAGAACATCAAGTGTAGAGTGTCAAGCCAATTGTAATCTTGTGAGTTTTAATAAAATTCTCTAGTTGCAGCCCGTGGATGTAGGATTTGCACCGAATCCGAACCACGTAAAATCCTTGTGTTCTTCTTGCTTTATTTTCGAGAGTTTGTGTGTGTGTGATAGTGTGTTTCCGCTACGTGTACCCGGTCCGGTTCCTAACATTTTAATCGCTTCCCACATCTCTCTTTCGGTTTTTAAATTACCGATTTGAAGGATTAAATCCTCCGGATTCGATTGAAACAACAATCCTTTCACGATGTTATTTGTCTTCACATCATCTAGTCTGGGATCAATTACATTCCAAACGCCATGAATCCCGAGTAGCACCTCCATGCACATCCTCCAAATTGTGTAATTCGTTGATGTCAAAGTCGGACATTGGAACGTGAACGACGTGTGTTCCTTAGCCGGTGGTTGGGACGATTCTCCTCCCGACATCTCGGTTTAATGTTTGATTCCTCCACACAAATCAAATAAAAATCTGACTTGTTTCTAATATAAGCAAAAAAATTGTAATCACGATTTGTGTACTATTATTGGCAAATCAAATTTTGGGCTAATTAGAAAACCCAAACACGCCTTCTGATGAGGGCCCAAAGTCAAACAAAAAAAACACGTTTGTATTTCTTCTTTAGGGCAAAAGACACGCCTTCTTCACCGATTTGTCGCAGGTTCAAGAACTCGAAGGTGTCGCAAGTTTATTTTCCTTTTGTGATGAGTCTTGCTATTCAAGTTCTCCACACAAGAAAACTGAACAGTAGCTATTCTTCTGCACACGAGAACAGATCACAATAATCGAACAGGAAATCTTTAATGCACGAGAATTTCAATTGTTGTCGTGATTTAACTTCCTGCTCGGATTCTCCACACGAGAATTCTGAAGAGGTAGCGATTTCTGTCTTGGTTCGCCTTCACGAGTTCTCCTTTTCCTTCACAGAAACTATCGCAGGTTTCACTTGCTGCACAGATTCTCCTCACGAGTTTCTTCTGTAGCAGGAGGGCTCACAGAGATTCATAGTAGAAACACATAATCTCTGATTAGGTCAAATAAGTCCGTTCTGATACCAATTAAAGAGGTAATTGCATAAAATCGCAAACTTTATTATTGAAGAAAACTAACTCAAAAACTCCAACTCATGATTACAGGATCCTATCTCATTATATACTATACAAAACACAATAGAATGTAACTAGGATTCTGTTATAGGAACATCTACACTTTCCTAAAAGACGTTTCCTTATGACTCAAGGACTCTAGAACTTGGACAACACTCCAAGTAATCGTGATTTGGACCAAACACGCATAACTTGCCACATTGGACTCAGATATTCACCAACATTCTCTATGTCTATTCATCTCCTACTATTTAGCTTCTATTCATATAATTACGAAAATACCAAATATTGCTAATAAATAATTGACACAAATAGATTTGACTTTACTGGTCAAATGTATAAAAGATATCGATGCCAAAAAGGATACTCAGAAGAATGTTTTCTTGCTTTGGATGTACTTCCATGAACTATTTTCATTGACTTCACTTTTACCATGACCCTATATTAAAAAAAGTCAACTTATAATCTAACAAACTATAAACATTTTTAACGACAAATAAAAGGTCAAGGTAAATAGAACATACTTGAAATCTTCACATATCAGAAAAAAAAAAAGAGAAAAAACTAAAAATTCGCATTGCAGACAAGTGTAGTTACATCATGCTATTATTATTTGTTCTAACTCTAAACCGGATAATCTGAACAACCTTTCACTGAAATATGGTTTGTGTACATTAACGATATAAAATGCATATTAATTACAATAATTATTATCTTGTGGCATAAATTTATACAGATTTGGTCCTTATATCAATAATATATTACAGTAATTGTCCTAGTGGCATAAATTTTTATAGAAATGGTCCTTAAATCAATAATCTGTTACAATAAAGGTCCTTGTGGCATAAATTATTACACGAATGGTCCTTATATCAAAATATGTTAAAGTAATGGCCGTTGTGCCAATAATCTGTTACAAAAATGATCCTTATGTAAAGAATTCGTTACAAAAATGGTCATTGTGTGAAGAATCCCCTTAATTTTGCCTCTTTTTTATATTTTTTTTGTTGTTTGGATCATATAATTAGTCTTTAGCAAATAATACAAGTTTTCGTATGTGTGATTACCATTTTAACAGATGGGGTGATTGATATATGAATTATATACTCCTTGCAGGACATTTTAGTTAAATTTATAACAATGTATGTTGATTAATGACTAATTTTGTTGTTCCGAATATAAGTTGTATGAAGGAAAGCTAATATATCCTTCACGTTGAAAAGAATCCATGAATTACTACAATCATAGAGTAGGCTATTGATTTCTAATTAATGTATGTTAAAATATACTCCAATAGTTAGTATCTAATCACAATAGTTAGTTTCAAATTTACTTTTTTAGAAACTGATTTTCCATCTGGATTAATTATAGAGTATGTTAAAATTCGATGAAATTTGGATTTCCAGTAAATTATAGACTATGCTTAGTAACTGTGTTGACTATACTGGAAGATTAAAATTAACAAGCAGTAATGCAAAACATATGTACGTCAATCCCAAAATACCAGAAACGCAGGCATTCATTGCAGGGTATACTATACTCTGACTACCAATCTTAACCACAGTTGACCAAACTAAAAAACAACCAAATAATGCACTACATATATTCACTAACAATGGTTTCCATAATTATAGATTTGGTACCCAATGTCACTAAAAACAACACTAGTTATGATAAGTACTACCTTACAACACTTTCATATAGTGGTAAAAAGTTTTATTTTTGTATAATACTACAATTTCATACTTAAGAGTAACTAATAGACATCTACAACATGTTCAAGGACAAAGTATATGTTTTGAAGACCACAATATATGAAAGTGTTTCCCATGGTAAAATTGGTAACACGTTACCTGTTCCACATGTGGTAAATCAACACACAAAAAAGGTGATGGATGGTTTTGTGTTTCCCATGGACCCAGAAATGAACCAAAACTTTTGTAAGTACCTCCTCTCCCATGTGAAACCAATATATATATCTATAACACACACACACCATCACTTCTCTTTCCATAGGTATGAAATCTCAGCAATACTCATAGACAATAAAAATACAACACCAATTTTCATGTCTAACGAAGCAGCCCATAGTCTGGTAAATGCCACTGCACAAGAAATAATAGACCGCATTCCCAATCAAGATAGAAAAACTTTACCACAACCTCTCCAACATTTTAAAGGGTTGACAAATAATGTTTTTGTAGAATGCATAATACTTTCATCCACTAAAAATATCTGTTTCACATTCACCACAACTAGCGACATAAAAAGTCCACAACCAACAATCACATCACCTCGAAAAACACCAACTACACCATCGACAACAATGGATCGGAAAACCACCACAACTACGGAGGCCCTCAACCCTACTAAATCATGTGAAATCGGAAAACGCCTCCAATTAGAGCATTGAGGTAAAAACAACATATAGCAGTTTATTTAAAGCCAACATGTAACCAACATCAACCCATTTCATAGATACTACAATGAAAACACCACATCCCAAACGAGAGAAATATAAAAAACACGGAGAAATGGACGAAGGAACACATGCCAAAAAGCAGTAAAACTATTTGATATTTTCAAAACATACATAGACTTATACTATAGTCCCTCACCCCCGGTGGTTCTGTGTTGTAAATTCTGGTATGATTATGATATCCTTTAGTTAAAGTTTTTGATTTTTGCTACTATTATTAAGTTGGATGCTCTTAATAGTCTTTTATCACTTTCACAAGTATATGAATTAGAGCATCTATATGGTATGCTTATGATATCCTTTAGTTAAAGTTGTTGATTTTTGCTACTATTTTCAAGTTGGATGCTCTTAATAGTCTTTTACCATTTTCACAAGTATATGAATTAACAAAAAGGTCCAAGGGTAAAAAGGTAAATGAAAAAAATAAAACATAAATTATGCAATGAAAACGAACTTTATCAAATACCTTAATTATACAAATGTTTTGGTTCGTTAAAGGAGTCATCATATATTTAAAACCATGTCTGAAACATCCCAAAAATACTAGCCAAAAATTCCGTTTTCAAAATCATTTAACAACATAAATATCATCGCCATGGTATAAAATCATAAAACATGTATCTCAAAATCTCATAAAATCTGACATCATATCACAATCTCATATAACATATCAGAGTAAACTCCCAGGCTAAGAAAATTGTGATGTGTGCCATGCCATCATCCCGAGTCATTTCCCTTGCTAGCTGAAGTACCTGAAACCAAAACTGAAACTGTAAGCACGAAGCTTAGTGAGCTCCCCCAAACTACCACATACTATACAAATCACGTATAGCAAATAACATAACTCTGGGACTACTCCCAACTGCATCGGAACGAATCTCGGCATCGGCTTACCCGACATCGAACTCCTGTCCGGCATCGGGCTCACCCCGGCATCCGACCGTATCGGGCATCGGGCTCACCCCGGCATCGGGCTTACCCCGACACATACACAGCAAAACATATATCATAAACATATAATCTGCATCGGGATTGCCCCCGCATCGGACCGAAGCCCGGAACACATAATCGTAACATATAAACTAGCATACATCGGGCTTGCCCCGGAACATATAACTCATGGCATAATAATTAACATACACCGGGCTTTCACCAGCATCGGGCTTACCCCGGAACACATAACACATAACATATAAACATGCATGAATCACAAAGACATCATGAATATATAACTACTTCTCGGGACCGTCCCGGCATCGGACCAAAGTCCGGAAACATATAAACTACATCGGGCTAATCCCGGCATCGGGCTCGCCCCGGCATACTTTACAACTTAAACGGGCTGGCATTCTGGTCGTAGACCCGTTCCTACTGGAAGGAAACTCACCTCGTATGGCTGACTGCTGAAAAGTTGGGTGAGGGATCCCTATCTGCTGCTCCGGCGACTCTCCGACTATAATTCCATAACAACACTTAATCAAAAACTGATAATCCCTCTTAGGGTAAAATGACCATTTTACCCTCGTGGTCAAAGTCAACGCCAAGGTCAAAGTCAACTCTCAGTCAACCCAACTCGCCGAGTCCCTCTGCCGACTCGTCGAGTTCAAACGGTCATAACATCGGGACATCTCGATTCTACTCGTCGAGTCTCTCCTTGGACTCTTCGAGTTCTTTTGTTTCCGAGTCTCACTCATGTCCAAATTGATGAGTCATCTCCTTAACTCAGTGGTTTCACTCATAATCAAAGAAGGGTTTGGGGACATCGATCCGACTCGTCGAGTCCCAAGAACAACTCGGCGAGTCCATTGCAAGCTCAAATTATACAGTTGATCCTAGGTGATTCCACTGCCTCTAATTCATAGATCTGGACTCCTTAGGCTAGAATAACACGTAAAGTTGCTAACTTTACGTGCATGCATGATGCTATGAAGCTAGAAATGAGAGTCTAGGGCATAGAATGGGATCTTGGCTGAATAAAGGTGGCAACTTTAAGCTTCTGGAGCTCAAGAGTGCCTAGATCTAAAGTCCTTACAGTCCCAAAAGCTCTCTACCCGAAATTAGCTTGGAAAGGACTCAAAAGTGGCAACAAACAAGCTTTCATGAAGATCTAAGTGAAAATAAGCCAAGGTATAAACTTTATACCTTCAAGAGCTCTGAAATGCAACAAAAACTCTGGATCTCCTGCCTCTTCTTGAATCACCAATAGATCTCTCCCTTCTCCTAACTTCAAATCATACAAAAATGGCAAGAAAGGCTTTAAGACACTCAATGGTTGCTAGGGTTTCGAGAATGGACTGTAGAGGTGATGGAGGCTGGGGTGGAGGTCCATAATGTTGCTTAAATAGGGAGCACACCCTAAGGATTAGGGTTTCCTCCTGATGGACCTACTCGCCGAGTCCATTTCTGACTCGTCGAGTAGTCCACTTAAACCCCGCGGTCCAGCTCGCATCTACTCGACGAGTTAGGGCTACCAACTCGTCGAGTAGCTCTTATAAAATGAACATTTAGAGAATTACTTTCGTACCAGGAATGGGGTGTTACAATTCTCCCCCACTTGTCTTAGACTTCGTCCTCAAAGTCTGCTGAATCTGGAAACTGTTGGATTAGTGTCTAAGCCCGTAACCATATTTGGTAAGTACTTGACCCGGTTGTGCATGGTCCTTTTGGGTTGCCTTCACCAAAGAAACTTGACTGGAGAAATAATAGAGAAGGAGGTTATTATGGTTTATTAATATATTATAAGAATAATATATTAAAAGAGATCCTAATTGTTTAGTTAATATTGGTCAAGAATTAATTAAGGAATTAATTTTGTGATCAAAAGAAATTAACTAAACTAGGGGGACTGAATTGTAATTATGTGATAGTTGCTAAGTAGGGAAATGGATGCCCTATGGGATAGGGTGGACGAATTCAAGGGGATAAGGTCCTAGAATTCGTCCATGATAAGGCTTCTAGACTTATCTTATGGGCTGCTTGGTGGGCAAGCAATCAGATAAGGATAAGGACTGAAACCCTAATCCCTACACCTATATAAAGAACCCCTGGCTTAGGAAAATCGGCCACTTGATCCTAGAAGTTCCTAGATCCGATTTTCTACCTCTCCCCTCTCTCTCTCTTGCCTCTCCATTTGCTCTTGGTGTTTGTGAGCCATTAGAGGTGCTACACTTGTGGTACTTGCTTTCAAGACAAGAAGATTGAAGATATATGTTGTTATTACAACATAACAACAAGAGGTATATAAACCCTTCTCCTTTGTGAATTTCGAAATTACTAGGAGCATGCTAGGGTTCTTCATGTGTTCATAATGCTGTGTAACTAATAGCAAAACATAGATCTAATTCTAGGGTTGCATGCACACATAGGATTGTTTGTATAAAACCCATCAGTGGTATCAGAGACTTTGGTTTTGTTGTTTTCAATTATTTTATACAAAAGTATGAATTGGACACTTTAGGGTTTATGGCCAGTAAACCCTAGGAGGCATGGTTTTCGAAATTAGGGTTCTTGAACCCTAAATTTCGAAATTGATAAGGGTTTCCCAAACCCTTTCCTTAGCCCCCAAGATTTTAAAATCTAGGGTTTGCAAACCCTATGGTTTCGAATTGGGCCTCCTCCCCAAGATAAGATCCTAAATTTTAGGGATTAGGATAATACCTTATCTTTTAATTATCTTTTAATTGCTTAAAATATGGTAATTAAATATTTTGAATTATCCCATCTCATATTTTCGATTTTAGGGGATTTAAGGGATTAGGTTAAATTAATTGTTTAATTTAAAAGATAATCCTTCAAGATTTGATAATTAAAAAAAATTGTTTATTTCAAGGATAATTATTAAATCAAGAGATTTTTAATATTTAAAATTTAAAATTAAAAGGTTTAAATTTCGAAAATTTTAAATTGAAAATTAAAACCCTAGTGTTTTAAAATGTTTAAAATACACCCTATACTATTATAATATTACAAGATATATATATATATATATATATATATATATATATATATATATATATATATATATATATATATATATATATATATAACTTAAAATGCTAGTCTTACAGTTAGTAGGCCTCATTCACGAAGTCAATCTATAAGGGGGGTATAAGGTTATGGCCTATAAAATGGTCGTTTAATGGGTGTTCACTCTCACTCACCGCTTCCTTGATTGGTGGAGGGTCGTTAGCCGAACGGGTAGGATAGGGCAAACCCTTCCTCATTAAAAGTATAATGAATTATAAAAGTAACTAAATGTTTTTACAATAATTCCCAATCTTAGTTACTTTAGAAAAAGTGAATTGGTGCAATTCCATGAAATTACACTTTGCACCATTGCTAAGACGTTAGTGGAGCGCGTGTGGTTAACCGGCACACTAATTGGACTCTAAGCATAGGTGGCAAAGGGTGACTCATTGTTTATCATAGTTCGATGGAGCGTGCGTGGCTAACCGGCACATCGAATAGGTGACTGTAACAATAAGGGCACCATGTACATTTGCATGGTTATTCACACCCACTTTGTGATCCTCGGCATCCCAGTCACAAACTAGAGTGGCACATCGAGATTTAAACATGCCATTGAAAAGTTCAATGAATCTCAAAAGATCTAGGAGTTTTCAATACATTTAAAACTTAGCTTTAATTTGTTTTTCATGCTGGAAATTAGTGAATCGTCATTCACTTACCCTCAAATTATTTACTTGTTAGATTACGACATCCCTCTTCTAATTTGTAAATAATGTTGTTGGATCCTAGCCCTAATTTCTCATTTGTTCTTTTCCTTTTCATAGGTGGCAAAGGGTGACTCTAATCAAACTTTGTTCTTTTCCTTTTCAGATGTCGATCAACAACAACAACAACGCTTCTGGTTCAAACTCCTCTGGCACATTCTCACTCATGAACTTGTGTGGGAGAGTGATATTTGACGGGACCAATTTCAATAATTGGATCCGCAACATTCGCATGGTCACTCGCTACGAGGACAAAGAGTATGTCCTCGATGAGAAGTTGAAGGAGATCGACATTAACACTGCCACTGCTGAAGAGATCGCGGCCTTTGAGGCCCATGAGCGTGATGCCACGAAAGTCCATTGCATCATGCTAGTGACTATGACTGGAGAACTCCAGAAGTCCTATGAGGAGATGTACCCCTATGAAATGCATCAGGACCTGCTGGACCGGTACCACCAAAGCGCCAGGCAAGAGAGGTACTTAATCAAGCACAAGTCAGAAACCTTTGAAAAGTTCAAAGAGTTCAAGCAAGAAGTGGAGAATCAGTTGGGCAGGAAAATCAAGATGCTTCGATCTGATCGAGGTGGAGAGTACCTAAGTCTTGAATTCCATGACTACCTCAAGGAATGCGGAATTGTTTCGCAATTGACGCCACCTAGGACACCACAGTTGAATGGTGTAGCTGAGAGGCGTAATCGAACCTTGCTAGACATGGTTCGTTCCATGATGATTCGTGCTTCACTACATATCTCATTCTGGGGGTATGTCTTAGAAACTGCCGCCCATATCCTTAACTTAGTCCCTACGAAGAAAGTTGCCAAAACACCTCACGAAATGTGGACAGGGAAGGCTCCCTCGTTGGCACATATCAAGGTTTGGGGTTGCGAGACTTTCGTAAGACGAGAGACTCACGACAAACTCGAACCTCGTAGTGAGAGATGTATTTTCATCGGCTACCCGCAGAAATCCTTTGGATATCTCTTCTATAGACCGAGTGACAATGTTGTCTTCGTTGCCAGGAGAGGGGTTTTCCGAGAGCGAGAACTCATAAGCCAAGGAGACAGTGGGAGGCAAATCGATCTTGAAGAGCTTCAAGACTTGAGCGATGAAGGAACCTCTAACACTGGCGTTCAGCCAGAGGAGGAAACTCCGGTTGAACAGATTGACGAGTCCTTACCTCTTAGATGTTCCGAAAGGGTTAGTGTTCCACCCCATTTTTATGGTTTTCATATTACTACAGAAAGGGATACGTTCATTAGTGATAGTACACTAGTGAATCTAGACGAACCTAATAGCTATAAGGAAGCCATGGCAGGCCCGGAGTCTGCAAAATGGAAAGAGGCTATGGACAGCGAGATTCAGTCCATGTATGACAACCAAGTTTGGAATTTGGTTGACAATGTACCAGGGCGTAAGAAGGTCGGGTTCAAATGGATCTTCAAGAAGAAGACCGACATGGATGGAAATGTGCACACTTATAAGGCGCGATCGGTTGCGAAGGGTTTCACTCAAACTCCTGGAGTTGACTATGATGAAACCTTCACACCAGTTGCGAAGATAAAGTCTATCAGGGTGATGCTGGCCATTGCTGCATTTCATGACTGAAATATGGCAATTGGATGTCAAAACCGCTTTCCTTAATGGGAAGTTGGTTGAGGATGTTTACATGGCTCAGACAGAGGGTTTTGTCAATGCGAAGCATCCCAATAGAGTGTGTAAGCTTGAGAAGTCCATTTATGGACTTAAGCAAGCGTCTCGCAGATGGAATCTTTGTTTTGATGAGAAGGTCAAAGAGTTTGGTTTTCTGCGAAGCGAAGATGAATCGTGTGTATATGTCAAAGCCAGTGGGAGTGTAGTAAGCTTTCTCGTATTATATGTCGATGACATACTACTCATAGGAAATGACATCCCGACACTGCAGGAGGTTAAGTCCTGGCTCGGGAAGTACTTCGCTATGAAGGACCTCAGAGAGGCTTCCTATATTCTGGGAATAAGGATAGTGAGAGAAAGAAGTAAGAGACTAATAGGACTTAGTCAGAATACTTACTTGGACAAGGTACTAAAACGTTTTAGTATGGAGAATTCAAAGAAAGGGGAGTTACCAATCCAGAGTAATGCCGAGATAGCAGAGATGAGCCGAGTACCTTACGCTTCCGCAGTCGGCTCGATCATGTACGCTATGACTTGTACCCGCCCTGATGTAGCCTTCGCTTTGAGCATGGTCAGCAGATATCAAGGGAATCCTGGCAAAGCACATTGGACCGCGGTCAAGAACATTCTTAAGTACCTTCGGAGGACCAAGGAATGGTTTCTAGTTCTCGGTGGGAGTGATGACTTAAAAGTGTGAGGGTATAGTGGCGCCAGTTTTCAGACCGACAGGGACAACTACCGTTCGCAGTCGGGCTGGGTCTTTACCCTTAATAGAGGAGCAGTGACTTGGAAAAGTTCCAAACAGGAAACCGTAGCTGATTCAACGTGCGAATCAGAGTATATAGCGGCGAGCGAAGCATGAAAGGAGGCGATATGGTTGAAGAACTTCATCGGAGACCTTGGATTTGTGCCAGCCATAAAAGAGCCCATGGAGATTTTCTGTGATAATGAAGGAGCGATTGCATTGACCAAGGAACCAAGGGATCATGGTAGATCTCGACATATCGACAGAAAATATCATTTTATTCGACATCGGGTGGAAGAAGGACTCCTCGTAGTAAAGAGGGTATCGTCAGAGGATAACCCAGCAGATCCCCTTACGAAGGGACTGAGTAGGGTTAAACACTTGCAGCACGCTAGGAGCATAGGGCTGAAGGGTGATATTAGTTTAGATTAGATAGTTTAGAAATGTGTAATAGATAAATGTAATTAATGTTTGATGATTAAATAAAAGGGTATTATTTATTAGTAATGTCACTGTCTTACGTTAATTGTTTATCTGTTGTTTCATTTTGCATGTTTTGACTTCCTGAATAAAAGATTTATTCGAACGGTCCACAGTCGTTCATATGTTGGAAGTAGGCATGAATGAAGATTGTCATGAATTGTCGTGTAGATTGTCTAAAGTGTGTTAGACATAGCAAAAGTCTGCTACAACGTTCATGAGTGCTTATGAACAAGTTTTGAGCATTGGAATAAACCCACGCTTGCTGGAATCACTTCATGGAATTCATCTCGAGTGATCGCAAGAAGATAATATCATATGGTCTTAAAACCTAGATATATGATTTATTATTTCCTAGTTGGTTGTGCATTGATAATGCATAAACGCATCAGTAACTTGATGTTATAAAACGCATTGTTGTGTATGATTTGATTAGTGAATAGTAAATGCATATAAGTCGAAGTTTATCTGTTCCTTTTAACTTAAGAGGATAAAAGCGATATCAGGGCCCCTCCATGATTTGGTTTGACTTATGTGTCGGGCCCGGTCAGGATTGAATTGATGTGTTCAATTAAGTTCTATGTCATACGAATCTGAGATCGAGAAACAAACTGCTGGACAATAAGTATGACTATGTTCCATGTGATTGTCCACACGATATCTAGAACAAAGGATCATTCGATCCCTTATCTAAAGGACAGGTTACTAATAAGATCAGAGTTCAACAGCTTCTTTGAGAGCTACGATTGCTAATCGGATTTTGCTTGCATTTATGGTTACTAGACTTATCCAAGTGGGAGACTGTTGGATTAGTGTCTAAGCCTGTAGCCATATTTGGTAAGTACTTGACCCGGTTGTGCATGGTTCTTTTGGGTTGCCTTCACCAAAGCAACTTGACTGGAGAAATAATAGAGAAGGAGGTTATTATGGTTTATTAATATATTATAAGAATAATATATTAAAAGAGAAATCCTAATTGTTTAGTTAATATTGGTCAAGAATTAATTAAGGAATTAATTTTGTGACCAAAAGAAATTAACTAAACTAGGGGGACTGAATTGTAATTATGTGATAGTTGCTTAGTAGGGCAATGGATGCCCTATGGGATAGGGTGGACGAATTCAAGGGGATAAGGTCCTAGAATTCGTCCATGATAAGGCTTCTAGACTTATCTTATGGGATGCTTGGTGGGCAAGCAATCAGATAAGGATAAGGACTGAAACCCTAATCCCTACACCTATATAAAGAACCCCTGGCTTAGGAAAATCGGCCACTTGATCATAGAAGTTCCTAGATCCGATTTTCTACCTCTCCCCTCTCTCTCTTGCCTCTCCATTTGCTCGTGGTGTTTGTGAGCCATTAGAGGTGCTACACTTGTGGTACTTGCTTTCAAGACAAGAAGATTGAAGATATAAGTTGTTATTACAACATAACAACAAGAGGTATGTAAACCCTTCTCCTTTGTGAATTTCGAAATTACTAGGAGCATGCTAGGGTTCTTTATGTGTTCATAATGTTGTGTAACTAATAGCAAAACATAGCTCCAATTCTAGGGTTGCATGCACACATATGATTGTTTGTATAAAACCTATCAGAAACAACTCTGGGTAGTGCTCCCTCATCTCCTCCTCGGGCTCCCATGTCCACTCTGAACCCTTCCGGTGCTGCCACTGCACCTTCACTAACTCTACTCTCTTATTCCTCAGCTCTTTCACCTTGCGATCTAAAATCTCCACTGGTCTCTCGATATAGTTCAGGCTATCGTCAACCTAAATGTCCTCCAGGGGTACCACTGCTGAATCATCCACTAAGCACTTCCGCAACTGAGAAACATGGAACGTGTTGTGGATCTGGCTGAGCTCTGCTGGAAGATCTAACCGATAAGCAACCCGACCCACCCGGGCCAAAACCCTAAACGGACCAATGAACCTGGGGCCCAGCTTGCCCCGCTTCCGAAATCTGATAACACCCTTCCAGGGTGACACTTTCAGGAGGACCATATCGCCCACCTGAAACTCCAAGTCTGAACGCCACTTGTCGGCGTAACTCTTTTGCCGACTCTGAGCAGTCTGGAGCCTGCTCCGGACTTGCTGAATTCGCTCCATGGTCCTGAGTACTACCTCCGTACTCCCCATGACTCTCTGACCGACCTCACCCCAACAGATTGGGGTCCTGCACTTCCTCCCGTAGAGCATCTCGAAGGGAGGTCGGTCTATACTGGAGTGATAGCTGTTGTTATACGAAAATTCCGCTAACGGAAGATACGTATCCCAACTGCCACCGAAGTCTAGCACACATGCTCGAAACATGTCCTCGAGAGTCTGAATTGTCCTCTCGCTCTGTCCGTCTGTCTGAGGGTGGAAAGTGGTGCTGAAATGGAGACGAGTACCCATATCGTCGTGAAACCGCTTCCAAAATCTAGAAGTAAACCGGACATCTCGCTCTGACACCACCGAGACAGGCACTCCATGACGTGCCACTACCTCTCGCACATAAATCTCGGCCAACTTCTCGGCCGAGATGCTCTCCTGGATAGGTATAAAATGGGCGCTCTTGGTCAACCGATCCACGATAACCCATATCGAATCAACCCCACATGCGGTCCTGGGAAGCTTAGTAATGAAGTCCATCGTGATATCCTCCCATTTCCACACGAGAATATCTAATGGTTGCATTTTGCCATGAGGCCTCTGGTGCTCTGCCGTGACCTTCCTGCAGGTCATACATCGCTCTACATATCAGGCTACGTCCCGCTTCATGCAGGGCCACCAGTAATCGGGTCGAAGATCTCTGTACATCTTCATCGCCCTGGGGTGGATGGAGAACCGAGACTTGTTAGCCTCATCCATCAACACCTTCCGTACTCCGCCCTAGTATGGTACCCAGACCCTCCCATGCAGGGTCAACAGTCCTCGACTATCGTAATCAAACGAAGCTACTCGGCCCAGAATCCTCTCGCACTTCTGGCACTCCTCCTTCAGGCCCTCAACCTGCGTCTCCCTAATCTTCTCCAACAATGGAGTAATCACTGTCATCCTCAGGCAGATATCTCGAATCAGAGCCGCTACCGCCTTGCGGCTTAGGGCGTCGGCCACTACGTTGGCCTTGCCCGGGTGATAAAGGATCTCACAGTCGTAATCCTTTACCACGTCTAACCACCGACGCCGCCTCATGTTCAGATTCGGCTGGTCCATGAGGTACCTAAAACTCTTGTGGTCTATGTAGATAGTACACCAGACCTCGTAGAGGTAATGCCGCCAAATCTTGAGGGAACACCACCGCCCCTAACTCCAAATCATGTGTCGGGTAGTTAGCCTCGTGAGGCTTCAACTGTCTCGAGGCATAAGCTATCACATGCCCCCGCTGCATCAACACTGCTCCCATACCTGTGATCGAAGCGTCACAGTAGACTACAAAGTCATCTACTCCCTCTGGCAGGGTAAGAATCGGCGCCTCGCACAGTCGCTGCCTGAGCGTCTCAAAGGTTGTATGTTGCTCAGGACCCCAGCGAAACACCACCGACTTATTGGTCAGTCGGGTCAGCGGAACTGCTATCTTGGAGAAATCCTGGATGAATCTCGTGTAGTACCCTGCCAAACCCAGGAAGCTTCGAATCTCGGATGGAGACCTCGGGACCTCCCACTGCATCACGGCCTCAATCTTGGCCGGATCTACTAATATACCCTTCTGGTTGACAAGGTGCCCCAGAAACTGCACCTCACGCAACCAGAACTCGCACTTGGAGAACTTTGTGAAAAGTCTCTCCCTCCTCAAGGTCTCAAGAACCTCCCTCAGGTGTTCCTCGTGCCGCTCCTCAGTCTTGGAATAAACCAAGATATCATCAATGAATATTATTACAGACCGATCCAGCATCGGTCTGCACACGCGGTTCATGAGATCCATGAACGCGGCTGGAGCATTGGTGAGCCCAAACGGCATCACCACAAACTCATAATGACCATAGCGGGTCCTAAAAGCGGTCTTCTGCATCTCATCATCTTTGACCCGCATCTGGTGATATCCGGACCGTAGATCAATCTTGGAAAACCAAGATGCTCCCTGAAGCTGGTCGAACAAATTATCTATCCTCGGGAGTGGGTAACGGTTCTTCACCTTTACCTTATTCAACTCCCGATAATTAATGCACATACGGTGCGACCCGTCCTTCTTCACAAACAGGATCGGGGCTCCCCATGGTGAACTGCTCGGCCTGATAAAACCCTTGTCTAGCAGCTCCTGCAGCTGCGTAGACAACTCCTGCATCTCGGGAGGAACCAACCGATATGGTGCCTTGGCTATCGGAGCCGCACCAGGGACCAGGTCAATCCGGAATTCAACCTGTCTCTCCGGAGGTATCCCAGGCAAATCCTCCGGGAATACGTCCGGATACTCTCATACCACTGGTACATCATCGACTGTCGTCTTACCCTTATATCGGGTATCCATAACATATGCAACATATCCTGCACAGCCCTGCTGAATGTGACGTCTCGCTCTCGCTGCAGAACAGAAAACTGGTCCGCGTTGTGGCCTCTCGCCCTGAATCACTAACTCTCCCCCACTGAGAGTGCGAACTCTAACCAACTGCTGCTCACAATCTATCACTGCCCCATTGGGGTTCAACCAGTCCATACCTACTATAACCTTGTTCCCTCGCAGGGGAATAGGAACCAAATCCACTGAGAACTGCTCATCAAATAGTCGCAAAGTACATCCTCTATGAACTCTCGTGACTCTGACGGTCCTGTCATCAGCTATCTCGATGTCGAGTGGACAATCCAGCTCCCCTGGATCTCTGCTAAATCGCTTACTAAATGCGAGCGACACAAATGATCGGGTAGCCCCCGAATCAAATAATACCATAGCTGAAATGTCGTTCACTAAGAACGACCCTATACACAAACACATAATCATGAGCTGCTCGTCAGGAGCTGCTCGTGCCTCCTCTGCAGTAAGCTGAAAAGCCCTACTCTGCGCCGTAGGCGCCTCAGCCCGGCCCTGACGGACATCTGTAATCCTCAAGGTGGCAGGAGAAGGTGCTGCCACCTTCCCTGCTGCTGCTAAGCTCGGGCACTCGGACCGCTTGTGTCCCCTCTGATTGCACTAAAAGCAAATCAGGTCTGATGCTGGTGTGGTGGTGGTAGTAGCTGTACAATCTCGGCTCATGTGACCCGTTCGTCCGCACTTCTAGCAGCCCGAACGCCTTGCCTTGCACGCCCCCTCGTGCATCCTGCCGCATTTTATACAATGGCTGTGGCTCTGCTGGCTCCGAGATCTGTGATCTAATACCTTGGGCTTCTTTCCCGAACCTCCTGACTGAACACCCTCTGGCTTCCTCTTCCTCTCCATCTCCAAATCCAACTCTCTCTCGAGCCCTCGCTATCATATCCTCCAGCGTCTTACAACTGGATTGGCTCACAAACTGGCGGATATCACTCCGCAACATCTCATGATATCGGGCCTTTTTCATCTCCTCGTCCGCCACATACTGCGGAACGAGGAGAGCCATCTCCCTAAACTTGGCGGTAATCTCCTCCACAGTCTCTGTCGTCTGCTGGAGGTCCTGAAACTCCCTAGCAAGCTGCTGCACCTCAATAACAGGTGCGAACTCGGCTCTGAACCTGGTCGTGAAATCACCCAAGGTCATAGCATCCAACACAGTGTCATCTCCAATGGCTCTCACGAAA
Organism: Lactuca virosa; assembly: GCF_052849685.1. Classification (NCBI taxonomy): domain Eukaryota; kingdom Viridiplantae; phylum Streptophyta; class Magnoliopsida; order Asterales; family Asteraceae; genus Lactuca; species Lactuca virosa. Next base: position 124,231,089 of record NC_136427.1, on the reverse strand, counting down.
CGTGTTGGCGACATCTGCCAACCATCTGGTACTCGCAATGGGGTCCCGAGCCCTGTGGTAGTCGGGAGCTCCACAAGCTCTGAACTCCCTGAACGTCAATGTGTGCGATCCCATCATGGCTGCTATCTCAGTACGGAACGCGCCCAGCTTCTCATCCAGAAGCTCTAAGATACCCTCCTTGACCGATCCTAAGATCACATGAGTTTGGTCTAGTATGCTGCGTGTGACCTCCGAGGAGATGAACTCCCTGGTCTGGTCATCTAACTGTCCGACTCCAGAGCCTGAGCCCGATACCTCTCCTGCACCTGAGCTACCCACTGCTGGTCTAGGGCGCAAAACCACCATTCTGAAACACATCATAACAAATATCATAATACCAATATAACTGGAGGGATCACATAGACTACTAGTTCCCTGGTCTTATCTCAGCCTTCCTTGATTCGAGTACGGATCCTCTGCTTTCAGTAGTACGGGCCCATACTACCTTCCACATCTATCCGTACTTTCCTCAAGAACTACCTCGACTCCACCAAGTCCCTTCTACTACTACTACTGCTGATCTCATACTAATCTCTTCCTAGGCTTGCCCTAAGGTAATCACCAACCCACTCTCCTCCATCAGCTGCATAAGAAGTCCCTGCTTTCTTTCACTAACTAGCTCGCGAATACTATTACATATTACTCGGACTAAATAATTCTTCGAATGAGAGATCCTACTCTACAACGGTTGGACTCAGACAAGAGCTGTGAAATAGAGCTAGACTTAACCTTCTGAAATTATTTAGTCCTTGCAATATGCAACGTGACATATTCGTTTACTACTTAGTGAAAGATAACTAAGACTCCTAAAAGCACAAAGCAATCAACATTCGAGCATCGAGTACACATAATCAAGCATCTACTACTCTGCCTATCATACTAACTAATTTGTACTAGCATGCAGTTCTCATAAAGTTGAACACATATAACAGGCACATAAGGCATCCTTCCTAGGTCTTGAGTCCTAATCTAGCATGCTGTTCTAATAAAGCTGATAATCATAACATAGTATAAACTTGTATGGGTAATTTGGTAGTACTTACTTGAGCTCGGCTGATTGCATGCACCACACCCTTTTCTCTTTTCAAAGTTCTTTTCTATTTTCAAAATCCTTTTGTAAAATAAATGATTTTCTTTTGAAAGTTCCATACCACTTCCTTAGTTAGAGTTCAGACACACCCGAAAGTGTGCCCGAATCCCTCAAACTAAGGCTCTGATACCAACTTGAAACATCCCAAAAATACTAGCCAAAAATCTCGTTTTCAAAATCATTTAACAACATAAATATCATCGCCATGGTATAAAATCATAAAAAATGTATCTCAAAATCTCATAAAATCTGACATCATATCACAAACTCATATAACATATTAGAGTAAACTCCCAGGCTAAGAAAACTGTGGTGTGTGCCATGGCATCATCCCGAGCCCTTTCCGTTACCTGAAACCAAAACTGAAAGTGTAAGCACGAAACTTAGTGAGCTCCCCCAACCTACCACATACCATACAAATCACATATAGAAAATAACATAACTCTGGGACTATTCCCAACTGCATCGGAACGAATCCCGACATCGGCTTACCCGGCATCGAACTCCTATCCGGCATCTGGCTCACCCTGGCATCCGACCGTATCGGGCATCGGGCTCACCCCGGCATCGGGCTTGCCCCGACATCGGGCTTACCCCGTCACATACACAGCATAACATATATCATAAACATATAATCTGCATCGGGATTCCCCCGACATCAGACCGAAGCCCGGAACACATAATCGTAACATATAAACTAGCATACATCGGGCTTGCCCCGGAACATATAACTCATGTCATAATAATTAACATACATCGGGCTTTCCCCGGCATCGGGCTTACCCCGGAACACATAACACATAACATATAAACATGCATGAATCACAAAGACATCAGGCATACATAACTACTTCTCAGGACCGCCCCGACATCGGACTGAAGTCCGGAAACATTTAACTGCATCGGGCTCACCCCGACATACTTTACAACTTAAACGGGCCGGCAATGTGGCCGTAGACCCGTTCCTACTGGAAGGAAACTCACCTCGTATGGCTGACTGCTGAAAAACTGGGTGAGGGATCCCTATCTTCTGCTCCGGCGACTCTCCGGCTATAATTCCATAACAACACTTAATCAAAAACTGATAATCCCTCTTAGGGTAAAATGACCATTTTACCCTCCTAGTCAAAGTCAACGCCAAGGTCAAAGTCAACTCTCAGTCAACCCAACTCGTCGAGTCCCTTTACCGACTCGTCGAGTTCAAACGGTCATAACATCGGGACATCTCGATTCTACTCGTCGAGTCTCTCCTTCGACTCGTCGAGTTCTTTTGTTTCCGAGTCTCACTCATATCCAACTTGCTGAGTCATCTCCTTAACTCAGTGGTTTCACTCATAATCAAAGAAGGGTTTGGGGACATCGATCCGACTCGTCGAGACCCAAGAACAACTCGGCGAGTCCATTGCAAGCTCAGATTATACAGTTGATCCTAGGTGATTCCACTGCCTCTAATTCATAGATCTGGACTCCTTAGGCTAGAATAACACGTAAAGTTGCTAACTTTACGTGCATGCATGATGCTATGAAGCTAAATCACCCAAAACAAGCTAGAAATGAGAGTCTAGGGCATAGAATGGGATCTTGGCTGAATAAAGGTCGCAATTTTGAGCTTTTGGAGCTCAAGAGTGCCTAGATCTAAAGTCCTTACAGTCCCAAAAGCTCTCTACCCGAAATTAGCTTGGAAAGGACCCAAAAGTGGCAACAAACAAGCTTTCATGAAGATCTAAGTGAAAATAAGCCAAGGTATAAACTTTGTACCTTCAAGAGCTCTGAAATGCAACAAAAACTCTGGATCTCCTGCCTCTTCTTGAATCACCAATAGATTTCTCCCTTCTCCTAACTTCAAATCACACAAAAATGGCAAGAAAGGCTTTAAGACACTCAATGGTTGCTAGGGTTTCGAGAATGGACTGTAGAGGTGATGGAGGCTAGGGTGGAGGTCCATAATGTTGCTTAAATAGGTTGCAAACCCTAAGGATTAGGGTTTCCTCCTGATGGACCTACTCGCTGAGTCAATTTCTGACTCGTCGAGTAGTCCACTTAAACCCCGCGGTCAAGCTCGCATCTACTCGACGAGTTAGGGCTACCAACTCGTCGAGTAGCTCTTATAAAATGAACATTTAGAGAATTACTTTCATACCAGGAATGCGGTGTTACAATGTAAAGCATGCCTTTACTACCTTCTTAATTAAGTGTAAAATACACAACACTAATAATTGAAAGCGTTTACCATTTTGATAACAGAGACAACAAAAAACAACAAATAACGTGACCCGTGGTTCACCACAGGTTCACACACTAGTTTTACTTTAAGATAAAACATTTGGACAGTCTTAAAATTATATTAAAATTTTATTAGATCTATTTTTAGAAACGTAAGATTTATGTGTGTGTGTGTGTGTTTGTGTGTGTGTGTGTGTGTGTATATATATATATATATATATATATATATATATATATATATATATATATATATATATATATATATATATATATGGTATGGTTCAATCGAGATTTTGAAAAAAAAATAGAGATCTTAATTAAGATGTGAACTCAGCTACATATTTCTCATTTGTTGCTTGAATGCTCCAGTGTACCGGCATGACGGGATAATGCATAATCATATATAATTATATGGCGGAATGTATAATCATATATGATTCTACATATTTACACATATATGCGTAATCATAAATGATTATACATATATTTTTGTTCACAAAGAAGTTATTTATTTATGATTATGGTAGTTGGTGGCAGAGGAGGTGGTGGTGGAAGAGGTAGTGGTGGCAGAGGTGACGGAGGTGGCAGTGGTGGGCTCGGTTGGTAGCAGAAATGGTGTTGGTGTTGGTGGTGGGGAAGGTGGATGGGAAAATAGAACGGGCGGCGCTGCATAATCATTTATAATTAGAACTCTCCCGTCGCGCAGATACGTTTAAGCGCTAGAGTGGCAAATGTGAAATATGTGGATAAGGTTGAATGTTAATATCTTTATTTTTTTCGGAATCTCAACAGAAGCTATATATAGACACACACACACACGTTTAAGCGCTAGAGCGACAAATGCGAAATATATGGATAAAGTTGAATGTTAATATCTTTATTTTTTTCGGAATCTCAATGGAACATATATATATATATATATATATATATATATATATATATATATATATATATATATATATATATATATATATATATATATATATATATATATATATAGGTTTTGGATCCAGTGAGGACTCAAAAAATGGCAAAGGGCTGCGAGGTCAAATCTCCACCACCCACTACGTCAAGGGCACAAACGTCAAATCCAATATTTGGATGTGACACGTTCGCAAACAACTCATGTGCGACGAACGTCAATAGAACTTCATTTAGTTGGGTTTTATTTTTCATTTTCGTTTTTTTTTTGTTTTCTTAAATGTTGTTTTTAGCTTTTTTTTAACGGAACCTATATTTGTATATAGTCACCTTTCAACCGATTACCTACTTTGGGGTTTCTGAGTGATGTCCTACCCAATAACTTAACTTTGTTCACTACTCGTGTGCTCAGCTAGTTTAGTGCTCTAAGTGGCTCATGACTTCCACCCGAATTCACTAACCCCAAGACTTCCATTTTTGCTACTCCGACTTGCAAAGTACAAGTACTTCACGGTGTCGTTTAGAATCGGTACAAATGGTGTCAATTCTATCGATACCTCCCGATTTCCCACGTGATGCTTGTGTTGGATTAGTGTCTAAGTCGATAACTATTTTGGTATGTACTTGAACCGATTGTGAGCATGGTCCTTTTAGGTTGCCTTCACCATAGCAATATGTAGGATGAATTAAGGAGAGAAAGGTTTAATTATTATTTATTAATATATTATAAGAATAATATATTAAAGGACAAATCATATTGTTTAATTAATATTAGTCAAGAATTAATTTAGTGGCTAAAAGAGATTAATTAAATTAAGGGGACTGATATTGTAATTATAAGATAGTTACAAAATTGGGCTTTGGATCCATTCGATGGCAATGGACGAATTCTATATGGAGGTCCATAAAGAAATCGTCCAAGGGCCTTCTGGAATGGTCCATTGGATTGCTTAAGGCCTAAGCAGTCAGATTAGGGTTTCCTAGATCTAAACCCTAATAGCCTACATGTATATATAGAGCCCCTAAACCCCAAAAACGTGGTGAAGTAATCCTTTAGGGTTTCCAGCCGTTTTTGGTGCCTCCTCTCTCCTCCTTCTTCATCCAAGTTGCTTAGTGGTGTTTGTGACTCCATTAGAGGTGCAACACTTGAGGCACTAAGCTTTCTGAAGCCAATCAAAGCAAGGATTGATTGTTATTGCTATATAACAATCAAAGGTAAGATCTAAACCCTAATTTCAGTTATAGTTTATTAGATCTAGGGTTTATGGCTTTGGATTATCAATTGCATGTTCATTAGACAAACTAGATCCAAAGCTATTAGGGTTTGCATGTACACCATAGGATTGGTGTATTGCTCGAAACCCATCAGTGGTATCAGAGCCTAGGGCTGTTTGTTAGTGAATTTGATGCTTACTTGATCGAAAATTGCATGAAAAACGAAGTTTTTTTGCCCTCTGCCTTCCGACTCGGCGAGTTAGTGGATGAACTTGGCGAGTCAGGCCGACTCGGCGAGTCCAGTCCCTGACTCGGCGAGTCCATGGATCTGGCAGCGTTTTTTGGCGATTTTGTTGCTGTTTTGGCTTGGGATACTTACCATAAACGTTTTTAATTCATAAAATCTGATTTTTATTGATATTGGGTGATTATCCTTGCCAAAATAGAAGATAATTGTCAAAATTTAGATAATCTTTTGTTTTATTAGATAAAGATTGATTATTTGTAATTTAGATTTGAATTATCTTGTGAAAAAAGTTTCAATTTTGCGCTTTAGGTTTTATAGTTTAAATTTGAACTTAAAAGTTTTGTTTTTGAAATTTAAATAGTTAAACCCTAATGTTTTGAAAAGTTTCAAAACTTGCCCTCAAGTTTTGGAATTTAAATTTTTTGATTAAAAGTTTAATTTTGAAATATTTAAATTCTAAACCCTAATGTTTTGAAATGTTTCAAAACTTGCCCTCAAGTTTTGGAATTTAAAATTTTGATTAATAGTTTAATTATGTAATATTTAAATTCTAAAACTCTAGTATTTTGAAAAAATTCAAATTACACCCTCATGGTTTTGTTAAGTTAATTAAAAGTTTAATTAAAAGAGAAAGTTAATAAAACCACCTCGTATTTTAAAAGTGTAAAATACGCCCTATACTATATATAACATTAAAAGTCTAATATTATATATGTATGAGTAAACAGTCAGTCTTACCGTTAGTAGGCCTCATTCACGAAGCTGGTCTATAAGGGGTGTTTAAGGAAATTGCCTATAAAATGACGATTGAATGGGTATCCACTCTTACCCACCGCACTCTTGACTAGTGGAGGGTCGTTATCCGAACGGGTAGGATAGGACGAAACCTTCCATTATAAGTATAATGAAGTACAAAGTAACTAAATACTTTTATAAATTACCAAATCATAGTTACTTTAGGCAAAATGTGAAATTGTATGCTAATCCATGGAATTACACGTCACACCCTTGCAAAACGTTAGTGGAGCGTACGTGGTTAACCGGCACACTAATTTGGGGTTGACATTGGTTGTGAGGGGTGGCTCGATGTTTATCATTGATCAATGGAGCGTGTGTGGTTAACCGGCACATTGATTGGGTGATAGTATCATTGAGTGCATCACGTAGATTCATATGGTTATTCACACCTTATTTGTGATCCTCGACATCCCAGTCACAAATAGAAGGGCATAATCGAGATTAAACATGACATTGAAAAGTTCAATGAATCTCAAAGGATCTAGGAGTTTCAATTTATTTAAAACTTAAACTTTTTTTGTTTTTCATGGTGGAATTGGTAAATCGTCATTTACCTACCTTCAAATATTCTGCAACTAGATTACGGCATCCCTCTTTTAGGTTGTAGAGTATTGTGTTGGATCCTAGCCTTGATGTTTCATTTGGGTGTTACATCAAGGATTTTTATCAACTAACTTGATTTTTTTCCCGTTTTGTAGATGTCTAAATCTTACAATGGTCTTCCCAAGTCCCTTGGAACAAGCTTTCCAAATGAAGATGACGTTCCACGATACGATCAAGGAAATGAGAGTCATGCTTCACTTCCTCCACCTCCTCCAATTATTCTCCCTAACCCACAAGTTCAAAGGCTTGAAAAGTTCAAGCTCACTCAAGCCCTTTTGGCAAGTAAACACGAAGATGGGAAACCTGTGTGTGCACACATCTTAGAGATGAAGTCACACATTGATAGGTTAAGGATGATGGGTGTCGATATCTCAGAAATGTTGGTTGTTGATTGGGTTCTTCAGTCACTTCCTGAATCATATAGTGAGTTCGTTAGAGAGTACTATATGATGGACCATGACATGACCCTCATTGATTTGACCTATTTGCTTATAGCTGCTGAATCAGAAATGATTTGGCATGCTGATCAAGCAAATTTGTCTGGCAAATCAAACTCCCAAACTTCAATGGACATTGAAAATGGTGACATTGGAAATCCGGAAAAGGTAAATTCTGAGATAGTTCCTTGTGCCATTCCAAAAGAGTCCATCTGCTTCTACTGCCAAGGGAAGGGGCATTGGAGACGAAGTTGCCCTGTTTACCTGAGAGATCTAAGAGATGGGAGAGTCAAGACGTATGGCTCTACTTCAGGTAAAATCGATTAACTAACTATATAAGTTCCTATTCTTTGACTCTTAATACATGATGTGATAAGATTACATTTTGATGTGTTTGCAGGATCGAAGAAAAGAAGGAAGCTTAAGGAAGAAGCGTGCTGAATCTGATCATGAAGAAATGAATTTTGATCGCATGGACTCAAGGATCAGATTTTTGAGCTGCTACTCTAGAGTCGGGATAGAATGATAAGAAATATGAAATAGCATAGTTTTTCAGTTGAATTGCATTGTAAGGACAAATTTTTCCGCAATAAAATAAATTTTGATTTTGTCTTATTTATTTATCCTTGCAATGGTGTGTATAAAAAATTGATGTTTGATTGTTTCTATTGTTAGCAATAATGGATTCTTTATTATGTTATTTGTGGAAATGTCGAGAATTTGCCAAATAAGGGAAGATTCTCATCGCCCAAGTTTCAGTTGGACAGAAACTTGGAGTCATGCAACTTGGTTGCGAGATGAATGAGAAACTTCATATTTGGAAATTAGACTAATTCTTTGACAAAGTGTCAAGAGAAGGACTAGGAGATCGAGTACACTAGGTTGTGCATTGATCAAGTCCACCACAAGAGTGATAAAGATATTCGTCATGATTTACTAAAGTTTAGTAAATATGGTTATACTTATAAGATTAAGTATAATTCTGAGTTGATTGAAAGAGTTTCAATCAATAGCAGAACGAATAAGAAGAATCAAGTAGGAAGAAAGATAAAAGTTTCTCTATTCTAAGAAGAAGGGAGAGTATCTTTTATTGTGTTTTATGATAAGTCTTAATGATTAAGAACCATATCTCAATTGATCCTCTAAGTGAGTCTTAGTGCAATTGCATGTCTAAGAAGAGGAATCGAGAATTGTAGAAATGGTTAAATCAAGAAGTCAATCATACTTCGTTCCAATATCAAGTCTTAGAGTCAAGATTCTGACATGAGTGAAAAGTCTTAAGTAGGTTTATAACACTCGACAAATGTGGAATTTGGAAAAGTTTTCTTATTCTTGCACATTTGAAATTGGTAAGTTGTGATGTCTTGGATAAGACAAAGACCAACCAGGACCAATTATGTGAGGTGTTAAACTTGACAAAAGGCTACACTAACTCTTGAATATTTGTTTGTCAAGAAATGTTTCTTGACAAGAGAATCTTATATGTCAAGGAGTCAGTGGGAGTCTTAATGGTCTTGAAAAGTTTCAAGGACAAATCAAGAGTCAACCTAGTTGATCATCACTAGCACACAACTTGAGGTTTAAAACCTATCGTGTTGACATTATTTTGTTTCTGTGCCATTCCAATTAAGCTAAATATGTATGTGAGTTCTATGAGTTCTCATTTGAATGCATAAAGACAAAGCACCTTGATCAATGGAAAGTACATTGATATGTAAGGGTGAGTTGCTAAACCACTTGGAAGACATGGTGGGCACTCGTGTTACCATGAGGCAAGAAATCAAGATTGAACAAGTTCACTCCATATGGTTTTGGATTTGTCGCAAACCTTCGTTTTGACAAATTCACATGGATAGGAACACATACATCATAAAATCTAAGTGTCATAAGATTTCCCTCCTCCATGAAAATGATTGTAAGGAAATGCTTTCACTAAGAGAGATTTTCAGAAGATTGCAATTGTGAAAATTGTATTCTCAAATTCGATTATGATTACGGCATCCCTTTTCATAGTTCGAATTGTGAGATTTGGCAATTAGTCTGAACATTTGGGACTTAGTAACATAAGTTCTGAATTTCTTTAGACACACATGTGAGCTATCTAAGGCAAAGGTGTATGAACGTACAAAGCTTAGATAAAGGCTTATCAAAGCATTAGGTATTAGAAATATGAACTTAAGGAATTCAATAAGCATTGTTTTCTGGAAGTTCAATTGTTTTCTGAATACATGTCAAAGCTAGTGGGAGCATAAGTGTTATGCTGGTAAGAAAATAATCATCATGTTAGTGGGAGCATGATTATTATGGTAAGTATTGCAAGTTAACAATATTAATTATAGAAAACAAAGATTCACTTTGCAAAGTTGCAAGGGTTGAAAAGTTGTTTTGCTATAATTATGGGAGAGAATATTATACTTCGTTTCAAAATTCTAAAGCTTAGATCGAGAAACGTTAATAAATTTAGTCAAGGATACATAGTGTATTCTCAAAATTCGATTATGATTACGGCATCCCTCTTCATAGTTTGAATTGTGGGAACATGGCACATAAAATATTTTGGCAGAAGGCTGATAAAGTATCATGTCTTTATGTGAGACATTATGCATCGTGTCCAATACGCTTCGGGTATAAGATCGATTGCATATGCTATAATATTTGACCATTCTAAAATTTTCCAAATGCCTAGGGCATTAAGAGGGAAAAAGGACTAGAATCGGTTTTGACTAAAATAATTAAACAACTATCAAAGGACGATCTGAGGTTCACTGAGGATTTGTCGCTTGTGAGTAGTTGGAAGTATAGTACTGGATGGACTATATTGACATTATTATGAATAGATAAGATTCTTTTAAGAATGAGTTGTAATATAGCAAATATGGAAATGTTTCCATAAATGGGAGTTGGAAATTAAGAATCTATGTAGATTAGAAACTTTTATGCAAAAGGATGTTCAAAGGAATGTACTTTGAGTGAGAGACATCACATCTATAGAATTGTTTTGTAACAATTTCTGATAGAGAACTTAGTAATTTCATTAGCCAAGTCCTGGTGACTTTTGTGCTATATGAAAGGGTCGTTGCATAAAATGTTAGAATCTAACATATTCTAATAGTAGCAAGAAACTTGTATTCTTACACTAATGATAAGGATTAGGGATTGTGAAATGAGTTTCATTGGAAAAGTTTTTCAATTGATCTAATTTTGCAAAGTATGGACCATAGGAAACCAAAGTGTGCATGTTTGGAGCATGGGACAATTGTGGTTATAATTCGAGTAATAAGTTGATTTTCTGAAATAGTAAGCAATGAATAATGAGTAATCAATATGGTGTTTAAATAAAAGTGTTTTATGTACGCTCAAAAGTTTTGGGGCCATATAGGATTAATATTATTATTGCGTTTCACTTTGCATGTTTTGACTTTCAGAATAACTGGGTTATTCAAACCTCCACAGCCGGCCATACGTTGGAAGTAGGTATGAAGGAAGACTGTCATGAATCTGTCTGTAGATTGTCTAAGTGTTTGGACATAGCACAAGTTTGCTGCAGAGTTCATGAGTGCTTTAATAAGATTAGAATATTGGATTAAACCCACGCTCACTTGAATCACTTCATGGATTTATCACGGGTGATTAGTGAGACGATAACATTGTATATTCTTGAAACCGAGACGTGTGAGTTGTTATTTGCTAGTCGGTTGCACATTGATGATAAGTAAACGCACCAGTAACTTGGTGTTATAAAACTTATTGTTGTGTGTGATTCGATCAGTAAATGCAAGCGAGCATTTGAGTTGAAGTTTATCCATTCCTTTTACCTAAAGTGGGATAAAAGCGATATCTGTGGGCCCCTCGATGATTTAGTGATGACACCCTAAGCGCTTGGCCAAGCCGGGACTAAGTTGATGTGTTCAATTGTAGTCTGTTGCCGGTCGTCATAAATCAGATGTCGGGAAACAATATATAGACAGAGAGAATGATTTAAATCCATGTCTCGCGTCTATACGATATCTTGAGAATGGAGGAATATATGATCCCTTATCTAAAGGACACGCGTATCTGATAAGATCAGAGTTGACAACGACTTTTGAAAGCTACGATTGCTGATCAGGTTCTCAAGTCATACGCAGAATAGTTATTAGACTTATCCAAGTGGGAGACTGTTGGATTAGTGTCTAAGTCCATAACTATTTTGGTATGTACTTGACCCGATTGTGAGCATGGTCCTTTTGGGTTGCCTTCACCATAGCAATATGTAGGATGAATTAAGGAGATAAAGGTTTAATTATGATTTATTAATATATTATAAGAATAATATATTAAAGGACAAATCATATTGTTTAATTAATATTAGTCAAGAATTAATTAAGAATTAATTTAGTGGCTAAAAGAGATTAATTAAATTAAGGGGACTGATATTGTAATTATAAGATAGTTACAAAATTGGGCTTTGGATCCATTAGATGGCAATGGACGAATTCTATATGGAGGTCCATAAAGAAATCGTCCAAGGGCCTTCTGGAATGGTCCATTGGATTGCTTAAGGCCTAAGCAGTCAGATTAGGGTTTCCTAGTTGTAAACCCTAATAGCCTTACATGTATATATAGAGCCCCTAAACCCCAAAAACGTGGTGAAGTAATCCTTTAGGGTTTCCAGCCGTTTTTTGTGCCTCCTCTCTCCTCCTTCTTCATCCAAGTTGCTTAGTGGTGTTTGTGACTCCATTAGAGGTGCAACACTTGAGGCACTAAGCTTTCTGAAGCCAATCAAAGCAAGGATTGATTGTTATTGCTATATAACAATCAAAGGTAAGATCTAAACCCTAATTTCAGTTATAGTTTATTAGATCTAGGGTTTATGGCTTTGGATTATCAATTGCATGTTCATTAGACAAACTAGATCCAAAGCTATTAGGGTTTGCATGTACACCATAGGATTGATGTATTGCTCGAAACCCATCAGCTTGATCCAGCCACACCATAAAGCTAGCACCACTCCAGCTCTCGTATATTGGGGTGCACACAAACCACGTGTCACACGACCATCTAGAAAGAGCGTGTAACAAATCATCATTATGGCTTAAGCTCTTTCATCAAATTTGACTTGCAAGTTTCTACCCATGACACCATTATACCCCGAAAACAAACAACCATACATCCACGTAGACATGTTATACAGCCTTAACGAATAATAAAGCATGTAATAAAATTCATCATGTTATCACCATATTATAGCATATGTCTACTAATTCTTTACAACTTTAATTCATAATGAGCATGTCAGATGATCAACATTTTCAAGCAATATAGCATGTAACATAATGGCATGCCATCAATCAAGCATAACCATACACAATATGCAAACAATAAGATTTACCAAACAAGCATTAGCAATTATAGCATGATCTTAGTTTGCTTCAACAATCCACTTATGAGATGAGGTTTCCGGTTATGCACTAAGGTTAAGAAAATTATCGACTCAAAGCAACAACTAATTTTTCATGTGCATCAAATTCATCAATGTGAAAGCATCATATCAAATAACTCATAAGAAGGTAATAGCGCAAATCATACAGTAACAACACAAATATCATATCATCATCATGCACAAGTAATGACCAAACCACTCTAATGTGAATCAAATCACCATTTACGGATTGCATGTTTAAATTATGCACCTTAGTGAGTTAAGACTATGAACTCACATGGATGTCGATTGCATTGTCAACTCTAACGCCTCACAATACCGTTAAGTCTATAGTGGTTCTGAATCCTAGACATCCTCTTCGTACGTCAAATCATCCTACTAGACAATTTATAAAAATGAATATTTGTCTACTTTATATTTACCTCATTCCTTAGTTAATGGGAGTCTCGGTCAATAGGTAAAACCTATGTCTGACACAAGAATTAATTATATCATTTTAGATGCTAAATATTTGTATATTTCCTTCCCTAGAAATAATTATATAATGAATAAATTCCGAATATATTGTTCATTAACAAATTTACAATATAACTTTTTATGGTCTAAACTCCTAATTAACCAATTCAATTTCGATATTTGTTTTATTTTACATAACATACCCAAATGTATGGCAACGACTAGATGTATGACCAATTAGTTTTTAATTGCCAAAAATTTACGTAATTAAATGGATAGCTCATAAAAACCCAATATGCAACATGATACTACTTTACGGTTTACTCCTTGCATAAAAAATAAAGTATCAGTTATAGTATAGTGTGATCTTTTTAAATAATCACGATGTCACCGATTAAAATAAAACCATTAGTAAACAAATTACTTATCTTTTATTTAATATTGAAACTAGAGAAAACATAACATCCCTAAAATAATATATTTACGCCTGATGATTAGTTCTAACAGCACTACCCCGAATGAGAAAACATCAGACTTTTCAGTCAACTTCCCGCTTGAAGCATAGCCATATTATTGGAAGATAAAATCATATTCTAAATTAGTTAGTCAACTAATTATTGTATACCATGTATAGCTCCTATACTTTCGTTGTACTCTATATTTATACCTGTTTTACTCATCAATAAGATTATTAAGGGAAAACATTATTCAACCCTAATATGGTATCAGCCTAACCTCGGTCCTTCTATTATTCTCTTCCTCATCATTCTTCTACTCTTCTCCAATGTCTTCCACAACTGATTTATCCCTCCCATTAAACACTCTCATCCATATGCTTACCATTAAATTAACCTCATCCAACTATCTTCTATGGAGGTATCAGATAAATCCATTGTTGCTTCACCAAACTGGATGCGGTTTGTTGATGGGACCCATCCCACCCCCTCAAAATTCATTGTTGTTAACGACAAAGAAACCCCAATCCCGGATTATCTCTCTTGGGTTGAAACAGATCAGAAGGTACTTCTCATCCTTCAAACCTCACTCTCTGAAGAAGCCATGGCAGAGGTGCTCAGCCTCTCATCTTCTCATGCCGTCTGGAAGGCTCTAGAGTCTGCCTACAGCCATGACTCTAATTGAGCGATCCCAAAATCTCAAGGACTCCCTTCGACAGATTTTGCTAAACAGTTCAAGACTATTTGTGATCAGCTTGCTGCCATTTATCAACCTATCTCTAAATCAGACAAAAGCCACTGGTTTTTATGTGGTTTAGGACCAACCTTTGAGACGTTTTCTACTGCTCAAAGAACTATTCAGCCGAAACCTTCTTTCTGTGATCTTGTTGCTCACACAGAGGGTCATGAGTTATTTATTTCTGCTCTCCATGGTCCGTCTCCTACGCCTGTCGCCTTTACTGCTCACCAATCTCCACAGCCGCCCGTGGCAGAGGTTGATCTGGTCGATCAAATTACCGTGGTTCCTCTTCTTCTCGAGGACGAGGTCGGCGACAGCCTCACTGCCAACTTTGTTGGCATAATGGCCATTACGCTACCACCTGCCCTGAATTAGGAACTTATGCACATAACTCATCCTATTCTGCTGCTAATTTGGCTCAACCTTTCACTGCAAACTGCAATCTTCATGAATCCAATCCAGATTGGTGTGTAGACTCCGGGGCGACGGCTCACAAGGCTCCATCTTCTGCCTCAGTTGACTCATCCCTTCCCTATCATGGAGATGATAAAGTTGCTTTTGGTAATGGTAATATGCTTCCTATCTCTCATATTGGTACATTCACAGTTAAACCCAATCTCAAACTAAAGGATGTTCTTATAGTTCCACATCTCAAAAAGAAACTTCTTTCCGTGAGCAAGCTAACTAATGATTACCCGGTTGATTTTTTGTTTTCTCGGTCTTTTTTTGCCATTCAGGACACGAACACCAAATCAATTCTCGCAACCGGAAAGCATAAGGATGGGCTGTTCATGTTACATACGGGACCTTAGGCTCTAGCTGCATCAGTTTCTTCTCCTATTAAAGCTTCATTTGAATTATGGCACAAACGGGTTGGACATGTTGCTTTTGATGTTATTTCAGTTTTAAATAACCATGGACATTTGCTACTTAATTCTATTTTACCAAGACCAAATGTTTGTTCATCATGTGCACTCTCCAAACATCATCGCTTGCCCTTTCAATTAAATGAAAAGCGATCTTTACATGTTCTTGACAAATTTCATTGTGATTTATGGGTACCGGCTCCCGTTACTTCCGTTGATGGATATCGATTCTATGCATTGTTTGTTGATGACCACTCAAGATTTTCTTGGTCTTATCCGTTGGAAACAAAGTCTGGTTTTTTTGAAGTTTTACAAAACTTCTTACAGTTTGCTCAAACGTAGTTTTCTTGTAAACTCAAAGTTTTTCAAAGTGATGGAGGCACCGAGTTTTTGAATCATCGCGTTAGCAAGTTATTTCTTGATAATGGTACTCACCATCAGATGTCTTGTCCATACACTCCACAACAAAACGGACGTGTAGAACGCAAACATCGCCATCTCACTGAAACAGGTCTCGCAATGCTGTTTGGTGCCAATGCACCAGCAACTTTTTGGGTGCATGCTTTTTCCTCGGCTGCTCATGTCATAAATTGCCTCCCAACCAAGCTATTAAACAACAAATCACCCTTCAAAGTTCTTTTTCATTCGGTTCCAAATTACAATAACTTTAAGGTATTTGGCTGCCGTGTTTTTCCTTACTTACGGCCATACTCGGAACATAAACTCGCACCGTGTAGCATTGAGTGTGTTTTTATCGATTATTGCACATGCTACAAAGGGTATAGATGCCTCGATCCTCTTACGTATCGAGTTTTCATAACCCGTCATGCCCGTTTTGATGAAACCTCGTTTCCCTTTGCAAGAACCACAACACCCGTCGATCCTGCAACTTTATTTTTGTGTTCTTATTTGGATGAATTACCTCATATATCCTCCTCCCAAACAGCCCTTGTTACTTCACATATCCAGACCCCTATCCCATCAAAAACCTCCATGCCTTGTGCCTCCTGTTTGCATGATACTACACCCACAACACCACCTACCATCATTGAATCTACCACCACCACTAATGTTCCACCACCTTCAACACCACCATCTCAGTCACCTCCAGCTACACCTACACCATCGGTCTCTTGTATACCATCGACACACCCGATGACTACCAGGGGTAAAGCGGGCATTGTTAAAACTTGAAATCTTCTCAATCTCCTTGCTATTTCTCCCACTCGTTTACACGATGCCTTATTTGCAAACAAAGAACCTCGCGGCTTTAAATCCGCCTCCAAACACCAACATTGGTGTCACGCCATGTCTGAAGAAATCCAGGCGCTTCATTAGAATAACACCTGGACTCTCGTTCCACGTCCGCCAAATCAAAATATGGTTGGATCCAAATGGGTTTTTCGGACCAACTATCATGCTGATGGAACAATTGATCGATATAAAGCACGTCTTGTAGCTCAAGGTTTTACACAAATTCCGGGCTTTGATTTCTCTCATACATTTAGCCCTGTTGTTAAAGCCACAACAGTACGGATTGTTCTTTCCTTGGCAGTCACAAATCGATGGCATCTTCATCAACTTGATGTGAAGAATGCCTTTTTAAATGGTCATCTTCGTGAAATAGTGTACATGGAACAACCTCCAGGATATGTTGATCCACATCATCCCACTCATGTGTGTCGTTTAAACAAAGCTCTTTATGGTCTTCGCCAAGCTCCACGAGCCTGGTTTCAATGACTTAGCGTATTCCTTATTACTCAAGGTTTCAACTGTACTCAAGCTGACACATCCCTCTTTGTCTTTCATCGCGAATCATGTCTGCTCTATCTCTTAGTCTACGTTGATGATATTATCCTAACCGGAAATCATGAGCCATCCATCCAACGTTTCATTACTAGCTTGAAAAATGAATTTGCCATTAAAGACTTAGGTAAATTAAGCTACTTTCTTCGCCTTGAAGTCTCTTACACTGCTAATGGTTTGTTTCTTAGACAAAGTAAATATGCTCAATGATATTTTAAGTCGTGCTGGTCTCCTTGATTCCAAACCTGTTGGGACTCCTCTCGCAACCAATGATGTCTTCACCACCAGCGGACATGCCTTTCATGATCCTACTTTATATAGGTCATTTGTTGGTGCTCTCCGGTACTTGACTATAACAAGGCCCGATCTCTCTTACGCTGTCAATCAAGCTAGTCAGTTCCTTCGGTCTCCAACGAATCAACATTTCACCTTAGTTAAAAGAATTATGCGATATGTCAAAGTGACACTACATCACGGTCTTCAATTCTCTTATCCTTCCTCATCCACGCTCATTGGCTACTCTGATGCGGATTGGGCTAGATGCATTGAAACTAGACGTTCCACTTACGGCTATTCTATCTTTTTCGGTGGTAACCTTGTCTCTTGGAGTGCAAAGAAACAACCAACAGTCTCACGATCGAGTTGTGAGTCGGAGTATCGTGCTATGGCCAACACAGCTGCAGAACTGATTTGGATTTCTTATTTGTTGCGTGACTTAAATGCCTTACCGACTCCTCGTCCCACTCTATTGTGTGACAACTTAAGTGCTATTTTCCTTAGCCAAAATCCCGTTGCACACCGGCGCGCTAAACACATAGATATTGACTATCACTTTGTTCTTGAATTCGTCCAATCAGGTAAACTACACACCAAGTTCGTTCCAACCAAGCTTCAGGTAGCCGACATCTTCACCAAACCATTACCACGACCACTCTTTGAGTCGTTTCGTGATCAGTTACGAGTTCGCCCACCACCTGTGCGCTTGAGGGGGGTATTGGAAGATAAAATCATATCCTAAATTAGTTAGTCAACTAATTATTATATACCATGTATAGCTCCTATACTTTCGTTGTACTCTGTATTTATACCTGTTTTACTCATCAATAAGATTATTAAGGGAAAACATTATTCAACCCTAATACATATATCTGGAATTTTTAAAAATAAAATAAAATAAAATTAAACATAACAAAAGAGGACATTATAATGTCCAAAAAAGGATAGTCATAGTCATATATAGTCATAGACTTACTCAAAGGTTCCCATGACACCAGTTGTGACATGCATATTAATGTCCATTGCTAACTTTGCAAGCCCAAAATCTGCCACCTGAGTGACAATTACACAAAAATCACTCTATATGGTTTTCTGTTTGTTGCAAACAAACCATAGTTATTGTAGAAATGCAGAAAAAAGAAAAACTACATTTTGCAAACAATGGTTCGAAAGGTTAATAAGATATCTGGGCATCGATGTAACCGGTTCCATTTCCGATTCCGATGTCTTAGGAACCAAAGGTAGTTTCTTTTCTACCCTGAATTGGATGCTAAAATTGTCGCTACTCACCATTTATAGCATTGTACTTTCCAATTTACCAGTTTATGCAACAAAATGGTTTTCTACATTTCATTATAAGACCAAACCATGAATGTTGCATAAATTGGTAAACAAAAAAGCACAACATTGTTGCATAAATGGTAAAAATGTGAATCATTGTTGCACAAATTGGGAAAAAATGAAACACTATTACATAAATAAACATTTGACCGGTCAAATTTTGTAAGTTTAGTCCAAAAATCTTAAAATCAATTTTTTTTAACTATAAAAACATTATGCAGGCGCAGTTTGGTCCAAAACTGTTAGACTCAAAAGTATCTAACTATAAAAGACAGTATGCAAAGTATGCAGGGACAGTTTACAAACTGATTACCCAAAAAACTTTGCATTTTATTTAAAGAAAAAAAAAACCTTTGCATTCAGGACCTGTTTACAGAGTCCAATGTCACAAATTACTAAACTGTCATATTTGAGTGCAGGAGCTGTGTAATTGTTGGTCACATCTGTTTGTCAAAACAAAAACACAGATTGATAATTTTTTTTAATGGAGGGAAAAAAAGTGAAATATTATATATAAGCACCAAAATTCATTAATATGTGGCTGACATACCTTTGATGTGGCTTAAACCCTCGGATATATGTCAATGGTGTAGATTATTTGTTGTCTCGTTATGATTAATTTCACAAAAGTCATTATTAGGAATATTTGGATCTGCATTCCATTCTAAGACAATGTGATGGAGATAAGTTGTTTGATCATACTGTGCAACAACATGAGTGGTCTGCAATAAATTCAAAAAAAAATTGAAGTAAAAAAAGATTGAATCCATGAAATTGAAATGAATTCATATGTCATCAAGAAACAACATAATTTCCATTCAATCACACATACCGCCATCAGGAAAACGTAAGCTAGTATAAACTCCCAATAGCATCATACATCTAGAAATAACCCAAAAAATGATAACAACCCAGTGTAATTAAATAAAAAAATCAAGAAATAAACAGTTAAAATTACCGAAAATCTTAAACCGGGAAAAAAAATTAAACTTTTTGAAAGGATATACTTGATCTTTTGCGTGCTTGGTTTTCCCACTTCACCAACCCATGCTCTTTCATCCTCCCCATCAGAGTCAGACCACTTACATCTTATAACTCACTATCTATTATCAATAAAAAAGTATGAAAAATTAAATTCTTAAATTAATTTCCAAATTTATGTCTATGTCTAAACAAAAATCCAGATTAAAAATAGCCCTACAAATCTTGCGATACCTACATAACTAGGAAGACGTGAAATGTAAAATGAAATGATTTTTTTTAGTTCCAACCTGCATCAACAAAATAGCCATTAACCCAATGTTCTATTCATATTTTAAGTTTGATGGAGAACTATTTCCTCAGAGTATAACTCTTGTCTCATTAATTACGGAAGATTATTAGGATTTAGGATCATTAAGCCCACTCCCTTCAACCAAAATAAAATAGTCTAAATGCACTTACAAAAAGAAACATGAGACAAAAAAATAGAATTTTTAAATTCATACAAATGCATACCTGCTCTGTTGCTTCTTCAGGGAATAGATGCCAGTAACGCATAACATTCTTTTCATAACCAAATAAACAAATTTATATTCTAAACATACTAAAAATGGCTTAAATTTAGCAAACTCTTCCAATTATTAGACAAATAATGGAGTTTTTTTACCAAGATATTGTAAATTAAAAAAAATATATTTACCAGAGTATAGTAGTTTTGAAATTATTTACAGAAAGATTGTAAAAAGGATTTAACATGTGAAACATGGGCCACATGACAAACGGTTATTGAGTATAAAACCTTAAATAATAAGGGAAGTCATTAAAAGAAACTTCAACTTCAATCCCAATCCATCCCTGATATATTACGTTATTAGTAAAATTTAAAAAAAGGTGATTAGATTTCCAGAGTCCTTGCTAAACTGCTACAAAATAAATGTAAAAAACTTTCAATTCCATTCATGGAGTCAATAGTTTGAAGAACACAATCTGATTAAAACTCCAATGTAACATCAAGAAGTAGTTAGTGATCTTATGATCCTCTGTTTGTTCGAACATATAGATGCCTATATACATGTAAATTGATTACTTGAGATGGTTGTGGTTATTTTAAATTGAAAAGAAACCTAATATGAAATTACGGAAATACCCATATCCTATCACACAAACCTTTTGTTGCCTCAAGAACACGACCCTCAACTTGAGCAAGTTGTTTCTCAATAGTGAATCCACAGGAAGCGAGTAAAGGGTCCTCATCGTAATTATAGTTTTTCATAGCCTGATAAGTTAAACAAAAGATAATTATATGTGAATTGTTGTAGTTCTGAGGCCAACACACACACACACTTCACACTAACACCATATATAATTAGACCAAAATAGATTCAATCATATGAAAAGCTTATGCATTAAAGATTTTACATAATAGTTAATTTTGCTGAAAATCAACATAATCTGGTTCAAGCATTTCATCGACCAGTTGGGGTGCATAGTCAAACTCTCCTTCAAATCTCAGTACAACATCAAGGGCGCTGCAGCGTATAGGGTGGTGGGCGGTGGTGGTGAAAGCCTCCTCGGTTCCAACTGCCAACCAATTGAAATTAGGGAAAATAGTATAGATTCAGGACAATACTAGTTCATTAAACCAAAAAAATTAAAATCATATGTTTAACATTGTGCACAAACGATAACAGCTTGGTTAAGAACTCTCTCAGGCCCATACTTGTCTAACAATCATTTTGTCGAGAAATGTCTCATGCTTATGTTGTAGGGATTAATCATTGCATGTAATCCCCAAATACCTGAAATTACGAATAATAAGTTAACAAAGCTATGGAAATGTTATCAAACACTCGCTGTACTTTGTGATTATAAAACAAAAGTAAAAAAACGAAGAAGAAGTCACTTGTCGTCGCCGGTGATTAGGTAAATCGTCGCAGGTGATGACCCAAAGCATCGTCGGTGATGAATTTCGAGTTTCGGAGGTTTGATTTCATCCAATATAGACTTTCTCACACCCTCCCACTATTTTTCCTCCCCAGTCGGCCGATGTTTCTCCCACATCCATCTTTGCACTTCCCAGATGGATCGCGTTTGTTAGCATAGGTATTCCGAAGGAGTTGAAGAGACTGATTTACTGCCGAGATAACGAAAAATCGAGGGTTTATGGAACATGTGTGTATACTCCAGTGGGTATTCAGTGGATTCCATGTAAAAGAGATAGTAGAAGATGAGTGAAGGTTGACAAAGCAGAAGCAACCACAATAAGGACTAATAGAGTGAGATGAGGCAGTAGAGGAAAGAGAGATGGTGTGGTTGATGATCGCTTGAGAGAAGAGCGAGAAAAGAATGAAGAAGAAGAAATCAGAGGAAGAAAAATAAGAAGAATCGAGAAGATATCGATCGGTGGAGGAAGTAAACAATGGAGGCATTAACTCGATACTATGTTGCGATGGCAACAAAATAGCAGAAGAAAACCACCACGCAGATGGTGGACATGGAGATGATTACATGTGCCGGAGCACACAACACGTGGAAACCACTATGAACGAAAAAGAGAAAAATATTTAAACAAAGCACCAAATAAAAAAGAAAAACAAAAAAAAATTCCAACCAATCAAACAATAATACTATTCACAAAGAGTCCTCACAACATATATATATATATATATATATATATATATATATATATATATATAAACCAAACTTCACTGTTCACTTGATCAAACACTTTAATACATATAATAATTTTAGTATTATCTCTATTTAAACCGAGATACTCCACCGTCCTAGACATGGTTGCAGAAATCGGGATTAATCGTGGATTAATCGTATGTCGTTCTCCAATGGACTAGGATTACTGTGTTTGACGAAAATTAGGGATTAATCGGTTTTGACGGTATTAATCGCTCAACAAGAGTCAAAAAAAAAGTCAAAAACAAATTCAAATAATTAAAAAAAAAATTTACTCCAAAATTTTAAAATTTTAAAATTTTCAAAATTTTCAAATATTATACCAAAATGTTTATATTTTTGTATTTTCAAATTCTCAAATTACAAATTCTCTTATTTGCTATTTTTGAAGTACTTATTTTTCTTAAAATATATTAAACTTTGATTAATTTTAATATTTTATTAATGACAAAATTGCAAATATAGTTAAATCCCTTAATTACTTTGTGGAAAATAGCCAAAAAAACCAAAATTACAAATATAACCATGAAAATCGCAATTTGATTAAGCCCATCTGCGATTTTAACATTCCATCTGTGAACATTCAAGTCGCTAAAGCACAGTCGTGCTTTAGCGACTTGTATGTTCGCAGGTGGTTTTTTTTAGTTTTTTTTTCCGTATAAATACCCCCATCTCCGACTAAAATCGCAGATGAATTCATCTGCGATTTCCTCTCATCCCACCTGCGCTTTTTGCGTTTTTTTCTTCATTTTTTTTAATGTTTTGACTACGAAATTGATAGGTAACTACGAAACAACCTTATTATAGAAAAAATTTTGCAAAAAATTATCAGTTTAGTTGTAATTTCTTTGAAAACTTTGTTTAAAACATCTCTAATAAAATGAATTTTCTAACAAAAAATTTGAAAAATGAAATCATCCATAGTGTCCCTAGAGAGAAAGTTCTCCAAAAAAAAGTTTGAAAAATGAAAGGAACAAACATTACGTTTTTATACACCGAAAAAAAGGAAAATCACATATGGACCTAAAATCACAGATGGACTGAGTCCATCTGCAAACGTACAAGTCGCTAAAGCACAAATGTGCTTTAGCGACTTTTATGTTCGCAGATGGACAAGTAAAATTGTCGATGGACTGAGTCCATCTCCGATTTTGGTGGCTATTTTTGTAATTTGAGTTTTTTTTGGCTATTTTCCACAAAGTATGTTCGCAGGTGTTTTTTTTTAGTTTTTTTTTCCGTATAAATACCCCCATCTCCGACTAAAATCGAAGATGGATTTCCGCTCATCCCACCTGCGATTTTGTGTTTTTTTTCTTCATTTTTTTTAATGTTTTGACTACGAGATTGATAGGGTTTAACTACGAAACAACCTTATTATAGATAAAGTTTTGCAAAAAAATATCAGTTTAGTTGTAATTTCTTTGGAAAATTTGTTTAAAACATCTCTAATAAAATGAATTCTCCAACAAAAAATTTGAAAAATGTTTGAAAAATGAAATCGTCCATAACGCCTCTAGAGAGAAAGTTCTCCAAAAAAAAGTTTGAAAAATGAAAGGAAAAAACATTACGTTTTTATACACCTAAAAAAGGGAAAATCACATATGGACGCAAAATCAGTCCATCTGCAAATGTACAAGTCGCTAAAGCACAATTGTGCTTTAGCGACTTGTATGTTCGCAGATGGACAAGTAAAATTGCCGATGGATCGAGTCCATCTGCGATTTTTGTGGCTATTTTTGTAATTTGGGTTTTTTTGGCTATTTTCCACAAAGTAATTAAGGGATTAGGCTATATTTGTAATTTTCTTTTTATTAATAATATATGGTCCTGATTAATCCACGTCAAGATCGATTAATCCCTTAACATCAGCTGACCGTCGAGCGATTTTTACAACCTTGGTCCTAAAGAACAATTAAGAAACGATGTTAAACTTAATGTTGCCTCCACCAACCACACACCATCCATATATGTATGATGTTTCATATATATATATATATATATATATATATATATATATATATATATATATATATCATTTTTCTTACAATTCTTTCCTTATTGTCAACCATGATATTGTCCTTCACTTTTAATTAATAAACCCAAGGTCTAAATGAAATCATATGAAACGCCTATCCATTTTAGTAAACATCAATTCATATATAATAGAATTAATTTCATCTATTTATAATATGTAATAGATTTCCCACGCATATGCTCACGATTTAAAATTCGAGGATAAATTGGGAAAAAAATGAAACACTATTACATAAATAAACATTTGACCGGTCAATTTTTTAAAGTTTAGTCCAAAAATCTTAAAATCAATTTTTTTAATTATAAAAAATGAAACACTATAAAAACAATATGCATGGGCAGTTTCGTCCAAAACTGTTAGAATCAGAAGTTTCTAACTATAAAAAACAGTATGTAGGGACAGTTTACAGAACTTATTACCCAAAACACTTTGCATTTGAGTTTTTTTTTTTTTTTTTAAAAAAACTTTTCATTCAGGACCTGTTTACAGAATCCAATGTCACAAATTACTAAACTGTCATATTTGAGTATAAAACCTTAAATAATGAGGGAAGTCATTAAAAGAAACTTCAACTTCAATCCCAATCCATCCCTAATATATTACGTTATTAGTAAAATTTAAAAAAAGGTGATTAGATTTCCAGAGTCCTTGCTAAACTGCTACAAAATAAATGTAAAAAAATTTCAATTCCATTCATGGAGTCAATAGTTTGAAGAACACATTCTGATTAAAACTCCAATGTAACATCAAGAAGTAGTTAGTGATCTTATGATCCTCTGTTTGTTCGAACATATAGATGCCTAAATACATGTAAATTGATTACCGGAGATGGTTGTGGTTATTTTAAATTGAAAAGAAACCTAATATGAAATTACGGAAATACCCATATCCTATCACACAAACCTTTTATTGCCTCAAGAACACGACCCTCAACTTGAGCAAGTTGTTTCTCTATGGTGAATCCACAGGAAGCGAGTAAAGGGAGTAAAGGGTCCTCATCATACTTATAGTTTTTCATAGACTGATAAGTTAAACAAAGGATAATTATATGTGAATCGTTGTAGTTCTGAGGCCAACACACACACACTTCACACTAACACCATATATAATTAGACCAAAATAGATTCAATCATATGAAAAGCTTATGCATTAAAGATTTTACATAATAGTTAATTTGGCTGAAAATCAACATACCATGGTTCAAGCATTTCATCGACCAGTAGTTGGCGTGCATAGTCAAACTCTCCTTCAAATCTAAGTACAACATCAAGGGCGCTGAAGCGTATAGGGTGGTGGGCGGTGGTGGTGAAACCCTCCTCGGTTCCAACTGCAAACCAATTGAAATTAGGGCAAATAGTATAGATTCAGGACAATACAGGTTCATTATGAAACATACCAAAAGTACGACCCAAAAATTTCGTTTGAAAAATAACATAAAACCATATCATTCATGTTCAATAGGAAAAGCCAAGTGTCATGTGTATCAAAATATCATATAGATCACTGTATCAAAAAAATGATAAAATATCAGAGTCTCAAACAATCCCAACTTGAGTACTATGGTGTGTGCCATGCGATTACCCCGAGCTCTTCCCCTTGCTACCGGAAGTACCTGAAACCAAACTGAAAACTGTAAGCACGAAGCTTAGTGAGCTCCTCCAAACTACCACATACATACAATAACATGTATACACATACTGGGACTTGCCCACTGTATCGGGCGCTGCCTTGCATCAGACCGAAGTCGGGCATATAATGGGCCCCGCCCAGCATCGGACCGACGTCCGGAATAACTTGGGCCCCGCCCACTGTATCGGGCCCCGCCCGACATCGGACCGAAGTCCGATATAACTAAACATAACATAACATGTATCACATAACATAACATGCATGAATCACAAAGACGTTAAGCATACATAACTACTTCTCGGGGACCGCCCCGGCATCGGACCGAAGTCCGGAACATATAAATTGCATCGGGCTAACCTCGGCATCGGGCTTACCCCGGCATACTGCAACTACATAAACGGGCCGGCATTGGCGCCCTTAGACCCATTCCTACTAGAGGAAAACTCACCTCGTATGGCTGACTGCTGAAAATCTGGGTGAGGATTCCCTGTCTGGTGCTCCGGCGACTCTCCGGCTATATAAATTCCATAAGGACACTTAGTAAAAAACTGATAATTATTCTTAGGGAAAGATGACGATTTTACCCCTGGTCAACATCAACATCCTGGTCAAAGTCAACCTTTTAGGTTGACCAAACTCGCAGAGTCAGCCTTGTGACTCGCCAAGTCCTAGAACTCAGAACCCTGAAATCGCAACTCGACTCGCCGAGCCACTCTATGAATCGTCGAGTTCCCAAACTACCTGACATCGCGATTTTTCGAACTAACTCGTCGAGTCTTCCTCAGACTCGCCGAGTCCTATGAACATCATCGGGATTTCTTCATCGAACTCGCCGAGTTCCCTCCTGAACTCGTCGAGTCCCTTGCAGATCTAACCTAGTTAACTGGTTTCACACTTCTACAGTTCCAAAATACAGATCTAGGTTTTTTCCAAGGTCCATTTCTATAAAGTTGGAGACTTGATGGCTTTGCACACCCCAAATGAGCCCAAAGTCACAATATAGCAACCTACTTCCATGAATAAGGATAAGGCTTGGATAAAAACGGGTTTAAGACCCCTTTTATGACTCTAGAGGCACAAAATCTTAGGAAATAGGAGTTTCTTTGCATACAACCCAAGTTAAACAACTTTTCCTATTCAAAAGGGTCAAAAGACCCATGAATCTTCATACCAAGAGATCTAAGCTATGAGATATCAAGCTAAGCGCTTTTTACCTCAGAAAGCTGCCAAAGGTGAGTGTGCTTCTGGATCTAGTTCTCCTTCCACAAGCTTGCTAGCTCCAAGCTCATCTAATTATCTTCAACAACACACAAATACACTCAAAAACTCAAGGGGAAAAGCTCTCAATCGAATTAGGGTTTCTGGAGGACAGGGAGGCTGATAAGGGAGGCCCAAAGGGGCTTAAGATGTTTAAATAGGGTGCAAAACCCCGAAAATAGGGTTTCCTTCTACCATACCAACTCGTCGAGTCCAAACATAGACTCGTCGAGTCGACCCTTTAAAACGCCGTGTCCAGTCTCGCATTCACTCGACGAGTCAAGGCTACCAACTCGTCGAGTAGCTCAAAATAAATACTTTAATTGAATTAATTGTGTACCGAGAACGGGGCGTTAAAATTCTCCCCCACTTGACTTAGACTTCATCCTCGAAGTCTGCTGTGGCTGAAAACAACTCTGGGTAGTGCTCCCTCATCTCCTCCTCGGGCTCCCACGTCCACTCCGAACCCTTGCGGTACCGCCACTGCACCTTCACTAGGTCGACCCGTTTGTTCCTCAGCTCCTTCGTCTTGCGATCTAGAATCGCTACTAGTCTCTCTATGTAATTCAGGCTGTCATGAATCTGAATATCCTCTATGGGTACTACTACTGAATCATCCACCAAGCACTTCCGTAGCTGGGAAACGTGGAAGGTGCTGTGGATCTGGCTGAGCTCTGCTGGAAGGCCAAAACCCTAAACGGACCAATGAACCTGGGGCCAAGCTTGCCCCGCTTCCGGAACCTGATATCACCCTTCCAGGGTGACACCTTCAGGAGGACCATATCGCCCACCTAAAACTCCAAATCCGAAAGCCGCTTATCGGTGTAACTCTTCTGTCGGCTCTGAGCAGTTTGGAGCCTGCTCCGGACCTGCTGGGTCCGCTTTGTGGTCTTGAGTACCACCTCCGTACTCCCATGAGCCTCTGACCGACCTCACCCCAACAGATTGGGGTCCTACACTTCCTCCCGTAAAGCATCTCGAAGGGAGGTCGGTCTATACTGGAGTGGTAGCTGTTGTTATACGAAAATTCTGCTAACGGAAGATACGTATCCCAACTGCCACCGAAATCTAGCACGCATGCTCGAAGCATGTCCTCGAGAGTCTGAATCGTCCTCTTTCTCTGTCCGTCCGTCTGAGGGTGGAAAGCGGTGCTGAAGTAGAGACGAGTACCCATCTCGTCGTGAAACTGTTTCCAAAACCTGGAAATGAAACGGACATCTCGGCCTGACACCACCAAGACAGGCACTCCATGACGTGCCACTATCTCTCGCACATAAATCTCGGCCAGCTTCTTGGCCGAGATGCTCTCCTGGATCGGTATGAAGTGCGCGCTCTTGGTCAACCGATCCATAATGACCCAGATCGAATCGACCCCACGTGCGGTCCTGGGAAGCTTGGTGATAAAGTCCATAGTAATATCCTCCCACTTCCACACGGGAATATCCAATGGCTACATCTTGCCATGCGGCCTCTGGTGCTCTGCCTAGACCTTCCTACAGGTCAGGCATCTCTCAACATACCAGGTGACATCCCATTTCATGCAGGGCTTCCAGCAGTCTGGGCGAAGATCTCTATACATCTTCGTCGCTCCCGGATGGATTGAGAACCTGGACATATGGGCCTCATCCATCAATATCTGCCGTAATCCACCCCGGTATGGCACCTAGACTGTGACATCCCCATTTTCACGGCCAGAAAAGACCGATTTTGTTTATGCTTGTTTGAAAATCAGAGTA
Source organism: Lactuca virosa (assembly GCF_052849685.1). Lineage (NCBI taxonomy): Eukaryota > Viridiplantae > Streptophyta > Magnoliopsida > Asterales > Asteraceae > Lactuca > Lactuca virosa. Next base: position 124,201,826 of record NC_136427.1, on the reverse strand, counting down.
ACATTTTAAATAAAAGTGTTGCGGAATTTGTCCCAAAACAAAATATGATAATGATTTATCAAAAGCATTTCCAAGGAAATGTATTTCATTAAAAGACTCGGGATGTCATGTTCGATACAGATCAAAAGCATAAACAGTACAATATAAGCCTTACTACATTATTTCATATCTACAAGCCTATATCCGTAATCCCTCATCCAAAACATCACATCTATGCTCGAGCGCCACTACCTGTAATACATGAAACTGAGTGGGTCAGGCTTGGGAGCCTGGTGAGCACATAGGGTTTTCAACCCACAATAAATAAGTTTATTAATTTCATCAACCAACAATAACCCGATTACCCATTCCCGTTATCCTCACTTTACGTCCCTAAACACCTATCATAAGGGACCTAGCCTAAGGATCATCATCGGGATGGACACTACTGCTAAGGGGGTTCCTCAGCAATAAATGTCCTAAAGGCAACCATGAGGGGGATGGAGTACACCGGTGAACACATCGTTCACAAACACCTACAGGTTGCTAGCCTGCTAGCGTTCCACTGGACTGTCTAGAAGAGTCTGTGGTCGTCATCTATACTCCGCTAGATGACTGGATCACCAACAACATCGAGGCCTCTCATCATTTTATCACACATCGTCTTATTACATCTACCCATGTTTTACCCCAACATTTTTATAGATATAAAATACATATACAGTTTAAATCATGAAAAACGTATATAAAATCATTCATCCAACATAGACAGCAAGTATTCAGATAATATGCACACATAGCACGTAATTTATATAAAATACTTCATATCTATGTGTAAGATGAAAGTAACTACGTACTCACCTGAAAAGGTGGTGACTCTGAATTCAGACAGCGCTTCGTTACTTCTTAAAACAATTTCCTTCGACAAAAACCTAATATCATTACCACTAGGGTTTAGTTTAATATTCACCGAGACTAATTAATAGTCTAACTATTATTACTATTATATAAGCGTTAAACAATACTTATATAACCCATAATAATAGCCCAAGTACATATTATAAGTTCCTAATAACATTACTATATTAAAACATAAGCTATACTAAAGATAGGTTAGGCGTATCTCACTTACAGCGGGTTTTTCTCAAAACCGGGCTTCGCTGGAGCAGCGTTTCCGAGCCGAAAGGCTCTTCTTCTCGGGGCCGTCGGGCACTCCGGGGCTTCCGCCTCGTGCTAGGGGGGTTCCCTAGGCTTTTCGGGGGATTTTAGGGCTTAGAGAGAGAGTATAGAGAGAGGAATGAAGGGTTAAGGTGTGAGGAATGAAGGAGAGGGGCGTCTCTATTTATATGAGGCTGAAGAGGCTCCCACGTCGTGGCCATTTGATGCCCACGTCGTGGCCAGCTGGGTACAGCCAGGCACAGCCTGGTGCTGACACGTGGCATCGCACACAGGGTGAAAATCAGCCGATTTTCAAAAATTCATAACTTTCGCATACGAACTCCATTTTCGACGTTCTTTATATCCACGTGTAGGTAAAAATGAGATCTATAACTTTCATTTTGACTCCGTTGGCTAAATCTCGACCGATCTTAAATTTAACAGTAGGAGGAGATTAGACTGTTAAATGACCGCGAAAAATTAGTAACTCCTTCATACAGACTCCGTTTTCGTCTGTCTTTTTACCGTTGAGTTCCTATTAATGAGATCTTCAACTCTCATTTAGGTCGCGTAAGCCAAAAACCTCTCGAACTAAAATTCGAGTTTCGAGTCGTACACTGCTAAGCCAAATCTTAGAAAAATCATAACTTCCTCATACGAAGTCAGATTTGGGCGTTCTTTTTATGGACGCTCTCAGGTTAACATATTCTACGACTTTCATTTAGATCACTAAGGCCAAAAATTCCTCTAAGATGCTTAGCCCCGAAACCCGGGCGTTACAATTCTGTCCCCCTTAGGATGATTCCGTCCCGGAATCATGCATCAGCAAACAGATGCGGATAGCGACTCATCATGTCACTCTCTGTTTCCCAAGTGAGATTCGGCCCATTCTAATGTTTCCATCGGACTAGCACTAAGTCGACCATCTTGCGTCGTAACTTTTTAGTCTTACGGTCAACAATTGCCTCAGGCTCTTCGATCAGCCTCTTATTCTCATCCATTCTTAACTCTGAGATTGGAATTATGTCGGGAACTTCTCCTGTGAATTTCCTCAAATAACACACATGGAAAGTGTTATGAATACCATCGAGTTCTTCGGGCAATTCCAGCTTGTAAGCTTGGTTCCCAATCTTCTGAAGAACTTTGAACGGTCCAATAAACCTTGGACTCAGCTTTCCCCGTTTCCCGAATCTTATAAGTCCCTTCCACGGTGAGACTTTAAGCAAAACCGAATCCCCAACTTCGAAGGTCATCGGTCGTCTTTTCTTGTCAGCATAGCTCTTCTGACGATCCTGAGCTGCTAACATCCTTTCCCTAATCACTTTCAGTTTCTCAGCAGTCTCATGGACTATCACGGGGCCCATAAACTGCTTCTCTCCGGCTTCAAGCCAACAAGACGGCGTACGACACTTCTGTCTGTACAAGGCTTGATAGGGTGCCATCTTGATGCTCAAGTGGAAACTGTTGTTGTAGGAAAATTCTACCAGAGGTAAGTGCTCATCCCAGTTACCTTGGAATTCTAGGGTACATGCTCTTAGCATATCTTCGAGTGTTTGTATCATTCTTTTGCTCTGTCCATCAGTCTGCGGATGGTAAGCTGTACTCAAACACAACTTCGTACCCAATTCCTCTTGTAGACTTCTCCAAAACCTTGACGTGAAACGACTATCACGATCCGATACAATCGTTAGAGGAACACCGTGAAGTCTCACAATTTCCTTCACGTAAGCATTTGCAAGCTTATCCATAGACCACCTTTCGTTGGCAGCTATGAAGTGTGCACTCTTTGTGAAACGATCCACGACCACCCAAATCATGTCGTGACCGTTCTTCGTCCTGGGCAGTTTAGTCACAAAATCATGGTGATGTCTTCCCATTTACCCATGGGCACAGGTAAAGGTTCTAAACTCCCATACGGTTTCTGATGTTGTGCCTTAACTCTTGCACATGTTACACACTCAGCCACATACTTCGCAACATCGAGCTTCATCGTCGGCCACCAGTAGTAGGGTTTTAGGTCCCTATACATTTTTGTGCTACCGGGATGAATCGAGTACATGGTCTTGTGCGCTTCTTCCATCAGAAGATCTCTTATTCCTCCCGTTTTAGGTACCCAAATTCGATCTTGGGATACCTTTAGTCCATGACTGTTTGTACCGAACACAGACGTTTTTCCCAAACGTTCCTCCTTTCGGTCATTCTTCTCTGTAGCTTCTTCTTGAGCTTTCTTGATGCTTTCCAAAATTGTCGAGACAACTTCAATTCTCAACGCTCTTGGCCTCTTCCTTTCAAGGTTGACTTTCCGACTGAGAGCATCAACGACAACATTTGCTTTACCGGGGTAGTAAAGTATCTCACAGTCGTAGTCTTTAAGCAATTCCAACCAGCGTCGTTGCCTCATATTCAACTCCTTCTGATTAAAGAGATACTGGAGACTCTTATGATCAGTGAAGAGTTTGCACTTGGTGTCATAGAGGTAATGCCTCCATATCTTTAGAGCGAAAACTACCGCTGCCAATTCCAAATCGTGAGTGGGGTAGTTCTTTTCGTGCTCCTTCAATTGTCGAGATGCATATGCGATCACCTTTTCTCTCTGGGTTAGAACACAACCCAACCCGACTCCAGATGCGTCACTATAGACCGCGAAGTCTTCAACTCCATCGGGTAGAGAAAGTATCGGTGCTTCACATAACTTCTTCTTTAGTTTCTCGAACGCTTCCTCATGCTTCTCATTCCAAGTGTATGTAGCTCCTTTATGGGTCAAAGCTGTCAATGGAGAGGCTATCGAAGAAAAGCCTTGGATAAATCGTCGGTAATATCCAGCTAATCCAAGAAAGCTCTGAATCTCCCTGGGACTTTTTGGTCGTTCCCACTTCATCACAACTTCGATCTTTGCTGGGTCAACCATTATCCCCTCCTGGTTAACCACATGACCCAAGAATTGGACTTCTCGGATCCAAAAATCACACTTGGAGAACTTTGCATACAGTTTCTCTTTCTTCAAGACTTCCAACACTTCTCGTAGATTTTTGCCATGCTCCTCTTGGCTTTTTTTAGTAGATCAGAATGTCGTCGATGAACACTATCACGGATGTATCAAGGAATGGTTTACAAACCCTATTCATCAAATCCATGAACGCTGCTGGAGCATTGGTTAGTCCAAATGACATAACCAAGAACTCGTAGTGTCCATATCTTGTTCTGAATGCAGTCTTCTCAATATCCTGCTCTCTTACCTTTAGCTGATGATATCCTGACCTGAGATCGATCTTTGAGAAATAGCTCGAGCCTTGCAGTTGATCGAACAGGTCATCAATCCTCGGCGATGGGTACTTGTTCTTCACCGTTGCCTTGTTCAGTTCTCGGTAGTCTATACACATTCTCATGCTTCCGTCTTTCTTCTTCACGAATAGCATCGGAGCTCCCCAGGGTGATGAACTAGGTCGAATGAAACCGTTGTCCAACAGCTTCTGAAGTTGCGTCATAAGCTCCTTCATCTCCGTCGGTGCTAATCGTTAAGGTGCCTTTACTATCGGTGTTGTACCTGGTAACAAGTCTATTCGAAACTCTACTTGTCTATCAGGTGGTAATCCGGGAAGATCTTCGGGAAAGACTTCCGGATAATCACACACAACCGGTATATTCTGCACCTCTTTCTTTTCCTTCTTAATATCGATTACGAATGCCAAGTATGATGCACATCCCTTGGACAAACATTTTCTGGCTTTCATCAGGGAGATGATTCCAGAATTTACTCGGCGTTTGTCCCCGTACACCATAAATGACTCTTTTCCGGGTGGGTTTACCCTTACTATCTTCTTTCGGCATTGAATCTCAGCATCGTTGGCGCTAAGCCAATCCATTCCCAGAATGATGTCGAAACCGTTCAATTCTATGGGTAATAGCTCCTCGTGGAATTCATTTCTGTTTAAGTCGATGACGATGTTCCTAATACGGTCACTAACAGGTACGAACTTGCCACTGGCAACTTCCACAATTAGGGCATTATCAAGTTTTTCTACAGGCAATGCTAATTTTCCTCCAAATCTATGCGATACAAAGGAATAGTTTGCTCCCGAATCAAATAGTATATTGGCAGGCAATCCATTTACAAGAAAGGTACCTGAAGCGACGTCTGCTGCCTCCTTTGCAGCCTCGAGCGTCATCTGGAAGGCTCTTGCCTTCGGCTTCGGTGGAATGTTGGGTCTTCATGCCTCCTTCTTCTTCGGACAGTCCCTCGAAATGTGCCCTTCCTCGTTGCACTCATAACAAACCTTCTTAGTGAACGTGCACTCGTTGGCATAGTGCCCAGGTTTTCCACATTTGAAACAAGTAACTCCTCCGTCACATTTCCCCTGGTGCTTCTTCTTGCACTTGTCGCACCATTTGGCTTCACCTCCTCCAGACTTCTGCGTACCAGACCTTGAGAACTTGCTTTTCTTGCTGAATTTCGACGACCCATCAAATTTTCTTTTCTCTCCCACCTCCGCTCTCTCCAGACCCTTCTCTCGTATCTGGGTCTCCACATTCTTAGCAGCCCAGATGGCGGCTTTCAGAGTGGTTGTTTGCTTGACCATTGGACCGAAGTCCGCTGGTGATCCGAGGGCAAACTTGTTAACCTTGGAGAGTTCAGTTGGGACGAGGTGAGGAACAAGCTTCATTTTCTCTGTAAAGCTTGCAGCGTATTCAGTAACGCTCATTCTTCCCTTCTTCAGATTCTGGAATTCGTTGTTGATCTCCAGAAGATCCTGCTCGGAGCAGTATTGCATCTTTAATTGTACCAGAAAATCCTCCCACGACATCTTGCTTGCTTCTCCTTTAGGCATTGAATCAGCTAGTAACTTCCACCAGCTTAGTACTCCAGATTTCAACAGAGGAACCGCAAGAGCGGTCTTCTGCCTGTTACTACACTCGCAACTCTCAAACATCATTTCCATCTCGGAGATTCAGTTCATGACTTCCACCGGCGTCGGGCTTCCAGATAGACACGGTGGTTTAGATGCCATGAAATCCTTGTATTTGCATCCACGTCCGTCATTTCCTCCATCCTGGTGGTTTTGCCTAACTATCGGTGGGTTGGCTTGACCAACAGTTCCACTGTAGTTTCCTCCTTCGGACGGCCCATCATTCAGCTCGGGCTCTACGATTGGTATGGTAGCTTCCTCGCGATTTTCTTGGAGAAAACGCCTGGTTTCCTCCATTTGACGATCCAACATCATCTGGATCATCGCTTGCACTCCGGCCATCGTGATTGGCTCAGGAACATCCGCTTCAACAGGTATTTGCTGAATCACTAGGGGTTGATTCCTATTCCCATTTGCATTCCTAGCTCCACTGCGGGTTCTTGCCATCTTGATCTATACACCGAATAAGGTGAATTTAGATCTTTATTCGGGATAGACGTTTAAATCATCCTTATCTCTCCGAAACGTTTATATGCTAGTTCTAATATTGTAGTCGTACGTTTAGAATCCTAAACACATAAGGTTTCCAGATCCGGTCGGCAACAGACCATAGATCCGAACAAATAACAGCATATCAGGAACGAAGCATTTAGCACATAAAATCATTTTAGGCATAATTCCTAAAATAAGCTAGTGCTCACATCTCACAATCATCGCTTAGCATTCTAAGTTTAAGTCTAGAAATCCTACAAATTCCTAGTTCGCTTAAACTAATTCTCTGTTACCAACTGTGACATCCCCATTTTCACGGCCAGAAAATACCGATTTTGTTTATGCTTGTTTGAAAATCAGAGTAACATTTTAAATAAAAGTGTTGCGGAATTTGTCCCAAAACAAAATATGATAATGATTTATCAAAAGCATTTCCAAGGAAATGTATTTCATTAAAAGACTCGGGATGTCATGTTCGATACAGATCAAAAGCATAAACAGTACAATATAAGCCTTACTACATTATTTCATATCTACAGGCCTATATCCGTAATCCCTCATCCAAAACATCACATCTATGCTCGAGCGCCACTACCTGTAATACATGAAACTGAGTGGGTCAGGCTTGGGAGCCTGGTGAGCACATAGGGTTTTCAACCCACAATAAATAAGTTTATTAATTTCATCAACCAACAATAACCCGATTACCCATTCCCGTTATCCTCACTTTACGTCCCTAAACACCTATCATAAGGGACCTAGCCTAAGGATCATCATCGGGATGGACACTACTGCTAAGGGGGTTCCTCAGCAATAAATGTCCTAAAGGCAACCATGAGGGGGATGGAGTACACCGGTGAACACATCGTTCACAAACACCTACAGGTTGCGAGCCTGCTAGCGTTCCACTGGACTGTCTAGAAGAGTCTGTGGTCGTCATCTATACTCCGCTAGATGACTGGATCACCAACAACATCGAGGCCTCTCATCATTTTATCACACATCGTCTTATTACATCTACCCATGTTTTACCCCAACATTTTTGTAGATATAAAATACATATACAGTTTAAATCATGAAAAACGTATATAAAATCATTCATCCAACATAGACAGCAAGTATTCAGATAATATGCACACATAGCACGTAATTTATATAAAATACTTCATATCTATGTGTAAGATGAAAGTAACTACGCACTCACCTGAAAAGGTGGTGACTCTGAATTCAGACAGCGCTTCGTTACTTCTTAAAACAATTTCCTTCGACAAAAACCTAATATCATTACCACTAGGGTTTAGTTTAATATTCACCGAGACTAATTAATAGTCTAACTATTATTACTATTATATAAGCGTTAAACAATACTTATATAACCCATAATAATAGCCCAAGTACTTATTATAAGTTCCTAATACCATTACTATATTAAAACATAAGCTATACTAAAGATAGGTTAGGCGTATCTCACTTACAGCGGGTTTTTCTCAAAACCGGGCTTCGCTGGAGCAGCGTTTCCGAGCCGAAAGGCTCTTCTTCTCGGGGCCGTCGGGCACTCCGGGGCTTCCGCCTCGTGCTAGGGGGGTTCCCTAGGCTTTTCGGGGGATTTTAGGGCTTAGAGAGAGAGTATAGAGAGAGGAATGAAGGGTTAAGGTGTGAGGAATGAAGGAGAGGGGCGTCTCTATTTATATGAGGCTGAAGAGGCTCCCACGTCGTGGCCATTTGATGCCCACGTCGTGGCCAGCTGGGTACAGCCAGGCACAGCCTGGTGCTGACACGTGGCATCGCACACAGGGTGAAAATCAGCCGATTTTCAAAAATTCATAATTTTCGCATACGAACTCCGTTTTCGACGTTCTTTATATCCACGCGTAGGTAAAAATAAGATCTACAACTTTCATTTTGACTCCGTCGGCTAAATCTCGACCGATCTTAAATTTAACAGTAGGAGGAGATTAGACTGTTAAATGACCGCGAAAAATTCGTAACTCCTTCATACAGACTCCGTTTTCGTCTGTCTTTTTACCATTGAGTTCCTATTAATGAGATCTTCAACTCTCATTTAGGTCGCGTAAGCCAAAAACCGCTCGAACTAAAATTCGAGTTTCGGGCCGTACACTGCTAAGCCAAATCTTAGAAAAATCATAACTTCCTCATACGAAGTCAGATTTGGGCGTTCTTTTTATGGACGCTCTCAGGTTAACATATTCTACGACTTTCATTTAGATCACTAAGGCCAAAAATTCCTCTATTGTAAATTCACTATTTTACATTTCCTGGTGCCGTGCCGGTTCTGTCGCGAAACTTCGACGGGTCATAACTTCTTCGTTATAACTCGGATTTCGGCGTTATTTATATCCCCGGAATCCTTGTTTCGACTACTACATCTTTACATAAAGATATCGGGCTAATCTCACTCTTTAATTTTGACGCTTATTTTTATTCTTTATTAATTATACTTTTATAATTAAGTTATAAGCACACAAATACACATAATTCACATAGTATTCAAATATTTCATCTTTATTACTTCAAAAAGAGTTACAATAGTTGACCTGGACTATTACATCATCTAAGATGCTTAGCCCTGAAACCCGGGCGTTACATAGACTCTCCCATGCAGGGTCAACAGCCCCTGCTGTCGTAATCGAAAGAGGCCACCTAGCCTGTAATCCTCCCGTACTTTCGGTGCCCCTCCTTCAGGCCCTCGACCTGCACCGCTCGTATCTGCTCTAGTAGTGGAGTAATCACTGTCATCCCCAGACAGATATCGGATTGGGGTCGCTGCCGTCTTGCGGCTCAGGACATCGGCTACTACGTTGGCCTTGCCCGGGTGGTAAAGGATCTCACAATCGTAGTCATTCACCACGTCTAACCACCGACGCTGCCTCATGTTCAGATTCGGCTGATCCATGAGGTACCTACAACTATTGTGGTCCGTGTAAATGGTACACCAGACTCCGTGGAGGTAATGCCGCCAAATCTTGAGGGCGAAAATTACCGCCCCCAGCTCCAAATCCTGCATCGGATAGTTAGCCTCGTGAGGCTTCAACTGCCTCGAGGCATAAGCTATCACATGCCCTCGCTGCATCAACACTGCTCCCAAACCTGTGATCGAAGCGTCACAGTAGACTACGAAGTCATCTACTCCGTTTGGCAAGGTTGTCTGTTTCTCAGGACCCGAGCGGAAGACCACCGACTTCTTGGTCATTCGGGTCAACGAAACTGCTATCTTGGAGAAGTCCTGGATAAATCTCCTGTAATACCCTGCCAGACCCAGGAAGCTCCGAATCTCAGTTGGAGACCTCGGAGTCTCCCACTGCATCACGGCCTCTATTTTGGCCAGATCTAACAAAATAGCCTTCTGATTGACAAGGTGCCCAAGGAACTGCACCTCGCACAACCAGAAGTCACACTTGGAGAACTTCGCATAAAGTCTCTCCCCCCGCAGTGTCTCTAGCACCTCTCTCAGGTGCTCCTCATGCTTCTCCTGAGTCTTGGAGTAGACCAAGATGTCATCAATGAATACTATTACAGATCGATCCAGCATCGGTCTACACACGCGGTTCATGAGGTCCATGAACGCGGCTGGAGCATTGGTGAGCCCAAACGGCATCACCACAAACTCATAATGACCATAGCGGGTCCTAAAAGCGGTCTTCTGCACATCATCATCTCTGAACCGCATCTGATGATATTCGGACCGTAAATCAATCTTGGAGAACCAAGATGCTCCCCGAAGCTAGTCAAACAATTCATTTATCCTCGGGAGTGGTTAACGGTTCTTCACCGTTACCTTATTCAGCTCTCGGTAGTGTATGCACATGCGATGCGACCTGTCCTTCTTCTTCACAAACATGATCGGGGCTCCCCATGGTGAATTGTTCGGCCTGATAAAACCCTTGTCTAACAGCTCCTGCAGCTGCGTAGACAACTCCTGCATCTTGGGAGGAGCCAATCGATATGGTGCCTTGGCTATCGGAGCCGCACCGGGGACCAGGTCAATCCGAAACTCAACTTGTCTCTCCAGAGGTATCCCAGGCAAATCCTCTGGGAATACATCCGGGTACTCTCGCACCATCGGTTACATCCTCAACCGTCGCCTTACCCTTATCCCGGGTATCCATGACATAGGCGAAGTATCCTGCGCATCCCTGCTGAAAATAGTGTCTTGCTCTCGCCGCTGAACAGAGAATCGGTCCGCGCTGTGGCCTCTTGCCCTGAATCACTAACTCTCCCCCGTTGGGAGTGCGAACCCTCACTAGCTGTAGCTCACAATCAATCACTGCCCCGTTGGGGCTCAACCAATACATACCTACTATAACCTTATTCCTTCGCAGGGGAATCAGAACCAAATCCACTAAGAACTGCTCATCAAATAATCGTAGCGTACACCCTCTATGAACCCTCGCGACCCTGACGGTCCTGTCATCGGCTATCTCAACGTCAAGTGGGCAATCCAGCTCCCCCGGAGCTTTACTAAATCGCTTCCTGAACGCAAGCGACAAAAAATATCGGGTAGCCCCCGAATCAAACAATATCATAGCTGAAATGTCGTTCACTAGGAACGACCCTATAAACAGATACATAAACATGAGTAATAACCAAAGATAAATAAGTGGTGATGGAGAAGATACATACCAGTAACCACATCAGGAGTCGCTCGTGCCTCCTCTGTTGTCAACTGAAAGGCTCTGCTCTTCGCCACTGGCGCCTCTGCTCGACCCTGACGGTCGTCTGTAATCCTCAAAGTGGTAGGAGCCGGTGCCACCACATGTCCTACTGATGCTAAACTCGGACACTAGGACTTCTTGTGTCCCCTCTGATTGCAATGAAAGCAAATCAGATCAGATGCAGTGGTGGTGTTATTAGTAGTAGTTGTATAATCCCTACTCATATGCCCAGTCCGGCCGCACTTGAAGCAGCCAGAACTCCCCGCCTTGCACACCCCATCGTGCAACCTGCCACACTTGTCACAAGGACTGTGGCTCTGCTGTCCCCTAGACCTGTGATCAGACACATTGGGCTTTTTGCCCGAACCTGCTGCGCCAGACGCCACCTCTGGCTTCCTCTTTCTCTCCATCTCTAAATCAATCTCCCTCTCACGAGCCCTCGCAATCATGTCCTCCAGCGTTTTACAGCTGTAGCGGATCACAAACTATCTGATATCACTCCTCAACATCTCATGATATCAAGCCTTCTTCATCTCCTCGTCTGCTGCATACTGCGGAACAAGGAGGGCTCTCTCTCTGAATTTGGCGGTGATCTCTGCCACTATCTTTGTAGTCTGCTGGAGGTCCTGGAACTCTCTAGCAAGATGCTGCACCTCAATAACCGGTGCGAACTCGGCCCTGAACCTGGTCGTGAAATCACTCCATGTCATCGCATCCAACACAGTATCATCACCAAGGGCTCTCCCAATCTCCTCCCACCAGCCACGTGCCCTGTCCTTTAGAAGACAGGACGCAAGCCTAACCTTGTCCCCCTCGGGACATCTGCTGGTGCGGAAAGTGTTGGCGACATCTACCAACCACCTGGTACTGGCAGTGGGGTCCCGAGCCCCATGATAGTCAGGAGCTCCACACGCTCTGAACTCCCGGAAAGTGAGTGTGTGCGACCCCATCATGGTCGCAATCTCTATACGGAAGGTACTAAACCTCTCCTCCAACAACTTCATAATACCCTCCTTAACCGTACCAAAGATCACAGGAGTCTGCTCAAGTATGCTGCGCGTAATCTCCAAAGAGATGAACTCCCTAGTCTGCTCATCTAACTGCCCGGCTCCAGAGCCTGAGCCCGATCCCTCCCCGGCATCTGAACTGCCGTCTGCTGGTCTATGACGTAAAACCACCATTTTGAAAAGCACATCATAACAAACGTCAGAATACTAACATAATTTGAGGGATCACATACACTACAAGCTCCATGGTCTTATCTCAGCCTTCCTTGATTCGAGTACGGATCCTCTGCTTTCAGTAGTATGGGCCCATACTACCTTCCACATCTATCCGTACTTTCCTCAAGAACTGCATTGACTCCACCAAGTCCCTTCTACTACTACTGCTTTCTGCTACTCTCATCCTAGGCTTGCCCTGCTTTCTGCTACTCTCATCCTAGGCTTTCCCTAGGGTAATCACTATCCTACTCTTTGCCACCAGCTGCATAAGAAGTCCTTGCTCCCTTCCCCTAACTAGCTCGCGAATACTATTACATATTACTCAGACTAGATAATTCTTCGAATGAGAGATCCTACCCTACAACGGTTAGACTCAACCAAGAGCTGCGAAATAGAGCTAGACCTAACCTTCTGAAATTATTTAATCCTTGCAATATGTAACTTATCATATTCATTTACTAGTTAGTGAAAGACAACTAGAACTCCTAAAAGCACAAAGCAAGCAGCATTCGGGCATTGAGTACACATAATCAAGCATTTACTACTCTAGCTATCATACTGACTGATCTATACTAGCATGCAGTTCTCATAAAGTTGATACACATATACAGGCACATAAGGCATCCTTCCTAGATCCTTAGTCCTATTCCAGCATGATGTTCTAATAAAGCTGATAAATATAACATAAACTTGTATGGGTAATTTGGGAGTACTTACTTGAGCTCGGCTGGTTGCATGCACCACACCCTTTTCTCTTTTCAAAACTTTTCTTTTCAAAAATTCATTTGCTTTTTCAAAAACTCTTTTTGAAAATCTTTATATCATTTCCTTAATTTGAGTTCAAACACACCCGAATCTGAATCCCTTAAACCAAGGCTCTTATACTAACTTGAAACATACCAAAAGTACGACCCAAAAATTTCGTTTGGAAAATAACATAAAACCATATCATTCATGTTCAATAGGAAAAGCCAAGTGTCATGTGTATCAAAATATCATATAGATCACTGTATCAAAACAAATGATAAAATATCAGAGTCTCAAACAATCCCAGGCTGAATACTATGGTGTGTGCCATGCGATCACCCCGAGCTCTTCCCCTTGCTACCGGAAGTACCTGAAACAAAACTGAAAACTATAAGCACGAAGCTTAGTGAGCTCCCCCAAACTACTACATACCATACAATAACATGTATACACATATTGGGCCTTGCCCACTACATCGGGCCCCGCCCGGCATCAGACCGAAGTCCGGCATATATTGGGACCCGCCCACTGCATCGGGCCCTGCCCGGCATCGGACCGACGTCCGAAATAACTTGGGCCCCGCCCGGCATCGGACCGAAGTCCGGTATAACTAAACATAGCATAACATATAACACATATCATAACATGCATGAATCAAAAAGACGTCAAGCATACATAACTACTTCTCGGGGACCGCCCCGACATCGGACCGAAGTCCGGAACATATAAATTGCATCAGGCTAACCCCGACATCGGGCTTACCCCAGCATACTGCAACTACATAAACGGACCGGCATTGGTGCCTTAGACCCGTTCCTACTGGAGGAAAACTCACCTCGTATGGCTGACTGCTGAAAATTTGGATGAGGAATCCCTGTCTGCTTCTCCGGCGACTCTCCGGCTATATAAATTCCATAAGGACACTTAGTCAAAAACTGATAATTATTCTTAGGGTAAGATGACCAATATACCCCTGGTCAACGTCAATATCCTGGTCAAAGTCAACCTTTTAGGTTGACCAAACTCGCCGAGTCAGCCTTGTGACTCGCCGAGTCCTAGAACTCAGAACCCTGGAATCATGACTCAACTCGCCAAGCCACCCCATGACTTGTCGAGTTCCCAAACTACATGACATCGCGATTTGTCGAACTAACTCATCGAGTCTTCCTCAGACTCGCCGAGTCCTATGAACATCATCGGGGTTTCTTCATCGGACTCGCCGAGTTCCCTCCTGAACTCGTTAAGTCCCTTGCAGATCTAACCTAGTTAACTGGTTTCACACTTCTACGGTTCCAAAATACATATCTTGGTTGTTTCCAAGGTCCATTTCTATAAAGTTGGAGACTTGATGGTTTTGCATACCCCAAATGAGCCCAAAATCACAATATAGCAACCTACTTCCATGAATAAGGATAAGGCTTGGATAAAAACGGGTTCAAGACCCCTAGTATGACTCTAGAGGCTCAAAATCTTAGGAAAGAGGAGTTACTATGCATACAACCCATGAGAAACAACTTTTCCTATTCAAAAGGGTCAAAAGACCCATGAATCTTCATACCAAGAGATCTAAGCTATGAGAAGTCAAGCTAAGAGCTTTTTACCTCAGAAAGCTGACAAACGTGAGTGTGCTTCTGGATCTAGTTCTCCTTCCACAAGCTTTCTAGCTCCAAGCTCCTCTAATTATCTTCAACAACACACAAATACACTCAAAAACTCAAGGGGAAAAGCTCTCAATCGAATTAGGGTTTCTGGAGGACAGGGAAGCTGATAAGGGAGGCCCAAAGGGGCTTAAGAGGTTTAAATAAGGTGCAAAACCCCGAAAATAGGGTTTCCTTCTGCCAGACCAACTCATCGAGTACGAACATAGACTCGCCGAGTCGACCCTTTAAAACCTCGCGTCCAGTCTCGCATTCACTCGACGAGTCAGGGCTACCAACTCGTCGAGTAGCTCAAAATAAATACTTTAATTGAATTAATTGTGTACCGAGAACGGGGCGTTACACATTAAACCAAAAAAATTAAAATCATATGTTTAACATTGTACACAAAAGATAACAGCTTGGTCAAGAACTCTCTCACGCCCATACTTTTCTAACAATCATTTTGTCGAGAAATGTCTCATGCTGATGCTGTAGGGCTTAATCACTGCATGTAATCCCCAAATACCTGAAACTACGAATAATAAGTTAACAAAGCTATGGAAATGTTATCAAACACTCGCTGCACTTTGTGATTATAAAACAAAAGTAAAAAAACGAAGAAGAAGTCACTTGTCGTCGCCGGTGATTAGGTAAATCGTCGCAGGTGATGACCCAAAGCATCGTCGGTGATGAATTTCGAGTTTCGGAGGTTTGATTTCATCTAATATAGAATTTCTCACACCCTCCCACTATTTTTCCTCCCCGGTCGGCCGATGTTCCTCCCACGTCCATCTTTGCTCTTCCCAGATGCATCGCGTTTGTTAGCATAGGTATTCCGAAGGAGTTAAAGAGACTGTATGGTACAGGCGTGTATACTCCGGTAGGTATTCAATGGATTCCATGTAAAAGATTTAGTAGAAGATGAGCGAAGGTTGACAAAGCAGAAGCAACCACAATAAGGACTAATAGAGTGAGATGAGGCAGTGGAGGAAAGAGAGATGGTGTGGTTGATGATCGCTTGAGAGAAGAGCGAGAAAAGAATGAAGAAGAAGAAATCAGAGGAAGAAAAATCAGAAGAATCGAGAAGATATCGATCGGTGGAGGAAGTAAACAATGGAGGCATTAAACTCGATACTATGTTGCGATGGCAATAAAACAGCAGACGAAAACCACCACGCAGATGGTGGACACGGAGATGATTACACGTGTCGGAGCACACAACACGTGGAAACCACTATAAACGAAACCACCAAATAAAATAGAAAAACAAAAGAAAAATTCCAACCAATTAGACAATAATACTATTCACAAAGAGTCCTCACAATATATATATATATATATATATATATATATATATATATATATAACCAAACTTCACTGTTCACTTGATCAAACACTTTAATCCATATAATAATTTTAGTATTATTTCTATTTAAACCGAGATACTCCACCGTCCTAGACATGGTTGCAGAAATCGGGATTAATTGTATGACGTTCTCCAACCGACTGGGATTAATGTGTTTGACGGAAATTAGGGATTAATCGGTCAACAAGAGTCAAAAAAAAGTCAAAAAAGTCAAAAACAAATTCAAAAAATTAAAAAAAAATTAGTCTAAATTTTTAAAATTTTAAAATTTTCAAAATTTCAAATATTATACCAAAATGTTTATATTTTTGTATTTTCAAATTTTCAAATTACAAATTCTCTTATGTTCTATTTTTGAAGTACTTATTTTTCTTAAAATATATTAAACTTTGATTAATTTTAATATTTTATTAATGACAAAATTGCAAATATAGTCAAATCCCTTAATTACTTTGTGGAAAATAGCAAAAAAAAAATTCAAATTACAAATATAAACATGAAAATCGCAAATGGATTAAGCCCATCTGCAATTTTAACATTCCATCTGTGAACATACAAGTCGCTAAAGCACAGCCGTGCTTTTGCGACTTGTACGTTCGCAGGTTTTTTTTTTAGTTTTTTTTCCGTATAAATACCCCCATCTCCGACTAAAATCGCAGATAAACTAAGTTCATCTGCGATTTCCTCTCATCCCACCTGCGATTTTGTGTTTTTTTCTTCTTTTTTTTTAATGTTTTGACTACGAAATTGATAGGGTTTAACTGTGAAACAACCTTATTATAGATAAAGTTTTGCAAAAAATTATTAGTTTAGTTGTAATTTCTTTGGAAAATATGTTTAAAACATCTCTAATAAAATGAATTCTCCAACAAAAAATTTGAAAAATGAAATCGTCCATAGTGCCTCTAGAGAGAAAGTTCTCCAAAAAAAAAAAGTTTAAAAAATGAAAGGAAAAAACATTACGTTTTTATACACCTAAAAAAGGGAAAATCACATATGGACGCAAAATCAGTCCATCTGCAAATGTACAAGTCGCTAAAGCACAAATGTGCTTTAGCGACTTGTATGTTCGCAGATGGACAAGTAAAATTGCCGATGGACTGAGTCTATCTGGGATTTTGGTGGCTATTTTTGTAATTTGGGTTTTTTTTGGCTATTTTCGACAAAGTAATTAAGGGATTAGACTATATTTCTAATTTTCTCTTTATTAATAATCTATGGTCCCCGATTAATCCACGTCAAGATCGATTAATCCCTTAACATCAGCCGACCGTGTCGAGCGATTTTTACAACATTGGTCCTAGAGAACAATTAAGAAACGATGTTAAACTTAATGTTGCCTCCACCAACCACACACCATCCATGTATGTATGATGTTTCATCCATATATATCCATGCATCATTTTTCTTACAATTCTTTCCTTATCGTCAACCATGATATTGTCCTTCACTTTTAATTAATAAACCCAAGGTCTAAATGAAATCATATGAAATGCATATCTGTTTTAGTAAACATCAATTCATATATAATAGAATTAATTTCATCTATTTATAATATGTAATAGATTTCCCACGCATATGCTCACGATTTAAAATTCGATGATGATTATCTTTAAATATTATTAAAAGAGAAACTTAAATTCTAATCTTAAGAAATCAGAGCCATTCATTACATTTCTATTCTTAATTTTTCACCCTTGGATTATTTGCTGACATCATCCTTTACCAAGGGTTATTCAAACTCCGTTACACCCTTCTCTCTTCTTTCCTTCATCATCTACCCTCTCTCTCAATTGTAACCTAAAGAAACATAAAAACCATTCCTTTTTACTATAATCATGCAAGAAAACATATCCCTAATTTGCATCTATCTCGCCTCTTCGGGAATACGGTTAGTTCGTCTTGATTTTACTCCCAAATTCAAAATTTCTTATCTTCTAATAGTGCATTTGTGTAATCGATTTCTATTCTTCATCATTTTGTTTTTTACTTTTGGAATCGTTATACTTTTCAATATCAATTTCATTGTTACAATTCCTTATCCGATTTTCCCCTTTTACTGATCTCTTCTTTCTTTCTTGTAGGAAATTTTTAATGATGTTGGCCAAATCGAGAGTGTCGGGTTATCAACACTTCTATGCAATGATGACGTTGCGATATCAACAAGTCACAGATCAAAATGATGGAGACACGACTTAATTTGATAATGACAAAGAGGAATGCAACGCAGAAGTATTTGAGGAACGATGTTGCTGAAATTTTTAAGAACGGCCGTGATTCCAATGCCTACAAAAGGGTAATTATTTCTTTAACTTTCTTATTCTTTTCACGGTCTTCTTGTGCTGTTTTTTTTTTGGGTTAAAAAGAATGTTGAGTTAGACTTAATTCAAGTTTTATACAAATCAACACCATTGGATGCTCTCTTCATGTGTTATATATGGTTTGACTTTCGGTTGAACTTGAATAGATTGATTGAAATCAAACCAGAAGAATGTTTCCAGAGGTTATTGTTGACCTGATTGTGGATTGCTGGATTGCAGTACTCAAAAACTCATTCCGGATAAACATTGTTTCATTAGCATCTTGGCCTGTTTCCAGACAACCACCAATTTATTTGTTTGAATTTAGAGATTTATAACTTGGATGTGTGAAGGCTTGTTGAGAATTTCAGGTGTTTATTTTTTCATCGGCATTTAATGTTGGAAGAAGAAAGGGGAAATTTGAGGGACATAATTGAGAACAAATCACACATCATTCTTGTACACTCCACTTCACGATACAAGTATGGATTTTCTTATATTCATTTCTTCAAAATTTTTAATGTCATATTTAAGTAACATTTGTTGTTTTCTTTGTTTCAAAAAATAGTTTAAGAGAGGTTTGTGATGCTCCAAATGTAATGAATATTATCAAAGATACAAAAGCAGCCAAAGAGGTGCGAGTTCTCATGGATTTCTTCACTATGCTTACTAATGTAAGTTTCCAACTTCGATGGCAGTATTGTAAATTAGTCCTTAAAACGTATGTTGATAGTCATTTTGATATTATTTGTTTTTGTTGCGGGATCCACATCGTGCTTGTTATGGACCAAAGCATGTTGAGGTTGCCCATGATAGAATGGTTGTTCAGATATTACTTATCACTGATGACCTTTTCAGGTTTTTAATTTTTATAAATAGACGATTCTGTTTTTTACAAAATGGCCATTTTGTCCATGGACCAAAATTGAAGAAAAAAGTCTATATCAAGACCAAATATGTAGTTTGCTCCTTTTTTATATAATTAAGGTTTATACTAATTGAAATATACTATTTTGTTAAAAATATAATATCAGAAGAACGTACACAATACACTCATACAAATATAAATCATACACTTTTCCACAATATTACATATACTGTTTTTTCAGCTTTGGTCCAAGGGCAAAATGGGCATTTCGATAAACAGCTAAATTGTTAACTTAGATGACCGAGGGACCAAAATTGAAAGAAAACTTTAAAATAATGACAAAAATTACAACCCAGATATTTTAGCGACCAAAACCGAAATATTCAGCTAAACTTAAAGATCAAAATTGTAATTTACTCAAAAACTAATCAAAACAATCCGAATTTGAAGTGTTTGGTTCATTGTAATTCTTCTTTATTCAATGTTCATTGAAATTTTCATATTTTAAAATTTAAAGGGTTTATTATAATCAGATTTTTATTAAATGTATGGTTACAGGAGTTCTGATATAGCACCAAGGCAAAAATATGTGAATAATGTCAATACGGTCAAAGACTCTGGGGGCACCGCTCATATCGTTTCTTCAATGCATGTTTCTGGGGAACCTAAGTACTACTTTAACCAATTTATTCTTTTATCTCGTTTAACAATGTGTATTTAATTTTTTTATTGAGTAAATTACATTGTTGGTCCCTGAGAACTTCATGTAAGTTCATTTCATAAAGAAACTATATTCATATGTACATGCCTTCACTTTTGTTCTCATAGTTAATCGAAAGAGACCATTGTCCTTATAGTCTAAAAATTCTATAAAGAATTGAGTTGCTGGTAAGTTGGTATCTTGTAATAATATCTTCTGAATTATTTCCGTATATTTCAAAATGCTTCTCCTAAGGTTTGATTGTTATTTATGTTTTACTTTGGCACTCAAGATTCAACCATCATTACCTAGCTTGTTATCACATTTTGTCTATTATAGACTGTAGACCCCTAATGTTTAGAAGAGTGAAATTTTTATTATGTAATTTGCTCCCCACAAAAGAAAAAAGAAACAAATAAAAGCATTTAGTTTAACAAATAGAAGTTAATGTCGCTTGTTCTTCTTCCAAGAGTCCAATAGCAGGAAGTTTTATTTTACACATAGTTTAAGAGTAACCTTTAATTTGGTTTTCTCCTACTAAAACTCATACATCTACAGAGGTTAACGGCAAAACCCTAAAACACTGGTTAATAAGACAATGTAGGGAACTTATTATGGACCTCAATCAATTTCACTTGAATTTTGTAAGTGTTGCTGATGGGCAAATAGATAAACATGGATTCGAATGTTTTTCAAAAAGGGAATTGTTTTATTATTGCGAGATAATTTGTGACATAAATTTATGATTCAGAACAAACGAATTGGATTATTTGGATCTGCATTTGGTCGCACCGAGGTTCATGTGGATGACCCTTTGGGAGAGTGAAGGCAAATTACATGCCAAAAGTGCAACCGTTTTCATATGTGGTTTTACACCAAAAAGACCAAATCTACAGCCACATCCTGCTCGGTATCATTTTTTTATTCTCACCACAAAAGTAAAAACAAACCCTTCAGATAAACCATTAAGGGCTAAATGCATAATATAGCAATTTACTTTCTATTTTTTCCCCTTATCATAGCATCGTACTTTTTTTCTTATTATAGCATTGTACTTTGTAAAACCAACCCATTTATAGCAATGGGTAACCACCTACATGTACATGTCATTCCATTATTTGTTTTGATGACATGACACATTTAAGGATGACATGGTGGATAGACATCCTAAGGGGACAATGATATTACATAAGAACCTATCACCTGATGTCATGTTATTATGCTTCAAATTAGCACGTTCCTCATTGCTATAACTGGTATTTTTTTTTTTTTTTGAAATACAATGACCTTGTAAAAAAATTGGAAGTATCAAAGTACAATGTTGTAATCATCCATGAAGTGGTTTTTTTTTTTTGCTTATTCACAGATATAAATTTACAGCATGTGCTGCTGACATACCTCTCAAGTTTACAGCGTTCCAAAAGTTAGCACAAACTTAACTTTTAGTTATATTTCACAAGTTAATACCTTTGGGATCACTTATTTACTAAATTGACTTTTTGCTTTTGCAATACAAGGATGTTATTGAGAGAAGGATGAAGGTGTGTGTAACGACCTGAGTTCCTTCGTTAGTGAAATTAGTATTCCTTTATATAGGATTAAGTTTTATGTGTATTTATCATTTAACATTATGCCGATTGTATATTCGATAATAATAATAATAATAATAATAATAATAATAATTAAATATGTGTGTATATATAAGATACAAAGGTTGTAAATAATTCAAACCAAAGTGAATGGTGGGTTTTGAACAAAGGTATAAAAGATAAGGGTTAATATTGTAAGTTGCTTTAAAACCAATTCAATTTGTACGAATCAAAATCAAATAACGCTCATGTGGTATATATATATATATATATATATATATATATATATATATAACCATCGCTATATATATTAACCATACACATGATGAAGTGAGCCTTCTTACGATCAATCTTCGACATGCACATATATTCATCGTACGTCTAGGGTTAAGGTGGAAGGAGTACATAAAATCGCATTAAATCTTCTTGGTTTACGTCCGATGGGATTATGAGGATCGATTAGGCTTCATACGTTTCTTGATGGGCTTATACATTCGACCAGGAGAAGTTCTCAACTAACTTGGGTTATTGAGTATCGATCGTAGGAGGGAAGAAAAGGGGTGCGTGCGTTTCTGTTCTCCATCCCGTGTGTGCGTATCAAAAAAAAAAAGAGAAGCGATCGACTCCTTCTGTCTGTGGTGTGCGTCGACTGGAAGAAGAAAGAAGAAATCGAGGTCTCCATCGGTTGTGTTGTGGGGTGTCGATCACCATAGCTGTAGCTCCTATTCTTTGTTCCAAACTTGTTGAATCGGTCATTCATCTTGGTAATTCCTTGAATCTGTTTTCTATTATGTTCACATCTCAATTGGGTTGTAATCGATTTCGATTTTGGGGTTGAGTTGCTCCTCAATTGACTAAAATTCTCTTCTTGTACATAATCTCAATCATAGTGTAATGTATGATCGATTTTCAAATGTTCCCTCATATATTGGAATTGATATTCATGAATTGATTCCAATCTTGGAGACAAATTGATTTGCTTTGGGGAAAATCTTGTTTTTCTTGTCTTCAAGTTTAGTGAATAATTTCCTGCATTGAATTCATGTTTTGAGCACCCTTTTTAACCCTCAAAACAGCCCCCTAGAAGTTTTGATATGTGGGTAATTATGTTGTTGTTTGAACTAGCAAAGATTGTATCAAAAGTCTAGCTTGAAAGTCTTCACAACTCTTGGTAGTATTGTTTGTATTTTTGGTCTTCAAAACCATGGCTTGGAGGCTGAAACAACAAACTTGAAAACCACATAATGTGTGTCTAAAGTTCACTCAAAGTTCATCCCTACATGTATCGTGATTTGAACTAAAAGAAGTCTTTATTGGTGTATGTAGATTTTTGGTGTTTGGTGTGTTAGGACATCTTACTTTCAATCATCTTTTAGTCAATTCTTGGTCTTTTCATAAACCACTTAATTTATGTCTTAATACCTCCATTCACGCTTTTGGTGTGTTAAATCGTGTGGCTTTAATCATTTGTCTGAGATTATGAATCATATGGTGATTTTGGCAATTATTGGAAATCTGCACAGCAACTTTTCCCCATCTTGCAAGGGCTGTAGCTGCTAATCTGAGCAGAATTGGCCGATGTCACTCTCTGGATAAAATGTAGGAAATCGAGTCTAGCTTTCAGAAAGTCCGGATTTAGCTCAATCGGAGTTACAGATTCTGTTACATGACCAAAACACTGAACAGTGGTCAAACTGTGAAACTTAAAAAAAATATGTAACCCGTTAAGAAATTAAAGGTGTTAATGAAACTCGGACCCCATTTTGATGATTGTTTGGTATGTGTGGTTACTATTGTGGCGTTTTATAACTGTGGATGGCTTCCAAGGGAGGGAAAAAGAAGCGATTATTATTTCAATGGTCAAGTCAAATTCAAAGAAAGAGGGATTTTTTATTTTTAATTTTTTTTATTCTTGTGCCGTTTTATAATTGATTTAAAAATCAATGAAAATGTTGACATTGGTTTTAAAATTCAATTAACTTCTGTTTTTGCAAATAGACCAAAATACCCTTATATGTATTCTTAAATAAGACACTAGTTTATTAATTTTATTAATTTTTTATTAATTTGTTTTGTATTTTCATATTTATTGAAATAGTATATGTTTATTATATTTTTTTCTTATCCGACTTTGTTTCAAATTTATTGATATCTTATATGGTAATTATTATTTTAAATTAGGTATTATTTTATCTATTTTTGTAATTATATTTCATATTTTTTGAAATCTTATATGTTTATTATATTTTTTTTTTCTTATGCGACTTCTTTTCAAATTTATTGATATCTTATTTGGTAATTATTATCTTAAATTAGGTATGATTTTATCTATTTTTGTAATTATATTTGACATGTTATATTAATCTTATTTTCGATATCATACCATACTTAAAACATATTTTAAGTATGGAAAAGATATTACATTCCAAAATCTTTATATCATTCCAGCGTTAACCAATTTTATACTTCCCTGTAAATATAGGGTCTACGATTTTTCTTTCTAAATCAGTTTTCTCTCTAACTAATTATCTTCTTTCATTGCAGATAATAGAATTTCATGGCAACTAACAATGCGGATTAAGTCGTGTTTAATAAAGTTTCTGAAATCGATGCATCCAAAGATTCTTGGAACATGCGTGTTAAGCCGTCTTGCTTTGGAAGCAGGCCTATAAAAACAAACCAAAAATGGTCGTGAGCCTAGACATGATTTTAATTGACCAATAGGTACTGTATGTAAAAATAACAATCAACTTTACTCTATGTAAAAATGTAAGAAGTAATGTACTTCGTATCATCCGTAGAATAAATACAAAAAACACAATTGTTTTTTTTTATCATAAAGACTTATTTTGTGATACTTTTTCTTTAAATTTTATTTCTGTTTTATTAAATTTTAATAAACAATATTAGTTTTTATGTGTTTTTTACTTATCTTTCATTGTCACCTATAGAGCAGTAGAATACAAGCAACAATAAAAAAAAATTATTCATGTATTTGAATCCCTATTTGATGAAGGAGCTGTCAGAGAGATCAGTAACTTTGCTATGGATAGCAATGAAGGCGATTACATCCTTGTTCCTCATAAACATAAAATCAATTTCTACAAAACCACAAAAGTTCGTGTATCCACTGATTTGTTGATATGGTACATCCTTATCATTTTGTCGTTTTCCCAGATTTGCTAGCCAGGAACTTTGACACTCGTGTTGCATTTGGTATGTTGTTCTGTTATTAGTTTAAATTATTTCTATACTTCAGTTTTTAATGTAATACACATTCGTATTATTATTACTAATTTGTTGTTGCTTCTTAAGATCCCAAAAATGGAAAAGCTCGAATAAGTTTAAGCCATTCATCATTATTTGACATTTTAGTTTGAAGACTTTTTGTTATTAATCTTTATTGTTTGCTTTTGTCAAACAAATTCATAAGCAAACAATAAAGACTAATAAAAAAAAGTCTTCAAACTAAAATGTCAAATAATGATGAATGACAAACTAAAATGTCAAATAATGATGAATGGCTTAAACTTACTCGAGCTTTTCCATTTTTGGGATCTTCAAGGAAGAAGCAGCAACAAATTAGTAATAATAATACGAATGTGTATTACATGAAAAACTGAAGTATAGAAATAAGTTAAACTAATAACAGAACAACATACCAAATGCAACAAGAGTGTCAAAGTTCCTTGCTTGCAAATCTGGGAAAGCGACAAAATGATAAGGATCTACCATATTAACAAAATCGGTGGATACACGAACTTTTGTGGTTTTGTAGAAATCGATTTTATGCTTCTGAGGAAGAAGCATGTAATCGCCTTCATTGCTAGCCATAGCAAATGTACTGATCTCTCTGACATCTCCTTAATCGAATATGGATTCAAATACAAAAATAAGAATTTTTTTTGTTGCTTGTATTCTAATGCACTATAGGTGACAGTGAAAGAGAAGTAATAAAACTACATAAAACTAATATTGTTTATTAGAATTTAATAAAATAGAAATAAAATTTAAAGAAAAAGTATCACAAAATAAGTCTTTTTGATAAAAAAAAAAAAAAAAAACAACTGTGTTTTTTGTATTTATTCTATAGATGATGTGAAGTACAGTACTTCTTATATTTTTACATAGAGTAAAGTTGATTGTAATTTTTACATACAGTACTTGCTGGTCAATTAAAATCATGTCTAGGCTCCCGACCATTTTAGGATTGTTTTTATAGGTCTGGTACCAAAGCAAGATGACATTAGCACGTATGTTCCAAGACTCTTTATATGCATCGATTTCAGCAACCTTATCAAACACGACTTGATCCGCATTGTTAGTCGCCACATTGTTAGTCGCCACAGAATTCTACTATCTGCGATGAAAGAAGTTAATTAGTTAGAGAGAAAATTGATTTGGAATGAAAAATCGTAGACCCTATATTTGTAGGGAAATATAAAATTGGTTAATGTTAATATGACATAAAGATATTAAAATGTAATATCATTTCCATACTTAAAATATGTCTTAAGTATGGTATGATATCAAAAATACGATCAATATATCATGTCAAATAAAATTACAAAAACAGATAAAATCATAATACACATATAAGATTTCAATAAATATGAAATATAATTACAAAAATAAATAAAATCATACATAATTTAAGATAATAATTACTGTAACACCCATAAAATTTGAGTCAAATTAAAACTTTTTAATACATTTTAAAACCATCAAGTTATTATAGTTTGTTTTCAAAATAGTTTAGACATCAGAGTATCCCCAGAATCAATTCATAAGACCATAAAATATGAGGAGCTGTACGATCACGTCTTTGCCTTTCTGCGATCATCTGATGTACCTGAAACAATAAACTGAAACTGTAAGCCCGAGAGCTTAGTGAGTTACCCCAAAATACCAACACCATACAACATAACCATATCATATAACCAATACAGAACAGCATGCATAATAAGTCGTCAGCCTGACTGGACCGCCTCACAGGCCTTCAGTCTATATGGACTGTTCTCCGAGCCTTCGGCACGTCTGGACCGCCTCGCAAGGCCTACAGCCCATCCGGACCGCTCGTCGGGCCTTCGGTCTGACTAAATCCCTTTGCAGGGCCTTCAGGTTATCTGGACCGCCCTGGGTATGTTGGCCTCCAGCACAAAGCAGGACTGCCTCAACCCAACCCCAAATCTAAGACTTCATTTCCCGCAAGCAAGCATGTGTACATAAATATCATACACTTGCATATATATAACAGTCATACCAATCTAACAGATCACCAATTATAGCAACATCCTATAACCAGGATACCGACCTAACCAGGTCACTAACATAACATCATCCTATATACCAGGATACCGATATAACAATCATAATAGCATAACAACATCCTATCTACCGGGATACCGATCTAACAGATCATAACAGCATACAAGCATACTATAACCAGGATACCGATCTATCCGAAATCTAGCATAGCAACCATCCTAAACCAGGATGAAATCTAGCATATCAATAACATAGCAACCATCCTAAACCAAGATGTAATCTAGCATATCAATAACATAGCAACCATCCTAAACCAGGATGTAATCTAGCATATCAATAACATAGCAACCATCATAAACCAAGATGTAATCTAGCATATCAATAACATAGCAACCATCCTAAACCAGGATGTAAATCATAAAGGGTCGGCCTTGGTACCGTAGACCCTATTGATATAGTGAGGATAACTCATCTGGCACTGTTGAAATCCTGCAGATAAAACTCCAGCTGCTGGTTGACAGCTTCCCGAACTATCAACATCAAACAATACTCAATTAATAATTGGTTCCAAATCCAAGGTCCAACTCACACTCCAAAGACCCAAAAGTCAAGTAATGGGCCAAAGTACAACATATGGCCCAATTTTCCAAATTGGGCCCAGACCTCTACACTGTCTTTCCTTAAGCCTCATCTAATTATTCCAATCCAATTCCCATGGCCCAATATCACATACTCATAAAGGCCCAATTATGGCCCATCTATGACCCAATTTTCCAAATTGGGCTCAAGGCTCTCACATGGGCCTTATCCTTAAGCCCGTATAATTATTTAGTCCATTTACTTATTCTTGAAAAGCCCATTATTAGTCCAATCATCAAAGCCCAATAGTAAGGTCCAACTCAAGACCCAATAATAAGGTCCAACAATAGACTTAATCTATTAAATCCATTGTTGCCTTACATTAATTTGCCAATGACTATTATTTAATATTTCAAGTTATTAAATAATTCTATCAATTCTCAAAAATTAGGGTTTTATGCTATTAGGGTTTTCCAACACAATACTAGCCCATTAGTCCATTGATTGGGCTTTTAGGTCACATTGGGCCTTATTGGGCCCATTAGGATTTTATTAGGTCAATTAGGGCTTTATCGGGCTCCATTAAACCCACTAGAGTTTCATTAAGCCCATTAGGGTTTCAAGCAACCCAACGAATCAATACCACAAAGCAAAGCACACAGCCACCCGACACGGCGGCCGGTGGTGGTTAGGGTTTTCTTTTCCATTATTTCACTTTCTTGTTACAAGTTACAATGTTTATACCAAAATAAACACACACACACTAAATAGATAAACATACACACAGCCACCCTATGGTGGCCGGCGGTGGTGCATGGCGGCAGCCACCACCTCACGGTGGTGGTGGCCTTCTTGTGAAATCCAGCCAAAAGCCACAGCCAAAAACCACATACACACATCCTTCTGTTGCGAGATAAACCTAGCCACCCACCTGGCGGCGATGGTGACACAAAAAGTCCGGCAGCAGCCGCTTAACGGCAACGTCGGCGGCATGGCTGAAAGGCGGAGCAGGAGAAGAAAGAGAAGCAGAGGCATCCGAGGACGCTATCACACTGCCCAGACGTCGCTCCAGACGGCTTCCTCCGTTCGCGCATGGCGTCACCGGCAGCAAAGGTGTGACGGTTTCACAATGGGGAGGCAGCAGGCGGCGGTCACAGCAATGGTTCTCCGATCCCTACCCGGTGTAGCTACCCTCGACAGCCCTTGATGGTCTCTCCCGGCTAAGCACGACAACCGGCGACGAATGATGGTGATGATCCGATGGCAAGACGGCAGACGACGAGATGGCGGCCAAGAAAGAGGATGGAGATGGCGGCTGGTGCTTAAAGACTTAGGGTTAGGGTATGAACGGGAATGAAAGGCTATATACCCGGCTCCATTAATCTTTGGCCCATAATGACACAAATGGTCCCCCATTCTCATCTTTTCTTTCAAACTAATCCATAATTTACCATTTCAACCCTCAGCCTTAAAATCCATTACTCATTAAGTACGAAATTTACCAAATAGCCCCTATGCCTCCAAAATCTCTTCAAGTGAAGTCCCAATATTTACCCATTAGCCCCTGCCTTCATAAATATTTGCAAAACTAACCCGGAACTTACATTTTAACTCTTAACTTCTATAAATCTTTACAAAATAAATCCCAAAATTACACTTTGATCCCCGGAGATTCAAATCCTGCCATTTGGCTTTCCGAAATCAACTCCCAACTAATTGTTATTTGATTTTGGGCTACAATGCCATATAATAATAATACAATCTGCTTCTCGGGTTCCAGGTTTATCATTTAATTATTATATTCTAAACGGGATGTTACAATTACCATATAAGATATCTATAAATTTGAAAAGAATTCAGATAAGAAAAAAATATAATAATCATATAAGATTTCAATAAATATGAAAATATAAAAAAAATAATAGAATTATTAAACCAAATAGATGATAAGCGTATTTTGGTCTTTTTGCAAAAACAGACGAGTTAATTGAATTTTAAAACCAATGTCAACATTTTGATTGAATTTTAAATCAATTATAAAACACCACAATAATAAAAAAAAAAATACCTCTTTCTTTGAATTTGACCTGGCAATTGAAATATAAATTGCTTCTTTTTCCCTCCCGTGGAAGCCATCCACAATTATAAAACGCCACAAGAATAAAAAAAATAAAAATAAAAAATATCTCTCCCATCTTCATCATCCTCTCAATAACATCCTTGTAATGCAAAAGAAAAAGGTCAATTTAGTAAATAAGTGATCCCAATGGTATTAACTTGTGAAAAAAGCTAAAAATTAAGTTTGTGCTAACTTTTGGAATGTTGTAAACTTGAGAGGTATGTCAGCAGCACATGCTGTAAATTTATATCTGTGAATAAGCAAAAAAAAAAACACTTCATGGATGATTACAACATTGTACTTTGATACTTCCAATTTTTTTACAAGGTAATTGTATTTAAAAAAAATACTAATTATAGCAATGAGGAACCTGCTAATTTGAAACATAATGACATGACACAAAGTGATAGGTTTTTATGTAATATCATTGTCCACATAGGATGTCTATCCACCTTGTCATCCTTAAATGTGTCATGTCAGCAAAACAAATAATGGAATGACATGTACATGTAGGTGGTTACCCATTGCTATAAATGGGTTGGTTTTACAAAGTACAATGCTATAATAAGAAAAACATAAGCACGATGTTATGATAAGGGAAAAAATAGAAAGTCAATTGCTATATTATGCATTTAGCCCTTAATGGTTTCTCTGAAGGGTTTATTTTTACTTTTGTGGTGAGAATAAAAAAAATGATAACTGGCAGGATCTTGGCAGGATCTGACTCTAGATTTGGTCTTTTTGGTGTAAAATCACATACGAAAACTGTTGCACTCAGGGCCGATCCATACGTTTTTATGCCCCGGGCCAAAAGGCTTCAGGATGCCCTTACATATGTACCAAAACTATATAAAAGAAATTCATAAACAAAACTGAACACACTATTTTATTTAAAAAAAATCATATTTATAGAAACTAAAAATCACAATAAGACTAAATACCAAATGTTGATTGTTGTATACAACTTTATTTCTATTTAAGGATCATAAAACCTAACCATGCCTCATCATAGAAGAAATCGATCATGGATTTCTTATCTTTCCACGATCTTCAAAGTGTACAACTTAATCATGTTTGAAATATCAAAATAGAAGGAAGGTATTGAACTATCAAATTAGAAAAAAAATTGTCCCTGAAATTGAGGTTAATCAAACTCATTAGTCTAACCTCATTTCCCTAGAAAGACAACATATAGAGTACTATATCAGATATATGTTTTGTATCTTTCTAGTATAAGATTTGACAATGTGAGCAAAACGAGATTTGAAATTATCAAACCAATCAACATCAAATCAATATCATAAAAAAAAGGAAAATGACATTTGATAATAGAAATTCAGCAGTCATTTATCCATGAACATGAAGAAAGTTATGTTATATGTTAAACCGTATCATTTGGTTGAAAAATCTTAAATCAAAAACCAGCAAAAGATAGCAGCAGGGTATATTCAAATTTACCATTAAAAGTTAAAACCAATATATAATATCTCAATTATTCACCCATGAGTAATGAAAACACAAAGATGATGTTCTTAATGCAGCAATTCTCAAGTCAGATTAGTTTTTGCAACCATATGAAAATGCAGATCAATATCTTTGCAAACAAAAGAAAATTCAATTTCATCTCCAAAACTTAAAGAATATAAGGGAAAAGATAGAATGAAATAGTAATGAAATAGGGAAAAAGATAGAGCTTTAGCCGATGAGTTGCTTCGTTGATTAATTACATCCCCACACAACTGCCCAGATTACAATCAAGAAAAAGACCTGTTCTAATAGTGACACAATTAGCAAGGTGCGTTTTCAAAAACGTTGACCGTTAAGAAGATTGAAGGGCTTCCCAACAAACAGCAAGTAGGTGGTTTGAAGTCAAGAAATAGGGCAATCAGAACTTGAAATTAATGAAATCAATGTATTTAAAAATCAAAAATCGTCTCATAAACACTTTGGGAGCTATGTAATAGATTGATAAGTGGGAATTTGAAAGCAAAATATCATATTTAGACAGAAATTGTTCTTACTTCTTATCGAGGAGATCGACGATTAACAAAAGTTATAATGGCATTTGAAATCGATGGGTGTGTATTGAGTTCTCCAATCGACAATAGATGGGCGTGGTTCTAGGCATATACGATTGACATTTGGTTTTCCTAGGAACCATTCCGTTGACGATCGCCAGTCTCTTCTTGTTTCGTGCTGCCCTTCTCACGATTCACGACGACATACGGCAGAAATCAGACACACAAGGATATTGGTAGGGATGGAAAATTTCCCCGTGCAGAAATCAGACACGCAAGGATATTGGTAGGGATGGAAAACCCGCACCTGTTTTGACTTGACTGGGAATCCCCAAGTTGACCGGGATGGGAATCCCTAAATAAAAAAGTGTCGGTGGGGATGGGATACCGTAATCCCATAGCTAGACCTGCCCCATATATATTAAGAGGTAAGTTCAATTGAGAAAATAAAAAAGGTTGAGAATGGAGGAATTATTCTCAGCCACTCATTTATTTTTGCCACAAAAGTCTCCGTTATACCAGCGGAAATGGATAAGGAATACACATGTGTTTCAACAAAACATGTTTCCTTAAACTATGCTAATTATTACCTTAATATATACAAAAACATAGTTTTTTTTCGTTTTTTTAATTTTTAAGAAGCTATAATTATCGAAAAATGATTTTAAATATACCAAAGTTCATGATTTTTTATACTCTACAAATAGACATTCATATTGATATACTTTTAAGATAAAATAAAAAATTTATTTTTTTTATATTTTCAGCTATCGTTATTCATAAGTGAATAAAAATGCATCAGGTTTTTTACTACAGTACATTCGTTATTGACTTATAAATAAAAATATATAATTAATTTTGTTTTCAGTTTAACTATCATTTATACTACTTATTCATATATGAATAACAAATTAACTGTAACAAAAATCTGATAAATGTTTTATTCATATATGAAGATAAAATATGACGACAACTAATACACGTTTTATTCATATATAAATATAATATATAACGAAAAATGATGTAAAAATATATTTTAAGTAAGAAAACTTTATTACGTGTCATATTCATATATGAACGATACTTAAACTATAAAAAAAAAGTTAAGCATACGTTTTATTCATAAGTGAATAACGAATGTACTGTAATAAAAATATGATAGATTTTTATTCACTTATGAATAACGTGCTGAAATTTTAAAAATAATTTTTTTATTTTATCTTAAAACTATATCAATATGGATGTCTATTTATAGAGAATAAAAAATTATAAATTTTGATATATTTAAAATAATTTTTCGATAAAAATGGTTTTCTAAAAATAAAAAAAAACAAAAAAAAAAAAGTATGTTTTGTGTATATTAAGGTAATGATTAGCATAGTTTAAGGAAACATGTTTGGTTGGAAAACACATGTTTATCCGTTATCCATTTCCGACGGTACGGCTAACTGTTTTGTGGCAAAATAAATGTGTGGCTAGAATGATTCCCTCATTCTCAACCTTTTTTTTCTCAATTAAACCCTCCTCTATATAATAATATATAAAAATAATACAAAACATATATTTATTGTACAATTTACAATACATAATACTAGATCCAAATAATCTAACTCATTAGTAATTACTTGATTGAAATTATACATTTTCTTTTTCTTTTAACTAATTTAAACTTGTGTATAATTTTTTTTTCTATTTAGTTTATCTACTTTATCTCAAATATCACTCTGATAATTTTTTTCTAGTTTATTTTTATGTAGTTATTTAAATTAGGTAGAAAATTTGTTTATATTTTTTTATGCAACCTATGGATATTTTTATATTTTGTAAAATTTTTAAACTTATGCTGGTAAATTTAAATTTATAGTTTTCCTTTACATAAAAGGTTTCATATTAAATAAGGAAAAAAAACTCCCCGATTCCCCGTTAGGGATCCCCAGTTGGGGGTGGGGATGGGCGTTTATTTATATTCCTCAATGGGGATGGGATGTGGATGGGGATTGCAATGAGATTTCGGGGATGGAGATTGGGGTCCCCTGTATTCCCCGCCCCCGTTGTCATCTCTAGTATTTTGTGAGTGTACAGGTGAGGGATATGAGGGAAAGGAAGTTATGAATTTTTTTGATTGTCCCCTAGACTATGAAGACTCATAGTATATTGGTATGCCCATATATTACAATGGTAGTTAATATGTATTTTCCATTCCTCGTGTTCCATATAATCTAATGTATTTATTTATTTACTAATTTATTTATCTATTTGATGTGATCGTAACGAGGGGTGTGAGTGGGTATGATCTACTATATCAATTTCTCTTACTAGTTGATGCGTGATAACTTCATGTTTTATTTGCTTTATTGTATGTTTATAAATATACACTTGTGTATGGCTCGCGTTACTTGATAACAAATACATATACGCATAATATATATGTGTATTATTTTCATAATCTATATGATATAAATATAGAACTTAAGCATTTTCAGTATGTTAGCCAATGATTTACCTTATATGTTTTATATTGGACATAGGAAATCATATATAGCATATATGTATATTTATACATGCCATGTTGTTAGGTGCATTTCATGCATCCATTTTTGTAGTTTTACTCTATTAAATGCATTGCATTTAGATTTAAACTCATGCATGTTGCATATTTTTCGGGATTTTTCATGATGCAATTCCATTCATACACTTTTGTAATATTTTAGGGACTTTTGAAGGTAGGATCTTAATTGAGGTGATGAATAAAAGTTTTGGATGAAGTTTCGGGACTGTTGGAGCATCGAGGAGGGAGTTAGCAAAGAAATGAAGATTTCAGCTTTTCAGATATTTACACGGCCGTGTAAATGTAAGCCTTGAGTTTACACGGGCCGTGTAAACGTATACTCATGAGCATCGAACTTTGAAGACCTGGCTGATTTGAGCATTCTACTTTTTGTATTTACACGGCCATGTAAATGGTCAGTTATAGTTTACACGGGCCGTGTAAACGTGGTCGCCAGTTTAAATCAGTTTTCTCCTTTCTAAAATGAAGCAACCCGGTTCCAGAAGAAAGGGGATCGTTTTGGGGAGTTCTAGGAGGCGATTTTGGGAGCTTTTTGAATACAATTGTTGCTTGAAAACACTTGGACTTTAATTTGTAAGACTTTAATTTCAATTTCTAGGTTTGTGTTTGTTCTAGTCATGAGTGGCTAGAAACTTAATTCTCCAACTTTATGTCTTGACATTTGGATGTGATTTCAATCATATGACTTGATGTTTCTTTCAATTTTCTATCTAGTAAATTTGATTTTGTCTCAATCGAATGTTTGATTCTAATTGTGATTCTTATTGGTCATTTGTATTAGGGTTAGATCATTCAAGTTATCTAATTGCAAAATCCGTAATTGTTTTGTAAATTGGACTAGGTAACAAGCACTAATTTGATTTCTATTGAATGAATTTAGTGTAAATCTTTTCACACACTTTTACACCCCCGAGCTTGTAAGGAGTATTGAGTGTTGTTGGGAACATTCACATAAAGCTTAAAGCAACCTTTCAATCCAATTCTAAGAGCTTGTTTAGATTAGGTTAGTAAGGTTAGGATTAATCAAAGAGCTTGTTTTGGTTAATTATTATGGTGAATGGGGAGTGTTAGAGCTTGTTAACACTTTCAAGTACCAACTTATATAGAATTAAACAAATATATTGTCATCCATGGAATCACATTGCTAATTTGTCTTGCATAGAGTTGGAACCCTTATAAAATCTGAATATAATTCACTTATTTAGCTGATTATTTATGTTTTTAATTTGTCTTTTTTTTAACTACTACATTCAAAAACCCCCCCTTTTTAGATTATCTGTGAACAAGTACCTTACGCAAAGAGGTATTGGACCAATTGTCCCGTGTCTCTATGGATCGACCCTACTTACCTTGTACTATCTTTTAGTGCATCATAGTAGTGTTCTTAGGAGTATATCGTACCCCTATTATTTGTTGGGTTTGACACGCCTAACAAATTGGTGTCGTTGCCGGGGACACGGTGTTACTAATTGTTTATGCCTAGATCTTTCCGTACAGGTACACCATTGCCAATTGACTCGGAGACAGAGAAGACTGCAAAGAAGTTAAGGAAGCAAACCAAGCTTCGTAAGAGGCGACCGGGTTCCGAGACTTCTTCATCATCTAACCCTCCAGTAATCAACATTTGGGAGGACATACCCCTCTCAAGTGTGTCCGCATCCGAAACAGAAAGCCTATCACTCTCATCTCAACCATCCTCACCCAAAAATACCACTCCACCATCTTCACCTACTTATAATATCCCAAACACTACTCATATCATGGGAGATAACCATGGGGGGAATCCACCTCCAAACCCACCACCCGAACAAACTCTCCGTCAATGGTCGAGGCAAGAAGTTACTCAACAACCTCTTTGCATCACATATCCGGCAGCCACCAACCTAGAACTGAAATTCGGGCTCATCCACTTACTCCCAACCTTTAGAGGCCTGGAAAATGAAGATCCTCACAAGTTTCTAACTGAATTTCATGTGGTGTGTGTGGGCATGAAGCCACACAATGTTACGGAGGATCAAATCAAGCTTAGAGCAATCCCCTTCGCGTGCAAGACGCAGCAAAAGACTGGCTCTATGACCTCCCACCGGGGACGATTACCACTTGGGTAGATCTTGCACGACTCTTTTTGGACAAATACTTTCCGGAGATGAAAGCTTCAGCCCTACGGAGGGAAATCATTGGGATTAAGCAACATAAGATAGAAGCTTTTCACACATATTGGGAAAGGTTCAAGAAACTTTGTGCCCGATGCCCAAAGCATGGAATCACCGAATACCAGCTCCTCCAATATTTCATTGAAGGCATGACTCCAATGGAAAGAAGGCTTCTTAATGCCTCCAGTGGCGGATCTTTACCCGACAAGACTCCCACTGAAATCCGCAACTTGATCAAAAACATGGCTGAAGATTCTAAACATTCAAGTCATGATGAAGAATGGTACACGGATGCACCCCGAGGTGTAAAGGAAGTCCAAACTCCTCAAATTGAAGCTCAATTGTCCGAGCTTACAAAAGTTGTAATGATGCTAGCCAAAGACAAAGGTGTGCAACCCACACCCCGCCCTTGCGGTATTTGTACTCAAGTGGGGCACCCAACCTGTTGTATTAGTGTCTAAGTCCATAACTATTTTGGTATGTACTTGACCCGATTATGAGCATGGTCCTTTTGGGTTGCCTTCACCATAGCAATATGTAGGATGAATTAAGGAGAGAAAGGTTTAATTATGATTTATTAATATATTATGAGAATAATATATTAAAGGAGAAATCATATTGTTTAATTAATATTAGTCAAGAATTAATAAAGAATTAATTATGTGGCTGAAAGAGATTAATTAAACTTAGGGGACTGGAATTGTAATTATAGGATAATTGCAATTGGGCTATGGATCACCTTGGAATAATAGGTTGGACGAATTCTATGGGGAAGCCCATTAGAAATCGTCCAAGGCATGTTCCAGAAGGGGTCCATGGGCTGCTTAGGGCTTAAGCAGTCAAATTAGGGTTTCCTTGTTGGATAACCCTAATAGCCTAAGTATATAAGGAACCCTTGGGCACCAAAAACGTGGCTAACACTTGGATTAGGGTTTCCAGCCGTTTTTGGTGCCTCCCCTCTCTTCTCTCCTTCATCCAATTGCTTAGTGGTGTTTGTGACTCCATTAGAAGTGCAACACTTGAGGCACTAAGCTTTCTGAAGCAAATCAAAGCAAGGAATTGATTGTTATTACTATATAACAATCAAAGGTAATTACTAAACCCTTATTTCAGTTCTTATATGATAGATCTAGGGTTTATAGCTTTGGATATTCAATTGCATGTTCATTAGACAAACTAGATCCAAAAGCTATTAGGGTTTGCATGTACACCATAGGAATGATGTATTGCTCGAAACCCATCAGTTGTATCAGAGCCTAGGGCTGTTTGTTTGATGTATTTGATGCTATAGTTGATTATTCATGCTTAAAATCGAAAATTTTTGGTTTCTGGGGGCTGGACTCGCCGAGTCCATAGTGAACTCGACGAGTCCAAGCTAGACTCGACGAGTCAGAGTCGCAGATGGAGCAGATTTCGGGATTTTGACTTGTTTTGGCTGTGGATAATTGCCTAAAACGTTCTTTATTAATAAAATCCGATTTTTATCAATATTTGGAGATTATCCTTGCCAAAATAGAAGATAATTGGCAAAATTTAGATAATCTTTTGTTTTATTAGATAAAGATTGATTATTTCTAATTTAGATTTGAATTATCTTGTGAAAAAGTTTCAATTTTCCCCTTTAGGTTTTATAGTTTAAATTTGAACTTAAAAGTTTTGTTTTTGAAATTTGAATAGTTAAACCCTAATGTTTTGAAAAGTTTCAAAACTTGCCCTCAAGTTTTGGAATTTAAATTTTTGATTAAAAGTTAATTTTGAAATATTTAAATTCTAATCTCAAATGTTTTGAAAAGTTTCAAAACTTTCCCTCAAGTTTTGGAATTTAAAAGTTGATTAAAAGTTTGATTTTGAAATGTTAAATTCTAAAACCCTCGCATTTTGAAAAGTTCAAATTACACCCTTATGGTTTTGTTAATTAATTAAAGTGTATAATTAAAAGAGAGTTAATAAATCCATGAAGTTTTGGTTTACATGTAATTAAAGTGTATAATTAAAAGAGAGTTAATAAATCCATAAAGTTTTGGTTTACATTTAATTAAATTAAAAGTATAATTTATTAAATTAGACCACCTAGTATTTTAAAAGTGTAAAATACACCCTATACTATATATAACATTAAAAGTCTAATATTATATATATGTATGAGTAAACAGTCAGTCTTACCGTTAGTAGGCCTCATTCACGAAGCTGGTCTATAAGGGGTGTTTAAGGAAATTGCCTATAAAATGGCGATTGAATGGGTATCCACTCTTACCCACCGCACTCTTGATTGGTGGAGGGTCGTTAGCCGAACGGGTAGGATAGGACGAAACCTTCCATTATAAGTATAATGAAGTACAAAGTAACTACATGCTTTACAAATTCCCAAATTCTAGTTACTTTAGGCAAAATGTGAAATTGTATGCTAATCCATGGAATTACACTTCGTACCCTTGTCAAACGTTAGTGGAGCGTGTGTGGTTAATCGGAACACTAATTTGGGGTTGAAAATTGGTAGTGAAGGGTGGCTCGATGTTTATCATAGATCAATGGAGCGTGTGTGGTTAACCGGCATATTGATTAGGTGATAGTATCATTGAGTGCATCACGTAGATTCGTATGGTTATTCACACCTTATTTGTGATCCTCGGCATCCCAGTCACAAATAGAAAGGCATAATCGAGATTAAACATGCCATTGAAAAGTTCAATGAATCTCAAAATATCTAGGAGTTTCAATTCATTTAAAACTTAAACTTCATTTTTGTTTTTCATGGTGGGAATTGGTAAATCGTCATTTACCTACCTTCAAATATTCTGCAACTAGATTACGGCATCCTTCTTCTAGGTTGTAGAGTATTGTGTTGGATCCTAGCCTTGATGTTTCTTTTGGGTGTTACATCAAGGATTCTTATCAACTAACTTGAATTTTCTCCCATTTTGTAGATGTCTAAATCTTACAATGGTCTTCCCAAGTCCCTTGGAACAAGCTTTCCAAATGAAGATGACGTTCCACGATACGATCAAGGAAATGATAGTCATGCTTCACTTCCTCCACCTCCTCCAATTATTCTCCCTAACCCACAAGTTCAAAGACTTGAAAAGTTCAAGCTCACTCAAGCCCTATTGGCGAGTAAACACGAAGATGGGAAACCTGTGTGTGCACACGTCTTGGAGATAAAGTCACACATTGATAGGTTAAGGATGATGGGTGTCGATATCTCAGAGATGTTGGATGTTGACTAGGTTCTTCAGTCGCTTCCTGAATCATATAGTGAGTTCGTTAGAGAGTACTATATGATGGACCACAATGTGACCCTCATTGATCTCACCTATTTGCTTATAGCTGCTGAATCAGCAATGATTTGGCGTGCTGGTCCAGCAAATTTGTCTGGTGAATCAAACTCCCAAACTTCAATGGACACTGACAACATTGGAAGTCCAGAAAGGACTAAGCATGAGATTGTCCCATGTGCTGTGCCAAAGGAGTCCATTTGATTTTATTGCCTAGAGAATGGGGCATTGGAGACGAAGCTGCCCAAACTACCTGAGAGATCTAAGAGATGGGAGAGTCAATGAATATGGCTCTACTTCAGGTAAAATCCATTATCTAACTCTGTAAGTTCATATTTTTGATTCTTAATACATGATGTGATAAGATTACATTTTGATGTTTTGCAGGATCAAAGAAAAGAGAGGAAGCTTAAGGAAGAAGCGTGCTGAATCTGATCATGAAGAAATGGATTTCGATCGCATGGATTCGAAGATCAGATTTTTTTGAGCTGCTACTCTAGAGTTAGGATAGAATGATAAGAAATATGAAATAGCATAGCTTTTCAGTTGAATTGCATTGTAAGGACAAATTTTTCCGCAATAAAATAAATTTTGATTTTGTCTTATTTATTTATCTTTGCAATGGTGTGTATGAAAAATTGATGTTTAATTGTTTCTATTATTAGCAATAATGGATTTGATTCTTAATTATGTTATTTGTGGAAATGTCGAGAATTTGCCAAATAAGGGAAGATTCTCATCGCCCAAGTTTCAATTGGACAGAAACTTGGAATCATACAACTAGGTTGCGTGATGAATGAGAAACTTCATATTTGGAAATTAGACTAATTCTTTGGCAAAGTGTCAAGAGAAGGACTAGGAGATCGAGTACACTAGGTTGTGCGTTGATCAAGTCCACCACAAGAGTGATAAAGATATTCATCATGATTTACTAAAGTTTAGTAAATATGGTTATACTTACAAGATTAAGTATAATTCTGAGTTGATCGAAAGAGTTTCAATCAAAAGCAGAACGAATAAGAAGAATCAAGTAGGCGGAAAGATAAAAGTTTCTCTATTCTAAGAAGAAGGGAGAGTACCTTTTATTGTGTTTTATGATAGGTCTTAATGATTAAGAACTATTTCTCAATTGGTCCTCTAAGTGAGTCTTAGTGCATTTGCATGTCTAAGAAGAGGAATCGAGAATTATGGAAATAGTTAAATCAATAAGTCAATCATACTTCGTTCCAATATCAAGTCTTAAGAGTCATACTCCAAGATTCTGACATGAGTGACACGTCTTTAGTAGGTTTATAACACTCAACAAATGTGGAATTGGAAAAAGTCTTCTTATTCCTGCACATTTGAGATTGGT
Organism: Lactuca virosa; assembly: GCF_052849685.1. Taxonomy (NCBI): domain Eukaryota; kingdom Viridiplantae; phylum Streptophyta; class Magnoliopsida; order Asterales; family Asteraceae; genus Lactuca; species Lactuca virosa. Next base: position 124,160,855 of record NC_136427.1, on the reverse strand, counting down.
AAGTTGTGATGCCTTGGATAAGACAAAGACCAACTAGAACCAATTATGTGAAGTGATAGTCTTGATAAAAACTACACTAACTCTTGAATATTTGTTTTGTCAAGGAATGTTTCTTGACAAGAGAATCTTATATGTCAAGGAGTCAGTGGAAGTCTTAATGGTCTTGAAAGGTTTCAAGAACAAATCAAGAGTTAAATCTAGTTGATCATCACTAGCACACGACTTGAGGTTTAAAGCCTATCGTGGATGACATACTCTTTTTCTGTGTCATTCCAATTGAGTTAATTATGCGTGTGAGTTCTATGAGTTCTCATGTGAATGCATAAAGACAAAGCACCTTGATCAATGGAAAGTACATTGATAAGTAAGGATGAGTTGCTAAACCACTTGGAAGACATGGTGGGCACTCGTGTTACCATGAGGCAAGAAATCGAGATTGAGCACGTTCGGTCCATATGAGTTTGGATTTGTCACAAACTTTGGTTTTGGCAAATTCACATGGATAGGAACACATACACTTTAAAATCTAAGTGTCATAAGGTTTCCCTCCTTCATGAAAATGATTGTAAGGAAATGCTTTCACTAAGAGAGATTTTAAGAAGATTGCAATTGTGAAAATTGTATTCTCAAATTCGATTATGATTACGGCATCCCTCTTCATAGTTCGAATTGTGAGATTTAGCAATTAGTCTGAACATTTGGGACTTAGTAACATAAGTTCTGAATTTCTTTAGACACGCATGTGAGCTTTCTAAGGCAAAGGTGTATGAGGTTAAGAAGCTTAGATAAAGACTTATCAAAGCATCAAGTATTTAGAAATATGAACTTAAGGAATTCAATAAGCATTGTTTTCTGAAAATTCAGATGTTTTCTAGATATATGTCAAAGCTAGTGGGAGCATAAGTGTTATGCTTGTGTGGTAATAATCATCGTGTTAGTGGGAGCATGATTATTATTTTCAGTATTGCAAGTTAGCAATATTAATTATAGAAAACAAAGATTCACTTTGCAAGGTTGCAAGGGTTGAAAAGTTATTTTGCTATAATTAAGGGAGAGAATATTATACTTCGTTTCAAAATCTAAAAGCTTAGATCGAGAAATGTTGATAAAATTTAGTCAAGGATACATAGTGCATTCTCAAAATTCGATTATGATTACGACATCCCTCTTCATAGTTCGAATTGTGGGAACATGGCACATAAAATATTATGGCAGAAGGATGATAACGTATCACGTCTTTATGTGAGACATTATGCATCGTGTCCAATACGCTTTGAGTATATGATCGATTGCATATGCTATAATATTTGACCGTTCTAAAATTTTCCAAATGCCTAGGGCATTAAGAGGGAAAAAGGGACTAGAATCGGTTTTGACTAAAATAATTAAACAACTATCAAAGGACGATCTGAGGTTCACTGAGGATTTGTCGCTTGTGAGTAGTTGGAAGTATAGTACTGGATGGACTATATTGACATTATTATGAATAGATAAGATTCTATTAAGAATGAGTTTTCATATGGCAAATATGGAAATGTTTCCATTAATGGGAGTTGGATATTAAGAAATATGTCTAGATTAGAAACTTTTATGCGAGAAGGATGTTCAAAGGAATGTACTTTGAATGTGAGACTCCACGTCTATGGAATTGTCTTGTAACAATTTCCGATAGAATACCTTGTAATTTCATTAGCCGGGTCTTGGTAACTTTTGTGCTATGACATTACGAAAGAATCATTGCATAAAATGTTAGAATCTGACATATTCTAAAAGTGGCAAGAATTTGGTATTCTTATACTAATAATAAGGATTGGGGATTGTGAAATGAGTTTCATTGGAAAAGTTTTTCAATTGATCTATTTCACAAAGTATGGACCATAGGAAACCAAAGTGTGCATGCTTGGAGCATGGGACAATTGTGGTTATAATTCGAGTAATAAGTTGATTTTCTGAAACAGTAAGCAATGAATAATGAGTAATCAATATGGTGTTTAAATAAAAGTGTTTTTATTTACGCTCAAAAGTTTTGGGGCCATATAGGATTAATATTATTATTGTGTTTCACTTTGCATGTTTTGACTTCCAGAATAACTGGGTTATTCGAACCTCCACAGTCGGTCATACGTTGGAAGTAAGTATGTAGGAAGACTGTCATGAATTTGTCTATAGATTGTCTAAAGTGTTTAGACATAGCACAAGTTTGCTGCAGAGTTCATGAGTGCTTTGATAAGATTAAAGTATTGGATTAAACCCACGCTCACTTGAATCACTTCATGGATTTATCACGGGTGATTAGTGAGACGATAACATCGTATATTCTTGAAACCGAGACGTGTGAGTTGTTATTTGCTGGTCGGTTGCACATTGATGATAAGTAAACGCACCAATAACTTGGTGTTATAAAACTTATTGTTGTGTGTGATTCGATTAGTAGGTGCAAGCAAGCATTTGAGTCGAAGTTTATCCATTTCTTTTACCCAAAGTGGGATAAAAGCGATATCTGTGGGCCCCTCGATGATTTAGTGATGACACCCTATGCGCTTGGCCAAGCCGGGACTAAGTTGATGTGTTCAATTGTAGTCTGTTGTTAGTCGTCATAAATCAGATGTCGGGAAACAATACATAGATAGAGAGAATGATTTAAATCCATGTCTCGTGTCTATACGATATCTTGAGAATGGAGGAATATATGATCCCTTATCTAAAGGACACGTGTATCTGATAGGATCAGAGTTTACAAGCGGCTTTTGAAAGCTATGATTGCTAATCAGGTTCTAAATTTATGCAGAATAGTTATTAGACTTATCCAAGTGGGAGACTGTTGGATTAGTGTCTAAGTCCATAACTATTTTGGTATGTACTTGACCCGATTATGAGCATGGTCCTTTTGGGTTGCCTTCACCATAGCAATATGTAGGATGAATTAAGGAGAGAAAGGTTTAATTATGATTTATTAATATATTATGAGAATAATATATTAAAGGAGAAATCATATTGTTTAATTAATATTAGTCAAGATTTAATAAAGAATTAATTATGTGGCTGAAAGAGATTAATTAAACTTAGGGGGACTGGAATTGTAATTATAGGATAATTGCAATTGGGCTATGGATCACCTTGGAATAATAGGTTGGACGAATTCTATGGGGAAGCCCATTAGAAATCGTCCAAGGCATGTTCCAGAAGGGGTCCATGGGCTGCTTAGGGCTTAAGCAGTCAAATTAGGGTTTCCTTGTTGGATAACCCTAATAGCCTAAGTATATAAGGAACCCTTGGGCACCAAAAACGTGGCTAACACTTGGATTAGGGTTTCCAGCCGTTTTTGGTGCCTCCCCTCTCTTCTCTCCTTCATCCAATTGCTTAGTGGTGTTTGTGACTTCATTAGAGGTGCAACACTTGAGGCACTAAGCTTTCTGAAGCAAATCAAAGCAAGGAATTGATTGTTATTACTATATAACAATCAAAGGTAATTACTAAACCCTTATTTCAGTTCTTATAAGATAGATCTAGGGTTTATAGCTTTGGATATTCAATTGCATGTTCATTAGACAAACTAGATCCAAAAGCTATTAGGGTTTGCATGTACACCATAGGAATGATGTATTGCTCGAAACCCATCACAACCGACATGTGCCCTCAACTTCAAGATGAGGATTATGAAGAAGCGAAAGTCATGGGAGGTTATTCTGGGTTAAACCAAAGGGGATATGAACAGCCACGAGGTGATCAAAGATGGAACAACAATCAAGGTTGGGAAGGAAATCAACAAGGGAGTTATCAACCAAGTCAACCACATCAATACCAACAAAGACCACCTTTTCCACCACAAAACTTTCAGCCAAGGCAGCCACAACACCCTCCTCAACAAGCGGGTTCATCAAATATGTCCTTAGAGGACATAGTGAAGAGTTTGGCAACTAGTACACAAGCTTTCCAACAAGAAACAAAAGCAAGTATAAAGAACTTAGAGAAACAAGTTTCACAGCTTGCTACTTCCGTAAGCAAACTAGAATCTCAAGGAAAGTTGCCTGCCCAAACTAAAGCAAACCCAAGGTACAACGTGTGTGCCATCACATTGAGAGGCGGAAAGAGCTATGATGGTCCAAAAGTGTCGGTTGATAAAAAGGAAGAAGAAATAGTGGTCGAAGAGGCAACCAAAGAAGAGAAGGAGGAAGAGAAAACAATCGAAAAGAAGCCCTTCATCACTGAGTCTAAAGCCACACCTGCTCCATTTCCGGAAAGATTAAAGAGCACGAAGAAAGAACGGGAGGAGAGTGAGATCAGGAAAATGTTCAAAAAAGTTCAAATCAACATTCCACTCCTCGAGGCCATCAAGCAGGTACCTAGATATGCAAGGTTCCTTAAGGATCTTTGTGTATCTAAAAAGAAATTAAAAGGAAATCAAGTCGTAACAGTTGGGGAGCATGTATCCGCGGTTTTGAAAAAGAGGATGCCCCCGAAGTGCAAGGATCCCGGTGTCTTTACTGTGCCTTGCAAATTGGGGAATCTTTATGTACCCCGAGCTATGCTTGATCTAGGTGCATCCGTAAATGTCCTACCATATTCTCTTTTCAAATCAATTGGTGTAGGAACATTGAGCAAAACCGGTGTGATCATCCAACTTGCTGACCGGTCTTTGGTACACCCAAAGGGAGTATTAGAGGACGTGTTAGTGCAAGTCGATGAATTTGTCTTCCCGGCTGATTTTTATGTCTTAGATGTGGGAGATGATGACTCTCCAAGTTCAAGTTCCATACTTTTGGGTAGACCTTTTCTTAAAGCTTCTAAAACAAAAATTGATGTCTACAATGGAACTTTGAGTATGGAATTTGATGGTGAAGTTATCAACTTCAATGTTCATAAAGCAAAAAAGGTTCCTTCTGATGTTTAATCTGTTAATTTTGTCAATTTGATCTAGCCCTCAACAAAAAAGGGTTTGAACTTGTCTAACAATGAATTTCTAGAGTTAGTTTTGTCACGAAAACTAGACAGGGACAAAGCCAAAGAGCTTGCAAAGAAGTTTGATATGGATAATGAGGTGTTGGAGATTTTAGAGTTTATTGATGACAAGAAGCGTATGAGGAGTGATGATATGAAATCCAAGCCACCTACTACCAAAGCCAAATTTTGTTCCACCGGTGGAACAAGTGCAAGATTTGGGAGCAAAAACCCCACCGGGGCCTTTAAAGAATATACATGGCGCGAAGGTTAATGTATTGGAGAGGCCCACATACTTAGAATGAAGCACATTAAGGGGTCTAAGTCGAGCCAACGACATTAAAAAGGGGCGGCTAACCGGGAGGCAACCCGGGGCTATTTTTGTCATTTCTTATTTTTCCATCATATTTTCTTCGTTTTCAAGTTTACAAGTTGCTTCTCATGTTTAAAGAGGGTAAAAAATCATTTTCCGGGCAGTAGTGGATTAGCGGGTTACAATTTCAAAAAATGAAAAAATCAAAAAATTTTGGCCTTATCAGACATTTACACGGCCGTGTTAACTTATGCTTATGGTTTACACGGGCCGTGTAAACGACCAGCCACCACAGTTAAAACGCAGCATTTACACGGCCGTGTAAATTTTGCCCTTATGTTTACACGGGCCGTGTAAACGTAAAATCAGAGTTGGACGAGTTTAAAGGCTAAAATCGATTTGTTTTGTTCATTCTCTTCACAAGACCTGCGACTCCTATTCTCCCTTCTGCCCTCTTCGAAAAAACCCTTAAAAACACTCCATCTTCCTCAATTTTGCTCCAAAAATCAAGCTCCAAGGATAAGCTTGGGGAAAGCTTGGTGATGAGCGATATCCACCGAGTACTTGTGCTTCCTACCCAGCAGCAGCAACATCCATCATCATCCCAACCCCAATGGCCTCCATATTATCCTACTGATTATCCTTCACAGTTCCCTCGACATTCACTACCGCCCGGCCCTAAATAGGCCGGCTACGCCTTTCTCCAAGCATCGAGGACGATGCTTATTTTAAGCTTGGGGAGGGGCATCCATCCATACATAAATCCCGTTGCATGTAGGTTGCATGTAATTTTGTACATATTGCGTTAATTTTCATTTTCTTTTTCCGCATAGAAAATTTTTTCAAAAAAAAACCAAAAAGAAAAGTTTTTCTTTATATTCTATTTTTATTATTTTTTGCATTTTGTATCTAAATTTTTGCATTGCATAAAAAAAAATTGATCCAATCCCAAGCAACTGAATCTTTTCAAAACAGTTGAGCTGGTAAGTGAGTCATGTGCCTTGAGATTAGCTTGCTCTTTTTATTGAAAAATCTTAAAGCAAGTTAATCACACACGAACACACCTTCCGAAGCTACTTGTGCAAAACAGAAAGTGAGAAGATTGTCAACATTGGAGCATAACAGCAGGTATGAGTCAATTCTTTGGGACATACGATTGGTCTTATGAGTAGTAAATGCTCAATTGAACTTAAAATGCCAAATTCAAAAATTCATAAAAAGAATACAAAATTTCAGTGTCCGGAGCCTTCCAGCGCTCTAAAAAGTCCTTTCTACTCATTCCTTTTTATATACCCTGCTTGGGGACATAGTTTCCAACTATACCTACGGGTCTTTGCATGCTAACTTCAGTCCCCCGAAAAATGTCTAGAAGCGCTCACGGTAATAGACTGTGAGATGTCCCACAATAGAGAAGTCAAGGACGAAAGTATAAAGAAATAGGCCAAACAAATAAATTAACTAGAGTGTTATGTGTTATCTTAGTTAGTGAATATGTCTTAATTAAATATATATATATATATATATATATATATATATATATATATATATATATATATAAAAGTTATTAAGTTAATCTGTGACCTTTGGGACTCGAACAAGTAAACTCTGAGGGGTGTTCTACACCTAATCGCCTAAAGCAAAAATTGTTTGGGACTGATTGGGTTGAAAGTTCGCTACACGGGTTCCATAGAAAGTCATGAACTTAATAATAACCAAATAAAGCTAATCTGTGGCCTTTGAGGTTCGGGCAAGTAAACCCGAGGGATTTCTTTAAATCTAGCACACTAAGGTCATTTGATTTGGATGTGTTGGTTGGAAGCCCGTTACACGGATTTCAAAGAAAGCCATGAGCTTTATTTGTAGGAAAATGTAATTAGGAAGTTTGTATATATTTGTGTTTATATCTTTATTGAATAATATGTTTAGGAAAAATATTTGGCTGTCAAAAGATTCCCTTGGACTTGGATTTGAACTTATGACATTGGGACTGAATGTTAATTACTTTGACTGGAGTAAGTGGTTTGAAACTTGTAACCAATTTGGGTAAATATTATGGAATTTTTAGAAAAGATTTTTTCAAAAAAAGATTGTTGTTGATCAACAAATAGCTGGAGTCGGTCATTGTTATAATTTGTGAAACAAAGATGATTGAGCATGTTTTGTCACATACAATTTCACAAGAGTAAGACCATAATTTGTTCCATGAATTGACTTGATGATATTGAGTGGGAACAAATGTTGTGATCTTTGATTCTGTTAAGTTGCATTAGGGAGTGGCCAAAGTCTTATTTCTATTGATATATAATTTGAGACTAAAGCAAGTTGACTCAAGGCACGATAGGTACATTCTCAACTATGGTAAAAAAAACAGGGTTAATTGGGTTGGATTCTTTTTCATGTTTGTTTTGATTTCTTGCATTAAGTTTCAAAAAGTTTTGACTTTGATTTTATTTTCCTCTCCTTTATTCTATTTTCCCTTGTTTAAATTTTTCTTATTCTTTCTTGAGGACAAGAAAGGTTCAAGCTTGGGGAGATTTGTTAGGTGCATATCATGCATCCATTTTTGTAGTTTTACTCTATTAAATGCATTGCATTTAGATTTAAACTCATGCATGTTGCATATTTTCCGGGATTTTTCATGATGCAATTCCATTCACACACTTTTGTAATATTTCAGGGACTTTTGAAGGTAGGATCTTAATTGAGGTGATGAATAAAAGATTTAGATGAAGTTTCGGGACTGTTGGAGCATCGAGGAGGGAGTTAGCAAAGAAATGAAGATTTCAGCTTTTCAGAGATTTACACGGCCGTGTAAATGTAAGCCTTGAGTTTACACGGGCCGTGTAAACGTATACTCTTGAGCATCGAACTTTGAAGACCTGGCTGATTTGAGCATTCTACTTTTTGTATTTACACGGCCGTGTAAATGGTCAGTTATAGTTTACACGGGCCGTGTAAACGTGGTCGCCAGTTTAAATCAGTTTTCTCCTTTCTAAAATGAAGCAACCCGGTTCCAGAAGAAAGGGGATCGTTTTGGGGAGTTCTAGGAGGCGATTTTGGGAGCTTTTTGAATACAATTGTTGCTTGAAAACACTTGGACTTTAATTTGTAAGACTTTAATTTCAATTTCTAGGTTTGTGTTTGTTCTAGTCATGAGTGGCTAGAAACTTAATTCTCCAACTTTATGTCTTGACATTTGGATGTGATTTCAATCATATGACTTGATGTTTGCTTTCAATTTTCTATCTAGTGAATTTGATTTTTTCTCAATCGAATGTTTGATTCTAATTGTGATTCTTATTGGTCATTTGAATTAGGGTTAGATCATTCAAGTTATCTAATTGCAAAATCCGTAATTGTTTTGTAAATTGGACTAGGTAACAAGCACTAATTTGATTTCTATTGAATGAATTTAGTGTAAATCTTTTCACACACTTTTACACCCCCGAGCTTGTGAGGAGTATTGAGTGTTGTTGGGAACATTCACGTAAAGCTTAAAGCAACCTTTCAATCCAATTCTAAGAGCTTGTTTATATTAGGTTAGTAAGGTTAGGATTAATCAAAGAGCTTGTTTTGGTTAATTATTGTGGTGAATGGGAAGTGTTAGAGCTTGTTAACACTTTCAAGTACCAACGTAGATAGAATTAAACAAATATCTTGTCGTCCATGGAATCACATTGCTAATTTGTCTTGCATAGAGTTGGAGCCCTTACAAAATCTGAATATAATTCACTTATTTAGCTGATTATTTATGTTTTTAATTTGTCTTTTTTTTATAACTACTACATTCAAAAACCCCCCTTTTCAGATTATCTGTGAACAAGTACCTTACACAAAGAGGTATTGGACCAATTGTCTCGTGTCTCTGTAGATCGACCCTACTTACCTTGTACTATCTTTTAGTGCATCATAGTAGTGTTCTTAGGAGTATATCGTACCCCTGTTATTTGTTGGGTTTGACATGCCTAACACATGTACATGTTCACCTTAGGTTAATTTCATGCGCTCATTGTTACATATCGCATAAATTTATTATTATTATGCGTATAATCGATTAATCGTTATAATATCTTTTAAACATGTTTAGTACATAATGACGAAGTGTAAATCCGGTTTTGTTCTAGCAGCGTCACACGAATTTATCGACTGCTTTTGATCTAAATTTGAGGGTTGTTACATTCTCCCCCCATTAATGGAATTTCGTCCTGAAATTTGTTTTGTAGCCGGGATGTCACTCAAACAATTGGGGGTATTTGTGTCTCATTTGGTCTTCGCGTTCCCAGGTGAACTCTGGTCCCATTTTTGAATTCCAACGAACTTTAACGATAGGGATGCGACTTTGCTTTAACCGTTTCACTTCCCGCTCCATAATTTCAACGGGTTCTTCGACGAAATGAAGTTTGGTGCTTAGTTGAATTTCATCTAATCGTACTACAAGGTTGTCGTCAGCCATACACTTCTTCAAATTCGAAACATGGAACACATTATGCACGTTACCCAGCTCTTGCGGTAGTTTGAGTCGGTATGCTACCGGACCGACCCTATCAAGAATTTCAAATGGCCCTATATACCGTGGGTTAAGTTTTCCCCTCTTCCCAAAACGTATCATGCCCTTCCATGGTGAAACTTTCAACATAACCTTATCTCCCACTTGAAATTCTAGTGGCTTTCTTCTTACGTCTGTATAACTCTTCTGACGGTCGCGGGTAGCTTTTAGTCTTTCTTTAATTTGAACTATCTTTTCAGTGGTTTCACGAATTATTTATGGTCCTGTGCGAAGTGTGTTGTTTGCGTGTTCTCTGGCCAACTGTGTATCTCCCACTTCTGCCCAACACAACGGGGATCTGCACTTTCGGCTGTAAAGAGCCTCAAATGGTGCAACCTTTATGCTGGTATGGTAATTATTATTGTAGGAGAATTCAATGAGCGGCAAGTGAGTATCCCAAGCATTTCCTAAATCAATCACGCAAGACCGCAACATATCTTCTAACGTTTGGATCGTTCTCTCATTTTGACCGTCTGTTTGTGGATGGTAAGCGGTGCTTATATCCAGACGAGTCCCCAAATTGCAATGTTTGCCAGAATCTCGAAGTGAACCTACTATCTCTGTCAGAGATGATAGAGACGGGTATTTCATGAAGTCTAACAATTTCCTTGAGATAAGTTCTTCTTAGTTTCTCCATTTTATCAGTTTCTTTAATTGGTAGAAAATGAGCGGATTTCGTCAATCTGTCGACCAGTACCCATATGGTGTCGTACCCACTAGGTGTTTTTGGTAGTTTTGTAATGAAATCCATTGCAATCTGTTCCCACTTCCACTCCGGAATTTCTGACTATTGGAGTAATCCTGATGGCTTCTGGTGTTCCGATTTCACTTTAGCACATGTTAAGCACTTTCTCACATACGTGGCGATCTCTGCTTTCATGATTGGTGACCAATACAACTTCTTCAAATCTAAGTACATATTGTATGATCCCCAATGAACACAGTACCTTGTTTTATGAGCTTCGTCCATGACTAAGCTTCGGATATCACCAAATTTCGGTATCCAAAGTCTGTTCATAAAATGTCGGGTTCCGTCGTTTCTCGGTTTGAGTTGTTTTTCCATCCCTCTTAACGATTCTTCTGCGATATTTTCTTCCTTCATGGCTTCCAGTTGAGCTAAATGAATTTGGTTGGCAAGGCTTGAACGAATCATCGTGGTCAGAGCTCGCACTCGGCGAGGTTTGATATTTTCCTTACGTCTCAACGCATCCGCGACTACATTTGCCTTGCCTGGATGATATCGAATTTCACATTCATAATCACTTAGCAATTCAATCCACCTTCGTTGTCTCATGTTTAGCTCTTTCTAATCAAAAATATGTTGAAGACTCTTATGATCCGTGTAAATAATACACTTTGTTCCATATAGATAATTCCTCCATATCTTTAATGCAAAAACCACTGCACCTAACTCTAGGTCGTGGGTCGTATAGTTGTTTTCATGAGTCTTGAGTTTTCTAGAGGCGTATGCGATAACCTTGTCTCGATGGATTAATACACACCCTAGTCCCTGAATTGATGCATCGCAATACACTACGAAATCCTCTGTTCCTTCAGGCAGGGATAGGATCGGGGCGCTACACAACTTTTGTTTTAGTCTTTAAAATGCAGCTTCTTGTTGAACTCCCCATTCAAACTTTTGATCTTTTTGAGTCAGAGTGGTAAGTGGCTTTTCAATTTTTGAGAAGTCCTCAATAAATCTTCGATAGTAGCCGACAAGGTCTAAAAATTGGCGCACCTCCGTTGGCGTCTTTGGTGCCTCCCAATTCTTTACTGCCTCAATTTTTGTGGGGTCTACATGAATTCCTTCATTGCTCACCACATATCCTAGAAAATATACCTGTCTGATCCAAAATTCGCATTTAGAGAATTTGGCGTACAATTTCTCTTTCCTCAAAAGCTCCAAGATTAATCGTAGATGTCGACCATGCTCCTCCTTAGTTCGAGAATAGATCAATATATCAACTATAAATACTATCACGAACTTGTCCAAATAGGGCTTGCAGACTCGATTCATGAGATCCATGAATACTGTTGGAGCGTTTCTCAACCCGAAAGGCATAACTAGAAATCCATAATGACCGTACCGAGTCCTAAATGCAGTCTTTGGTATGTCTTCGTCTAGTATCTTGAGCTGATGATATCCCGACCTCAGATCAATATTTGAATAATAGTTGGACCCTTGGAGTTAGTCAAACAAATCATCGATTCTAGGGAGGGGATATCGATTCTTGACGGTCAATTTTTTTAGCTCTCTATAGTTAATGCACATCCGGAAGGACCCATCTTTCTTCTTGACAAATAATACTGGCACTACCCAAGGAGAAGAACTTGGTCTGATGAAGCCTTTATCAAGAAGTTCTTATAGTTGGCTCGAGAGTTCCTACATTTCTGATGGAGCCAGCCTATAGGGTGCTCTAGCTACTGGAGCCACCCCGGGGATAATGTCAATCCGGAACTTGACCTGTCTGGCTGGTGGCAATCCTGGTAATTCTTCTGGGAAGACGTCAGGATAATCGCATACTTGTGGTATGTCCTTAATTTCTTTCACCTTACACTTCTTATCTACTACATGAGCTAAGAAAGCGTAATACTTCTTGTGCAGATATTTTCGTGCTTTTATGCATGACACGAGCTTGAGATTCTGACCCGACTTGTCACTGTAGATGGTTAGAGTCTCTCCGTCTGGTAACGTTAGCCTCACCGCTTTTTCGTAACACATGATCTCTACAGGGTGGAGTGACAGCCAATCCATGCCAATAATAATGTCGAAGCTTCCGATTGACATTGGCATGAGGTCGACTTGAAAGGTATGATCGTTAAGCAATAGAGTACAATTCCTTAAGATTTATGTCGTACATTCTATTTGGCCATTTGCTACCTCTTCTTCATAAGCTACATCTAATTTTCTGGTTTCATGGTTTAATAATTCTTTAAATGTCGTCGTTATAAAACTCTTATCGGCTCCGGAGTCAAACAAAACTGTAGCGTAAAGGTGGTTGATAAGGAACGTACCAGTAACTACCGAGGGGTCCTGAATCACTTCTTTGTTTCCAATAACTAACGCTCGTCCGCGTGCAGTACCACCCACATTTCTCAATTTCGGACAGTTGCGCCTGAAATGCCCTGATCCACCACATTCGTAACAATTTCCACCGCTATTTCCGATTGGCCATGTATTCATCTGGGTACCTCTTGCAATTGGAACTGATTCTTTGCAATATTTATTTATATACCCATTCTTGTTACACTTGGTACAGTAATAACATTTACCCAGATGGTATCTGTGACATTTGTTGCATTGAGGGTTTCGCCCAGTATTGCTTGATCGGTGGACTAGTGTTGGATTGGTTGCCGTAATTACTGTGTATCCGGTTCCAGTTTCTTGTTTCTTCCTCGACGATTGCCAAGAATCCTTACCTCCCATCTTGCGCTTGTTATTTTCAGTCTTGGGTGTTTCAACTTGAGTGTTTGTTGTTCCCCGACTGAGTTCATTCTTGACTAAACGGCTTGCCAAGTTCCTGACGCTTTCATAAGTTGTTGATCGTGATCCCAACACTATTCCCCTTATTTGTGGCACCAAACCCCAAACGTAATGCTCTATCTTCTTGTATTCTGGGGTTACTAGAGTCGGGCATAACAGTGTGAGGTCGTTGAACCTGGTTGTATACGCTTTGATGTCAAGACCTTTCATTTTCAAACTCCATAATTCTTGTTCCATCGCTTGAATTTCATCTCTCGGACAATATTCTTCTTTTATCATCACTTTCAGTTCTTCCCACGATAGAGAATTCGTAGGAATGATGCCCATAGTTTTTACTTGGTCATTCCACCAAGTAAGGGCTGAGTACACAAACGTACTCACAGTGAATCGGACTTTACTATCCTCGGGACAGAAACATATTTGGAATACGGACTCCCTCTTTTCAATCCACCTCGTTAGTCCGATAATGACTTCAGTCCCATAAAATTTCTTGGGTTTGCAGTTAGTGAAATCCTTATAGCTACACGATCGTTGTGGTCCTCTAATATCTCCTTGAGAACTGCTACCTTGTCCGTTACCATTTCCGCCATTACCCGCTCCAGAGATGGCATTGCAGACATTTTCTGGTTGTGCCAGAGCAACCGCTAGTCGATCCGCTATCAATTGTTCTAACTCTGTCGTGGTTGTAGGCAGACCAACTTCAGGTGTGACGGGTATTTTGGTTGGCCTGGATTGTACCCTTCTGGGTCTCCTAACTGTTCTTTCGGGAACAGCCGCTAGGTTAGGGTGCAACCTCGTGCTTCTTCTTCTTTGTGACATCTTGCTTAACCCCCTATTATATTTAGTAGTGGGTCGTAAGTCGGTTGCTTTATTATATATGTAAATTTGTTACCGACACACATATTTTTCCTTATCATACATACTTATAAAGCTAGCATTTTTTCTTGAATCTCATGCATTTGAAACCCTCTTTTTTAACTTCCTCAAACCACATTCATTTGAAACCCCCCTTTTTTAACTAATGCAACTCAAAAGTTTTCTTAATTATGATTTAACACTCAAAAGTTTTATAACTTATAGTATGTTTAATTAGCATTTAGTGAAAAATTTACTACAAAAAGGCCAATCTTTTGGGAAGACATGCATACAAATCATATACAAATTTCAAAAAGAAAACAAACTTATAGGTTTTTGTTTTGGGTTGAGGTCTTATGACCACTTTTGGAGATATGCTATTGTATTAGAGCTTTTAATTTGTAAGTTTGTTATACTAATTTGTTTTTATATTTTCTTCGTTTTTTGGATTATTGTAATACAGTCGTTGTATACTGTGGTTTAATCGTTAATATATTGAGCATATGTTATATAGGGTGATGTCGAAAATATTTTATTTTTGTTTTGTAATTGTACTGTTTCAAAAAGATAATTAATTAAAACTCATACATATGTTATACTTTCCATCTCTCTCTCTCTCTCTCTCTCTCTATATATATATATATATATATATATATATATATATATATATATATATATATAATTAATTAAGTAACACATGTTGAAATTTTTACAATCATTATTAAAAAGCATTTGAAATATTAGATTTTAAATGAATTTTGGTTGAAGTGTTTTGAAATATATATATATATATATATATATATATATATATATATATATATATATATATATTTCAAAACACTTCAACCAAAATTCATTTAAAATCTAATATTTCAAATGCTTTTTAATAATGATTGTAAAAATTTCAACATGTGTTACTTAATTGATTGATTAATAAAAATATTAATGTTTTGAAACTCCTAACTCTTAAACTTATATTATTTAATTTGTTAGTTAACTAAAATATTTTTCCTACATAAAGATAACATTTTTATGTTTGGTTACTCATATTTGTTTATGTAATTAGAAAACAAGGTGTACATAGAATGACTACTTCAATTTCATATAGGAATCGATACAAGTAGAGAGATATGTTGTCTTTAACCGGTGGTAGGAGATCCACATACCCTTTTCAATTATTTATATTAATGCTTACTAATATCTATTTTATATTTCTATTCACCTTAATTTTTTAGGTACAAATTAAGAAAAAGGATTCTCGGCGCACCAACATAAAGTCAAACGTATGCCTTGCAAAATATATAATTAAAATTAAATATCATATTTATTAATCGACTTATTTTAAAACTCTTGATGACATTTATGTATAATGATATATTTTGTATGACTTCATTCTTAATTTCAATGTTTAATATTTGAAAGTTCATATATGAAACCTTGAATGTTTTGGTGTAATATAAATAGTGTAATACAAAGTTTATTAGTTCAATATTGTTTATTAATAGCTCATTCAAAACAACTTATTTATTATTTTATCCAAAAAAAATATTATCGGATATAAGAAGAGTAGATTATATTAATGTTATACAAAACCTTATAATATATACCGGATAGTATAAAAGTAAAAACAAAGTTTATAAGGTATGGACTATATTAGATAGTATCAAAATATAAGTTGATAGATTTTTATATTATTTGATAATTCGGTTAATGCCCAAAACACGACTAAAAACGTAAATTTCAACATATTTCTATTTTTTCCCATAATTATTTTAACCACTTAAATGTATTCTTGTGCAACGCGCGAGGTTACGCCTAGTGTCTCATAATCTCCAAAATTTTAATGTATCTACCACTATGCTTAAGTTAAATGGTGCATGTGACCGATCCATAATACAACTTAGGTGCGCAAGCTAGGTTTAGTTGTGACACGACATATATACCATAAAACTTTAGCTAAGTTTTTGATATAAAATTTTAGATTTTTAAGTTCCTTTTATTGGTTGTTTTTGGTAATTATTATCATTTTAATTATTATAATACTTGTGTATCTACCGGTTTAGTGAATTAACTCTTTATTAGAGAAGTTTTGCCCTAGGCTATAGTTATATATCTTAAGTGAAGTACTAGTTCGCTATAGCTAAAACACTGATACCAATCTGTCACACCCCCAGCCGACGGCGGAATCGCCGGGCGAGTGACGAAAATCGAATATCACAAACATATCATATATCAAACATTAAACAACCACTTAAAGTTTAACATCACATAGGACATAGTTTATATCTTACTTTATTACATGTTTCATGACAAATCTTCAACGATTCAAAAAGAGGACATAAAACATAATTTATAACATAAACATAAGACAATGATTTCATACTCCTCGCGTGGATTTCTTACCTTAAGTCCCTGAGAATACATGTTAAAATACGTCAACAATGATGTTGGTGAGTCTTACAGGTTTTTGACTCTATAAAATTTTAAAATAATAAAAGAATTTATTATAGAAAAACCGAACCATTATTCTTTTCAAAACATATTTTGGCAATTGTTCAATGTAAAGGATTATTTTACGGTTACATAGACTGTGCCAACTTTATTAGTAAATAATTCTTTATTTGTTAATTTGTTATATGATAACCTTTATTTTTAGTTGTCGTTTTTATTATTCTAAAAACCAAAGGTATATTCGATAATGTCATAACCGAACTCTTGACACTAAACTTTATTATTGCACCGGCTCCATTTAAGGGCATGCTAAAGTCATTCACCCCGTTGTAACACGGGGTAATGTTCGATAATGCTAACGCCAGCGCCTAAAATTCATCTCTTCAGACGTAGTTGTAGCTAGCAACTCCAGGCGGGCGGTCGAACCGTATAAGATCAATGTTATGACACTTATACCTAGCGTTAGTCGTTCCCTCGAGGATTAACGGTTATATAACGGAAGGTTTCTACTAAGTATTGTGATCTTAACCTTTGCGAAACCGGATGTAACTTATAATGAATACGCAAACGGATTAGGTTTGGTATTTGGAATAGGTATAATGAACCTATTTGGAATGGGTATAATAAACCCACAAAGAATAGGTATAATGAACCTATGTTATTCGTCCTAGATTCGCTAGAAAACGTGAAGTTATTCGCCAATTAATAAAACGATACACGAAATTCTTAAAGCTTCAATATTTATTATTCTTGATAAGAAAATCGATATTGTGATAACAAGATAATTAATTTATATCATGACTTTTATTTAATATGTAAGGAAAGCATATGGATAGTTTATACTGAATTTTCATCTATTACCGATTATTGTATATATGTATATATTTGTAGTAAGTTTAAAGCCTTAATAGGACTTAAGTTGATTAATAATTTTACTTAATTTTCTTTAGCATCCGATATACGTATGCACAAATTTTGATGTCTTTATTTAAGTATAAACATATAACTATTTGACCCTCTATGACTATATGGTAACGGTTCCATTACTGTTTCCTTTATTTCTTATACAAATAAGTAGCTAGTTCCATTTTCCTTAATGTACGTATATCTATAAACTAACTCCTTTCAATAGTTTATTTCATATACATATATCTATAAAATCAATTGGCGATACTTTGATAATCCTTAATCATTTTGAACATTTAGCTTTTGTGAACTTAATACTCAGTGAAATTTCACAGCATATATGTATGGTTACATTCATAAAGTAAGCTGTTATAATCACCACATTTCTTGTATATGATTATATATACTTCGTGATAATTATTGTACTCCAAATCATTTGTTTTAAACTATTTTTATCATAATGATATGACCGAACCACATGTACTCTCCCCCAAACATTGATAAGAAGAAAGTAGGGGCCATAGAACTCACTTTGGTTTTGAGAGTCGGGAATGTCGGGAAACTGGTGTTCTAAACGGGATCCGGAATGAAAGCCTTGGAATCAACCTGATCATTCCATGGCAGGATAAGAATGAAGTTAGAGATTATATCTATTTTGTTCAAATTCATCTCAGCCACTGGACCATCACGTTGGACTGTTCAGGCCACCAGCCACCATGGCTGGCGTTCACTATTCACGGTAGTATTATGGATTGGTTTTGATCAATGGAAGTTGCTGATTACCTGAAATCGATGGAGAAACAGGGACAAACTGAGCAGGGGCTGATTGGGTGTCGAACCACAGGTAGGCAGGAAGAAAAAAAAAAATGAAGCAGTCGCTGCTTCTTCTTCCCTGTTCAGCTGCGTCTACAGGCCTGTGTATGGCCAGGCGTCTTCTTCACTTGGAATCGGCGGTGATCAGGGAGCTTTTGGGTTGGTTTGCCATCGGAGAAAGAGAAGGTAGAAGGAGCTGGGTTAGAGATGGGGAAAACGACTCCAATCGCTGCTGAATTCCTCCTCTGTTTATTGGAGAAGACACGGAAGTGAAAGGCATATATGGGCAGGTGATAGAAAAGTGAGTGGGGCCTTCAAATAAAGAATGAGATATTATGAAGCTTCTCTATATCACTTTTACAGCTGTGGATTTTGGCAGAGATTGAATTGTACAATCGAGATTCATGAAGGATATGCACATGTGCTGAATTGTGTGTGTGTGTGTGTGTAGCCTTACGGAAAGTTGTAAGGAGGGAAGGTGGTGATTGATACAGTTTATTATTCTTCATATATTATATTTCAATCCTCTCTTGATCTTTGTACAGCCGAGATTTGGAAATAGATATGGGGTACATGCACAATAATCTTCTAAGATATTTAACATGTGAGGGTATTTTGTGAGTGTACAGGTGAGGGATATGAGGGAAAGGAAGTTATGAATTTTTGTGTTTGTCCCCTAGACTATTAAGACTCATAGTTTATTGGTATGCCCATATATTACAATGGTAGTTAATATGTATTTTCCATTCCTCGTGTTCCATATAATCTAATGTATTTATTTATTTACTAATTTATTTATCTATTTGATGTGATCGTAACGAGGGGTGTGAGTGGGTATAATCTGCTGTATCAATTTCTCGTACTAGTTGATGCGGGATAACTTCATGTTTTATTTGCTTTATTGTATGTTGATAAAATTGCAAAAATGGTCCCAGTGGTTTGTCAATTTCTGTGGGTAAGGTCCAAAAAAAAGTTTATTAGTAAAAAAGGTCCCTATTTGATGGTTTTGTTGCGGTTTTGGTCCCAACCTCGTTAAGTTTAACAGCATGGCTATTAACTTTTCGGAAATGACAGATTTATCCCTGGGACCATTTCTGTAGTTATATCTTTTTACCAAACTACAACGACCAATTATGCAATTTTTCTTTTTCATTTTATTGAATTATTATATATTAATTATTTTAATTACTTTTTTCTTTTTAATTTTTTTCTTATTGTATCATTTTTTTACTTGATTATTATATATTAATAAATATTATTTTTAATATATTATATTTATATATTAATAAATATTACTTTTTTTATTATAAATTTTTATTATAAATTTTTTTAATTTCATCTTTATTGAATTAATTTTTTATTGGATTGATACCAAAATCAAGCAGGACCATAAAAATCAAGCAGGACCATAAACAGATAACAAGATTTTTAGAACTTTGAAAAATAAAAACAAAAAGAGTTGGGTGAGATAGGCGAGTCAATGAGTAAAACGCCCTAAAACGGCACAGTGGCCACAAAAGCGGGCTAAAACACGACTTTGCTTTTTTCCATTCCAGACTCTTTTTTTTTTTTAATTTTTTTTTTTTTTTTTTTTTTTTTTTTTTTTTTTTTTTTTTATGATTTGCCGATCATGATACTGCTTCCATGATAATACTATGTGATATTATCAAGTTAGCCTTGCATTAGGCTTGAAAATAGAATTAAGTTTAAGAAAGTAAACTGACCAGAAAGGCGAATCCAAAATTGCTGTATCGTAATAAAACTTTGCTTCTCCAAATATAATTCAGACTTTTATTGCAGAGATGTTTTTTACAGAGGAGGGATTACAAGAAAGAAAGAGGAAATTGGCTTTCAGCCTGCCTAAAACATAAGGTAGAGGCTCCTTAAATAGATCAGGAGGACTCAAAAACAAACAAAACCTAAATTATTACATTTAGCATTGGCAGACAACTTTTAAGAAAAGTAGAAATGACTTTTTGTTTGATTCTTCTGGCTTTAATAATGTCTGACGAGTAATTTCCTCTGTCTTCAATAATTCTTGAAGAATATATTCTTCTTTTATTTTGGTCCATCCACCTGTCACCTATAGTCTATTGTGGTGATGTCTTTTTGTTTTTTGAAAGATTCTTTCTTTGCGTGATTGACTCCTCAATCATGTCAATTATACAATCAATTGGGAGTTCACCATCTGGAACTTCTTCATCATCTGGCTGGGATTCCCCTGCTAAGCATGGTGATTGGCCTTGGCTTTGGTTATCAACTGACATATTATCTTGAATATCTTTATTTGAACCTTCATCTGTATCATGTTTTGAAAATCTTTTAAGATTTTCTTTTAATTCAGAACAATATAATCTGAATGACTTGATCATTTCCTCTTTGGTTAAATTAACTTTTTGAGGAGTTGAGGGGGTCACTGCTGTTGAGGAGGCTATTTCCGAAAAGAGTTTTTGGTCTTGGTATTTCTTAATTTGTTGATTGATATGATCAATTGTTTCCTGAGCATTAAGGGTTTTTGTTTCTGGATTCTTTTGAAGCATTTTAGGCCAAAATTTGGTAAAGTATGACCTTTGTAGGGAAGGAAATTTAGAGGGGGTATAATCCACATATGGGGACCATTTCCAGATCCAAGGAATAGAAAATTCCATGAAAAAATGCATAGAAGATATTACTTCCAATCCTTCTGATTTCAAGGGTATAACTTGGTCTCGGTATCTTGGAGAGACAGGTAACCATTCCCCATATAATTTTCTGAATGGTTCCTCAGGGAGGATATCTATACTCGGGCCGTATGAGATCCACCAATTAGTAAACCAATTTGGTATATCTCTGTTTTGGTTATAAACCTTTTCACATACTTTAAAAAACCAAGTATGCTTTCTCTGAGGATTTTCATATAAAAAGGCTTTATGAAAGCTTTCAATATAATCCCAATATGTAAATTTCATTGGTATTTTTGAAGGAGGGATTAAAAATTCTTTTTCCTTTAGGGTACTTAAACCCCATTCCTCAGGTGATATGATCTTTTTGATAATAGCTTTACTAAAATTGTAAACACTGGTATTACCTCCGGATGTAAAATGAGAAAATTCAACTGATCCGGTTATTTTCAAAATATTTTCATAATATAATCTTTGTTTGTAAGAATATCCAGCGTATGTCGCTGTATCCAAGTATCTGGTCATTAAAAACCATGGATCGTCATTATTCTCAAAATAAAGCATTATATCTTTATGTTCCAAAATAATAATATTATCTCTATGAGGTGATTCCTTATATTCAAAATTATCGTTGATGGTTTCACCATCTGTGATCATTTGAGCGAGAGTGGGAGTATTTTCCCTTTTTGATTCCAAAAATGCTTTAAACTCCTCATATAATGGGCTTCCAGGAACTGGAAGAGATTGATCATTTGTTTGTGATGAATTTCCAGTTTTATAAGAACTGCTTGAAGCCGTAGGATTTCCCCGACCTCTATGATAACCACCTCTATATGAAGGATGGCCTCTTCCGCGATTGGGATTCATCCTGCAAATGGAAATGTTAATTTAAGAGTAATAAGAGTTTGTTTTCAAGATTCTTGAGTTGGATCCTTAATCCTATCAATCTTAAATTAATTCCTGTCTTACTAGAATATGGTTCATTTGCTAAGTTAGCCAGTTCAACATCTGCCTTATTAATTAAATTTTTTATATTAGTAATTTCATGTGATAACTGTCTTAGCTGGTGATAACTCATTTAGGAATTCTCTAGTTAAAAAATCAGGAAGACTATTATCGCTTCCTTTTTTATATTGTATTTCAAAATCAAAACATGCTAATGTAGCTTGCCACCTAGTAAACATTTGTTTAGAAACATCATGTTTAAAGTCTTTATTAAACATGAATTTAGCTGCCTGACAATCTGTTTTGATAATAAAATGTTGATTATATAAATCATCTTGAAATTTGAGAATACATTTTACCAATGCCAAAATTTCTTTAGCAGTAGTAGAATAATTTTTTTGACTAGGAGTCCATTTTCCAGAATGAAATCTGACTAAGAATTCTTGCTTACTGTTAGGGTGGATTTGTTTTAAAATTCCTCCAAACCCTATTTCAGAGGCATCGGTTTCTACTATTTTTTCCCAATTAGGATTAGCTAAAGATAAACATGGTAGACTTTTAACTTTGTCTTTTATTCTTTTAACTGCCTGAGTATGATCATTAGTCCAAGCACAAGGATTCTTTTTCAATCTGTCGTATAAAATTGCACTATCTGCTGATAAATCTTTATAAAAAGGCGATATATAATTTAGGCTACCTAAGAATCTTTGTAGCTGAGTTTTATCCTTTATTTCATCTGGAAATTTCGCAGCAAAGTCTATACTTCTTTGTATAGGAATAATTTGTCCTTTTTCAATATTATGTCCTAAAAATCTTACCTTTGTTTGGAATAAGGACATTTTAGATTGTGATATTACTAAACCATTGTTTACTATTATTTTTTCAAAAGTATGCAAGTGACCAAAATGTTCTTGAATATCCTTTGAAAAGACTAAGATATCATCTATATATACAATAATGAAATTGCTATAAGGATTAAATATATCATTCATTATATTTTGGAATTCTGAAGGGGCATTTTTTAGGCCAAATGGCATAACATTCCATTCATATTGTCCAAAAGGAACATTGAAGGCAGTTTTATATCTGTCTTTCTTATCAATCTGTATTTGCCAATATCCTGATTTTAAATCAAATTTTGAAAATATTAAAGAATCATGTAATCGGTCTAATAAATCCTTTTTATTAGGAATAGGATACCTGATCCATTTTAAGACTTTATTAAGGGGTTTATAATTTATAACTAGTCTTGGTATTCCCCTTTCTTGTTCAGAATGTTTATTTACATAAAAGGCAGTGCATGACCATGGAGATTTGGAAGGTTGTATTAGTTTTTTATTTAATAAGGAAGTTATTTCTTTTTTACATATATTTAAGTATTCGAAATTCATTTGACAAGGTCTTGCCTTGGTAGGAATCTGTTTTTCATTAAAGTCTTCCTCATAAGGAAGTGTAACTATATGTTTTTTCCTTTCCCAAAAAGCATTAGGATGATCATTACATATTTTCAAAGAGAATTGATTTGTTAAAAATCTAATTTTTTCCTGTAACTTAGGTTGTTCTAGTTGTTCATCTATTTGAACATTTCTGATTTCTTCTTTCAGAAAATTTATTTGGTTTCTTTTTAAATTCAACTCATTGACCCAGATAGAATAAGGGTCCGAGACAAAATTTAGTATAACGGGTTGATTCTTATAAGATCCTATGATTTTATCTTTGTCAATAGTTAGGGGTAATATCATCTCTAAAAAGGGATTTCCTAAGATCATAGTATTATTACTCATATTTTTAATTACCGTGAAATTAATAGGTATACAAACATTTTCTGTACAAATTTTTGCATCTGTTAATTTATATCTAATATCTAATTTAGAACCTGATACTTCTCTTAACGTATGTGTTGATTTTTGAAAATATTTAGTAGGTATTAAACCTTCTCTTATACAATTTAAATCTGCACCACTATCTATTAGGGCAACAAAACTTCTTTGGTAAATATAAGTAATAAATAAATTAATTGTGACATGCCATTTTCTAGATATTACCAATTCCATGGACTGAAGGAAATTGTCATTACTGGTACCAATATCTTGGTTATTTTGTAATTTTTCTAATTTGTTAATTCTTTGATTGCTTATTAGCTGGTCATTTTTTATCTTAGATATATCCTGTTTTAGGTTTTGAATTTCAAGCTGTAAATCTTGTACTGTAGGTGTATTAGCGGAATTTTTATTTCTTCTTTCTTTTAACATATCATGAACGTTTTTCATGGAATATATCCCTTCTTCTTGTGTACTCTGTTCCTTAGTATTTAGATTTTCTATTATTTTTTGCCTGATTTCTGGATCATTTATTTCTTTTAATAAGTTTGCAATATCATTACTAATTACATTTATAGTTAATTCATCTTTGAATTGAGACTGTATTAGGTATAATTGGTGGTCTATGTTACATGAACATTGTTCTGAATTATCACAATTACATTCAATTTCTTCAGATTTTGACGAATAATCAGAATCATATTCTATTATGTTTATATCAGAATCTTCGTCTGAGAGCTCCTCTTCATCTGACGAATTATCTATCAAATTTATTAATTGTATTTTTATATCCTCACTTATATTCATATTATTAATTTGTTTTTTTATTTTTTTATTCCTGCATTTATTAGCATAATGTCCCATTTTCCCGCATGAAAAACAAGTAGGGGGTTTTTTATAATCTTTTCTATTAAATCTTTTTTTAATATGTTTATCTTTTTTATTAGGATCACTATGTTTTCTCTTATAATATTTTTTCTTCTGTTGAAACTCTTTTTTCTGTTTCCTCCTATTGTTATTAGTTTGTATTCCGAATTGATCACAAAATTCTCCCAATTGTCTTTTTTCATTAAGATGTTGGGTTTTAATTTGGTAATTTAGTTTTATTTCACTACATAAGGCTAAACCTTCCTGTATACAAGTTCCTATCAATTTCCCATACGTATAATCTTCATAAGGAATTGTATTATCTATTCTTAGTTGGTTTTTAACTCTTTCAGCAAAAAGATTTGGTAAACCATCTATGAATTTGGATTTCCAGTAAACACTATTACAATCATTAAGTTCCATTACTCTACTTAAGAAAGTGTCCTTATACCATCGAAAAGATGTAAGAGTTTTACAAAATAGTCCATTTAATAGAGTACGGATATTTTCAGAATTATCTGACCATCTTCCTGTAAAATGTTCTATTATGGTACAAGTTAGAGTATAAACTACATTAGGAGTGGTTATTCCATTTTCTGTTTTAACTGTATTAAGAATAGCTTGTTGTGTTTTTTCATCCACATAATTGTCCCACCAGCCTTTTAATTGGCCAGTAAATCCGGCAATTAACATATTAGCCACTTGTTTATCACTATTTCCTGTATTTTTAGCAATTGTACTATACATTAACATTCTATGAATCATGTTATATATTTGTCTTTCAGTATAACCATCTATTTAATTTCATCTTTATTGAATTAATTTTTTATTGGATTTTTATATATTAATAAATATTATTTTTAACATGTAATATTAATCTATTAGTAAGTTTTACTTTTTCTTATTATTAAATTCATTTAATTAATTATTTATTAACTTTTTTATTTCGTTAATTCTTTTGATTGATTATTATATATTAATAAATATTATTTTTAATATATTATATTTATATATTAATAAATATTACTTTTATTATTATTATTTTTAAATTTTTTTTTAATTTCTTCTTTATTGTATTAGTTCTTTTTATTGGATTATTATATATTAACAAATATTATTTTTAACATATAATATTTATCTATTAGTAAGTATTACTTTATTGGATTATTAATTTCATTTATTTATTTTTTTAAAAATTTTAATTGCATTAATTCTTTTTATTGGATTATTAATTTTAATTTATTATTTTTATTTATAATAAATAATATTTATTTAATTGTTTTTATTTTATTTTAATTTATTTCTTTATTGTTTTAAATAAAAATACCAAACATTCTGGGTCAGCTCCTCAATTCGTTGCATTTTACTACCTTCCGTCGTCGTATTATCTCGCTGTAAATCATTGATCATCGATTACAGTCGTCATTCTCGACGAAAACTACACCAGTTGACTACCCACACAATGTGAAATAAACCCGATAAAACTTACTTACTCCAGCCGACCATTCATTACAGATACCATCATCGATGACGACAATGTTAGATCGATGGTTTTCAAACCACCATAGCCACTATTCGTGGTGACAAAGTTATAGAACTCGTTATTCGGTACTCGTTCGATCAACCGCTGAGTAGTGAATCCTCAGATTTGGCCAACCCGAAACCGAAAAAAACCAAATCCGAAAAAACTAAAACCGAAAAAAACCGAAACCGAAAAAACCGGGTACCTATAGGTCGGTTTCGGTTTGGATATTTAGATATCTGCGGATACCCGAACCGAACCGTCATATATATATATATATATATATATATATATATATATATATATATATATATATATGAGATTCGGTTATATTAATATATTTGATTGTAATTTAAACATCAAAGAACTAACTATCTTTGACTGTAATTCGAATATACTGTGTTTTGTTATTCGTAAATCTAGAAAATCTAGAAGTGAAGTTGGTTTTATGATATCAAATTAATTATCCTTCATAACCAAAGAATTAGTTTGAGGCCACATGCAAAAAAAAACAAGAATTAATAAATATTAAATATCAATATATCAAAGAATTGATGATTGGTTTTATAATATTAAAGAGTTGGTTTATTAGCAAGCACTGATTTTTTTTCTTCATTTTGTGAGTTTTTTATTTTTAGAAAAGAATTGTTTAAAATGGAGTTTGTAGTTTTGATTGATTATTATTTTTTATATTTAACGGATACCCGTGAACCGAACCGTGATTACCCGCCTTTATACGGTTCGGTTCGGTTCGGTTTTTTTAGCAATTCGGTTCGGTTACGATTAGTGCTAGCAAGGTACCCGCCCCGTTGTCACGGTTTATAATTTTTTTACTATCCGATCTGAACCGCCTCGTGAACACCCTAGCGGTGTTGTCCAATATATGTTATCTTCCAAATATTTAAAATAAATTAGAGAATGTGGGGTGGGTGAGATTTTTTGGTATTTTTATTTGAAACAATAAAGAAAGAAATTAAAAAAAAAATAAAAACAATTAAAAAAATATTATTTATTATAAATAAAATTAATAAATTTAAATTAATAATCCAATAAAAAGAACTAATGCAATAAAAAAAATAAAAAAAAATTAATTAAATAAAATTAATAATCCATTAAAGTAACACTTACTAATAGATAAATATTATATGCTAAAAATAATATTTTTTAATATATAATAATCCAATAAAACATTTAATGCAATAAAGAAGAAATTGAAAAAATTCAATTAAAAAGTTAATAATAAAAAAAGTAATATTTATTAATATATAAATATAATATATTAAAAATAATATTTATTAATATATAATAATCCAACCAAAAGAATTAACGAAATAAAAAAAATAAAAAAAAATAATTAAATGATTGTAATAATCCAATAAAATAACACTTACTAATAGATAAATATTATATGTTAAAAATGATATTTATTAATATATAATAATCCAACAAAAAAGAATTAATGCAATAAAGAAGAAATTCAAAAAAAATTAATTAAAAAAAGTTAATAATAAAAAGTAATATTTATTAATATATAAATATAATATATTAAATATAATATTTCTTAATATATAATAATCCAATAAGAAATAATACAATAAGAAAAAAGTTAAAAAGAAAAAAGTAATTCAATTATTTAATAATTCAATAAAATGAAAAAGAAAAATTGCATAATTGGTCCTTGTTGTTTGGTAAAAAGATAAAACTGCAGAAATAGTCCCCAGGGGTAAATCCATCATTTGCCAAAAGTTAACAGCCATGCTGTTAAACTTAACGAGGTAGGGACCATAACTACAACAAACCCATCAATTAGGGACATTTTTTGCTAATAAACTTTTTTTTGGACCTTACCCACAGAAATTGACAAACCACAGGGACCATTTTTGCAATTTTGTCTTGTATGTTTATAAATATACACTTGTGTATGGCTCGCGTTACTAGCTTGACAACAAATACATATACGCATAATATATATGTGTATTATTTTCATAATCTATATAGTATAAATATAGAACTTAAGCATTTTCAGTATGTTAGCCAATGATTTACCTTATATGTTTTATATTGGACATAGGAAATCATATATAGCATATATGTATATTTATACATGCCATGTACATGTTCACCTTACGTTAATTTCATGCGCTCATTGTTACATATCGCATAAATTTATTATTATTATGCGTATAATCGATTAATCGTTATAATATCTTTTAAACATGTTTAATACATAATGACGAAGTGTAAATCCGGTTTGGTTCTAGCAGCGTCACACGAATTTATCGACTGCCTTTGATCTAAATTTGAGGGTTGTTACACATCAAGGCACAAAGGTGTCTGCATAAAAAGAATCATGCATTTCTCGCCCACGTAGTGGACAAACAGAAAGAGGAAACGAACATCAATGACATCCCGAAAGTACGCGACTTTCCGGATGTATTTTCAGAAGATCTCCCAGGAATACCCCCGAGCGACAGGTCGAGTTTCTAACTGATCTGATACCTGGAGCCACACCAATTGCCAAGTCACCCTACAGGTTAGCTCCCGCCGAAATGTCGGAGTTATCTAGTCAATTAAGTGAACTCCTGGACAAAGGATTCATCAGGCCGAGCTTTTCACCCTGGGGAGCTCCGGTCTTGTTTGTTAAAAAGAAAGATGGGTCTTTCAGAATATGCATCGATTACCGGGAGTTAAACAAGTTTAATCTCAAGAACCGATACCCTCTCCCTCGGATTGATGATCTATTCGACCAGCTTCAAGGAGCCAATTATTTTTCCAAAATAGATCTAAGGTCTGATTATCATCAGCTGAGAGTCCGGGAAGAAGATATCCCTAAAACTACTTTCCAAACTCGATATGGTCATTATGAATTTGTGGTTATGCCCTTTGGTCTAACGAATGCCCCTGCAGCATTTAGGCACCTCATGAACCGAGTTTGCCGCCCATTCCTCAACATTTTCGTAATCGTTTTCATCGATTACATACTTATTTACTCTAAGAGTAAGGAAGAGCACAACCAGCATCTACGGCAGATTTTGGAAACTCTAAGGGAAGAAAATTTATATGCAAAACTCTCCAAATGCGTGTTCTGGATTCGCAGAGTGAATTTCTTGGGACACGTAGTCAGTGAAGAAGGGTTACATGTAGAACCTTACAAGATCAAAGCTATTGAGGGCTGGGCAACCCCGAAAACGCCAACGGAGATGAGGGAATTCTTGGGCCTTGCTGGTTATTACAGAAGGTTCATTCAGAATTTCTCCAAAATCGCCAAGCCCCTCACCACTCTAACCCAGAAAGGCGTACCCTTCAACTGGAATGACAAACAAGAAGTTACTTTTCAAACCCTGAAACGAGCCCTCTACAGTGCTCCGGTGCTGTCTCTGCCAGAGGGAACAGAAGATTCTGTGGTATATTGCAACATATCAAATCAAGGGTTAGGCTGTGTTCTTATGCAGCGCGGAAAAGTGATAGCTTATGCATCCAGGCAATTGAAGACTCACGAAGCAAACTATACCACCCATGATCTCGAGCCGGGAGTTGTGGTCTTCGCCCTGAAAATTTGGAGGCACTACCTCTACGGTACAAAGTGCACCATCTTCACAGATCACAAAAGCCTCCAACATATCCTAAATCAAAAAGAACTGAACATGAGGCAGCGGTGATGGGTTGAGCTGCTGAACGACTACGAATGCGAGATCAGGTATCACCCAGGCAAGGCTAAGGTGGTGGCTGATGCTTTAACCAAGAAAGAATACTCAGGTCGCCGAGTGAAAACATTAACAATGCCCATCCATTCCCAATTATCTTCACAAATCAAGGAGGCTCAACTGGAGGCCTTGAAACCGGAAAACGCTGCAAACAAAGCACTGCGTGGAATGGAAAAGAATCTCGAAACCAAAGAGGATGGAGCTTACTATTTCATGAGTCGGATCTGGATCCCAAAATTTGGAGGGTTCAGAGACGTAGTCATGAACGAAGCTCATAAGACGCGATACTCCGTCCATCCGGGTTCCAATAAGATGTACCTGGATGTTAAACAACGTTATTGGTGGCCTAACATGAAAGCGTAAATTGCCACTTATGTGGGCAAGTGTCTCACTTGTGCCAAGGTTAAAGTGGAATACCAAAAGCCCTCGAGTCTACTGCAGCAACTCGAAATACCCGAGTGGAAATGGAAAAGAATCACAATGGATTTCATAACCAAATTACCTAAGACGGTAGACGGAATAGATGCTATCTGGGTATTTGTTGATCGGTTAACAAAATCCGCCCATTTCCTACCAATAAAAGAAACATACAAAATGGAAAGACTAACACGGATCTACATAAAAGACGCGGTGAGACTACATTGAGTACCAATATCTATTATCTCTGACCGAGATAGTAGATTCACCTCTCGATTTTGGCAGTCGCTCCAGAAAGCATTGGGAACCCAGTTGGATATGAGCACCGCCTACCACCCCCAGACTGACGGCCAAAGTGAGCGAACCATTAAAACACTAGAAGATATGCTTCGAGCTTGTGTAATAGATTTTGGAAAGGCATGGGATACCTATTTGCCCCTAATCGAGTTCTCGTACAACAACAGCTACCACACAAGCATTAAAGTCGCTCCCTTTGAGGCCTTGTACGACCGAAAATGCAGATCACCACTTTGTTGGGCTGAGGTGGGAGAGACTCAACTGGTAAGAGGACAAACACCAAACAGCACACTCATAGAGCCCAAGATCATTCGGGAAACAACTGAGAAAATAGTCCTAGTCTGAGCAAAGCTTCAAGCATCGCGAGACCGACAAAAAAGTTATGCAGATAAAAGGCGAAAGCCTCTGGAGTTTCAAGTATGAGATCAGGTGATATTAAAAGTCTCTCCCTGGAAAGGGATGATTCGGTTTGGAAAGAGGGGAAAACTAAACCCACGATGCATCGGACCATTCGAGATCCTTGCCCGGATCGGTCCGGTGGCCTACAAACTACAACTACCCTCAGAACTTAGCAACGTATACCCAGTATTTCACGTGTCAAATCTGAAAAAGTGCCTATCAGATGAAACCCTCATTGTTCCTCTGGATGAAATTGAGGTGAACGAGAATCTCCTGTTCATTGAAGAACCAGTGGAAATAATGGACAGGGAAGTGAAGCGTACGAAACAAAGTCGCATCCCAATTGTGAAGGTTCGATGGAATGCAAAGTGCGGACCGGAATTCACATAGGAATGCGAAGATCAAATGATGCAAAACTTGATGGGTTTTCAGCATTCTAACACTCCTATGGTGTACATGCAACCTAGAAACCTTGGATCTATGTTTGACTAAGATACATGCAAATAATTATTTTTCCAAGGTTCTTATCCTAACTAGCATGGCATGGGGTACTTGAATCAAATAAAACTAGTAGAATTACTTACCTTGTAGTAGAAGTTGATTGCTTGGAGTTTGAGAGCCTAGCACCAATAGTGTGGATGCCTCAAATGGAAATCACAAATCACCACAAACTTGGAACTTTGAGAGAATAGTAATCACCTTCTTGAAATCGGCCCTCTTACTTTACTCACCACAACTCGTGTGATTTCAAGAACCAAAGCCTCCTTTATACAGTGTGGTGGATTAGGGTTACATTCATGTAAACCCTAATACCCATGTCTTTTCATTTCCATGAGATCCATGGGTTAAAGCTCCATGGAGTATCCATGGACTTTCCATGCAAGCCTAGCCCATTCCAAATAAGCATTAGCCCACACTATATAAATACAAGAGCCCATATTTAATTAGTCATACTTTTGATCTCTAAATTAATTCTAGATTAATTATAGATCAATACTAATTAAATAATATGATTTTATATTAATATATTAGGACTTATAATATATTAATAAATCATAACTTATACTATTCTCAAACGATTATCCATAAATTGTTCGGGTGAAGTGCAACCCAAATGGACCATGCCGGGTCGGGTCAAGTACATACCAAATATAGTTATGGACTTAGACACTATATCCAACAGTCTCCCACTTGGATAAGTCTAATAACTATAGTTGCAAGTATGACTTCAGGAACCGATCAGCAATCGTAGCTCTTTAAACTCTGTTGAACTTGTTGGGTTATGAGCATTCTAACACTCCTAAGTGTACATGCAACCCTAAATACCTTGGATCTATGTTTTCTCTATTATACATACAATTATGAACATCCAAGGTATTATCCTAATCTAGCATACAAAATAATAAATATAACAAGATAGAATACATACCTCTTTGATGTAGAATGTCTTCATGAAGCTTGAGTGCCTAGTGCCCCAAGTGTGACACCTCAAATGGTTCACACAACACCAAATACACTTGGAATAACTTGAGAGAAACTTGAATACTCCTTGAAATCGTCTAGCCCTCACACTCACACATTAGTGCACGATTTCTTGAGCCATGAGATTCTTTTATATGGTGGCTATTAGGGTTACACCATGTAACTCATAACTTTACCCATTCCTTATGCTCCATGGATTTTAACCTCCATGGAGTATCCATGGGTCACCCCATGGACTTAGTCCAACATAAGGAATCTTGGATCACAAGTCCACATATATAAGAATGAATGATTTACACAATCAACCCATATATTTAATTAGTCTCCTTTTGATCACTTAATTAATTCCAAATTATTTCTTGATCAATACTAATTAAATAACCTTACTAATATATTAGAACTTATAATATATTAACCAACCTTAAGTGTTATTTCTCTCATTATAGTCTATCCAAATGCATGATGCCATGCAACCCAAATGGACCATGCCGGGTCGGGTCAAGTCTTACCAATTATAGTTATGGACTTAGACATTAATCCAACAGTCTCCCACTTGGATAAGTCTAAAACTATTATTGCGTATGACTTCAGGAACCGATCAGCAATCGTAGCTCTCAAAAGCTTCTGTCGAACTCTGACCTTGTCGATGAACTCTGACCTTTGTCAATGACTTGTCCATTAGATAAGGGATCATATATTCCTCCATTCTAGATATCATATGGACTGAGACATGGATTATCAATCATTCTCTCTGTCCATTTGTTGTTTCCCGATTTCCGATTCATGATGACTGACTGATTGAACAAATCAAATCAGTCCTGGCTTGGCCAAGCACTCACATGTATCATCTTTAAATCATCAAGGGGCCCACAAATATCGCTTTTATCCCGAAGGTAAAAGGAATGGATAAACTTCGACTCATATGGCTTGTTCTACTACTTGTTGAATCATACACAAAGGCACGTTTTATAACATCGAGTTACCAATGCGTTTTCGTGCAATCAATGTATAACCAACTCATAGTAACAACTCATATCTCTAGGTTTGAAGAATATAAGATATTATCGTCTCATGATCACTCGTGATAAAATCCATGAAGTGATTCAAATGAGCGCGGGTTGAATCCAATACTCAGAACTTATGAGCATTCATGAGTGTTGTAGCACCACTTTTGTCCACCAACTTGGACCTCTACAAACCAACCCATGACAGTCTTGATTCATATCTACTTCCAACATATGACCGACTGTGGATGGTTTGAATAACTTAATCATTCAGGAAGAGCGACTTAGTTATTCTGGAAGTCAAAACATGCAAAGTGAAACACAAGAATAAATGAATCAAATATGGTATCAAACCCTATGAATATAAATAAACACTTTTATTTATCACCATACTGATTACTCATTATTCATTGTTTCGGTTTTATCAACTTTATACTTGAATTTAAAACAATAGTTGTCCCATGCTCCAAGCATGTACACTATGTTTTCTAAACACTAGTCATGCCATACACCAAGTATGCATACTATGTTTGTCTATGATCTTTACTTTGTAAAATAGATCAATTGAACATCACTCCAATGATCCTCTAATCACAGTCCCAAATCCTTACTACAAATGCAAGAATTCCAAATTCATGCCCTTTACTGAAATCTGTTAGATTCTAAACTTATATGCATTGATCCTCTTAATGATTATGCACGAAGTCAGAAAGACTTGACAACAATCATTACAGAGCATTCCAAAGGAGATCAGCTCCTTGGAAACATCCTTCTTTCATTAAGTTTCCTAATCTTACACAGATTGAATAATTTCTAACTTTGAAACATTTCCATATTCCATTTTGACTATCACTTCTGAACAAGAGTTGCCTCCTTACAGATTATGTCAATATGGTCCTTCCAGAATTAACATTATACTTCCAACTGTCCTTGAGCAACCAATCTTTGGTAAACCTTATATTGTCCTCGACAATTGCTTAATCATTTTAGTCATATCCAATTCTAGACCTTTTCCCTTCATAATGCCCCAGGCATTTGGAAAATTTTAGAAAGGATGAATTTAGCACATGTAATCGATCCTATATCCGAAGCATATGGGACACGATTCATGATGTCTCACATAAAGACTAAACCAGTCTTTTGCTATAATATTTCCATTTCAATTTGCCAAGTTCTCAAAATTCAGATTATGAAAAGGGATGCCGTAATCATAATCGAATTTTAGAACGCAAATAATGGACCCATATATAGAATTTCCTTATGTTGAGCCATTCCAACATGAAATTCATATATATATCCTTGATTAAATACGATTAAAATCTCAATCTAAGCTTTTAGAATTGAAATGAAGTATAATTTCCTCTCCCTTAATTATAGCAAAACAACTTTTTCAACCCCTACAACCTCACGAATTGAAACTTTTGTTTTCTATAATTAACATTGCTAACTTGCAACCTTTGTCATAATTATCATGCTCCCACTAGCATGATGATTATTAGCATAACACTTATGCTCCCACTAGCTTCGACATGTACTCAGAAATCAGCTGACTTTCTTACCAAAGTTCAGATTTCTGATACTAGATTGTTTTGATAAAACTTTATCAAAATCATACACCTCTCTTAGATAGCTCACATGTGTGTCTAAACAATTTTAGAACTATGAAAAGGGATGCCGTAATCATAGTCTCAATTGTTTAGACCTTTGCCACTTCTCACAAGTCCATGTTAGTGTGCCGGTAAACCACACACGCTCCACTAACGACTTTGAGAATGCAAATATCACAATTGCTATCTAGCTAAAATCTACTTAGTGAAAGTGTTTCCTCACCATCATTTTCATGAATCGGAGAGAAACCTTATGACACTTAGATTTAATAGTGTATGTGTTCTTATCCATGTGAATTTGTCAAAACCATAATCACAAGACAAGGTTAGTGACAAATCCAAACTCATATTGATTAAACTTGTGCAATCTTAAATTCTTGCCATTTGGCAGCTCAGGTGCCTGTCATTGCTTCCAAGTAGTTGTGCAACCAATTGAGAACTCTCAGAACTCCTATGCAAAGCCAACTTGAATAGGCACAAAAATTTCAACACGATAGGTTATAAACCTCAAGTCGTGTGCTAGTGAAGGACTTTAGGTTTTATTCTTGATTAAGTCTTGAAACTTTCAAGAGCTTTAAGACTCCTACTGTCCTCTTGACATATAAGACTCCCTTGTCAAATATTCAAGAGATAGTGCGGATTCTTTATCAAGACTAACACTTTACACAATTGGCCTAAGTTGGTCTCTGATTTATCCAAAACATCACAACTTACCAATTTCAAATGTACAAGAGTAGATAACCTTTTACTCTTACATTTGACTAGTGTTAACAAACCCTCTTTAAGATATGTCACTCAAGTTACAATCTTGGAGTATAACTCTAAGAATTGTTTTGGTACGAAGTATGACTCATCTTTTTGATTTAACCATTTCAACAATTCATGACTCCTCTTCTTAGTCATAAGAATGCACTAAGATGACTTTAGAGGACCAATTGTGATATGGTATCTTAATCATTAAGATGATCATAAACATGATCCTAAAGTACTCTCCCATCTTTTCAGATTTGAGAAACTTTTATCTTTCTGCCATACTTTGATTCTTCTTATTCGTTCTGTCTCACATTGAAACTTCTCCAATGCTACAGACTTATACTTAAACTTATAAGTATAACCATATTTACTGAACTTAAGTAAATCATGATGAATAGTCTTCTTGATCTTTTGTGGTGGACTTGACCAGTGCACAAGGATGTGTACTCGATCCCTTAGTCCTTTCCTTAATCACATAAGGAATTAGTCTTAATTTTCCAAGCTGAAAGTTCTCATTCATCATACTATACAACTTGCATGATTCCAAGTTTCGGTCTAATTGAACCTTGGGTGATGAGAATCTTTCCTTATTTGGTAATATTAGACACTACCACAACCGAAAGAATCAAATCCATTTTTCCAATATTGCTATCAATGGAATCTTATAAGCAACAACTTTTCACAAATGCCATTGTAAGGATACTTAAAATAAATAAAATCAAAACCTTTTTCTTTTATTTTAAAACTTTGCGGAAAAACTTATCCTTACAATCCATATGAAAACCTTGTTGTTATCTATTCCTAAGCAATATAAATATCATAACTCTTAAGTAATAGCCCAAAATTCTGATCACCGAACCATGCGATTGAAATCCATCTTCGCGATCAGAATCAACATGTACTTAATAGAGTTAGACAATGGACTTTACCTGAAGTAGAGCCAAACTTATTGACTTTAACATCCTTAGGTAAATTTGGCAGCTTCGTAACCAATGCCCCTTCCTTTGACAATAGTTACCTATGGACCCTTGATAATGGGACTATCTCAGACTTCGCCTCTCTCTTTACCATTGGGTCAACCGAGTTGACTATGGCCGATCCCTTTCCATTGGGAAGAGAGAGCTTTACTGGATATCCAATGTCATCATTGTCAATGTCCATAACGTTTTAGGAAGTTGATCTTAGCAAATAGATAAGATCATTAAGGGTCTTGTCTTAGTCTGTTTCATAGGATTCCCAAAAGAACTCACTATGTGACTTAGAAAGTAGTTGAGCCACCAACTTTCTCAAGACTTTGACACCCAACTCTCCCGGCTTGTCAATATGTGACTACATCTCCAAGATGTGATCACACCTAGACCTTGCCTTGCCAATAGGGCTTGAGTGACCTTAAACTTTTTAGGAACTTGTGGGTTAGGGAGAATAATTGGAGGAGGTGAAAGAAGTATGATATCCATGGGACATCATCTTCATTTAGGAAAGCTTGTTTCAAGAGATTTGGGAAGATCATAAATGTCTAGACCAGACATCTTTGTCGATGAACTCTGACCTTGTCGATGAACTCTGACCTTTGTCAATGACTTGTCCATTAGATAAGGGATCATATATTCCTCTATTCTAGATATCATATGGACTGAGACATGGATTATCAATCATTCTCTCTGTCCATTTGTTGTTTCCCGATTTCCGATTCATGATGACTGACTGATTGAACAAATCAAATCAGTCCTGGCTTGGCCAAGCACTCACATGTATCATCTTTAAATCATCGAGGGGCCCACATATATCGCTTTTATCCCGAAGGTAAAAGGAATGGATAAACTTCGACTCATATGGCTTGTTCTACTACTTGTTGAATCATACACAAAGGCACGTTTTATAACATCGAGTTACCAATGCGTTTTCGTGCAATCAATGTATAACCAACTCATAGTAACAACTCATATCTCTAGGTTTGAAGAATATAAGATATTATCGTCTCATGATCACTCGTGATAAAATCCATGAAGTAATTCAAATGAGCGCGGGTTGAATCCAATACTCAGAACTTATGAGCACTCATGAGTGTTGTAGCACCACTTTGTCCACCAACTTGGACCTCTACAAACCAACCCATGACAGTCTTGATTCATATCTACTTCCAACATATGACCGACTGTGGATGGTTTGAATAACTTAATCATTCAGGAAGAGCGACTTAGTTATTCTGGAAGTCAAAACATGCAAAGTGAAACACAAGAATAAATGAATCAAATATGGTATCAAACCCTATGAATATAAATAAACACTTTTATTTATCACCATACTGATTACTCATTATTCATTGTTTCGGTTTTATCAACTTTATACTTGAATTAAAAACACTAGTTGTCCCATGCTCCAAGCATGTACACTATGTTTTTCTTAAACAATAGCTTTGCCATTCACCAAGTATGCACTCTATGTTTGTCTATGATCCTTACTTTGTGAAATAAACCAATTGAACATAATTTCAATGATTCTAATTTCACACTCCCAAATCCTTATCGAAAAATGTGAGAATTTCAAATTCCTATCATTTATCGAAATCTGTTTAGATTTTAAACTTATATGCACTGACCCTCCTGTAATGAATATGTACAAAGTCACAAACACTTGTCAACAGTCATTATAAGGTATTGCAATGGAGATCAACTCCATGGAAACTAAGTCTCATATTCAAAGTACATTGCTTTGGACATGCTTCTTGCATTAAGTTTTCTAATCTTACACAGATAACTTCCACCTATGGAGACAACTCCATATTCTCATTTTGACTATCACTTCTGAATAAGAGATGCCTCTTTTCAGAATATGTCAATATGGTCCTTCCAAAATTAGCACTATACTTCCAACTGTCCCTGAACAACCAATCTTTGGTAAACCTCAGATTGTACTCGACAATTGCTTAATCATTTTAGTCATATCCAATTCTAGACCTTTTCCATTCTTAATGCCTCTGGGCATTTGCAAAAATTTAGAAATGACAAATATTATAGCACATGCAATTGATCCTGTACCCAAAGCAAATGGTACACGATTCATGATGTCTCACATAAAGACATGATTCTAGACCAGTCTTTTGCTACAATATTTTTATTTGCCATGTTTTCAAAATTTGACTATGAAGAGGGATGCCGTAATCATAATCGAATTTTGAGAACGCAATATATAGAATTTCCTTAAGTTGAACCAATCCAACATGAAATTCATATATATATTCTTGACTAAAGATGATTAAGGTCTCAATCTAAGCCTTTAGAACTGAAATGAAGTATATCCTCTCCCTTAATTATAGCAAAACAACTTTTTCAATCCCTGCAGCCTCACGAATTGAAACTTTTGTTTTCTATAATTAACATTGCTAACTTGCAACACTAACAATAATTATCATGCTCCCACTAACATGATGATTATTAGCATAACACTTATGCTCCCACTAGCTTTGACATGTACTCAGAAATCAGTTGGACTTCTAGAAATCAATACTTTATTGACTTCCTTACCAAAGTTCAGATTTCTGATACGAGATGCTTTGATAAAACTTTATCAAAATCATATACCTTTCCTTAGATAGCATGCATGTGTGTCTAAACAATTTCAGAACTATGAAAAGGGATGTCGTAATCATAGTCTCAATTGTTTAGACCTTTTGCCATCTACTTCAAATCTACTTGGTGGAAGTTTTTCCTCACCATCATTTTCATGAATCGGAGAGAAACCTTATGACCCTTAGATTTTATGGTGTATGTGTTCTTATCCATGTGAATCGTCAAAAGTATGGTCACAAGACAAGGATAATGACAAATCCAAACTCATATGGACTGAACTTATGCAATCTTAACTTCTTGCCACCTGGCAGTACAGGGCCTGCCATTGCTTCCAAGTTGTTATGCAACCAATTGAGAACTTTCAGAACTCCTATGCAAAGCCAACTTTAACTGGAATGGGCACAGAATATGTCAACATGATAGGTTATAAACCTCAAGTCGTGTGCTAGTGAAGAACCTCAGGTTTTATTCTTGATTAGTTCTTGAAATTCTTTTTAGGATCTTTAAGACTCCCACTGTCCTCTTGACATATAAGACTATCTTGCCAAATATTCAAGAGATAGTGCGGATTCTTTATCAAGACAAATACTTCACACAATTGGCCTTAGTTGGCCTTTGTTTAATCCAAAACATCACAACTTACCAACTTCAAATGTACAAGAGTAGGACACTTTTACTCTTACATTTGACAAGTGTTATAAACCTTTCTTTAAGATATGCCACTCAACTTATAGTCTTGGAGTATGACTCTAAGACTTGTTTTGAAACGAAGTATGACTCATCTTCTTGATTTAACCATTTCAACAATTCATGACTCCTCTTCTTAGTCATAAGAATGCACTAAGATGTCCTTAGAAGACCAATTGTGATGTGGTTCTTAAATCATTAATATGATCACAAAACATGATACTAAAGTACTCTCCCATTTTTTCAGATTTGAGAAAACTTTTATCTTTCTGCCTAATTTGATTCTTCTTATTCGCTCTGCCATACATTGGAACCTTTTCCAATGTCTCAGAATTACACTT
The DNA here is from genome assembly GCF_052849685.1 of Lactuca virosa. Lineage (NCBI taxonomy): Eukaryota > Viridiplantae > Streptophyta > Magnoliopsida > Asterales > Asteraceae > Lactuca > Lactuca virosa. Next base: position 124,120,475 of record NC_136427.1, on the reverse strand, counting down.
AAGCTTGTAAGTATAACCATATTTACTGAGTTATAGTAAATTATGACGAATAGTCTTATCGATCTTTTGTGGTGGACATGACCAGTGCACAAGAATGTGTACTCGATCCCTTTAGTCCTTCACTTGACTCACACATCCATGTGAACAAGTAATTAGTCTTGATTTTCCAATGCTTGAAAGTTCTCATTCATCATACTATTCAACTTGCATGATTCCAAGTTTCGGTCCAATTGAAACTTGGGCGATGAGGAACTTTCCTGATTTGGTAAATTTAGACACTACCACAAATGAAAGAATCAAATCCATTTTCCAATATTGCTGTCAGTGGAATCATATAAGCAACAATTTTCCACAAATGCCATTGTAAGGATACTTCAAATAAATAAAATTAAACAATTTTCTTTTATTTTAAAACTTTGCGGAAAAACTTATCCTTACAATCCACATGGAAAATTGTTGTTATCTATTCCTTGCTCAAAATTCTGATGCGATCGAAATCCACCTTCGCGATCAGAATCAACATATACTTCCTTTAAGATTTCTCTCTATTCTTTGATTCTTAAAACATCAACATGTGACCCAGTCACATCATGTAATGAGGATCTCAGAATAGAACTTAACAGATTTAGATAATGGGCTCTACCTGATGTAGAGTCAAACTTATTGACTTTAACATCCTTAGGTAAATTTAGCAGCTTTGCAATCAACGCCCCTTCCTTTAGCAAAATAAACATATGGACCCTTTGGTAATGGGACTATCTCAGACTTAGCCTTTCTCTTTACCATTTGGTCAACCGGGTTGACTATGGCCAATCCATTTCCATTGGGAAGAGAATGCTTTTTCTGGATTTCCAGTGTCACCATTGTCACTGTCCATAAAGTTTTTGGGAAGTTGATCTTCTAATCAAATTTGCTTTACTATCGTTCCAAATCATTGTTGATTCAGCAGCACCAAGCAAATAGATATGATCATTAAGGTTCATGTCATAGTCTGTTTCATAGTAGTCCCAAAGGAACTCACTATGTGACTTAGAAAGTGATTGAACATCCAACTTTCTCAAGACTTTGACACCCAACTCTCCCAGCTTGTCAATATGTAAATTCGTCTCTAAGATGTGATCACACATAGACCTTGCTTGCCATTAGGGCTTGAGTGACCTTGAACTTGTGGGTTAGGGAGAATAATTGGAGGAGGTGGAGGAAGTAAAGTTCCAAGAGATTTGGGAAGATCATAGATGTCTGAACTAGACATCTTTTGGGAGATATTCAAGATAGTTGATCTAAAGTCCTTAATATAACACCCAATATGAAATATTAAGGCTAGGATCCAACAACCTATTTATAACTGGAAGAGGGATGCCGTAATCCGAGTTATAAAATAGTTGAAGGTAGGTAAATGACGATTTACCAATTTCCACCACGAAAAACGAAATAATGTAATTAGGTTTTTAATTGGATTTGAAACTCCTAGATCTTTTGAGATTCATTGAACTTTTCAATGGCATGTTTCAATCTCGAGTGTGCCCTTCAGGTTTTGTGACTGGGATGCCGAGGATCACAAAACAAGGTGTGAAGTAACCATGCAAATATACTTGGTACCCTTAATATTTACCCCTCAATCGATGTGCCGGTTAACCACACGAGCTCCACCGATACTATGATAAATATTAAGTTACCATTTGCCTACTTTGTTAAATCCAGGTTAGTGTGCCGGTTAACCACACACGCTCCACTAACGGTTTAAACAAAGTGCAAAGTGTAATTTCATGGATTAGCACCTTATTCACATTTTCCTAAGTAACTAAGATTGGGAATTTATAAGTGTTTAGTTACTTAGTATTTATCATTAATACTTTTAATGAAGGTAGAATTATAGTCCTTGTCCTGCCCGTTCGGCTAACGACCCTCCACCAGTCAAGGAAGCGGTGGGTGAGAGTGGACACCCATTAAGCTGCCATTTTATAGGCAGTAACCTTATACCCCCCTTATAGACCGGCTTCGTGAATGAGGCCTACTAACGGTAAGACTGACTTTACTCTTATACATATATATAAATATTATTAACTTATAATATTATAAAGTATAAGGGTTGAATTTTAACTTTTAAAATTCTAAGGGCTAACTTGGAATTAAAGTATTCATAAGTGAAAACTTTTCAAATTCCAAAACTTGAGGGCAAGTTTTGAAACTATTCAAAACTAATTAATTCCATAACTTATGAGTTTAAAGTAGTTTTAATTAAAAAAAAAACTCTTCAAGTTCCATAACTTGAGGACAAGTTATGGAAGACTTTAAACTAATTAATAAAAAAAATAACTTTTTTTTATTGTAACTTATGGAACTAATTAAGGTTACACTTTTTTTTTTAATTTAATGAAGAGACTCTTGAACCTCCATAACTTGAGGACAAGTTATGGAGTCATAAAACCATTTAATTAGAACTAGACTCTTTATTTTGTAACCTTTGCCAACTTTTATGAGTTTTATGATTCTTAAATGTGATTTTTCATATAACTTGAGGATAAGTTACAAAAACACACTTTGGAATCAACTCTTAGATTAAAATGGATTGAAAACAACTATTTCACACAACTTTTCTATTAATCTAAGAACCTCATAAGAACAAGATAATTCAAATCATCAATCTTCAAGAAATTAGCATGAACATACAAACTAATACAAATCTTGAAATTATGACAATTATCTTAGAAATTGGATTAGCATGAACATTACCACATCAAAAACAAGTTTATAAGTCCAAAAACATCTTAGGGTAATGTTCCTAGTCCAATTCCAGCCAAAACAATCGAATATATGCATCCAACTCGATTTTTCAGCTACTTTTGCAAGTATAACAATAAAACAAGCCTAGTCTCTGAGCATTCTATGTTTTCTCTATTATACATACAATTATGAGCATTCTAACACTCCTAAGTGTACATGCAACCCTAAATACCTTGGATCTATGTTTTCTCTATTATACATACAATTATGAACATCCAAGGTATTATCCTAATCTAGCATACAAAATAATAAATATAACAAGATAGAATACATACCTCTTTGATGTAGAATGTTTTCATGAAGCTTGAGTGCCTAGTGCCCCAAGTGTGACACCTCAAATGGTTCACACAACACCAAATACACTTGGAATAACTTGAGAGAAACTTGAATACTCCTTGAAATCGTCTAGCCCTCACACTCACACATTAGTGCACGATTTCTTGAGCCATGGGATTCTTTTATATGGTGGCTATTAGGGTTACACCATGTAACTCATAACTTTACCCATTCCTTATGCTCCATGGATTTTAACCTCCATGGAGTATCCATGGGTCACCCCATGGACTTAGTCCAACATAAGGAATCTTGGATCACAAGCCCACATATATAAGAATGAATGATTTACACAATCAACCCATATATTTAATTAGTCTCCTTTTGATCACTTAATTAATTCCAAATTATTTCTTGATCAATACTAATTAAATAACCTTACTAATATATTAGAACTTATAATATATTAACCAACCTTAAGTGTTATTTCTCTCATTATAGTCTATCCAAATGCATGATGCCATGCAACCCAAATGGACCATGCCGGGTCGGGTCAAGTCTTACCAATTATAGTTATGGACTTAGACATTAATCCAACTGAACTATGAAGCGCCATTTTAGATAAGTGATCATATAATCCTCTGTTCTAGATATCAGCCGGACAAATACATGGAACATGGTCTTGCTTATTGTCCAGCGTTTGTTTCCCGATTTCCGATTTGTTTAACATAGAACTTAACTAAACACATCAATTTAGTTCTGACCGGGCCCGGTACATAGGTCAAAACAAAATCATCGAGGGGCCCAGATATCGCTTCTAATCCTAGAAGGAACAGATAAACTTCGACTCATATGTTTGCTCTACTACTTGTTGAACTACACACAAAGGCACAGTTTATAACATCGAGTTACCAATGCGTTTTCGTGCAATCAATGCATAACCAACTCATAGGCAAAAAATCATATCTCTAGGTTTGAATACTTATATGATATTACCGTCTCACGATCACTCGAGATAAATTCCATGAAGTGATACAAGTGAGCGTGGGTTGAATCCAATACTCAGAACTTATGAGCATTCATGAGTGCTGTAGCCCCGCTTTGTCTAACATCTTAGACCTCTACAAGCCAACCCATGACAGTCTTGATACTTATCTACTTCCAACATATGACCGACTGTGGAGAGTTTGAATAATATGATATAAACCATAACATAATTATTCTGGAAGTCAAAACATGCAAAAAGAAATAATAGTAAACGATTGACAAGAGATAGCAACACTTTACTCATAAATAACAGCTTTTATTTATCATCAAATGTCAATTACATTTTACAAATTTCAAGATTATCTAACTACTAAAACTAATATCATCCTTCAGCCCTATGCTCCGAGCATGCTGGAGATGCTTAGCCCGAGTCAGTCCCTTCGTGAGGGGATCTGCTGGGTTCTCATCCGATGATACCCTCTTTGCCACGAGGATTCCTTCTTCTATTCGATGTCTGATGAAGTGATATTTTCTGTCAATGTGTCTGGATCTCCCATGATCTCTTGGTTCCTTGGCTAAGGCAACCGCACTATTGCTGTCACAGAAAATCTCCATTGGCTCCTTTATAGCTGGTACAACTCCAAGGTCTCCGATAAAGTTCTTTAGCCATATAGCCTCCTTTGCTGCCTCACTTGCTGCTATATACTCTGATTCACAAGTGGAATCAGCCACTGTCTCCTGCTTGGAACTTTTCCAAGTAATTGCCCCTCCGTTTAGAGTAAAGACCCAGCCCGACTGAGAGCGTAAATTATCCCTGTCAGTCTGAAAGCTAGCATCACTGTACCCTACAACTCTCAAGTCCTCACTGCCACCGAGGGTAAGGACCCAGTCCTTAGTCCTCCGTAGGTACTTGAGGATATTCTTTACCGCAGTCCAGTGTACCTTGCCAGGGTTCCCCTGATACCTGCTAACCATGCTCAAAGCAAAGGCTACATCAGGTCGAGTACACGTCATAGCATACATGATCGATCCTACAGCTGAAGCATAAGGTATTCGACTCATTTCTCCTATCTCAGCCTCAGTACTAGGGCTTTGTGTCTTACTCAATCTGGCGTTACTCTGGATGGGTAACTCTCATTTCTTGGAGTTATGCATGTTGAACCTTTTCAACACTTTGTCCACATAGGTGCTTTGACTAAGTCCAATTAGTCTTTTACTCCTATTTCTCAAAATCCTTATCCCTAGGATATAGGCAGCTTCTCCAAGGTCCTTCATAGCGAAACATTTCCCAAGCCAGGACTTTACTTCCTACAGGGTTGGGATGTCATTTCCTATGAGTAGTATGTCATCCACATACAGTACCAAAAAGCTGACTATACTCCCACTAGCCTTGATATAGACACAAGATTCATCTTCACTCCTTGAAAAGCCAAATTCTTTGACTTTCTCATCAAAGCAAAGATTCCATCTGCGAGGTGCCTGTTTTAATCCATAAATGGATTTCTCGAGCTTACACACTCTACTGGGGTACTCTGTACTGACAAAACCCTCTGGCTGAACCATGTAAACATCTTCAGCCAACTTTCCATTAAGGAAAGCGGTTTTGACATCCATTTGCCATATTTTATAATCATGAAATGCAACAATGGCTAACAGAACCCTAATAGACTTAATCTTGGCCACTGGTGAAAAGGTCTCATCATAATCAACTCCCGGAGTTTGAGAATAACCCTTTGCAACCAGTCGTGCCTTATAAGTGTGTACATTACCATCCATGTCGGTCTTCTTCTTGAAGATCCATTTGCACCCAACTATCTTACGATCAGGTACATTGTCAACCAAGTTCCAAACTTGATTGTCATACATGGATTGTATCTCGCTATCCATAGCCTCTTTCCATTTAGCAGCCTCAGGGCCTGCCATGGCTTCCGTGTAGCTGTTAGGCTCATCCAGATTTACCAGTATGTTATCACTGATAAGTGTCTCACCTTCTGCAGTAATATGAAAACCATAATAATGCTCAGGTGCATTCCTAACTCTGGTGGAACGCCTCAGAGGTATAGATTCTTCAGTCGGCTCAACAGGAGTTTTCTCCTCAGGTTGAAGGCTAGGGTTTGAGGTTCCTTCACCACTTGACTCTTGAATTTCCTCAAGGTCAATTTGCCTCCCACTGTCTCCTTGGCTCATGAATTCTCTCTCTCGAAAGAATCCTCTTCTTGCTACAAAGACCACATTATCACTGGATCAAGGACCCAAGACTTAGAATGAGGTGAGTTATTAGACAATATAGTGTATATACCTGCATGGTTGGGTTTTACTTTCCCATCCTTCAAATCTTGCTGGTACTTTGGGCAGTTTCGCTTCCAGTGCGACTTTTCATGGCATTAGAAGCATTCAGCTTCATTAGGGTTAGCAGAAGGAGTGACAAAACCTTTCTTGGTTTTTCTTGAAGAGGAGCCTTCAAGGGTCTTACCCTTGGTACCCTTAGAAGGGTTCTTTCTCTTCTTCCCTTTGCCATACCCGATTGCCAAGACATTGGCCACAGTTGGAGTAGGAGTAGGAGTAGTAACAACCGACTTACCCTTTAGACCACTTTCGGCGGTCTTCTAGAGTCCTTGAAGTTTGCTGAGGGTGACTTCTTCCTTGTTCATGTGATATGTCATGCGGAATTGATCATAACACGATGGCAAGGAGTGCAAAATGATGTCTATTGCTAAATCCTCAGGGAAGTTCACATTCAGCTTCAGTAAACGGTCCACATACCTTTGCATTTTCTGCATGTGGCCCGTGATGGGTTCACCATCCTTCATTCGGGTTGTTATCATGGAGGAGATTATTTCATATCGCTCTTGACGAGCACTTTGATGGTAGCGGTCCATCAAGTCCTGGTGCATCTCAAAAGGATAATAGTCCTCATAGGACTTTTGGAGCTCGGCTGTCATGGTGGCCATCATGATGCATGCCACTTTTGTAGCATCTCTTTCATGTACCTCATATTCAGCAAGCTCTTCAGGATTAGCAGTTGGCTCGGGTACCTTCAGCTCCTTGTCGAGAACATATTCTTTGTTCTCATACCGAGTGCCCATCCTGATGTTTCTGATCCAATCTGTAAAGTTGGACCCATCAAAGATGACTCTCCCACAAAGATTCATGAGAGAGAAGGAGCTAGTAGGGTTTGAGCCAGAAGCATTGTTATTGGAAGACATCTGAAAAGAAGAGGGAATAGATTAGATTAGATATAGAGATAGTCCTTAACAAAACACCCAAATGTAATATTAAGGCTAGGACCCAACACAATATTTTATAACTTAGAAGAGGGATGTCGTAATCTAAGCTATAAGATATTTGAAGGTAGGTGAATGACGATTCACCAATTTCCACCATGAAAAACGAAATATTTAATTAGGTTTTAATTGGTTTAGAAACTCCTAGATTCTTTGAGATTCATTGAACTTTCTTCAATGGCATGTTTCAATCTCGAGTGTGCCCTTCAAGTTTTGTGACTGGGATGTCGAGGATCACAAAACAAGGTGTGAAGTAACCATGCAAATTACTTGGTACCCTTAATGTATTACCCCTCAATCGATGTGCCGGTTAACCACACACGCTTCATCGATACTATGATAAACATTAAGTCGCCTTTTACCTACCTTGTTAAGTTCAAGTTAGTGTGTCGGTTAACCCCACACGCTCCACTAACGACTTAAACAAAGTGTAAAGTGTAATTTCATGGATTAGCACCTTATTCACATTTTCCTAAAATAACTAAGATTGGGAATTCAATAAAGTTTAGTTACTTTAGTATTATCATTATACTTTTAATGAGAATTTATAAGTCCTTGTCCTACCCGTTCGGCTAACGACCCTCCACCGATCAAGGAAGCGATGGGTGAGAGTGGACACCCATTAAGTTGCCATTTTATAGGCAACAACCTTATACCCCCCTTATAGACTGGCTTCGTGAATGAGGCGTACTAGCGGTAAGACGACTTGATCTTATACATATATAAATATTATTAAACTTATAATATTATAAAGTATAAGGGTTGAATTTTAACTTTTAAAATTCTAGGGGTTGGAACTAAAGTTTTTAATATGACTTTACATGTTCCAAAACTTGAGGACAAGTTTTGTAAACTTTCAAAACTTTTCATTTCTCATAACTTATGAGTTAATGGTTATTAAAAATGAAGACTCTTCATTTTTTGTAACCTATGTGTTCTTTTAATGGTTATTTATAAATGTGACTTTTGGTTATCCATAACTTAAGAACTAGTTATGGACTCCATTAAAACACATAAAGATCAAGAATTAATCTAATCAATTATTAGCACATAATTTCTATCATCTTCTAAACTCATATGTTTATGAATGTTCATATCAAAAATTTCAAGAATCGTAAGTACATATACAAAACTTCAAATTTTGATACGAGCTTTTGAACAAAACTTCGATTTTCAAGTTTTTTTTTTTTTTTTTTTTTGCATCAAGTATCAAATAAACAAATCTGGCTCTGATACCACTGATGGGTTTTCAGCATTCTAACACTCCTATGGTGTACATGCAACCCTAGAAACCTTGGATCTATGTTTGACTAAGATACATGCAAATAATTATTTTTCCAAGGTTCTTATCCTAACTAGCATGGCATGGGGTACTTGAATCAAATAAAACTAGTAGAATTACTTACCTTGTAGTAGAAGTTGATTGCTTGGAGTTTGAGAGCCTAGCACCAATAGTGTGGATGCCTCAAATGGAAATCACAAATCACCACAAACTTGGAACTTTGAGAGAATAGTAATCACCTTCTTGAAATCGGCCCTCTTACTTTACTCACCACAACTCGTGTGATTTCAAGAACCAAAGCCTCATTTATATAGTGTGGTGGATTACGGTTACATTCATGTAAACCCTAATACTCATGTCTTTTCATTTCCATGAGATCCATGGGTTAAAGCTCCATGGAGTATCCATGGACTTTCCATGCAAGCCTAGCCCATTCCAAATAAGCATTAGCCCACATTATATAAATACAAGAGCCCATATTTAATTAGTCATACTTTTGATCTCTAAATTAATTCTAGATTAATTATAGATCAATACTAATTAAATAATATGATTTTATATTAATATATTAGGACTTATAATATATTAATAAATCATAACTTATACTATTCTCAAACGATTATCCATAAATTGTTCGGGTGAAGTGCAACCCAAATGGACCATGTCGGGTCGGGTCAAGTACATACCAAATATAGTTATGGACTTAGACACTATATCCAACAAAACTACCCTCACCTCTTTTCTAACTCTTAAGAATATCTTTCGATAGAATTTCGGGACGAAATTCCCTCTAACGGGGGGATGATGTCACAACTAGCAATTTAGGGCTAGGAAATTTTGTACATGTACAAATAACTCCTTGTGTAACTATATGACACTATGTTAAATGTGAACCAAACTTCAATGTTATATCAGTTTATGCATCCAGAAATTGTCTCAAGTCAAAAATCCCTCGTGAAATCTCCAAGCCTAATCCAACAAGCCATATTCACTCAACTTTGGGTTTTAACCCCCATTTCTTGGTTTTAAACCTCTTAATGGGCTAGAACACTCTTATTAGGCCTAAAGGGCCTGAAACCACCCAATTTGGTTCTTTTGGGCCAAGAACCCACATGTGGGCCCTAGTTGGGCCGAAATTGATTATTTAACAATGATTTGGGCCATAAGTTACTTAGTGGGCCTTATTGGGTCGGGAACACCTTCTTAGATCCTTATGGGCCGCAAATCACTATTGGAGCTCTTATTGGGCCTTCCAAGGCCGAAAAATCCTTAATGGGCCCCATTTGGGCTGAAAACCTTTTGATTGGACTCAATGCATTTCTTTTGGCCTAGTAATGGATCGTGACCATTATTGGGCCGATCCAAGACCCAAAAACTTGAAACATACCGTAAAGCCTACTGGGCCTTGAACGTTTTCGACTACATTTTGAAACCCAAGCCCAAAAACTATCCTTTCTTTCCTCCCTCTCCTATTCTCGGTTTCTATAAAAAAAAGAATGGTATTAATCCAAATCATGACACCTCATTTTTGCATGGTAGGCATCCATGCAACATGTCTATCATGTATCTAGGAAACTTGGTGATTAACGACTAAGTAATAGCCACATTAATCTCTCCACTCTCCTCTCTTAAACCGGCCGAGATCTCCTACCCCTCTCCACTCTTCATTTCAAAATCCACTCACTAATCTCCTTTCCTCTCAAGAACACAAGAAATTATTTCATCCTTCCCTTCAAATTTTCGAAGATTGTGTGTGCATCAAGGAGATTCTTCTAAGTTTCCACTAACTTGGTAAGCTATTACCACTCTCAAGATATTTTGTTTCCATTTTGCACTAAGATCATTCCTTGACAACACCATTTTCGTGATGTGCTTCCTAGGATCACCTTAGTTTCGAAATATCCCTTCCAAAGAGCAAGCTAGGCCAAAACTTCATTCTTCTTTCTTTTCAAAACCGATCAAACTCAATGTGAGCTTCATACCCCCTTGTTTTTGAGTTTTACTATCTCTTGGGGGAGAATACAAGCTAGTTTTGTGTTTAACCTTAGTATTATGCATGCATGTGTATATGTTTTCTTGAATTGTTGTGTGATATGTTATGAAACCATGTCAAATACTCTTAAACTCGAAATATCTTCCAAGTTTTGGAGATTTTAGTAAACAAGTTACTTAATGTAACTTTCTATGATGTTGGAAAGATTAAAACATGTTGAAAAGTGCTAGAAAACTAAAGAAAGTGTACAAAGGGGCCATATTTGACAAATAAGGATATTCACGGTTTTATGGGCCAAAAGTGTCATTTTTCATGAAAATGGGCTTTTATTGGATATTCACGATTTTATGGGCCAAAAGTGTCATTTTTTAATAAAAATGGGCTTTTATTGGATATTCACGGTTTTATGGGCCAAAAGTGTTATTTTTCATAAAAATGGGCTTTTATTAGATATTCACGGTTTTATGGGCCAAAAGTGTCATTTTTCATAAAAATGGGCTTTTAATGGACATTTACGGTTTAATGGGCCAAAAGTGTCATTTTTCATAAAAATGTACATTTATAGTCATTTTCGAAACTATTGGGCCAAAATGGACATTTTTAATAAAAGTGGGCCTTTTTGTGTCATTTCGATATTATTTGGGCTAAAATGATTATTTTTGATACCAATGGACCATTTATGACATTTTTTATCGAATTGGGGCTTAAATGGATATCTTAGTAATAATGGGCCAATATTGACATTTTGAATAAAATTGGGCCACTTATATTCATTTTAGTGAAATTTGGGCCTTATGTGCCAATTTCATTTTAATTGGGCCTTATGTGCCAATTACGTGCCAATTGGGCCTTATGTACCAAATACATGCCAAATGGGCCTTTCAGGTTAATTGGGCCATTAGTGAAAATTCTAATACACTCGAATCATTCATGATACTCTGAGGTAACGATGAGTTATCCACGATAACAACAAATATTCTGACATTTTTGATAAGAACGATTATATTTTCATCACCAGTGATTTGTAGTCAAAATACACACTCGAAACATTATTTAAAGCGTTAAATAATGAGATACATTATTCGCGTAAATTTAGTTAAGGCTCTTGTCAGACACTCCTTCACTCATACCTACCTATTGTACACCGTAAGCCCGATAGTTATAACCAGAGTCTCCTGGAGGGAGAGCGAGAACTTGTGTATAGATCTATACGGGGTTGACACCCCACACCTGAGCTGCTCGCTACAGCTAGACAGGTCAGTCTAGGGTGACAAATGTCTTACCGTAACCGACGCCTGAAGAACGTCATGACAGACATATAAGTCATATCAAGTATGGTTATAACAACTCACTAGAGAATAACAAACAAATAAATTTACGGAATACACATACTATACTCATGATACATAGTACGGACTATACAGTTACTATTTAGGTTAAACTTTCACCACTCAGGTCTTAGGGTTAAGACCACACTTTTTCATTATACAGAAAATATAAGATTTTCTGGGAAACTCTCTTTATACATTGTCAAACAAGAACATACATGCTCTAATACAAGATTTGAAACAAAACTCACAAACTATTTTTACAGAAAATATAGGATTTTCTGGTGTTTACAAAACTACAACAAAGCTTTACATACGAACTTGCTTATGAACTCACCAACATTTTATATGTTGACGCTTTTCAAAATAACTTGTATTCTCAGGAACACGTTAAAACAGGTTGGTCGATAAGGAATGAAGATTTTTGCTGTATTTTTGTTTCTCACCATACTTGATGTTTTATATGTATTGTTATAAACAAATACAATGATGTAAAACTATGATGGTTGGTATATTTAATGTATGGTGATGATGTTGTCTTTGATTCATTTATATACACTGTGATGATATTACAAAATGAAGTCACCCGCCCCCGGACGTTTCCGCCGTTCCGGTTCAGGGGTGTGACAGCACTTTCACACCTCAGATGGGAATTACGAGAACATTTTTTTACTCAGGTTCTGGTCTATTATTTAATTCCATACTCGAAATATTTTTATTAAACATATTTGTAAAAGTCGAAAAATCAGACGTTTTGGGTCAATTAAACGCGATTTCCCGGAGTTCAACAACTCAAAAAATTAATCCGTTCAGGTTTTTGGAATCCTTGAAGTCGGCTCTATCATTCGCCACTTTCAAAAAATAAAGATGTCCGGATCTAGGCACACAAATCTAGAAATGTTTTAGGGCATTTAAAGGAAAATTGACATCACTTAACTTGTCACCTTGCATGAGTGACGAAAAATCAGCCAAATGGTTTCCTTCATGACTAATACTCACGTTTAAACCATCCTCCCCCTTACATTGTTGAGTGCACTCTTAATTTCGAGGTCAAAGCATGGTTGGTTGTGTGTTTAACTAGCCATCACAGCGTGGAGCTTGGCTAACCTTAGAGGCTTGTTTGGACCATAAAAGGAAGTGACTGTCTGTCACACCCCCAAACCGGGACGGCGGAAACGTTCCGGGGTGGATGATGTCATATGTAGTATCACAACAATTGCATCATAGTAATCAAAGTAAACACAACCATTGCATTGAATATATATATATATATATATATATATATATATATATATATATATATATATATATATAACGGTATTTACATCTGTTTGATTCATATTTATATACATCAAAAGTAGCAAAAATAAAGACGTGACTCTATACGCTCCGTCTTCTCAAAAGTCTGTTGTGGTACCTGTCTACTGATTTCCTGAGAATACAAGCGGTTTTGAAAAGAGTATCAGCATTAAGTTGGTGAGTTCATAAACATGTTTTGTAATGAAAACCTGTTAATGAATCAGTGAAAAATATTTACATGTTTCCAAGAAAATCCAATATTTTCTAACATATGAGTTTGTTACAACGTTCCAATAAGTACCAATTTGATTTCCTGTTTACCACCAGATGAATTGTATAAAACTGTTTTGAATGTAAAACCCCTTTTTGTATGAATAACCCTGGCTATTACCAGTATGTATAGAATGTTCTGTTGGAAAACCCTGGTTACCACCGGTATGTATAGTAGATTCATTAAATAAAAAGAAACCATGTATTTTATTCCCTGGAATTCTCCAGTATAATGTATTGTAGTTCTATTAATTAAAATAAAACTAATGAAGAATGAAATCCCGTAAACAAAAGGTTAGTTTATACAATTGTGAGTCGTATAACCATGCTTGATATGACCTAGTGACCTTTACGACGCTCTTCAAGTGTCGGATATATGACATTTTTCACCCCAGGCATGCCTGCCTAACTGTAGCTAGCAGTTCAGGTGTGGGATTGTCAGTCCCGAATAGATCTGTAACATCCAGATTTCCAGGTATCATAAATTAAGTATTTATTTTGAGTCAAGGAGAGGGACTCGACGAGTTGACGCCTAAACTCGTCGAGTAGGATCGCGTCTGCTGACTAGGATTAATGAAGGGACTCGACGATTCGGCGAGTCGACTCTACGAGTCCGCGCTGTGGACAGAAACCCTAAATCTTCGGGCATGTGCCCTATTTAAGGGTCCTTATGGCCCTCATTGCGGCCACACACCCACTTGAGAAACCCTAACGAACCAGAGAGCATAAAGAGTGAGGAAAGGAGCTAATTGCATCACCTTTAGTGCATTCTTGCAAGAAGGAGGGAGGGGATTCAAGCTAGGCTGATTGAGGAGCTCAGATCTACCATTATTTCTTCAAGGGTTGCTGTTGAGGTATGAATCCATGCCTATTTTCGTGAATATAGTAGATCTCTTGAATCTAGGGTTTCTTTACCCTTTTCTTTAGTTGAAATATGGAGCATGTGAAGTCCCATTGAGGAATAGACTTTAGATCTGGACCTTGAGAGGTCCAGAGTGTCCCAACAACCAAGCTTTATGCTGTTACATGAGGATATTAAGCTTAGGACTCAATGTTTAGAGCTATTTCATCAAATAGAGCCATATGTGTGATGCATGAACGTAAAGTTCAGACCTTTACGTGACTTTTGGGTGTTAGAAGGTCAGATCTATAAGTTAGAGAAACAGATCTGACCTCAGAAGGTCGTTTGAGCATTCTCATGGAAGAAACTCGCCGAGTCCATGAGAGGACCCAACGAGTCGGATCGTATTACACCACGATTCGTGATCAGTGGTAACACGTCGAGGGAAAGGTTAACTCGACAAGTTGAGTAAGGCCTTAGGAGGATTCAGAGGACACACATGGACTCGCCGAGTCACCCGAGTGCACTCGACGAGTCTGGTCAAAGTTAGACCGTTGACTGGGGTTGACTTTTAGGGTTTGGTCAACATTTGGACATTGGGCTATTGGAGGGGTAAAATGGTCTTTTCCCCTTCTGAGAGAATATAGGGAAGGACTAGTCTAGCCTTTGAGAGTCGTATTAATTAGAGATAATTACTTTATGTGATTAGGCGGAGGCTAGATCAGTGATTCGAGTTCGAGACTTTCCGAGATTACCCAAGGTGAGTCTTCTCACTATACATTACCTAGAGTGGTAACTATGTGCAGACCGGATGGTCTTATGTGTTATGTGTAGGTTTGAGTTTATGTGCATTGTGATATATGTATGCTATGTGTTATATAGACTGGACCGAAGGGTCTAACGATTTAGAACGGACCAGAGGGTCCAACGATTTAGACCGGACCGAAGTGTCCAACGAGCTAGACCGGACCGGAGGGTCCAACGAGCTAGACGGACTGGAGGGTCCAACGAGCTACGGGACTGGAGGGTCCCGCTGAGACACATTGACAGGAGGGTCATACCGAGTTATAGCCTCGAGTGGCTTATGTGCTGTATATGGTATTTTGGGGAACTCACTAAGCATTTATGCTTACCGTATTATGTGATATGTGTTTCAGGTACCAGCGAGGATCGCAGGAAGGCGCCGGCATGATTTGTACACACTGGCAGGAGATTATGTGTTGAGATCCTGGGATATGTTTTATTATGATGACATTTGATACATGAGATTTGAGAATATTATATGAGTTTTATTATGTTGAAAAATGAAAAATTGTTTTAAAATTTACGTCGTTACAAGTTGGTATCAGAGCCTTAGTTTGAGGGATTCGGATGCACCTTCGGCCGTATCTGAACTCAAACTGAGGATTTGAGAAATTTTTTCATAAAAGAAACAATTTTTCTAAAAGAGTAAAAGATTTTGAGAAAAGCAGAACGGAGTAGTGTGTACGATCAGCCAGCCCCGAACGGTGATTTCCCAAAATACCCTTACGTTATGTGTTATGAGATATTATGTGATATGATATGCATGCTAGAGTAGGCTAGGTATTCATATCTAGGACTAGAGTGGCCTGATTTGTGATGCCTTAGCCTAGGAGATTACTACTACTATGAGATACTTCGAGAGCGAGTAGGTAGCAGCGTGGAGCTTATGAGTGGTCTACTGGAGGGTAGCCTGAGTTTAGTGAGATATAGAGTACTTGTGATCTGGAATCCTAGGAGGAGGACTTGGGGTGAATACCGATGCGTTGTGGAAGGTAGTACAGGGCCCGTACTACTAGAAACACCGGATCGGTGAGCAGTCCAAGTAAGAATCCTTAGGGTACCAAAGAACAAGTAGGGTTGAGTACCGAGTGCGAGTATACTCGAGCGAGTCTCTGATTTCTTTTGTGTTGTATTTCAGAGACTCTGATTTCTTTTGGGTCTATCAAGACCACTTTGATTGAGACGTTTGACAAGCGGTATGCTTCTCTTATCGAGGCTGCTGTTGCTGCAGCCACCGCAGCCGTCGCCGCTGCCAGGCCACAGGGGGGTGACTCGTTGCTGTACCGAGAGTTCAGCAACACGAAGCCATCGGAGTTTGATGGGACTCAGGATCAGATAGCCGCGATGAGATGGATCTCTGAAATTGAGGGGTGCTTCTACACATGCTCTTGTCCTGAGCATCTGAGGGTACGGTTCGCGCTGAACCAGCTTCGCTTGGGAGCGAAGGACTGGTGGAAGTTTGTGACGGCAGACTTCACTCCTGCAGAGATTACAGCGGTGACCTGGGAGAGGTTCACCACCATGTTCCGAGATGAGTATGTTCCCTCGGTGGAGAGGGAACGTCTAGCCTAGGAGTTCTTTTCCCTCAAGCAGGGAATGGAGTCCGTGACTGTGATTACACGGATGTTTCATGAGAGGGCGTTGTTTTGCCATGCGCATGTGTCTACCGAGTAGGCATGTATGAGTCGATATCTGAGCATACTGAGGAGAGACATTCGTGAGTTCGTGGCGAACTCGACGTACCAGACATTTGCCGAGCTTCAGGCAAATGCTCGGAAGAGGGAAATTGAGCTGGAGACTCAGGCCAGGGAGGAGGCCGAGTCTCAGAGGAGGGATAGGCGGCCGATTCAGTCTTAACCGGCAGCCAAGCGGGCAAAGCCCGCTGATTCGAGGTCTGGAGGCCAGAAGGACCACACTTGTGGGAAGTGCGGCAAGACTCATGATGGGACGTGCAGAGCGGGTGGGTGCTACAAGTGTGGGAAGGAGGGGCATATCGCGAGGGATTGCCCCAAGGGATTTTCGGTTTGCTTTAACTGCAACCAGACGGGCCATCGTAAGGCCGAGTGCCCACAGCTACTTCAGGAATCTGCACCTGCTGCTAGAGCTACCGAGGTCCGGCCAGCGAAGGCCGAGGCACCAAAGGCTTGCGGGAGAGCCTTCCAGTTGACAGCGGAGGAGGTCCGCGCAGCGCCCGATGTCGTGGCTGGTATGTATTCTTTTATTTACTTATACTCAGTTGAGATATTGTGCTTATACTGTGGTATGAATAGGTACTTTTCTTGTGAGTTCTGTACCTGCTTTAGTGTTATTTGACTCGGGTGCGAGTCGATCTTTCGTGTCCGTAGCGTTTAGCCAACACATCAGTATCCGGAGAGAGGCGTTGAGTCGACCTCTGCGAGTTTCTATAGCCGACGAGCAAGCGGTTTATGCTACTGATGTGATTCGAGGATGTCTACTTGAGATTTTCGGTGTTGAGTTCCCGATAGATCTGGTACCGATTGCGATGGGGGATGTCTGTGTCATCGTGGGCATGGACTGGTTGAGCCGATTTGGAGCTGTTATCGACTGCGAGCGTTAGTTGGTGACCATACGAGACCCTAGTGGGGGAGTACTTACGGTGTATGGTGAGGGTACCCGGTCTGGGTCAGCATTTTGTTCGGCTGCCAGAGCGAGGCAGAGTCTACAGCAGGGCTGTAGAGGGCTTGTAGCCTATGTGATGGATACACGAGTTGCCGCAGAGAGGCCGAGTTCTGTCGGTGAGGTACCGATAGTGCGAGAGTTTCCGGATGTTTTCCCCGAGGAGTTGCCTGGTGTGCCTCCCGAGAGTCAGGTGGAGTTCCACATCGATTTGGTTCCGGGGGCAGCACCTATTGCCAAGGCACCCCATCGCTTTGCGCCACCGGAGATGCAGGAGTTATCCTCACAGCTTCAGGAGCTGTTGGGGAAGGGATTCATCCGACTGAGTAGCTCGCCGTGGGGAGCGCCGATCCTTTTTGTCAAGAAAAAGGATGGTTCACACCGAATGTGCATTGATTACCGGGAGTTGAACAAGTTAACGGTCAAGAACCGTTATCCATTGTCGAGGATCGATGATCTGTTCGATCAATTGCAGGGTGCGTCTTGGTTTTCCAAGATAAATTTGAGGTCTGGGTATCACCAGATGAGGGTGCGTAATGAGGATATCCAGAAGACGGCGTCCAGGACTCGTTATTGGCATTACGAGTTTGTGGTGATGCCTTTTAGGCTCACCAATGCACCAACGGAGTTCATGGACCTCATGAACCGAGTATGCAGGCCGATGTTGGATCGATCGATGATTATGTTCATCGGCGACATTCTAGTGTATTCGAAGACCCGAGAGCAGCATGAGGAGTACCTGAGGGAGATCCTCGGAGTATTGAGATCGGAGAGGCTTTATGCCAAATTCTCCAAGTGTGATTTCTGGTTACGAGAGGTCCAGTTCTTGGGACATCTCGTTAATCAGAATGGGATATTGGTCGATCCGGCCAAGATTGTGGCTGTGATGAGTTGGGAGGTGCCGAGATCCCCCACCGAGATCAAGAGTTTTCTGGGGTTGGCCGGCTACTATCGGAGATTTATCCGGGATTTTTCCAAGATTGTCGTTCCCCTCACCAGATTGACCCGGAAGGGCGTTGCTTTTTCTTAGGGTCCAGAGCAGCATACCTCGTTTGAGACCCTTCGCCAGAGGCTATGCGAAGCCCCGGTGTTAGCCCTTCCGGAGGGAATGGAGGATTTTGTGGTGTATTGTGACGCGTCTATATCGGGGTTGGGTGTGGTGCTTATGCAGAGAGGGCACGTGATAGCATACGCATCGAGGCAGCTGAAGCCTCATGATTCGAGGTATCCCACCCACGATTTGGAGTTGGGGGCGGTGGTGTTCGCCCTCAAGATATGGCGCCATTATTTGTATGGGGTTCGGTGTACCATATACACGGACCACAAGAGTTTGAAGTATCTGATGGATCAGCCCAACCTGAATATGCGCCAGAGGAGATGGTTGGATGTGGTAAAGGATTATGACTGTGAGATCCTGTACCACCCGGGCAAGGCTAACGTGGTGGCCGATGCTCTGAGCCGCAGGGTGGAGAGTGCCCCGATTCGGGGCATGTGTATGAGGATGACGGTGATGACTCCGGTGTTGGATACTATTCGAGAGGCCCAGGTAGAGGCTGTGAGACCAGAGAACCGCAAAAGGGAGCGGGTGATTAGACAGGTGTCCGAGTTTGTGATGGATAGCCGAGGGCTCATGACCTTTCGTGGTCGGATTTGGGTGTCGTATACGGGCGGGACACGTAGCACTCTGTTGGAGGAGGCGCATAGATCGAGAATTTCGATCCATCCCGGGGCCACTAAGATGTATTTGGATCTGAAGAGAGATTACTGGTGGCCCTGTATGAAGAGGGATGTTGCATGGGTAGTAGAGAGGTGCTTGACCTGTCGTCGGGTTAAGGCCGAGCACCAGCGTCCACATGGCAAGTTGCAGCCACTAGAGGTTCCCCAGTGGAAGTGGGAACAGATTTCTATGGATTTTATCACCAAATTGCCGAGGACCGCGAGGGGTGTTAATGCAATTTGAGTGATTGTGGACAGTCTAACGAAGAGCGCTCACTTCCTTGCTATCAGTGAGAGCTCTTCTGCGGAGAGGCTGGCAGAAGTATATGTGAGAGAGGTGGTGTCGCGGCATGGAGTGCCGATCTCGATCGTGTCGGACCGAGATGTACGTTTTACTTCCAGGTTCTGGAAGAAGTTTCACGAGGAGTTGGGTACGAGATTGCACTTCAGTACTGCTTATCACCCACAGACGGACGCGCAGAGTGAGCGGACGATTCAGACGCTCGAGGACATGCTTCGAGCATGTGTTATGGACTTTGGTGGGAGTTGGGATACATACCTACCTTTGGCTGAGTTTTCTTACAACAACAGCCACCATTCGAGTATTGGTATGCCTCCCTTTGAGCTTTTATATGGGAGGAGGTGTCGGACCCCCATCTGTTGGGGAGAGGTAGGGCAACGAGTGATGGGTAGCACTGAGATAGTGCTTAAGACGACTGAGCAGATACAGCAGGTCAGACAGAGGTTACTGACAGCCCAGAGCCGTCAGAAGAGTTATGCGGATAGGCGGCGATCCGAGGTCGAGTTCCAGGTTGGAGATTTCGTACTCCTAAAGGTATCTCCTTGGAATGGAGTGATCCGATTCAGGAAGAGGGGCAAGCTGGAGCCCTGATACATTGGTCCGTTCAGGGTGACCGTGAGGGTGGGTAAGGTAGCATACCGTCTGGAGCTACCCGAGGAGTTGAGTCAGATCCATGATACCTTCCATGTATCCCAGTTGAGGAAGTGTATAGCCGATGAGACGGCGATTGTGCTGCTAGAGGATATTCAGGTGGACGCAAGTTTGAATTACATTAGGAGGCTGATCGCGATCTTGGATCGGAAGATCAAGGTTCTGAGGAACAAAGAGGTGCCCCTGGTTCAGGTACAGTGGCAACATCGGAGAGGGTCCGAGCTGACTTGGGAGCCGGAGGCAGAGATGCGGGAGCAACATCCAGAGTTGTTTGCAAAGCGAGAATTCGAGGGCGAAGTCTGATTCTAGTGGGGGAGAATTGTAACATCTGGATTTCCAGGTATCATAAATTAAGTATTTATTTTGAGTCAAGGAGAGGGACTCGACAAGTTGACGCCTAAACTCGTCGAGTAGGATCGTGTCTGCTGACTAGGATTAATGAAGGGACTCGACAATTCGGCGAGTCAACTCGACGAGTCCGCGCTGTGGACAGAAACCCTAAATCTTCGGGCATGTGCCCTATTTAAGGGTCCTTATGGCCCTTATTGCGGCCACACACCCACTTGAGAAACCCTAACGAACCAGAGAGCATAGAGAGTGAGGGAAGGAGCTAATTGCATCACCTTTAGTGCATTCTTGCAAGAAGGAGGGAGGGGATTCAAGGTAGGCTGATTGAGGAGCTCAGATCTACCATTATTTCTTCAAGGGTTGCTGTTGAGGTATGAATCCATGCCTATTTTCGTGAATATAGTACATCTATTGAATCTAGGGTTTCTTTACCCTTTTCTTTAGTTGAAATATGGAGCATGTGAAGTCCTATTGAGGAATAGACTTTAGATCTGGACCTTGAGAGGTCCAGAGTGTCCCACCAACCAAGCTTTATGCTGTTACATGAGGATATTAAGCTTAGGACTCAATGTTTAGAGCTATTTCATCAAATAGAGCCATATGTGCGATGCATGAATGTAAAGTTCAGACCTTTACGTGACTTTTGGGTGTTAGAAGGTCAGATCTATAAGTTAGAGAAACAGATCTGACCTCGGAAGGTCGTTTGAGCATTCTCATGGAAGAAACTCGCCAAGTCCATGAGAGGACCCGACGAGTCGGATCGTGTTACACCACGATTCGTGATCAGTGGTAACACGTCGAGGGAAAGGTTAACTCGACAAGTCGAGTGAGGCCTTAGGAGGATTCAGCGGACACGCATGGACTCGCCGAGTCACCCGAGTGCACTCGACGAGTCTGGTCAAAGTTGGACCGTTGACTGGGGTTGACTTTTAGGGTTTGGTCAACATTTGGACATTGGGCTATTGGAGGGGTAAAATGGTCTTTTCCCCTTCTGAGAGAATATAGGGAAGGACTAGTCTAGCCTTTGAGAGTCGTATTAATTAGAGATAATTACTTTATGTGATTAGGCGGAGGCTAGATTAGTGATTCGAGTTCGAGACTTTCCGAGATTACCCAAGGTGAGTCTTCTCCACTATACATTACCTAGAGTGGTAACTATGTGCAGACCGGATGGTCTTATGTGTTATGTGTAGGTTTGAGTTTATGTGCATTGTGATATATGTATGCTATGTGTTATATAGACTGGACCGGAGGGTCTAACGATTTAGACCGGACCAGAGGGTCCAACGATTTAGACCGGACCGGAGGGTCAAACGAGCTAGACCGGACCGGAGGGT
The DNA here is from genome assembly GCF_052849685.1 of Lactuca virosa. Taxonomy (NCBI): domain Eukaryota; kingdom Viridiplantae; phylum Streptophyta; class Magnoliopsida; order Asterales; family Asteraceae; genus Lactuca; species Lactuca virosa. The sequence goes on along the minus strand of NC_136427.1, from coordinate 124,098,340 downwards.
CCAACGAGCTAGACCGGACTGGAGGGTCCAACGAGCTACGAGACTAGAGGGTCCCGCTGAGACACATTGACCGGAGGGTTATACCGAGTTATAGCCTCGAGTGGCTTATGTGCTGTATATGGTATTTTGGGGAACTCACTAAGCATTTATGCTTACCATGTTATGTGATATGTGTTTCAGGTACCAGCGAGGATCGCGGGAAGGCGCCGACATGATTTGTACACACTGGCAGGAGATTATGTGTTGAGATCCTGGGATATGTTTTATTATGATGACATTTGATACATGAGATTTGAGAATATTATATGAGTTTTATTATGTTGAAAAATGAAAATTTGTTTTAAAATTTACGTCGTTACAAGATCTATTCACAAATCTCACGCTCTCCCTCAAGGAGACTCTGATTATACTATGATAGGATTTAGTTCAGTACACCAAAGTGTAAAATTTTGAAGTAGAGTCTCACAATTCTATATAATCTAGAGTACGTGCAGTTCTGTATTTATATATTGTATTTAAACCCGTGTGTATACTTTATAGAGTAATAATTATACTTAAATAATTATGCAATAAATTATCCTTGTTACTCGAGGGTATCATAAACTAATTCTGCCATAGTTTATATGTTTAACAATGTATAAGCTCTGAATTTGTGAAGCTGTATTTTGAAACCCCAAACAATACCTATTATAGTTTGCATGAAAATTATGTATTTGGTTCATGAATTGGTCTGAAAACTATGCAATTTGGCAGTAAGTCGAAAACATCCCTTATGCTCAATATAAAACAAAAGGGATAAAAGATCTAAATATTTTATGAAATATGGAAACCGTATGACTATATCCATTGCATCAGTTTTTAAGTGTTTTGAAATCCTTCTTTATAAGTGCACAAAATCATTTGTATTTGGCTTGTACTCTCCCCCTAAAAACATTAAAACCATAAAAGCATAGGGGATTGAACTCACTGTTGGTTGTGTGAAAAGTCGGACAATAAAACTGGGAGTGAAGACCCTCGGGCTGGTGTATGCGACACTTAACGGAATCCTAATAACAATTAAATACATAATTGTATTTTATTAGCGAAACCACTATTTATAGTGTTAGAAAACACTTGTTTTTGGTTTAGGAATGTTACCGGGACTTGATTGAATCGGAAAAGTGGGTTTTCAGCCAAGTTCACCACTTAGGAAGAGTTTGCGGCCGTGAAGGGGATTACGACCGTGAACTGTTCTCGGCCGTGAACAGCCCCTCGAAGGGTTTACGGCCGTGAACGGTGTTCTTGAAGGGAATATGAACTTTTGAAGGGTGTACGGCCGTAAACGGTTTCCGGCCCTTGAAGGTTTAAAGATTTGAAGGGTGTACAGCCGTAAACTCAAGAACAGCAACACTTGATTTGACGAAAAACTGATGTTTTGATGCTCCCCAACGAGTTCTAAGGCGGGTAGAATGATAGATGAAGAGAAATCTAGAGTTTTCTTGTGTTCTCGGGTGGGGGTTTTTAGAGAGAGGGATTGTGTTCGCGGTTAGAAAAGTGTAAATGAGGGTAGGAGTCACGTATATATAGGCTGGGGGTATGGTCGGTGGTGGGGTCCAGCCGTGAACGACCCACCAACCGTGAACGGTTTACGGCCGTGATCGGGTTCACGGCCGTGAACACCAGTCGGGCCGGATTTTCGCTGATATTCGAAGGAAACTCGGGTTTTCTTGCGATTTTGGTTCCGACTCATAAAAGAAAATTCAATTATATAACTTAAATGATTTTTCCAAATCATAATAATTTGTCGGAATTAAATTTTATTAACGGAATCGTGCGAACATTAACGGAAAAAGATTCGGGTTCTCACATCATCCCCCCGAAAGAGGGAATTTCGTCACGAAATTCAAACAGAGAATACAAATCATGGACTCGGAAAAAGATGCGAGTATTTCTGTTTCATTTGATCTTCGTGCTCCCAAGTGAATTCAGGTCCTCGTTTGGCATTCTAGCGGACCTTCACTATCGGTATGCGACTTTGTTTCGTTCGTTTGACTTCCCGATCCATGATTTCGACTGGTTCTTCCACGAAATTAAGGTTCTCATTGATCTCGATCTCATTAAGAGGGATCATTAACGTTTCGTCGGATAAACATTTTTTAAGGTTTGACACGTGAAAGACAGGATAAATGTTGTTAAGTTCTTGTGGTAAACGAAGTTTGTATGCTACGGGACCGATCCTAGCGAGGATCTCGAATGGTCCTATGTATCTCGAATTCAGCTTTCCACGCTTTCCGAAGTGTATCATGTCTTTCCAGGGTGAGACCTTCAATAAAACTCGGTCACCAACCTGGAACTCCAAGGGTTTTCGTCTCTTATCGGCGTAGCTCTTTTTTCTATCTCTTGAAGCTTTTAGTCGTTCCCGGATTTGTATGATATTTTATGTGGTTTCACGGATGATTTCTGGGCCTGTGAGAGTGCTATCGGGGACCTGACCTTTAGCTAGTTGCGTGTCGCCCACCTCAACGCAGCACATAGGGGATCTGCACTTACGACCATAGAGGGCTTCGAACGACGCATACTTGATGCTGGTATGGTAGCTGTTGTTGTAGGAGAACTCGACTAGCGGTAAGTGGGTATCCCACGACTTACCAAAGTCTATAACGCACGCTCTCAGCATGTCTTCTAGGGTTTGAATAGTTCTCTCACTCTGCCCGTCTGTCTGAGCATGGTAAGCTGTGCTCATATCCAGCTTAGTTCCAAGAGCTTTCTACAGTGACTGCCAAAATCTCGAGGTGAATTTGCTATCCCGATCGGAGATAATGGTCATAGGCACACCATGCAGACGAACTATCTCTTGGATGTAGATTCGTTTTAGTCTCTCCATCTTGAATGTTTCTTTGATTGGCAGGAAGTGGGCGGATTTGGTCAATCGGTCGACAATTACCCAGATGGTATCGTACCCACTCGGAGACTTGGGGAATTTAGTGATAAAATCCATCGTAATCCTTTCCCACTTCAACTCAGGTATTTCTGGCTACTGAAGTAGACCTGAGGGCTTTTAATATTCTACCTTCACCTTGGTGCAAGTCAGGCACTTGCCCACAAAGGTAGCGATCTCTGCTTTCATGTTCGGCCACCAATATAGCTTTTTGAGATTCTGATAAATCTTCTCCAAACCTGGGTGAACGGAGTATCTAGTATTGTGAGCTTCACTCATAACAACCTTTCTGTAACCGCCGAACTTTGGGTCCAGATCCGGTTCATGGAGTAGTAAACTCCGTCTCCCTTGATCTCTAGGTTCTTTTCCATTCCCCTCAAAGCTCCATCCGACATGTTCTATGGTTTTAAGGCTTCCAGTTGAGCCTCTCTGATTTGAGCGGACAGATGGGAAAGGATGGTCATTGTCAGTGCATTCACTCTACGACCTGAATACTCTTTCTGGCTGAGGGCATCCGCCACCACATTGGCCTTGCCGGGATGATAGCGTATTTCGCACTCATAATCACTGAGTAGCTCTACCCATCGCCTTTGCCTCATGTTCAACTCTTTTTGATCGAAGATATGTTGTAGGCTCTTATGGCCGGTGAAGACAGTACACTTGGTTCCGTATAGATAATGTCTCCAAATCTTTAACGCAAAGACCACTGCTCCCAACTCCAAATCGTGAGTTGTATAATTGACCTCGTGTGCTTTTAGTTGTCTCGAGGCATAGGCAATAATCTTTCCTCGCTGCATGAGCACACAGCCTAGGCCCTAATTGGATGTATCCCAGTAGACAACGAAGTCCTCCGTCCCTTCAGGCAGAGACAAGATAGGCGCGCTGCATAGGGCATGCTTCAAGGTTTGAAACACAGTGTCTTGCTTTTCTCCCCAACTAAAGGGTACACCTTTCTGAGTCAGGGTGGTTAAAGGCTTAGCAATCCTGGAGAAATTTTGGATAAACCTGCGATAGTAGCCAGCGAGACCCAAGAATTGATGGATTTCTGTGGGTGTCTTCGGTGCACTCGTCGAGTCTGGTCAAAGTTGGACCGTTGACTGGGGTTGACTTTTAGGGTTTGGTCAACATTTGGACATTGGGCTATTGGAGGGGTAAAATGGTCTTTTCCCCTTCTGAGAGAATATAGGGAAGGACTAGTCTAGCCTTTGAGAGTCGTATTAATTAGAGATAATTACTTTATGTGATTAGGCGGAGGCTAGATTAGTGATTCGAGTTCGAGACTTTCCGAGATTACCCAAGGTGAGTCTTCTCCACTATACATTACCTAGAGTGGTAACTATGTGCAGACCGGATGGTCTTATGTGTTATGTGTAGGTTTGAGTTTATGTGCATTGTGATATATGTATGCTATGTGTTATATAGACTGGACCGGAGGGTCTAACGATTTAGACCGGACCAGAGGGTCCAACGATTTAGACCGGACCGGAGGGTCAAACGAGCTAGACCGGACCGGAGGGTCCAACGAGCTAGACCGGACTGGAGGGTCCAACGAGCTACGAGACTAGAGGGTCCCGCTGAGACACATTGACCGGAGGGTTATACCGAGTTATAGCCTCGAGTGGCTTATGTGCTGTATATGGTATTTTGGGGAACTCACTAAGCATTTATGCTTACCATGTTATGTGATATGTGTTTCAGGTACCAGCGAGGATCGCGGGAAGGCGCCGACATGATTTGTACACACTGGCAGGAGATTATGTGTTGAGATCCTGGGATATGTTTTATTATGATGACATTTGATACATGAGATTTGAGAATATTATATGAGTTTTATTATGTTGAAAAATGAAAATTTGTTTTAAAATTTACGTCGTTACAAGATCTATTCACAAATCTCACGCTCTCCCTCAAGGAGACTCTGATTATACTATGATAGGATTTAGTTCAGTACACCAAAGTGTAAAATTTTGAAGTAGAGTCTCACAATTCTATATAATCTAGAGTACGTGCAGTTCTGTATTTATATATTGTATTTAAACCCGTGTGTATACTTTATAGAGTAATAATTATACTTAAATAATTATGCAATAAATTATCCTTGTTACTCGAGGGTATCATAAACTAATTCTGCCATAGTTTATATGTTTAACAATGTATAAGCTCTGAATTTGTGAAGCTGTATTTTGAAACCCCAAACAATACCTATTATAGTTTGCATGAAAATTATGTATTTGGTTCATGAATTGGTCTGAAAACTATGCAATTTGGCAGTAAGTCGAAAACATCCCTTATGCTCAATATAAAACAAAAGGGATAAAAGATCTAAATATTTTATGAAATATGGAAACCGTATGACTATATCCATTGCATCAGTTTTTAAGTGTTTTGAAATCCTTCTTTATAAGTGCACAAAATCATTTGTATTTGGCTTGTACTCTCCCCCTAAAAACATTAAAACCATAAAAGCATAGGGGATTGAACTCACTGTTGGTTGTGTGAAAAGTCGGACAATAAAACTGGGAGTGAAGACCCTCGGGCTGGTGTATGCGACACTTAACGGAATCCTAATAACAATTAAATACATAATTGTATTTTATTAGCGAAACCACTATTTATAGTGTTAGAAAACACTTGTTTTTGGTTTAGGAATGTTACCGGGACTTGATTGAATCGGAAAAGTGGGTTTTCAGCCAAGTTCACCACTTAGGAAGAGTTTGCGGCCGTGAAGGGGATTACGACCGTGAACTGTTCTCGGCCGTGAACAGCCCCTCGAAGGGTTTACGGCCGTGAACGGTGTTCTTGAAGGGAATATGAACTTTTGAAGGGTGTACGGCCGTAAACGGTTTCCGGCCCTTGAAGGTTTAAAGATTTGAAGGGTGTACAGCCGTAAACTCAAGAACAGCAACACTTGATTTGACGAAAAACTGATGTTTTGATGCTCCCCAACGAGTTCTAAGGCGGGTAGAATGATAGATGAAGAGAAATCTAGAGTTTTCTTGTGTTCTCGGGTGGGGGTTTTTAGAGAGAGGGATTGTGTTCGCGGTTAGAAAAGTGTAAATGAGGGTAGGAGTCACGTATATATAGGCTGGGGGTATGGTCGGTGGTGGGGTCCAGCCGTGAACGACCCACCAACCGTGAACGGTTTACGGCCGTGATCGGGTTCACGGCCGTGAACACCAGTCGGGCCGGATTTTCGCTGATATTCGAAGGAAACTCGGGTTTTCTTGCGATTTTGGTTCCGACTCATAAAAGAAAATTCAATTATATAACTTAAATGATTTTTCCAAATCATAATAATTTGTCGGAATTAAATTTTATTAACGGAATCGTGCGAACATTAACGGAAAAAGATTCGGGTTCTCACATCATCCCCCCGAAAGAGGGAATTTCGTCACGAAATTCAAACAGAGAATACAAATCATGGACTCGGAAAAAGATGCGAGTATTTCTGTTTCATTTGATCTTCGTGCTCCCAAGTGAATTCAGGTCCTCGTTTGGCATTCTAGCGGACCTTCACTATCGGTATGCGACTTTGTTTCGTTCGTTTGACTTCCCGATCCATGATTTCGACTGGTTCTTCCACGAAATTAAGGTTCTCATTGATCTCGATCTCATTAAGAGGGATCATTAACGTTTCGTCGGATAAACATTTTTTAAGGTTTGACACGTGAAAGACAGGATAAATGTTGTTAAGTTCTTGTGGTAAACGAAGTTTGTATGCTACGGGACCGATCCTAGCGAGGATCTCGAATGGTCCTATGTATCTCGAATTCAGCTTTCCACGCTTTCCGAAGTGTATCATGTCTTTCCAGGGTGAGACCTTCAATAAAACTCGGTCACCAACCTGGAACTCCAAGGGTTTTCGTCTCTTATCGGCGTAGCTCTTTTTTCTATCTCTTGAAGCTTTTAGTCGTTCCCGGATTTGTATGATATTTTATGTGGTTTCACGGATGATTTCTGGGCCTGTGAGAGTGCTATCGGGGACCTGACCTTTAGCTAGTTGCGTGTCGCCCACCTCAACGCAGCACATAGGGGATCTGCACTTACGACCATAGAGGGCTTCGAACGACGCATACTTGATGCTGGTATGGTAGCTGTTGTTGTAGGAGAACTCGACTAGCGGTAAGTGGGTATCCCACGACTTACCAAAGTCTATAACGCACGCTCTCAGCATGTCTTCTAGGGTTTGAATAGTTCTCTCACTCTGCCCGTCTGTCTGAGCATGGTAAGCTGTGCTCATATCCAGCTTAGTTCCAAGAGCTTTCTACAGTGACTGCCAAAATCTCGAGGTGAATTTGCTATCCCGATCGGAGATAATGGTCATAGGCACACCATGCAGACGAACTATCTCTTGGATGTAGATTCGTTTTAGTCTCTCCATCTTGAATGTTTCTTTGATTGGCAGGAAGTGGGCGGATTTGGTCAATCGGTCGACAATTACCCAGATGGTATCGTACCCACTCGGAGACTTGGGGAATTTAGTGATAAAATCCATCGTAATCCTTTCCCACTTCAACTCAGGTATTTCTGGCTACTGAAGTAGACCTGAGGGCTTTTAATATTCTACCTTCACCTTGGTGCAAGTCAGGCACTTGCCCACAAAGGTAGCGATCTCTGCTTTCATGTTCGGCCACCAATATAGCTTTTTGAGATTCTGATAAATCTTCTCCAAACCTGGGTGAACGGAGTATCTAGTATTGTGAGCTTCACTCATAACAACCTTTCTGTAACCGCCGAACTTTGGGTCCAGATCCGGTTCATGGAGTAGTAAACTCCGTCTCCCTTGATCTCTAGGTTCTTTTCCATTCCCCTCAAAGCTCCATCCGACATGTTCTATGGTTTTAAGGCTTCCAGTTGAGCCTCTCTGATTTGAGCGGACAGATGGGAAAGGATGGTCATTGTCAGTGCATTCACTCTACGACCTGAATACTCTTTCTGGCTGAGGGCATCCGCCACCACATTGGCCTTGCCGGGATGATAGCGTATTTCGCACTCATAATCACTGAGTAGCTCTACCCATCGCCTTTGCCTCATGTTCAACTCTTTTTGATCGAAGATATGTTGTAGGCTCTTATGGCCGGTGAAGACAGTACACTTGGTTCCGTATAGATAATGTCTCCAAATCTTTAACGCAAAGACCACTGCTCCCAACTCCAAATCGTGAGTTGTATAATTGACCTCGTGTGCTTTTAGTTGTCTCGAGGCATAGGCAATAATCTTTCCTCGCTGCATGAGCACACAGCCTAGGCCCTAATTGGATGTATCCCAGTAGACAACGAAGTCCTCCGTCCCTTCAGGCAGAGACAAGATAGGCGCGCTGCATAGGGCATGCTTCAAGGTTTGAAACACAGTGTCTTGCTTTTCTCCCCAACTAAAGGGTACACCTTTCTGAGTCAGGGTGGTTAAAGGCTTAGCAATCCTGGAGAAATTTTGGATAAACCTGCGATAGTAGCCAGCGAGACCCAAGAATTGATGGATTTCTGTGGGTGTCTTCGGTGCACTCGTCGAGTCTGGTCAAAGTTGGACCGTTGACTGGGGTTGACTTTTAGGGTTTGGTCAACATTTGGACATTGGGCTATTGGAGGGGTAAAATGGTCTTTTCCCCTTCTGAGAGAATATAGGGAAGGACTAGTCTAGCCTTTGAGAGTCGTATTAATTAGAGATAATTACTTTATGTGATTAGGCGGAGGCTAGATTAGTGATTCGAGTTCGAGACTTTCCGAGATTACCCAAGGTGAGTCTTCTCCACTATACATTACCTAGAGTGGTAACTATGTGCAGACCGGATGGTCTTATGTGTTATGTGTAGGTTTGAGTTTATGTGCATTGTGATATATGTATGCTATGTGTTATATAGACTGGACCGGAGGGTCTAACGATTTAGACCGGACCAGAGGGTCCAACGATTTAGACCGGACCGGAGGGTCAAACGAGCTAGACCGGACCGGAGGGTCCAACGAGCTAGACCGGACTGGAGGGTCCAACGAGCTACGAGACTAGAGGGTCCCGCTGAGACACATTGACCGGAGGGTTATACCGAGTTATAGCCTCGAGTGGCTTATGTGCTGTATATGGTATTTTGGGGAACTCACTAAGCATTTATGCTTACCATGTTATGTGATATGTGTTTCAGGTACCAGCGAGGATCGCGGGAAGGCGCCGACATGATTTGTACACACTGGCAGGAGATTATGTGTTGAGATCCTGGGATATGTTTTATTATGATGACATTTGATACATGAGATTTGAGAATATTATATGAGTTTTATTATGTTGAAAAATGAAAATTTGTTTTAAAATTTACGTCGTTACAAGATCTATTCACAAATCTCACGCTCTCCCTCAAGGAGACTCTGATTATACTATGATAGGATTTAGTTCAGTACACCAAAGTGTAAAATTTTGAAGTAGAGTCTCACAATTCTATATAATCTAGAGTACGTGCAGTTCTGTATTTATATATTGTATTTAAACCCGTGTGTATACTTTATAGAGTAATAATTATACTTAAATAATTATGCAATAAATTATACTTAAACTAATTCTGCCATAGTTTATATGTTTAACAATGTATAAGCTCTGAATTTGTGAAGCTGTATTTTGAAACCCCAAACAATACCTATTATAGTTTGCATGAAAATTATGTATTTGGTTCATGAATTGGTCTGAAAACTATGCAATTTGGCAGTAAGTCGAAAACATCCCTTATGCTCAATATAAAACAAAAGGGATAAAATATCTAAATATTTTATGAAATATGGAAACCGTATGACTATATCCATTGCATCAATTTTTAACTGTTTTGAAATCCTTCTTTATAAGTGCACAAAATCATTTGTATTTGGCTTGTACTCTCCCCCTGAAAACATTAAAACCATAAAAGCATAGGGGTATGAACTCACTGTTGGTTGTGTGAAAAGTCGGACAGCGAAACTGGGAGTGAAGACCCTCGGGCTGGTATATGCGGCACTTAACGGAATCCTAATAACAATTAAATACATAATTGTATTTTATTAGCGAAACCACTATTTATAGTGTTAGAAAACACTTGTTTTTGGTTTAGGAATGTTACCGAGACTCGATTGAATCGGAAAAGTGGGTTTTCAGCCAAGTTCACCACTTAGGAAGAGTTTACGGCCGTGAAGGGGATTACGGCCGTGAACTGTTCTCGGCCGTGAACAGCCCCTCGAAGGGTTTACGGCCGTGAACGGTGTTCTTGAAGGGAATATGAACTTTTTGAAGGGTGTACGGCCGTAAACCGTTTGCGGCCCTTGAAGGTTTGAAGATTTGAAGGGTGTACGACCGTAAACTCAAGAACAACAACACTTGATTTGACGAAAAACTGATGTTTTGATGCTCCCCAACGAGTTCTAAGGCGGGTAGAATGATAGATGAAGAGAAATCTTGAGTTTTCTTGTGTTTTCGGGTGGGGGTTTTTAGAGAGAGGGATTGTGTTCGCGGTTAGAGAAGTGTAAATGAGGGTAGGAGTCACGTATATATAGGCTGGGGGTATGGTCGGTGATGGGGTCCAGCCGTGAACGGTTTACGACCGTTATCGGGTTTACGGCCTTGAACACCAGTCAGACCGGATTTTCGCTGATATTCGAAGAAAACTCGGGTTTTCGCGCGATTTTGGTTCCGACTCATAAAAGAAAATTCAATTATATAACTTAAATGATTTTTCCAAATCATAAGAATTTGTCGGAATTAAATTTTATTAACAGAATGGTGCTAACATTAACAGAAAAAGATTCGGGCTGTCACACTGTCTCCCCATTTCCTTACAAAAAACTAAACCAACTATCTTTATCTCTCCCATTCCCTCCGACGGTGATTTGGATCACCGACTGTTGAGCCACCAGGAACCTCTAAGAACCACCAGCCCTCCACCCTCTCTTGCCACTATTTTGTCGAGTAACCACCACAAACAAACCTCTACTACCTGTTGCCTTCCCCCTACCACTCTCATCATTCGTTGTCGGCAGAAAAAGAAGGAATCAAAAGGCTACCGGAGGTAGCCCAAAAGGGAATGGAATCCATACAAAGAATATAAAAAGGAACGAGATGAGAAGTAGAAGCAAAAAGGGGCAGGTCTCTCTAACATCCTAAAATTTAAGACTAGGTTCTTAAATTAATAAAGTAAATAAATGAAAATGAATTATATAGTTAAATCATTAAGTAATAGTCATAACATAAGTTGATATGAAGTTTATAAAGTTAGAAGTGTAAATAATAACATTTTAAAAGTAACAGGACAAAAGCGTCAAGTTAGAAAAGTTAGTTGACCAAATGGAAGAGATTATCAAGGTTATAAAATGGATGAGGAAGGACTTATTATATCAAAATATGAGTTAAAGTCATAAATGTTGAGGCTTGGTGAGTTTTGGCTAAAATGAGCAAACTTAAGGGACCAAATATGAAAAATCTGGAAATAAGATGAACACCCTCCTTATATCTCTTCCAGATTCGTGATGGGCATTCTAGAGACCCTCCGATTGGTGATTCTTCATCTTATTCCATCTAGGGTTTGATCTAAGTGAAGGATTAAATAATCAAGCAAAGGAAAGAAGGAAATCAATGCTTACAAGGTATAAAATCTCTTCCTCTTGCTCCATTTTCGATTTCAAGTTTTGGGTAAAACTCCAATCTCATTTTTAGTTCAAACAAATGGTTAGGGTTTGGTTTTCTAACCTCCCTTCATTAGTTTTGATGATTCTAATCTCAAACCAATCAGTATATTGGTGGATTGGATGATTTGGGTGAAAACCCTCATGAACCCTAGAAAACCCAAATTGGGAATAATGCAATTGATGATGAAATGAGATTGGATTCTATGACCTAGATGATATTTGATAGCAAAAAATACAATTAGAATGCTCAAATTCATCAATGATGGTAGAATCATGTTTATACTAGAATTGGAATGGAATTGAGTGAAATGTGATGAAAACAATGGAACCATTTCTATATGAGCATCTGATGAGTATATGATACTCATAAACATGAGTTGATACTATTAGAATGGTTTTAATGCAAAAACATGAGGACTTGAATGATCTTTAGTTGGATTTATGGAATATTTAGCCATAAGGGCATTTTGGGAAATGTATTGATTACTACATAAAGATTGACATCTAAGAAGTGAATGACATTCACGAATATGAATTGACACTATATAGATTATATTGGAACACAAACATGAAGGGATGCTAGTAAGGTTCTAGCTCTAGTGATTGTTTTGGCCCAAAGAGCAATTTAGGAAACATAATATGGAACTGAGGATTCCATAGTTGTATTAAGTACTTGTAATGAGACTAATTGTGGTTTCACGTTCTTGTCAACACCCAATGATGTATTAAATGATTTGGGAATAAGTCATATTAGTTAAAGAGTGTTTTTGAGTAACTTGAGCTCTTAACCATTTCATTTGAGTGTTTGTAAGCATTATGAACTTAGCATTTTGATTGAGGACTTAATGAATTATGTTGAATGTTTTGACATGATAAAACACCCTTTAGTAGTGCTTGGAAACCTTTAAAAGTGCTACAAATGATTATCTAAAAGACCAAAACCATCCAAGGAAGTTTAAGTCTCAAAAAGTGACTTTTTTGGGGGTGTTTGGACTGCTACGGCACGCGACCCGCGTGGCCAAGCACGCGGCCCGCGCACATGCATCAATTTTCCCAGCTCGACCAAAAATCTAAACTTTAGTATTTTCCTCATAAATTTTGCATACGGACTCGGATCTGCACGCGGTTTTTGCCTATATTCATATTTTTGAATGAGGAATAGTATGTAGCAGTAAAATTTAGTAATGGAACATTTGAGGGGTATTTTGGTCATTTTAATGACTTGTGTCTATATGTTATGTAGGTGGTATTTGAGAGTGTTGCTCTAAGGAAAGGAAGTAGAAGATGACTAGCTAGCCTTCTTGTGATTGAGGTGAGTACGTGTTGTCATTTTTCCTACTTTGGGGTACATGGCAAAATGATTTTATGATAATGAAATGCAATGCTTTGATATATGAAATGTTTTGAAACGAGAGCGTCAAATGTTTTTGGAAAGGGTATTTTGAAATAGTGCCTTAAAGGCAAAAATGTTTTTGAAAGAAAAGAATGTTTTGGAAGGTCGAATGTTTTGAAAATATGATTAAAATATTTTGAAATATAGAATCTTTACTTTTGAAATGATTTTATGATACTAATGTATGAAATGTGTAAAGCATGGAAAGTAATGAAAAGAAATGTAAAGTAATGAAAAAGAATGGAAAGTAATGGAAGGAATTGGAAAGTAATGAAATGAAAACTGCCCGAGCCATGATACCTCGTAAGAGGCACTGGAGGAATCTATCGGGGTGACGCCTCCCTTTTGCGAGATAGATGTCCTAATGGAAATGATGCCTTGGTGGATTGATTTGTTCTTTCCACCTTGGTCTAGACTTGGGAGTGGTTCATTTATTGGACGTAGACCCTAGGTATAAAAATGGCAACAGTTTAATACCGGAATTAGCCCTTAATGATAAAATAAAATGGAATATGGAAATATGTCTTTTGAAATGAAATGAAAAGATATGAAATGAAATGAAGTGATATTTATGATGCGTACGAAACGAGTTTTACTTGACAATGCTTGAAAATGATTTATGGTCTACAACTATGTTTTGCATAGATGAAATGTTTTTTTTTATGAAAAAGTGATAAATGTTTTGGGTCACAAACCCACATAGCTCACGAGACATTTTTGTCTTACGTATCTCTTTTTAATGCCATGTATTCCAGGTTGCAATTAAGGAGAAAATTGATAGATGGAGTTGAGAAGATTAAGAGATAGAGAATGGAGTGGAACTTGTTAAGTTCCTTATTTAATGTTATTAATGTAATTCATTTTTGCTGGCTATCGTTCTATGATGCTTAATGGTAACACCCAAGGTTTTAACTGTAATTGTTTTTGTGGGAGCGGTTTTATGTTAAATGGGAGTTAATATCCAAATGTTTTTATAAAAATAACATTTGAAAAAGTTTTGAAAATTTTGGGGTGTTACAGTTTGGTATCAGAGCCATAGTTTAAGAGAGTTAGGATTGTATCATTCCACTCCTAGGCTTAGACTTTGGTTATGGAAAGTGTGAATGAGTATATGATTGCTATGCCTTAGATAGAATCTCTTGCAACATATGTTAAAAAGGAAATACCATGGTAGATGTTTTTAAGACTCTAGATAAGTTAGATGTACTTGTAGAATGCTACATTGTGTTCTTCTTGATTGAGTAATGGACAGTCTAAACCAATCGATCAAAATCTCCAAAGTGGTATGTAACGACCCGAAAATCCTACCATAAACGACGTTAGCTTCCGTTACTCGAATAATGATTATTGTAAATGATTTTTAGTTTTTATGATAATAAGTTAAAATAAAGTGAGTAAAAATGATGTTAATTAAGATCTAAGAGAATTAGTTAATATTTAAAAGAATCAAGCAATTATTAAGAGGTATATAATATAATTAAATTAATCATAGTTGGAGGGTTTAAGTTGATAATGTGGCAAACTATATAATTCTAATTATAAGTAAGGGTTAGAAATAATTCAAACAAAAATAGAAGGTTGATTATAAACAAAGGAGCATACATAGAGGGCTAAAGTTGTAACTTGTTCTTTAAAAGCCAAATACAAACGATGGAATCAATTAAATCCTCGTAACCCCATGTCGTTTGTTTCCTTTGTCCGTTTCTTTACGAGTCTTTATGGGTATTAAAAAAAACGATTGGCAACTGCTACTTCATGGTGTACTTCGATCGATCTCAATCCAAGAATAAAAAAAAACCGAACCCTCTCTTGATAGGGTGAGTGTGCGACGCAAGCAACAAGGAAGAAAAAAACGATCGTGTGTATTGGGAGGAGGAGGCAGCAACGAACCTAGAAGAGAGGGGGTAGAGAGCTGCGATTTTGGATCAATTTTGGGTCTAGGAATCATCCTTGGTAAGCCTCTAATTCCCTTCTTGTGAAATTCATTAACCAATTGATGATAGTTGGTGAATTGCATTGTCAATTTTTCTCTCTTTGATGTTATTGTTCATTCTTTCTTCTTCCTTGAAATTCTTCAATGTTCTATTGGCTAATTCCATTCTCATTGAGTGTGTTTTGATGATTCGTTGATGCCCAAATCATGTTATGAACACACTCAAGAATGATTTGGATATGTCCTTGAATTACTCTTTTGTTGATTGTCAAAATTCACGTTTTTGTTATCTCCTATTCATGAAGGAATTTTTGGTGAATGTTTATGTTTTGGACTCTTCATAAGATCATGAAAATAGCTTTCAAGTATATTTAAATATGTCATTTAGTGGGAGAAGTTCAAACCCAAGTTGGTTTTCTTTTTTTAACATCATATGTTGTCTTTCCTTTAAAGACAATGTATTTTAGACCAAGGTTGGAGGGTGAAAATATCTTTTTACATCCATGACACATTGCTACTGTTTTGGATTTGTTTTTAAGCTATTTGGTCGATTTGGGTGATGGCTTAATGGGTTAAGTGGTCAAAAAGTCTTTAAAACCCCAAGCTGGAAAATTCAGCAAAAATTACCAATCTGTCCCTGTATTGGAAAAAAAATAACCAGGAATCTAATTAATGATCTGTAAACTCTTAAAGTTTCCATTTTGAGTCTAGTTTATCCATGAATTTTTCCAGAACCTGTTGTTGCTTCTAACTTAGGTGAAAATCGACTTTTTCACCAGCTGGTCAGAATTTAGCTGCATTGATAGGCAGATTTGTAAAAATCATATAAAATTGTAGAAAAATCGTTTGGACCTTCAAAAGTACATTCTGAAAAGCTAAAAGTCTTAACTTCTGTAATATTAAATAAAAACGAAAGTTATACAGGTTATAAGGTTGCTAAACTAGCTCTAAACAGGTGGCTGTTTTGGGTTCAAAACTGGGAATTTTACTTGCTAGTTGATTTATGTGTTTGGCTTATAAACTTGTCATCTTTGGCATTGTAGAACTCCAATAACCTTGTTATTTGAAATGTAATAGGGGCAAGGGTGATACTTCAACCAATACAATATTTGAAGTGTGAGTTGGTCATATTTTTGGCAAAGGTGAGTCAACTTTGTGGTTTTAAAAGTACATTGTTAGGAGTATCCCATATCTTAGATGGATTGGGATGAACCTAGTTATCTAGGATGCATGTGCCCTTTTGATGATTGATTGTTATGCCCTTATTGTTGAAAT
The DNA here is from genome assembly GCF_052849685.1 of Lactuca virosa. Classification (NCBI taxonomy): domain Eukaryota; kingdom Viridiplantae; phylum Streptophyta; class Magnoliopsida; order Asterales; family Asteraceae; genus Lactuca; species Lactuca virosa. Next base: position 124,082,192 of record NC_136427.1, on the reverse strand, counting down.
GTTTTATGTGTAATGACATTTAGGGTGTTGCATGCTAGACTCTTCCTTGTTTGGTGTGAGATGTGAGTTAGGGTCATGCTAGATTGAGTGAAGTGTATAAACATTATGTGATATGAGCATGTTAATTCTTGTTTGAAAATATTTGTTTAAAATGTTTTAGGACAAGCATGCTAGTGTTGTATTAACTTCATTGATGTGTTGTGTATGGAAGTAGTGTGTAATAACTTCATGAAATTAGATGTTTGCATGAAAATAACCCTTAAAGAGGTAATATGTTAATAAGAGAAAATTCATAATATTTACATGATTACTTGAAAGGGTAAAAGTGTAACTCCTTATTTAATTAATCATTATTAAATTAAAACGGGGAACACACTAGTGGGGCGAAGGGTAGAAACCTAGACATAGGTAAATACCCAATCCGGATATTATGATGGCCTAGTGGGTTGAAAGATACCTATAGGAAAAAGCACTTAAGCCAACTTTGACGCCGACTGGTTTTTCTTGACAACCACTCGGGACATGGTCTTGGTACACCTAGTATACCGGGACTGGAGTGATGTTGGTTAAGCGGTGGGACCAGCGCAAACATCACGTGGGATTTGGGAGGTGTATCTGTTGGTATTGGCACCGCTCGTACCAATCCTGAACGACAACGCATGTATACGTATGTGCACCGTCGGAGTAGCGAACGCAGCGCGCCGGGGGCAATGATTACGGGTGAGAGTCGCGCCTCACTTAGTGCATTGGGTCGTGCTGGTCACGTTAGTAGCGAATGGGGTCTAGCTTTGGGGAGGTTTTTGCGGTGAATAAATAGACCCTAACTAGGAGGTAATACTTTAATAATTACAACGATGAGCGGTGAGTGATTATTAATGTAAAGCGGAGAAACAAAATATTATATATTAATATTTAAGCGGTGAGATTAAATTAGTTACAACGGCGTTGAGGAGAGTAACTAATAAAACAAGCTCTAACTGAAGAACTAAAATAAATTGAGCTAAACATGTGTTTGTTATGTGGTGTGATGTTGTATGTCTTGCTAGTGAGTCAATGACTGTGTGTGGATGTTTTGTGTGAATCCATCTATGATATGAGTGTTCTCTTAACACTGCACTATATTGACTCACTTAGCTTATGCTAACACTTGTTCTTTGCTTGTTGGTTTCTGTGGAATGGAACAGGTAGCTTGACATGATGCCTTGGTGAGGATGGGAATCTTTGGGTAGTATAATTTAGTATCTTTAGTTATGATACCATTTGGACATGTTGGGTTTTCGTCATCATGTTTTTGTGAACTTTATATTTTGATGAGTTTATTTTGACATGAAAGTAACATTGGTGATGTTTCTGAAACAATCATAATAAGTCTTCCGCAACGTATTCTGTTAAATAAGTGTTTTAAAAAAATAAAAAATTTGGATGAAAAATCGCGATGTTACATGGTGAAGTCAAAGTCAGTTATGTATGATGTGGTTATAATAGTATAGGGCCCGTACTATTATAAACACATGATACATACCCGAACTTGGTGAAACCATGAAAGGGTTTTGAGAAATGTGGTAAGGATTCGGGTGAATTAGGGACTTGACCACATGCATTGTGTCAAATATGAGTCATGAAGAGTTTAAAGCATAATAATAGACAATTGGAAATTTTGATAGCTTTGACTTTTTTTGTCAAAGTCAAACAAATAGTATAAAATGAAAATTCATTGGTGTACATTTAATACATGTTGGGAATCGAGCTTGTATCCATTAAGTGTTATTGGTAGTGAGTTAGGAGCACCAAGGAATGAAAAAAAATTAAGCTGTAAAGTTGATAAAAAACAATTAGCTAAAAAAGGGACATGTTTGACTTTTGGTAAAAGTCTAAAATGGGACAAGAATTAGAACTCCATATTCATGATTAAGAAAATTAGTTGAAGTTAGTAATTTGGGAGGAGTTTATGTTATAACATAAGAGTGATAACTTCAAGTTACAAGCAAGTTGATTGAGAAAAGAATGGAACGGAATCATGTTAGATGAAAGAAATATTAGGATATGATTTCGCCCAATGAACTAAATGGAGAAATGGTGATATGATGATGAAATCAAGATAGTACAAGAAAGTGCGGACACAAAAACTTGGGAAGGATCATTATGTTTTGACTCAATGAGATCTTTTGGGATCCTAAGGAGTTGGCAACCGGATGATAATACTATCATATGTTTAGTGTGATGGTAGCTGTGGAAGAAGGGTTTACTTGTAAAACCAAGACACTAGTAAAAGGCAAGCAATGATACGTTAATCTAATGTACTAGAACTGTGATGAAAAGTTAAGATTATATTGGGAACGTGATGAGGGTGACTGAAGAAATAGGACTCCAAGGTAAGATAACTCGATGATGAAAAAGCAGTGCCTGGAAGATGTTATATGATCGACAAAGTAGGAAAACGATTCCACATGATGGAATATCAAAGGATGAAAATTGAACATCAAAAGAAATTATAGTGCTATAAGGTGTGAACAAGAATGAACAATGGAAGTTTGTTAAAAAAGACTATCAAGAAGACAATGACGATCAAAGGAAATTCCTAAAAATTCCCATGAATAAGTCAGAAAGAAGAACTACTACTACGTGAGGATCAAAGGGTAATTTGGACCTTAAAATAAATACCCTCATTTCTTTTAAGGGGTAGTGGTAAGAAGGATATTGAAATGTGATGATGTGATCTTACAAGATCTCATAGTATTTTGGGGGCATAGTAAGAACAACATGTGGTGCTTGGAATTATGGGTGAAATGAACAAACCAAAGATATAATATTTATAGCACCTAAATTGTGAAACCTGATGGTACGAACCGAGCATGTTCAAGTATAATTGAGTAATACATTTGTGTATTGCTGCTAATCTGGATTCACCAACCAAATAAAGAGTGGGTAGACTTATGATAGTGAGATCATAAGTTATAAGTTCACATAGAAGATAGGACTTTGACTTAGAGCATTATGGGTTACTCGAATGTGACCAGAGGATGCGAAAACCCATTGATATAAAACCTGGTTATACAATCACAAGTAAGGGACAAGAAATAGAAAGAAGTAAAGTATCATGATACTAGATAATTTAAATTCGCTAAGTGGTGAATGGAAGACCCGAGTACTCAAACATATTTATTGAAGGACTCATGAAGGATGAAAATTTAGATAGAAGTTATAGGTTATTAACAGTGTAAAGCAAAGGTGAAATTCGAATACCACAAGGAGTAAATGTGAGGTAACGAGCTTTCTGCAAAGAAATACACTAAACATCTTGCTACATGATGATGATCATCTTGTGATTTAACCTTAAAAGAAATGTCTTCATTTCTTTTAAGGGGTAGACAGTTGGGAAGAACCAAGTTACAAGTGATGAGAAAATTTGGACCCAATAAGGTTTTGAATGTGAGTTGAAACAACACCATGTGCGTTAGATCTCTTGTCATGGTATGCATAGGCTTGTAGGCATAAGAAATGTGTTAAATCTTGAAATGAGAATTTTTGTTTGACACGTCAAATAAAGTGAATGAAAGGGGAAAGGGACAAGGTTCAGGAAGTAAATTTATACTTGGATGTTATGGTACTTGTTGGTTCAAAGGTAATAGACAAGGAAAGTTATACATAACCGGATCATCTTGTTGATAATGTTGAAGGAAAACATTGTTAGTATAAATTGACTTGTGGATCCTGTTGAGGATAACGTGTCATTTTTATGAATTTAAAGCAAGACATTTGAGAAGAAAGGTACATGTATTAGTAAGAGTTAAAGTGATAAAATAGGATGGAGTGAAAGTTTAAAAGTAAAACTTAGTTTGGAATGTGTGATGTACTATGGTGTAAGCATCTCGTATTATGCTTAAAAGCATAATAGAACACAATGAATTGATAATTATTAGTATGGAAAATAAAGAAATAATATTGGCATTCCACGAAAGGATGTACTTAATCAACTTAGAACGCCTAATTGTAGAAATGGCCAAATGATGATTTAAGGATTGGAAGGACCTGATAAAGTTTCATAAATAACTTAAAACTTATTGTTGCATGTTGGGATGTAAGAATAAAGGCTGGATAACCTTATTGAATGATATCGTTTGAAAGTCAAAAATAGATAAAGGTTAAACGTGTCCAAGAGGGTTAATAACCCATAATTATTGATTATTAGGCAGACTACAAATGTGACACATTGAACGTGATATGGTTATCGAATAAATGGGAAAGTGACAAGTTGATGTTCTAATGAGATGACTTATGAGGTGATTCTGAGGACGGAATCCTTTTAAGGGGTAGATAATTGTAACATTCAAAAATTTAAGACTAGGTTCTTAAATTAATAAAGTAAATAAATGAAAATGAATTATATATTTAAATCATTAAGTAATAATCATAACATAAGTTGATATGAAGTTTAGAAAGTTAGAAGTGTAAATAATAACATTTTAAAAGTAACGGGACAAAAGCGTCAAGTTGGCAAAGTAAGTTGACCAAATGGAAGAGATTATCAAGGTTATAAAATGGATGAGGAAGGACTTACTATGTCAAAACATGAGTTAAAGTCATAAATATTGAGGCTTGGTGAGTTTTGGGTAAAATGAGCAAACTTAAGGGACCAAATATGAAAAATCTGGAAATAAGATGAACACCCTCCTAATATCTCTTCCAGATTCGTGATGGGCATTCTAGAGACCCTCCGATTGGTGATTCTTCATCTTATTCCATCTATGGTTTGATCTAAGTGAAGGATTGAGTAATCAAGCAAAGGAAAGAAGGAAATCAATGCTTACAAGGTATAAAATCTCTTCCTCTTGCTCCATTTTCGATTTCAAGTTTTGGGTAAAACTCCAATCTCATTTTTAGTTCAAACAAATGGTTAGGGTTTGGTTTTCTAACCTCCCTTCATTAGTTTTGATGATTCTAATCTCAAACCAATCAGTATATTGGTGGATTGGATGATTTGGGTGAAAACCCTCATGAACCCTAGAAAACCCAAATTGGGAATAATGCAATTGATGATGAAATGAGATTGGATTCTATGACCTAGATGATATTTGATAGCAAAAAATACAATTAGAATGCTCAAATTCATCAATGATGGTAGAATCATGTTTATACTAGAATTGGAATGGAATTGAGTGAAATGTATTGAAAACAATGGAACCATTTCTATATGAGCATCTGATGAGTATATGATACTCATAAACATGAGTTGATACTATTAGAATGGTTTTAATGCAAAAACATGAGGACTTGAATGATCTTTAGTTGGATTTATGGAATATTTAGCCATAAGGGCATTTTGGGAAATGTATTGATTACTACATAAAGATTGACATCTAAGAAGTGAATGACATTCACGAATATGAATTGACACTATATAGATTATATTGGAACACAAACATGAAGGGATGCTAGTAAGGTTCTAGCTCTAGTGATTGTTTTGGCCCAAAGAGCAATTTAGGAAACATAATATGGAACTGAGGATTCCATAGTTGTATTAAGTACTTGTAATGAGACTAATTGTGGTTTCACGTTCTTGTCAACACCCAATGATGTATTAAATGATTTGGGAATAAGTCATATTAGTTAAAGAGTGTTTTTGAGTAACTTGAGCTCTTAACCATTTCATTTGAGTGTTTGTAAGCATTATGAACTTAACATTTTGATTGAGGACTTAATGAATTATGTTGAATGTTTTGACATGATAAAACACCCTTTAGTAGTGCTTGGAAACCTTTAAAAGTGCTACAAATGATTATCTAAAAGACCAAAACCATCCAAGGAAGTTTAAGTCTCAAAAAGTGACTTTTTTGGGGGTGTTTGGACTGCTACGGCACGCGACCCGCGTGGCCAAGCACGCGGCCCGCGCACATGCATCAATTTTCCCAGCTCGACCAAAAATCTAAACTTTAGTATTTTCCTCATAAATTTTGCATACGGACTCGGATCTGCACGCGGTTTTTGCCTACATTCATATTTTTGAATGAGGAATAGTATGTAGCAGTAAAATTTAGTAATGGAACATTTGAGGGGTATTTTGGTCATTTTAATGACTTGTGTCTATATGTTATGTAGGTGGTATTTGAGAGTGTTGCTCTAAGGAAAGGAAGTAGAAGATGACTAGCTAGCCTTCTTGTGATTGAGGTGAGTACGTGTTGTCATTTTTCCTACTTTGGGGTACATGGCAAAATGATTTTATGATAATGAAATGCAATGCTTTGATATATGAAATGTTTTGAAACGAGAGCGTCAAATGTTTTTGGAAAGGGTATTTTGAAATAGTGCCTTAAAGGCAAGAATGTTTTTGAAAGAAAAGAATGTTTTGGAAGGTCGAATGTTTTGAAAACATGATTAAAATATTTCGAAATATAGAATCTTTACTTTTGAAATGATTTTATGATACTAATGTATGAAATGTGTGAAGCATGGAAAGTAATGAAAAGAAATGTAAAGTAATGAAAAAGAATAGAAAGTAATGGAAGGAATTGGAAAGTAATGAAATGAAAACTGCCCGAGCCATGATACCTCGTAAGAGGCACTGGAGGAATCTATCGGGGTGAGGCCTCCCTTTTGAGAAATGTGGTAAGGATTCAGGTGAATTAGGGACTTGACCACATGCATTGTGTCAAATAAGAGTCATGAAGAGTTTAAAGCATGATAATAGACAATTGGAAATTTTGATAGCTTTGACTTTTTTTGTCAAAGTCAAACAAATAGTATAAAATGAAAATTCATTGGTGTACATTTAATACATGTTGGGAATCGAGCTTGTATCCATTAAGTGTTATTGGTAGTGAGTTAGGAGCACCAAGGAATGAAAAAAAATTAAGCTGTAAAGTTGATAAAAAACAATTAGCTAAAAAAGGGACATGTTTGACTTTTGGTAAAAGTCTAAAATGGGACAAGAATTAGAACTCCATATTCATGATTAAGAAAATTAGTTGAAGTTAGTAATTTGGGAGGATTTTATGTTATAACATAAGAGTGATAACTTCAAGTTACAAGCAAGTTGATTGAGAAAAGAATGGAACGGAATCATGAATTCCATCGTTAGATGAAAGAAATATTGGGATATGATTTGGCCCAATGAACTAAATGGAGAAATGGTGATATGATGATGAAATCAAGATAGTACAAGAAAGTGCGGACACGAAAACTTGGGAAGGATCATTATTTTTTGACTCAATGAGATCTTTTGGGATCCTAAGGAGTTGGCAACCGGATGACAATACTATCATATGTTTAGTGTGATGGTAGCTATGGAAGAAGGGTTTACTTGTAAAACCAAGACACTAGTAAAAGGCAAGCAATGATACGTTAATCTAATGTACTAGAACTGTGATGAAAAGTTAAGACTATCTTGGGAACGTGATGAGGGTGACTGGAGAAATAAGACTCCAAGGTAAGATAACTCGATGATGAAAAAGCAGTGCCTGGAAGATGTTATATGATCGACAAAGTAGGAAAACGATTCCACATGATGGAATATCAAAGGATGAAAATTGAACATCAAAAGAAATTATAGTGCTATAAGGTGTGAACAAGAATGAACAATGGAAGTTTGTTAAAAAGGACTATCAAGAAGACAATGACGATCAAAGGAAATTCCTAAAAATTCCCATGAATAAGTCAGAAAGAAGAACTACTACTACGTGAGGATCAAAGGGTAATTTGGACCTTAAAATAAATACCCTCATTTCTTTTAAGGGGTAGTGGTAAGTGTTGGATAAGGTATCTAAGTCCATAACTATTTGTGGTATGTACTTGACCCGACCCGGCATGGTCCATTTGGGTTGCATGGCACCATGCAATTGGATAAACTAAAATGAGAGAAATAACATTTATGGTTTATTAATATATTATAAGTTCTAATATATTAATAATATTATTTAATTAGTTTGATCAAGAATTAATTTAGAATTAATTAAGTGATCAAAAGATAACTAATTAAATATATGGGTAGATTATGTAAATCTTCCATATCTTATATAGTGGGCTAAGAGGCTCCATGGATTATCAAGTTGGGTTCCACCCATAGGATACTCCATGGGAGTTACAAACCCATGGGTCATGGAAATGAAGAGTCATGACACATTAGGGTTTACATGGTGTAACCCTAGATGTGTCAACACTATATAAGAAACCCATTCTCCACCAAAATCGGCTACACTAAGAAACAAGAGGGCTAGAGCCGATTTTGCAAGTGTAAGATTCTCTCAAAGTTTACTCCTTTGCATTTGGTGTTGTGTGAAGCATTTGAGGCATCACATTTGGGGTGCTAGGCTCACAAGGTTTCAAGGATCATAATCAACAACAAGGTAAGTTATTTTATCTTTCATTCAAGTTAAAAATGTTTCCCATGTATGCTAGATAGGAATATAACCTTGGAATTCAACTTTGCATGATAATTAGACAAACATAGATCCAAGGTTATTAGGGTTGCATGTACACTTAGGAAGTGTTAGAATGCTCAAAACCCATCAGTGGTATCAGAGCCTAGGTTTGTTTGTTGTTTTTTTTTTTTGTGTGCAAACAGCTTGAAAAAAAAATCGTTTTTTTTTCTCGTATGAAAGTTTGCAGATTTGTTGCTGGAAATGGACTAGAAACATTACCCTAAACTGTTTTGATGTTTTAAAGCTTGTTTTAGATGGTGTAATGTTTATGCTAATCCATTTACAATGGCAATTATTAAAATTACAAGTTTTTTTTAAGTGTAATTTTTGATTCTTGAAAGTGTTCATATTCATGTTCTTGAACTTATGAAGATTAGATGATCATAGGAATTGTTTGTAACCTTCATGGTAGTTTAATTCATGATCATAATGTGTTTTAATGGAGTCCATAACTTGTCCTCAAGTTATGGAAAACCAAAAGTCTCACTTTTATTAAAGCCATTAAAAGAACACAAGAGTTATAAAAATGAAGAGTCTTCATTTTTATTACTCAATTAATTCATAAGTTATAAGAAATGAAAAGTTTTGGAAGTTTACAGAACTTGCCCTCAAGTTTTGGAACATGTAAAGTCTTGATTAAAACTTTAGTTCCAACCCTTACAATTTTAAAAGTTAAAATTCAACCCTTATACTTTATAATATTATAAGTTACTAATATATATATGTATAACGTCAAGTCGTCTTACCGCTAGTACGCCTCATTCACGAAGTCGGTCTATAAGGGGGTATAAGGTTGTTGCCTATAAATGGCAACTTAATGGGTGTCCACTCTCACCCACCGCTTCCTTGATCGGTGGAGGGTCGTTAGCCGAACGGGTAAGACAAGGACTTATAAATTCTCATTAAAAGTATGATGAATATTATAAAGTAACTAAATGCTTTTATTAAATTCTCAATCTTAGTTACTTTAGGAAAATGTGAATAAGGTGCTAATCCATGAAATTACACTTTACACTTTGTTTAAATCGTTGGTGGAGCATGTGTGGTTAACCGGCACACTAACTTGGACTTAACAAGGTAGGTAAAGGGTGACTTAAGGTTTACCATAGCATCGGTGGAGCGTGTGTGGTTTACCGGCACATCGATTGAGTGATAAACCTTGAGGGTACCAAGTGATTTGCATGGTTACTTCACACCTCGTTTTGTGATCCTCGGTATCCCAGTCACAAAACTTGGAGGGCACACTCGAGATTGAAACATGCCTTTGAAAAGTTCATTGAATCTCAAAAGAATCTAGGAATTTCTAAGAACCAATTAAAAACCTAATATTTATATTTCGTTTTTCATGGTGGAAATTGGTGAATCGTCATTCACCTACCTTTCAAATATGTTATAGCTTGGATTACGGCATACCTCTTCTAAGTTATAATATATTGTGATTGGATCCTAGCCTTAATATTACATTTGGGTGTTTTATTAAGGACTCTCTTAATATCTAAACTAATCTTGTTCTCTTCTTTCAGATGTCTTCAAACAATGCTGCTTCTGGCTCTAATCCTAATGGCTCCTTTACCCTTATGAACTTGTGTGGGAAAGTCACTTTTGATGGATCCAACTTCAATGAATGGATCAGAAACATCAGGATGATTACCCGCTACGAGGACAAAGAATATGTCCTTGACAAGGAGCTTAAGGAGATTGATGAGACCACTGCAACTCCCCAGGAGATCGCTGACTTCCGGGCACATGAAAGGGATGATACAAAAGTGGCATGCATCATGTTGGCCACCATGACAGCGGAACTCCAAAAGTCCTATGAGGACTTCTACCCTTTTGAAATGCACCAAGATCTGATGGAAAGATACCATCAAAGTGCACGACAAGAGAGGTATGAAATCATATGCTCTATCATAACAACCATGATGAAGGACGGGGAATCCGTCACGAGCCACATGCAGAAAATGCAAAGGTATGTGGATCGGTTGCTGAAGCTTAATGTGAACTTCCCTGAGGAGCTTGCAATAGATATCATTTTGCACTCCTTACCATCGTGTTATGATCAATTCCGCATGACATATCACATGAATAAGGAAGAGGTCACACTCAGCAAACTTCAGGGACTCCTCAAGACCGCAGAAACAGGTCTTAAGGGTAAGTCGGTTGTTAACACTCCTACTCCAAACTCCGCCCCGGTTTTGGCAATCGGGAAAGGTAGAGGGAAGAAGAGGAAGAGCTCTTCGAAGGGTACCAAGGCTAGGACCCTTGATGGCTCTCCTTCAATTGGAACCAAGAAAGGTTTTGTCACTCCTTCTTCTGACCCTAAAGAGGCTGAATGCTTCTATTGCCATGAAAAGTCACATTGGAAGCGGAACTGCCCAAAGTACCAGCAAGATGTGAAGGATGAGAAAGTTAAACCCAACCATGCAGGTATTTACACTATCTTATCTAATAACTCACCCCATTCTAACTCTTGGGTCCTTGATACCGGTTGTGGTATTCATATCTGTTCTGATTTGCAGGGACTAAGAAGAAGTGAGAATGTGGAGCATGGAAGAATAAACTTAATCATGGGGAATAAGAAAGCTTTACCTGTCACCAAGATTGGAGTTTATACTTTATCGCTAAGTAGTGGGTTTAGTTTAGATTTGAATAAATGTTGTTATTCGCCAGAAATGGCAAGAAATATTATTTCCTTTCATGCATTGTATAAACAAGGTTTCACCTTTTCATTTGATAATGAAGTTGGTTCGATTAATGCTTTCTTTAATAATGTTCTTTATTTTAAAGCATTACCTTGTGATGGTGTGTATGAAACTGTATCTGTGGTTGATAACTTAGGAAATAATGTATTGTGTATTGATTCTGTTAATGATAATAACTTGGATAAAGCATCATTATGGCATTGTCGTCTTGGACATATAAGCAAGAAACGCATAGGCCAACTCCAAAAGGATGGAGTATTGGAGTCATTTGACCTAAAGTCAGATGATAGTTGCGAATCATGCTTACTTGGAAAAATGACAAAGTCACCCTTCACAGGTTCTTGTGAGAGGGGTGAAGGTTTGTTGGATCTTATACACAAGGATGTGTGTGGGCCCTTCAAACATGCCACAAGGGATGCTAATCGTTATTATTTGACTTTTACTGATGATTACAGTAGATATGGATATGTCTACTTAATCAAGCATAAGTCAGAGACTTTTGAGAGGTTTAAAGAGTTTAAACAGGAAGTCGAGAATCAATTGGGCAGGAACATTAAGATGCTTCGATCCGATCGAGGTGGTGAGTATCTTAGTTCAGAATTCCTCGACTATCTTAGGGAATGTGGGATTGTCTCACAATTGACACCTCCCAGGACACCGCAGTTGAATGGTGTAGCTGAGAGGCGTAATCGAACCTTGTTGGATATGGTTCGTTCCATGATAAGTCGAGCTTCGCTACCAATCTCATTTTGGGGGTATGCCTTAGAGACTCCCGCCCATATCCTTAATCTAGTTCCCACAAAGAAAGTTGCCAAAACTCCTCATGAGATGTGGACTGGTAAAGTACCCAAACTAGACCACATTAAGATTTGGGGTTGCGAGGCTTTCGTGAGACGCGAGACTCATGATAAGCTCGAACCTCGAAGTGAGAGGTGTATTTTCATCGGCTACCCACAGAAATCCTTTGGTTACCTCTTCTACAGACCTAGTGAGAATGTGGTCTTTGTAGCTAGGAGGGCTTTCTTTCGAGAGAGAGAGTTCATAAGCCAAGGAGACAGTGGGAGGCAAGTTGACCTTGAAGAAATTCAAGAGTCAAGTGGTGAAGGAACTTCAAAGCCTAGCACTCAACTTGAGGAGGAAACTTCTGTTGAGCCAATTGACAAGTCTGTACCTCTGAGGCGTTCCACAAGGGTTAGGAATGCACCTGAGCATTACTATGGATTCCATATTACTGCGGAAGGTGATACACTTATCAGTGATGAGACACTGATAGGTCTGGATGAACCTAACAGTTACGCGGAAGCCATGACAGGCCCTGAGTCAGCCAAGTGGAAAGAGGCAATGGACAGCGAGATACAGTCCATGTATGACAATCAAGTTTGGAACTTGGTTGAGAATGTACCAGGTCGTAAGACTGTAGGGTGCAAATGGATCTTCAAGAAGAAGACCGACATGGATGGTAATGTACACACTTATAAGGCACGACTGGTTGCAAAGGGTTTCTCACAAACTCCAGGAGTTGATTATGATGAGACTTTTTCTCCAGTGGCCAAGATTAAGTCTATTAGGGTTCTGTTAGCCATAGCCGTATTTCATGACTATGAAATATGGCAAATGGATGTCAAAACCGCTTTCCTTAATGGAAAGTTGGCTGAGGATGTTTACATGAGTCAGCCAGAGGGCTTTGTCAACACAGAGTACCCTAATAGAGTGTGTAAGCTTGAGAAATCCATTTATGGGTTAAAGCAAGCACCTCGCAGATGGAATCTTTGCTTTGATGAGAAAGTCAAGGAATTTGGCTTTTCTAGGAGTGAAGATGAATCTTGTGTATATGTCAAGGCTAGTGGGAGTATAGTTAGCTTTTTGGTATTGTATGTGGATGACATACTACTCATAGGAAATGACATCCCAACTCTGCAGGAAGTTAAGTCCTGGCTTGGGAAGTGTTTCTCTATGAAGGACCTAGGAGAAGCTGCCTATATTCTAGGGATAAGGATCTTGAGAGACCGGAGTAAAAGACTAATTGGACTTAGTCAGAGTACTTACTTGGATAAGGTGTTGAAGAGATTCGGCATGCAGGACTCCAAGAAAGGAGAGTTACCCATCCAGAGTAATGCCAGATTGAGTAAGACACAAAGCCCTAGTACTAAGGCTGAGATAGCAGAAATGAGTCGAATACCTTATGCTTCGACTGTAGGATCGATCATGTATGCTATGACGTGTACTCGACCTGATGTAGCCTTTGCTTTGAGCATGGTTAGCAGGTATCAGGGGAACCCTGGCAAGGCACACTAGACTGCGGTAAAGAATATCCTCAAGTACCTACGGAGGACTAAGGATTGGGTCCTTACCCTCGGTGGGAGTGAAGACTTGAGAGTTGTAGGGTATAGTGATGCTAGCTTTCAGACTGATAGGGATAATTTCCGCTCTCAGTCAGGTTGGGTCTTTACCTTAAATGGAGGAGCAATTTCTTGGAAGAGTTCCAAGCAAGAGACAGTGGCTGATTCAACTTGCGAATCAGAGTATATAGCAGCTAGCGAGGCAGCAAAGGAGGCGATATGGCTGAAGAACTTCATTGGAGACCTTGGAGTTGTACCAGCTATTAAAGAGCCAATGGAAATTTTCTGTGATAGTGAAACTGCAGTTGCCTTAGCCAAGGAACCAAGGGATCACGGGAGATCCAGACACATCGACAGAAAATACCATTTCATCAGACATCGAATAGAAGAAGGACTCCTGGTGGCAAAGAGGGTATCATCGGATGAGAATCCAGCAGATCCCCTCACGAAGGGACTGACTCGGGTTAAGCATCTCCAGCATGCTCGGAGCATAGGGCTGAAGGATGATATTAGATTTAGTAGTTAGATAACCTTGAAATTTGTAAAGTGTACTTGACATTAGATGATGAATAAAAGGTGTTTTATTTATGAGTAAAGTGTTGCTATCTCTTGTCGATCGTTTACTATATTTCTTTTGCATGTTTTGACTTCCAGAATAATTATGTTTGGTATATCATATTATTCGAACCTCCACAGTCGGTCATATGTCGGAAGTAGGTATGAATCAAGACTGTCATGATTGGTTGCAGAGGTCTAAGTTGTTGGACATGGCTACAACACTCATGAGTGCTCATAAGTTCTGAGCATTGGACTCAACCCACGCTCACTGGAATCACTTCATGGAATTTATCTCGAGTGATCGTGAGACGGTAATATCATATAAGTCTTCAAACCTAGAGATATGATTTGTTACTTATGAGTTGGTTATGCATTGATTGTACGTTAACGCATTGGTAACTCGATGTTATAAAACGTGCTTTTGTGTATAATTCAATGAGTGGTAAAACAAACATATGAGTCGAAGTTTATCTGTTCCTTCTTGGATTAGAAGCTGATATCTGGGCCCCTCGATGATTTTGTTTTGACCTATGTACCGGGCCCGGTCAGAACTAAGTTGATGTGTTCAATTAAGTTCTTTGTCAAACAAATCGGAAATCGGGAAACAAACTGCTGGACAATAAGTAAGACATTGTTCCATGTATTTGTCCGGCTGATATCTAGAACAGAGGATTATATGATCACTTATCTTAAATGGCGTATCATCATCTTCTCAGTTCCGAGAGACCTTGAAAGAGCTACGATTGCCAATCGGTTCCTGAAGTATTGCAGTTATAGTTATTAGACTTATCCAAGTGGGAGACTGTTGGATAAGGTGTCTAAGTCCATAACTATTTCTGGTATGTACTTGACCCGACCCGGCATGGTCCATTTGGGTTGCATGGCACCATAGAAGATAGGACTTTGACTTAGAGCATCATGGGTTACTCGAATGTGACCAGAGGATGCGAAAACCCATTGATATAAAACCTAGTTATACAATCACAAGTAAGGGACAAGAAATAGAAAGAAGTAAAGTATCATGATACTTGATAATTTAAATTCGCTAAGTGGTGAATGGAAGACCCGAGTACTCAAACAGATTTATTGAAGGACTCATGAAGGATGAAAATTTAGATAGAAGTTATAGGTTATTAACAGTGTAAAGCAAACGTGAAATTCGAATACCACAAGGAGTAAATGTGAGGTAACGAGCTTTCTGCAAAGAAATACACTAAACATCTTGCTACATGATGATGATCATCTTGTGATTTAACCTTAAAAGAAATGTCTTCATTTCTTTTAAGGGGTAGATAGTTGGGAAGAACCAAGTTACAAGTGATGAGAAAATTTGGACCCAATAAGGTTTTGAATGTGAGTTGAAACAACACCATGTGCGTTAGATCTCTTGTCATGGTATGCATAGGCTTGTAGGCATAAGAAATGTGTTAAATCTTGAAATGAGAATTTTTGTTTGACACATCAAATAAAGTGAATGAAAGGGGAAAGGGACAAGGTTCAGGAAGTAAATTTATACTTGGATGTTATGGTACTTGTTGGTTCAAAGGTAATAGACAAGGAAAGTTATACATAATCGGATCATCTTGTTGATAATGTTGAAGGAAAACATTGTTAGTATAAATTGACTTGTGGATCCTGTTGAGGATAAAGTGTCATTTTTATGAATTTAAAGCAAGACATTTGAGAAGAAAGGTACATGTATTAGTAAGAGTTAAAGTGATAAAATAGGATGGAGTGAAAGTTTAAAAGTAAAACTTAGTTTGGAATGTGTGATGTACTATGGTGTAAGCATCTCGTATTATGTTTAAAAGCATAATAGAACACAATGAATTGATAACTATTAGTATGGAAAATAAAGAAATAATATTGGCATTCCACGAAAGGATGTACTTAATCAACTTAGAACGCCTAATTGTAGAAATGGTCAAATGATGATTTAAGGATTGGAAGGACCTGATAATGGATTGGAAGGACCTTATTGAATGATATCGTTTGAAAGTTCAAAAATAGATAAAGGGTAAACGTGTCCAAGAAGGTTAATAACCCATAATTATTGATTATTAGGCAGACTACAAATGTGACACATTGAACGTGATATGGTTATCGAATAAATGGAAAAGTGACAAGTTGATGTTCTAATGAGATGACTTATGAGGTGATTCTAAGGACGGAATCCTTTTAAGGGGTAGATAATTGTAACATTCAAAAATTTAAGACTAGGTTCTTAAATTAATAAAGTAAATAAATGAAAATGAATTATATATTTAACACATTAAGTAATAATCATAACATAAGTTGATATGAAGCTTAGAAAGTTAGAAGTGTAAATAATAACATTTTAAAAGTAACGGGACAAAAGCGTCAAGTTAGAAAAGTTAGTTGACCAAATGGAAGAGATTATCAAGGTTATAAAATGGATGAGGAAGGACTTATTATGTCAAAATATGAGTTAAAGTCATAAATGTTGAGGCTTGGTGAGTTTTGGCTAAAATGAGCAAACTTAAGGGACCAAATATGAAAAATCTGGAAATAAGATGAACACCCTCCTTATATCTCTTCCAGATTCGTGATGGGCATTCTAGAGACCCTCCGATTGGTGATTCTTCATCTTATTCCATCTAGGGTTTGATCTAAGTGAAGGATTAAGTAATCAAGCAAAGGAAAGAAGGAAATCAATGCTTACAAGGTATAAAATCTCTTCCTCTTGCTCCATTTTCGATTTCAAGTTTTGGGTAAAACTCCAATCTCATTTTTAGTTCAAACAAATGGTTAGGGTTTGGTTTTCTAACCTCCCTTCATTAGTTTTGATGATTCTAATCTCAAACCAATCAGTATATTGGTGGATTGGATGATTTGGGTGAAAACCCTCATGAACCCTAGAAAACCCAAATTGGGAATAATGCAATTGATGATGAAATGAGATTGGATTCTATGACCTAGATGATATTTGATAGCAAAAAATACAATTAGAATGCTCAAATTCATCAATGATGGTAGAATCATGTTTATACTAGAATTGGAATGGAATTGAGTGAAATGTGATGTAAACAATGGAACCATTTCTATATGAGCATCTGATGAGTATATGATACTCATAAACATGAGTTGATACTATTAGAATGGTTTGAATGCAAAAACATGAGGACTTGAATGATCTTTAGTTGGATTTATGGAATATTTAGCCATAAGGGCATTTTGGGAAATGTATTGATTACTACATAAAGATTGACATCTAAGAAGTGAATGACATTCACGAATATGAATTGACACTATATAGATTATATTGGAACACAAACATGAAGGGATGCTAGTAAGGTTCTAGCTCTAGTGATTGTTTTGGCCCAAAGAGCAATTTAGGAAACATAAAATGGAACTGAGGATTCCATAGTTGTGTTAAGTACTTGTAATGAGACTAATTGTGGTTTCATGTTCTTGTCAACACCCAATGATGTATTAAATGATTTCGGAATAAGTCATACTAGTTAAAGAGTGTTTTTGAGTAACATGAGCTCTTAACCCTTTGATCTGAGTGTTTGTAAGCGTTGTGAACTTAGCATTTTGATTGAGGACTTAATGAATTATGTCGAATGTTTTGACATGATAAAACACCCTTTATTAGTGCTTGGAAACCTTTAAAAGTGCTACAAATGATTATCTAAAAGACCTAAACCATCCAAGGAAGTTTAAGTCTCAAAAAGTGACTTTTTGGGGGTGTTTGGGCTGCTACGGCACGCGACCCGCGTGGCCAAGCACGCGGCCCGCGCACATGCATCAATTTTCCCAACTCGGATTTGCACGCGGTTTGCACGCGGTTTTGCACGAGGTTTTCGCCTAAATTCATATTTTTGAATGAGGAATAGTATGAAGCAGTAAAATTTAGTAATGGAACATTTGAGGGGTATTTTGGTCATTTTAATGACTTGTGTCTATATGTTATATAGGTGGTATTTGAGAGTGTTGCTCTAAGGAAAGGAAGTAGAAGATGACTAGCTAGCCTTCTTGTGATTGAGGTGAGTACGTGTTGTCATTTTTCCTACTTTGGGGTACATGGCAAAATGATTTTATGATAATGAAATGCAATGCTTTGATATATGAAATGTTTTGAAACGAGAGCGTCAAATGTTTTTGGAAAGGGTATTTTGAAATAGTGCCTTAAAGGCAATAATGTTTTTGAAAGAAAAGAATGTTTTGGAAGGTCGAATGTTTTGAAAATATGATTAAAATATTTTGAAATATAGAATCTTTACTTTTGAAATGATTTTATGATACTAATGTATGAAATGTGTAAAGCAGGGAAAGTAATGAAAAGAAATGTAAAGTAATAAAAAAGAATGGAAGGTAATGAAAGGAATTGGAAAGTAATGAAATGAAAACTGCCCGGGCCATGATACCTCGTAAGAGGCACTGGAGGAATCTATCGGGGTGACGCCTCCCCTTCGCGAGATATATGTCCTAATGGAAATGATGTCTTGGTGGATTGATTTGTTCTTTCCACCTTGGTCTAGACTTGGGAGTGGTTCCTTTATTGGACGTAGACCCTAAGTATAAAAATGGCAATGGTTTAATACCGGAATTAGCCCTTAATGATAAAATAAAATGGAATATGGAAATATGTCTTTTGAAATGAAATGAAAAGATATGAAATGAAATGAAGTGATATTTATGATGCGTACGAAACGAGTTTTCCTTGATAATGCTTGAAAATGATTTATGGTCTACAACTATGTTTTGCAAAGATGAAACGTTTTTTTTTATGAAAAAGTGATAAATGTTTTGGGTCACAAACCCACGTAGCTCACGAGACATTTTTGTCTTACGTATCTCTTTTTAATGCCATGTATTCCAGGTTGCAATTAAGGAGAAAATTGATAGATGGAGTTTAGAAGATTAAGAGATAGAGAATGGAGTGGAACTTGTTAAGTTCCTTATTTAATGTTATTGATGAAAATTCATATTTGTTGGCTATGGTTGTATGATGCTTAATGGTAACACCCAAGGTTTTAACTGTAATTGTTTTTGTGGGACCGGTTTTATGTTAAATGAGAGTTAATACCCAAATGTTTTTATAACCATAACCTTTGAAAAAGTTTTGAAAAATTTGGGGTGTAACAGTCTCTATCATAAGGAGCAACCGAATCAAGATAAAAAGTTATGTCTTGAAACCATCTTGGCTAGATTTGCCAAAGTTTCTGAAAAAATGACATAGTACCACAAATGTAGCTATAAAACATCAATAAGCTACCCTGAAACTAGCAAACATCTAACCTCAACATAGAACAAAAAATGTGGTAAGTTTTTTGAGTTTTACACGAACGTCTTCCAGGCATGCTACCTGCTAACACGAAAATGGATCCTAAAGCCCAAGCCAAGGTGATTATTACTGGAGGTACATATTCTAAACCCTAAAAGCTCATAAATTCTATAGTGCTACTTGTTGTATAGTCGATATTTGAAAACGAAGGAAAAAGTCTTTCTGTTGCTTCTTCACACCACGAACAAGACCATGTCGCGCCGCCATCCACCTGTCAGAAGCCAATAATTGAAACGAAGAATTTTTGTCCACTTCTTCTATATACATGTATAAAAGTATAAAACAAATTGGAAGGAGAACACAAAATATTCATGGAACAAATTGGTTTGAAATCAAGAAACATTCCCTTCATATACGTGCTAACTAAAATGCCGAATCATGCGACATTCCTCATGGTCTTAAAAACTAATCAAAATATTTTGGAATAATTAGCAAGAGAATCTATTAACAAGCAACGATTGGCGGTGATATCAAGTGAAATTCTAGAAAAAACAAATATTGGGGAAGACTTACCCTTCTGTGTAAGTTTGGAAATGTGAAAACACATGCATTGACAAAATTGGGAGCTAGTTGGAATTTAAGGCCACACTCTTTGTTTTCGAATTTAGAATTATACGAGCCGGAGCATACAAGAATGTCGATAGATATATAAAACAAGATTGTTATATATCATAAAGGTATCATCAAATATGTGTTGGTCACCATATGATCATTCGTTTTTCCTATTGATGTTGTGATACTATATATGGAAGAAGACTTGGAGGTGACTATTATATTAGGAAGACTATTCCTCAATACCTCTCGAGAAATAGTTGATGTGAGTGAATCCAAGTTGAAGTTGGACAAAAAGAGATCGTTTTTAGGCTAGAGGACTCAAATACAGTGAAAAGGAATCATGAAATCTTTCACGTTGATACCTTTGAAGATAAGACATCGAGTTGATGGAAGTAATTAAGAATGAAGAACTTTGGGATGATGAAAAATGTGAAGAATCAATGCGATTAATGGATGAAGAGTGTGGAAGATTGCTAAAGAGAAACATGAAATCTTTCATGTTGATAACTTTGAAGATAAGGATGAGAATTGATGGAGAAAATTAATAATGAAGAACCTTGGGATAAAATGTGAAGAAGTAATGTGATTACTATATGAAGAGTATGGAAGATTAATGGAATTGGAGGTCGATGAACAATCACGACGTTATGTGAATAACATGTTGCAAGTCGATAATAAGTTGGAAGTTTCATTCAATCAAAAAGACTCATTGCACCATGACCCAGAGATATGTAGTGTCGCGAGTAGTAATGATTTCAAACCAAGTGTTGAAAATCAAATTTATGAATTTGAAGTCAAAATTGAGGATAATTTTGAATCAGTGGAACTCCCAAAGAAGAAGAACAAGAAAAATGAGTAGTTTACGGATAAACTGTATGAAGATTTGACGAAAGACTTTTGGAGTGATAATTATCTTCTAAATGGATGAATCAAGGGAGAAGATGTGGAAAAAAGCATCAGGATTTTTTTCTCATTTCTTGAATAAGGGAATGCTTAAATTTTCAGATGAAGAAATTAACCCTTTTGATTTAGAGGAAGAGTATAAGGAAAAATTCGGATGGGTAGATAAAGAACAACAAGATACTATGGATAGTAAGCAAGATTTACTAATACTTACCAAACTTATGGAAGATAAACTTAAAAAGAATCCTCCTATTCTTGTTTATGCTCCTAGTATTGATGAACCATTTTGATAATTGTGAATGCTACATACAAATGTCGAAAGTGGAAAGAAATGTTTGAAAGAAAAGAAGGAACAATGTTAAATGGAAAAATAAAAAAGCAACTGTAAAGAAAAAGTTCTATTGGATCAGAAGCAAACTCTAGTAAAGAAAGTGCTTGACAAGCTTACAAAATTTTTTTGTTAATTTTTTTGTTTTACGATATTAAATAGTTGATAAGAACTTTTTACTTCAGAACCCATCAGGCTTTAAAATGATTCCACAGATTAAACAAATGTAAACTCATTTAGTAATTATTATTTATTATTTTGTGGCTAAGTGTTTCTCGGTACTTGGTGATATGAATAATTCATTAGATGATCGAAATACATCAATAGCCCTCTAAAAATCATGTAAAGCCTCTTGCAAATAGGAATACATGAACTCCATATGCTACAATAAACAACCCAACATAAATCGTATTGGTTCTTGCATTTTACCCTTATTTTTAACATCATGTCATTTTAATGTGAAATTGCAAATTAAATCTTCTTAGGTTATGGATAAAAAGACGGAGAAACATGTTGTTGAATTACCTGGAAAACTAAAAATTCTCAAGAATCAAGTTTTGATGGTTTTAGACTAGTCAGCTCTTTGATTTCTTTTGGATGCTTTCATTTTACGTTACAACCATTGGTCACTATTTTTGTACCATGGTCCTCATCTTTGATATTAATATATATTAGTTTTCATGTTAATTTCTCCCTTAATGAATTATCTATTTTTTGTGCATGTACCCACCTGAATTTTAGCTCTTTATATAATTATGGCGACACATAACAAACATATAGATGCAATTGAGTGTTATGAAGTAGAAAGAATGAAGACCAAAAAAAAGCATAACTTTTTATTAGGTTTAGGACATTGTACTTTGATATATACATGGAAAGGTTTATAATATCTAGCTCTTTTTATACATAAAAATGATTATGTAAAATTCCAGTTGGATTCAAGAGACGTCCATCTCTTGTTTCTACCATCGACATATATATTTGATAGGGTGATTGAAGAATGTTTTTATAAATCATGGGGCATCTATAGGATTTTGGCATAGGGTAAGACGACTACTAATTTGATTGGTAATTTATTTTGTACGTATCATATCATAATTTGGATTATTTTATATACAGGATGTCAAATTGCTGATTGAAGAAATAAAGGAGCCAAACCATATTATTTTATGTGTTGTTCCTCATGTCTTTGATATGAATTATTCATGTATTTTTGTGTTAAATATTGTGAAATTTACAAACAAAACCATAATATTTTTGGCAGTATGGTGGTTTTAACCACAAATACCTTATTTTTTCAATTATGTTACATCATACCTGCATATGTGTGTGATTATTAGGTGTATGGAAAACAAAGTAGAACCAATGATCGTTGCCTTTGAATAAGGAGTTCTCCTATATACACGAATAAATTCGTGTATTGCATAAAAGTCCCCTTTTTACTTACCTTCACATCCAATCTGTCGAATCCATTATAAATCCATTATACTTGTCAAATATTTTCATTTAAGACCCTATAACTTATAACAATAATATGTATTACCCCTTTAAGTTTTAAATCTTTTTACTTTAAAAGTTTGTATTTTTTTATAATAATATATTCAAAACATATGTTTTTGACAAATTTTCATATATATATATATATATATATATATATATATATATTCAAACGAAAACAATTATGAAATCGAGAACGCGAGAAATGATATTGACAATCAATTTTGAAATGATATTTTTTTCGATTTTGTTTTTCAAATTTATTATAAATTTTAATTTTTAATTCTCTATAGATGAACATTAATATTGATATAATACTTTTTTAAACAAATACAAATAAATTAATTTTTAATTCTCTATACATGTCCAATACTGTTGACTAAAAATGAATGTTGAAAAAAAATAGTGTAAGATTTGTTGAAAAAACATATCATTTCAAAAGATGTTGATGATTTTAGTGTCACCGTGTCATTTTATATAATTGGAACTAAAAATAAATTTATATGTTTATGGTTCTTAAGTTGAATATTTATGTTTGTTCTTTTATTTCATATGTTTTTTGACACTTACATATATCATTATTTATGAAAATAACATATATTTTTTATCCACGTAATGAAATAACATATATGTCCGTAAAATCAAACGTGTTTGAAATAATACCAAGATTATATTTATTATTCATCAATACAATATAAAATATTAAACCAAAACATAACTAATGTTACACACAATTGAAAAAAGCTTTTTATAAAAATAAAGATAAAAACGGCTGGGTAATATATTTTTGGATTTATATATTATTTGATATTAAAAAGGATAGATTTGGAATCTTAAACGAAAATCATAAAAAACAAGATTATAAAAGAATAAGGGTTAAAGTAAACACTTCTATATATATATATATATATATATATATATATATATATATATATATATATATATATAAGTTTATAAAAAAAATTATAAATAAAAAATAAAATTGATATACAATCAATCAAAATTTGTGTTTGACACTGACTGACGGCACATTAAATCTTCGTGTAGTTGGAATATGGTTCGTGCCTTTAGAATTACCCTTAGAATAAAACTTTGCTTCTGATTTAACTTCCGACTTGAGGTTGATTTGAATTGATGTTATTCACACCATGTAATAGTCCAAAACCACTTTGGTTTGAGTGAAAACCACTAATAATCCCGTCAAAATAATTGAAAACCAAATTGGCATGATCATTTCGTCATCATAAAAAATAATTACATTGTTGGTCACTTATTTCATATTCTGTTTTTAGATTTAGTCCTTCATTCTTGAAATATTTAATTTACCCTTTTGTCATATATATATATATATATATATATATATATATATATATATATATGGGAAAAAATATTTAATTTACATTTGAACCAATATTTAATTAAAAAAAGATGGAAAAAAAACAACACAATAAACTTCAATGCCGTAGTATGAAATTTCCATGCCTAAAACCGATTTCCCATCCGGTTGGATGAAATTTCCATGCCTAAAACCGCCGCAACAAACATTTATTTTTAAAAAATTATATCTCTGACTAGGTTTTGTGCTAACTCGATATGCCTAAAACCGGGTTCCCCATCCGGTTGTCTTTCCAAAAAACAAAATGAAATATTTGATCTATTTGATAATTTATAAAAAAAACAAATTATTTTCAAATGTTTTATAAAAATTGTTTTTTTTTCATTTTCTATATTTTCGTTGATTAAAGTCCGGATAAATAAAAATATGTCTATTTATATTTATATAGACTAACGGTATAATTATATAACAAAATTTAAAAAACAAATAAGACAGGAATTTGAAACTATTTAAAACATATACATGTATAATAAAAACTAAAAGGTTATACAATTTAAAACTATATATATAAAACTATGGGTGTAATATGGAACATCTATACAAATTGCAGGGGCTGATATAAAAATATTTAATTAAAAGCTGAAATGAAATTTACTGTCCGTTTATTTATTTTAATATTAATAAAATATACATGTCAACCATATATAGGTTATATATCACATTAAATTGGAACTACTTTGTTTTTTCTAAACTTTGCCAAAAAGTTGAGGCCACACTTAATACTTTTGTAGTTTGGCCAAATTACCTTGTGAAACTTCATGAAGAGGTTTGTTTATTCTATTCGTATCTCTTTTTAACTTTTTATATTTGCAAATGTTTTCAATGTTTGATCATACATACAATTTGTTGTGTTGCTACAGGTGCACAATACAACTTCAATTTAGAATGTTAATCTTCAAAAGTATAAGAACAATAATCAGGAGAAGTCAAGAAAACTCTAAAGAGAACAAAGCAAAATCCGTGACGTTTCAAGATATAAAAAAAATAAGGAGTAGTGTCAACAAGATCTTTGTTTTTTAGTTTGTGACTTATATTTCATTTCCCTTTGAGTATTTTTGATTTATTTTTCTTACAAGATTTTTTTACTCTTTAACTTGGATATTATGATTCGGCTTTCTAAATTAGTTATTTATATCGTTTTCTTTTATTCCTTTCTATTGCTATATATATTTATTTGTAGAATTTTAATATTATGGTTGTCTATTCATACACGTGATCAAAAGTTATTACGACCGTGTTTACAAAATTTTATGTGGGTTTAGAAAACAATTAGTCACAACATCAAAAAATATGATCATATATATATATATATATATATATATATATATATATATATATATATATATATATATATATATATATAATCGAGCATGGTACTACATCGGAAAAAAAAAATTGGAAAAAAAAATTGGATTATTAAAATTGAATCACGGATCATAAAACGTGAATCATGGATCATAAAAATGATTCATGCTTCAATTTTGATGATCCAAAAAAATTTTCTAATTTTTTTTCTCTTCGATATAGTACTATGCTCGATTTTATGATTTGTATTTTTTTTAATTTTTTTTATAATTTTTTTAATGTATCCTCACAAGTCCTCACCGAAAAAAGAATCATCACCCGATCCTCTATATATATATATATATATATATATATATATATATATATATATATATATATATATATATATATATATAATTCTATGATGATTTTAACAATTATATACGTCTTAAACCAAATAATGGTCATATTTTTTTTCTTTATATGTCTAAATAATATCATATGTCATGGTTTAAAATAAATTAATGTCACTGAAAGATAAACAATAATCACAACATAAAAAGTTGAGATCCTATAATTATTATTTTGATATGGTTTTAACAGTTATATATGTATAAAACCAATCAATGGTTGTAATATGTTCTTTATGTGTTGTCTTTATATGTATAAATAATATCATATGTCATGGTATAAAATAAATCAATGTTAGTAGAAGATAAACAATAGTCACAACATAAAAATGGGATCCCATAAGTATTATTCCGCGATAGTTTTAACTGCTATATATGTCTAAAACCAAACAACGGTCATATTTTCTTTTGTTTACGTGTCCAAAATGATATCATAAGTCATGTTATAAAATAAATCAATGTCACTAAAGTATAAACAACAATCACAACATAATCAAATATGATTTTATAACTGTTCATTGGCGACGGTTTAAACATTTATATATGTATACAAGTAAATAATGGTCAATTTGATTTCATTAGTTGTTTCGTGTGTGTCTAAATATTAGCAACTGTCATGGTCTAACTTAAACAAATGTGAGTAAACGGTAACCAATAACCACACTTATAATTAACTATGTGTCTATAATTATAACAAAGCAATTTTTTATTTTATTATGTATCGTTAAAATATACACAATAGTCACTTTAAAAAATATTGTGTTAAACTAGAAACTATGGTTATGTTAATAATATTTTCATGTGGCCATCAACGTTACATTAATCTCGAGAAATTAAATTATATGTGATCGTAATTTAAACAAATGACATGATAATGTAAATTAATGTGATAACAGGGTAACAAATTGTTGTGTTCCAGCCTTCAAATCCTCCAAAGCTACAGTAGCCATCATTGTTGACAAAATGAAACATACGGGACAAGTTTTTCTTCCCACCCTATGATGAACACAATTAATAGACGCAACTACAATGGTGGTTGCCAAGACTATAAATAGAGACTTCATTCTTCAGTTGTATGCATCCCAAAAACACAGAGAAACAGATAGTATAACACTTAGAGTGAGAGTGTTAGTGAAAGGGTTGGTTTTTTGTAATAGTTGAGTGTGAGAGTTGCTCCTCCTATTGTAATTCTATTTTCGTGTTTAATAGAAGAGTTTTCCGACCCCAACAACTGGTATCAGAGCCCCGTTTGGTGTCCAGGGAATTCTTTACGAATTTCTCTGTTTTTTCGTCAAAATTTTTTTGTCTCAAAATCCATTTTTGAGTACACCGTTGGAAAGGGCTTGTTTCAAGGATTCCGAAAATATATTTTTCGTAATTTTTTGACCACGGGAAGACCTCCAAAACGTCGGTCAAAGTTTGGTCAAAATCGCCGGAAAATATCGCCGGAAAAACCAGTCGCCGGAAAGCCTCGCCGGAGAAGAAGGAGTGACGTCATCAGTGACGTCATCATTGACCAGAGTTTCAGATATTTTCAGTTTAGCCCCTGATGTTTCCGAAAATTTCAAACAGGTCCCTCTGTTTCTAAAACACTGCAGTTCGGTCCCTGTTTGTTCCGAAAGTAACCTGTTTGCTCCCTAGACTTCAGAAAAGTTTCAGAAAGGTCCCTGGTTGGCAGAAACGTTTTAGATTAGTCCCTGTAAGCTGCGAAAATTACAGTTTAGTCCCTATAATTCTGAAACGTTACAAATTAATCCATAACTTTTCAAGAAAGTATATTTTGAGCCCGAAAAATTCTACCCCACCATTTTTGACGCTTCCGAATCCAACCGAGAGCTCGGTTTTATCTAATTTTTCCTCGAAATATTTGTAAAATAAATTTGCAATTATTTTCAATGGAATCTACAAGTACGATTACGATGGTTCGACTTACGCCCACAAATTACAACATGTGGAAGCCAATGATGGAAGATTTGCTTAATCTGAAAGATTTAGCAGAGCCTATAGAAAAGCAAGGCGTCAAACCCAACACGAAGACAGACGAAGTTTGGACGAGAATAAACAGGAAAACGGTGGCACAAATTCGACAGTGGATCGACCACAGTGTTTTTCATCATGTCTCTCAAGAGACAGACGCGTACAAACTTTGGGAGAAGCTCGAGAATATGTATCAGGCAAAGACGGCACGCAACAAGACCTTGCTGATGAGGCGCCTTGTAAACCACAAGTTACGAAGTGGTACGTCCATAACCGAGCATACGAGTCAGTTCCAGGATCTCGTAAACCAGCTCGGTGCTGCTGATTGGGTTCTCAAAGACGAGGAACAAGCCATATTGCTCTTGAGTTCTCTACCAGATAATTGGGAGACGCTTGTTGTGACTCTCATCAATTCTGCCCCCGGTGGTAAAGTGACAATGGAGATGGTCACAGATGCCCTAATGAACGAGGAAGCCAGAAGGAAAGAAGCTGGTACAGACCAGTCTTTTGCCCTCGTGTCAGAAAACAAAGAAAGAGGCGGAGGCAGAACTGGAGGCCGAGGTCGAGGTAGAGGCAGAGGTAGACATGGTCAAAGTAGAGGAAGATCCCAAGATCGTGGGAAATCACGAGATCGAGGGAAATCGCGAGAGCGAGGTAAATCTTCAAATACATGGTTCGAAGGCTATTGCAATCATTGTAATTATTATGGCCACAAAAGGAGTGATTGCCGAAGGTTCTTACGAGAGCAGCCCGAGACAAGCCAGAATCCAAGCAGGGAGAATGGTGAAACCATGGTCACCATAACACAAGACGTTGCCCTTGTTACATACGAGGAGGAAGCATGCCTACATGTTGAAACTCATGATGATGAGTGGGTGATTGATAGCGCTGCATCATATCATTCGACTCCAAACCGGGATTTATTCAGTACTTATAAACCCGGAGACCATGGTACCGTGAAGATGGGAAACACCAGTTTCTCAAGCATTGCTGGTATTGGTGATGTGCATTTAAAGACCAATGTTGGATGTACATTGGTGTTGAAAGATGTTCGGCATGTCCCAGAGCTGAGAATGAATCTTATCTCAGTTGGAGCTCTTGACATCCAAGGATATGATAATCAATTCAAAAATGGCACCTGGAAGTTGTTGAAAGGTGTTATGGTTGTTGCAAGGGGAAAACTTGATGGTACTCTTTATAAAAGTCATGCAAAGTTGCTTCAACCAAGTCTCAATGTTGTTAAAGAAGAGACATCACCAAACTTGTGGCATAGAAGACTAGGCCACATGAGCGAGAAGGGATTGACGACTCTTGCAAAGAAGGAGTCCATTTCAATGGCAAAAGATGTTGCCTTGGATCCTTGTAAATACTGCCTATTCGGGAAACAACACAGAGTTTCCTTTAGCTCCACAAGAAAGAACCGCTCTGAGTTGCTGAGCCTTGTCCACTCCGACGTATGTGGACCCATTGAAGTAGAATCTCTTGGTGGAAGCCGGTATTTTGTGACATTCATTGACGATGCGTCACGAAAGGTATGGGCATACTGTTTGAGAACGAAGGACCAAGTATTGGACCGCTTCAAAGCTTTTCATGCAATGGTGGAAAGACAAACAGGCAAGAAGCTAAAATGTCTCCGATCAGATAATGGAGGCGAATACTATTCCCGTGAGTTCTCTAAATACTGCACGAAACATGGTATCAGACATGAAAAGACTGTCCCACGAACCCCACAACACAATGGTGTAGCAGAACGGATGAATCGCACCATTGTTGAGAAAGTTCGATGCATGCTCAGCATGACTAAACTCCCAAAGCCATTCTGGGGTGAAGCTGTATTGACATCTTGCTATCTAATAAATAGGTCACCTTCCGCTCCATTGAATTTTGAAGTTCCGGAGAAGATATGGACGGGTAAAGACATATCATATTCTCACTTGAGAGTATTTGGGTGCAAGGCGTTTACACATGTATCAAGTGAACTGCGGAAGAAGTTGGACCTCAAATCCACTCCATCCATCTTTATTGGATATGGAGATGAAGAGTTCGGGTACAGGCTATGGGACCCAGAACTAAAGAAGGTTATTCGAAGTAGAGATGTGGTTTTCTATGAAAACCAGTATTATGATTTCAAGGCACCGGTTAACAAGCAACAAAGCTCCAAAGTTTCAGATATAATATCTGAAAATAAAGAAGATGTTTCCGCTGAAGAAGTGGATGAAGAAGTCGATGATGCATATCAAGAAGGTGTTGATGAGGGGGAGCTTCCACCCCTGGATAATTCAGATCCACTGCTAGAAGTTGCAAACGAAGGAACTCAAGTTAGACGATCCGAACGAGTACGTGCTCCATTAACAAGATATCTGACTTCAAACTACATCCTTCTTACTAGTGAGGGGGAGCCAGAGAGTTTTCAAGAAGCTCAATCTCATATTGACAAAGCAAATTGGCAGAAGGCCATGGAAGAAGAAATGAATTCTTTGCAGAAGAATCAAACATATGAGTTGGTAAACCTCCCCAAAGGAAAGAAAGCCTTGAAAAACAAGTGGGTTTTCAAGTTGAAGAAAGACGGCAAGGGAAATACTATGAAGTATAAGGCGAGACTCGTTGTCAAAGGTTTCCAACAAAAAGAAGGAATCGACTTTGATGAAATTTTTTCGCCAGTTGTGAAGATGATGTCTATCCGAGTTGTACTCGGATTAGTTGCCAGTCTAGATCTTGAACTTGAGCAGATGGATGTGAAAACAGCCTTTCTCCATGGTGATTTGGATGAAGAAATATACATGGAGCAACCTGATGGCTTTAAAGTCCCAAAGAAAGAGCATCTCGTCTGTAAATTAAAGAAGAGCCTTTATGGTCTTAAGCAAGCCCCAAGGCAGTGGTACAAGAAGTTTGATTCATTTATGATGAATCATGAGTACAAGAGAACTGTTGCAGACCATTGTGTCTATCTGAAGAAGTTTCCAGATGGGAAATTTGTCATCCTTTTGCTCTACGTGGATGATATTTTGATAGTGGGCCAAGATGCAATGATGATCAACAACTTGAAGAAGGATTTGTCTAAGTTCTTTGATATGAAAGACTTAGGCCAAGCACAACAGATATTGGGCATGAAAATTATCCGTGATAGAAAATCAAGAAAATTGTTCTTATCACAGGAAGAGTATGTTGAACGTGTGATCAAAAGGTTCAACATGGAAAATGCCAAGCCCGTTGGTACGCCCTTGGCTAACCACTTCAAGTTGAGTAAGAAAAATTGTCCATCTTCTGAGAAAGAAAAAGAAGAGATGAAGGCAGTCCCCTATTCCTCAGCCGTAGGAAGTCTTATGTATGCAATGGTGTGTACAAGACCAGATATTGCTCATGCTGTCGGTGTTGTGAGTAGATATCTAGCTAATCCGGGAAAACAACATTGGGAAGCAGTCAAATGGATACTTCGATACCTGAAGGGTAGTTCGAAACTATGTTTATGCTACGGGGGAGCAAAGCCAATCGTGGAAGGTTATACAGATGCCGATATGGCATGAGATCTTGATAGTAGGAAATCTACATCAAGTTACATTTTTACTTTGGCAGGGGGAGCTATCTCGTGGCAATCCAAGTTACAGAAGTGTGTCGCATTGTCAACAATAGAAGCCGAGTATATTGCTGCCGTTGAAGCTGGGAAGGAGCTTATATGGATGAAACGGTTTCTTCAAGAATTAGGCTTTCCACAAGAAGAGTACATCATTCATTGCGATAGTCAGAGTGCTATGGACCTGAGTAAGAACTCGATGTACCATTCCCGTACAAAACATATTGATATACGTTATCACTGGCTTAGAGAAGCAATTGAGGGACGAGAATTGAAGTTGTTAAAGATCAACACCAATAACAATCCTGCAGACATGTTGACAAAGGTGGTGACACAAGAGAAACAGAGACTATGTGCTGATATAGTTGGGATGAGGATTGTTGGACGGAGACTGGAGGGGGAGATTTGTTGTGTTCCAGCCTCCAAAGCCTCCAAAGCTACAGTAGCCATCATTGTTGACAAAATGAAACATACGGGACAAGTTTTTCTTCCCACCCTATGATGAACACAATTAATAGACGCAACTACAATGGTGGCTGCCAAGACTATAAATAGAGACTTCATTCTTCAGTTGTATGCATCCCAAAAACACAGAGAAACAGATAGTATAACACTTAGAGTGAGAGTGTTAGTGAAAGGGTTGGTTTTTTGTAATAGTTGAGTGTGAGAGTTTCTCCTCCTATTGTAATTCTATTTTTGTGTTTAATAGAAGAGTTTTCTGACCCCAACAACTGGTATCAGAGCGCCGTTTGGTGTCCAGGGAATTCTTTACGAATTTCTCTGTTTTTTCGTCAAATTTTTTTTGTCTCAAAATCCATTTTTGAGTACACCGTTGGAAAGGGCTTGTTTCAAGGATTCCGAAAATATATTTTTCGTAATTTTTTGACCACGGGAAGACCTCCAAAACGTCGGTCAAAGTTTGGTCAAAATCGCCGGAAAATATCGCCGGAAAAACCAGTCGCCGGAAAGCCTCGCCGGAGAAGAAGGAGTGACGTCATCAGTGACGTCATCATTGACCAGAGTTTTAGATATTTTCAGTTTAGCCCCTGAAGTTTCCGAAAATTTCAAACAGGTCCCTCTGTTTCTAAAACACTGCAGTTCGGTCCCTGTTTGTTCCGAAAGTAACCTGTTTGCTCCCTAGACTTCAGAAAAGTTTCAGAAAGGTCCCTGGTTGGCAGAAACGTTTCAGATTAGTCCCTGTAAGCTGCGAAAATTACAGTTTAGTCCCTATAATTCTGAAAAGTTACAAATTAATCCATAACTTTTCAAGAAAGTATATTTTGAGCCCGAAAAATTCTACCCCACCATTTTTGACGCTTCCGAATCCAACCGAGAGCTCGGTTTTATCTAATTTTTCCTCGAAATATTTGTAAAATAAATTTGCAATTATTTTCAATGGAATCTACAAGTACGATTACGATGGTTCGACTTACGCCCACAAATTACAACATGTGGAAGCCAAGGATGGAAGATTTGCTTAATCTGAAAGATTTAGCAGAGCCTATAGAAAAGCAAGGCGTCAAACCCAACACGAAGACAGACGAAGTTTGGACGAGAATAAACAGGAAAACGGTGGCACAAATTCGACAGTGGATCGACCACAGTGTTTTTCATCATGTCTCTCAAGAGACAGACGCGTACAAACTTTGGGAGAAGCTCGAGAATATGTATCAGGCAAAGACGGCACGCAACAAGACCTTGCTGATGAGGCGCCTTGTAAACCACAAGTTACGAAGTGGTACGTCCATAACCGAGCATACGAGTCAGTTCCAGGATCTCGTAAACCAGCTCGGTGCTGCTGATTGGGTTCTCAAAGACGAGGAACAAGCCATATTGCTCTTGAGTTCTCTACCAGATAATTGGGAGACGCTTGTTGTGACTCTCATCAATTCTGCCCCCGGTGGTAAAGTGACAATGGAGATGGTCACAGATGCCCTAATGAACGAGGAAGCCAGAAGGAAAGAAGCTGGTACAGACCAGTCTTTTGCCCTCGTGTCAGAAAACAAAGAAAGAGGCGGAGGCAGAACTGGAGGCCGAGGTCGAGGTAGAGGCAGAGGTAGACATGGTCAAAGTAGAGGAAGATCCCAAGATCGTGGGAAATCACGAGATCGAGGGAAATCGCGAGAGCGAGGTAAATCTTCAAATACATGGTTCGAAGGCTATTGCAATCATTGTAATTATTATGGCCACAAAAGGAGTGATTGCCGAAGGTTCTTACGAGAGCAGCCCGAGACAAGCCAGAATCCAAGCAGGGAGAATGGTGAAACCATGGTCACCATAACACAAGACGTTGCCCTTGTTACATACGAGGAGGAAGCATGCCTACATGTTGAAACTCATGATGATGAGTGGGTGATTGATAGCGCTGCATCATATCATTCGACTCCAAACCGGGATTTATTCAGTACTTATAAACCCGGAGACCATGGTACCGTGAAGATGGGAAACACCAGTTTCTCAAGCATTGCTGGTATTGGTGATGTGCATTTAAAGACCAATGTTGGATGTACATTGGTGTTGAAAGATGTTCGGCATGTCCCAGAGCTGAGAATGAATCTTATCTCAGTTGGAGCTCTTGACATCCAAGGATATGATAATCAATTCAAAAATGGCACCTGGAAGTTGTTGAAAGGTGTTATGGTTGTTGCAAGGGGAAAACTTGATGGTACTCTTTATAAAAGTCATGCAAAGTTGCTTCAACCAAGTCTCAATGTTGTTAAAGAAGAGACATCACCAAACTTGTGGCATAGAAGACTAGGCCACATGAGCGAGAAGGGATTGACGACTCTTGCAAAGAAGGAGTCCATTTCAATGGCAAAAGATGTTGCCTTGGATCCTTGTAAATACTGCCTATTCGGGAAACAACACAGAGTTTCCTTTAGCTCCACAAGAAAGAACCGCTCTGAGTTGCTGAGCCTTGTCCACTCCGACGTATGTGGACCCATTGAAGTAGAATCTCTTGGTGGAAGCCGGTATTTTGTGACATTCATTGACGATGCGTCACGAAAGGTATGGGCATACTGTTTGAGAACGAAGGACCAAGTATTGGACCGCTTCAAAGCTTTTCATGCAATGGTGGAAAGACAAACAGGCAAGAAGCTAAAATGTCTCCGATCAGATAATGGAGGCGAATACTATTCCCGTGAGTTCTCTAAATACTGCACGAAACATGGTATCAGACATGAAAAGACTGTCCCACGAACCCCACAACACAATGGTGTAGCAGAACGGATGAATCGCACCATTGTTGAGAAAGTTCGATGCATGCTCAGCATGACTAAACTCCCAAAGCCATTCTGGGGTGAAGCTGTATTGACATCTTGCTATCTAATAAATAGGTCACCTTCCGCTCCATTGAATTTTGAAGTTCCGGAGAAGATATGGACGGGTAAAGACATATCATATTCTCACTTGAGAGTATTTGGGTGCAAGGCGTTTACACATGTATCAAGTGAACTGCGGAAGAAGTTGGACCTCAAATCCACTCCATGCATCTTTATTGGATATGGAGATGAAGAGTTCGGGTACAGGCTATGGGACCCAGAACTAAAGAAGGTTATTCGAAGTAGAGATGTGGTTTTCTATGAAAACCAGTATTATGATTTCAAGGCACCGGTTAACAAGCAA
This sequence comes from Lactuca virosa, assembly GCF_052849685.1. Taxonomy (NCBI): domain Eukaryota; kingdom Viridiplantae; phylum Streptophyta; class Magnoliopsida; order Asterales; family Asteraceae; genus Lactuca; species Lactuca virosa. Next base: position 124,047,320 of record NC_136427.1, on the reverse strand, counting down.
CAAAGCTCCAAAGTTTCAGATATAATATCTGAAAATAAAGAAGATGTTTCCGCTGAAGAAGTGGATGAAGAAGTCGATGATGCATATCAAGAAGGTGTTGATGAGGGGGAGCTTCCACCCCTGGATAATTCAGATCCACTGCTAGAAGTTGCAAACGAAGGAACTCAAGTTAGACGATCCGAACGAGTACGTGCTCCATCAACAAGATATCTGACTTCAAACTACATCCTTCTTACTAGTGAGGGGGAGCCAGAGAGTTTTCAAGAAGCTCAATCTCATATTGACAAAGCAAATTGGCAGAAGGCCATGGAAGAAGAAATGAATTCTTTGCAGAAGAATCAAACATATGAGTTGGTAAACCTCCCCAAAGGAAAGAAAGCCTTGAAAAACAAGTGGGTTTTCAAGTTGAAGAAAGACGGCAAGGGAAATACTATGAAGTATAAGGCGAGACTCGTTGTCAAAGGTTTCCAACAAAAAGAAGGAATCGACTTTGATGAAATTTTTTCGCCAGTTGTGAAGATGATGTCTATCCGAGTTGTACTCGGATTAGTTGCCAGTCTAGATCTTGAACTTGAGCAGATGGATGTGAAAACAGCCTTTCTCCATGGTGATTTGGATGAAGAAATATACATGGAGCAACCTGATGGCTTTAAAGTCCCAAAGAAAGAGCATCTCGTCTGTAAATTAAAGAAGAGCCTTTATGGTCTTAAGCAAGCCCCAAGGCAGTGGTACAAGAAGTTTGATTCATTTATGATGAATCATGAGTACAAGAGAACTGTTACAGACCATTGTGTCTATCTGAAGAAGTTTCCAGATGGGAAATTTGTCATCCTTTTGCTCTACGTGGATGATATGTTGATAGTGGGCCAAGATGCAATGATGATCAACAAATTGAAGAAGGATTTGTCTAAGTTCTTTGATATGAAAGACTTAGGCCAAGCACAACAGATATTGGGCATGAAAATTATCCGTGATAGAAAATCAAGAAAATTGTTCTTATCACAGGAAGAGTATGTTGAACGTGTGATCAAAAGGTTCAACATGGAAAATGCCAAGCCCGTTGGTACGCCCTTGGCTAACCACTTCAAGTTGAGTAAGAAAAATTGTCCATCTTCTGAGAAAGAAAAAGAAGAGATGAAGGCAGTCCCCTATTCCTCAGCCGTAGGAAGTCTTATGTATGCAATGGTGTGTACAAGACCACATATTGCTCATGCTGTCGGTGTTGTGAGTAGATATCTAGCTAATCCGGGAAAACAACATTGGGAAGCAGTCAAATGGATACTTCGATACCTGAAGGGTAGTTCGAAACTATGTTTATGCTACGGGGGAGCAAAACCAATCGTGGAAGGTTATACAGATGCCGATATGGCAGGAGATCTTGATAGTAGGAAATCTACATCAAGTTACATTTTTACTTTGGCAGGGGGAGCTATCTCGTGGCAATCCAAGTTACAGAAGTGTGTCGCACTGTCAACAACAGAAGCCGAGTATATTGCTGCCGTTGAAGCTGGGAAGGAGCCTATATGGATGAAACGGTTTCTTCAAGAATTAGGCTTTCCACAAGAAGAGTACATCATTCATTGCGATAGTCAGAGTGCTATGGACCTGAGTAAGAACTCGATGTACCATTCCCGTACAAAACATATTGATATACGTTATCACTGGCTTAGAGAAGCAATTGAGGGACGAGAATTGAAGTTGTTAAAGATCAACACCAATAACAATCCTGCAGACATGTTGACAAAGGTGGTGACACAAGAGAAACACAGACTATGTGCTGACATAGTTGCGATGAGGATTGTTGGACGGAGACTGGAGGGGGAGATTTGTTGTGTTCCAGCCTCCAAAGCCTCCAAAGCTACAGTAGCCATCATTGTTGACAAAATGAAACATACGGGACAAGTTTTTCTTCCCACCCTATGATGAACACAATTAATAGACGCAACTACAATGGTGGCTGCCAAGACTATAAATAGAGACTTCATTCTTCAGTTGTATGCATCCCAAAAACACAGAGAAACAGATAGTATAACACTTAGAGTGAGAGTGTTAGTGAAAGGGTTGGTTTTTTGTAATAGTTGAGTGTGAGAGTTGCTCCTCCTATTGTAATTCTATTTTCGTGTTTAATAGAAGAGTTTTCCGACCCCAACAACTGGTATCAGAGCCCCGTTTGGTGTCCAGGGAATTCTTTACGAATTTCTCTGTTTTTTCGTCAAATTTTTTTGTCTCAAAATCCATTTTTGAGTACACCGTTGGAAAGGGCTTGTTTCAAGGATTCCGAAAATATATTTTTCGTAATTTTTTGACCACGGGAAGACCTCCAAAACGTCGGTCAAAGTTTGGTCAAAATCGCCGGAAAATATCGCCGGAAAAACCAGTCGCCGGAAAGCCTCGCCGGAGAAGAAGGAGTGACGTCATCAGTGACGTCATCATTGACCAGAGTTTCAGATATTTTCAGTTTAGCCCCTGAAGTTTCCAAAAATTTCAAACAGGTCCCTCTGTTTCTAAAACACTGCAGTTCGGTCCCTGTTTGTTCCGAAAGTAACCTGTTTGCTCCCTAGACTTCAGAAAAGTTTCAGAAAGGTCCCTGGTTGGCAGAAACGTTTCAGATTAGTCCCTGTAAGCTGCGAAAATTACAGTTTAGTCCCTATAATTCTGAAAAGTTACAAATTAATCCATAACTTTTCAAGAAAGTATATTTTGAGCCCGAAAAATTCTACCCCACCATTTTTGACGCTTCCGAATCCAACCGAGAGCTCGGTTTTATCTAATTTTTCCTCGAAATATTTGTAAAATAAATTTGCAATTATTTTCAATGGAATCTACAAGTACGATTACGATGGTTCGACTTACGCCCACAAATTACAACATGTGGAAGCCAAGGATGGAAGATTTGCTTAATCTGAAAGATTTAGCAGAGCCTATAGAAAAGCAAGGCGTCAAACCCAACACGAAGACAGACGAAGTTTGGACGAGAATAAACAGGAAAACGGTGGCACAAATTCGACAGTGGATCGACCACAGTGTTTTTCATCATGTCTCTCAAGAGACAGACGCGTACAAACTTTGGGAGAAGCTCGAGAATATGTATCAGGCAAAGACGGCACGCAACAAGACCTTGCTGATGAGGCGCCTTGTAAACCACAAGTTACGAAGTGGTACGTCCATAACCGAGCATACGAGTCAGTTCCAGGATCTCGTAAACCAGCTCGGTGCTGCTGATTGGGTTCTCAAAGACGAGGAACAAGCCATATTGCTCTTGAGTTCTCTACCAAATAATTGGGAGACGCTTGTTGTGACTCTCAGCAATTCTGCCCCCGGTGGTAAAGTGACAATGGAGATGGTCACAGATGCCCTAATGAACGAGGAAGCCAGAAGGAAAGAAGCTGGTACAGACCAGTCTTTTGCCCTCGTGTCAGAAAACAAAGAAAGAGGCGGAGGCAGAACTGGAGGCCGAGGTCGAGGTAGAGGCAGAGGTAGACATGGTCAAAGTAGAGGAAGATCCCAAGATCGTGGGAAATCACGAGATCGAGGGAAATCGCGAGAGCGAGGTAAATCTTCAAATACATGGTTCGAAGGCTATTGCAATCATTGTAATTATTATGGCCACAAAAGGAGTGATTGCCGAAGGTTCTTACGAGAGCAGCCCGAGACAAGCCAGAATCCAAGCAGGGAGAATGGTGAAACCATGGTCACCATAACACAAGACGTTGCCCTTGTTACATACGAGGAGGAAGCATGCCTACATGTTGAAACTCATGATGATGAGTGGGTGATTGATAGCGCTGCATCATATCATTCGACTCCAAACCGGGATTTATTCAGTACTTATAAACCCGGAGACCATGGTACCGTGAAGACGGGAAACACCAGTTTCTCAAGCATTGCTGGTATTGGTGATGTGCATTTAAAGACCAATGTTGGATGTACATTGGTGTTGAAAGATGTTCGGCATGTCCCAGAGCTGAGAATGAATCTTATCTCAGTTGGAGCTCTTGACATCCAAGGATATGATAATCAATTCAAAAATGGCACCTGGAAGTTGTTGAAAGGTGTTATGGTTGTTGCAAGGGGAAAACTTGATGGTACTCTTTATAAAAGTCATGCAAAGTTGCTTCAACCAAGTCTCAATGTTGTTAAAGAAGAGACATCACCAAACTTGTGGCATAGAAGACTAGGCCACATGAGCGAGAAGGGATTGACGACTCTTGCAAAGAAGGAGTCCATTTCAATGGCAAAAGATGTTGCCTTGGATCCTTGTAAATACTGCCTATTCGGGAAACAACACAGAGTTTCCTTTAGCTCCATAAGAAAGAACCGCTCTGAGTTGCTGAGCCTTGTCCACTCCGACGTATGTGGACCCATTGAAGTAGAATCTCTTGGTGGAAGCTGGTATTTTGTGACATTCATTGACGATGCGTCACGAAAGGTATGGGCATACTGTTTGAGAACGAAGGACCAAGTATTGGACCGCTTCAAAGCTTTTCATGTAATGGTGGAAAGACAAACAGGCAAGAAGCTAAAATGTCTCCGATCAGATAATGGAGGCGAATACTATTCCCGTGAGTTCTCTAAATACTGCACGGAACATGGTATCAGACATGAAAAGACTGTCCCACGAACCCCACAACACAATGGTGTAGCAGAACGGATGAATCGCACCATTGTTGAGAAAGTTCGATGCATGCTCAGCATGACTAAACTCCCAAAGCCATTCTGGGGTGAAGCTGTATTGACATCTTGCTATCTAATAAACAGGTAACCTTCCGCTCCATTGAATTTTGAAGTTCCGGAGAAGATATGGACGGGTAAAGACATATCATATTCTCACTTGAGAGTATTTGGGTGCAAGGCGTTTACACATGTATCAAGTGAACTGCGGAAGAAGTTGGACCTCAAATCCACTCCATGCATCTTTATTGGATATGGAGATGAAGAGTTCGGGTACAGGCTATGGGACCCAGAACTAAAGAAGGTTATTCGAAGTAAAGATGTGGTTTTCTATGAAAACCAGTATTATGATTTCAAGGCACCGGTTAACAAGCAACAAAGCTCCAAAGTTTGAGATATAATATCTGAAAATAAAGAAGATGTTTCCGCTGAAGAAGTGGATGAAGAAGTCGATGATGCATATCAAGAAGGTGTTGATGAGGGGGAGCTTCCACCCCTGGATAATTCAGATCCACTGCTAGAAGTTGCAAACGAAGGAACTCAAGTTAGACGATCCGAACGAGTACGTGCTCCATCAACAAGATATCTGACTTCAAACTACATCCTTCTTACTAGTGAGGGGGAGCCAGAGAGTTTTCAAGAAGCTCAATCTCATATTGACAAAGCAAATTGGCAGAAGGCCATGGAAGAAGAAATGAATTCTTTGCAGAAGAATCAAACATATGAGTTGGTAAACCTCCCCAAAGGAAAGAAAGCCTTGAAAAACAAGTGGGTTTTCAAGTTGAAGAAAGACGGCAAGGGAAATACTATGAAGTATAAGGCGAGACTCGTTGTCAAAGGTTTCCAACAAAAAGAAGGAATCGACTTTGATGAAATTTTTTCGCCAGTTGTGAAGATGATGTCTATCCGAGTTGTACTCGGATTAGTTGCCAGTCTAGATCTTGAACTTGAGCAGATGGATGTGAAAACAGCCTTTCTCCATGGTGATTTGGATGAAGAAATATACATGGAGCAACCTGATGGCTTTAAAGTCCCAAAGAAAGAGCATCTCGTCTGTAAATTAAAGAAGAGCCTTTATGGTCTTAAGCAAGCCCCAAGGCAGTGGTACAAGAAGTTTGATTCATTTATGATGAATCATGAGTACAAGAGAACTGTTGCAGACCATTGTGTCTATCTGAAGAAGTTTCCAGATGGGAAATTTGTCATCCTTTTGCTCTACGTGGATGATATGTTGATAGTGGGCCAAGATGCAATGATGATCAACAACTTGAAGAAGGATTTGTCTAAGTTCTTTGATATGAAAGACTTAGGCCAAGCACAACAGATATTGGGCATGAAAATTATCCGTGATAGAAAATCAAGAAAATTTTTCTTATCACAGGAAGAGTATGTTGAACGTGTGATCAAAAGGTTCAACATGGAAAATGCCAAGCCCGTTGGTACGCCCTTGGCTAACCACTTCAAGTTGAGTAAGAAAAATTGTCCATCTTCTGAGAAAGAAAAAGAAGAGATGAAGGCAGTCCCCTATTCCTCAGCCGTAGGAAGTCTTATGTATGCAATGGTGTGTACAAGACCAGATATTGCTCATGCTGTCGGTGTTGTGAGTAGATATCTAGCTAATCCGGGAAAACAACATTGGGAAGCAGTCAAATGGATACTTCGATACCTGAAGGGTAGTTCGAAACTATGTTTATGCTACGGGGGAGCAAAGCCAATCGTGGAAGGTTATACAGATGCCGATATGGCAGGAGATCTTGATAGTAGGAAATCTACATCAAGTTACATTTTTACTTTGGCAGGGGGAGCTATCTCGTGGCAATCCAAGTTACAGAAGTGTGTCGCACTGTCAACAACAGAAGCCGAGTATATTGCTGCCGTTGAAGCTGGGAAGGAGCTTATATGGATGAAACGGTTTCTTCAAGAATTAGGCTTTCCACAAGAAGAGTACATCATTCATTGCGATAGTCAGAGTGCTATGGACCTGAGTAAGAACTCGATGTACCATTCCCGTACAAAACATATTGATATACGTTATCACTGGCTTAGAGAAGCAATTGAGGGACGAGAATTGAAGTTGTTAAAGATCAACACCAATAACAATCCTGCAGACATGTTGACAAAGGTGGTGACACAAGAGAAACACAGACTATGTGCTGACATAGTTGGGATGAGGATTGTTGGACGGAGACTGGAGGGGGAGATTTGTTGTGTTCCAGCCTCCAAAGCCTCCAAAGCTACAGTAGCCATCATTGTTGACAAAATGAAACATACGGGACAAGTTTTTCTTCCCACCCTATGATGAACACAATTAATAGACGCAACTACAATGGTGGCTGCCAAGACTATAAATAGAGACTTCATTCTTCAGTTGTATGCATCCCAAAAACACAGAGAAACAGATAGTATAACACTTAGAGTGAGAGTGTTAGTGAAAGGGTTGGTTTTTTGTAATAGTTGAGTGTGAGATTTGCTCCTCCTATTGTAATTCTATTTTCGTGTTTAATAGAAGAGTTTTCCGACCCCAACAACTGGTATCAGAGCCCCGTTTGGTGTCCAGGGAATTCTTTACGAATTTCTCTGTTTTTTCGTCAAATTTTTTTTGTCTCAAAATCCATTTTTGAGTACACCGTTGGAAAGGGCTTGTTTCAAGGATTCCGAAAATATATTTTTCGTAATTTTTTGACCACGGGAAGACCTCCAAAACGTCGGTCAAAGTTTGGTCAAAATCGCCGGAAAAACCAGTCGCCGGAAAGCCTCGCCGGAGAAGAAGGAGTGACGTCATCAGTGACGTCATCATTGACCAGAGTTTCAGATATTTTCAGTTTAGCCCCTGAAGTTTCCGAAAATTTCAAACAGGTCCCTCTGTTTCTAAAACACTGCAGTTCGGTCCCTGTTTGTTCCGAAAGTAACCTGTTTGCTCCCTAGACTTCAGAAAAGTTTCAGAAAGGTCCCTGGTTGGCAGAAACGTTTCAGATTAGTCCCTGTAAGCTGCGAAAATTACAGTTTAGTCCCTATAATTCTGAAAAGTTACAAATTAATCCATAACTTTTCAAGAAAGTATATTTTGAGCCCGAAAAATTCTACCCCACCATTTTTGACGCTTCCGAATCCAACCGAGAGCTCGGTTTTATCTAATTTTTCCTCGAAATATTTGTAAAATAAATTTGCAATTATTTTCAATGGAATCTACAAGTACGATTACGATGGTTCGACTTACGCCCACAAATTACAACATGTGGAAGCCAAGGATGGAAGATTTGCTTAATCTGAAAGATTTAGCAGAGCCTATAGAAAAGCAAGGCGTCAAACCCAACACGAAGACAGACGAAGTTTGGACGAGAATAAACAGGAAAACGGTGGCACAAATTCGACAGTGGATCGACCACAGTGTTTTTCATCATGTCTCTCAAGAGACAGACGCGTACAAACTTTGGGAGAAGCTCGAGAATATGTATCAGGCAAAGACGGCACGCAACAAGACCTTGCTGATGAGGCGCCTTGTAAACCACAAGTTACGAAGTGGTACGTCCATAACCGAGCATACGAGTCAGTTCCAGGATCTCGTAAACCAGCTCGGTGCTGCTGATTGGGTTCTCAAAGACGAGGAACAAGCCATATTGCTCTTGAGTTCTCTACCAAATAATTGGGAGACGCTTGTTGTGACTCTCAGCAATTCTGCCCCCGGTGGTAAAGTGACAATGGAGATGGTCACAGATGCCCTAATGAACGAGGAAGCCAGAAGGAAAGAAGCTGGTACAGACCAGTCTTTTGCCCTCGTGTCAGAAAACAAAGAAAGAGGCGGAGGCAGAACTGGAGGCCGAGGTCGAGGTAGAGGCAGAGGTAGACATGGTCAAAGTAGAGGAAGATCCCAAGATCGTGGGAAATCACGAGATCGAGGGAAATCGCGAGAGCGAGGTAAATCTTCAAATACATGGTTCGAAGGCTATTGCAATCATTGTAATTATTATGGCCACAAAAGGAGTGATTGCCGAAGGTTCTTACGAGAGCAGCCCGAGACAAGCCAGAATCCAAGCAGGGAGAATGGTGAAACCATGGTCACCATAACACAAGACGTTGCCCTTGTTACATACGAGGAGGAAGCATGCCTACATGTTGAAACTCATGATGATGAGTGGGTGATTGATAGCGCTGCATCATATCATTCGACTCCAAACCGGGATTTATTCAGTACTTATAAACCCGGAGACCATGGTACCGTGAAGATGGGAAACACCAGTTTCTCAAGCATTGCTGGTATTGGTGATGTGCATTTAAAGACCAATGTTGGATGTACATTGGTGTTGAAAGATGTTCGGCATGTCCCAGAGCTGAGAATGAATCTTATCTCAGTTGGAGCTCTTGACATCCAAGGATATGATAATCAATTCAAAAATGGCACCTGGAAGTTGTTGAAAGGTGTTATGGTTGTTGCAAGGGGAAAACTTGATGGTACTCTTTATAAAAGTCATGCAAAGTTGCTTCAACCAAGTCTCAATGTTGTTAAAGAAGAGACATCACCAAACTTGTGGCATAGAAGACTAGGCCACATGAGCGAGAAGGGATTGACGACTCTTGCAAAGAAGGAGTCCATTTCAATGGCAAAAGATGTTGCCTTGGATCCTTGTAAATACTGCCTATTCGGGAAACAACACAGAGTTTCCTTTAGCTCCACAAGAAAGAACCGCTCTGAGTTGCTGAGCCTTGTCCACTCCGACGTATGTGGACCCATTGAAGTAGAATCTCTTGGTGGAAGCCGGTATTTTGTGACATTCATTGACGATGCGTCACGAAAGGTATGGGCATACTGTTTGAGAACGAAGGACCAAGTATTGGACCGCTTCAAAGCTTTTCATGCAATGGTGGAAAGACAAACAGGCAAGAAGCTAAAATGTCTCCGATCAGATAATGGAGGCGAATACTATTCCCGTGAGTTCTCTAAATACTGCACGGAACATGGTATCAGACATGAAAAGACTGTCCCACGAACCCCACAACACAATGGTGTAGCAGAACGGATGAATCGCACCATTGTTGAGAAAGTTCGATGCATGCTCAACATGACTAAACTCCCAAAGCCATTCTGGGGTGAAGCTGTATTGACATCTTGCTATCTAATAAATAGGTCACCTTCCGCTCCATTGAATTTTGAAGTTCCGGAGAAGATATGGACGGGTAAAGACATATCATATTCTCACTTGAGAGTATTTGGGTGCAAGGCGTTTACACATGTATCAAGTGAACTGCGGAAGAAGTTGGACCTCAAATCCACTCCATGCATCTTTATTGGATATGGAGATGAAGAGTTCGGGTACAGGCTATGGGACCCAGAACTAAAGAAGGTTATTCGAAGTAGAGATGTGGTTTTCTATGAAAACCAGTATTATGATTTCAAGGCACCGGTTAACAAGCAACAAAGCTCCAAAGTTTCAGATATAATATCTGAAAATAAAGAAGATGTTTCCGCTGAAGAAATGGATGAAGAAGTCGATGATGCATATCAAGAAGGTGTTGATGAGGGGGAGCTTCCACCCCTGGATAATTCAGATCCACTGCTAGAAGTTGCAAACGAAGGAACTCAAGTTAGACGATCCGAACGAGTACGTGCTCCATCAACAAGATATCTGACTTCAAACTACATCCTTCTTACTAGTGAGGGGGAGCCAGAGAGTTTTCAAGAAGCTCAATCTCATATTGACAAAGCAAATTGGCAGAAGGCCATGGAAGAAGAAATGAATTCTTTGCAGAAGAATCAAACATATGAGTTGGTAAACCTCCCCAAAGGAAAGAAAGCCTTGAAAAACAAGTGGGTTTTCAAGTTGAAGAAAGAAGGCAAGGGAAATACTATGAAGTATAAGGCGAGACTCGTTGTCAAAGGTTTCCAACAAAAAGAAGGAATCGACTTTGATGAAATTTTTTCGCCAGTTGTGAAGATGATGTCTATCCGAGTTGTACTCGGATTAGTTGCCAGTCTAGATCTTGAACTTGAGCAGATGGATGTGAAAACAGCCTTTCTCCATGGTGATTTGGATGAAGAAATATACATGGAGCAACCTGATGGCTTTAAAGTCCCAAAGAAAGAGCATCTCGTCTGTAAATTAAAGAAGAGCCTTTATGGTCTTAAGCAAGCCCCAAGGCAGTGGTACAAGAAGTTTGATTCATTTATGATGAATCATGAGTACAAGAGAACTGTTGCAGACCATTGTGTCTATCTGAAGAAGTTTCCAGATGGGAAATTTGTCATCCTTTTGCTCTACGTGGATGATATGTTGATAGTGGGCCAAGATGCAATGATGATCAACAACTTGAAGAAGGATTTGTCTAAGTTCTTTGATATGAAAGACTTAGGCCAAGCACAACAGATATTGGGCATGAAAATTATCCGTGATAGAAAATCAAGAAAATTGTTCTTATCACAGGAAGAGTATGTTGAACGTGTGATCAAAAGGTTCAACATGGAAAATGCCAAGCCCGTTGGTACGCCCTTGGCTAACCACTTCAAGTTGAGTAAGAAAAATTGTCCATCTTCTGAGAAAGAAAAAGAAGAGATGAAGGCAGTCCCCTATTCCTCAGCCGTAGGAAGTCTTATGTATGCAATGGTGTGTACAAGACCAGATATTGCTCATGCTGTCGGTGTTGTGAGTAGATATCTAGCTAATCCGGGAAAACAACATTGGGAAGCAGTCAAATGGATACTTCGATACCTGAAGGGTAGTTCGAAACTATGTTTATGCTACGGGGGAGCAAAACCAATCGTGGAAGGTTATACAGATGCCGATATGGCAGGAGATCTTGATAGTAGGAAATCTACATCAAGTTACATTTTTACTTTGGCAGGGGGAGCTATCTCGTGGCAATCCAAGTTACAGAAGTGTGTCGCACTGTCAACAACAGAAGCCGAGTATATTGCTGCCGTTGAAGCTGGGAAGGAGCTTATATGGATGAAACGGTTTCTTCAAGAATTAGGCTTTCCACAAGAAGAGTACATCATTCATTGCGATAGTCAGAGTGCTATGGACCTGAGTAAGAACTCGATGTACCATTCCCGTACAAAACATATTGATATACGTTATCACTGGCTTAGAGAAGCAATTGAGGGACGAGAATTGAAGTTGTTAAAGATCAACACCAATAACAATCCTGCAGACATGTTGACAAAGGTGGTGACACAAGAGAAACACAGACTATGTGCTGACATAGTTGGGATGAGGATTGTTGGACGGAGACTGGAGGGGGAGATTTGTTGTGTTCCAGCCTCCAAAGCCTCCAAAGCTACAGTAGCCATCATTGTTGACAAAATGAAACATACGGGACAAGTTTTTCTTCCCACCCTATGATGAACACAATTAATAGACGCAACTACAATGGTGGCTGCCAAGACTATAAATAAAGACTTCATTCTTCAGTTGTATGCATGTCAAAAACACAGAGAAACATATAGTATAACACTTAGAGTGAGAGTGTTAGTGAAAGGGTTGGTTTTTTGTAATAGTTGAGTGTGAGAGTTGCTCCTCCTATTGTAATTCTATTTTCGTGTTTAATAGAAGAGTTTTCCGACCCCAACACAAATAGTCACACTCATTAATTTATGCATCTCTAAATGGTAAAGTAAGTTACATTGAAAAACAATTATCGGTGATAAAGTGAATATTTGCTATATTTATAAATACAAAAGTCACTATAAATCAATTACGGTCATTTTTTATTTTGTTTTTTCAGTGTAGAAAAAATATAGAATCGTTACACATATACGAACGGTCAGCTAATTATTATTTTTGTGACTTTACATTTTTAATTTTTTATGTGACACAAAATAATAGCAAATGTCACATTAAAGACACATTTATGTCGCCATAGGGTCAATAAAAGCCACTATTACATTAAAATGTTTTGTGAACCTATACTAACTCTATATTTTACCACTATTACATTAAAATGTTTTGGAAATGGTATAAAAGACAATGAAACAGTTTAAAAAGGTTTTAAAAATATTTATGAAGTCTAAACTTAGGAATTGGGCATCGTCAGTCCCAATTCCATTCCATAGTTTGATTCTAACATTTCTCACTAGGCTCCCCAAGCCCAAACTATTATTTTAACATGTACTCGCAAGTGAAAAGGAAGGTTAGGATAGTAAGCTTCAATATTTAGAGGATAATGTTTGTATAGTTCATCCTAAACTTATGTAATGATATTGAATGGGAAACTCTCCTACATAACATAACTAAAACCTATAATTTAAATGTTTTGATTACAAATTCACACTGCTACTTTCAAATAATTCAAAAGGTTTAAAAATGATTTAAAAAAACTTAATTTCTACTTTTGCTTACGAGTGGTATTTCAACTATACTTGACAACGGGAGAAACACATCAGTAAAATCTATATCAAGTAGTTGAGTATACCGTTTTTCAATAGTTCATGCTTTGAATCTGACAACCTCTTTTTTCTTGTAAACCCATTTACACCTTATTAGATTCTTTTTCGTAGGTAATTCTTCTGATTCTTTTCCAAATATTCCATTTAAATTTTCATTTTATTCATCTACTTGTCAGACTCATAACTAATTTGCTTCAGTATTAGATGGAAGATTTTGAAACTTTTTAATTTTCTTAAAATTTGCAAAAGCATAAGCAACAAAACTAGAGGAATTAGTGAATCTACTAAGAGGTCAAAAACCATCCTAGGAATATCGGTTTTAATATAACGAAATTCTGAATATGCAATATGAATTGAACTTGTTGGAACAAAAACCATTTATTGCAACATATAAAGAACGATGTAGTGATGAACAATCCTTTGAATATGCAATATGAATTGAACTTGTTGGAACAAAATTATATCCCATTATCAATCCTGAACTTTTTAAATTTTTTTTCCGGGTTTGATTCGCGATCAAGATCTTTCATTCGTTAAAAGTTGATAAAAAACATCACATTTGTTTTGTTAGAAAACAAAGTCATACCTTTAAGGAGTAGTCATCCATTATCATCAATATATATAACTCGTACCATCAAGAAATTTGTGTATGGAAGAACACAAAAATTATAATGTATATAATCTAAATTTCCTTGGTGGTATGCTTATTGGTTTTGAACTTTATCCGCTTAGATTTAGCGAAAACACAATGTTCGTAACATTTCATCTTAATAACATTTATATGTGCCACATTAATTTTAAGACATTGATCTTAATAAAAAAAAGACTAATTTTGGGCTTTTGGATCGAACTGAATGATATAAATGTTAGTCAAAAAAAATATTTTAAAGTTACTGGTTTTAAGATATTTGGTCGCTAGTTATTCGACAAGGAATTTCATTACTTATCGTTAGAGTTACTGCCATCATTTTTCCACCTTTTTAAGAAAAATAAAAATTCATAATGATAAGCTATTTAAACACCCATCACACCTTTTAAACATATTTTTCTCTATATAGAAACTCATTTCATCCTCATTCTCTCAAAATCCCTAAACCCAACCTATGTCATCGGCCACCATGGAACCACCATCTTCAAACACTTATTAAGGGCATCTCATATGGGTACTATAACCATGGCCGTGATTTCCTTCTATCCCAAAAAAGAACACCACCACAAACCATTGCATATGGTGATGTTATAATTTCCATAGTGAAGAAGAAAGATACAAGAGACAATAAGCGAGATTCAAGAGAGAAGAAGCAAGCTCACTAGTTCTTACAATTGTGGTCGACACCAAATCTCACGGTGTCACGACCACCACAATGCACCCGGGGTGGTGTCCACAGTCATTGTGGCTTGCCACCTTGGCCATGAGGAGCTTCCAAGCTTTATGTATAGAATGACCTTAATAATATACTTTTTCTTAATAATTGTTGTGGTGAGATGTAGATTTGTGTTCTAAATTATTTTCAGTTGTTTATTAAAGAAAGAAATCCAACAAGTTATATTAAATTTAGTATATTGATAAGCATGCGAAACTATGTCAGGTTATATAACTAACTTATTTTCATTTCTCATTATTATTAAAACTTTATTAACATGCTTCATTCTTGCTGGCTATACACATATGCAATATCCGAAATAACAAAAAGCACGTTTCCCGGTTGGGCAGAACCCTATACAATGTGCAGTCCGTGTACATCGGCGCCCCTTATTAGCGGTGTTTCTAATTTGTTTTCCAACATGAGTGACAACTCCTTTCGTTGAAACATCATCTACAAGTCCTAATACTGCAATAATACACAAAAAAAAAAAATAGATATAAATTAATTTGGAGTGTTCATAAGTTCTTTAAACTTAACATAATAACATAAGGAAAAGAGGCGACTATACCGCAAGTACTAAGCACCAACATAGAAATGAAAGCAACTTTGAACGAAGCCTTTATCATTGTTTCCTTTAATTGAATTAATCAAGCTAGAACACGAGAAACTGAAATTGGTATTATAGTAACAAGAGCACAACTACAATAGAAAAGACATAAACAGTCAAAAGCCAAGTGATGAAAGAGTTTTTTTTGTTTTGAATCATTTATAGGATGCCTTCATGTAGGTGACCCCTAGTTTAAGAGATAAGCTTTTAAAAAGTCAACTATTTCAAACCAGAGTAGCATGATACTTCCAGTAACCATCATTTTTGTTTTTTTGTATAAATCAGCATTTCAATGTGAAGGGACTCTTCCTCGTACCCATAGAAAGTCTTCTTTTTTTATATGTGGGTGGCCCCTAGTTTAATAGATAAGTTTTTAAAACATCAATTATTTCAAACCAAAGTAGCCTGGCACTTCTTGTAACCATAATTTTTGTTTTTTTGTGAATTTGCATTTAATTGTGAAGGGACTTTCCTTCCCACACACATAAATTCTTCTTTATAATATATGGGCCAAGGTGTGGGCTGTGGGGTCCTCAAGGCCTTAACATTGAGATGTTAGTTTTCAAAATTAATATGAAAGGTTGTAAAACTAATTCGTGTCAATTGGATCTCGTTCACACGTACAGAAATCATGAATTGCTATAAGTGGGTGAAAGTTTCTAATAACCATAATTAATGAGATCTAAGATTTTAAAACGTGATATTTTGCTAAGTTGTAGAATCTCTAAAAAGTATAAACCTATACAATAATAATAATAACAATAATAATAATAAGTATAAACCAATAATAATAATAATAATAATAATAAAAAAAAAAAAAATGGCAAATGAGTCTAATCTGATTTATCATTTTATAACATTTAGCTAAATTTAGAAAGTTTCTTGGAAATTGTCATGAACTTCACAGGTCTCACTTGTGAAATCACCAATCAATATCATTATAAGAAAAAAAATTCTACAGCTTTCACATGCAAAAAAATATAATAAAATAAATCACTAAATATTATTAAAAGAGAAACATTATGACATCATCTTAAATAATCTGGACCCTTGATTGTATTTCAATCTTATTTTTTCTACACTTAAATCAAATTGCTGACATGATCTTCCTCATATTGAATGTATTTAATTCCAATAAATGCTTTCCAATCGTCAAATAACAACTTACATTCGTTGAAATGGAATGTATTTAATTCCAATAAAAGTTTTCCGTATTTTAAATTTTGAATTTCCGGTTATGAAAATTTTAATATGGTCAATTTTAAAAGCATATTCCTAACAAACCATTTCAATCAAAGCATTAATATCAACCATTAATATAAATCCATTTATATTAGTAAACCATTAATATAAAATCTATTTTTATTTGGAAATCATTAATACCAAAAAATCATATTCAAATTATCACATACATATACGATTCATCCTTGAATCCGCGGCTCACACTTATTTTCAATCGTTTCTTTTCTTCAAACCTTCTCCTACAACATCATTATTATTACTTATAACTTCCATCACCATTCTCTGCTTCAAACATTCACTCTTGTGCACTAGAAGGTCAGTACCTTCTTTCGCTTTTTATATTTTTTTCGATTATTTTTTTGTTCCTATATCAAATGTATGTATTCATATATTTCGATTTTCTTTGTCACAAACTACATTAAATCAGTTAACTATTTTTCTGAAACTTTTCAAATAAACAGGAAAAGATATTGCGTACCTTTAACAAAACAGAAATTAAATATATTGGGAACTGACATTAATTACAAAAATGTTACTTTTATATATTAGAGATGATTATGATTTTTTTTTTAATTTTTATGTCATAAGAATCCGGTTAATTTTGACATGATTTTAAAATATCATTGAAATTATTATGTTTTTGTATATCATATCAACCTACTTTTTTATCTTTATATAGTAACAATAATCTTTATAAATTTACACAACAAATATACATATTTCGAATTTTGTAATATTATTATACCTTACAAAATACAACTCCCTCCAAAATAATTTTCGCTAGTAATTTCATCCATAATTTCACCAAATTTAAATTTGTATTTTCATTATAATTTTTTTTAATGATCCTGATCTTTTTCCTCCAAAAGTATATCAAGCATTTACGTCTTAGATAATGTTGCCCCATTATAATTATTACTTTCCAAAAATATATTCGTTTAATAAGGAATTTGATATAATTAAGGAAGTAAATGTTAATTAGAATGAGATATATATTCCATAATTATTACATGGGTTTATTAAAAAAAATTAATATCAAGGTGTAAACATTAAGCATTTTTAAAGTGAAATTTCAGAATACATACAAACGATGATGTTGTACAATGAAATAAAAAATTGAATAGACTGAAAAAAACTATTAAGGCAGTCAATCTTGAAAATAACATAGTTATGAAAAATTATAAAGTAAGATAAAAATTATAAGATATTAGGAGATTTGTAAAAAGTACAATTAGTAAAAGCGTTACGGTTATTAGAAAAAACAAGACCGTTAAGATTAGTAAAAATACAATATATAAACTAAATTATCACAATAGTAATGAAATGCCATTATTTGATATTTCATATAATTGAAAAATATACCAAATTACATTGATAATATACTAAAATTATTCAAAGTTGCACCAAAACTAATGCAAAGTTCTTGCGAACACCAAATAAATAAGAACAAACATAAAAGCTAGCACTTATATTCATAATCAATTTAAAATAAACCAATCATGATTTAGAAAAGAATCTCCATTGATGATATACTAAAATTAAATCCATATAACATTTAACATTCTATAAATTATATTATATAACTTTATTTGAATAAATGAAATAGTTGTCAATATTTAATGCAGTAGAAAAAACGGTATATTGGTTGTCAAAATATGTTTAAATTAGGTAACATTATTATGGAATGAACGTCTAATTAAAATGCTTATAATTATATAACAATATCATAACTATATGAGACGAGGAAGGTCGTTCAACTAATACCATAACCATATTTTTTTATAATCATTATGCAATATCTGTAAACGATTATATGTTTTTTATGCGTTTCCCGCGTTTAACGCGGGCTATAATCTAGTTATTTTTGTAGGAAAAACTTCAATGTTTATTTCCACGTAAAATAATAAATTTATATTTTAGTTTTTGATTTGCAAAAATGCAAATAAATTTTTTTAAGAATTTTAAAGATTTGACTATGAAATTCTTAATTTCTCATAACAAACCCACGGAATAAAAAATGTTAAAACTTTGTGCATGATAAAAATCTTCAAAAGAAGATTTTCACATCAAAACGAGCTTTATATTGTAGTTTAACCTATGAAAGTGACTTTTTTTTTTGGAGAATTTCATAGATACGACCTATAGAATTCTCTATAAAGTATGAACTTCATGGGTTTATAGTTGAAAAATAGTTTTTTTTTATTAAGTTTCTATGGTAGAAATCTTCAACCATTTTCATAGAAAAAAAAAAGAGTTCTAAAATGTGTAAAAATACAATTTTCTGGAGTTTATTTGAAAGAGTGATATGTCTTATATGCGGGGACCACTGAGGGTGTTGGTCCCAAAGTATGCAATCACAATAAAAGGTAACACATCTTATGCTTGAAACATAATTTTATTGATGGAATTCAATTTCTGGATACAAAGATTAATATGAAACGCATCTCATTTTAATTAACAAACTTTCATATCTAACTAATAGCTCTCACAAAGAAACTAATAAACTATTCTCATAGAAGTCAATAAAATGATGATTACCATAACATATATCCTAATCTAAACCTAAATAGCAATCCCATAAGAATCAGGACTCTTCATTGATCTTCAAGCCTTATGTGTATCTTATAATTTAAAATTTCAACAAACTCAATCTTCTTATATTCAAGTCTTTCGTTTTAACAAGGAGTATGTGTGACAACCCGAAACTTTGTCCGTTTCCGTTTCGTGATTTCCGTTAATAAAATTTCAAATTCGTTAACTTTTCCGTCAAACTTCTTAGTTTAGAAAATAATCTAGTTATATATAATTAAATTATTTACGAGTCGGAACCAAAAATCGCACGGAAACCCGATTATCTCGAAAAATCAAACATTTCTGGTCTAAGTGAGATTACGACCGTAAATGTGTTTACGGCCGTAAACTCGTTTACGACCGTAAACCTGTTTACGGTCAGTGAAGAGTGGACCCCCCCACAACACCCCTATAAATACGATGCCTCCACCTTCATTAGAACATTTCTGGCCAAAAACTCTCTTTTTCTCTCTCTAAGAACCTTAACCGTAAACACTCAAAACGCCTTCAAACTTCGGAAATCATCGAGAAACCACGTTTGGAGTCACTTTGGAACGTCTGGAAACGCTCATCTCTTCGAAATCAGCAACCAGCACCAGTGTTCTTGAGTTTACGGTCTGCCTTCAGAAACCGTAAACTCTGTTCTTGAGTTGACGGTCCAAGCCTTCAAAGACCGTAAACTCTGTTCTTGAGTTTACGGCCGTAAACTCGCCGAGCCTTCAGAAACCGTAAACACTAGTTTACGACCGTAAACTATAGATCACGGCCGTAAACATCTTTTTGGTGGTGCTTTTGGCTGAAAACTCATTTTCTTCGATTCGATCAAGTCCCGGTAACATCCTTCAACCGAAAATAAGTGTTTCTCTAACACGTTATCTAACGAAATCGCTAATTTAGATACATATATGTATTTATTTGATAATAGGATTTCGTTAAGTGTCGTGCAACAACTCGAGGATCTTCATTTCAGTCAACGATTTCACGCAACAACTGTGAGTTCATACCCCTACATTTTTCCGTATTTTTAATGTTTTCAGGGGGGAATACAAGCTAAACATAAATGTTTTCAAAACTTATGCAAATCTCATACTTTAACCCTTTTGTACTGTGTTGAGCATAAGGGACGTTTTCACTAAAATTTGCATAGTTTTCCGGACACGCTATTCACTATACATGCAAACTATAATCGGTATAGTTTGGGATTTTCTAAACATAACGAGTACAGAAACTTTCACTACTAAACATATGCACTAAGACAAAAATATTTTACAGTTACATCACTACTTTATCATGGTTTTCATCACTGTAATTATCACTATATACGGTATACATACGGATTTTTACTACGATAGAACGCTACTCCACTACATGTAACTAGATTGTACGATACTGTGAGGCGCTACTTCACTACTGTACCCTTAGGTGTACAGGGATAAATCCTACCATAGTATAACCAGAGTCTCCTGGAAGGAGAGCGTGAGATTTGTGAATAGATCTATTCGGGACTGACAATCCCACATCTGGACTGCTAGCTACAGTTAGGCGGGCACGCCTGAGATGTACAAATGTCATTTAACTCGACGCCTGAAGAACGTTGGAAAGGTCTCTAGTCATATCAAGCATGGTTATACGACTCACATTATGTATAATTCACCTTTAGTTTACAACCTGGCACTCTTCAACAGTTTTATTTTTACTAAATAGGACTGATATACACTACGTATACTGGCTAAAGCCAGGGTTTTCAAACAGAACCGATTATGCAATGGTTTCACATACAAAATAGTTACACTTCATGATTAGTTCTAGCTAGTCACATGAGGTAGTATTTTCACATATCACTACAGTTTTCAGTAACAAACATTCATGGTTTTATACGAAATCGATAACGCTACCCTTTTCACTAAAGAAAATATCGGATTTTCTTGGAAACATACAGATATTCATGGTTTATTACAGAACTGATAACACTACGTATTCACTAAAGAAAATATCGGATTTTCTTGGAAACATACAGATATTCATGGTTTATTACAGAACTGATAACACTACATTTTCACTAAGGAAAATATCGGATTTTCTTGAAACTATACAAATATTTTCCGAACTCATCAACGATTTTCACTACAAACCACCGCTTATGAACTCACCAGCTTTATGCTGATACTCTTTCAAACTGCTTGTATTCTCAGGAAATCAGTAGACAGGTACTTGCTGGATTTTCGAGGAACTGGAGCAATAAGAGTTTTATGTTTATACTATACAAAGCTATTGGATGTAATCAAAACAAAGTTTCAACTGATGTAAACATTTTATTTAAGTATTCACTGTAATGGTTGTGTTGCTATGATTGTTGTTATTCATTGGTTGTGATGCTACAAATGACGTCCTCCGCCCCGGAACGTTTCCGCCATCGGTTTCGGGGTGTGACAGATTGGTATCAGAGCCCTTGTTTATAGCGAACTAGTATACCGAACCTTACGTGGTATACAACTATAAACACTAAGGGGCCTAAGTGCTCTACGCTAAAAGTATACTTTCAAAATATAAAGTATTTTTATAAAAGTATACGAGCATGCATACATAACAAAATTCGTGTCGCTAGTAGAAGAAAACAAAAATATTTGGATGCTGGAACGCTGCGATTAAACCTGGGCAGTTATGTAATCATGTCTAGGGTGAATATAGCCTGATCAACTATATTCAGTCGAGACATGACCAACATGTGCTTGGGAGTGACTGTGGTGTTACAGCAGGCCTAAAACTTACCAAACACCATCTCACACAAAATACTATAGGAGTATTTTCGCTAGAGCCAAACTCAGTATACAGATTCACTCTAAGTGTTGCTACCTCTTCTTCGTTAAGCGATAACTTACTCGTGTTAGTAACCTTTCTGTGCTTACCGCTCGGTAGTATACTTTTTTATCAGGATGAGGTATATCTTGTTTTATATATCTCGAGGACTTACCATCCTCTTCTTCCTGACTGTTTTCTAGAACAAGATGCCTCCTCGACCAAGACCCATCAGAAGGAACGACGACACTCCGCCACCACCACCACCTCCTCAGTTCGACCCTGTCATGTTTCAGGCTGCAGTTACCGCCGCCGTGACTGCAGCAATGGCACAAGTGAATGCTGGTGGGGCTGGAGGTGGAACCGACCCGCAGAGACAAGGTGGAAGTCAGGGACATCAAAAAGAGTGTTCCTACAAGGATTTCATGACTGCGAAACCCAAGTCCTTCGACGGAAATGGAGGTGTCATCGCCCTAACTCGATGGTTCGAGAAGATCGAATCCATTTTCGAAATTTGCGTTTGTTCTGAAGCAAACAAGGTGAAGTTCGCCGCCTGCACCTTCACCGACAGAGCCTTGACCTGGTGGAATGGTCGAGTCAAAACCCTAACCCTGCCAGTGGCTAATGCCATGGGTTGGGAAAGAATGAAGGAGCTCATGCTCGTGGAGTACTACCCAAGGGGCGAAGTGCAAAAGTTGGAGCACGAACTCTGGAACTTGAAGATGAAGGGTTCCGACATCGCTGCCTACACCGCTAGATTTTGTGATCTGGCTCTCCTCTGTCCGGGAATGGTCACCCCGGAAAGCAAGAAAATCGAAAGGTACATCTGGGGACTGACACAACCAACAAAAGGGAATGTCTTAGCTGCTAGACCGATTACTTTTGAAAGCGCCAAGGATCTGGCACAGACCCTGATCGATCATGGAATCGATCTGGATGAGGTGACAGTTGTCTCCGAGCCACAAAAGGAAGGCGGTGGGAAGAAGAAGAAGTTTGGTAACAAACGAAAGGGTCAGTATTCACAGGAGCCCTCCAAGAAACAACAAACAGTGGCAGTTCATGTTGTTACTGCTCCTGCTGCTGCTCCCACTGCTGTTCCAACCACCCAATCTCCTACCGGTGGTTATGCTGGAAAACTACCCATGTGCAACAAGTGTAACTTTCACCATCACGGACCCTGCTGTGAGTTGATTTGCAACAACTGTGGAAAGAAAGGAGTTTTGTTAGTCATACATTCAAACATTTAATCAAGTGTGAATCCCAACCTCTAACCGAAACATTTACCGTCGAGATGGATAACGGAAAGAAGGAGAGCACTAACGACATATTCATAGGTTGTACTCTTACTCTAGACAATTATTCGTTTCCCATCGACCTTATGCCTATGTCCATCAAGAGTTTCGACGTCATTATCGGCATGGACTGGTTAAGCTCCAATCATGCTGATATTCTTTGCTTCGAGAAGGCTATCCGTCTCAATCTTCCCTCTGGTGAAGCTCTCATAATTTACGGAGATAAGCCTAGCTCGAACCTCCGTATCATTTCGTGCATCAAAGCCCAAAAGTATCTGCGGAAGGAGTGTCGTGCGTTCCTAGCTCATGTTGTCGATAAGACGCAAAAAGTTAAAGACTTTGAGAGCATCCCCGAAGTCTGCAACTTTCCTGACGTTTTCCCCGAAGATCTCCCAAGAATCCCTCCCGAGCGCCAAGTCGAGTTTCGTATCGACTTAATCCCCGGAGCTACTCTGGTAGCCAAATCTCCTTATCGTTTAGCACCAGCAGAAATGCAAGAGTTATCCAGCCAGCTCAATGAGCTGATCAGCAAAGGATTCATAAGGCCGAGTTCCTCACCTTGGGGAGCTCCGATCTTATTCGTGAAAAAGAAAGATGGATCTTTTCGGATGTGCATTGACTACCGAGAGCTGAACAAGCTTACCATCAAGAACCGATATCCCCTACCCAGAATCGACGACCTCTTCGACCAACTTCAGGGAGCCAGTTACTTTTCAAAGATAGATATAAGATCAGGGTACCATCAATTGTGAGTTCACGAGAATGATGTGCCGAAGACAGCATTCCGGACTCGCTATGGACACTACGAGTTTGTAGTAATGCCCTTTGGTCTGACCAATGCACCGGCAGTATTCATGGATTTGATGAATCGGGTGTGCCGCCCTTTCTTAGACAAGTTCGTGATTGTGTTCATCGACGATATACTTGTCTATTCGCGGAGTGAGAATGAACATAAACAGCACTTAAGGCAGGTGTTGGAAACATTAAGGGCAGAAAAACTATACGTGAAATTCTCGAAGTGCGAATTCTGGATCAGGAAAGTAAATTTCCTAGGACACGTGATTAGCAAGGAAGGAATACACGTGGACCCTTCCAAGATCAAAGCGATTGAGAATTGGTCTGCACCAAAGACACCCACAGAAATCCGACAATTCTTGGGTCTCGCGGGCTATTATCGCAGGTTCATCCAGAACTTCTCCAGAATCGCTAAGCCTTTAACTACCCTGACACAGAAGGGTGTAACCTTCAGTTGGGAAGCCAAGCAAGACACTGCATTTCAAACATTGAAGCGGGCCCTGTGCAGCGTACCTATTTTGTCCCTGCCCGAAGGGACAGAAGACTTCGTGGTCTACTGCGATGCATCAAATCAGGGCCTAGGGTGTGTGCTCATGCAGAGAGGAAAGGTCATCGCCTATGCCTCGAGGCAGTTGAAAACACACGAAGTCAATTACACAACTCATGATTTAGAGTTGGGAGCAGTGGTCTTTGCGTTAAAGATCTGGAGACACTATCTCTATGGAACCAAGTGCACTATCTTCACCGACCATAAGAGCTTGCAACATATTTTCGATCAAAAGGAGTTAAACATGAGACAACGGTGATGGGTAGAGTTACTCAGTGACTACGAGTGCGAAATTCGCTATCATCCCGGCAAGGCCAATGTGGTAGCAGACGCCCTCAGTCGAAAGGAGTATTCAGGGCGTAAGGTGAAGGCACTAACAATGACTATCCATTCCCATCTATCCGCGCAAATCAAGTAGGCTCAGTTGGAAGCCTTAAAACCAGAGAACATGCCGGGTGAAGCCTTGAGAAGAATGGAAAAGAATCTAGAGATCAAGGGAGACGGAGTCCATTATCTCATGAACCGAATCTGGACCCCACAGTATGGTGGTTACAGAGAAGTGGTCATGAACGAAGCTCACAAGACGAAATACTCCGTTCACCCAGGTTCGGACAAGATGTACCTGGACCTCAAACAACTCTATTGGTGGCCAAACATGAAAGCGGAAATTGCTACTTTCGTGGGCAAGTGCCTGACTTGTGCCAAGGTAAAAGTAGAGTATCAAAAGCCCTCAGGTTTACTTCAGCAGCCGGAATTACCTGAGTGGAAGTGGGAAGGGATAACCATGGATTTTATCACCAAGTTACCCAGATCTCCGTGTGGGCACGATGCTATCTGGGTAATTGTCGATCGGTTGACGAAGTCCGCCCACTTCCTGCCAATCAAAGAAAGCTTCAAAATGGAGAGACTCACACGGATCTACCTTCAAGAGATAGTTCGCCTTCATGGTGTACCCGCATCCATTATCTCCGATCGAGATAGCAGATTTACATCAAGGTTCTGGCAGTCGCTGCAGAAAGCTCTTGGAACTAAGTTGGATATGAGCACGGCTTATCATCCGCAGACTAACGGACAGAGTGAGAGAACAATTCAAACCTTGGAAGATATGTTGAGAGCCTGCGTCATCGACTTCGGCGCGTCATGGGACACTCATCTTCCTTTGGTTGAATTTTCCTACAACAACAGCTACCATACCAGCATCAAGGCTGCGCCGTTTGAAGCCCTCTATGGCCGTAAGTGCAGATCCCCTCTATGCTGGGCTGAGGTGGGTGACACGCAACTAGCCAGGGGTCAAGTCCCCGACAGTACTCTCACTGGTCCTGAAATTATCCGAGAGACAACTGAAAAGATTGTGCAAATCCGAGAACGACTGAAAGCCTCACGAGATAGACAAAAGAGTTACGCCGATAAGAGACGAAAACCCTTGGAGTTCCAGGTTGGTGACCGCGTCCTTCTGAAGTTCTCACCCTGGAAAGGCATGATACGTTTTGGGAAGCGTGGAAAGCTAAACCCAAGGTACATTGGACCGTTCGAAATCCTTGCTAGGATCGGTCCCGTGGCATACAAACTTCAGTTACCCCGAGAGCTCAGCAACATCCATCCTGTTTTCCACGTATCGAACCTAAAGAAGTGTCTGTCCGATGAGACACTTGTGATTCCTCTCGACGAGATTGAAATCAACGAGAACCTCAACTTCGTGGAAGAACCGGTCGGAATCATGGACAGAGAGATCAAACGAACAAAACAAAGTCGCATCCCGATAGTGAAGGTTCGCTGGAATGCCAAGCGGGGACCAGAATTCACTTGGGAGCGCGAAGATCAGATAAAACAGAAATATCCGCATCTCTTTCCTAATCCATGATTTGTATTCTATGTTCGAATTTCGGGACGAAATTCCCTCTAACGTGGGGATGATGTGTCATCCCGAAACTTTGTCCGTTTCCGTTTCGTGATTTCCATTAATAAAATTTCAAATTCGTTAACTTTTCCGTCAAACTTCTTGGTTTAGAAAATAATCTAGTTATATATAATTAAATTATTTACGAGTCGGAACCAAAAATCGCACGGAAACCCGATTATCTCGAAAAATCAAACATTTATGGTCTAAGTGAGATTATGACCGTAAACGTGTTTACGGCCGTAAACTCGTTTACGACCGTAAACCTGTTTACGGTCAGTGAAGAGTGGACCCCCCCCCCCACAACACCCCTATAAATACGATGCCTCCACCTTCATTAGAACATTTCTGGCCAAAAACTCTCTCTTTCTCTCTCTAAGAACCTTAACCGTAAACACTCAAAACGCCTTCAAACTTCGGAAATCATCGAGAAACCACGTTTGGAGTCACTTTGGAACGTCTGGAAACGCTCATCTCTTCGAAATCAGCAACCAGCACCAGTGTTCTTGAGTTTACGGTCTGCCTTCAGAAACCGTAAACTCTGTTCTTGAGTTTACGGTCCAAGCCTTCAAAGACCGTAAACTCTGTTCTTGAGTTTACGGCCGTAAACTCGCCGAGCCTTCAGAAACCGTAAACATTAGTTTACGACCGTAAACTATAGATCACGGCCGTAAACATCTTTTTGGTGGTGCTTTTGGCTGAAAACTCATTTTCTTCGATTCGAGCAAGTCCCGGTAACATCCTTCAACCGAAAATAAGTGTTTCTCTAACACGTTATCTAACGAAATCGCTAATTTAGATACATATATGTATTTATTTGATAATAGGATTCCGTTAAGTGTCGTGCAACAACTCGAGGATCTTCATTTCAGTCAACGATTTCACGCAACAACTGTGAGTTCATACCCCTACATTTTTTCGTATTTTTAATGTTTTCAGGGGGGAATACAAGCTAAACATAAATGTTTTCAAAACTTATGCAAATCTCATACTTTAACCCTTTTGTACTGTGTTGAGCATAAGGGACGTTTTCACTAAAATTTGCATAGTTTTCCGGACACGCTATTCACTATACATGCTAACTATAATCTGTATAGTTTGGGATTTTCTAAACATAACGAGTACAGAAACTTTCACTACTAAACATATGCACTAAGACAGAAATAGTTTACAGTTACATCACTACTTTATCATGGTTTTCATCACTGTAATTATCACTATATACGGTATACATACGGATTTTTACTACGATAGAACGCTACTCCACTACATGTAACTAGATTGTACGATACTGTGAGGCGCTACTTCATTACTGTACCCTTAGGTGTACAGGGATAAATCCTACCATAGTATAACCAGAGTCTCCTGGAGGGAGAGCGTGAGATTTGTGAATAGATCTATTTGGGACTGACAATCCCACATCTGGACTGCTAGCTACAGTTAGGCGGGCACGCCTGAGATGTACAAATGTCATTTAACTCGACGCCTGAAGAACGTTGGAAAGGTCTCTAGTCATATCAAGCATGGTTATACGACTCACATTATGTATAATTCACCTTTAGTTTACAACCTGGCACTCTTCAACAGTTTTATTTTTACTAAATAGGACTGATATACACTACGTATACTGGCTAAAGCCAGGGTTTTCAAACAGAACCGATTATGCAATGGTTTCACATACAAAATAGTTATACTTCATGATTAGTTCTAGCTAGTCACATGAGGTAGTATTTTCACATATCACTACAGTTTTCAGTAACAAACATTCATGGTTTTATACGAAATCGATAACGCTACCCTTTTCACTAAAGAAAATATCGGATTTTCTTGGAAACATACAGATATTCATGGTTTATTACAGAACTGATAACACTACGTATTCACTAAAGAAAATATCGGATTTTCTTGGAAACATACAGATATTCATGGTTTATTACAGAACTGATAACACTACATTTTCACTAAGGAAAATATCGGATTTTCTTGAAACTATACAAATATTTTCCGAACTCATCAACGATTTTCACTACAAACCACCGCTTATGAACTCACCAGCTTTATGCTGATACTCTTTCAAACTGCTTGTATTCTCAGGAAATCAGTAGACAGGTACTTGCTGGATTTGCGAGGAACTGGAGCAATAAGAGTTTTATGTTTATACTATACAAAGTTATTGGATGTAATCAAAACAAAGTTTCAACTGATGTAAACATTTTTATTTAAGTATTCACTGTAATGGTTGTGTTGCTATGATTGCTGTTATTCATTGGTTGTGATGCTACACATGACGTCCTCCGCCCCGAAACGTTTCCGCCATCGGTTTCGGGGTGTGACAGTATGTTACATGTATTGGATCTATATGCTCAAGAATCATTATTGAATGATACTGCTAATAACATATGATCATATATGGTGACACCTTAATCATGTTGGTAGATATCGAATATTTTTTAGTAATATATAAAATCAACTCTTATATTTAATTAGATAATAATTTTTGTTTACTGAAATAATATTTCAAGAGAGTAGAAACTAATTATTATATCATATAGTGTGATTTAAAAAGTTATGCACAAGTTTCGGTCACTTTGGTTACCACCTAACTTTCTAGTTACATGAATTAAACTAGTTGTTGAAATAAGTCAAACTCTCTCTCTTCTTTCTCTCACTAAAACCGTGAATTTCAAAGGGAATAGGAGGTTGCTTGCCAACCTCCCTCTTACACGTACATTAGTTTCAAACTATCTCTAATTTACATGAAAATTGAAGCATGGGCTAAAAATCTTACATGTGACTATATTAGTGTGATTAATGCTTGCATTTCACCACTTCATTCCCTTAGAAAATGATGAAAGTTGTATTGGGTCTTTTAGGTTACAATTACATTGTACATGCGGAATTTCACTTAACTCTTAAGGGTACATGCAACCTAAATGGATCTATGGCTTTTCACATTGAATAGAAACATACTTATGAAACAAAAACTTATATCCAACTATAATCGAAAATAATAGTAAGAAAACATACGTTAAACATAATCAAATATGTCAATCTATTGTGTTCTTCGAATGCTCTATGGAAAGCTAGCTCCAAAAGTATGCACGTCTCTAATGGCTCACACCTACAACCCTAGAACAATAAAAAAAGACAAGAGAAGTGAGTAGAAAGAGGTAAAATCGGATTTTACCTTCTAGTTAGTGTTAAGAACAAAAATTCAAAGCTAAAGGGTCCTATTTATAGTTTAGGTAACTTGTAGATAAATCTAGATTTGAATAATTAAATAATATATTTAATCTCAATTCAAATCCTTTCCTTATTAGCAACCAGGAGCCTTCTAGAAACTCCTGGAAAGCCTCCAAAACCGTCCGTACCATGGATGGTTCTAGAATTGCTTCTTTTGGTCAATTATTGAAAAATTACATTTCACCAATTGCACCTTTAATTAATTCAAATTAATCCTAAATTATTTTTGATAATAATTAACTAATTTCATCTATTTATACTTAATTTATTAATCACATAGTAAATTAACTAATCAATTTATCTCTCTCTCCTAAAGTCATTTCAAGCTATTTCTACCTTTTGAGGGCAACTAAAAAAAGACTTTACTTTTATTCCATAAATTTATATAAATTTATTAATGACCTTGACCAATTTGGTTATGTTCGTGGACAATTATTCCAACAGTCTCCCACTTGGACAAGTAATCAAACTACAATTGCAAATATAGACTTTGAATAATCAATAAAGAGTGATTTCCATAGCCAATGCAGAACTCTGATAAAACCAAACATTGGCCCTTAGATAAATGATTAATTATTCTTTCGTTCTACAAGATATCGTATTGACATGAGACATGGATAGAAATCAATCTCATAGTCCAAGATTCTATTTCTCGATTTCCGATTTATGATGAATAAATTCAGACTACTAATTGAAAATATCAATTAGTCTGAGCTCGGCCAAGCACTTCAGATGTTGGCGACAAATCATCGATGGGCCCAAAGATATAACTTATCTTGTTAAGGAAAAAGGAACGCATAAACTTTGACTATATAATTATACCTATTTCCAAAGTACCCATGAATATTGCACCGATCCTTATGCAATGTCTAATCTCTATGGAAAATCTACAAATAATTTATGACAACCTTAAATCAATACTTACTCCCAAAAGTATAATTGACCGTAGCATTTCAAATAAATTAATATTCAAGAAGTAACACGCAAAATGAAACACAATAATAAACTAACTGTTCTATGGCATCATACTCTTTAAATATAAATAATTCCCCAATATTTAATCACCATAACAATTACAGATTTATCTATTGCATAAATCTTTTGGGGTAATCAACTCAACAACTAAACTTTTCAACATTTATCTTGCCAATGCTCTTAGCATGCATATCATGTTTTACGTCGGTCATCAATATTGTAAACGAATCATCGAAAAGATATTCACTTCATAACTAGATCTCCATCGTCAACATTTTCTTGGATGTAGTGGAATTTCCTCCTTCTATTCATTGACCTTCTGTGATCTCACGAATCATTAGTCAACATGACTACACTTTGACATAATATTTCTAATGACAATTTGTTACTCAAAACAAATCAAACATGAACTATGAAGTTTTCTAGTCCAGGTACACTCCTTGGATACTTAATTTGCACTATATGGTCTCACCCACATTATCTAATTTATCACCATGTCCTACATGAAACCTTTCATGCTACAACTCAAAACGAATATCCATTTAGACTATGACTCAAAATTATCTCTAAAATTCCTGTCACTATAACTCTTCTCAATCACGTTCTCTATTGTCTACAAGCAACCATTCCTTGGTATCTTTCAATACCTCAGAATGTTCCTGACAATTGTCTCGCAATTCAGCCATGCCAATTTCTGACACAATATAACGATGCTCAAAACATCTGAGAAATTAGAATAAGCACAATTCATATCATTCGAGATCGATCCTATATCCAAAACATATAGGACTTGACTCATCCTATCATTTTCATGACTAGTAAAAAGTACTTTTGAGATTCACTCAACTCCTTACTATGTAGCATATAAATAATCCTTTTAGAATTTTCATATTGAAACCTTTAAACACATTCAAACATTTCGATCTATACTTTTAGATCCAAATACCAAGTATCAATGTCACTTCCCCATGTCCATCATAGCGAAACAATTTTTGAGCTTTTTCACTTTGCAACATAGAGACAATGTTTCCTATGAGCATTATTGTCTTCAACATACTATACTAGGAAGACAAAGACACTGCCACTACATTTGACATCCACTCAAGACTCATCCGGACTTGTAAAAAGACAACACTCTTTGACTCTCTCATGGAAGAACATAATCCTGGCTACGTGATGCATGTCTACATCTTTGGGTAAATTTATCAAGCCTACACGCCTTGTTTGGATACTTTGTATGCTTAAATCCTTTCAGAATATGTCATATATCCTTTGAAGGATTCCAATTGAGGAAAGTCATTTAGACATACACTTTACCATATCTTATATCGAAGAAGGAAGCAATGGTAACAAATAACCAAAGAGACCCTTTTCTCAGCTACTGCTAAGAATGTTTCCTCATAATCAATCACTTGAGTTTAAGCAAAACTCTTTTCTACCATACTGGATTTGAATGTGTGTGTATATTCCTATCTATGTTAGCCTTAAAATTGAAGATCTAATTGCAACCCACTGTCATAAGACTAGGTTTAGGATGAACCGGTTTCAACCTTGGTTATCCTTTATGGACTGAATTTCACTATCCTTAGAATCCTCTTACTGGCAATCATAAGACCCACCATTGCTTCCTAGTAGCTATTAGGTTTATCCAAATTAATCTATATTTTATCACTAATCAACGTGTCTCTTTCCATAGTTAGATGAAACTCATAAAACTTGGGAGGTGCTCTAATTATACTATATCTTGCAAAGAGGCAAGACAATCTCAATTGAATCATGGTATTTCTACCTTAGTTTGAGAGCTAGTGTCAACTATAGGTTCATTTTCGGTCATATCTCGAATTTATTCATGATCAATATGACTCCCACTGACTTTTTGATATATATATATATATATATATATATATATATATATATATATATATATATATGTGTGTGTGTGTGTGTGTGTGTATGTGTGTATTGTGTGTTTATTTCTCTCAAGGAACACACCTTTTGAGTTATAAACATCACATATATCAAAAGCCTGTAGCGAGTACTCAACAATGTAACATTTCTCAAATCTCGATTCAAGTTGGTCATTGGTTTCTTGTCTATCGAAAAACCTTACAATACCAGATCTGAATATAAGGGAACTCTCCAACTCCACATTTCATAAGGTGTTTTCAAACCTACTTAGTTGGATACAAGGTTCAAAATATGCACCACTATTTCAAGTGAATATTCCCAAAAATTTGGGAATTACTGCGATGGATGACTCATCATAGATCCAACCGTATAACAATCACTTCTCCTTTTAGTAACATTGTTACATTATGGTGTCCTTGAAAAAGCCAATTATGGAAACCATTCCATAATCACTAAGATGGTCGTAGAACCTGATACTGAGTCATTCTCCTTTCCCTTCAGATTGGAGATCCTTCATGCCTAATTGATTCCCTAGTTTGTTATGATACACTTAAACTATTCAAAGTGTCACACTTGTGCTTAATCATATGAATACAATTACATCTACTGAGACTATCAATAAATATGACATAGTAGTATATGTCGTACCTTTTGGTGGATCTGATGGGTCTACACACATTAGTGTATATAAGATCCAACAATCCTTTATCTATGTTACATGTCTATATGAATATTGACTAAGTCGTCTTGCATATATACAAGATTCGCATACATCATTTAACACAAAGCCGAATGATTCCAAGTTCAGTATAATTGGAGTTTGGTGATGCGATTCTTGCTTATGTGGTCAAGGCGATTATGCCACCATCACGGTCATATCTAACCTATTAGAGGAATCAATACTCAAGTTATCACCATTATTATTAGAAACACAAACTACAATTTCATGAATCCCAGTTGCAAGAAGAAGTTTTAATCATAAAACAACCATCTTTATAGACCGATATTTGTCACCTTTCCATTATCAAATGAAAATTGTAATTCATCTTTATACAACACATAAAATGAAATTTTGTTTTTTTAGACATCCCCGAAGAGTAATAGAAATTTACTACATTCATCTATTCTAATGATTAGGTTTAGCTTTTGAAGATTAAATTCCTTCTTTCCTATAGATCCTACAATTCCATCCAAATGTGATTACCACATCAGGCATCAAGGAACCACAAATTGGATGTATTAGGAGTTTGATTATTCAAGTACTTGATGTAGTGTAAAACATTTGACTTTACCATCTCAAATACTTAGGGTAATCTTCGTTTCCTATGACCCTTGTCATTGCATTAATTTCAACTTGCCACTTTTGAATCATAGTTATGTGGAATAAAGGACACACCAATTCCATTCCTTCATAATGGGAAGTTCCGGCCCAAACTGTTCTTTTCCATTTAGGATTCAAACGCTTCCTTTTCTTTCATAGAAAATTCAGAAAGGTGATAACTGGAATTGGATAAGAACTCTAATTCCTTTCCATTTTTCTTTGTTTGGAGAAGTCTTAAGAATCCCATTATAACGTCCGGTTCCTGGTATGTATTTAATTCTAAATTAGTCATTTTTGTATAGAAACTCGACGAGTTGGAGGCCCCAAACTCGTCGAGTAGAGATGAATTTGGGACGCGGGATATGAAGTCTACTCGACGAGTTGAGGAGCCCCAACTCGACGAGTAAGACTGGCAAAATGAAACCCTAATTTAAGGGTTTTGCACCCTATATAATCACCTTAACCCCCATTATCTGGCCTCACTTGCAGTCTCCATTGTTCCAAATCCTAGCCACAAAACCCTAATCCATTATTGAGAGTTTTGAGCCATTTGTGTGCTTTCTTTGTGATTTTGAAGAAGGAGATACTTGAAGAAGGAGCAAGGACGTGTAGGAGAAGAGTAGATCCAGAACTTAAGCCTCATTTCTGGTTCATCTGAGGTATAATGCTCCTATCTTGCTTATAGTATGCTTAGATCTAGTTGTAGGTTTTTTTTCTTCATGTTTTGGTCCAAGAATCTGAGTTTTTGGGATTTGGACGTCCCATGTAGGCAAACCCTTCAAATCTAGGGTCCTTAGGGGACTTCTTGGCATAAAGGTGAGAACTTTATGGCCATGGAAGTCCCATGCAGCTTGTAGCCCATCTTTTGGTCTTTTGAGCCAGGTATGCCATGCATGTATGAATAGATGAGAACTTTACATGACCAAACTGACCGTAGAATCTAGATCTATAACCCTATGGCTTGTATTGAAGTTTTGATTGTTTTTGAAGTTGGAACTAGGCCATTTTGAGCTAGGGTTAGGGCTCGTTTCTTCTAGAATGGGTCTTAATGGGTGTTGTCGGAAACTTTACCCTCCTAGAGGTGTATTCGCTCCAGAACTGGAGTATGGGACTTAGATTCAAAGAATAAGGGCTTAACACATTAAGAAAGCTTAACAGACTGAGGAACTCGACGAGTCCATATAGGAATTTGACGAGTTGGGTCGAAGTGTCCTGAATCTGAAAAGGAAAGACTCGACGAGTCAAGGTCGGACTTGACATGTTGAGTAGGAAAGTCCTGATTCTGTTGATAGGAGGTACTCGACGAGTTGTGAAAGAACTCGACGAGTTGGATCGTTATTTCAGGGTTCTAAGATTTGTGGAACTCGACGAGTTAATGGGTCAAATCAATGAGTTGAGTCAACCCAGAATGTTGAATTTGACCAGAATGTTGACTTGGACCAGAATGTTTACTTTGACTAGGGTGATGACTTTGAATTTGAATTTGAACGAATTTGAATTTGAATGAAGTTGACCCTTAAGGGGTCATGATTATGTTGATAGGAGCTTGAGTTGGGTGGATTGTCTGAGCCGAGGATTTCAGCTACCTTTCGATAATCGAGGTGAGTTACCTTCCCGGTAGCAGTGGGTCTAAGGCACCAAGGCCGACCCACTAATAGGAGTTTGTAGTTTGATGATTGTCTGTGTGATAATTGTCTGTTATGACACTATCTGTTATGTTTTGTGTGCTAGTATGCTATGGTATTGTGTGGTAGTGGTAGGGGTGAAATAGACCCAGTATCCGGTCGGACAAACCGAAGGGGATGACAGCACCCAGATATGCTCGGTAGTATCTGGTCAGACAGACTGAAGGGGAGACCAGCACCCAGACATGCTCGGTGGTATCTGATCGGACAGACCGAAGGGGATACCATCACCTAGATGTGCTCGGTAGTATCCGGTCAGACAGACCGAAGGGGAGGCCAGCACCCAGATATGCTCGGCAGTATCCGATCGGACATACCGAAGGGGAAGGTCGGTCACCCAGATATGCCCGACAATATGTGATTATATGGTATGATGGGGTGGGGGGACTCACTAAGCTTTGTGCTTACGGTTTTCAGTTTTGGTTTCAGGTACTTCTTCTTCGAAAGGAAAGGAGCCGACATGACTGCAGTGCATCACACTATGTTTCCGCACATGAGATCTTTGGGAGTTATACTCTGATGTTGTTTTATCATGACATGTTTTGACTATTGATACATTTTCTTGATATGAGTTGATTCTATGTTGTTTTATGACAAATGGTTTTATAATTATTAAGTTAAAAATGAAATTTTTGGTTGTAAATTTTGGGATGTTACAAGTTGGTATAAGAGTCTTGGTTTGAGTGATTCTGACACACCTTCAGGGGTGTCTGGACTCAAATTGAAGGATTGAAAGATTTTTACAAGAAAAATAGTTTTTCAAAAGTTTAAAATTAAAGGTTTTGACAAAGAACAAGGAGTGTGATGTGTGCAATCAACTGACCTCAAGTAAGTTTTCCCCAAGATACCCATATATCTTTGCTATGATATATGATATGAATGCGATAACTGCATGCTAGATTAAGGCCAAGGATCTAGGAAGGATGCATTATATGTCTACTGTATGTGTATGAGAACTACATGCTAGATTAGGGATAAGGATCTAGGAAGATGCCTTATGTGCCTGTTGTATGTGCCTATTGAACTGCATTATAGTACTGACTAGTCAGTGATTTGATAGCCTCATTAGGATATGCTTGGTTTTGGTTACTCAATGCCCGAATGCTGCTTGCTTTGTGCTTTTCGGAGTCCTAGTTATCTTTAATTAACTAGTAAACGAATATGTTAAGTTACATATTACGAGGACTATATAATTTCAGAAGGTTAGGTCTAGCCCTATTTTGCAGCTCTTGTCTGAGTCCAATCGTTGTAGGGTAGGACCTCTCATTCGAAGAATTATCTGGTTTTAATAATA
Organism: Lactuca virosa; assembly: GCF_052849685.1. NCBI lineage: Eukaryota > Viridiplantae > Streptophyta > Magnoliopsida > Asterales > Asteraceae > Lactuca > Lactuca virosa. The sequence continues at coordinate 124,010,732 of NC_136427.1, read as the reverse complement.
TGTAATGGTATTCGCGAGTTATTTAGAGAGAGATAGCAGGGACTTCTTATGCAGCTGATGGCGGAGAGTGGGTCGAAGATTACCTTAGGGCAAGCCTATGATGAGATTAGCGCTGAGAGCATAAGTAGTGAGAGGGACTTGGTGGAGCAAGGCAATTCTTGAGGAAAGTACGGATAGATGTGGAAGGTAGTATGGGCCCGTACTACTGAAAGCAGAGGATCCGTACTCGAATCAAGGAGAGCTAAGATTAAACCATGGAACTTGTAGTGAGTATGTGGTCTCTCGATACTATATATGACTCTGATGATTGTGTGGTTTGTTTTAGAATGGTGATGACATGTCACGGTGCAGGAGGTTCAGGGTCTGGGTCAGGTTCGAGTTTAGGTTCCGAGCCAGTTGATGATGGATTGCTCGAGTTCATAGCATCCGAGATTACGAGAGGCATCCGTGAGGCGACCCCAGTGATTTTCGGGTAGATCAAGGACAATATCATTAATCTGATAGAGGATCGCCTTAGGGCATTTAGGAGTGACATGGAACCTGGCCAGTCAGGGACTCGCAAGCTCTCCTTCAAGGACTTCAGGGGATACGGAGCGCCAGACTTCAGCGGGGTGAAGGACCCCATAGTGGTGAGATGATGGATCACGGACATTGAGTATGCGCAGGTGACGAGCTTCTGCCTTGAGGGGTCGAAGGTCAGGTTTGTTGCTGGTTGTTTGAGAGATCAGGCCAGAGACTTGTAGGAGGAAGTCAGTGACAAGTTGGGAGCCCCATCCATTGAGGTTATGACCTGGTTGGACTTTGTGATCAGATTTCGAGTAGAGTTTCAACCGGCTGTGGAGATTCAGCAGCTAGCCAGGGAGTTTTTGGATATGAGACAGACTACTGAGTCAATGCCGGAGATTATCGCCAAGTTCAGGGAGAGGGCCTTACTGGTGCCTCAATACGCGGGTGATGAGGAAATGAAGAAAACCCGGTACCATGACATGTTGAGAGCCGACATTCAGAAATATGTCAGCTACTCGTCATGTCCAACTTTAGATGACATGATAGCGAGGGCGAAGGAGAGGGAGATTGATATAGAGCACATCAGGAAGAGGAAGACGGAGACGGGGCAGACGACTGTGGTTTTGGTGAAGAAACCCAAGGGATTCGACTCTAAGTTGAAGGGCCAGCAAGGCCGGAGCCGCTGTGGGAAATGCGACAAGTCGCATGAAGGAGCTTGCAGGGTGAGGGGATCAGGCTGCTACAAGTGCGGCAAGACTGGGCACTTTAGCAGGGATTGTACTGCTCCTACCCCCACCGTTCAGATATTAGATTCGCTGTGTTTTCACTACAACCAGCGAGGCCATAAAAAGGCCAACTGCCCGAGATTGGTATCAGCAACCTCAATTACGGCGCCAACTCCAACGACCCTGCGGATCATGTATGGACGACAGGGTAACGTAACGACCCAAAAATCAAGGGTAAAAATTTCATTTTTGTTATAGACAAAACATTGATACCATTTATTTCAAACATTCCAAAACATCGTTAATTAAAACATTTGTCAGAGTTCGTCCCACAATCATTTGTTGCAGAAATCATAGGTGTGTGCACTGCGATCAATCTGAGCCCTTCTTTTCCAAATCGATGATACCTGAAACCAAAAGTGTAAACCATAAGCACATAGCTTAATGAGTTCCCCAGATCATACCCCACGCAATCCACATAATCACATAAACCATATCAGCCATACAAGACATGCATACAATATATACGGAATGCCATGGGATCCCCCACATGGTCTGATATCCAACTACCACGGGCTCCCCCCGGGGTCTTCCATGCAGCATCACAAAGACAACTAGCATATCACATACTGTAATAAGCAACTAATGTACCACATTTCATGTATTCAACTAGTATACACAAGCCAAGCATATAAACATATAAGGATGTCATGGACTCCTCCCAAGGTCTTACTCCAGGATGTCATGGGCTCCCTCACATGGTCTTACACCTAAGTGCCATGGGCTCCCCCATGGTCTTTAGCTGGGAAGCCATGGGCTCCCCCACATGGTCTTACATCCCAATGCCATGGGCTCCTCCCATGGTCTTTACTTGAAAAGCCATGGGCTCCCCCACATGGTCTTACATCCAAGTGTCATTCCCCCCATGGTCTTCCCTGCAAATATCACATATATAGCTAGCATATCACCAAACATATCTAACTATCATACCACATATCTCTACAGCATGTATACCACATATCTCTACACAACAAATATACCACATATCTCTACACAACAAGTATACCACATATATATACACAAAAAATATACCATCTATCACAAAATGGGCCGGCATTGGTGCCTTAGACCCATTGGTATGGTGAGAAGACTCACCTGGCACTGCTGAAGTCCCACGGATAGAACTCTCATTGCTGGTTGACAGATTCCCGAATTGTCAACATCAAAATGACACCCAATTAATAAACGGGTTTCAATACATAACCATAAATCTACACTTGGGGTAAATGGACCATTTTACCCCTAACCTAGCTTGGTTCAAAACCAAGGCCCAAACTTCACACTCTAAAGGCCCAAAAGCCCAATAGTCAACCAAGGGCCAACATATGGCCTAATTTTCCAAATTAGGCCCAAGCCTTTCCAATGGGCCTTATCCTAAAGCCCAATAGCTTCCTTAGTCCATAAATATGTTCCCAATTGACCCACGAAGTCCCACAACAGCTTAGTCCAATATATGGCCCAATAAGAACCCAAACCCAATTAGGGTTTTTCACATAAAATGACGATTAGGGTTAAGTGTTCCTACTTAACCCATTAAGGGCTTAATCCATTAAGTCCCTAAATGTACTAGGTTAATCATATAATGTGCTCGGGATTAATTCATAATCGCAAATCTAATGGTCCAAACGCGGGTCCTGACAAATCCATAATACACATTTCCAAAATTAGGGTTTTCCAAACCCTAATTAGGGTTTCCAACACAACACAATCCAATTAGGCCCAAAAGCTAATTCCGTAGGCCCATTAGGGTTTCATTAGGACAATTAGGGTTTTCCTAAGTCGGGCACCACCCACTATCACCTCAGGTAGTGGTGGTCAATGGCGGTGCACGACGGCTCACGACGGTGGTTATGGTTCTAGTCCATTGTTGTCCAAGCATCCTAAATGAAGTCTAAACATAAACAAAGCACACCGCCACCTACATGGCGGTAGGTGGCGGCAGCCACCACCTCACGGTGGTGGTTATGGGTTTTCCTTTCATTATTTCATCACCGATTACAATATACAACACAAAATCCCAAAATAAACACACACACAAATAGATAAACACACACACACAACCACCCTTGTGGTGGCTGACGGTGGTAGATGGTGGCAGCCACCACCTCACGGTGGTGGTGGTGGTGGCCTTTCTTGGTTTTCCAATCAAATCGAACACACACACACTCTCGTTTTGGGCTTGCGAAGTGGACTCAGCCACCCACCTAGTGGCGCACAGTGAACGACAGCAACAACAACCTTGACAGCCGGCGGCGGGCGATGCAACAGTGGGAGAAGGTGGCAGTGGGATATCCGGAGCAATAGCAACGAGCTAAATGGCAGCGGTCGTGACTAAGAAGTAGCAACATGAGAACGGGGAAGAGAAGAATACGACGGGGAGGTGGCGGAACAGAAGAAGACGCGAAGAGGGTGACGGCTTCCACCGGAAACAGCAACAACGACACCCCGGGTGTGCTCCTTCCGATCATCTGCTGCCATGACGTCTAACGGTGGCTTTTTTCTTCAACGGAACGACACAACGTAGGCTTGGTGGTGCAAGGTGACTACGGGGGAGATTGCGGGGGCTGGAGGGAGGTTAACGTGAAGGTGGCGGCTGAGGATATGTGAGTCTAGGGTTAGGGTTAAGTGATGCAACGAGGGGGAAAAGATGCCCAGTTAAATCTCATGTTCCATACAACTTATACGAAATCGATAATTCCAGTCCCTCCCACTCATAACCTTTCCAAATAAAGTTCAGAATTTACCATTTCTACCCTAACTTCGGAAATCCCTTTCAACTCCAATCCAAAATTTACCTAACAGCCCTCAGCTTTCAAAATCCTTTCATAATAAGTCCAATACTTACCAAACACCCCTTGTCTTCTGAAAATCTTTTCAAAATAAATCCCAAAATTACACTTTAACCCTCGAATAATCCAATTCATATCATTTGGCTCCCCGAAACCAACACCCCACTAAATATTATTGCTTCTGGCTAATATAATATATATAAAATAATAATAAAAATCACATCTCGGGGTTTTAGAGTTTAATATTTATTTAATTTCAAACGGGATCTTACAGGTAAGACATATGCTCCTGCGGTGAGGAGCCGAGCCTTCCAGCTGACCGCCGAGGAGGCGCATGCCACGCCAGATGTGGTGACGAGTATGTTTTCTTCTTCCTAACTTTTACTACATGTCAGTTTTGATATTTATGTCACACCCCCAGCCGTCGGCGGAAACACCGGGTGGTGTAACGTCGTTCTTCATATCACAATTATATAACATACACCGAACAGTACTAAAGAAAATTCATACCTTTATTGATGATTGAAAGTTACATTATTGTTTTCCTAGTACTTATTACATAATATCCGACTATGACATACTTCTTAATGAACAGAAAGGTAACAGTAAAACTTCTCCTGTTCGAATACATACCGGCTTTTCAATTTCCTAAAAACACATGCATTTAAAAATACGTCAACATAAAGTTGGTGAGTCTACAGGTTTTGACTCCATATAAAAATAATACTTTTTCTAAGTTCAAAAGTTTAGTTTTGAAAGTATCATTTTGACTCTCCAACATTTAGTATATATATTAGGTATAATAGTTTACTTATCATTAAGTGTATACCTAAACATTCCTTGAACCTAGGGTATAAGTAGGGGGAAACTTATACTTAACATTAATACTTGTATTCGACAAAGTATAATGTTTCTAACAATTTGCTACCATGAGCCTGTAACCGTTGCTATGACATAATACCTCTGATAAAACACACTCATGATTTACCATGAGATACAACACACTCATGATTTCCATGATAAATAACACTCATGATTTCCATGAGAACAACACTGTACGCTTCATCGACGTCGGAACAATAACAAGTAAAAGGATAGTTTGTCACTTGCTTATGGTTGACTGTAGCTAACAATCACAAGTGGGGTGGTCAACCCGTATACTAATTATACATGACTTCCTCGCTCACACGGGATTAACGGTGACAGTTCAGAGGATTTCTGCTAAGATCCCCAATCTTAGTTGATGAATACAATTACTCATGTAGACTTTGACGACTTCCTATATCTCTAACAACAAAAGCATTTTCATGTCTAAAACCCTAAGTTACTAGACTATGCTTTTAAACATTACTCCTAACTTCATAACATTTAGGCAGTATAACAACTATAACTTGAAGTAAAACCAGGATTTATCTTAACATAAACCAATAACAACAACATCATATAACATACCAAGTTTTATCTTGTCATAAAACTAACAATAACAACATACAACATACCAAGTTTTATCTTGTCATAAAACCAATAATAGCAACATACTTTATAAATTAACATATAGAACTTCCGAATATAACTTCGGAACTATATCGCATACAACATATATATAGAATCCTAAGTATAACTCAAGATCTACATTAGTATAATAACATGGTAACAAGTTGATAAAAGTTGTATATAAAATATTATATTTAGAGCAACTATATCCCGATTATTATAACTATCTACGTTGATACTAATATACTATCATATAGACATAATAGTAACGTATATACAATATTATAGCCTGCATTTTCCCCTGAAATATTAGAAAGTGGGGCCGTGAAATCACCCTATTAGCGTGATTTTATGTAATCTAAGCAGAAACGGTCAGCGGTACGAGGTCGTCGGGGGTCGGGATGCAAGAGGGCTTCAACAAATTAGAGAAAGGAAAGAAGTTTAGGTGTGAGAATGGTTGTAGTCTCACGTCGTGAGCCATGGCTGGTCACCCTGTAGACTTGCCATTTGCGTCCCTAGCTTCGGAAGGTGGCCATGTGACTCCTCACGTCGTGAGATATCCTTGCTCATGTCGTGAGTTTGGATCTTATCCCTTCGTAGCCTCGTCATACACCTTCTAGATTCCGAGATGTGGCAAAATGACTCCTCACGTCGTGAGTTTCTGTGCTCACATCGTGAGCTCAGTCAGATTAGGGTTTCTGACAGTTGAATCTTCGGAAGGTCGTAACTTTCGCATACAAACTCCGTTTTTGATGTTGTTTATATGCACGCGTAGGTATTTACGAGTACTACAACTATCTCTTAGACTCCAATAGCTAATTCTAAGTCTATTATAAATTCCTCTTATTATAGAGATTTATGGTATTCGGTTTATCATAACTTCTTCATGCGAAGTCGGATTCAGACATTCTCTATATTTTTGGAATCGTATGGACGTATACTTTGAGTTGCATCATAAAGAAAGTTAATACTTGTATTAGAATTTATCTTGAACTACATAGTACGTTTATCATATTACTGGTTTAACAACATCACATTACATGATTGGTATAATCACATGTGATTGTCTATTGACCTATTTTGACTAGTGTTACAATTTATATTATATGTGTTGGGTTTTAGTTCAAAAATAGTTTCATAAACTTGAAACATATGGCGATGGAAGACTTTAATTTTTGAAATAACATAAACATTTTATACCCACGAAGGATCTTCTTGCAAGTTATAGAAAGATTAAAACACCAACCGCAGAAGAGGTGAAGAAATAACAACCTTTGTAGTTCTTTGGGTCCTCTCGGGAGGCTTGGAAGTTGATGAAGAATGTGGAACCTTTGAGACACCAACAATGACCCAACTTTATGTAGAATGCTAGTTCTTTGTGTAAAACTCTTATGTTTTGAACCAACCCCAAGTATGGTTCAAAGAGATCAAAAAGCAAGCCTTAAATCTTCACATGTTCAAAGCAAGAGAAGAGAAGAAGAGAGGGAAGATGCTCTCGACTACAAGCAAAAAGAAAAGGGGCAAGAACTTTAAGAGTGGAAGCCTCATATTTATAGTCACTTAAAGTGAAGTCCTTACCCATTAGGATTTCAACTTCAGACAAATATGTCCCCTTGTCATAATCATGTCTCCCATGCCTTTAAAGCATGATTAGACAAGTCATACACTTCTTCTTTTTATGCATATCTTGAAAATTGCATAAAGAAGAAGAAAGAAAGTCAAACTTATATAAACTCTTTTATAAAATATAAACATTGTCTTTTAGGAAAAAGACAAAAGGATTCAACTAGTCCAAAAGTTTGTACATGACTTATAAATCATACCATACGATATATATTAAGTTACTTGTTAATGGGATTTATTATTTCCATGAAATAAATTATTTCCAATTTAATTATAAGAGTTTTATTGAATATTTATTAAAATCAATTTCTAATAAATAATCAATTACATCAAGTTGTTGTTAGTGTGACCCATTAGTATCGTATGTTATTTAGTAATATCATTTTAATATTTCTCTTGAGAATACTAGGCCTTTCAATCTCCCACTTGCACAAGAATCATATTAGACTGATATAGACAGTGGTGAACGTCTAGCAACATTTCACTGCCCCTAAGACCATATGACTATTTGTTCCATTCTGTCAATGCCCAATTCCCAAAAAGCTCGAAGCTACAATTGGTGTATAAGGTAAGTTTATCAGTCATCCCTTTGCTACAGACATCATGTTGAACATGAGATACAGATCACAATCAAGCTCATTGGTTTTTCAACTTTTGGTAACGCACCTTAGATGTCTAACTCTCAACACACACTAGTACAAAAATGACCTACGGTCACACTTTTCGAAAAACGGCCTGTCACACTTTTTCTTAAAAGTGTGGCCAAAGTTCACTAGAAAAATTAGATACTGTTTTTGGATACATTTAAATTAGTTTGTGTGGTGATAGTCAAATCGTTAACCACATTTAATTTTAACAAATGTAACAATTATTAGCCACAGTCGAACAATGTGGCCATATGTCACCATCAGCCACGTGTACTGACTAAAGTTGTGATATTCTTTTTATAAGAGACAGTAGATAAATATATGGTCACATGAGGCAATTGTAAATGTTTTTGTATCATGGTACGATTTTAGACACATGAAATCCAATGTAGCTAACAGGTGACACATATGGCCACTTGAAATATGTTTGTGTCCATAGGGTGGTGTTTACTAGTGACTTAGTAAAAGCAAAAAACCACATTAGTTTTATTGGTTTATGGCCATGTGTCTTTTATTATGTGTATCAGAATATGATGAATTAGCTTTGAAGAAGAATAAATATTGTGAATGTAAGTACCATTTGGTTATTGTTACAATTATTACGTGTCTATAGGCAAATCTAGTTATAGAAGTAAAATAATGTCTGATTAGTATAATTATAGTATGCTCATTGAATGTGTGACTATGATTATATAATGGTCATTCCTTTTATACTAATGTATGTCTAAAGTTAAATAATAGTCTTCATAAAACGAAAATATGTGGTTGCAAGTATTTACTGGTGACTTATTAATATATTTTGTGCTTCGTTTTATTTTTTCTTTTATTTATTTATTATTTTTTTGTTGGGAAAGAGGGAGACCTCTGCCAATATTTATAAAACAAAAAGAATAGGATACAAAAGAAAGGGAGACCCTCATGAACACTTCTACCATCATCACCTAAATCCTCAACCATAACCATATCTTCATAATATTATTCAACAGCTCAAAACTATTTTTTTTAAATGATAGGCACAATAATTGAATTTGAAGGAGGTTAGTGTCTAAATGTAATATGTTATAATTTTCTGTTAATTTGTACCTATATATAAGAATTGGGTTAACATAAATAAATAACACCAATAACCTTTGTTGACTAGTCAACGATTTGACTTATATAGAGCCATTGTGTCTGTGACAACCGTCAAATTTCGGTCAAGTCAAAGTCAAACAAAGTCAACAAGTCAAACCGGTCAACTCCAATAACCCTTGTATGTTAGGGTTTACGTTATGTAATCACTGTACAATTCGCTATTTTAATGAGAAAACATCATTTCGAAAATTCATGTGTTTGATTTTCCTTAGCCTTAACAGTGCTAAACAACGAACCAAAGCGATAAAACACTATTGCACAATCATCGGGATTGTGTAGGACACTAAATCATGGCTTAACGGGGTTTACGGACCTTGCGTTTCAAAGCCAAACACTCAAAAAGGTCTCAAAAGAACTCTCTCTCAATCTCTTTCACTCAATCTCTATCTATTAGAAATCTCTCCCAAATCTCTCTCAAAAGTTCCTTTAACTTTTTGTAATCATTCGGGTCATCACGACCCTTAACCGGGTCAAAAACCACTTGAAACGGGGTAAAAACGGGTAAAATAGCCTTAAGGACCCAAAACCGAAGCTTCAGGACCGAAGCCTCGCATCCGAAGTGCTCAGGACCGAAGCCTCGGACCGAAGCCTCAGGACCGAAGCCTCGGACCGAAGCCTCAGGACCGAAGCCTCAGGTCCGAACCTCGGCCCAGGACCGAGCAACTTCGCAGATTCAGCTTTTTCTCCCGGTTTTCGACTACGACTTCGTTTTAACTCCGTTTTTCATTATTTTAACGTGGGATTTTCACCCAAAACTTTATTTTATAAACTAAGGCCCCAAAATATATAAATCTCCAGGGTTTTTATAAAATATATTAAAAGAATTAGTGGTTGAACTAATTATTGAGGGAATATTTGCTTTTCCTTAATTTATGGCAAAAGCAAACCACCACCACCTCACTCTATGATTAGCCACTCTTTCCCACTATCCCTTGTCTCCTTAGTGGACCTTTACACCCAATTTCCAGCTCTTCCCACGTTCTAAGAGCTGGAGGATTGATCCTCTCTCCTCATTCTCCATAAAATTCTTTCATTCTACACTTAGCAACCAAGAACACTCTCCAAAATTCTCTCATCTTTTCTCTCAACTTCAAGAACTTCAAGGCTTTCTCCAGGGATTCCTTTCTTCAATTAGTAAGTATCCTCATCATTCACATAATTATTAAACTCCATTCTACTCAAATCATTGATATCTTACACAAGTTCCATCTTATTCGGTGTTAGATTCTCGAATCATCAAGACATCTTCTTAGTGTTCTTGGGTTGAACAGTTCCTCTCTCTCACTTTCATCTACTGAAACCACATAAGGTGAGTTCATACCCCTACATTTACATGTTTTCTTAAGTTTTTAAGGGGGGAATACAAGCAAAATCATCAAGAACACAATTAAACTTTTTCTAACAGATTACATCAGAAAAGATAGACTTCAATCACGGACTGTTTTGGTCAACTTAAATAATTTAGTTTTCAAAACTGTTCCAGGTGCAAGTAGTTCAAACTCTTAGCTTTAAAATGGCTACTTGAACATCCCCATATGATGTTTCTACAATTTATGGTGATTTTTACAAAACTGCCTACCATTTCAGAGGCAAACCCGGACCAGTCTGTGATTATGGACATTTTCACCTCTGTTAGAGATCACTAAAAATCTTGATAAAATTTACAAACAAACTAGACTCATATTCCAAACTCTCAAAATTTGCGGATTTGGATTTGGAGCTTTGATGATTTTTCTATAAATTTTCTAAAAACAGTAACAGAAACTGTTTTCAACAAAAAGTTGCTGTCAATTTCATTTCACCTTGTAACATGTTGAGCAAGGTGTATATCTTTATATGATTATATGTTATTGCAATATATGTCATTTTATCTTAATATATGGACACACATCAGTTTACAAATGGATTTGGACATATTGAATATAAAGAATAACAAGTGATTATAATCAAAGTACAACCGATATATTCAAACATTTAATAAACTATTTTAAATATAGTTTGCATACATTACTACGTACTACCCTTGGTTGATAAACTATAATAGGTATAGTTTATGATACATTACATAACACATACATTTAAAAATGGTACATTTATACAAATGATATTTTCATTAAGCAAGGTACGGCCATACGGTACCAAGTTTTAATAACACGTATTTCCGTTAACGATACATTCAAACATTTAATAAACTATTTTAAATATAGTTTGCATACATTACTACGTACTACCCTTGGTTGATAAACTATAATAGGTATAGTTTATGATACATTACATAGCACATACATTGAAAAAGGGTACATTTATACAAAGGATATTTTCATTAAGCAAGGTACGGCCATACGGTACCAAGTTTTCATAACACGTAATTCCGTTAATTACTTTGTGAGACATTTACTTCAAATTACCATTAAGTCCTGTATTGTAACCAGAGTCTCCTTGAGGGAGAGCGTGATACTTGTGTATAGATCTATATTGGGTTTGACAAACCCACACCTAAGCTGCATGCAACAGCTAGACCGGCAGGTCTGGGGTGACAAATGTCATAACATTTCCGACGCCTGAAGAACGTCGTTTCAGGCCAACTAGGTCATAGCATGGTTATAATAACTCACATAAAGTATTAATAAACATTGGAATTTACGGGAACTTCATTAAAATTTAACGAGTTTATGTCGATTTAAACTTGCATTGTTTTACTATAAATATGACAAATTACTTGTACATTTCGGTCTTTGGGTTTTAAGACTACATTTACACATTAAGGAAAATATTGGATTTTCTAACACAAATACTACTTTCACAAACGAAAGGCTTTTAATAATACCAAACAAAAGCTTATGAACTCACCAACCTTTGTGTTGACACTTTTTCAAACAACTTGTATTCTCAGGAAATCATTAAACAGGTAATCAAGTGCTTTTGAGGATGAGACGCTAAGGCGTCTACTATTTCATATTTTGTCAACATATTGTAATTGATTCGTAAACATGTAATTCATACAATGATGTAACTTTTTCAATTATATATATGTTGGTTGTGTTTGCTTGAATTACTATTACAATTGTTGTTATGATACTATACATGAAGTCCTCCACCCCCGGACGTTTCCGCCATCCTTGGTTTGGGGGTGTGACAGTGTCCCACCCAAACTTCATAACATATTATTAGACTTTGGGACAGTTTTTGCAAAAAAAAAAGAATATTCCATTTTTTTCGTTTGAAGTCGTTTGGAATTGCCTACATCAAATGAGTTTTGGTCATATATCAGTTTGACTTTTGGGACTTATTTTAGTCATATAACAGTTTGAGTGATGTCAACATGTACAAAACAAATGGTTAAAGTTGCATCTGAAGGGCTCCTTTAAGTTGACAAAATACCCTCTAGAAGGGGACATAAATCGTTGATAGGGTCTGTACCAATTTCTACATCAAAACAACAATAAAAAGTAAAAGACTATATTGCCCTTTTGCAGTAAAACTATCCCGGTTTTCTTATATTCCTTTTAGTTTTCTTATATTCCTTTTACACCTAAAACTCCAAACAAAATTAGTTTCCTATAGAGAATACCAACAATAACATTCAACTTTAAAGGGTACAATTACAAAACAAATGGTTAAAGTTGCATCTGGTTAGGGCTCATTTAAGTCGACCAAAAGACCTCTAGAAGGGGCATAAATCGTTAATAGGGTATGTACCAATTTTTACATTAGAACCCCAAAAGAAATTAAAAGACCATATTGCCCTTTTGCAGTAAAACTGTCTCGGTTTTCTTATATTCCTTTTACAGTTGAAATTCCAAACCAAAACAATTTCCCATAGATAAAATCATTTCAATTCCATACACTACTAGAAAATCGACTTTTAGCGATGAAATTGTTCTAGTTAACATGTTTTAGCAACAAATTTCCCTTTGGTACAACATATCAAGAAGACTAAATTTTAACAACTTAGCGGCAAATTTAGTAAGTTAATTTCAATCATTAAAAATCTCAATATAATTAAAAAATTGGTTAGTTAAATATATGCATTATTACTTTCTGCACAATACATTTTATATATCAAAAACTAAAATTCATGTTTCATTGAAGAATTTACAAATTATATCAAATACAAAGAAAAAAGCATTGTTAACACTACATACAATGTTCATTTGGTGGTGGGTAAATACAAAGATAGGGCGCTCTTTGTTACTTTCCGACTCTCAAACTCAAATTTCTGTTTCTCAAATCAAATTTCCATTTCTGAATGAAGATGCATATGATGATAATTGTGAATCCAACTTATCCATCCTTCAAATAAAAGAGAGGAATTAGTTAATATCCAAAGGAAAATGTAAGGTTAAATGCAAGAAAAAACATACTTAGATAGAAATCATGCACTATGTTGTGATGAAAGAGAACAATAATAAGATGTTATATTACAAAAATAAATGAACGTACTATGTGATTAACATCTATGAAATAAACAACTAATACTTTCAACCCTTTAAATAGGATAAAATGAACATATGTAACCAAATTATGTAAAATTGATTTTTGAAGTTTCTAATATATCAGTACTTTGACATAGAGTAAGAACAAGAAAAAAGAAATTACATGTCATGAATCCAAGATTGTGTTATTAAAATTGTCATACCCTTTCTCTTAACATTCAAAAGTCCAGTTGTAATTTGCCACAGGAATCATTTTACAGTTTTATACCCAAGTGATCTGGTCATTTTGGGCACGATAGAAAGAAATAACAAACACCATTAAATTTGTGTGTTACTTATCCCTCTTTATGCTCTAGAAACTGTCATAGGTTTAAAATCCCATATTAGATCTCCTCTGGTGGAAACCAAATTCTATAACTAAATGTGAAAATTATCAACCAGTCACATCCAGACATACAAACACATACAAACATAACCACTCACTTACACACATGTAACAACACACAACTTAAAGCATATAAATACACACATTCACAACTTCAGATAATTTGATCAGAATTTCAGCAAATAAATATGATTACAAAAAATATGAACATAAAATTTCAGATTAAAGCACTATTACAGCAGCAACATATGATTTTCAACAAAACAAAAATCAGACTTTTAGCAAACATTTGCCAAATTTCTGCAAATTGCATATGATTTTCAGGTTTTCATAAGTGAATTCAACAAATGTAAGCATATAATTTCAGATAACCTTAAACAACAAACCCTACAAGAGAAAACAAACAGGGGGAATAGAGTCTCAAAAGTAATTTTCAGAAAAAGAGTTACCAGCCACAAGTAGTGGTCCGCGACGTTGGTGATGACATGATAAGCGACAGTGAGGATTAGCAGCACTCTGGCGATGACGATCAGATACCGATGATGACAACCGTATATCGTTGAGGTTTCACAAGCATCAACGTCTCAGTGGTCAGCGTTTATCCATCTCCAGCATATTAAAAGCATCGAGGTCAACATCGTCGTCCCTGTAACTTAAGAAAAGAGACAAAAAAGGGGGTTGTTGGTTCTTTGTCGTGACGACGGTGGTGGCTTGAGGCAGGTCATCCCCCATCTGTGATGTTAAGTGAGCAGATTGAAGAGAAATCGACGTTTCTCTCTCTCTCTCTCTCTCTTCGAGTTAAGCAACTCCCACTTTATTTATATTTTGCTGGTTGGTTTCAAAAAAACAAGAACCGGAGATAAATTTTTAGGTTTTGAATTTTACGGATTAGGTTTTGGAAGATTCAAAATTTTTTAGAAACTCGATCTAAATGTTTATGGTTAGGAGGGAAAAATTTTGATTTTTTTTCACATTAAGGAGGCAATAATGAATTGTTTATTTTAATGACTTTAATGAATTTAATTAGAAAAAAAATATTCATTGAAATTCATTATACAAAATAGACAAAATTATACGATTTTTGTTAGGGGTGTCATGGGTATACTGTTAATTAATAGAATTGATTGTTCATGTTCCTAGTTTTAAGGGATTGCATGTGCAATTCTTGAATCTACACCAATATTTGGCCATTTGGCATCAACCATCCGACTTGGCTATTTAGATGGTGGGTATGTGTTTAAGTATTGTTATGAGGGAGTATGGGTTTGGTTATCGGTGAGATGGAGTATGGGTGGGGATGCATGAGTAAGTGGTGATAAAGTGAGGTGTGTGTGGGTAGGGATATATGTGGGTGTATGTAGATTAGGGTGTGTGTATGGGGGTGGATAGGAGTATGGGTGGGTGGGTTTTGGGAGTAAGTGGAGGGGTGTATGGGAGTGGGTAGGGATGGGGTAGGGATGGGGTTATGGTATTTATTGGTGGGGGTGTAAGTGGGTATACAGGGATGAGGTGTGTGTATGAGATGGGTAACAGTGTGGTTGGTGGTCATAAGCCCCAACACTCACCCACCGCACTCATACTCTCACACACAACACACATACCTTAGAATTGATGGTAGGATGTAGGTGGGGGTAGAGGTAGGTGGGTGGTGGGGGTTGGATGGATGTGTGTGGATAGGTGTAATTTTAATTTTATAAAACTTTAGAATCATAAAAGTATTTATGGTTGTGGGTGGGTGTTGGGGATAGGGTGAGTGTGAGGTTTGTGGCTTATGGCATATAACTTAGGCTTTAGGCTTGTCTTTTAGGGGTTAGGGTGTATGGCTTATGGACTATGTGTTAAGGCTTATGGTTTAGGGCTTATGGCTTAGGGATTATGGCTTTAGGCATATGACTTATAATTTACTGCTTATTGTTGTATGGCTTATGGCGTATTCCGTATAGGTTAATTCTTATGGTTTAGGGCTTAGGGTGTATGACTTATGGCCTAGGGTGTAGGACTTAGGTGTTAGGGCTTTTTCTTATGGTTTATTGTTTAAGGATTACTGCTTATTTATTAAGCTCTAAGCCATAACCCTTAGCTTTAATTCTTATGGTTGATGACTAATTACTTAAGTCTCAAGCCTTATGGATTAGGGCTTAAGTCTTAGGGTGCAAGGAATATGGCGTAGGGCATGTGGCTTAGGGATTAAGGCTTAGGGCATATGACATAAAGCATAGGGCCAAAGGCTTAGTGTATATGACCTAGGCCAATTATGGCTTATGGATCATGACTTATGACTTAGGGCTTATGACTTATGCTTACAAGTTAGGGCTAATGGCTTAAAATTAGGGCTTATAACTTATGGCTTGGGGATTACGGCTTAAAGTGTTATAGATTGGGGCTTATAGCTTTAGGTTTACATATGCTTTATGCCTCATGGCTTATGACTTATAACCTATGATTTATATCTTAGGGTTTATGGATTTAGGTTTAAGGCTTACTGATTCAGGCTCAAGGCTTGTAGCTTATGATACATGTCTAGGGTATAGGCTTAAGGGTTAGTAGTTAGGGTTTAGGGATTTTGGCTTATGATTTATGACTTATGCTTAATTTAGGGCTTAGGCCTTAAGGCTTATGGCTTATTCCTTATGAATTATAACTCATGACTTATGATTTATGACTTAAAGCTTATGACATAAGGATGTTAGCTTATTCTAAAGGATTATTGCTCACGACTTATGGATTAAGGCTTGTTCCTTGGAATCGGGTCCTATCCAATATCGAGATCCTTTAGATACCATCAATTTGTACAGTATCCTAACATTCCTTTCAATTGCTTATTTTTATATGTCCAGTCATGTTCTTCCCTAATTCAATATCACCCATGTATGGTTCCTTATTCCTTTTTCTATGGACTTCAATTTTTACATACAAAAACTTCAAAGGTCCTGACCGCCTACCCCACTCCACCTTCAACTAAGCTCACACCCCCACACCACACACCCTACCCAACACTACCCCTACCACCCTATCCATACACATACACACACCCACATCTACATCCCACCTTACCCTTGGTGACCGATTAATCAGATGGAAGTCATTAACTAATTACGTATAATGACAATTGGTCAGGCTAGTTGGTTCTGGTTAATATTAGTCAAAGCCGGTCATATTAATATATTGATATTTTTATTTGAATATATAGATTATTAATATTAAATTTTATATGGATTTTAGGATAATTCTTATATATATATATATATAGATATATATATTTTTACTATATTATTAAGGATATTGCCAATCTCTTGAAAATTAAAAGATACAACGTATATTACCTCATGTACAATAATATTAAGCATATAAGTACAATAATATTAAGCATATAACCAATCTTATACGTATTACACTACACAGATCATATAACCAATCATATACATATTACACTACACACCCTAATCTCCTAAACACAGCCGCCATCAAACCAATTCTCATCGTCTCCACCAAAGATGCAGTGATCTCCACCAACGTCTCCCACCGAAGGTCCACGACTGCCGACTTCCCCACTCAAGATGCAGTGATATCTCTCGCCTCTCTTTCTCTCTCTCGCGATCGCCATCAGAATGAAATGGAAACCCTAATTTCAAATTACCGTGCATTCGAGATCCCTACAGCGAGGTATGTCCCCGTTTACTGTGATTACAAACTCACGCACCTCACGACCACACACACAAAAATGTACAAAACCACCATCGACATCTTCAAATGAACATCATCGATTTCTTTTCCCAAGTCATTTATCCTCTGTGAAGATCATCGATTTCTTTTCCCAAGTCATTTATCCTCTGTAACCGTCATCATCTGTCGACGAAGATCAGAAAATACAAGCACAATCATGCCCTGAACACCTAACAGGTAATACTAATTTCAAATTATCAGCGATGGCTAAGCGCGAATTGTCAAGCACATTGAAGAACTTGAAGGTAATTATAAGCCAATTCTTGATTTTTTCAGATACTATTCAGTCTTTACTATGCATAACTTTTTTCTCAATCCCCGATTTTTGAGTTGCCTGATTGTGGGTATACGTTGATTGTGGTTGTTGGTATTAAGGATCCGCTTAGGCCAGGGGTTAAGGAAGCAGTGGATATTTGTTTAGCAGCTGGGATTACTGTGCGTATGGTTACTGGTGATAATATTAACACAGCTCGAGTCATTGCCAAGGAATGCGGTATACTGACTGAAGGTAGGTTAGCCATTAAAGGGCCAGTGTTTCGAGCTAAATCAGATGCGGAAAAACGTGAACTAGCACCGAGAATTCAGGTACAAACAAAAAAACGTGGTGATGGCTAGATCAAAATGTAACTATTTTTTTTTCTTTTCCTTTATTTTGAAACTCAGGAGAATAGGTGGTTAGTTCTCCAAGACAAGTAATGACTTACAATCCTTAAATACATTATTGTAATGGCTAGATCATCACCAACAGGCAAGTTAAAGCTTGTAGAGCATTTGAGGGGTCTGTCTGAAGTTGTTGCAGTCACAGGTGATGGGACAAATGATGCTCTAGCTTTACATGAATCAGATATCGGGTTCGCCATGGGTATAGCAGGAACAGAGGTTGGTTTGTGCATCATATTCATGTCAATTTAGTATAAAAAAACTTAAGTTAATGAAAAAACAATCCCATATATAATATATTAGTAAGAAGAAGCTGATGTCTGTCATAAGTCATCTGCTATCTCATCTGTAGGTTGCAAAAGAACAAGCTAATGTAATCGTATTGGACGATGATTTTGCAACAATCGTAAAAGTAGCAAAATGGGGACGTGCAGTTTACATAAACATTCAGAAGTTTGTTCAGTTTCAGTTAACTGTCAACATCGTTGCTCTAATGATTAATTCTGTTTCAGCCTGCATTACAGGTTTGTTCAATCGCCTTCTTTATTAGTCACTCTTTGCTTTCTCACATGTTCTGTGCTTACATAATTCTTCTTTGTATCATCTTGCTAATGTTTCAACTATCAACAGCTTGTTATTTGTGAGGAGTTCATCATGGTTTTCTGGGTGTTTGGCTATGGTTCATTGGTATGGAACCCTAGGTTTAATTATGATGATAAAATGATAGGGTACATCAAGAATTACAGGCGTGTGTTTGATCTTGGTATGCAGACTTTACCTGTTTTCATATTTATACATTTCTATCTTAATCTGGTTTTAACTAAGATCATGTTATTATGCCACAGCATGCATTGATCATAGAGGTACACCTGAGGACCCTGCAAGAACATGCACACTTGAATATAAAGAAGGAGCTGTCTGTGTAAGTGGCACCAAATTTCAACTCTTTCCACCATTTTCAGCTGATTTTCAACTTCTGAATGCTAATTCTTAAACTTTCTTTCAGTGGGGCGCTGTGTATAGTGTAAAAGAAGGTGAGGAGAAAGAAAGACTGGCAATGGCAGTATATTTTTTATTCCATTACATGTTTTACATTTTTGAAACAAAATAAAAAAAAGTTATTTTTTTATCTTTCCTTAGAGACACATGTCATATCAGAAGAACTTATCTTACTTGGTTCTTATTTCTTTCAGTATTTAGAGAACAGAGAGTGCGAATATGATCAGAAGACCACTGTAGACTTTTTCAAGGTGAATATACTTCTGAGATACATATGTTCATTTTTCAATTATATAACAGATTATTTTGTTTTACAAAACACAAAATTAAAAGCAGACATTTTGTTATCTCTTGATTCAGGAAGGAGAGATTAGTGAGGCTACTTTATCAGGAGTTATTGTGTAAGCCATTTTATCTTGACATTTGAATAAAATTAAATTTTCAAGAAAGAAGACTTATTACAGAAATCCCCATTTTTACAAATTTGCCCTCATTTATTTTTCTCTTCCATTTAACTAACAGATACTATATTTTACTTGTTACAGTTTCACATCAACTCCAGACAAGGAATCGAATAAATATTACCTTGGGCCTGCACCTTTGGAGGATATGGCCAAGTAATTACTTTATATTATTCTATTGAGGGTATTTTAGACCTTTTCTTGGTCTTTTTTTTCTTTTCTTATTAGTGTAAATTTTCTGACAGCCATTGATGCACAGGTTTGTTTCTTCTCATTCGATTCTTGTTTCTTCTCATTCACTTCAGGGTATCTTTGTTATTTCCAGTATTTGTACAACTTTGTTGCATAATCTTTCTGTATAATATACAATAAGTAAATTAAATAAAGTTGCTATGATTTTCTTATGCAGATATGAAGGGTCCTTAGATCCATGGATGTCATCTTTATGGACCATATTATATAATAAAAATCCAAAATTCTTCCCAAAAGGTTTAAGTACTTCTGTGTGTCTGATATGAAGATGCTTGGTCAAGCAAAAGTGGAAATCACATATCTTGACTCGAATGCAGTGCATTCACAACCTTTAACACAAATTGGTAAATAGCCTGTTTATTTTCAAATTTCACTATTTTTCAACTTTCAAAGTTCAAATTTTATTTACTGTAACTGATTTTTTATGACAGATTTGAAGTTACTTGAGAAGGATAAATTGGAAATTTAAAGGGTAAGCATGGAATTTTGCCATTAACACATAATAAACATTTTTCACTTTTGAAATTTAAATGTCAGATTTTTAACTTAATCTTTATATTTTATGCAGAAATTGCTTGTACCATTTGAAATGCGCGGATATCAAGTGGTCTATAAATTGGAAAAAAAAGGGTAAGCATGGAGTTTTGCCATTAACACATAATAAACATTTTTCACTTAGCCTTAGATTGTGTTTGGGAAAATTTTGATAAAGTTCTATTTTTTTTTGAACAGAAAAGTTCTGATTATTTAACATTAGACGATAATCTGTCATTTTCTGTTAAAATAAAAATAAAGACTTTTTTGTTAAAAAAATATATTTTAGGATTTTAGCAAAATATTTCCCAAAATTTCTTTTATCAAAATATTATCATATTACACCTTTTTCAAGCTTCATCTTTTTTCAATATGTTTTAATAATAATAATAATAATATTAATAATAATAATAATAATCGCGCCACATCGTTTTCATAAACCCAAAAATTCGTGATCAAATGCTCGATTATTTTTTAGTATGATATTATTTTAATAAAAATATGCTAATAATATGATTAATTTTGATAGTAATTTCAACTTCTGATATATGTGTTATTTATAGTATGATATTATTTTAATGAAAATATGCTAAAAGTATGATTAATTTTGGTATGATTTAAAATATTTTTGGTATGACTTTTGACAGTTACTATATTGATTTTTTTTTTCATTTTTTAGTATATTTGTTAATATTAATATTTTTAGTATGATATTATCTAAATTAAATAATTATAATAATACGATTAATTTTGGTATGATTTAAAATATTTATGGTATGACTTTTGACAGTTATTATATTGTTTTTTTAATTTTTTTTTAGTATATTTGTTAACTAGGTGTGAGACCCATGTATTACATGAGTTTATTTAAAAAAAATTAAATATAAAATTTTAACAATTTGAAAAGTTTGAATTTATAAGAAAAATGAGAAATTTTTTGCATTATTAAAATTAATGAGACTTTAATGTATTGAATACATTACATATATAAACCCTTTCTAATAAATACCTTACATATACATTACCTTACATATTAAATGTGGAATTTTAATTTAATAAAATGAAAAATACAATAAAATGACAAGTGGAAAATAGAAAATTTAAAAATTTTAGAAAATGCTATGTGTCCAAATGAAGGAGAAGAGGACATGTGGCAAAAAACCTTCATTTATTAGAGTAGATGTTATTATTTATGGTATGGTATCAATTTGCTTAATTTTGGAATGAGTATCAGTATATATCATAGAATACTTTATTCCACCTATAAATCTAATAGATGTTCTTAGTTTTTTACTCTTACAACACAATTCACCAACAAGGAATCTGGAACAGGAAGATTACTTCATTGCATTGCATTTCTTTCACGAATTCAGGTTCTTTGTATTTCTTCTATCTGTTATAACTTGATGTGTGTATAATCTTCTTCTGTGTTCTGTTTGAAATGATAATCATCTTCTGACTTTTGTTTCAAATGATAATCTTCTTCTTTCTTCTGTTTGAAGTGACAAACTTATGTGTGTTTGTATTTGTTTGTGACATCGTATATATGTATGGTTTTTATATGCAAACTACTGATAAACATATGAAAACATACTCATTTATAGCACTGTTTGAACTTCAAGCTTTGAACACTTCCATCAAGAGGATTTAATATTTTAAAATTGCAGCAACATTCTATCTATACCATCTTATAAAGGGTTTATAAATGTGGGCCCTTTACAAATTAAGACAATTGTCTTAAAACTCAAGGAAATAAGTTATGAACCTTTGGATCCAAAATGAACGGTGAGGATTTAATATATTGTAATCCTTGTCATCAAAACAAAACCAATCAGAAACAGGTACAGCTCGAATGCGTGAATGTTGAATGAGTGAAATCTACAAAGAAATAAATCACACGGATAGCCAACTGGGCGTTGATCTGCTACAACCATCCGACGATGTAAAATGAAAGCACACGGATCGCCCCATTGTTGTTCGTCTACATCTCTGCTTATAACCCCTGGTCAAACAAATCTCTATTTCCAGTACTCTCGAAACAAAACCTAACAGCCGACACCAACACCCCTTACACTATCCACCCACAATATTTGCTCTTTTCATCTCTCCATCGTCTCTCCCCATTCAAAATCTGCAACATCAGCCGACATCGATACATGTCGGCTCCTCTGCAAACTGCTATTAAGAACCACCATGACCTCTTCCATTCCCTTTATCACGTCGGAGAGCTTCTCTCCCTTCTTCGCTATAGATCTTGTCAAAACCCTAGATCTAAAAGTTGAACTGCTACTAAAAAACAAATCCATCCTAACGTTAGTGGGTTCGATTTAGTTTCTATCAGTTCTGTTAGGTTTAGATTTCTATTTAATTTCACATTTTAATTTTTTTTTATGCTCATTTTTGTTCTTACATGTATGATTCCTAAAAGTTGTATTTAAGTTCTTGCAGATTCATTTTTTACTCATTTGTCTTCATTTGTGTTCTTACATGTACCACAGTCGCTGCCTTGCTCCAACACAGTTGCAGTTGCTCATATCTATGCACCAACACACATACATCAAGTTTCCTATATCATGACACAAAAGCAAGGTTATTAGATCCGGTTAACGTTTGTCTTACCTGGTTAGAAGTTCCTTATTTTATTGATTTTTTATGGATGTTTTTTGCTTGTTCTCTTATGGATTTCTACTCTAACCTAACCCTCTTGCCCATGTCTCTGTATTTTATTGAAGAGTGCAAGGAATATGTGGATGAAAGTAGAAGCAGATTAGGCACATGAACTCAATGACTTTTAAAACTTTGAATTCTTTATAAATATGTTTGTTTCTTCTTCGATTCTGCTATTTTTCAAGCATTTAAACAATTTTTGCATTATTTCTATCTCCATCTTTGTACATGGGTTTAATACATGTATCTAACAGGGCTCATGTTTTTGTTTTTCAGATTTAGCTGACTTCATCACCTTCCGTTCTTGGACTTGATTTTTTTTTTTTTTTTTTTTGTATATTTTGTTTTCATGTATTAATAAAAAGCTATATGTACATGAATAAAAAAGGAATCTTCAACGTCTGGTCATTGTTTGTTTTGGGGTATGGGGTTTATGGATATTTTGTTTTTTTACATCTCGGTATAAAAGCAATTTATGTCTAAGAATTGAAAAAAATTTAGCATGAAGTTTTTTGCCTCTTGTGGAGAGATCATCTATACTTTTCCAATGAAAGTCTATTGCATCTCATAGATTCATATGTAAAATTGAGCATGACTGAGTGTTTTAATTAAAATGTTTTTGAAGTGTTTTGGATTGTCTTAGTTTAGTTAGGAAACAATAGAAAAAATAAATAATTTGAAAGTCATTAATTTTACTTTCTTTGAATCTCTCAGAAACGAAAGTAATGATTTAATTCTTTTATAATTTACAAAAAAATTACCTCTGTAATTTTACTTTGTATGCTTCGAGCCGTTTTTGGGTGTTAGTGTGCGATTTTATAGCTAATTAGTTTCATATTTTTTGTAAAACCAAATCTTACCTAAACAAACCAAAGCTTGATAGGGATAGTACAGAAGACAGATAAGTAAAAAGATTTTGTACATTGAAAAACTATATATCTCCTATAGAAGCAAAAAAACATTAAAGAAAAAAAGCGACAAATGAGATTTGATTATGACCATTCAAATGGTAAAAGCTGCCAATGTAGTAGTTGAATTAAAAACTTCGATTCAACTTTCCACTAAAATAGAGAAAGTATTTTAAATTTATATTATAGTATTAATCATTTTTATTTGAATTAACATTTACATCTAAATATAAAAACATTAGATTTATGTTTTTAATAACTTTGAAATTATTTATGAAAAATATATTTTGAAATTCTCATATAAGTCTTGGGACTTAAAATAATATATCATGGACAAATACAAAGTACTATAAATTATATTTGAAATCGTATATATGATATATTTGTATATGTATTTTGTTATTGATTTGATAGTTGGCTTTAATAATTTTTTTAGAATTATAAATAAGATTGATTTCACTATATTATATCAAGGACAACACAGATAAGATTAGTTATCATAACTCTCACTCCAGTCTAAATTTAGTTTTACACTCCACACTAACACTCACTCCAGTCTAAATTTAGACTACAAGAACTAAAAAACTCAAACTCCAATAAATAGTGTCAGCCATTTTCCATCAGCCACGTCTCACCTATATATGTGGGGCTTTTGCACCTTTATTAAAATTATTCATTTCCCTATTTTCTTACTTATCTTTTTTCCAAAAACTTATTTGTAAAAGTTTTAAAGCAACCCAATCATCCATCTTAGATATTGTTATATCGGTAGCTTTTTTTTATTTTAGTATTATATAATAATTTAACAAAATTATAAAACATATTTTGTAATATAATTTTCATTTTTTTAATTGAAATTTCTTAACTCAAGAAAAAATGAATAAATTTGTGGGGGTTATGTTCATTAAATATATATTTTTTTAACTCAAGCAAAAACATCTTTACCTTTACTACATATTGAAATGAAATTATATATCTCAAAAAAAACAATTAATATAAATGCCTTATATATATTAGTCACTCAGTTTTAATATAGAAGGCTATTTCTTTTTATCTTTTTTTACAAAAACTTATTTGTCACCAATTAGGATAGAAGTTTTTTTATAAAATTTACTAACAAAAAAAAGTTAAAGTTGCTCAAAAGAAAATTAATATAGAAGGCTTATATTAATTTATACTAGAATAGAAAGTTAAAGTCGCTCAAAAAAACTATCCTAATTTTCAAAAACATATTATTTAATTTTTTTTATTATATAAATATATGAGAGAGAAAAAAATAAAAATCATTTTTTATTCGGTTTTATATATATGAAAGAGAAAGGGATACGTCAACCTATTTATATTTTTTTCAGTTTTACAATATATATATATATATATATATATATATATATATATATATATATATATAGAGAGAGAGAGAGAGAGAGAGAGTAATAAAAAAGTAAGAGAGACAAACACTTTTTGAAATATATGTTAGACTAGGTATAGAGTGGAGTGTCTACAATACCATCTTTTTTTATTTAATTTTAGTTTTATTTGAAACTAGAATCTATCACCATGCTCTATTTCACAATGGTCACTATTTTATTAAATATA
This sequence comes from Lactuca virosa, assembly GCF_052849685.1. NCBI lineage: Eukaryota > Viridiplantae > Streptophyta > Magnoliopsida > Asterales > Asteraceae > Lactuca > Lactuca virosa. Next base: position 123,985,132 of record NC_136427.1, on the reverse strand, counting down.
TTTTAAATTTAAGACTATAAATAATAACTATAAATATTCGTATATATTAAATACATCCTGTTGTCATCACCTGTTCACCACAACATTTAAAGTTCTGTTGATTGTTTTAGTAACTTTCGTTTTAACTTATTTTCCATTTTATCAAATTCTTAAATATAATTTAGTAGGTGTGAAACTAATGTATTACATGAGTTTATTTTAAAAAAATTAAATATGAAATTTTAACAAATTGAAAAGTTTGAATTTATAGGAAAAATAAGAATTTTTTTGAATTATTAAGATTAATGAGACTTTAATGTATTGAATATATCATATATATAAACCCTTTCTAATAAATACCTTACATGTATATTACCATACATATTAAATGTGGAATTTTAATTTAATAAAATAAAAAATAAAATAAAATGACAAGTGGAAAAATAGAAAATTCGAAAAATAGAAAATGTCTTGTGTTCAAATGAAGGAGAAGATGACATGTGACAAAAAGTTCTTTATTTATTAGAGAGGATTGTTCAAACTTTGGTTTCATATGTTTTCTTATATATATTACTTTAATTCATATTTTCAAAATTTTATTATCTTTTATAAATTATATTTAATAACAAATCTTTTGAAAATGTTTAAACTATATCGGATGTCACTACCTGCTTCACTAAACCACCGTTGGAAAAAAAATTAGTTAGATGAGTTTAAAATTTAACAAAAATATGTAATATTAAAGAACGAAGTATTATAAAAATTAATGAATTATTTAAATCTTATAATTATGTGTCTTAAGTAACTTTTCAATTTATCGCACATCAACATGTTAAATATACGTAATTTGAATGGTCTAAATATTTGAAAAATGTTAGTTAATATAAAAGCGATAAAGAATTAAAAATTATATAATCTTAATAAAGTTAAATGTAATAATGAATGAAGTGAGTGATTTATGGATAACTACCTATAGGTATGAGTTGTATAAGGAAGGGTTGTGTTGATTTCAAATTTAAATATGAATTTAAACTTTTAAATATAATGTGTTATTTATTAAGATCTTCCGATACATTAGAATTCATAGATAAATAACATCAAAGTAGAAATGAAATGGTTTGAGTTTTATTATAAAGTTGGATGATGTTCTTGGAAATTAAATTGTAATTTTTTTATATTTATTCTTTTTGATGTAACTCAAATTTAAATATATTTGATTTTTAATAATGATAAAACCAAGTTTGATTTTATCTATTATTAGGAGAGTTTTCCTTTAAAAATCAAATTATTAGTTTAGTTATAAATATGAATTATTATAAATATGAATTATTAGTAGTCCTTTATTGAGTTTAATTGTTTTAGTGCAATATGAATTATTATAAATATATTATTTATACATACACTTTTATTTAAATATTTATATAAATAATTATAATAAGTCTTATTAATGCAAATATAAAAGAAATGAATTTTACAATACCGGAAACAAAACGCAAAAGAATGACAAAAAGAAGAAAAAACGATCTATAATATAATACTTAACTTTTTACATGTTCATGTAATGTATAGTCTCGCAAAAAAGTTAACATTTTTATTTTAAACGTAGTTCAATATTTTTGTAATTAATATAACAAATTTTTACCTTGTCAATTCAAAATGGAAATTTATCATCATCTAAAAAAATGAAACTAATCGTTGTCCGCTGTTTGATAAAGAGTAATAGACGAAAATTACTATTTGTTGCCCGTCTAAAGACAACTGATCGTCGAAAGGAACAAATCGCCAGAATGAAACAAATCGAAACAAAAGAATTTGACGACCACCGAAATGACACTAACTTTAGTTTGGAAACTAATCGCTCGAATGAAACAAATCGCCGCCGCCGCATCGCGCGGGTAAGCTACTAGTCATGACTAATTTATGTTTGATGGTTTCATAGTAGTGATTATGGTTTCATAGTAGTGATTATGTTGCCGGGTATTGTGTAATAAAAAAATACCTAATAACCAAATTGATTATATGCGACTTTTTTTTTTTTTTTTTTTTTTTATCTTTCTTACAGTTTCATAGGTATGGAAATAGATAGGGTGACAATGATTTTATCCTTCTACAAACTTCACGTAACATTTTTAACCATGCAGCAGAAATTGTATGCAAATTAGGTTTTTCTTTAAATAAATAATTTTGAATTCTATTACATTGGGTGTTGGATTTATATCTCTACAGAATCATATCTTCTTTAATAAGACACATCCAGTATTCCGGTTTGTTTCTTTACCTGAATACTTAGGCCATGTTTACTATAACATTATATATTATTACAGCCACATATGATTTTGGTTTAAGTAGACTTTGATATTTGATATTTGTTTCACAGCCAGTGTATTATTATTATTATTTTTTAAAATCAGAAATTTGGGTATGCCCAAACTTTTTTACGTTTATCCGATACCCAAACTAATTACATGTTGGTTGTGAAACAAATACCCAAATTTTCATACCCGATACCTTGTCGGTAATTCAGGTTATGGTTATTTTCGACAGAATTAAACAAAACATCAATAATAATAATAATAAATATTATATACTAATCGCATTAATTATAAATGTTATAAATATAAATTGATGATTGAAAGATATACTTATGTTATAAAAGTATAATATTATTTTCTATGTTATTTTTTAATCTAAGATACAAACTACTGAAAAAATTAAGTTTTTAGGTTAAATCGTACCTTGAAATATGTAAAACAAAAAGTTTCAAAAAAAAATATACTTTTACTATGGATAGGTGAACTATATACACAAACCAAATAAAGACTACAAAAATATCACATATAAACTATAAAGCTTGAATGTGAGATCCCAACCATTATTGTTTCTGCTGTCAACTCCATATTCCTTTTATATATTTATTTTGTTTCAAAGGTAGAATATAAACTATACACTTGAATATTAAAGAACACATGTCAAATTTAAGCAATCTCACAAAGTAATGCGTAGAGAAATATCTATCAAATTGCTCACGATAAATAATCAAATATAATATTTATAGGTCATGATAAATTTATTATCTTTCACTCATAATAAATGAATTAAAATATAACATATATTTTCATAAACCGAAAATCATGTAAAACTAAACATAAATAAAAAACTTAATGAAATCTCATAACTAAATACTTTGTGAATCATGACCTAAAGTACTATCTACACAAGGTCTTAAATATATATTCTTATTGATCGTCGATAGTGACGAGTATATTTTCGTACATAAAATTTTTCTATACTAATTAAAAGTTTTTTTTTTTTTTTTTTTTTTTTTTTTTTTTTTTTTTGTAGAATCATGAACGGTCACATTTACGTTGATGCATTTTCATTGCTACTAAACTTCCATTTGTTGTATATTTTGACACCCGTTCGTGTGGATTTCATTTGGAGGGACTCAAGAGCAAACAAACTCTTCATTGTTCTCATTGATCAAAATGTATGTTTAAAAAATTATTTATATTTTATTTTCATTTTCATAATTTATCATAAGTATTCTGTTTATAAAAATATTACATTTTCTATTAGAGAAAGAAATTGTTAGCAGTTGTTCCACCACAAATGATACGTTTTATTTATGGAGGGAATCTATTGGGTGGTGTGTTCTCTTTAAACTATTTCCAAATCGAACCAAGTTATGCTGAGTATCCGATGTATCAAGAATACAGTTTATTACGTGGTGATTTGATGATTAGGATCAACAATAACACACGATTTAATCGTTTGGCCGAGTCTATCATATCATGGTTTCCGGTTTTTCCATTGGTTCCCTCGATAAAGAGTTTAGTAGAGGATCGGACAGAGAGAAAAATGATGATCGGTAAATTTAATAACTTATATATATTTTTAGCATTCTAAAGTTTTTAAAATAATAACAAGTTGTCCTTTTAATTATCATTATTTTTAGATATTGTTGGAAAATCATCAAAGGCAAGCGAAACTATTCCCGTTACTCTGGTTTACTGATGTTAACTTCGTTCACTTTATATCTCCAAGATGGGTCGTAAGTGTTTATTATTATTATTTATTATTATTATTATTATTATTATTATTATTATTATTATTGTATATTACATTAAAACAAAATTAGATGACTTTGGAAATATTTGATTATAAATAGGGGGAGTATAATAAAGATGAAACTATATATAACCGACCGAACACACCATCAGATTGTGAAGACTGTCTATGCGATAAAGAGAAAGTATATAATATTTGTTTCTCGGGTGAGATTGGTTCATTTGGATACAAGTAAGTTTTTTCTAGAAAATTATAATACTTGTAGTGATATTAAAATAACTAAATCAATGCGTTTTAATAGTTTATATCTTATTTTCAGTGAACATTTTGATATCAACCAAAGAGTGTACAATAAGCCGACCACATCTGAGGTGTGAATATTAACATTTATCTTTATTCATTTTAAAATTAAATGTGTCATATTCATTATTATACATATCATATTAATCACCCTATTGAAGTACAACTTTGCATAGGTTGCTGGTATTTGGGTTGAAGGAAATGACAACATCACTGCATATAAAAGAAGTATTATTGTCTATGGGAGGTCTAACTATAGTACTGAAATTCAACCTCACTTTGGTTGTTATGATCCTTTGTCGTATCCTTTATTCTTTCCCAATGGTGCGTCTGGATGGCATCCTAAAATACCAAGATATGGGGTCGCCATGGATGAAATTCATAGTGACAATGAAGACAATGATGAAGGTTCATAAGGTACGCCTTTAACATTCTTTTACATATTTAAAACATGTAACAAATATTGCCTTAAATATATGGATATTAAATTTATATTTTTCACATAAATTATGGTATCACAGAATCTACTTCAAAAAAAGGCAGAAATACTGTAAGTACTATTGTTACAAGTTCCAGATACGGTCGAATGATAATGTGATTTTGATGGGAGGGAGATTGTGCTAGCAGTTTGCAGTAGATACCTATATAAAGATTGAGACTACACATTTGGTTTTTGTTGAAAAGAACCAAACCAAAATTAGAGCCGATTTATACCAGGGTGTTGTTGATTGCTTCAATGCCGGTGAGGCTCAACCAAGTAGGGTTGGACAAAGAGTTGTGTTACCTGCAAGTTTCATTGGAGGTCCATGTGACATGCGACGAAGATTTCTGGATGCCATGGCTTTAGTCCAAGATGATGGGAGGCCTGATATATTTCTTACAATGACGTGCAACCCAAAATGGAAAGAAATCGATGATGAGTTATTGCCTGGACAGTCAGCTCAAGATCGACCGGACCTTATTGCAAGAGTTTTTCATGCTAAGTTAGAGGATCTCAAGGTACAGTTATTCCAGAGATATATAATCGGTGTGGTGGGGTCATATGTGTATGTGATAGAGTTTCAAAAGCATGGATTGCCACATGCACATTTCCTCTTAATAATGACACCTAGATATAAGATGAATAATCCAGACGATTATGACAAACTTGTGTGTGCGGAAATTCCCGACCCAATAAGGTTTCCTGAAATGCATGATCTTGTCAAAAGTCACATGATGCACGGTCCTTGTGGTAGCTTACGAAAAAAAAGTCCATGTATGCAGGGTGTGCCAAAAATATGTCGTTTCAGATATCCTAGGCAATTCAATGAAAAGACATCACAAGGATAGGACTCATATCCATTATATAGAAGGAGAAATAATGGAATTGAGGTGACTGTAAGAAATACAACATTGGATAACAGATGGGTGGCTCCATACAACCCAAAGTTGTTAATGATGTTTAATTGTCATATCAACGTTGAGGTTTGTTCGAGTATAAAGTCTGTGAAGTACCTCTTCAAATATGTTTATAAGGTCCATGACAAACAAGTTATCTATATTGATAAAGACCAAGAAAATATTGTTATTAATGAGATACGAAAGTTTCAAGACGCACGTTATGTATCCCCTCCTGAGGCATTATGGCGAGTTTTTAGCTTTCCTCTTTCAAAAATCCACCCTTGTGTGATGGCCTTGCAAATACATCTCCCGAATCAACAGTTGGTTAGGTTCAAAGACGGTGACAGAATGGAAGACATTGTTGATAGGGAGAAAGGAAAAAATTCAATGTTGACGACATTTTTCAAGAAGAATAAAGAAGATTCCAATGCGAGAAAATATTTGTATAAGGATTTTTCCAAACATTTTACATGGAATCGGAGCAACCATTGTTGGAGGACCAGGGAACATAAATCAATGATTGGTCGACTTGTTTATGCTAATCTTGCTGAAGGAGAGAGATACTACCTACGCCTGCTTTTATGTCATATTACTGGGCCTACCTGCTGTGAAGATTTATACACAGCCAATGGTGTATTACACCCTACATTTGGAAAAGCAGCTCTTGAAAGAGGTTTAATAGAGACCGATGATAATTTATCACAATGTCTTGTAGAGGCTTCCTTATTTCAATTTCCCAACGCACTTAGAAGGTTATTTGCGACGATGCTGATTTTTTGTGAACCAGGAAATGTTCGCAAGTTATGGGACGACCACTATGATTCTCTTTCTAAAGATTATAGGAAACAATATGGATGTGCCGAAAAAGTGAAAAATATGGTCCTCATCGACATCAGAGTCTTCCTAGAATCTATGAGTAAAAAGCTTAGTGATGACGACCTTCCAAATGTCAGTGCACACATCGATTTACAATCAAGAGGTTATCGTGAGGTGCAAGAAGAATACTCTATAAATGTGGAAAATGAAGACTTACATGCGTGGGACGATCTCAATCCAGACCAGAAGTTTGCATATGATGAGATAATGAGGCATGTGGATGAAAATATTTCGGGTGTGTTCTTCATAGATGGTCCCGGTGGAACTGGAAATACATTTTTGTACAAAGCTTTGTTGGCCAATATTCGTGCCCATGGTCTTATTGCACTTGCAACTGCCACGTCAGGTGTTGCGGCTAACAACATGCCAGGAGGGAGAACAGCTCATTCACGATTTGGAATTTCCCTCAATCTTGATAATAACTCGATGTGCAAGATCACTAAATAAAGTGGGAAGGCTCAGCTGCTTCGCGAGTGTCACACCCCCGAACCAGACGGCGGAAACGTCCGAGGGCTCATGTGACTTAAATTGAAAGATCATCACAATGAATATACATGAAACATAACATAAACATCCCCATGCATTAATACATTTCAACCATCATTGTTCATATGCAGTACACTGTTTACATTACATAATCCATAGCATAAATTGTTTGAGAGTTACAAAACATAACATCCTAACACACTTGGTATTGTTCTTCAGCTTATCTGTTACCTGAGAATACAAGTTATTTTGAAAACGTCAACATATATAATGTTGATGAGTTCATAAACAGGTTTGATATGAAAGTGTTTTGTATAGTTTGTAAAACCCAAAAAATCCGATATTTTCTGAAACGACAATTGTTTATACAATGTGATGATCCATAAGTATATGCCTGAATGATTTCAAAACGTGTAAAAAGGTATGTTTCTCATGATAAATTCTTGCATTATAGTCATTAAAAGTACAAGTGAATGATGTTGTTTCCCCGGAAAACCCGATCTTTTCTGATAAAAAATAGTATGATCGTTTTGTATTATTGTATCGTCACAACGAATGAATATGATTTCCCAAGATTACTTAGATGGCATTGGATCTCTATGTGAGTCGTTATAACCATGCATAATAATGACTAGTTCGTCTGTCTTGGCATTCTAGCGAACGCCAGAATTGATTTTAAGATTTTGTCACCCTAGACTGGCCGAGTCTAACTGTAGCGAACAGCTTAGGTGTGGGGGAGTCAACCCCGTATAGATCTATACACAAACTCTCGCTCTCCCTCTAGGAGACTTTGATTATAACTACAGACTATGACCGACACTTATTGGTGTTGCCCGTTATTACTCACTTAATCCAAATGAATTTGAATAACCTTGATTAACTACCTGATTTTTGTTTACTTGAATAGAAGGTAAGCCTAACAGACGAAGAGAAGAGGACTACGAGGCCCTACTAATCACGTATGTTATTTAAGGCTGTCGAGTATACGAAGGACGCGTTAGCCCATTTCGCATATGATTTATTTGAACCTTACTAGCAATGCTAATGGGCCACTGAGGCCCAATAGCATGTAAAAGCCATTGAGAGTCCCTTAGGCATGTAATTGGGTCACAGGAGGCCCAATAAACATGTGTGAATATATCGGGCCCAATAAACATGATATTGGGCCACAACGGCCCAATAGCACGTAAAGAAGGTATTTGAGCCCAACTTTTGAATCGCATATGTTTTATCGAGTTTGAGTTCGTATTGTTGGTATTCGTGGTATGTTAAATGTTTATTCGCAATAACGAAATATTTTAACGTTTGATTTATAACGAAGTTTTTATTATATATATATATATATGTATATTTTTAAAACTATGCGTTACAAACTCTCTATTTTTAAACTCAAAAGTAATAGTCGTTTTAATTGGCCCAAAAACATTTAGATTAACCATTGTGACACCCTTTTCTATAAAAATGACAGTTTTAGTCCCTTTTTATGAAAATTGACACTTTTGGTCCTTAAACCATTTTTATTGCCATTTTCCATCCAAACTTTATTTGAATAGAAAATTTTGCCCAAAACTATTGCATTTGTCATTTCCAGCCTTTATTTGTAAAAAGTTTACATTTTTGGCCCCAATTCCGTAAGTTTTACAATTTTGACCCCAAAATCAAAAACTTTGCATTTTTAGTCCAATTTGGTAATAAACTCATTTTGAACCCCTGAAAAAGTTTATTTACATTTTAGTCCCATAGTTTGTTAAGTTTTCCAATTCAGCCCCTCACAATCTCATTTTTTCGCAACTTTGGGCCCAAAACCCATTAGGCCCACTTTTAAGCCCATTAAGCTAAAATTTATGTTTTTGACCCTTTGAAAAGTGTTATTTTCATATAGATCAACTTTTATACAAATAAACATCTTATAACCCTCATAAAACCGTCTGTTTACAATTTATACCCAATCTTTGTTATTTTTGCAAAAATGACACTTGTAAGGTGCTTTTGGTTTTGTTTTTCACTTTTTAAACTTAAGGACCCTTAGATCCATGATGTGTGTTGTTTATTATGTTTTTGTTTATGATTCTTTCACCCTTTTTGCTATAGATCTTGAAATATAACAAATATTACTTATTATCACAACCAAAACTAAAGAAATCACATATAGCATGCAAACACACATAGATCATCACATAATACTTATATTCTCCCCCCAAAAACAAGTAAAAACCGAAAACAAGGGGGTATGAACTCACCTTTGCTTGTTGTTGTCGGTTTTGAAGAAAGAAATGGAAGAGATTGATGAGATTCTCGGCCCTAACAACTTCTTGAAGAGACCTTCGAATTTGAAGAGTTCTAGGGAGTATGATCAAGTATTTAAGGTGGTAAGAAGAGTGATTAAGTTGTAGAAAGAAAGTATGTTGTCAAGATCTTACCACAAGTATGTATCTTGGAGTGATTCTTGGATGAAAACCTTCTTGAAATGCCCTTAATCTCAAAAACTTTGAAGGAGAAATGAAGGTGTTCTTGAGAGGATTTGGAAGTGAATTAAGTGTGTGTGTGTGTGTGTTTGGTGATCCTCGGCCGAGAGTAGAAGAAGAGAGGGGATAGAGAGTGGTGAATGACTAGCTTGGATACATGGAGGATTTTGCATGGATGTATGATGGACAAAATGGAGGTGGCACTCCAAAGTCAACCCTTCCCCTTTAATTCTCTTTTTTTTTGTTTTTTTTTTGTTTCCTACTTGGGCCGAGAGAGAGAGAGAGAAGAGGAGAATGGCTTGGGCCTTTTGTGCTTGAGTCCATAATATGAGGTCCAATTTGATGATTTTCAGCCCATTGGGCCTTTAGAGTAGTTCACGGCCCAATTTAGCATAAAGGAATGGATTTGAGTCCATTAAAGCTATTTGGATTTGTTATGGCCCAATAAGGCCCATTAAAGATAAACTAGTCCATTTTAGGCTTATAAGGCACAAAAAGGTTAAGTCTCATGAGAGTGGGTCCAATGAGATCCCATTTAAGAGTTCTAAGCCCAAAATAGTCAAATTGGAAGTTTATTGGCCCATTAGGCCCAATAAGGAAATCCTAGTCCATAATGGACTTAAACCGGGATTTCTAGGGTTTCCAACCTTTTGTTGACTATTTGAGTGTTTGTATAGAGTGTTTGATGGAATTTTGTTGTCATTGAATAAGCATCATACATGCCTTCAAGTTTTAGTTACAATGTTATCCTTGTTAATTGTTTACAACGCATCAGAATTCCTAGTTGTGACATCATCCCCCCGTTAGAGGGAATTTCGTCCCGAAATTCTTTTTGAAGCTAGATTTGAGAATGCGAGAATAGGTGAGGGTACTTTTGCTTCATCTGGTCTTCACGTTCCCATGTGAATTCTGGTCCATGTTTCACGTTCCACCGAACTTTCACAATCGGAATGCGACTTTGCTTAGTACGCTTCACTTCCCTGTCCATGATTTCAACTGGTTCCTCGATGAACAAGAGATTTTCGTTGATTTTGATTTCTTCCAATGGAATGGCGAGAGTTTCATCGGATAAGCACTTCTTTATATTGGAAACATGGAACACGGGGTGTACACTGCTGAGTTCAGCAGGTAGCTGCAGTCTATAAGCCACTGGACCGATTCAGGCAAGAATCTCGAATGGTCCAATGTACCATGGGTTTAGTTTTCCCCATTTCCCAAAACGAATCACCCCTTTCCAGGGAGAGACTTTTAGCAATAACCGATCCCCGACTCGAAATTCCAAGGGCTTTCGCCGTTTATCAGCGTAGCTCTTCTGTCGGTCTCGTGATGCTTGAAGTCGAGCTTTGATTTGAACTATCTTCTCTGTCATTTCGCGTATGATTTCTGGTCCTGTTAATGCATTGCTTGGTGTCTGTTCTCTTGCTAGCTGAGTGTCACCTACCTCAGCCCAACACAACGATGATCTACATTTACGCCCATATAAGGCTTCAAAAGGAGCAACTTTGATGCTTGAGTGATAACTGTTGTTGTACGAAAACTCAATTAAAGGCAAGTGGGTATCCCACTACCTTCCGAAGTCTATCACGCATGCATGAAGCATATCTTCAAGCGTTTGAATGGTTCGCTCACTTTGACCATCGGTTTGTGGGTGGTAGGCAGTGCTCATGTCTAGTTGCGTTCCCATAGCTTTCGGAAGCGATTGCCAAAAGCGTGAAGTGAATCTACTATCTTGATCTGAGATGATAGATATTGGTACTCCATGGAGTCTCACGATTTCCTTGATGTAGATTCTCGTCAATCGTTCCATCTTGTATGACTCCTTTATTGGCAGGAAATGGGCGGATTTTGTCAACCTGTCGACTATTACCCATATGGTATCCAATCCATCTGTTGTCTTGGGTAATTTGGTTACAAAGTCCATGGTAATCCTTTCCCATTTCCACTCGGGTATTACCGACTATTGTAATAACGCCGAGGGCTTCTGGTACTCTACCTTCACTTTAGCACAAGTGAGGCACTTACTAACGTAGGTGGCAATCTCTGCCTTCATGTTAGGCCACCAATAATATTGCTTGATATCCAGGTACATCTTATCTGAACCCGGATGGATGGAGTATCGTGTCTTATGAGCCTCACTCATGACTACCTCTCTGAATCCCCCAAGTTTAGGGACCCAAATTCGGTTCATGAAATAATATGCTCCGTCATCCTTGACTTCGAAGTTCTTTTCCATTCCACGTAACGCTTCTCTTGTTCTGTTTTCTATCTTCATGGCATCGAGCTGGACTGCTTTGATTTGTGAGGACAGATGGGATCGAATGGTTATTGAAAGAGTCTTCACACAACGATTTAAGTGTTCTTTCCGACTCAAGGCATCAGCTACCACGTTAGCCTTGCCTGGGTGGTACTTGATTTCGCACTTATAATCGTTTAGCAGCTCAACCCATCTTCACTGCCTCATGTTTAACTCCTTTTGATTTAAAATGTGTTGGAGACTCTTGTGGTCGGTGAAAATGGTGCACTTTGTACCATAAAGGTAGTGCCTCCAAATCTTCAAGGCGAAAACCACAGCTCCCAATTCGAGATCATGGGTGGTATAATTCACCTCATGTGTCTTTAGTTGTCGGGATGTATAAGCTATCACCTTTCCACGCTGCATGAGTACACAGCCTAAACCCTGATTCGAAGCATCGCAGTAAACTACGAAGTCCTCTGTTCCCTCTGGTAATGATAGTACTGGTGCACTACAGAGAGCTCGCTTCAGAGTTTGGAAGGCAACCTCCTGCTTTTCTGTCCATTCAAATGGCACGCCCTTTTATGTAAGCATGGTAAGTGGCTTGGCTGTTTTGGAGAAGTTCTGAATGAATCGTCTGTAATAGCCTGCGAGACCCAGAAATTGACGAATTTCTGTGGGTGTCGTTGGGACTGCCCATCCTTCAATGGCTTTGATCTTAGAAGGGTCCACATGTATCCCTTCTTGGCTGACAACATGACCTAAAAAGTTTACGCTACGGAGCCAGAACTCACACTTAGAGAGTTTTGCGTATAACTTTTCGGTCCGTAGGGTTTCCAAGATTTGCCGGAGATGTCGACTATGCTCCTCTTTGCTTCGAGAATAAACTAGGATATAGTCGATGAAAACGATGACAAAGTTGTCGAGGAATGGTCGTCAGACTCGATTCATCAGGTCCATGAATGCGTTCGTTAGACCGAAGGGCATTACAACAAATTCATAATGTCCATAGCGAGTTCGGAAAGCGGTCTTGGGGATATCCTCTTCCCGGACCTTGAGTTGGTGGTAGCCGGATCGCAGATCTATCTTAGAGAAGTAGTTTGCTCCTTGAAGCTGGTCGAATAGATCGTCGATTCGCGGAAGTGGGTAGCGATTTTTGATAGTGAGCTTATTCAGTTCTCTATAATCGATACACATTCTAAAGGATCCATCCTTTTTCTTAACAAAGAGGACCGGAGCTCCCCAGGGTGAGAAGCTAGGTTGGATGAATCCTTTGCTCACGAGTTCGCTAAGTTGGCTTGACAGTTCTTGCATCTCCGCAGGAGCCAACCTATAGGGTGATTTGGCAATGGGCGTAGCTCCCGACACAAGGTCAATTCGGAACTCGACTTGTCTTTCCGGGGGTATCCCCGGAAGATCTTCAGGAAAGACATCCGGGAAATCGCAAGCCACTGGGATGTCTCGAATATTGACCTCTTCCTTGGACTTATCCACTATGTGAGCCAGAAACGCCAAGTCCTTCTTTTGTAGATGCTTATGTGCCTTAATGCACGAGATAAGACGAATGTTCGTAGTGGGTTTGTCCCCGTATATAATTAGGGTTTCGTGGTTAGGGAGATGAAGGCGAATGGCCTTCTCGCAACACATAATTTCGGCATGTTGGGGGCTCAACCAGTCCATGCCAATAATCACATCAAAACTCCTAATAGTTACAGGCATCAAGTTTATTTGAAAGGCGTGATGATTTAAGGTTAGGGTACATCCTACGTAGATTTCCCTAGTTGATTCTGTTTTCCCACTAGCCATTTCCACCGTAAAGGTTTCATTAAGCTTTTGGGGTTGTTGTTTTAGAAAATGTTTGAATTTATTACTCACAAAACTTCGCTCTGCCCTGGTATCAAACAGGATGCATGCATATGAGTGGTTAAGGAGAAACGTACCAGTGACAACAGCGGGATCCTGAACCGCTTCTCCTTGACCCATGGTCAACACTCTCCCTACTCCTCCATTCCCTTGGTTGTTGACATTGGGGCAGTTTCGACGAAAATGCCCAGTCTTTCCACATCCATAACAGGTGTGGCTAGCCGCAGCGTTGTTGCCGTTGTTGTTGGTGTTGTTGTTGTTGTTGATGTTGTAGTTGTGGTTGTTGTTGTTGTTTCCCTGCTGCTGGTTCTGGGGAGGATAGGTCCTTCAGTATTTTGCCGTGTGACCCTTTCGGTTGCAACTGGTACATTGCATCTCCCTGCATTCGCCATTGTGATGGAGATTGCACTTGTTGCACTTTGGGAGATTACCGGAATACTACTTAGGGGCACTTGGAGTGGATGAGGCTGAAGCATGTGGTGTGGAGGGAACTTGGGTGGTTGCAGCATTAACTGTCACTGTTTGTTGTTTCTTTGACGACTCTGAGTCTTGTCGTCCCTTCCTCTTGTTATTCTTTCCTTTCCTGTTGTCACTCTCCTTCTTGTTTTCAGTTTCCCCTGACCTCTCTCCCTTCTTGGTGTTGTGGTCGTATAACTTCTTGGCCAACCTCTTGGCACTGTCAAAGGTTTCAGGATTCGCAGCAATCACGTTTCCTTGAATTGGGGAGGTTAATCCCAGATGAATCTTTCGATTTTCTTCCCTTCAGAAGTAATCATGCCAGGGCACAACATAGACAGTTCACTAAACCTCGTTATGTAGGCATCGATGTCGGAGTTTCGGACAGTGAGATTCCATAGCTCTTGCTCCATTTTCTGAACTTCACCACGCGGGCAGTATTCAGCCATTAGCATTTCCTTTAGTTCCATCCATGGCATGACATTAGCCACTGGAAGAGTCATAGCTTCCACATGCCCATTCCACCAGGTGAGAGCTTGATCAACAAATGTACATGCTGCAAACTTCACCTTGACTTCATCCGGGCATCCGCATATCTCGAACACTGATTCTACCTTTTCAATCCACCTTTTCAGGGTTATCACTCCCCCTGTACCATTAAAGGTTCGTGGCTTGGCGTTGGTGTAGTCTTTGTAAGAGCATGTCTTGGTAGGTCCTTGGTTCATCCCGTTGTTTGAACTTCCAGCCCCCTGCCCGTTTCCTCCGCCATTGTTCCCATTGTGGATTTGCGCCATGGCTGCTGTGACTGCAGCAGATACAGCTGCTTGAAACGCAGCTGAGTCGATTTCTGGTGGTGTTGGTGGTTGATTGTTTCCACAGGTTGGTCTTTGCGGCATCTTGCTGTTATGGAACAGGAAGACGTTGAGTACATATTGTATTTAAGTTGAGAATTTTGTGAATCGATTTTTGTATTTAATTGTTTCCATATATTCACACCAAACAATAAGAGTATAAAACACATAGCAGGTCACAACATCACCATAAAACACATAATATTTTTCACTAATAATATCCGTACTTTGATACATGAAAATTTGCTCAAAAAGAGCATACATAAAGTTCGGCAGTATAACGACTCTATGAGTAGTGTAATCACTTGAACATGGAGTCGGTAGTACATAATATAGCAAACATAAGAGAACATAGCACTAGTAGGGAAGTCTACTGGTCCGAAGTGCTCTGAGATGCGTCGGGTGGTGGGGCTGATGATGTTGATGTGCCCTGAAGACGCGCCACCTGTCGTTCTGTGGCTCGTAGTCGATCCTCCCAAATCGCTTGACGTACATGAAAGTTATGGATTACTTCTTGACTTTCTCGTTCTGCCCGGGCCACTGCGGCTCGCATCTGATTCAGTTGCTCGGCCGTGTCCTGGGCTAGGTCGCCAGTGTTCCGTAACCGTCTCACCATGACAGGAAGTGCTCGGTCAGCCGGTCCTCCCTCCCTCAAGTCATAGAACTGGAGAGCCATGCCAAACGGGTGTCGCTGTCCCTGTTGTCTGCTCCATCTCCAAATGTCGATACCCCAGGGAGGGGTAGGGCCGTTAGGGCCCATTCGGTGAGCTGGTACCCTCACTGGGTATGGGGGGTTGATGACTACAGACTCAGTGTCCGAATCATCGCTGCTGTCGCCACCCGACTCTTCCACTTCAATGTCTGCCATAGGTTCTGCAGGTCCCTCTTCGATTTCCTCTTCCGATTCCTCTTCTTCCATGGGATCCTCTTCAGGCTCCTCGTCGGATTCCTCTAGCCATCCGTTATTCCCCTGATTGGGGAAATACGGATCTCCAGGAAGATGGAACCCAACCATACTGTCTGTAAGGGGGGGGGGTATATCAATAAACTATTATTAATCCTAAAATATTTTTAGTTGTTATAAAAATTGGGTTGATGTCCTCCTCTTGTTTAACAAGGGGGTATGCCTTTGGGTTACTGACCATCGTGATTGCCCCAGGGCATGTGATAGTTGTATTCTAAAGAAATGTAGTTGATCAGACTACATTCATCCCTAATACAACTATGAACAGTCCTGGCTTAATCGGGATGTCAGGTTTTCCCAATCATCTTCTTTGATTTGTTATTATGTTCATTTTTCTAAGTCGCACAAGTAAGAGTGTTTATTAGTATATTTTATTTGTTTTGTTCAGAGTTATTTAGTCCCTTGCTGGGTTTATAGTTGCATATCAATGTGTGGTTAGATATGCCAGTTCACTATAAACAGAGCTCTGATACCAACCTGTCACACCCTCGAACCAGACGGCGGAAACGTCCGAGGGCTCGTGTGACTTAAATTGAAATATCATCACAATGAATATACATGAAACATAACATAAACATCCCCATGCATTAATACATTTCAACCATCATTGTTCATATCCAGTACACTGTTTACATTACATAATCCATAGCATAAATTGTTTGAGAGTCACAAAACATAACATCCTAACACACTTGGAATTGTTCTTCAGCTTATCTGTTACCTGAGAATACAAATTATTTTGAAAACGTCAACATATATAATGTTGGTGAGTTCATAAGCAGGTTTGATATGAAAGTGTTTTGTATAGTTTGTAAAACCCAAAAAATCCGATATTTTTCTGAAACGACAATTGTTTATACAATGTGATGATCCATAAGTATATGCCTGAATGATTTCAAAACGTGTAAAAAGGTATGTTTCTCATGATAAATTCTTGCATTATAGTCATTAAAAGTACAAGTGAATGATGTTGTTTCCCCGGAAAACCCGATGTTTTCTGATAAAAAATAGTATGATCGTTTTGTATTATTGTATCGTCACAACGAATGAATATGATTTCCCATGATTACTTAGATAACATTGGATCTTTATGTGAGTCGTTATAACCATGCATAATAATGACTAGTTCGTCTGTCTTGGCATTCTAGCGAACACCGGAATTGATTTTGAGATTTTGTCACCCTAGACTGGCCGAGTCTAACTGTAGCGAACAGCTTAGGTGTGGGGGAGTCACCCCCATATAGATCTATACACAAACTCTCACTCTCCCTCTAGGAGACTTTGATTATAACTACAGACTACGACCGACACTTATTGGTGTCGCCCGTTATTACTCACTTAATCCAAATGAATTTGAATAACCTTGATTAACTACCTGATTTTTGTTTACTTGAATAGAAGGTAAGCCTAACAGACGAAGAGAAGAGGACTATGAGGCCCTACTAATCACGTATGTTATTTAAGGTTGTCGAGTATACGAAGGACGCGTTTGCCCATTTCGCATATGATTTATTTGGACCTTACTAGCAATGCTAATGGGCCACTGAGGCCCAATAGCATGTAAAAGCCATTGAGGGTCCCTTAGGCATGTAATTGGGTCACAAGAGGCCCAATAAACATGTGTGAATATATCGGGCCCAATAAACATGATGTTGGGCCACAAAGGCCCAATAGCACGTAAAGAAGGTATTTGAGCCCAACTTTTGAATCGCATATGTTTTATCGAGTTTGAGTTCGTATTGTTGGTATTCGTGGTATGTTAAATTTTTATTCGCAATAACGAAATAGTTTAACGTTTGATTTATAACGAAGTTTTTATTATATATATATATATATATATATATATATATATATATATATATATATATATATATATATATATATATATATATATATATATATATATATATATATATATGTATATTTTTAAAACTATGCGTTACAAACTCTCTATTTTTAAACTCAAAAGTTATAGTCGTTTTAATTGGCCCAAAAACATTTAGATTAACGATTGTGACACCCTTTTCTATAAAAATGACGGTTTTAGTCCCTCTTTATGAAAATTGACACTTTTGGTCCTTAAACCATTTTTATTGCCATTTTCCACCCAAACTTTATTTGAATAGAAAATTTTGCCCAAAACTATTGCATTTGTCATTTCCAGCATTTATTTGTAAAAAGTTTACATTTTTGGCCCCAATTCCGTAAGTTTTACAATTTTGACCCCAAAATCAAAAACTTTGCATTTTTAGTCCAATTTGGTAATAAACTAATTTTTTAACCCCTGAAAAAGTTTATTTACATTTTAGACCCATAGTTTGTTAAGTTTTCCAATTCAGCCCCTCACAATCTCATTTTTTAGCCACATTGGGCCCAAAACCCATTAGGCCCACTTTTAAGCCCATTAAGCTAAAATTTATGTTTTTGACCATTTGAAAAGTGTTATTTTCATATAAATAAGCTTTTATACAAATAAACATCTTATAACCCTCATAAAACCGTCAGTTTACAATTTATACCCAATCTTTGTTATTTTTGCAAAAATGACACTTGTAAGGTTCTTTTGGTTTTGTTTTTCACTTTTTAAACTTAAGGACCCTTAGATCCATGATGTGTGTTGTTTATTATGTTTTTGTTTATGATTCTTTCACCCTTTTTGCTATAGATCTTGAAATATAACAAATATTACTTATTATCACAACCAAAACTAAAGAAATCACATATAGCATGCAAACACACATAGATCATCACATAATACTTGTATTCTCCCCCCAAAAACAAGTAAAAACCAAAAACAAGGGGGTATGAACTCACCTTTGCTTGTTGTTGTCGGTTTTGAAGAAAGAAATGGAAGAGATTGATGAGATTCTCGGCCCTAACAACTTCTTGAAGAGACCTTCGAATTTGAAGAGTTCTAGGGAGTATGATCAAGAATTTAAGGTGGTAAGAAGAGTGATTAAGTTGTAAAAAGAAAGTATGTTGTCAAGATCTTACCACAAGTATGTATCTTGGAGTGATTCTTGGATGAAAACCTTCTTGAAATGCCCTTAATCTCGAAAACTTTGAAGGAGAAATGAAGGTGTTCTTGAGAGGATTTGGAAGTGAATTAAGTGTGTGTGTGTGTGTGTTTGGTGATCCTCGGCCGAGAGTAGAAGAAGAGAGGGGAGAGAAAGTGGTGAATGACTAGCTTGGATACGTGGAGGATTTTGCATGGATGTATGATGGACAAAATGGAGGTGGCACTCCAAAGTCAACCCTTCCCCTTTAATTCTCTCTTTTTTTTTGTTTCCTACTTGGGCCGAGAGAGAGAGAAGAAGAGAATGGCTTGGGCCTTTTGTGCTTGAGTCCATAATATGAGGCCCAATTTGATGATTTTCGGCCCATTGGGCCTTGAGAGTAGTTCACGACCCAATTTAGCATAAAGGAATGGATTTGAGTCCATTAAAGCTATTTGGATTTGTTATGGCCCAATAAGGCCCATTAAAGATAAACTAGTCCATTTTAGGCTTATAAGGCCCAAAAAGGTGAAGTCTCATGAGAGTGGGTCCAATGAGAGACCATTTAAGAGTTCTAAGCCCAAAATAGTCAAATTGGAAGTTTATTGGCCCATTAGGCCCAATAAGGAAATCCTAGTCCATAATGGACTTAAACCGGGATTTCTAGGGTTTCCAACATTTTGTTGACTATTTGAGTGTTTATATAGAGTGTTTGATGGAATTTTGTTGTCATTGAATAAGCATCATACATGCCTTCAAGTTTTAGTTACAATGTTATCCTTGTTAATTGTTTACAACGCATCAGAATTCCTAGTTGTGACAGCGAGGCAAAGGTAATCAAATGGGATGAAGCAGCAATGGCTAAGAGGCAGGCGGTAGAAGTAGTTGATCGGACACTGGAAGACATCACATATGAGAAGCTCCCTTTCGGTGGAAAGATAATGGTTATGGGAGGTGACTTTAGACAAGTGCTGTCAGTCGTGAGACGTGGCACTCGAGCACAAATTGTGGACTTTAGCTTACGTATGTCACCTCTATGGGCTTCAGTTAAAAGGCTTCGATTAAATATCAACATGAGAGCGGTAAATGACCCATGGTTTTCTGATTTTTTATTACGAGTCGGTGATGGAAAGGAGGAAACATTGGACGAGTCCTTTATTCGTATACCTGATAACATGTCCATTCCATACACGGATAAACCTAATTCAGTGGACGCTTTGATTGATGCAATATTTCCTTCTTTGCAATCCAAAGGCGCCGATTCAAAATTTATCATTTCGAGGCCGATATTTTCAACTTAAAATGAAAGTGTTGATGAGATTAATAATAAGATGATCGAATGATTTTTTGGCGAACAAAACGTTTACTACAATTTTGATGAAGCGGAAGATGACAAAAATAACTTATATCCGATGGAATATTTGAACTCGCTAAATGTTAGTGGTGTACCCCCTCATTATCTTCGGTTAAAAACTGGGTGCCCAGTAATACTTTTGCTAAATATCGATCCTTCAAATGGGTTATGTAATGACACCAGATTGATATGTCGAGCTTTCCAACAAAATGTCATTGATGCAGAGATAGGTGTTGGCCAACATGCTGGAAAAAGAGTGTTTTTACCAAGAATTCCTCTATGTCCGTCTGACGATGAGATGTTCCCATTCAAACTAAAGAGAAAGCAATTTCCAATTCGGCTTAGTTTCTCTATGACAATCAATAAAGTTCAAGGACAAACAATTCCAAATGTAGGTGTTTATCTGCCAGAATTAGTATTCTCACATGACCAACTTTATGTGGCGTTGTCCAGAGGAATATCACATGTCAATACCAAAGTATTAGTAAAGCCGGAAAAAACGTTTGATAATGATGGAATCTACACATCAAACGTTGTGTACAAAGAAGTTTTATGTGATTAACAAGGTACAATCAACAACTTATTATTTTACAATTTCTTCAAATATGTATCTTAGATGCTCATTTGATGTTTAATGCAGGGCTAGCAGATGAAACAACATGATTGCAGATTGGTGTAGTTTATATATTGGACATGTTATAAATGTATAAAACTACATGATTGCAGATTGTTGTTATTTATATATTGTAAAATCAAGTATGAATTATTAGATGAAATTCCAAATGTAGACTCAACTTCTATCGTATTGTATGACTATGCACCTAGCAAGAAACTATCCGTTGAAATGAACTATTCGACACAAAATAGTCTACCAAAAGGCGCAAAAAATAGCCCACATCTAAAGGAAACTAATCATCACATTAAAACTATCTTCCGAAAGAAACTCTTTGCTGCCCGGCGCTTAGCGCGAGTAAACGGGTAGTGTATATATATATATATATATATATATATATATATATATATATATATATATATATATATATATATATATATATATTTGAAATTTTAAAAATTTCAAAATTTTCAAAATGAAGTAAATTCAAAATTTTCAAAATTGAAGAATTTGTGAATATAAAAAACATTGCTCACATCCGCCGGTTCTTATCACCCCCCAATTTCTACAAAACCTAACTTGCCCACTCTCCTCTCTTTCTAGAAACCGTTCTTTCATCTATTTCGCCTGCTCCGTCACCTGCAGGCGCCATTTTCCATTCAACCATCGACCACCATAGGATGGTTATGGAACGTTCAATCGATTATCATATGTTATCAAAACCGATCGTTCAAGAATTCATAAGAAGCGGGACCTTTTTGGAAGGTGGGAAATCTGAAGATCGAACCGTTCACCATCACTGCTACCCAAGGTATCTCTTTTTCTCCATCTCTACATTCCCTTAACACCACCACCATTACACCTTCGGTACTGGATAAAACCCCACAATCACGTTTAATCACCTAGTTCCTGAGAACAGCTGTTTCTCTGTTATTTTTTTCTCACTAAAACCCTAATCTGGATATTCATCATTTTCATACAGAGGCCTATCGAGACGGGCAAAAAGACGTTTAAGGTTCCATTACTGAAACAAGTGAAAAAAACGTGAGTTTGAAATTCTAATTCGATTTTATGTTAATTTCACTCATCCTGAAGATTTGTGTATACCTCAAAGTACAAGTACAAGTCCAGACCCAACTCATTTTATCAAAATTATCTAGGTATGATTGCTTTCTCAGTTAACCTTTGCTTGTGAATGTTAATACTTTAACATTGCCCATTCGAATCTTTTTAACACCATTTTTTTATAAGTCAGGCTGGAGATTTTGGCCCTTCATCCTCTTAATCTTAAGAAGATTTGGAGAGCTTGAATTGGTATATGCAGGTCCTAAAAGATCTTTATTTTTTCTCTATGTTTGGAGTCCCTGAAACATGGATGTGAGTTCCTTTTTCTTCTGTTTAAAGCATAAAAAACAAAATGGTGTATACATGTTTTATGGTTTACTTTTTTTTTTGTAGTTTGCTATTGTATCATAGTGTCCATCTATGTCTACCTTCACTTGGGACTTGGGGGTTATTAGGTAATAAGTAAATTCTATATTTGAGGGTTGCAAGAAAATTGGGGCAATATCGAAGATGATTGTGAGTATTGTGAGTTTTGTTTATTTTTGTTGATTTTATTTTTATACTTGTGCATAATATCATAAATGGTTTTGATTTCCTGTCAAGATTAGGTATTTCATTTGATAAGGTTGTTCAATCTAATGGAACTCCTGAAACTTATCACAACCAAAGAACCAACAGAGGAAACCTTGACACCAGTATGCGACCACAATTATTTGTAATATCAATTTTTTGATTTGTATGGATTTACGTTAGGGTTATTAGGTAATAAGTAAACTTGTATACTAAGTTTTTAAAGAAATAATTTTTTTGGTTTCAATGTTGTTCGTATAGGTACCAGATATTATATCACATGAAGACCATCAACTTAAAAACTCGGTGAAAAGGAAACCAACTTACATATCATCCGATACCCTTCTCAAGAAGACAAGGAGCAATAATAATAAGATGAATGCCTAGTTATGTCTAGGTTTTGCTTTGTGATGTGTTTGATTTTTTACCATAATTTAAATACTTGCAATTAGTACAATTTTCTTTTTTTGGTATTTTAATTAGCAATTTAATGTATGGATTTGGATTTCAATTATTACTAATATGAAATTATGAATTTTGATATTGTTTCATATTGTTGGGTTTGGTTACTTTAATTTAAATTACTTTGATGTGTCTACAATGTAGAAAAAGTAACAATAAAAATTAAATTATTGTGGCTTTAATATAAATTTGGCCATGTTTTATAGATTTTCAATGTCTCTAAATTTATACAACGGTTACTTTACATCAGTTTTTAACGTGTGGCTAAATGGTCAACAATAGCCATAATATACAAGAATTATGAGTCTACAGTTGTTTTAAGATGATGTTTTTTCTAAAGTTTTTGTGACTAAGTTAAACAATAACAACATGAAAAACAATTTATGTGGCAAATAAATACCATAATTGATTGTTTTTGTGACTAAATACTAGCAAATCGTCACTTACAAAAGTAATTACATGTGTCCATTTATCGAACATGATTATGTTCACCGTAATTATATGTTTCTAAAAGATACCCAATAGTCTTAATACGATACCGAATACTCATTAATTTTAACAAAATGTGTGTCTTTATACTACTTATGATTGTGTTTCACTTAATTGTGTGTGTCTATACGATAGACAATAGTCACAAAATTTGATTCTTTTTGTGACTAATTATAAGCAAATCGCCACTTATAGAATTAATTACATGTGACCATTTAGCGAACATGGTCATGCTCACCGTAATTACATGTTAACAAAAGATACACAATAGTCTTAATAAAATTTAAAATGTGTGACATTATATTAGAAAACAACCACACTTAAACAACACGAATGTCGCAAGTTGGTGATATACAGCCACTACAGTTACTAAATAAATGTGTCTACTGACGGTTTAATGCTACAATATTGGATAAAATAATTAATTTAAGGCACAAAACTCCATACACATTAGCCACACTTTTATAATACGGCCACATGTTTTCATATCATACGGACACTACATTTTAAGGTCACCATAAGACCTATACGATAGCGTCACCTTCCGTCACACTTTTAGTGAAAATATAAAATGTCACTATACGCATATGGTCACACTTTTTTGGTGTGTCCGTAGGTCATTTTTGTACTAGTGACATAAGAGGAACAATCCTATCTTGACTATATAATCCTCTTGCATAGTTCACACCATACCTAAAAATGGCTTTTATAACTGTCCGATTAAGGAACAACATTTGACCATTACAAAGCATAGTACTCCCTACAGTTAATTCCCACTATGTATCTCAGGTATTAAGGATGCAAAGATTGTACCTTTCAATCAATATCATTCACGATAGCGATGTGTGAGATGATCTTGATGCGGGTCAGTTCAGTACTAGTTCTCTGACAAGTACCTATGAAACTTGGCTACAACCACTTGCCTACATTCATCTAATGAGAGTCAACCAATCCAATTCATATTAGTCTTAATTCATAGTTTCCCCCATAATTATAACTGACTATGAACTTTTAGAATAATAACATTATTCATGGATTAAACATGTTAATATAGAACACAACAAGTATTATTGTGATGACTATATCCCAATATATCATAACATTATCTAATAGTTTGTTGTTATAATGTTCCAATATCCAAATACAAAATCCAAATAAAAAATCCAGTTCTAGAATAAAAAAGTCTTATAGCTGAAGTGTGACCATTCATACTTAGCTCAAAAGAATGACTTTATTAATGGATCTGTCAAAATTTAATTTGTGTGAATTCTGTAAATACTATCATCTCCATACTTAACTTTACTCTAAGTATAGTTAAATATCTTGGAGATATGATTGGTGTTCTTTCGTGACATAGAGTCTTTTAGCTTGATTAAGTATACTCTCGAAGTCACAAAGATTTCTATGTAATCCTCGAATGGCAGAAATCAACATAGTTTTTCAATGATCTCATTCATCCAATCATATTTGAATTCAACTTCTAAAGTAGTGTATTCTTATTTTGTAGTAGATTGTGTCATTATGTTTTGCTTGGACCTTATTCCAACAAGACTTACTCTTCATTCCATAATGAAGGCAAAATCCAATTATAATTCACAATTATTTATATCTGTTTAGAAATTAACATCATGTGTAGCTCTTTCCATAAAGATCCTTTCTAAACTGATTGTCTCATATGCATTCTCTAAGTTCTTCTAAAGTACTCTTAGAATGCTCTCTTAGTCACCGAGTGACTTAACCATGTATTCAATTAGTATCGTATGACATGTTTACAGCATGATCAAATGCCATGTCCTATGCATACTATGACGTAAATGATGAATTCATTTGCCAAGCAAATAGAATATAAATCATTCATCTAGTTCAACCCTTTGATAATCTAAGCCACATTTAATAATCTAAGCCACATTTAGAGTATTATAAAAATATGTATTTAGTAGATTTTGGATTTAGAAGCTTTAGTCCAACATAGGCTTTAAATCCATAAAACATTTAATAAGATATTGATGGATCCTTTCCATACTAAATCTTATAAAGTGTCTAATCCACTTATTAGTTGGTATTTGTATTCAAGATACAATTAATAATGATTGAATTATTATCCCAAAAAGATTAAAGGAGGATATTTCTACCGATTAGAAAGGAAATCATACCAATAAAATTTAATTCATCATTTATTATCATTAAGGCCTTAGATGTTTCTTACCGGTTTGAAACAAGATTTCACAATTATGCTTTACCACGCAAAATATAATTTAAACTACTATAGTTGTTGATAAAGTTGATTTGGTATCTTGTGCTTAATCTCAGATATTCGTTAGAAAGGAAGTCATACACCAAAGTGTATAGTTCCTTAATTATTTTCTCTACACCTTAGTGAAAATATCATTAGGAATCCTTTATATATAAATAAGTTTCACATATGTCAATTAAACTACATTATTTCCCTTCAAAGATCCCTTTCTTGAAGTTGGAACATGTGAATGTCATTTATATATAATAAAGATAACAATGTCAAAGATGAGTTTTATTTAAAACAAATTTAAATCAAAAGTGCTTTCATATAGAACTTAATTTTATTTATGAAATGTTGATATTTACTTCACAATTCTATTAAGATATCTAGTCAAATAAATGTGAAGTTAATCATTTCAGAATATGAATATTATCGTTATGAAAAACGATTAAGTAAAGGATCAAACATTTGAATAAAATAACTAAGACATAAATTTAGACATGCTAAATTAAAACATACATTATTGCAAAACAAATATTGTTTTACATTACAAGTAATTTATGTTCATATCATAAATAATAAACTAAACTCCGATAGTGTAGTTCCAACTTGATTGTGCTCATCTTGGTTACCCTTCAATAAATATTTTCATGCCATTTACAAATATTAGATTAAAATTTAAGTATCAAGTACCTAAGTGTTATATGAAAAGTATGAGTTCTATATAGTAGATACTAGAAGTACTAGTCTCTTCCAGACTTTCTTTCCAAATAAGAGGAGCATATCCTCTCCCAGTGTCCAGTTTCTTCATAAAAGAAACAAGATCCATCTATGTGGGCTTTAGTAGATTTCTTGGGCTTAAAGACGTTTAGTCCATAAAACATGGGCCTCTTAGATCACACTAGGTGACTCTTTTAGCCTTGCATTATTCCAATGTTCAAACTAGCTTTAAATAAAATATCACTATATTTATTGGAATATTGCTTGACCTGTCATATCATCAGATATATGTTTAAATTATCCAAGAGTTCCTACAAGTCATGAATAACTATTCCTAGCTTGATGTCAGAAGCATCTTTAGCATCACAATGATGCCTTTACTAGGTATCATGTTCAGGTTTATTGCTCAAAGCAAATAGTCTAGGACTAGGACCTTTAAGTGTATACAATTTAATATCTCTCACGACATTGTCTCTTAAGACATGAACCCATTCATTGAAGTTGTATCTATTGAATGTTATTATTTCATTAAGTCATGACAATTCATGATAATGAGAATGGATTATATAACTATAAAATTTTTAACAAAATTCATTTAGTATTTTCAATATTTAATCTTTAATAATTAATACCCTTTTTGTTTCCAAAAACATTAATTATCAAAGTCTAGGATTCAAGTTGCAAAACAAATAAATGGTTAGGTATCCTTTATCCCATCCATTTTAATTCAACCCGGTAGATATCGATTATCAGTTATATCTTGCTATATAATTCCTAGATTTATGGGATTGCTAATAACAAATTTAATTAGACATGTTTGATCCCATCTATGCCTCAGAACTCTCTTGCTTAGGTATCCTTTATCACAAAAGATTTCCGATCAAATCGTCCAACTTGAAAAACTTGTGTAATCGGCCTATAACTTGGTTATAGAAATCGCGAAGACACCCTGGTCATCAAAAGATAACACTAAGCGATTAGGTATCATTTATCCCGCTAGTGCATAAAAGAGATGTGCGATTGTTTTTCCAAAAGGATTGCAAAGATTTGAGGTTTGTAAAAAGGGTATTTATATGTTTTATATTTCTAGTTTAAAAACATATGATATCATGGTCATTACAAGCATATAATAAACCATGGTATCAATTTTCAAAAGAAAATCACCTTTTAAAGGTTCTATATAAAAAGCTAGTTTTTTTATAATTTAACGCAATTCAATTTTAATAACCGGTATTAATTTTGAGTGCATTTGAACCTTTTATTTCTTTAAGAAAACTTCATTTTATTACTTATATATTTGGAGTTTGTATAAGCTACAAAAATCACAATTTTAAACTTATAATGGAGTATTTCAAAATTTACCGTTATTAATGATTTTATAAAACCTGGTCTTATTTTTAAATAATAACTTGTTACATCTTATGTCCAATTTTGAAAACCCAAACTCCATGTGATGTTTATTTTATCCAAAATTATTTTAGCATGTGAAAAACTAATTTATCAACCACACACAATAATTGCATAAAATAAACAACACAAACATGCATAAAAAGATATGTATATAAACATAGCCAACTAATGACATTTTTGTGAGCCAACACAAAAAAGATGCCAAGTCTATTCCTAAAGGGACATTTAAAGGGACCAAAAAATATTCTTGTAATGTTGTTGCAGAAGCTCCACTTGAGTAAACACTCATTGCTTGCAAAAGATTGGAAAATCTTCTGTAAAGAAAAAATTCAGCCACATGCAACACTTTTCAGAAAAAAGGTTGCAAAAAGTGCTGCATTAGGTCAACAACCCTTTAAAGAAAAGCAGCTGTTGACAGAGTTCATGACACTTCGCGAAAAGTGTCATCTTTCTGTTCAGCTCAGGTACAACACATGTGTAGCATTCATGACATCTTACAGGACGTGTCATCTTTCTGTTCAGCACATGTAGAACTCGAAAATTTTCTTTTTGTCTTCAAAAATGGCTTCCAACTTCATTTCTTGTTACATCTTTGTACAAATAAATTATTTCTAAAAACTACTCTATTAATTTACCAAAATAAACAAGAAATACTAATATATTTAATTATTACATACCATATGAATAAATAAATTATTACAACCACTTTTACAACAAACACAACAACATAACAACACATTGGTCCTTGGCTAGTTTATGCACATCATACATCAAGATATACATAAAACAACCTTTGTTTTTCTAAGACAACTTTAAATGACAAAAGATGCATGAAATTTTTGTCACATAAAATAGCAATTAAAAAAAGTTGTCAAAGAAAATATGTATGAACTTATTTTTATACAAAAACAAGTTATCCATATTCTCCAAAACTAAGATTTCCAAAAATCAAAAAATCTAACCAAACTTGCAAGATGGCTCTGATACCAATAGTTGGGTTTTAGTTCAAAAATAGTTTCATAAACTTGAAAGATATGACAACGAAAGACTTTAATTTTTGAAATAACATATACATTTTATACCCACCAATGATCTTGCAAGTTAAAGAAAGATTAAAACACCAACCAAAGAAGAGGTGAAGAAATAACAACCTTTGTAGTTCTTTGGGTCCTGTCAAGAGGCTTGGAAGTTGATGAAGAATGTGGACCTTTGAGACACCAACAATGACTCAACTTGATGTAGAATGCTAGTTCTTTGTGTAAAACTTTTAAGTTTTGAACCAAACCCAAGTATGGTTCAAAGAGAGCAAAATGCAAGCATTAAATCTTCAAATGATCAAAGCAAGAGAAGAGAAGAAGATAGGGAAGACGCTCTAGGCTACAAGCAAGAAGAAAAGGGGCAAGACCTTCAAGAGTGGAAGCCTCATATTTATAGTGCCTTAAAGTGAAGTCTTTACCCATTAGGTATTTCAACTTTTGAAAAATATGTCCCCTTGTCATAATCATGTCTCCCATGCCTTTAAAGCATGTTTAGACAAGTCATACACTTCTTCTTTTTGTGCAAACTTTTATAAACTCTTTTATAAAATATAAACCTTGTCTTTTAGGAAAAAGACAAAAGGATTCAACTAGTCTAAAAGTTTGTACATGACTTATAAATCATACCATATGATATTTATTAAGTTACTTGCTAGTGGAATTTATTATTTCCATGAAATAAATAATTTCCAATTTAATTATAAGAGTTTTATTGAATATTTATTAAAATCAATTTCTAATATATAATCAATTGTATCATGTTGTTGTTAGTGTGACCCATTAGTATCAGATGTTATTTAGTAATATCACTTTAATATGACTCTTGACCATACTAGGCCTTTCACTATGTGTTTTGTTTAGGATCTTTCCATGTGAATGGAATCCCAGTTCAGGTATTATTTGACTCGGGGGCTACCCGATCATTCGTATCTCTTGCACTCAGCAAGAGGTTTGCCGAGTCTTCAGGCATGTTGGATTGTCCTCTAGAGGTCGAGATTGCTGACGACCGATCCGTCCGGGCATCTGAGGTTTACAAAGATTGTGTCTTGAGGATGTATGACGAGCGTTACCTCGTGGATTTGGTTCCCATTCCTTTGCGTGAGAATAAGGTCATCATAGGAATGGATTGGTTGAGCCCTAATGGGGCGGTGATCGACTGTGAGCAGCAGTTGGTTCGTGTCAGGACCCCAAGTGAGGGAGAGATGGTGATTCAGGGTGAGAGGCCGCAACGCGGGCCGACTTTGTGTTTGGAAATGAGGGCTAGGGGCTACCTTCAGCAGGATTGCACATGTTATGTCATCTATGTTATGGATACCCGGGAGGCGGGTAAGGCGACAGTGAGCGACGTGCCAGTTGCGCGGGAGTACCCGGATGTGTTCCCGGAAGAGTTGCTTGGGATACCTCCAGAGAGACAGGTGGAGTTCAAGACTGACCTACTCCCTGTTCGGCTCCGATAGCTAAGGCACCATATCGGTTGGTTCCTCCCGAGATGCAGGAGTTGTCTACACAGCTGCAGGAGCTATTAGACAAGGGATTTGCCAGGCCGAGCAGTTCACCTTGGGGAGCCCTGATCCTATTTGTGAAGAAGAAGGACGGGTCACATCGATGTGTATAGACTACCGGGAGTTGAATAAGGTAATGGTGAAGAACCGTTACCCACTCCCGAGGATCGACGATCTCTTCGACCAGCTTCAGGGGGCATCTTAGTTTTCCAAGACCGATTTGCATTTAGGCTACCACCAAATGAGAGTCAGAGAAGAGAATGTACAGAAGAATGCTTTTCGGACTCTCTATGGTCATTATGATTTCGTGGTGATGCCCTTTGGGCTCCAATGCCCATGTCGCATTCATAGACCTCATGAACTATGTATGCAAACAAATGATGGATCGGTCTGTGATAGTCTTTATTGATGACATCTTGGTTTACTCCAAGACGCAGGAGCAACACGAGGATCAATTGCGAGAGGTGTTGGATACCCTGAGGTGGGAGAGCTTGTATGCCAAGTTCTCCAAGTAAGAGTTCTGGTTGCGCGAGGTGCAGTTTCTGGGGCACGTTGTCAACCAGAACTATATTTTGGTCGACCCGGCCAAAGTGGAGGCCGTGATGAGATGAGAGGTTCCACAGTCTCCATCTGAGATTTGGAGTTTCCTTGTTTTATCAGGCTATTATCGGAGATTCATTCAGGATTTCTCCAAGATAGCGGTACCCCTGACCCGGCTGACGAAGAAGGTTGTTGTCTTTCGCTGGGGCCTGAGCAGCAGGCAACGTTCGAGACTTTGAGGCAGAGATTGTGCGAGGCGCTGATCTTAGCCCTACCGGAGGGCATTGAGAATTTTGTAGTGTACTGTGATGCGTCCATCTCAGGTTTGGGCACAGTGTTGATGCAGAGGAGGCACGTCATCGCCTACGCCTCGAGGCAGTTGAAGCCTCACGAGGTGAATTACCCGACACACTACCTCTATGGGGTCCGTTGTACCATTTACACGGATCACAAGAGTTTGAGGTACTTGATGGATCATTCAAATATGAAGATGAGGCAACGACGGTGGTTGGACGTGGTGAAGGATTACGACTGTGAGATTCTATACCACCCGAGGAAGGCCAATGTTGTGGACGATGCACTTAGCCGCAAGGCATTCGCAGCGCCGATCAGAGACATCTTTCTGAGGTTGACAGTAGTGACTCCGCTTCTGGAGCAGATCTGGGAGGCGCAGCAGGAGGCTATGAAGTAGGAATACTGGAAGAGTGAGCGCATCGTGGGTTAGATTTCCTCCTTCGACTATGATAGCCGCGGGCTGTTAACACTCCATTATAGAGTGTGGGTTCCGTACGCGGGTGGTGTGCACCAGATCCTTATGGAGGAGGTGTACAAGTCCATATTTTCCATCCATCCCGGGGTGACGAAGATGTGTAGAGATCTTCACCCTGATTACTGGTGGCCTTGCATGAAGCGGGATGTAGCCTGGCACGTCGAGAGGTGCTTGACCTGCAAAAAGGTCAAGGTCGAAGACCAGAGAACCTCACGGCAAGACGCAGCCGTTCGATATCCCTGTGTGGAAATGGGAGGATATTACTATGGATTTCATCATGAAGCTTCCCAGGACCGCATGGGGAGTGGATTCGATTTGGGTCATCGTGGATCGGTTGAACAAGAGCGCCCATTTCATTCGGATTCAGGAGAGCATTTCGTCCGAGAAGCTGGCCGACAACTACATCAGAGAGGTAGTAGCTCGACACGGGGTGCCAGTGTTCATGATTTCTGACCGGGATCTACGGTTCACTTCTAGATTCTGGAAGAAGTTTCATGATGATTTGGGTACTCGTCTGCACTTTAAAACGGCTATTCACCCGCAAATGGATGGTCAGAGCGAGTAGACCATCCAACCCTTAGAGGATATGCTGCGGGCGTGTGTTTTAGACTTTGGTGGTAGCTGGGATACCTACCTTCCCTTGGCAGAGTTTTCCTACAATAATAGCTACCACACCAGCATCGATCGACCTCCCTTCGAGCTGCTTTATGGGAGGAAGTGCAGGACCCCAATATGTTGGGGAGAGGTCGGTCAGAGAGACATAGGGAGTACCGAGTTGGTACTCAAGACTACATAATTGATCCAGCAGGTCAGGAGCAGGCTCCAGATGGCGCAGAGTCGGCATAAAAGCTATGTCGACAAGCACCGATCAGACTTAGAGTTCCAAGTGGGAGATATGGTTCTCCTAAAGGTGTCACCCTGGAAGGGTGTCATCCGGTTCAGGAAGCGGGGCAAGCTAGGCCCTAGGTACATCGGTCTGCTTTAGGGTTTTGGCCCGAAT
This sequence comes from Lactuca virosa, assembly GCF_052849685.1. Lineage (NCBI taxonomy): Eukaryota > Viridiplantae > Streptophyta > Magnoliopsida > Asterales > Asteraceae > Lactuca > Lactuca virosa. The sequence continues at coordinate 123,952,448 of NC_136427.1, read as the reverse complement.
GGGCCGGGTTGCATATCGGTTGGATCTGCCAGCCGGGCTGAGTCAGATCCATAGCACCTTACATGTCTCTCAGCTGCGGAAGTGCTTAGTAGATGATTCCGCAGTCGTGCCTTTAGAGGATATTCAGGTGGACGACCGCCTGAACTACATTGAGAGACCGGTGGCGATCTTAGACCGGAAGGCAAAAAACTTGAGGAACAAGGTTGTACAGCTGGTAAAGGTGCAGTGGCTGCACCGCAAGGGATCAAAGTGGACATGGGAGCCAGAGGAGGAGATGAGAGAGCACCATCCAGAGTTATTCGAGGCAGTAGACTTCGAGGACGAAGTCTGAGATAAGTGGGGGAGATTTGTATGCCCGGTTCCTGGTATGTATTCAGTTCTAAATTAGTCATTTTTGTATAGAAACTCGACGAGTTGGAGGCCCCAAACTCGTCGAGTAGAGATGGAGTTGGGACGTGGGATATGAAGTCTACTCGATGAGTTGAGGAGTCCCAACTCGACGAGTAACACTGGCAGAATGAAAGCCTAATTTAAGGGTTTTGCACCCTATATAATCACCTTAACCCCCATTATCTGGCCTCACTTGCAGTCTCCATTGTCCCAAAACCTAGCCTCAAAACCCTAATCCATTATTGAGAGTTTTGAGCCATTTGTGTGCTTTCTTTGCGATTTTGAAGAAGGAGATACTTGAAGAAGGAGCAAGGACGTGTCGGAGAAGAGTAGATCCATAAGTTAAGCCTTATTTTTGGTTCATCTGAGGTACAAAGCTCCTATCTTGCTTATAGTATGCTTAGATCTAGTTCTAGGTTGTTTTCTTCATATTTTGGTCCAAGAATGTGAGTTTTTAGGGTTTGGACGTCCCATGTAGGCAAACCCTTCAGATCTATGGTCCTTAGGGGTTCATGGCAAAAAGGTGCCAACTTTATGGCCATGGAAGTCCCATGCAGCTTGTAGCCCATATTTTTGGTCTTTTGAGCCAAGTATGCCATGCATGTATGAAAAAGATAAGAACTTTACGTGACCAAACTGACCCTAGAGTCCAGATTTATGACCCTATGGCTTGTATTGAAGCTTTGATGGTTTTTGAAGTTGGAACTAAGCCATTTTGAGCTAGGGTTAGGGCTCATTTATTCTAGAATGGGTCTTAATGGGTAAAGTCAGAAACTTTACCCTCCTAGAGGTATATTCAGTCCAAAACTGGAGTATGGGACTTAGATTCGAAGAATAAGGGCTTAACACATTTAGAAAGCTTAACAGACTGAGGAACTCGACAAGTCCATAGAGGAACTCAACAAGTTAGGTCGAAGTGTCCTGACTCAGAAAAATGAAAGACTCGACGAGTCAAGGTCGGACTCGACGAGCTGAGTAGGAAAGTCCCGATTCTGTTGATAGGAGGAACTCGACGAGTTGCGAAAGAAATCGACGAGTTGGATCACGATTTAAGGGTTCTAAGATTTGTGGAACTCGGTGAGTTGATGGGTCAACTCGACGAGTTGAGTCAATCCAGAATGTTGACTTTGACCAGAATGTTGACTTTGACTAGGGTGTTGACTTTGGCTTTGACTTTGACCGAAGTTGACCCTTAAGGGGTCATGAGCATGGAAGGGTAATTAATGAAATCTTTTATGTATAGGAGCTTGAGTAGGGTGGATTGTCGGAGCCGAGGATTTCAGCTACCTTTCGATACTCGAGGTGAGTTACCTTCTCGGTAGCAGTAGGTCTAAGGCACCAAGGCCGGCCCACTAATAGAAGTTTGTAGTTAGATGATTGTTTGTGTGATAATTTTCTGTTATGACACTATCTGTTATGTTTTGTGTGCTAGTATGCTATGATATTGTGTGGCAGTGGTAGGGGTGAAATAGACCAAGTATCCGGTCGGACAGACCGAAGGGGAGGCCAGCACCCAGATATGCTCGGTAGTATCCGGCCGAATAGACCGAATGGTAGACCAGCACCCAGATATGCTCGGTGGTATCTGGTCGGACAGACCGAAGTGGAGACCAGCACCAAGATATGCTCGGTAGTATCCGGTTAGACAGACCGAAGGGGAGGTCAGCACCCAGATATGCTCGACAGTATCCAGTCGGACATACCGAAGGGGAAGGTTGGGTACCCAGATATGCCCGACAGTATGTGATTATTTGGTATGATGAAGGGAGGGCGGTGGGGGGGGGGGGGACTCACTAAGCTTTGTGCTTACGGTTTTCGGTTTTGGTTTCAGGTACTTCTTCTTCGAAAGGAAAGGAGCCGACATGAGTGCGGCGCATCACACTATGTTTCCGCACATGAGATCTTTGGGAGTTATACTCTGATGTTGTTTTATCATGACCTGTTTTGACTATTGATACATTGGCTTGATATGAGTTGATTCTATGTTGTTTTTAGACAAATGGTTTTATAATTATTAAGTTAAAAATGAAATTTTAGGTTGTAAGTTTTAGGATGTTACACCCATCAATGCCTTTGCTATAATATTCGTATAATAGATCAAGTTGAAATTATCATCAGAACTAGTGAAAGATCCAAGGACATGATTTATAACAAGAATCTTTTCAATGGTAACATTGAGATTCTCGAGTTTGTTTATGTATCTTTCACTGATTGCATACAAAACACTTTTCTTCAATTCGAATGTAATTAGGAACTTTTGATAATTTTCAAACCACTCTTGTCTTGCCTTTTGGTGAATCATTTCACTCAAATGAAAATCATTTCATACGTTCACATGTTCACAAAAGGTCATTATGGAACATCGAGGACATAGACATAATGATGTAAGAGACCCTTTTGAGAAATCTACATTTTATGGGAATGAAAACATCTTCCAAGTTGATAGATTATCATATTTGATTTGTATATATATATATATATATATATATATATATATATATATATATATATATATATAGAGGCTAACATGCTTAAATATTCATAAATAACAAGTATTTTACATCTAGCACCAAATAGTGAGTCCCTAATATGAAAATGTCCATTTTTCTCGTTTTTGTCCTTTTACGTCACAAACGGTAAATAGTGAAATATAACTATGTAAAAACTTATTTTTAGCTTTTTGTGATATTTTAGTCAAGTTAACTGTATATTTTTTAAACAACATATTTTTGGTCAAAACCCACAAAAATGGAACCATAACCTAGTTATGATCATTTTTGTTAGAAACCCCGCTTTTGCATAAAATGATAGATTTTAAGTTTTCTCTTTGTTAAAACTAAATCTTTGGTATTTTTGACTAGTTTCTAGTCATATGTCTAAAATAACATATTTTGGTTTATATCCCACAAAAATTGTGTAATGACTTGGTTATAACCATTTTTGCTAGAAAAGTCATATAATGCTCATAAAAACCCTAGTTTTTATAGTTTTGTGTTTATAACTTTTTCATAAGAACATATAGCATGTTTATACTTGTTTTTCATAGTTTTGTATTTTAAACAAACTTTTACATCTAAATGTTCATAAATCTTGGTAATAACATTATTTCGTGTATTTAGCACTTTTACACAACATGTAAGTAAGCATGCATAACAACTTGTATACTTTTACAAGTTTACTTGTATTCTCCCGCTAAAACTTAGAAATCTCGAAAATGAAGGGGTATGAACTCACCTTATGTGTGTTTTCTTGATGAATGAAAAGTTGTAGATGGATTGTTTCAAGTCAAGAACACTTGAAGAACACTTTGAAGATTTGAAAATCCTATGAATAGTAACACATGATAATGTGTGTAAATGGATTGAAACTCGTATGTGTGTAGAATCACTAGAAGATGAAGGAAGTACTTACCAAAAGTTCAAGAACTAACTTGGAAGAAATTAGGGTTGAAAGTTGAGAGCTTTTCTTGGAGAGGAAGTAGAAAAATGAAAAGATGGTGGTGAAGAATGGCACTCTCGGCCGAGGTTAAGAGAGAGGGGGAAGGAGGGTGGGTAGGGTGGGTTATGGCGGGTGGTATGGGGGGATATGGATGGGACTAAAGGTAGCTACTCTAGGGTTAAGTAGTTGGGTAATTAAGGTGGGAGTACAAGCCTAATTAACTAGTGACTTTTTTTATAAAAAAAGTCAAACCTTTATAAACTTTAGGTATTTTTATAAAAAGGTTGGTGTTTTATAATATAAATATGGTATACAGGATGTATAAAATATTAAATTTGAATTAGAAAAATTCAAATTATTATAACAAACATTATTATCAGAATAATAATATATACGTTACATGAAAGCTAGGTTGAATTTCCAATTTTGTTTCATTAAAAATTTGGTGGTTAGCCGGGTATAGACTTTGTCGTATTTGGTGACGAATTCACCAAAAGTTTGTGTTTGTAGCCTTTGTTATGATCTTGTCAAGTAGTGTTAGTTTTATGAACTATACTACATTGTGTTATGAGTATTATTTATTCCCAAATAATATATAGTTGAATTATCGAGTTGTTACGTTACTAACCCTAATTAGGGTTTATATTTGATAATTTGAAATCCAGAGAGATACTTTGTATTATAACTTGTAAGTTGTACATTAGGAACATTAGGAAACATCGAGTAAATCCTAAAATCCTAATACTAGTTGAGTTGAATTGGGTGACTTGTTTACTTTGTTTGACCAGCTTTGACTGTTGTCACATCATCCCCTCGTTAGAATGAATTTCGTCCTTAAATTAGCATTCTGAATGGGTCCTCAAGGGTTGTGGTAGAGATGTGGGTAATTTTGTTTCATCTAGTCCTCACGTTCCTAAGTAAATTCAGGTCCTCGCTTGGCATTCCAATGGACCTTCACTATGGGTATGCGACTTTGCTTTGTTCTCTTGACTTCCCCGTCCATGATTTCCACAGGTTCTTCGACAAAGTGGAGACTCTCGTTTACTTCAACTTCGTGAAGTGGAATGACGAGAGTCTCGTCGGACAGGCACTTCTTCAAGTTGGACACATGGAAAGTGTTGGATTAGTGTCTAAGTCCATAACTATAATTGGTATGTACTTGACCCGAGAGTAGCATGGTCAATTTGGGTTGCATGGCACCGGAACAATCTGAAGGATGGATGTTTGAGAAGAGGTTATTTATGATTTATTAATATATTATAAGTTCTAATATAGTAATATGAAATAATATTATTTAATTAGTATTGATCAAGAATTAATTTGGAATTAATTTTGTGATCAAAAGAGACTAATTAAATATGTGGGGATTGATTGTGTAAATCATCCATTCTTATAAAGTGGGCTAGTGATCCATAGTTCTCCATGTTGGGTAAACCCATGTAGTAACCCATGGCTACTCCATGGAGGTTAAAACCCATGGAGTATGAGGAATGTGGAAAGTCATGCACATTAGGGTTTGCATGGTGTAACCCTAATTAAGCCACACTATATAAGAGACCCCATGGTTCATGAAATCGGCCACTAAGAGTGAAACAAGAGGGCTAGCCGATTTTGTGTACAAAGTAACACTTCTCTCAAGTTTTCGAATTGTTGGTGGTGTTGTGTGATTCCATTTGAGGTGCAACACTTGGGGCACTAAGCTCTTAAAGGTTCAAGGCTTCCAACTAAATCAAAGGTATGTCATCTAACCAGATTTTGTATTGTATATACTCCATAATATGCTAGTTAGGATGATGCTTTGGAAAAATGAAAGTTTGCATTTATAATAGAGAAAACATAGATCCAAAGCATCTAGGGTTGCATGTACACCATAGGAGTGTTAGAATATTCAAAACCCATCAGTGGTATCAGAGCCTAGGGTTGCTTTTAATTATACTTGATGATGCTTGCCTTAAAAGGCTGAAAAAATCGATTTTTGTGCTATCTGCGAGTCCACTGGGTGACTCGCCGAGTCCCCTCACAAACCCATCCAACTAGCCGAGTTTGTTCATGCATGTCATACCCCGCTATAGCGGAAATACAGGGCGTGACAGTACAAAGGGTCTCATAGCAAAAGTTTAAGATAACACCAACCATAATATTAAAAATCATTACAAATTTACAATGAGTTTAAACAACTTTTTAAAAGAAATTACAATGTATTTAAAAGACAACACACGCAAATGCTCCTACAAATGTTGTGTCTCTACGTGCCTCTTACTAAACGATTCCTGAAAAAGCATGCAGAACGAGCGTCAACTATAAAAATAGTTGGTGAGTACTCACAAGTTTATAACATAATATAGTTTGAAATCATGAAAATCAGAATATTGATAACAGTTTCCATAAACAAATTTTCATTGCTAAAAATAAGTAAAAAAGTTTTCATGAATAGAAGTTCATTGCAAAAACGAATAATAAAGTTTCCATAAATAGAAGTTTGTTGCTAATATGAGAAACAAAGTTCGTTGTCATCATGAGAAATAAAGTATGTTGCCAAAATGAGATACAAAGTTCATATTCTCATGGGAAATAAAGTTTTGTTGCTAAAATGAGTATACAAGTTTCGTTGATAAAATGAGTATACAAGTTTCATCGCTAAAATAAGTATACACGTTTCGTTGCTCAAATGAGTATATAAGTTTCTTTGATAAAATGAGTATACAAGTTTCATCACTAAAATGAGTATACAAGTTTCGTTGCTAAAATGAGTATACAAGTGTCGTTGCTAACATGAGTATACAAGTTTCATTACCAAAATGTGTATACAAGTTTTGTTGCTAAAATGCGATGTAAGATTCATATGTGCATCAAGTTTTCATTCATGAGTTCACAACTCAAGCCTAATGACCGAATCGTGCCCTATTGACTATTATGTGTATCGCAAACATAGAGAATAAAATGGTAAAATGCACTCAAGCGAATCGTGCGAGTGAGGAGTTGTCTACCTCCTGATAGCGCTATCCATAATAACCATGGGCTCAAAAGAGTTAATAAGTTGTGTCAAATGATTCCAAGGACTTAACCGCGATACAATCCTCATGAATTAAAGAAACATACACATACATACAAAATATAGCAGCCAAGTTTCATACGAGTCAAAATAAATACAACGAACATAAATAGTTTAGGACATGCTTTTCCACCCTAAAACATTTAAAAACCAAAAATAGGGGGAGTCATGAATACTCATAATGCATTGAGATGATGCAAATGATGCATTGATTTAAGTTCCACTTGTACCACTACCAAATCCTACAATAATGGTATACGCTAGTGAGTCTCTAATTGAAATCTAATGCTAATATACTAAATTCTACATATAGAGAATGCCAAATTTTTGTTCTAATATTTGTTTTATATTAAATGGGTATCAATTTTTCTGAAATGGTGACATTTTATAACTCATGTGATTAAGATAATTTTGGCTATTATTTTCCAGATTTTTGTAATATTAATTGAGGGTATTTCAACACATTTAATTGTGTTTTAAACTCCTAAAAATCCAAAAATATTATCAAACAGTTTCCAAAATTCATCAAAATTTACATTTTCGTTCCAAATACAGTATAGGTCTTCCAGAAAATTTTCCCTTGAATTTTGGATGTGATTAACTATTTTTTTAAAATTTTAAGCCTTCATAACAATATAAATTCGTGAAAAATAGTATCCAGATGATAAAAACTCCCAAACTTTTTATAATGCTGACACTAAACACACTTAATCTGGGAAAAATATAAAAATGGGTTTCTAAGCAGTTTATGCTGATTTTATGATTTTTGTACATTTATTATAAAAAAAGTAGAAATAAATAGAAGACAGTTTCCAAAATTGCCCAAACTTTTTGCACCACTGTTACCATACATATAAAAGCTGTGAAAAATATAAAAGATATTTTTCAATTACTTTTGCTATTTTTCTTTGTTTTATTCTCTTGAATAATCATTAATTGGTGAATAATTATCAAACTGTTAAATTAAATTACCAAAATTTTTGTAAACTTCATTTACAGTGTACATAATCCAAGATTAATACTAATGGTGATTTTTATATCTTGTAATCCAATTTTGTGGATTTAAGTGTATTTAATCTTAGAAAATAGGAGAAAAATACCAAACTGAATAGAAAAATCATCCAAGTTTTTCTTTAGCGTTCTAATATCTTATAAGGTGTTTTTGTAAGTTTTCATGAATTTTAGATGAGTAGAACTATTTTTCCTATTATTATTCCATTGAAAATACACAAATCGGGGAAAAATAGGTATGCATTATGAAAAATTCTGAAAATATTTAGCTAAATATTCCACATGAGGTAGAATCTGCGAAAAATCTTAGATCGCCTTTTCACTTTCCATAAAGTGGTTTTATGATTTATTTGAATTATACAAAAAGAAAATTGAAAACCATGCCAAACAGTAACTAAAATCGATGAAACTCAGTGAGATGTCATCATTTACTTTAAGGGTCATCTAAGAATTTACCTAGGATTTATAGACCCCAGAAAGTATTTTATATGATTTATTTCCCTATTTTATTGCAATAATTATAGTAATTCGAGAAAAATGAATTAATTTCTGAAAATTTATAGACTATTTATTTTGCTGGTGGAATTCTGGGAAAAATCGGATTTGATAAGAAAATAAGTTTTAGGATTTATTTCAGAATAAATCCTTTTTGAACATATTTGAAGCTTTTAACAACATACTTTTATCATCTTGTTGGATAAAGTGTCTAAGTCCATAAGTATATTGGGTAGGTACTTGACCCGGTTTAGCATGGTCCATTTGGGTTGCATGACATTACAACACTTGGATAGACAAAATGAGAAAAGGACACTTATGGTTCATTAATATATTATAAGTTCTAATATATTAATAGTATTATTTAATTAGTATTGATCAAGAATTAATTTGGAATTAATTTTGTGATAAAAAAGAGACTAATTAAATATATGGGGTTTGATTTGCAAATCATTCATTCTTATATAGTGGGCTTATGGTTCATGATCCACTAGATTGGGCTAGGACCCATTGGGTGCTCCATGGATGGTCCATGGAGGTTATGAACCCATGGATCATGGAATATGAAAAGCCATGCACATTAGGGTTTGCATGGTGTAACCCTACATGTGGCACACTATATAAAGAGCTCCATAGCTAGCAAAATCGGCCACTATTGCAAGACAAGGAGGGCTAGCCGATTTTTGAGTGAAAGTGTTCTCTTCTCAAGTTATTCCAAGAGTTGTGGTGTTGTGTGAAACATTTGAGGCATCACACTTGGGGTGCTAGGCTCACAAGGTCTTAAGGAATCCAATCTACAAGAAAGGTATGTCATTCTACTAGTTTTTATATTACAAGTTCCCCATGCCATGCTAGTTAGGATGTAAACTTTGGAAAAATCAAATTTGAATGAATATTAGAGAAAACATAGATCCAAGGTTTATAGGGTTGCATGTACACCATAGGAGTGTTAGATTGCTCAAAACCCATCAGTGGTATCAGAGCCTAGGCTTGCTTTCTTGATATTTGATGCAAAAATGCTTGAAAAATTGAATTTTCTGCCCTTTGTTCAGTGGACTCGCCGAGTCCATGGGGGGACTCGACGAGTCCAAGTGCAAATTCATCCTACTCGTCGAGTAGGTTACTGCATTCGACGAGTAGATGGCCCTGTGTGCAGATTTTCGAGTTTTGCTGCTGGAAATGGACTAGAAACATTACCCTAAACTGTTTTGGTCTTATAAAACCTATTTTTGATGGTGTTATGGTTATGCTAACCCATTTTCTATGGCTTTAATCAAAATCTCAAGTTTTGTATGTGTTTATATGATTTTTGAAATTGTTGATATGAATATTCATGCTTATGAGTTTTAGTTAGATCATAGGAATTATGTGCAAATTGTTTGATAATATGATTCTTGATCTAAATGTTATTGGTGGAATCCATATATTGTTCTCAAGTTATGGATTACCAAAAGTCTTTCTTTTAAAGTCCATTAATGAACACATAGGTTACATGAAAATGAAGAGTCTTCATTTTAATAAACCATTAAACTCATAAGTTATGAATATTTTTGAATAGTTTCAAAACTTGCCCTCAAGTTTTGGAATTTGTAAAGTCACTATAGAAAACTTTAATTCCATACCCTAGAGTTTTAAAAGTTAAAATTCAACCTTTACACTTTATAATATTAATAGTTTATATATATATATATATATATATATATATATATATATATATATATGTATGTATGTATGTATAAGAGCAAGTCAGTTTTACCGTTAGTACGCGTCATTCACGAAGCCGGTCTATAAGGGGGTATAAGGTTGTTGCCTATAAAATGGCAGCTTAATAGATGTCCACTCTCACCCACCGCTTCCTTGACTGGTGGAGGGTCATTAGCCGAACGAGTAGGACAAGGACTATAATTCTCATTAAAAGTATAATGATTATTACAAAGTAACTAAATGTTTTATATAAATTCCTAATCTTAGTTACTTTAGGAAAATGTGAATTTGGTGCTAACCCATGAAATTACACTTTGTACCTTACCAAGTAGTTAGTGGAGCGTGTGTGGGTAACCGGCACACTAACATGGACTAGTATGAGTAGCAAACGGTGACTTAATGTTTATCATAGATCGGTGGAGCGCGTGTGGGTAACCGACACATCGATTAGGTGATAAAGATTAAGGGTACCAAGTTAATTTGTATGGTTATTCACACATTGTTTGTGATCCTCGGCATCCTAGTCACAAACTTGTGAGGTCACAATCGAGATTTAAACATGCCATTGAAAAGTTCAATGAATCTCAAAAGATCTAGGAGTTTCAATCCAATTAAAACCTAATAATTTATTTCGTTTTTCATGGTCGAAATTGGTGAATCGTCATTCACCTACCTTCAAATATTTTATAACTTGGATTACGGCATCCCTCTTCCAAGTTATAAAGTATTGTGTTGGGTCCTAGCCTTAATATTACGTTTGGGTGTCTTATTAAGGATTCTATATCTAATCTAAACTTCTTATTCTTCTTTTTCAGATGTCTTCCAACAATGCTGCTTCTGGCTCAAACCCTACCGACTCCTTCTCCCTCATGAACCTTTGTGGGAGAGTCCTCTTCGATGGTTCCAACTTTATGGATTGGATCAGGAACATCAGGATGGTCACGCGTTACGAGGACAAGGAATATGTCCTTGACAAGGAGCTGAAGGAAATTAATGAGTCTTCTGCTACTCCAGAGGAGATCGCTGACTTTAGGGCACATGAGAGAGATGCTACCAAAGTGGCATGTATCATGTTGGCCACAATGACAACCGAACTCGAGAAGTCCTACGAGGACTTTTACCCTTTTGAGATGCACATGGATCTGATGGACCGCTACCACCAGAGTGCTCGTCAAGAGAGGTATGACATCATCTCCTCCATGATAACAAGCCGAATGAAGGATGGTAAATCCATCACGGTCCACTTACAGAAAATGCAAAGGTATGTGGACCGTTTGCTGAAACTGAATGTGAACTTCCCTGAGGAGTTGGCTATTGACATCATACTGCACTCCTTACCTACTTTTTATGATCAATTCCGAATGACATATCACATGAACACGGAGGAAGTTACTCTCAGCAAACTTCAAGGACTTTTGAAGACCGTCTAAAGTGGTCTCAAAAGTAAATCGGTTGTTACCACTCCTACTCCTAACACCGCCCCTGTCTTGGCAATCGGGCAGAGTAGAGGGAAGAAGAGGAAAACCAATTCGAAGGGTATGAAGGGAGATTCTCTTGATGGCTCCTCTTCAAGTGGAACCAAAGGTGGTTACATCACTCCTTCTTCCAACCCAAAGGAGGCTCAATGCTTCTATTGTCAGGAAAAAGGGCATTGGAAACGAAACTGCCCCAAGTACCTGTAATATGTTAAGGATAGGAAGGTCAAACCTACCCATTCAGGTATTTACACTATATTGTCTAATAACTTACCACATACTACTTCTTGGGTTCTTGATACAGGTTGCGATATTCATATATGTTCTGATTTGCAGGGCCTAAGAAGAAGTGAGGATGTGGAGCATGGAAAAATAAACTTGATCATGGGGAAAAGGAAAGCTTCACCTGTTACCAAGATTGGAGTTTATTCTTTGTTAGTAAGTAGTGGGTTAGTGTTAGATTTGAATAAGTGTTGTTACTCGCCCTAAATGGCGAGTAATATTATTTCTTTTCATGGCTTGTACAAACAAGGTTTTACCTTTTCGTTTGATAATGAAATCGGTGCTATTAATGTATTTTACAATGATGTATTTTACTTTAAAACATTACCTTTTGATGGTGTGTATGAGGCTGTGAATGTTGTAGACAACTTAGGAAATAATGTTTTACAGATTGATTCTTCCACTAGTTTGGATAAGGCATCCTTATGCCACTATCGTCTTGGACATGTCAGCAAGAAGCGCATAGGCCAACTCCAAAAGGATGGAGTCTTGGAGTCATTTGAATTAAGGTCAGATGATAGTTGCGGGTCTTGTTTGCTTGGAAAAATAACAAAGTCACCCTTCACTGGTACTTGTGCTAGGGGTGAAGGTTTATTGGACCTCATACACACAGATGTGTGTGGACCCTTCAGAACCGCCACAAGGGATGTTAACCGCTTCTATGTGACTTTCACTGATGATTACAGTAGATATGGTTATGTCTACTTAATCAAGCATAAGTCAGAAACCTTTGAAAAGTTCAAATAGTTTAAACAGGAAGTAGAGAATCAGTTGGGCAGGAACATTAAGATGCTCCGATCCGATTGAGGAGGAGAGTATCTTAGTACAAAGTTCCTTGACTATCTTAAGGAATGTGGAATAGTTTCATAATTGACACCTCCCGGAACACCACAGCTTAATGGTGTGGCTGAGAGGTGCAATCGAACCTTGTTGGACATGGTTCATTCCATGATGAGTCGAGCTTTGTTACCAATCTCATTCTGGGGGTATGCCTTAGAGACTGCCGCACATATCCTTAATCTAGTCCCTACCAAGAAGGTTGCCAAAACACCTCATGAGATGTGGACTGGGAAAGTTCCCAATTTAGACCACATCAAGATTTGGGGTTGCGAGGCTTTCGTGAGACATGAGACTCAGGATAAGCTTGAACCTCGTAGTAAGCGGTGTATTTTCATCGGCTACCGACATAATACTTTTGGTTACCTCTTCTACAGACCCAGTGAGACTGTGGTCTTTGTGGCAAGGAGATGGGTCTTTCGAGAGAGAGAGAGTTTATAAGCCAAGGAAACAGTGGGAGGAAAATTGACCTTGAAGAACTTCAAGAGTCAAGCGATGAAGGAACCTCAAACCCTAGCAATCAACCTGAGGAGGAAACTCCTGTTGAGCCGATAGATGAGTCCGTACCTCTGAGGCATTCCACAAGAGTTAGGAATGCAACTGAGCATTACTATGGTTTTCATATTACTGCGGAAGGTGATGCATTTATCAGTGATAGTACACTGGTAAATTTAGATGAGGCTAACAGCTTTAAGAAAGCCATGGCAGGCCCCGAGTCCGCCAAATGGAAAAAGGCTATGGAAAGTGAGATTCAGTCCATGTATCACAATCAAGTTTGGAACTTGGTTGACAATGTACCGGGTCGTAAGACGGTCAGGTGCAAATCGATCTTCAAGAAGAAGACCGACATGGATGGGAATGTACACACTTATAAAGTGCGAGTGGTTGCGAAGGGCTTTACTCAAACTCCTGGAGTTGACTATGATGAGACCTTCTCACCAGTAGCGAAGATTAAGTCTATTAGGTTTTTGCTAGCCATAACTGCATTTCATGATTATGAAATATGGATAATGGATGTCAAAACCGCTTTCCTTAATGGAAAGTTGGTTGAGGATGTTTAAATGAGTCAGCCAGAGGGTTTTGTCGATGCAAAGCACCCTAATAGAGTGTCTAAGCTGGAGAAATCTATCTATGGGCTAAAACAAGCATCTCGTAGGTGAAATCTTTGTTTCGATGAGAAAGTCAAAGAGTTTGGGTTTTCGAGGAGTGAAGATGAGTCTTGCGTGTATGTTAAGGCTAGTGGGAGTATAGTTAAGTTTTTGGTATTGTATATGGATGACATACTACTCATAGGAAATGACATCCCAACCTTGCAGGAGGTTAAATCCTGGCTTGGGAAGTGTTTCGCTATGAAGGACCTTGAAGAAGCTGCCTATATCCTAAGGATAAGGATATTGAGAGACATGAGTAAAAGACTAATTGGACTTAGTCAAAGTACCTACTTGGATAAAGTGCTGAAAAGGTTCAGCATGCAGGATTCCAAGAATGGTGATTTACCAATCCAGAGTAATGCCAAACTGAGTAAGACTCAGAGCCCGGGTACAGAGGATGAGATAGCTGAGATGAGTCGAGTACCATATGCTTCCGTTGTAGGCTCGATCATGTATGCTATGACTTGTACTCGCCTTGATGTGGCCTTTGCTTTGAGCATGGTCAGCAGATATCAAGGGAATCCATGCAAGACTGAATGGACTGCGGTAAAGAATATTCTCAAGTACCTACGAAGGACTAGGGACTGGGTCCTTAACCTTGGTGGGAGTGATGACTTGAGAGTAGTGGGGTATAGTGATGCTGGTTTCCAGACTGATAGGGATAATTTCCGCTCTCATTCGGGTTGGGTCTTTACCCTAATTGGAGGAGCGACTACTTGAAAAAGCTCCAAGCAGGAAACAGTAGCTGATTCAACTTGCGAATAAGAGTACATAGCAGCAAGCGAGGCAGCAAAGGAGGCGATATGGCTAAGGAACTTCATTGGAGACCTTGGAGTTGTAGCAGCTATTAAAGAGCCTATGGAGATTTTCTGTGACAATGAGGGTACAGTTGCCTTAGCTAAGGAACCAAGGGATCACGGTAGATACAGGCACATCGATAGAAAATACCACTTCATTAGACATCAGATAGAAGAAGGACTACTCGTGGTGAAGAAGGTATCATCAGATGAGAAACCAGCAGATCCCCTCACGAAGGGACTGTGTAGGGCTAAGCATTTGCAGCATGCGAGGCGCATCGGGCTGAAGGTTGATATTAGTTTTATAGATTAGATAGCTATTTCTGAAACTTGTAAAATGTAATTGACATTTGATGATTAAATAAAAGTTGTTTATTTATAAGTAAAATGTTGCTATCTTATGTCAATCGTTTACTATTGTTTCAATTTTGCATGTTTTGACTTCCAGAATAATTACTTTATTCAAACTCTCCACAGGCAGTCATATGTTGGAAGTAGATATGAATTAAGACTGTCATGAACTGGGCTTGTAGATGTCTAAGATGTTAGACATAGTAAAAGTTGCTACAACATTCATGAGTGCTCATAAGTTCTGAGTATTGGAGTCAACCCACATTCACTTGTATAACTTCTGTGATCGTGAGACGGTAATATCATATAAGTCTTCAAACCTAGAGATATGAGTTGTTGATTATGAGTTGGTTGTGCATTGATTGTACGAAAACGCATCGGTAACTCGATGTTATATAACGTGCTTTTGTATATATCTCAACAAGTAGTAGAACAAGCATATGAGTCAAAGTTTATCTGTTCCTTTTAATCCTTGGAGGATTAGAAGCGATATCCGGGCCCCTCGATTATTTTGTTTTGAACTATGTACCGGGCCCGGTCAGAACTAAATTGATGTGTTCGATTAAGTTCTATGTCAAACAAATCGGAAATCGGGAAACAAACTGTTGGATAATAAGTACGACATTGTTCCACGTATTTGTCTGGCTGATATCTAGAACAGAAGATTATATGATCATTTATCTTAAATGGCGTATCATCATCATCTCAGTTCTGCGAGACTTTGAAAGAGCTACGATTGCTGATCGGTTCTTGAAGTCATACCGGTAACTATAGTTATTAGACTTATCCAAGTGGGAGACTGTTGGAGAAAGTGTCTAAGTCCATAACTATATTGGGTATGTACTTGACCCGGTTTAGCATGGTCCATTTGGGTTGCATGGCATTACAACACTTGGATAGACAAAATGAGAAAAGGACACTTATGGTTCATTAATATATTATAAGTTCTAATATATTTATAGTATTATTTAATTAGTATTGATCAAGAATTAATTTGGAATTAATTTTGTGATAAAAAAGAGACTAATTAAATATATGGGGTTTGATTTGTAAATCATTCATTCTTATATAGTGGGCTTATGGTTCATTATCCACTAGATTGGGCTAGGACCCCTTGGGTGCTCCATGGATGGTCCATGGAGGTTATGAACCCATGGATCATGGAATATGAAAAGCCATGCACATTAGGGTTTCCATGGTGTAACTGATGAAGTGATAATCGAGTATGAAACAAATCAGAGTAAAATCAAATGTAATTTGAACACGAGAAGTAAATATAATTTGGTTTCAGCTCTATTACTTCCGATGAACACGAGTTACAAAATGATAGTAAAAAGGGTGAACAGACTCTATCACTCTCTAACTCTTACTATCTACTCAATGTTCAGTCCCTATTTATAGGAAACAGAAAGTACAAAAAATACTAAGGCTTAGACATTAAGCTTCGTACAAAAGACACCTTAGTAAATACATAACAAAACATACGAAGAATAAAAATACAAACTTCGACATATTACAATATATTTCGAC
Organism: Lactuca virosa; assembly: GCF_052849685.1. NCBI lineage: Eukaryota > Viridiplantae > Streptophyta > Magnoliopsida > Asterales > Asteraceae > Lactuca > Lactuca virosa. The sequence continues at coordinate 123,935,935 of NC_136427.1, read as the reverse complement.
CCTACAATCTCCCCCTTTGTAATAATGTCGAACTTCTCAAGGCCAGAGAATCTGTGCAGCAAACAACATCACTATTCGTATCTCAGTATACCATAATAAATCTTCTTCAACTCCTTCTTATCCCCTTGATTGTTCTTCGAACAGTTATTCATAAGAACAATAAAATTCGTATATTGGGATATCGTATATCTCTCAACTTCACATGCTTGAAACAAAAACCTTTTAGCTTTGCCATTCTTGTCTTTTCCAGCAAACACTAATCCAAAAGGTTTCAAGCATATCTCCCCATCAGCATACTTCTTTAATTCAACTTGAGTCTTCGTTGGTTCCATAGGAACATTCACTTCATTCCCCATAGCTGTAGCCAACTCCACATCAGTCAGAGACAAACACTAATAGTAATTATCTATGAATATTTTGATGTGTGCAAGACCAAGTCGAAATACTTCTGGATCAGTTTCTTTAAGATGCGAAGCATTCTTGTCTTTCAAAAGTAATGCAACTTGTATAAAATCATACAAGTTCATTAACGGAAAATCAGCAATAGAAAAACTACAAACTTTACCATTCGCCCTTACAACATGATACCTAAAATTCTGTATCATTTTCTCAAATAACACATCCTTCGTTATACTCACAACCTTCTTAATCTTCACCAAAGACCATATCTCTTCTAGATCTTTTCCAAGAACAACATGAAACCTAAGTTTCATGTGAGTATAATCATCATCATTATCGAACTTCTCAGCAATTTTGTATTGAGCCATCATGAACATCATTTCATTAACCGGAAAATCAAGCTGGCACATATCATTTTTAGTTACCACATAGCTTTGCTTGGGCTTCTTCTGAAAAGCATACATGTGATTGAAAGCAACTTTCGCTTCGATAGTTTTGTAGTTGTAGTGCTTGCTTGGATCTCCCTTATCCATACCAGGTGGATAACTTTCACGAAGTCTCATAATGCTTTGAATTTCCTTTAGTTTCTCCATTTCAGCTTCGGCTTCGGCTTTCTTCTCTTCTTTTGATTTTTCAACAAGAATTGTTTTTCCTTTGTCTTTATTCCCAGGATTTTCAACAGCATTCTTAGGTTTTGAACTACTCCCCCCTTCACCAGAAGATCGAATCACTATGCCTTTGGTGATTGGCTTTGTAGTTACCACTATCGAACTGACCGGACCAGCAGTAGAAACAATCGGCTTTGTTGTTGGAATTTTCGTTGGGAAAACTTTTCCAACAACCTTCACTTCTTCGTGTGAACTTTCACCAACCTTCCTTTCTCCCCCTTGCATCCCTGTGACAACAGGCGGGGCATTTGTTGGTAAAAGATTCGAAATTCTGGATAATGGAGTCAACTGTTTATGGAGAATAGCTTCAAACTGAGTGAACTTCTGGGACAAAAATCCAGGAGTAATCAATGGAGATGAACTTGAGTTCATGATTAAAGTCTTCAACTCATTCAACTGAGAAGTGATCTCAGTTAAACTCTTAGATTCTTGAGTAGATAACTGAGTAAGTTGAGGACTCATGGCTTCGTATAATTTCACAAACTTGTTAGCCACATCAGCAATAATATCAACTTGCTGATTAAGAGAAGCATAATCTTTTTGTACCACTTCAATCTCTTTTGCCATATCATCTCGAAGCTCTTGAAGCTTGAAGTTGACATCTTCTCGCACCTTTTTCACATCTTGAACGAACAATACATCTCGTTCTTTCACAAAATATTTGAAATCTTTCACTTCTCCCAGAAAATTCGAAGATTGAGACTCCACTCGTAACTCATTACTCTTATCATTCTGGTCCACCTTCTCCATGATTCGAGACTCAGTTTCTTGGATAATCCCAGAAATTTTTTGAAACAACCTGGCTTCAGAGGCTTTTAACATCATGTCAATTTCAACACAAGACACATACTGACTTCCCCCTGTATCTGCTTGAGACTGAAGAATTGCATTCAACTTCTTATTCAGAATCTTAAACTGTTTTCCAGACATCAACATGTGATTTGGAATGTCCTCTTCCTCAGGATCAAACTCAATGTGACAACCCGAAAATATTTTTTCCTTCTAGCCTTGTTAAGGGTCATTCTATTGGGTTTTAAGCCTAGTACACTTGAGGAATGAGTGTCAGAATGTACCTGCTAGAGACACTGTGCAACATTCAAGCCTTAGCACCACCAAAAAGGAGTTCACGGCCAAGACACATGAGTTTATGGCCGTAAACTCAAGGTTGGCCGTAAACTCCCCTATAGGACTCCTTTCCCTTCACTTTTCCTTCATTCTCACATTTCCATCTCAAGAACACTTGAATTCTCTCTCAAGTATCATCGAGATTTTCATTCCCGATCTTCAAAAAGTAAGTGATTCTTCCCTCTAGTTGTTGATTATCCTTCTTACTCATGAATCACCCTTTGATTTCATCCATTGAAATCAACATTTTGCTAGATCTTCATCTTTCACCAAGAACACCAAGAACACACACTTGTTCTTGGTGGCCGTGAACTCCCCAAACCCTTCCAAAGGTGAGTATTCCTTCAATACACTTGCTATCTAGTAGAATCAGTAGTCTAAACACCTGGAACAAACGATTTGAGGATGATCTCCAGGAGTTTACAACCGTAAACTCCCTTGGCCGTAAACCCATAGACCGTAAACACCCCTTTGGCACAAAACTTCATGTGTTAACGACCGTAAACACATAGGGCCGTAAACCCCTAGGGCCGTAAACACATAGGGTCGTAAACACCGTGACCGTAAACTCCACTTAGTGGTCGTACACTCCCCTTTGATGAATCACTTGTGATTCTAACACTTGGTCCAAGTGTTTCCTAGTCCCTAAAGGTGTTTCGTTTCATATAGTTGCTTATAAACACTATATTCATGCCTTATATGCCATTTAGGACTCGTTTGTGTCTCGGGACTTCATTCGTGGAAGTTCTCATCCTTACGCGCATATTCGTTTGAATCACCCACATAAGGTGAGTTCATACCCCGTAATCAATATTTTAAACTGTTTTAAATGCTTTTATGGGGGGGGGGGGAGGGAATACAAGTTGAACACAATGATAATTGTGTAATTGTTTGTTATAAACATTTTCCAAAAGATTGCTTATGTCATTAATAAGTAGTCAAAACATTTCAAAAACTATTTTAAAAGTTATGTTACTTTATAGTTTAACAAAACTCCGTTTTTAAAGTACAAGCATAACTTAGTAGTAAAATGAGTATTTTCAATAACAGTTCAAGTAAAATACTAGTAAACTATAAGGGGTATAGTTTAGAGGTTCAGTTCATACTAGATGCTAGAACATACTATAAAGAGAAACAGGGAGGTAGATACAATACACGATAACATAAAGAGAAACAGGGAGGTAGATACAATACTTTAAAAAGAAGATACTAAGATACTATAACAAAACGAACATACTAAGATGCTATAGCATAGAACAACTACATGATCTAATTATACCAATGAATCACCAACTCATTGTTCTAAACAAAAGGTGATAGTAAAAATTGGGTATACATGATCACATAACTTTAATGTGAATTCTACACGACCTAGCAATTTGTTTGCGGAAGTCGCGTTTGGTCCCCAGAATCTCTTGCAGGGAGAGCATATAGTATGGGTACTATTCCTGACATTATGACCTTAATAAAACAAACATGTTTTTAAGGTAATTAGTACTACAGAATGTCAATTCAAAAGACAACTGTGTACTTATAATTTCCCATTACTTTCATTTTGTGACAGTTCCACTTGAAAGCTAATACAAACTATTTTCGAGTCAAGATAGTTATAAACTAGGGAAAACTTACATTTTACAAACGACACACAGAACAGTCAAGTCTAGTACATTCAGTAGAAAGGGATCTATAATGCTAAATTTATGATTCCTTAGTGTATGCATTCAAGGATATATATTAATCGGGTCCGACAGGTAGTAGGATGTGTGCTTTCCGCTTCATTTCCTGTTCCTTGTTTGGTTGTGGGCTTAGAGCAGATACACCCAACCTACTATCTATCCGAGCTTAGCTATATATATGTTCCGTATACACCAAGTAATCATAAGGGGTACCATGTATGGGTCAGGTCATAGGATACTAATTCAATGCACCGTTTTCTAGTACAAACCATACTTTTCAAATGAAGAACATTTGGAATACAAAACTAGAAACTTAACCAGTAAAGGGTTTAATCCATTTTATTAAACCAGTAAAACTTAAAGGACCTTAGGTGGTTAATTCTATAATACCTTAGTTTATACACCAGGGTTATATATAATTAATATCCGTTAGGTAGTTGGATGTGTGCCTTCCGCCTCATTCCCTGTTCCTTGTTTAGTTGTGGGTTTAGGGCAGATTCACACAATTAACTAGTATAAAATAAGTGATTTTAGAAGGAACTACCGTGGTTATCATTTTATTATAAGAAATAAGGGTTTTCTTAAAGGATCTTTTCATCAAATATAAAGGAACTATTACAGTTAACTCCGTGAGTACCGAGTGAATACACAGGGGTTATATACAACGATGATCTAACAAACAATGGGATGTGTGTCTTCCGCCTCATTTCGTGTTCCTTGTTTGGTTGTGGGCTTAGGGCAGATACACACAACCGATTATTTGTTTACTCTGGGTTTTATATAACTTGTATCCATTTAATACTCATGGAAAGGATTGTAGAGTCATTTTTAGTTATCTTTCATCAAAGCAGGAAATATAGGATTTTATAGAGGAACAGACAAACTTTTCTAAACAAGAACTTACTACAACTTACTACAACTTTCAACAAACTTTCTTACTACTTACTACATCACTAAAATCTTATGAACTCACGAGCTTAAATGCTGATCTACGCTTTCAAAATAACTTGTATTCTCAGGAGACCAGTAGACAGGTTCGCGCACTGGGATTCAGAAGATGGAGCAGTATAGCTTCATGTCTTTTTGTTATTTGTTATGTATTCTATTTTATGTGAACCACATACTTTGTAAACACTTTCTTTCTAATGAAATGGTTGTTTATTACTTTGCTTACTATGATGCATGTCTTGTGATACTAAACATGACGTCCTCCGCCCCAGAACGTTTCCGCATTTCCGGTTTTGGGGTGTGACAGATTGGTATCAGAGCATTGTTTATAGTGAACTAAGTATATCAACCGATAAAAGATATACAACTATATATACAATGGGGCCGAAGTGCTCTGGATAAGAATATATTTAAAATATATAATGATACCTTATAAAAGTATACATACTTGCTTATACATATATACATACTAGAACAAATATCACAAGAAGAACAGAACAGAAGAAGTTAAAGGTTGAACACTATGGTCAAACCTGGACAATTATGTAATCATACCTAGGATCAATATAGCCTGATCAACTATATTTATTCGAGATGTGACCGACATGTGTTTGGGAGTGATGTGGTGTTGCAACAGTCTTAAAACTTACCTAATACTAAGTCAAGAGAATACTAGATCAAGTACATTAGAGTTAGAATACTATATGAGTATTCTATGATACTATAACGCGATAACAAGTTTAAAACATACCAAGTAGATTACATTAAAATACTATATGAGTATTTTAGGCACCATATAAATAACTTATGTGATAACTTAAAAGACCCTTACAGATAGGTCTATAATTTTACAATGTATACTTCCAAGGTTATATATAATTGAGAATTTATAGACTTAGAATTTGTGATCTAGTCTTAAGTGATATACAACTTGTATACATTGTGCAATTATAGGAGGACTCTGTAAGGATCACCCCATAATGTTTCACTTAATCTCATAGATTCTTTAGTCACTTCCATTCTCGCACGACAAGCCCAGGTAGATCTAACCACTTCTTCATAGTAGACAACAGAAGAGTCAGGAGGAAACGAGAGCAAGTTCATGAGGAGCTTTCAAAGAAGGATCAACCGAAGTAACCAAAACGTCTTATGCGTTACACTAATAAATAATAATCTTGTTTAACTTAATGAGCGAGTGGAGACACTGCTCACATTATGTGTTAGGATTATTTTCTTACATGCAGCTGGTCACAATTATTCAGGTAACAGATATTCATTCGAGGATAGCCATTCCAAATTCATAAAGTTTATTAGGTATAGACTCTTTTATGAATTGTTTCCAGAACCCTGTGGAAGTCAGGACCCGATACACCCAGAACTAGGATAACCTTGTCTTTTCAGCTTTCGGCTTGTGTCCATTGCTTTAGAATTATTCCATCTCATCTTTGTACTCTTTTAGCAAAGATGCCTCCTCGCAGATCAAACATACGCGGTACTCCGATAACTCCAACTCCACCTCCGCAATTCGATCCTGCTGCTCTTCAAACAGCGATATCCTCCGCAGTGGCAACTGCTCTAGCTCATTTCGGTGAAAGTGGTACCCTCGGATCTGGTAGCGGTACCCACTTAACCAACCCCGGAGTTACTCACGAACACCCAAGGGAGTGTTCGTATAAGGAATTCATGAACTGCAAACCCAATTCCTTTAATGGGATTGGTTGAGTCATCGCTCTGATGCGATGGTTCGAGAAAACAGATTCGGTCTTCGAAATCTGTTCGTGCCCAGAAGGGAGCAAAGTGAAGTTTGCTGCCTGCACCTTCTCTGACAGAGCCCTAACATGGTGGAACAGCCATGTTAAGTCACTGACCCTATCAGTGGCTAACTAAATAGGTTGGGAGAACCTAAAAGAGTTGATGTTGGAAGAATGCTACCCATTGGGCGAAGTTCAAAAGCTGGAACAAGAACTGTGGGAACTCACGATGGTCGGCTCAGACATAGTGGCCTACACTGACCGGTTCAACGACCTAGCAGCTCTATGCCCTGAGATGGTTACCCCGGAGAGCAAGAAGATAGAAAGATACATCTGGGGTCTATCTGCCCCGATCCAAGGAGATGTGCTGTCTTCTAACCTAGCTAGATTCGATAGTGCTAAATGCCTGGCTCAGCGACTCATCGACCACGGAGTCCGCCATGGTGTAGAAGTCCCTGTTCCCGAGCCATCGAGGGAAGAGGACTATAAACGGAAGTCGAGGAACAAGAGGAAGAAGAAGCGAACAACACAGGACACCCCGCAGGAGGAACAAACGAGTACTATGTACGCCGCCACAACACCTGCTACTCCAGCACCTGCCAGTCGATATGCTGTAACCCTCCCGAAGTGTGGAAAGTGCAACTATCACCACACTGGAGTATGTCGGGAAATGCAGTGCCTGAACTGCCACAGAAAGGGACACATAGTCCATTTCTGCAGGGCACCAGCTCAACCGATCTCCCAAGTCCCCGGAGTTGAAGAAAACCAAGCCTGCCATGGCTGTAGTGAGACTAGACACTACCAGGAGGACTGCCCGATAACAAAGAACTCAGGAGCGGATGGACGAATTCTGATGATCACCGTAGGAGAATCGACCTCGGAGTCGCCATCAAGCAGTGGTACGTTTTCGAAATAATAATTGCTTTGAAAATTAATTTATATTTATATAAGATTAAAACTTGGGGATAACACTTAAAAGTAATTAATAACTCACTTAATGAACTAGGTCACAGTATTCAAAAGAACTAAGAGATCCGTTCTGAGAAGCTATGATGGATTAGTATGTACGTTAGGGTTGTGCATAGCTAAGATTTTACAAAGTATGTGGTTCACATAATATAGAATACATAGAAAATAACAAAAAGACATGAAGCTATACTGCTCCATCTTCTGAATTCCCAGAGCGCGTACCTGTCTACTGGTCTCCTGAGAATACAAGTTATTTTGAAAGCGTAGATCAACATTTAAGCTGGTGAGTTCATAAGATTTTAGTGATGTAGTAAGTAGTAAGAAAGTTGTAGAAAGTTATAGTAAGTTGTAGTAAGTTCTGTTTAGAAAAGTTTGCCTGTTCCTCCAGAAAATCCTATATTTTCTCCTTTGATGAAAGATAAGTAAAAATGACTCTACAGTCCTTTCCATGAGTATTAAATGGATACAAGTTATATAAAACCCAGAGTAAACAAACAATCGGTTGTGTGTATCTGCCCTAAGCCCACAACCAAACAAGGAACATGAAATGAGGCGGAAAACACACATCCCATTGTTTGTTAGGTCATCGTTGTATATAACCCTGGCGTATTCACTTGGTACTCACGGAGTTAACTGTAATAGTTCCTTTATATTTGATGAAAAGATTCTTTAAGAAAACCCTTATTTCTTATAATAAAAATGGTAACCATAGTGGTTCCTTCTATAATCACTTAGTTTATGCTAGCTATATATAATCTAATATCGAACATATAGTTAATTGTGTGTATCTGCCCTAAGCCCACAACCAAACAAGGAACAGGAAATGAGGCGGAAGGCGCACATCCAACTACCTATCGGGTATTAATTATATATAACCCTGATGTATACACTAAGGTATTATATAACTAACCACCTAAGGTCCTTTAAGTTTATACTGGTTTAATAAAAATGGATTAAACCCTTTACTGGTAAGTTTCTAGTTTTGTATACCAAAAGTTCTATTTGAAAAGTATGTTTTGTACTAGAAAACGGTGCATTGAATTAGTGTCCTATGACCTGGCCCACACCTGGTACCCCTTATGATTACTTGGTGTATACGGAACATATATATAGCTAAGATCGGATAGATAGTAGGCTGGGTGTATCTGCTCTAAGCCCACAACCAAACAAGGAACACGAAATGAAGCGGAAAGCATACATCCTACTACCTGTCGGATCCGATTAATATATATCTCTGAATGCATACACTAAGGAATCATAAAGTTAGCATTATAGGCCCCCTTTCTACTAAATGTACTAGACTCGACTGTTCTGTGTGTCGGTTGTAAAATGTAAGTTTTCCCTAGTTTATAACTATATTGACTCGAAAATAGTTTGCATTACCTTTCAAGTGGAACTGTTACAAAATGAAAGTAATGGGAAATTATAAGTACACACTTGTCTTTTGAATTGACATCCTGACGTACTGATTACCTTAAAACATGTTTGTTTTAGTAAGGCCATAATGTGAAGGCTAGTACCCATACTATACGCTCTCCCTGTCAAGAGATTCTGGGGACCAAACATGACTGCAGCAAACGATTGCTAGCCGTGTAATTCACATTAAAGTTATATGATCATGTATACCCAATTTAACTATCACCTTTTGTTTAGAACAATGAGTTAGTGATTCATTGGTATAATTAGATCTTGTAGTTGTTCCATGCTATAACATCTTAGTATGTTCGTTCTGTTATAGTATCTTAGTATGTTCTCTTTGAAGTATTGTATCTACCTCCCTGTTTCTCTTTATGTTATCGTGTATTGTATCTACCTCCCTGTTTCTCTTTATGTTATCGTGTATTGTATCTACCTCCCTGTTTCTCTTTATGTTATCGCGTATTGTATCTACCTCCCTATTTCTCTTTATAGTATGTTCTAGCATCTAGTATGAACTGAACCTCTAAACTATACTCCTTATACTTTACTAGTGTTTTACTTGAACTGTTATTGAAAAAACTCGTTTTTCTACTAAGTTATGCGTGTACTTTAAAAACGGAGTTTTGTTAAACTATAAAGTAACATAACTTTTAAAAGAGTTTTTGAAATGTTTTGATCACTTATAAAAGACATAAGCAACCTTTTGAAAGAAGTTTATAACAAACAATTACACACTTATCATTGTGTTCAACTTGTATTCCACCCGTTAAAAGCATTTAAAACAGTTAAAAGATTCATTATAGGGGTATGAACTCACCTTATGTGGGTGATTCAAACGAATATGCGCGTAAGGATGAGAAGTTCCACGAATGAAGTCCCGAGACACAACAAGTCCTAAATGACATATATGGCATGTATTGGCATGAATATAGTGTTTATAAGCAACTATATGAAAGGAAACACCCCTAGGGACTTGGACTAAGTGATGGAATCACATGTGATTCATCAAAGGGATGTTTAAGTCCACTAAATGGTGTTTACGGCCATGGGTTTACGGCCATGGAGCTTTGGGCCGTAAACTCATGGTAAAAGGTGCATAAGAGGGTGTTTGAATGCTTGGGAAGCTTGAGGGACTATTGCTCTACAAGAGGATGAGCAAAACCAACTTTCTAGGAGGTGTTGAGGTGTTTACGGCCACACTAAAAGTGTATGGCCTTAAAATCTCCAAATGGTGCCTTTTTGGGTCATAAAGGGAAGGGTTCTCAAAGGTTCATGTGTTCCAATGGTTATCAAGTGTCTAGATGTGTTTAAGGCTCCAAACATGACCAAAACAAGGGTTTACGGCCAAGGGAGATTCTCTTTGGCCGTAAACTCTCATTGATGATGAGATTGGTGATGTTTCAAGGCTAGGATCTAGTGTTTAACAAGGCTAACTAGAAGATAGATGGAATACTCACCCTTTTGAGTCCCTTAGATGAGTTTGCGGTCACGAAGAACAAGTGTGTGTTCTTGGTGTTCTTGGTGAAAGATGAAGATCTAGCAAAAGTTGATTTCCATGGATGAAATCAAAGGGCGATTCATGAGTAAGAAGGATAACAACAACTAGAGGGAAGAATCACTTACTTTTTGGAAGATCGGGACTGAAAATCTCGATGATACTTGAGAGAGAATGGAAGTGTTCTTGAGGTGGAAGTGTGAGAATGAAGGAAAAGTGAAGGAATGGAGACTTTAAGGGGGAGTTTACGGCCAGCCTTGAGTTTACGGCCGTAAACTCATGTGTCTTGGCCGTGAACTCCTTTTTGCTGGTCTTAAGGCTTGAATGTTGCACAGTGGCTCTAGCAGGTACATTCTAACACTCATTCCTTAAGTGTACTAGCATTCATACTCGATCCATCTATCATTACTTCGCGTATACTAGTCGTATATAATTAGGATTAGTAAGACGGTCGAATGTGCGAATCTGCCCCAGGTCCACAATCAAACAAGGAACAGGAGATAAGGCGGAAACACATATACTAGATATGCGTAATCATAATCATATACTACCCTTGCGTATACACTTAATAATGATAGGTGGGCTGTATTCGTCCTTAGCCTCTATGTTTGAACTTGGTCTGCTGGACGAGTGGTATTTCGGAAAGGTCTGCAGACATACGACGACAAGGCTTCGAAGGACAAAGTACTCTTCGCACGAGTACTTCGGGGGTTTAGAACACGAAAGACAGAACTGAGGTTTAGGTCGGACTGTCGTTACGAATGACGAAGGTTTCGTGAACTTGACGGTCGAGGCGATAGGAACATATGAAATTATTATGGTGAGGACCACGCCAACTCATGACGAATGATAGAAACGGACTCTCTACTGAACAAAGTTTGGCCTATTTGAAAGCAATGTTTTTTATACGACGATCTACTTCCCTAGTGTGCTCGAAAATGTACTCTTTGTAAATGTTCTAGTGCTTTCTGTTTTCCTCTCGTTGTTAACACTTCTACGTATCGTACCGCGATGTGCGCATACATACCGTGAAAGTGCTTTGTTATCTAGTATCGATACTTTAACTATGATCCTCCTTGGTACCACTGAATATACAAGTTATGAATAATTAAGATGAATTGGACAGTCGACTGAGTAACTCTGCCTCAAATCCACAACCAAACAAGGAACAGGAATTAAGGCGGAATCACTCACTCTAAGTCTGCAAAATCTTAGCTATGCACAACCTTTAATGTACATACTAAGCCATCATAGCTTATCAGAACGGACCTCTTAGTTCTTTTGAATACTGTGACTTATTTCAATAAGTGAGTTATTATAATTACTTTTAAGTGTTCTCCCCAAGTTTTAATCTTATATAAATATAAATTAATTTTTAAAGTAATTACTATTTCGAAGACGTACCACTGCTTGATGGCGACTCCGAGGTCGATTCTCCTGCGGCGATCATCAGAATTCGTCCATCCGCTCCTGAGTTCTTTGTTATCGGGAAATCCTCCTGGTAGTGTCTATTCTCACCACAACCATAGCAGGCTTGGTTTTCTTCAACTCCGGGGACTTGGGAGATCGGTTGAGCCGGTACCCTGCAGAAATGGACTGTGTGTCCCTTTCTGTGGCAGTTCAAACACTGCATTTCCCGGCATACTCCGGTGTGGTGATAGTTGCACTTTCCACACTTCGGAAGGGTTCCAGCATATCGACTGGCAGGTGCTGGAGTAGCAGGTGTTGTGGTGGCGTACATAGTGCTCGTTCGTTGCTCTTGCGGGGGTTCTTGTGTTGTTCGCTTCTTCTTCCTATTGTTCCTCGAATTCCGTTTATAGTTCTCTCCCTTTGATGGATCGGGAACGGGGACTTCTATACCATGGCGGTATCCATGGTTAATGAGTCGCTGGGCCAGGCGTTTGGCACTATCGAATGAGGCTGGGTTAGAAGACAACACATCTCCTTGGATCGGGGCAGTTAGACCCCAGATGTATCTTTCTATCTTCTTGCTCTCCGGGGTAACCATCCCGGGGCATAGAGCTGCTAGGTCGCTGAACCGGTTAGTGTAGGCCACTATGTCTGAGCCGACCATCTTGAGCTCCCATAGTTCTTGTTCCAGCTTTTGAACTTCGCCCAAGGGGCAATATTCTTCCAGCATCAACTCTTTTAGGTTCTCCCAACCTATTTAGTTAGCCACTGATAGGGTCAGTGACTTAACATGGCTGTTCCACCATGTTAGGGCTCTGTCAGAGAAGGTGCAGGCAGCAAACTTCACTTTGCTCCCTTCTGGGCACGAACAGATTTCGAAGACCGAATCTGTTTTCTCGAACCATCGCATCAGAGCGATGACTCAACCAATCCCATTAAAGGAATTGGGTTTTCAGTTCATGAAGTCCTTATACGAACACTCCCTTGGGTGTTCATGAGTAACTCCGGGGTTGGTTAAGTGGGTACTGCTACTGTGACAACCCGAAATTTCTATCTTGTACAAACCATTCACTTCAATCTAAGTCAGACTCGTTTCTGCTAACTTTTAGCACTGTTTAGAGTCTGTTTGAGCATTCTGAGCCTAGTGCATCAAAGGAATCAGTGTTTGGATTTATCAGTTAGGGTTCCAAACCAGCTAGCAAACTGTAAACCTCCTCAAAAGGAGTTTACAGTCAGGAAGCTTAGAGCTTATGGTCATGGTGACCGTAAACTCCCCATATATACATAATTCATGATCATTTTGATCATTTGTTTCCTTTCCAAGCCTAGAATCCCGAATTCTCTCTCAAGTATCATAAGATCTTCATCTTGATCTTCCAAAAATGTAAGAATTCTTTCCTTTGATTTGTTGTTACATCTCTTTATCTAGTGATTAGACATGATTTCATCCATGAAATCTCTTCATTTTGAGTCTAGATCTTCAAGCTCCTCAAGAACATCAAGAACACTTAAGTGTTTTGGGCCGAAAACACCCTTCTTTGCTTCCAAATTGTAAGTATCTATCTTCTATACTTGTTAACTGGTTAGTATTCTTGATTAAGGCCTTGAAATCATCATTTATCCAAGAACAAAAGGTGTTTACGGTCTAGTGCATCTCCTTAGACCGTAAACCCTTATAAATGGTGCATTGTGACCATTAAACCCTCCTAAAGCCTAGAATGGAACTTATAACCTTTCGAAATGCTTGGAAATCATCCTATGCACAAAAGGATGTGAGTTTACGGTGGTAAACTCACTAGACCGTAAACCTTATGACCGTAAGGTCATAGGACCGTAAACACATGGGACCGTAAACCCATTTGAACCGTGAATTCAATGGACCGTAAACCCATTGAACCGTAAACACATAGAACCATAAACCAACTTGACCGTAAACACTTATGGTCATGCCATTTGGACCGTAAACTCTATAGGGTGGCCATATACCCTAGTTATGCAATCATATGTGATTGTATCCCTTCAAAGTAAGAGTTTCCTAGTCTTTTAGGGTGTTATCCCTTATAATTAGTTGGTTATACACTAATCAAATACACATACATGTCATTATATGTTTATTAGGATCTTTGTGTGCTCAAAGATTCACCTGACACTCTACATCCTATTTCCAAATATACTTCCGTATCACTCACTACAGGTGAGTTCATACCCCTTAATCTATCTTTTAAATGATTTTAAATGCTTTTATGGGGGGGGGGGAATACAAGTAGAGAACATGTTAGTTATATAATCAATCACATGTGATTGATAACTATGTTTCAAACAAAGGGTTTCATATACTTCAAACTGTGTTTCAAACAAAGGATTTCTTATACTTTTAGACTGTATTATCAATCAAACTGCTTTTAAATCGTTTTATAATTTGACATCAAGTCAACAATATTTATTATTTAACTCTTCAAATATTACAAAACTTCTTTTTAAACTTATATATTGTCAAATGCATGTCTATATCTGTATAGTTATATAAGTAATGTTTAAAGGACTTAGGGCTGATAACTCGCTTAATTTCCTTTTCCTTGTTTGGATGTGGCCTGAAAGTATCGGTTATTTGTCCGAACGTCGTTTAAATATTAATTATATATTATGTATACATATGTAGATATAAAAGTACTATCAATCAGTTCAGTACCTTTGGGTAGCAAAGACATACATTCCTTCATTCAAACTACAGAAATTACTAGTAAAATATAATAGGTATAGTTTAGGAGAATACTATCATATAAAAATACTATAATAGAGAATACTATAACAGAGAAACTATATAACAGAGAATACTATAACAAAGAATACTATAACAGAGAATACTAGACAGAGAATACTATACAAAGGATACTATACAGAGAATACTATACATAGAATACTATTACTATAACAAGTATACTATAACAAGATTCAGAGATAACATAATGTGAGATACTACTTCATGACACATCGACCATTTCTTTATGTCACGTTTTGTAACCAGAATCTCCTGGAGGGAGAGCGTGAGTTTGCGTATAAATCTATACTGGATTGACTATCCTACACCTTGCTGTTCGCTACAGTGGGACTTGCAAGTCTACGGGTGCCAAATGTCATTTCTTCCGACGTCTTTCATCATCGTGTTATAGTCGGTTTAGTATGGTAACAATCTTATCAAATTTTGCCTTAATTAAACCATTGGTTTTAAGGTAGTTATTACTTCATTAGTTAATACAAATAATACTGCAGTACACATACATTTTTCCCATTATATTCAAATTGTGATCTTCTCACATAAAGGGTCATATAAAACTATATTCTGGTAACGATAGTCATATTTGGGAAAAACTTCCACTTTTACAGAGAAACAAACAAACAAAACAGTCGGGTCTTGGTAGAAGACTACTTTTTATACTAGTAGAAAATATAGGATTTTCTAGGAGTTTTCATACATATACAAACATTTACATTGAACAATTACAAACATTTTCATCAAACTTATACAAACATTGAAACTAAATACTTATGAACTCACCAGCTTAAATGCTGATCTGTTGTTTCAAAATAACTTGTATTCTCAGGTCACCAGTAGATAGGTACCGATGACAGGTTTTGAGAAGACGGAGCGTGTTCAAGACTCGTCTTTTATTTTGATTATTCACTTTTGGTGTCTTATTACTATTAAAGAACACACTTGTATGAAATTATACTATTAATGCAATGGATGATGTTGTTGCTTATTTACTACTTTGCATTCTTATGATATTATACATGACGTCCTCCACCCCCAAACGTTTCCACCGTTCCGGTTTTAGGGTGTGACAGCTACCAGATCCGAGGGTACCACTTTCACCGAAATGAGCTAGAGTAGTTGCCACTGCGGAGGATATTGCTGCTTGAAAAGCAGCAGGATCGAATTGCGGCGGTGGAGTTGGAGTTATCGGTGTAGCGCGTTTGTTTGATCTGCGAGGAGGCATCTTTGATAAAAGAATACAAAGATGATATGGAATAAGTCTATAGCAGTGGTTAATAAGCCGAAAGCCGAAAGACAAGGTTATCCTAGTTCTGAGTGTATCGGGTCCTGACTTCTACAGGGTTCTGGAAACATTTTTCATCCTTTTTCATCCTTGCACGGTACTCTTTCCCATGACATATCCTGTTTATCACAAACAGAAGATGAAGAAATATTAGAATCGTTAGTTGATTTGGGAGAGTGAGCCTTTGGAACCCATTTGTAGTTGGGTTTAACCCATTTCTTTTTCGATCTGATGGGTGGCTCAGTACTTGCTTTTGATCTTGATGTCGTCCGTTGAGATGACTTTGATTCTGACTTCACGGGAGCATCTCTTGGATTTGGCTTCTTGGCCGGTATTCCCTTCTTGTTCTTGGGAGTTGGATTCTTGGCCTTCTGCGCGTTCCAGTCATCATGGTCTGAACATGACCTTGAGGGGTTTCTTTTGAAGTATCTCCCTCTTGGCGCGTTCTACCAGCCTTGTGCATAGTAGGGAACGTATGCTCGATTAGGACAATTTCTGGCAATGTGTCCAGGTGTTCCACAGTGAAAACATGTCTTTTTATTCACTGTGAAGTTGTTTCTTCCTGCCCCTGGTGGCGTATCCTTGCCTTGTCTCTTATTGTTCCCACAAGCACACTTGCAACATGCACTCTGATTTGCTTGTTTTGGTGGCCTGTATTTATCAATAGCAGGTTGTGTGACTGGTGAGGGTGGAGGTGAAGTGGATGTGCTTGAATCAGGAAGATCAGAATTGTCAAACAAAAAATCAAACACATCAAAGAAATTTACAGAATTATCAGAATTTGCAGAACTAGAATTAGTTATGTTCTCCTTATCCTCATCCTTTACTACTTTACCTGCACATGAAGTAGATGTGCTAGAAACAGGAACATCAGTATTTTCAAACAAATCATCAAATATGTCAAAAAAATTTAACTCAACATGATCCGATGCAGAAGCATCACAAGATGTATCATCAATTTTAACATAAGAAACAGAAGGTTTTTCATTGGAAACAGAAACATCAGATTGAGACTCAGTTTTATTATCAGAAACAGATCCTTCAACTTCGTGCTTTGACTGATCTAAGGATTGATCTGCAGGAGAAGTAGAAACATTAGTACTTTTGTGACAACTCGAAATTTCTATCTTGTACAACCATTCACTTCAATAGAAGTCAGTTTTGTTTCTACTAACTTTTAAGCTGTTTGGAGTCAGTTTGAGTGTTCTAAAGCCTAGTTCTTTGAGAGGTAATTATAAGCCCCAAAACTCCAAAAGTTTGGAGTTTACGGCCCAAACATGGAGTTTATGGCCGTAAACTCTAAGGAGTATAAATATGACATTTAGTCATTTTATTCACTTTTTACCATTTTCAAGTCAAGAACTCATTCTCTCTCAAGTATCATCCGATTTTTCTTCAAGATCTTCAAGAATGTAAGTGTTTCTTGCCTTGATTAGTTGATATCCTTCATCATCTAGTGATCTTACATGATTTCACCCACGAAATCATTTCATTTTCCTAGATCTTCAAGTGTTCTTCATTTCACCAAGAACACCAAGAAAACACACTAGTGTTCTTGGGCCATGAACCCCCTTACAAGCGTCTATATTGTAAGTACTCTTACCTTAGCTTGTTATAGGCTTGATACACTTGTTAAACAACTAGAAAACATCAAGAAACACAAGATCATAAGTGTTTACGGCCAAGGCAATCTCCTTGGGCCGTAAACTCTAATGAAAGGGCCATTATGAGCCCTACTCCCTTCCTAAGCCTTGGATACAAGTCCAGATCACTTCCTTGAGGAGTATAGGACCTTAAACAAACAAAAGAACCAAGCACACATGAGTTTACGGCCGTAAACTCATGAGGAATTGACCATGGGCCGTAAACTCTAAAAGGTGGTGCAATTGTGCCACTATTACTTCCTAAGGCTTGGACTTGATCATAGGATACTTAACCTTGACTTGTAAGACCTTAAAAAACAAAATGGTAGAAGTTACCATGGGTTTACGGCCGTAAACCCATTAGGGCCGCAAACCCTAGGCCATAAACTCATGGAGAGTTTACTCTTGGACCGTAAACTCAAAAGCAAAGCCCTACAACCCTTAGATGCAACCCTAATGTACTCCTAGCACTTGAATCAAAGTGTTATCCATGTTTTAGGGTGTCTTTACTTGATCAATTAGTTGTTAATCGACTAATTGGATACACATATGTGTCAATATATGTTAAATAGGATCTGTGTGTGTGCTCAAGTCTTCACTTGACACTTAGCATCCTATACCATCCGTTCATCCAAACCACTCACTACAGGTGAGTTCATACCCCTTAATGTACCTTTTAAATGATTTTAAATGCTTTTACGGGGGGGGGGGGATACAAGTTGTAACATTATAGTTATTATATCAGTCACATGTGATTAATAACTGTCAAACAAAGGATTTGCTATTCAATTAGCTGTTTTATCAAACAAAACTACTTCAAATGGTTATCAAATACTTTTACATGTTAAATGCTTTCTATTCAAACTCTTTTAAACTTATACTTTGTCAAATGCATATCTATATATATATATATAGTTATATAAATAGGATTGAAAGGACTTAGGACTGATAGCTCGCCTTGCTTCCTGTTCCTTGTTTGGTTGTGGACTTAGGGTATCGGTTATTTGTCCGAAGGTCGTTTGAATCTTAGTTATATATTATGTGTATGTGTATAGATATAAAAGTTCCTTCATTCAGTTCAATACCTTTGGGTAGCAAAGCTATACAATCATGTTCATACATATAAACAACATTACTAGTAAACTATAATAGGTATAGTTTAGGAAGTTACTAATACTATTACTAGAACAATGAAACATACAATGAGTTAGTTCATTCATGAGTCAATAACATACAGATAGAGAATACTATGATGAGAAACAAACAATAACATACATATAGAGAATACTATGATGAGAAACAAACAATAACATACAGATAGAGAATACTATGATGAGAAACAAACAATAACATACAGTTAAAGCATACTATGATGAGAAACAAACAGAGCATACTAGACAGAGAGAACATACATTACACTAGTACATACAATACATATACAAGAACATTACAACAGAAATGTGAGCCACGTAACGTATGAGAAACAAACAATAACATACAGTTAAAGCATACAGCAGTAGTTACTATAATACAACACTAAAGTACTTTATTATTTTCCCTTTGCATTCATATGGTGATCTTTTCACATAAAAGATAATGTACAACTA
This sequence comes from Lactuca virosa, assembly GCF_052849685.1. Classification (NCBI taxonomy): domain Eukaryota; kingdom Viridiplantae; phylum Streptophyta; class Magnoliopsida; order Asterales; family Asteraceae; genus Lactuca; species Lactuca virosa. The sequence goes on along the minus strand of NC_136427.1, from coordinate 123,916,767 downwards.
TATTTTGGTTAATGATAGTCATACTTGGGAAAATACACACTTTTACAAGAATCAAACATACATTTCATTTGATGCCTTGGTAGGAGGATACGTTTAGTAGAAAATATAGGATTTTCTAGGAAATACAAACATTTACAAACATTTACTAACATTTACAAACAATCACAAACAATTACAAACTTATACATCAAGTACATACAAACACTTTCATACAGACAAAGACACTAAAATACTTATGAATTCACCAGCTTTAAAGTTGATCAACTCTTTCAAAATAACTTGTATTCTCAGGTCATCAGTAGACAGGTACCGATGTCAGGCTTTTGAGAAGATGGAGCACTTTCAAGACCCATCTCATATTTTGATTTACATTTTTGGTGTCTATTAAACTTCACAGAACACACTTGTATTAAATTATATTATTAATGCAATAGATGATGTTGTTGCTTGTTTACTACTATGCATTGTTGTGATACTGTACATGACGTCCTCCACTCCTGAACGTTTCCGTCATTTCGGTTTTGGGGTGTGACAGATTGGTATCAGAGCATTGTTTATAGTGAATCGAGTATATCAACCCATAAAAGATATACAAACTATAAACACAACGAGATTAAAATACTCTGACCAAGAGTTTATACTTTTAAATAATAAAATATTTAACCAAGTATACATACCTGCATTCATACTAAAATCAGTGTCACTAGGACAGAACAAAAGTATTACGATTGTTGGGCAACACAATTAGACTTAGAGACATATGGTCAAACCTGGGAAGATATAGCCTGATCAACCATATTATCCGAGGGGTGACTAGCATGTGCCTAAGGGTGGTTGTGAGGTTGCAACAAGTCTAAAAACTTACCAACACTACTAAAATGAAAACATTAGAACAGAACATAAACTTAAAATACTATAGGAGTATTTTGTGTTACTATAAATTACTTATGTGCAAACTAAAAAGGTCTTTATTAGTATGTCAATAGTTGCTGAGCGGATACGCTAAGGTTATATGTAACTAGGATGTCATAGACTTAGAATCTGTGATCTTTGCTTTACTTCCTGTTCCTTGTTTGGTTGTGGGCTTAGAGTTAGGGTCACCTATTCGAAGGTCTATCCTGTTTTGAGTACATATGACTGGTATGCACTAAACAAGTATTGAAGTAACTGATAAAGATCATCTTATAATTATCTAATTAGTGCGTCTATTTAGTTATATCTTATACCCCTTTTCTCGCATAGATATCATGGCTGGATTCCATCTTCCCGGAGATCCTTACTTCCCAAACGAAGGCAATGCTGGATGGCTTGGAGAAGAGCCAAATGATGATCATCCAATCCCTTTGGATGATCACTATGCTGAAGGCTTTTCTGATGGTTCTGACTCAGAACCTGAAGTCAACAACCTACCCCCAGTAGCTCCAAACCCAAACCCTCGTCCAATATTTCAAGGACTCACACCTCCGTGGGCCACAAACTTGAACAGATGGAGTCAGGAACAGGGTCAACCCATTCCCTACAATGGGGACCAAAGCTTTTACAACCTAAGCGAGGGAGGTTCAGCTGACCAAGTCCTACCCATCATGGTCCGTAGGATTGGTCGGAACATCGAGCAAGGTTGAGCAGCCATGAAAGGACTCAGATCCATAATGCAGCTAGAGTCTGCTCATGAAAGGACTCAGATCCATAATGCAGCCCTGCAGAGAGAACTTACTGAAACTCGAGCTGAAGTCAGAGAACTTCGAGCTCGATAGGCAATGATAGAAAGGCGCATGAGAGACATGGAGCGCCATCTGTCAGAATCAAGGACTCACTCTAGTGGCTCTCGTCGTAGATAGAGCCTACTCAACTTTCTCTTTTGGATATAACTTAGTTTATGTAAAAACTCTAGTTTAATTTCCTATCTTTGTAAAGGCCTTAGATCTGTTAAGTCATGATTTGGTCTTAGTTCTGTCAAAATTTTCCCATCTTGGTTTGATGTAAGACCTACTTCTAGGTCACTTTTCCCGAACTTATTACATCTGTAATACCAGTATATTTGACAGATATCTAATCTCATGGAATTTAATATCCATACGCTATCATCTGCTAGTGCTAGATCTACATTCAATCATACTATTCAATTGTGTTGTTGGGCTACGGAAAGTTAGTCCATGAGTCACTCTCATCAATTTCTCTATTCTTACCCGTATTGTCATCTTTGTAAACTTTTAGTTAAAAGATGCCTCCGCGCCGATCAACGAGACACAATCCTCCAGTAACTCCAACACCACCAACTACTCCTCAAATTGATACGACAGCACTAAATGCTGCTGTAGCTGCGGCTGTAGCAACAACCATGGCTCGATATCATTCTTCCGGTTCCACCGGAGGTGGAACACCCGTCCAGTCTACTCATGGTGAAATCCCCGTGCGCTCGAGAGAGTGCTCCTACAAGGACTTCACCAACTGCAAGCCACTGTCCTTTAAAGGGACTGGCGGAGTCATTACCCTCTCGCAATGGTTCGAAAAGACAGAGTCAATCTTCGAGATAAGCTCATGCCCGGAGAGAAGCAAAGTCAAATTTGCTACATGCACCTTCGAGGAAAAAGCCCTGACATGGTGGAATAGCCATGTCAAGTCACTATCTCTAATAGTGGCAAATGGCATGGGCTGGGAAGCTCTGAGGGAGCTAATGATTGAAGAATACTGCCCGAGGGGCGGAATCCAGAAACTGGAGCAGGAACTGTGGAGCCTAACCATGAAAGGCTCCGACATAGTCTCCTACACCGCTAACTTCTGCGAGCTGGTGGCCCTCTGTCCGAACATGGTTCACACAGAGGGAAAGAAAATAGAGAGATACATATGGGGGCTGGTGCCTCCATTTCAGGGGAATGTTTTAGCCTCAAACCCCACCACATTCGATAGTGCCAAGAGGTTGGCACAACGACTCATTGACCATGGGGTCCGTACCCCATCAGCAACAACAACCCTAGCCATCTCGGAACCCTCCAAATCCGCCGACAACAAGCGGAAATTCTGGGATGACAAGAAGAAGAAAAAGGCTGCCAAAAAGCAGCAGGTCGTGGCATTTCATGCTGCGATAGCACCTGCCGCTGCTGCTCCGGTAAATCAGTACGCTGGAAGTTTGCCCAAGTGCAACAGATGCAACTTCCACCACACTGGAGCCTGCCGAGAAATGCAGTGTTCAAAGTGCAACAGAAAGGGGCACACTGCCCGTTTCGACAAAGCCCCGGCGAGGCCAGTCAACTAAGTCCCCGACACTGCAGTGGGCCAAGCTTGCTACAATTGTGGCGAAACGGGCCACTACAAAAGGAACTGCCCGAAGGCAGGGATCACCGGCGGAGTGGGAAGAGTTCTGGCTATAGGCCACGAGGAAGCGGTTGTCGACCCCACAGTGGTCACTGGTACGTTTCTCCTCGATAACTCATATGCATGCATTCTGTTTGATAGTGGAGTGGAGAGGAGTATCGTGAACCGGAAATTTGCCCATTTACTTAAGAATAAATCGCATGCACTAAAAGAACCGTTTTACAGTAGAAATGGCTAATGGAAAGACAGAGAGTACTAGCTGCATATCCATAGGTTGTACCCTAACTCTAGATAGCCATTCATTTTTGATCGACCTCATGCCGGTCTCAATTAAAAGTTTCGACGTCATTATCGGCATGGATTGGTTGAGTCTGCATCGTGCCGACATCATGTGTTATGAAACGGCTGTTCGCCTTAATCTGCCTTCTAGCGAAACTCTAGTAATCTACGGCGACAAACCCGGCACTAACATTCGTCTCATCTCGAGCATTCAAGCCCAGAAGTTCTTGCGAAAGGAATGTCGCGCATTCCTTGCTCATGTTGTCGATGTGAGCCAAGAAACGAAATCCATCAAGGACATTCATCTCATCTCGAGCATTCAAGCCCAGAAGTTCTTGCAGATCCCCTCTGTGCTGGGCTGAGGTGGGCGACACGCAGCTAGCCAAGGGGCAAGTCCCTGACAACACTCTCACTGGTCCAAATTTCATCCGCGAAACCACCGAAAAGATCGTACAAATCCGAGAACGACTTAAGGCCTCAAGAGATAGACAAAAGAGCTACGCCGATAAACGACGAAAACCCTTGGAATTCCAGGTTGGAGACCGTGTCCTGCTAAAAGTCTCGCCCTGGAGAGGCATGATACGCTTCGGAAAGCGTGGAAAGCTAAACCCGAGGTAAATAGGACCATTCGAAATCCTCGCTAGGATCGGTCCCGTAGCCTACAAACTTCGTTTACCGCATGAACTTAGCAACATTCATCCTGTCTTCACGTTTCGAATCTTAAGAAATGCGTATCCGACGAAACCCTTACGATTCCTCTCGATGAGACTGAAATCAACGAGAACCTGAACTTCGTGGAAGAACCAGTTGAAATCATGGATAGAGAGATCAAACGAACAAAACAAAGCCGTATCCCGATAGTTAAGGTTCGCTGGAATGCGAAGCGAGGACTTGAGTTCACGTGGGAGCGCGAAGATCAGATGAATCAGAAGTATCCGCATCTCTTTTCTAATCCGTGATTTGTACTCTATGTTTGAATTTCGGGACGAAATTCTCTCTAACGGGGGGATGATGTGACAACCCGAAACTTTTTCCGTTATCCTTACTCAATTTCCGTTAATCAAATTTGGTTTTTTTTATTTAATTCCGTCAAATTTGATAGTTTGGGAAGGACTTTACGTTTAAATAAATCCAAATTAATTTATTTTCGTTCACATTAGTATTATTTTGGTCTAAGGGAATATTCTAAACTCAGTTCGATCGACTTCCGTATTTGAAAACAAAGTTTTCTAAGTCGAAACATAGCATTCGGGCCAAACAACTCTTCAAGAGGAGTTTACGGCCGCACACCCGGTTTACGACCATAAACTCTGTTTACGGCCGTAAACGCTATTGACGGCCGTAAACCCTCCATCCACCTCTTGACCGTAAACTCACCCCTATATAAGGGATGAGTGACCTCCATTTCTCACTTTACACACTCCAGAAAGCTTTATCTCTCTACTCTCTCTCTCTCTCTCTCTCTCTCTACAAACTTCGATTTAGATCAAAGGTCCTCAAGAATGTAAGTGATTCTTCACCTTGTTTATGTTTCTATCTCACTTCTAGTGGCAAATCCATGTTCCTAGCTCATAACTCTCATCTTTTTCTAGATTTTCTCTCTCACCAAGAACACCAAGAACACACACTAGTGTTTTTGGGACTCTAACCACCCTTTCAAGCTTCCATTTCGTAAGTACTCTACCCCCAGCTTGTTGAATACAAGAATCACTTGTTAAACATCTAAAAATCGTGACCAGAAGGGTGTTTACGGTCAAGGCAATCTCCCTTGACCGTAAACTCTATTTTAGGGTGCAAAGTTGCCAAAACACCCTCCTAAACCTAAAAACGAGGCTTAGAACACTTCCAGAAGGTTAGAAAGGACCTTGAAAAGCCGAAAATCACATCTTTTCGCCAAGTGTTTACGGCCGTAAACACCTGGACCATAAACCCAGGGACCGTAAACACCTGGACCGTAGAGCCAGGGACCGTAAACACCTGGACCGTAAACACCTGCACCGTAAACCCAGGGACCGTAAACACCTGAACCGTAAACCCATGGACCGTAAACTCCCCATTTTCAATCACATATGATTCTAACACTTAGTTTTAAGTGTTTCCTAGTCCCTAAGGTGGTTTCCTTCCATAACAAATAGTGTTATGCCCTCACCTAATGTATATATGTACTTTTACATGCTAAATAGGATCCGTTTGTGTCCGAGGCTCTATTTGACACTCAACAACTCCTAGAAACTTACACTCGAATCCCACGTCAAACAGTGAGTTCATACCCCTACGCTTTTCCGAGTTTTCATGTTTTTCAGGGGGGGGGGGATACAAGCAAAAGTACAAGGAAACTTGTGCTCAAGTATATTATTTTGTTTTCAATAATTATATGTTCACTATGCTTTTAACACAGAAAACCGTTTTATCAATCGATTAAGAAATCAACTCGTAGAATCAGTTTTCAAAACTAAAGCAAGGAATTTGTAAATCTTTTCATAGAATGTGATATTTTCTAAAGGATTTATACAAACCATAAACAGGATTTTCGATACTATTACTTGTAAGTTTGTCATCTTAGGATTGGAGACACGTCTTTGCTAACACTCCATCGGATTCGTGAGTGTAGGACTAGCCCTTATAACCAGAATCTCTTGTAGGGAGAGCGTGTCTATTATGTATAGATCTATACAGGACTGACTATCCCGCACGTCGCTGTTGGCTACAGTGGGACCGTCAGGTCTACAGGTGACAACGTCATAAAATATACTGGCCCCGTTTCGTGCCATATCCAGTTTAATGTATGGTTATAAAACTCGCAACCTAGATAACAGAGACTTACTTTTGTAATAATGAAACAAGTGAACTAACCTCAAAGTAATAACCGATTTGATTACTAGAGGGTATTGATAATACCCTTAGGATCTAGTTCACTACCTACTTCTTTATTAGTTTTATTTATGTAATAAGGCTAATATGTCTCACAGAGGGTAAACAGGGTTTTTCAAGGAAACTACATCTAACGATACAAGTATGGTAGATACTTGTACACCTCATTTCAGAATCGATAACCAACTATCAACTTTTAAGGAAAATATAGGATTTTCCTGGGATAACTAAATCTTTCGTAAACAGGCTGTTTAACTAATGGATAATCGAACTCCTTTCATAAGAAAATATAGGATTTTATTGGGAAACACTTTTCAAAGGATCAAAGAAGCATTTCTTTTACCAGAACTAAACGCTTATGAACTCACCAGCTTTATGCTGATATTTTAAAACTGCTTGTATTCTCAGGGCATCAATAGACAGGTACTCCTGCCGACTTTTGGAGAAGACGGAACACTCTGAAGTCACGTCTTTTACTTTTGCTATATTTACTGATATTTATAAACCATGTTTTGAACAATGTAAATACTCATATTATAATGTAATGGTTGTGTTTACTTCACTTACTATGATACAACTGTTGTGATACTACACATGACGTCCTCCGCCCCGGAACGTTTCCTCCTTCGGTTTCGGGGTGTGACAGATTGGTATCAGAGATATTGTTTATAGTGAACTAAGTATACCGAACCTTACATGGTATACAACTATAAACACAAAGGGGCTGAAGTGCTCTGAACTAAAAGTATACTTCTAAAAGATAAATATTTTTACAAAAAGTATACAAGTATACCTACGTACCAGAAAAGTATTTGGATGTTGAACACTGCGGTTAAACCTGGGCAGTTATGTAATCATGTCTAGGGTCAATATAGCCTGATCAACTATATTCATTCGAGACATGACCAACATGTGCTTGGGAGTGACTTTGGTGTTGCAACAGGCTTAAAACTTACCCAGTATCAATACAACTTAAAATACTATAGGAGTATTTTAGCCAGAGCCGAATACATAGTAGAAATTCATTCCTAGTGTTGCTACATATTCGTTTCTTAGCGATAACTTACTTGCATTAGTAACTTTCCTCTGCTTATCGCTTGGTAGAACACGTTATTATCAGGATGAGATATATTCTTGCTTCATATCTCTTGGTTCGATTCAGAGGACTTACGACCCTCTTCTTCCTGATTCTTTTTAGAACAAGATGCCTCCCCGAAAAAGACCTATCAGAAGGAATGACGACGCTCCACCACCACCACCGCCCCCTCAGTTCGATCCCATTATGTTCCAAGCAGCTGTTACTACTGCTGTGGCTGCCGCGATGGCACAAGTTAATTCTGGCGGATCTAGTGGGCAAGGAAGTGGTACTCATCCCCAAAATCAAGAAGGTGGTCAAGGACACCAGAAGGAGTGTTCTTATAAGGACTTTATGAACGCGAAACCCACATCCTTCGACGGCACTGGAGGTGTTATTGCCCTGACTAGATGGTTCGAAAAGATTGAGTCAATCTTCGAAATTTGCTCTTGTTCTGAAGCTAACAATGTGAAATTCGCCGCTTTCACTTTCGCCAACAAAGCATTGACCTGGTGGAATGGCCGGGTCAAGTCCCTAACCCTGCCAATAGCAAATGCTAGTGGTTGGGAGAGCTTGAAAGAGCTCATGCTTGCTGAGTACTGCCCACGGGGCGAAATGCAGAAACTGGAGCACGAACTCTGGAACCTAAAGATGAAGGGTTCCGACATTGCTGTTTACACGTCTAGGTTTGAAGATCCAGCACTTCTCTGTCCGGGGATGGTCACCCCGGAAAGCAAAAAGATTGAAAGATACATTTGGGGGCTGACCCAGCCGACCAAAGGAAATGTCTTGGCTGCTAGTTCAAACACCTTCGACAACGCTAAGTGCCTGGCGCAGATTCTGATCGATCATGGAGTCGATCTCGATGAAGTGACCGCCACTCCTGAACCGGCTAAAGGGAGTGGTGAGAAGAGAAAATTCTGAAAGCAGAAAAAGGGTCAATCTTCGCAGGAGCCCTCAAAGAAGCAACACACGGTAGCAGTTCACGCTGCTACTACCCCTGTCGCTACTCCTGCAACTCAAGCACCTACCAGTAGGTATACTGGTACCCTCCCTTGGTGCAATAAGTGCAGTTATCATCACCGCATCCCTGGTCCATGTCGTGAGATGCTTTGCAACAACTGTGGTAAAAAGGGCCACCTGGCTCGAGACTGCAGAAACCTAGTCCAACCAACCGATCAGGCCTCTGGAGCAGGTGTTGGTCAAGCCTGTTACGGCTGTGGGGAAGTCATACATTACAAGAGGAACTGCCCCAAAGCAGCAACACCTGACAACACTGGGAGAGTACTAACTATGGGGCAAGAGGAAGCCGTGGTTGACCCTACCATTGTGACGGGTACGTTCCTCCTCGATAACTCTTATGCATGCATTCTTTTCGATTCTGGTGCTGAAAGAAGTTTTGTTAGTCATGCATTCAAGCATTTTCTTAAACATAAATCCCAACCTTTAACCGAAACGTTTACCGTCGAAATGGCTAACGGTGAGAAAGAGAGCACTAATGACATATTCGTGGGTTGTACCCTTACTCTGAACGACCATTCATTTCCCATCGATCTTATGCCAGTCTCCATAAAAAGCTTCGATGTCATCATCGGCATGGATTGGTTGAGCCCCAATCATGATGATATCCTTTGTTATGAAAAAGCTATCCGTTTTAACCCTTCCTCTGATGAAACTCTCGTAATTTAAGGTGATAAACTCAGTTCAAACCTTCGTATCGTTTCGTGCATCAAGCCCAGAAACTCCTGCGAAAGGAGTGTTATGCATTCCTAGCCCACATCATTAACGAGAAGCAGGAAGTTAAAGACCTCGAGAGCATCCCTGAAGTCTGCAAATTTCCCTATGTTTTTCCCGCAGACCTCCTAGGAATCCCTCCTGAAGGCCAAGTCGAGTTTCGTATCGACTTAGTCCCCGGAGCTACCCCCGTAGCTAAATCCCCATACCGACTAGCGCCGAGAGAAATGTAGGAGTTATCCAGTCAGCTCAATGAGCTGCTCAGCAAAGGGTTCATCAGACCGAGTTCCTCACCCTGGGAAGCCCCGATCTTGTTCGTGAAAAAGAAGGATGGATCCTTTCGGATGTGCATCGATTATCGAGAGCTAAACAAACTCACCGTAAAAAACCGTTACCCTCTTCCTCGAATCGACGACCTCTTCGATCAACTTCAAGGAGCCAGCTACTTTTCCAAAATAGACCTAAGATCAGGGTACCATCAGCTATGAGTCCATGAGAGTGATGTTCCTAAGACAACATTTCAGACTCGGTATAGTCACTACAAATTTGTAGTGATGCCCTTCGGTCTAACCAACGCACCGGCGATATTCATGGACCTGATGAATCGGGTGTGCCGTTCTTTCCTGGACAAGTTCGTAATCGTGTTCATCGACGATATACTTGTCTACTCCAGAAGTGAGGAAGATCATCGACAACACTTGAGATCGGTGCTGGAAACCCTAAGGAAGGAGAAGCTGTACGGAAAATTCTCCAAATGCGAATTTTGGATTCGAAAAGTAACCTTCTTAGGTCACGTCGTAAGCAAGGAAGGCATACACGTGGACCCCTCCAAAATCAAAGTGATAGAGAACTGGTCAGCACCGAAGACACCCACATAAATCCGTCAGTTCTTGGGTCTCGCTGGCTACTATCGCAGATTTATCCAGAATTTCTCCAAAATTGCCAAACCTTTAACCACTCTGACTCAGAAAGGCGTACCCTTTTGTTGGAGTGAAAAGCAAGACACTGCGTTCTAAACATTAAAGCAGGCCTTGTGCAGTGCACCTATCTTGTCCCTACCCGAAGGGACGGAGGACTTCGTTGTCTACTGCGATGCATCTAATCAGGGCCTAGGCTGTGTTCTCATGCAACGGGGAAAAGTCATTGCTTATGCATCAAGACAGCTGAAAGCACACGAAGTCAACTACACAACACATGATCTGGAATTGGGAGCAGTAGTCTTCGCATTGAAGATATGGAGACATTATCTCTACGGAACCAAGTACACTATTTTCACCGACCATAAAAGTTTGTAGCATATCTTCGACCAGAAGGAGCTGAACATGAGACAACGGTGATGGGTTGAGCTACTCAGCGATTACGAGTGCAAAATCTGCTACCATCCCGGCAAGTCCAATGTGGTGGCAGATGCTCTCAGCCGGAAGGAGTACTCAGGTCGTAGAGTGAAGGCACTAACCATGACTATCCATTCCCATTTATCCGCGCAAATCAAGGAGGCTCAGCTGGAAGCCTTGAAACCAGAGAACATGCCAGGTGAAGCCTTAAGAGGAATGGAAAAGAACCTAGAAATCAAGGGAGCCGGAGTCTATTACTTCATGGACCGGATCTGGACCCCAAAGTTCGGTGGTTACAGAGAGGTTGTAATGAACGAAGCTCACAAGACCAGATACTCCGTTCACCCAGGATCGGACAAGATGTACCTCGATCTCAAGAAACTGTATTGGTGGCCGAACATGAAAGCAGAGATCGCTACCTTCGTGGGCAAGTGCCTGACTTACGCCAAGGTGTAGGTCGAATATCAGAAGCCCTTAGGCGTACTCCACCAGCCGGAGATACCGGAGTGGAAGTGGGAGAGGATTTCTATGGATTTTATCACCAAATTACCCAAGTCTCCGAGTGGGCACGACGCCATCTGGGTAATTGTCGACCGACTGACTAAATCCGCCCATTTCCTTCCGATCAATAAAAACTTCAAAATGGAGAGGCTCACGAGAATCTACATCCGAGAGATAGTTCGACTGCATGGTGTGCCTGTGTCCATTATCTCCGATCGAGATAGCAGGTTCACTTCGAGGTTCTGGCAGTCACTACAGAAGGCTCTTGGAACTAAGCTGGATATGAGCACAGCTTACCATCCTCAAACAGATGGACAGAGTGGGAGAACCATCCAAACCTTGGAAGACATGTTGAGAGCCTGTGTCATCGATTTCGGCGCATCATGGGACACTCATCTTCCTTTGGTTGAATTTTCCTACAACAACAGTTACCATACCAGCATCAAGGCTGCGCCTTTCGAAGCCCTCTATGGTGGCAAGTGCAGATCCCCTCTGTGCTGGGCTGAGGTGGGCGACACGCAGCTAGCCAAGGGGCAAGTCCCTGACAGCACTCTCACTGGTCCAGAAATCATCCGCGAAACCACCGAAAAGATCGTACAAATCCGAGAACGACTTAAGGCCTCAAGAGATAGACAAAAGAGCTACGCCGATAAACGACGAAAACCCTTGGAATTCCAGGTTGGAGACCGTGTCCTGCTAAAAGTCTCGCCCTGGAAAGGCATGATACGCTTCGAAAAGCGTGGAAAGCTAAACCCGAGGTACATAGGACCATTCGAGATCCTCGCTAGGATCGGTACCGTAGCCTACAAACTTCGTTTACCGCATGAACTTAGCAACATTCATCCTGTCTTCACGTTTCGAATCTTAAGAAATGCGTATACGACGAAACCCTTACGATTCCTCTCGATGAGATTGAAATCAACGAGAACCTGAACTTCGTGGAAGAACCAGTCGAAATCATGGATAGAGAGATCAAACGAACGAAACAAAGCCGTATCCCGATAGTGAAGGTTTGATGGAATGCCAAGCGAGGACCTGAATTCACGTGGGAGCGCAAAGATCAGATGAATCAAAAGTATCCGCATCTCTTTTGTAATCCGTGATTTGTACTCTATGTTCGAATCTCGGGACGAAATTCCCTCCAACGGGGGGATGATGTGACAACCCGAAACTTTTTCCATTATCCTTACTCAATTTCCTTTAATCAAATTTGGTTTTTTTTATTTAATTCCGTCAAATTTGATAGTTTGGGAAGGACTTTACGTTTAAATAAATCCAAATTAATTTATTTCTGTTCACATTAGTATTATTTTTGGTCTAACGGAATTTTCTAAACTCAGTTCGATCGACTTCCGTATTTGAAAACGAAGTTTTCTAAGTCGAAACATAGCATTCGGGCCAAACAACTCTTCAAGAGGAGTTTACGGCCGCAAGCCCGGTTTACGACCTTAAACTCTGTTTACGGCCGTAAACGCTATTCACGACCGTAAACCCTCCATCCACCTCTTGACCGTAAACTCACCCCTATATAAGGGATGAGTGACCTCCATTTCTCACTTTACACACTCCAGAAAGCTTTATCTCTCTACTCTCTCTCTCTCTCTACAAACTTTGATTTAGATCAAAGGTCCTCAAGAATGTAAGTGATTCTTCACCTTGTTTATGTTTCTATCTCACTTCTAGTGGCAAATCCATGTTCCTAGCTCATAACTCTCATCTTTTTCTAGATTTTCTCTCTCACCAAGAACACCAAGAACACACACTAGTGTTTTTGGGACTCTAACCACCCTTTCAAGCTTCCATTTCGTAAGTACTCTACCCCCAGCTTGTTGAATACAAGAATCACTTGTTAAACATCTAAAAATCATGACCAGAAGGGTGTTTACGGTCAAGGCAATCTCCCTTGACCGTAAACTCTATTTTAGGGTGCAAAGTTGCCAAAACACCCTCCTAAATCTAAAAACGAGGCTTAGAACACTTCCAGAAGGTTAGAAAGGACCTTGAAAAGCCGAAAATCACATCTTTTCGCCAAGTGTTTACGGCCGTAAACACCTGGACCGTAAACCCAGGGACCGTAAACACCTGGACCGTAAACCCAGGGACCGTAAACACCTGGACCGTAAACACCTGGACCGTAAACCTAGGGACCGTAAACACCTGAACCGTAAACCCATGGACCGTAAACTCCTTTTTCGACCGTAAACTCCCCATTTTCAATCACATGTGATTCTAACACTTAGTTTTAAGTGTTTCCTAGTCCCTAAGGTGGTTTCCTTCCATAACAAATAGTGTTATGCCCTAACCTAATGTATATATGTACTTTTACATGCTAAATAGGATCCGTTTGTGTCCGAGGCTCTATTTGACACTCAGCAACTCCTAGCAACTTACACTCGAATCCCACGTCAAACAGTGAGTTCATACCCCTACGCTTTTCCGAGTTTTCACTTTTTTCAGGGGGGGGGGGGAATACAAGCAAAAGTACAAGGAAACTTGTGCTCAAGTATATTATTTTGTTTAAAATAATTATATGTTCACTATGCTTTTAACACAGAAAACCGTTTTACCAGTCGATTAAGAAATCAACTCGTAGAATCAGTTTTTAAAACTAAAGCAAGGAATTTGTAAATCTTTTCATAGAATGTGATATTTTCTAAAGGATTTATACAAACCATAAACAAGATTTTCGATACTATTACTTGTAAGTTTGTCATCTTAGGATTGGAGACACGTCCTTGGTAACACTCCACCAGATTCGTGAGTGTATGACTAGCCCTTATAACCAGAATCTCTTGTAGGGAGAACGTGACTATTGTGTATAGATCTATACGGGACTGACTATCCCGCACCTCGCTGCTTGCTATAGTGGGACCGTCAGGTCTACGGGTGACAAAGTCATAATAGATACTGGCCCCGTTTCGTGCCATATCCAGTTTAATGTATGGTTATAAAACTCGCAAGCTATATAACAGAGACTTACTTTTGTAATATTGAAACAAGTGAACTAACCTCAAAGTAATAACCGATTTGATTACTAGAGGGTATTGATAATACCCTTAGGATCTAGTTCACTACCTACTTCTTTATTAGTTTTATTTATGTAATAAGGCTAATACGTCTCACAGAGGGTAAACAGGGTTTTTCAAGGAAACTACATCTAACGATACAAGTATGGTAGATACTTGTACACCTCATTTCAGAATCGATAACCAACTATCAACTTTTAAGGAAAATATAGGATTTTCCTGGGATAGCTAAATCTTTCGTAAACAGGCTGTTTAACTAATGGATAATCGAACTCCTTTCATAAGAAAATATAGGATTTTCTTGGGAAACACTTTTCAAAGGATCAAAGAAGCATTTCTTTTACCAGAACTAAACGCTTATGAACTCACCAGCTTTATGCTGATATTTTAAAACTGCTTGTATTCTCAGGGCATCAATAGACAGGTACTCCTACCGACTTTTGGAGAAGACAGAACACTGTGAAGTCACGTCTGTTACTTTTGCTATATTTACTGATATGTATAAACCATGTTTTGAACAATGTAAATACTCATATTATAATGTAATGGTTGTGTTTGCTTCGCTTACTATGATACAACTGTTGTGATACTACACATGACGTCCTCCGCCCCGGAACGTTTCTGCCTTCGGTTTCGGGGTGTGACAAGAAATTCGTCAATTTCTAGGCCTCGCTGGCTACTATCGCAAGTTCATTCAGAACTTCTCGCGAATTGCGAAACCTCTTACGACTTTGACCCAGAAGGGCGTGACCTTTGACTGGGAAGAGAAGCAAGAGAGAGCGTTCCAAACGCTCAAGCGAGCCTTATGCACCGCACCAATACTATCCCTCCCCGAAGGGATAGAAGACTTCGTAGTCTATTGTGATGCGTCAAATCAAGGGCTCAATTGTGTTCTAATGCAGCGAGGTAAGGTCATCGCCTATGCCTCGACACAGCTGAAGACACACGAGGTCAACTACACTACTCACGATATTGAGCTAGGAGCCGTTGTGTTTGCTCTGGAGATCTGGAGACACTACCTATATGGTACGAAGAGCACTATCTTTACAGACCACAAAAGCCTAAAACACATATTCGACCAGAAGGAGCTCAACATGAGACAACGACGGTGGGTCGAGCCACTCAATGATTACGAATGCGAAATTCGTTATCATCCGGGTAAAGCCAATGTAGTAGCTGACGCCCTAAGTCGGAAAGAATACTCTGGTCGCAGAGTCAAATCATTGACTATGACTATCCATTCACACTTGTCTGCGTAAATTAAGGAGGCTCAGCTCGACGCTTTGAAACCTGAAAATGTGGCGAGTGAATCCCTGAGAGGGATGCATAAGAATTTGGAAGTCAAGGGTGGCGGAGCCTTATATCTCATGGATCGGATCTGGACACCGAAACACGGTAGTTTCAGAGACTTGATCATGACCGAAGCTCACAACACTCAATATTCCGTTCGCCCAGGTTCAGAAAAGATGTATCTGGATCTTAAAAAGCTATACTAGTGGCCTAACATGAAAGAAAAGATTGCTACCTTCGTAAGTAAATGCCTTACTTGCGTCGAGGTTAAGGTCGAATACCAAAAACCGTCAGGATTACTCCACCAACCGGAGATACCTGAATGGAAGTGGGAGCGGATCACCATGGACTTCATAACCAAGTTACCCAAGACGACGGGTGGTCTCGATACCATTTGGGTGATCGTAGACAGGTTAACCAAGTCCGCACACTTCCTGCCTATCAAAGAAACAGACAAGATGGAGAAGCTTACAAGAACCTACATTAGGGAGATAGTACGACTGCATGGTGTTCCTATATCTATTATCTCTGATAGAGATAGTAGATTCACTTCGAGGTTCTGGCAGTCGCTACAAAGTTCCCTGGGAACTAGGCTGGACATGAGTACAGCCTACCATCCACAGACCGACGGACAAAGTGAGAGGACTATCCAAACCTTGGAAGATATGTTGCGAGCCTGTGTGATCGACTTTGGGAAAGCATGGGATACTCATTTACCCCTTGTCGAATTTTCCTACAACAACAGTTATCACACGAGCATAAAGGCTGCTCCATTCGAAGCCCTCTATGGCCGAAACTGCAGATCCCCTCTGTGCTGGGCTGAGGTGGGTGACACCCAGTTAGCTAAAGCCGAATCCCGATAGTGAAGGTTCGCTGGAACGCCAAGCGAGGACCTGAATTCACTTGGGAGCGTAAGGATCAAATGAAACTGAAATATCCTCATCTTTTTACTTAGTTATTTGTAACTACTTATTTGCTTAAACTCTAATTTCGGGACGAAATTCATTCTAACTGGGGGATGATGTGACAACTCGAAATTTCTATCTTGTACAACCATTCACTTCAATAGAATTCAGTTTTGTTTCTGCTAACTTTTAAGCTGTTTGGAGTCAGTTTGAGTGTTCTAAAGCCTAGTACTTCGAGAGGTAATTATAAGAAGTATACTTTAGAGTTATTCGTGCAACATTTAAGCCCCAAAACTCCAAGAGTTTGGAGTTTACGGCCCAAACATGTAGTTTATGGCCGTAAACTGTAAGGAGTATAAATATGACATTTAGTCATTTTATTCACTTTTTACCATTTTCAAGTCAAGAACTCATTCTCTCTCAAGTATCATCCTATTTTTCTTCAAGATCTTCAAGAATGTAAGTGTTTCTTGCCTTGATTAGTTGATATCCTTCATCATCTAGTGATCTTACATCATTTCACCCATGAAATCATTCCATTTTCTTAGATCTTCAAGTGTTCTTCATTTCACCAAGAACACCAAGAACACACACTAGTGTTCTTGGGCCGTGAACCCCCTTACAAGCTTCTATATTGTAAGTACTCTTACCTTAGCTTATTATAGGCTTGATACACTTGTTAAACAACTAGAAAACATCAAGAAACACAAGATCATAAGTGTTTACCGCCAAGGCAATCTCCTTGGGCCGTAAACTCTAGTGAAAGGGCCATTATGAGCCCTAGTCCCTTCCTAAGCCTTGGATACATGTCTAGATCACTTCCTTGAGGAGTATAGGACCTTAAACAAACAAAAGAACCAAGCACACATGAGTTTACGGCCGTAAACTCATGAGGAATTGACCATGGGCTGTAAACTCTAAAAGGTGGTGCAATTGTGCCACTATTACTTCCTAAGGCTTGGACTTGATCATAGGATACTTAACCTTGACTTGTAAGACCTTAAAAAAGAAAATGGTAGAAGTTACCATGGGTTTACGGCCGTAAACCCATTAGGGCCGCAAACCCTAGGCCGTAAACTCATGGAGAGTTTACTCTTGGACCGTAAACTCAAAAGCAAAGCCCTACAACCCTTAGATGCAACCCTAATGTACTCCTAGCACTTGAATCAAAGTGTTATCCATGTTTTAGGGTGTCTTTACTTGATCAATTAGTTGTTAATCGACTAATTGGATACACATATATGTCAATATATGTTAAATAGGATCCGCGTGTGTGCTCAAGTCTTCACTTGACACTTAGCATCCTATACCATCCGTTCATCCAAACCACTTACTACAGGTGAGTTCATACCCCTTAATCTACCTTTTAAATGCTTTTAAATGCTTTTATGGGGGGGGGGGGAATACAAGTTGTAACATTATAGTTATTATATCAGTCACATGTGATTAATAACTGTCAAACAAAGGATTTGCTATTCAATTAGCTGTTTTATCAAACAAAACTACTTCAAATGGTTATCAAATACTTTTACATGTTAAATGCTTTCTATTCAAACTCTTTTAAACTTATACTTTGTCAAATGCATATCTATATAGATATAGTTATATAAGTAGGATTGAAAGGACTTAGGACTGATAGCTCGCCTTGCTTCCTGTTCCTTGTTTGGTTGTGGACTTAGGGTATCAGTTATTTGTCCGAAGGTCGTTTGAATCTTAGTTATATATTATGTATATGTGTATAGATATAAAAGTTCCTTCATTCAGTTCAATACCTTTGGGTTGCAAAGCTATACAATCATGTTCATACATATAAACAACATGACTAGTAAACTATAATAGGTATAGTTTAGGAAGTTACTAATACTATTACTAGAACAATGAAACATACAATGAGTCATTTCATTCATGAGTCAATAACATACAGATAGAGAATACAATGATGAGAAACAAACAATAACATACAGATAGAGAATACTATGATGAGAAACAAAAAATAACATACAGATAGAGAATACTATGACGAGAAACAAACAATAACATACAGATAAAGCATACTATGATGAGAAACAAACAGATGATACTAGATAGAGAGAACATACATTACACTAGTACATACAATACATATACAAGAACATTACAACAGAAATGTGAGCCACGTGACGGGGAATGGCATCACCTGTCATGGCTCGTTTTGTATCCAGAGTCTCCTAGAAGGAGAGCGTTGAATTTGTGTATAGATCTATACTGGATTGACTATCCTACACCTTGCTGCTCGCTACAGTGGGTCTTGCAAGTCTACGGGTGCCAAATGTCATTTCTTCTGACGTCTTTCATCGTCGTGTTTTAGTCAGTAGTATGGTATAGGCATATCACATGTTACTTTAAATAACAATTGATTTAAGGTAATTAGTACAACAGTAGTTACTATAATACAACACTACAGTACTTTATTATTTTCCCTTTGCATTCATATGGTGATCTTTTCACATAAAAGATAATGTAAAACTAAATTTTTGTTAATGATAGTCATACTTGGGAAAATACACACTTTTACAAGAAACAAACATACATTTCATTTGATGCTTTGGTAGGTGGATACGTTTAGTAGAAAATATAGGATTTTCTAGGAGATACAAACATTTACAAACATTCACAAACAATTACAAACTTATACATCAAGTACATACAAACACTTTCATACAAACAAAGACATTAAAATACTTATGAATTCACCAGCTTTAAAGCTTATCAACTCTTTCAAAATAACTTGTATTCTCAGGTCATCAGTAGACAGGTACCGATGCCAGGCTTTTGAGAAGATGGAGCACTTTCAAGACCCATCTCATATTTTGATTTACATTTTTGGTGTCTATTAAACTTCACAGAACACACTTGTATTAAATTATATTATTAATGCAATGGATGATGTTGTTGTTTGTTTACTACTATGCATTGTTGTGATACTGTACATGACGTCCTCCACCCCTGAACGTTTCCGCCGTTTCGGTTTTGGGTTGTGACAACTTTCAACATTAATAAATCCTCCTGAAACAAAACCAGATGGCTTGCCATAAACCATGAATGGTTCGTTGGCAATCCCCTCTTTAGACAAAGGTTGATACTGATATGTATGATTAAAAGGAGGAGGTACATTATCGTATCCTAAACCCTTTTGCTGGTTTCGTTTGAACAGCAGACAATGGTCAATCATGTTGGCAACTACCTCGCTTGATACATCAAACCTTTTAAAATCAAAATTTGCAGTTTCAATATGTCTCTTTAATGTATCAAGCTCAGTAATTAACTTATCATTCTTTCTCTTGATATAATCATAATGTTCACATTTGTTACTGTAGTCTTCCTGAATTCTCTTAAAGTCCTTTATTTTTGTTTCTAACTGGGCCTTTAGAGGTTTTTGTCCTTTCCTGAGTTGGTATCCTTCATATCTCAGGTCCTCAACTTCTTTTTTTAATAAATCAATTTGTTCCCGAAGAAATTTAATCGTAGTTTCACAAGCTGGAGTAGATGAAACTTCATTGACCGGAAGGTTTGCGGAACTCATTGTTTTTCCATACTTCAAAGCGTCAAGTTCTTCAATAACAGCAGCAAGACTAAGACGATTGAGATCTTTTGTCTTCTTGATGACATCCACGTTCATATCCCATGACTTTGGAAGTGCATTCAACAGCTTTTTATTTATCTCAGATTTAGTCAAGAAAATCTCAGCTATACTCATCTCAGTAGTAAGTGTAGTAAATCGCTGCAACTGAGCTTCCAGGGTTTCTCCAGGGATATAGTTGAACATGTTGAAATTTTGTCTTAACGTATCCTGACTCTCTTTCATGTCTTCATTTCCCTTGTTGACCTCAAAAGCCATTAAAAACACAACTAGAAGCCAAAATCAAACTTAAAAGTCAAACTTAAATTTAAAAAAAAATCCTTTGACTATAAACCTCAAAAGTCAACCTTAAAAGTCGAATTTAAAAAATCAAACTTAAAAGTCAAAGGTCAAACTTTAAAAGTCAACGTCAAAATTTTATGTAAAACATTCAAAAATAAAAGTCAAAATTTAAAAACTAAAATTTTTGGATGAAAATGGATTTTAAAATTAAAAGAAATTTGAATTTTGGGTTAAATGTGTTAAAATGCAAAATTTGGTGCGACTGGGAGTGGTTTTAAGTTAAAATCGAAAGGCTTGTAACAAGTTGCTGGTTGGTTCAACTGGTAAGGCGTGTTGCTGATGAACCTGAGGACCCGGGTTCGATTCCCGACACCCCCAAATCTGTTTCCCTTTTTTATTGAAGTGCGCAAGTAAGCCACTGATGCTGCCTTCCAACTCCGAGCCGCAAACGCCGTAAACCACCGGCCGTAAACTCCGGTGAATGCAAATCATCGGCCGTAAACTCCGGCGACGGTAAACTCCGGGAAACCCTAGCCGTAAACTCCGCCTCCACCGCCGACCGTAAACTGTTTCCGGCCGTAAACTCCGGGAAACCCTAGCCGTAAACTCCACCGTAGCCGCCGACCGTAAACTCCGGCGACCGTAAACTATTTCCGGCCGTAAACCCTTCGCAGATTACGTGAAAAACAGCGTTTTTCACCTCTTTTTGCTCCAAAACTCGTTTTTATCAAAAACGCAAAAAACAAACCCCCCTAATTTTCAGAGATCTATCCAAAAACGCAAGAATCTTTCAAAAATAAGATCAACTAAGCTCCAGATCTGACAAAATTGAATGATACAATCCAAGCTCTGATACCAATTGTAAGTCCCTAATCTGCTTGTGTATCAATCAGATCCAATTGATGGTGCGGAATCCCAATCAATTGGATGATGTCAGATCAAATAGAAGAGAAGGAGAAGAAGAAGATGATGAATCTTGAATGTATTGATTAGAATGAAGTTCCCTTACACAAGATTCACACACTTACTCACACTAAAACTCCTATCTTTTCTCTATTCCGTACACTCCTTTTCTGTTCATCAATCCCTCCTCAACCACCTAACACCTATATATATACTTGGGGAATATGGGCCATAAATGGGTTTACGGCCGTAAATGGGTTTACGGACGTAAACACCCATTGGGCCGTAAACCCGTAAACCTGTTTACGGCCGTAAACACCCACCTGGCTGTAAACCTGACCGTAAACTCATAAAACATTACAGAAAAATACAATCAACTAGAAAAGCAAAGTATAAACCATAATTTTGACCCAACAAAAAGACACCTTAGTAACTACATAACAAAACATACGAAGAATACAAATACAGACTTCGACATATTACAATATATTTCGACCCTACAGTAACCCTACATGTGGCACACTATATAAAGAGCTCCATAGCTAGCAAAATCGGCCACTATTGCAGGGCAAGGAGGGTAGCCGATTTTTGAGTGAAAGTGTTCTCTTCTCAAGTTATTCCAAGAGTTGTGGTGTTGTGTGAAACATTTGAGGCATCACACTTGGGGTGCTAGGCTCACAAGGTCTTAAGGAATCCACTCTACAAGAAAGGAATCCACTCTACACTCGGGTTTAGTTTTTAGATTACAAGTTCCCCATGCCATGCTAGTTAGGATGTAAACCTTGGAAAAATCAAATTTGCATGAATATTAGAGAAAACATAGATCCAAGGTTTCTAGGGTTGCATGTACACCATAGGAGTGTTAGATTGCTCAAAACCCATCAGTGGTATCAGAGCAAGTCAGTTTTACCGTTAGTAGGCATCATTCACGAAGCCGGTCTATAAGGGGGGTATAAGGTTGTTGCCTATAAAATGGCAGCTTAATGGGTGTCCACTCTCACCCACCGCTTCCTTGACTGGTGAAGGGTCGTTAGCCGAACGGGTAGGACAAGGACTATAATTCTCATTAAAAGTATAATGATTATTACAAAGTAACTAAATGTTTTATATAAATTCCCAATCTTAGTTACTTTAGGAAAATGTGAATTTGGTGCTAACCCTTGAAATTACACTTTGTACCTTACCAAGTCATTAGTGGAGCGTGTGTGGGTAACCGACACACTAACATGGACTAGTAAGATTGGAAAAGGGTGACTTAATGTTTATCATAGATCGGTGGAGTGAGTGTAGATTACCGGCACATCGATTCGGTGATAAAGATTAAGGGTACCAAGTTAATTTGCATGGTTATTCACACCTTGTTTGTGATCCTCGGCATCCCAGTCACAAACTTGAGAGGGTACAAGCGAGATTTAAACATGCCATTGAAAAGTTCAATGAATCTCAAAAGATCTAGGAGTTTCAATCCAATTAAAACCTAATAATTTATTTCGTTTTTCATGGTGGAAATTGGTGAATCGTCATTC
Source organism: Lactuca virosa (assembly GCF_052849685.1). Classification (NCBI taxonomy): domain Eukaryota; kingdom Viridiplantae; phylum Streptophyta; class Magnoliopsida; order Asterales; family Asteraceae; genus Lactuca; species Lactuca virosa. Next base: position 123,894,110 of record NC_136427.1, on the reverse strand, counting down.
ACCTACCTTCAAATATTTTATAACTTGGATTACGACATCCCTCTTTCAAGTTATAAAGTATTGTGTTGGGTCCTAGCCTTAATATTACATTTGGCTGTCTTATTAAGGATTCTATATCTAATCTAAAATTGTTCTTCTTCTTTTTCAGATGTCTTCCAACAATGCTGCTTCTGGCTCAAACCCTACCGGCTCCTTCTCCCTCATGAACCTTTGTGGGAGAGTCGTCTTCGATGGTCACGCGTTACGAGGACAGAGAATATGTCCTCGACAAGGAACTGAAGGAAATTGATGAGTCTTCTGCTACTCCAGAGGAGATCGCTGACTTTAGGGCACATGAGAGAGATGCTACCAAAGTGGCATGTATCATGTTGGCCACAATGACAGTCGAACTCCAGAAGTCCTATGAGGACTTTTACCCTTTTGAGATGCACATGGATCTGATGGACCACTAGCATCAGAGTGCTCGTCAAGAGAGGTATGACATCATCTCCTCCATGATAACAAGCCGAATAAAGGATGGTGAATCCATCACGGGCCACTTACAGAAAATACAAAGGTATGTGGACCGTTTGCTTAAACTGAATGTGAACTTCCCTGAGGAGTTGGCTATTGATATCATACTGCACTCCTTACCTACTTGTTATTATCAATTCCGAATGACATATCACATGAACAAGGAGGAAGTTACACTCAGCAAACTTCAAGGACTTTTGAAGACCGTCGGAAGTGGTCTCAAAGGTAAATCGGTGGTTACCACTCCTACTCCTAACACCGCCCATGTATTGGCAATCAGGCAGAATAGAAGGAAGAAGAGGAAAACCACTTCGAAAGGTACCAAGGGAAAGTATCATGATGGCTCCTCTTCAAGTGGAACCAAAGGTGGTTCCATCACTCCTTCTTCCAACCCAAAGGACGCTCAATGCTTTTATTGTCAGGAAAAGGGGTAGTGGAAACGAAACTGCCCCAAGTACCTGCAAGATCTTAAGGATGGGAAGGTCAAACCTACCCATGCAGGTATTTACACTATATTTTCTAATAACTCACCACATACTACTTCTTGGGTTCTTAATGCAGGTTGCGATATTCATATATGTTCTAATTTGTAGGGCCTAAGAAGAAGTGAGGATGTGGAGCATGGAAAAATAAACTTGATCATGGGGAATAGGAAATCTTCACCTGTTACCAACATTGGAGTTTGTTCTTTGTTTCTAAGTAGTGGGTTAGTGTTAGATTTGAATAAGTGTTGTTACTCGCCCAAAATGGCGAGAAATATTATTTCTTTCCTGGCTTGTACAAACAAGGTTTTACCTTTTCGTTTGATAATGAAATCGGTGCTATTAATGTTTTTTACAATGATGTATTTTACTTTAAAGCATTACCTTGTGATGGTGTGTATGAGTCTGTGAATGTTGTAGACAACTTAGGAAATAATGTTTTACAGATTGATTCTTCCACTAGTTTGTATAAGGCATCCTTGTGGCACTGTCGTATTGGACATGTCAGCAAGAAGCGCATAGGCCAACTCCAGAAGGCTGGAGTCTTGTAGTCATTTGACTTAAGGTCAGATGATAGTTGCGGGTCTTGTTTTCTTGGAAAAATGACAAAGTCACCCTTCACTGGTACTTGTGCTAGGGGTGCTAGGGGTGATGGTTTGCTAACCACTTCTATGTGACTTTCACTGATGATTACAGTAGATATGGTTATGTCTACTTAATCAAGCATAAGTTAGAAACCTTTGAAAAGTTTAAAGAGTTTAAACAGGAAGTGGAGAATCAGTTGGGCAGGAACATTAAGATGCTCCGATCCGATCAAGGAGGAGAGTATCTTAGTATAGAGTTCCTGGACTATCTTAAGGAATGTGGAATAGTTTCACAATTGACACCTCCCAGAACACCACAGCTTAATGGTGTGGCTGAGAGGCACAATCGAACCTTGTTGGACGTGGTTCATTCCATGATGAGTCGAGCTTCGTTACCAATCTCATTCTCGGGGTATGCCTTAGAGACTGCCACCTATATCCTTAATCTAGTCCCTACCAAGAAGGTTGCCAAAACACCTCACGAGATGTGGACTGGGAAAGTTCCCAATTTAGACCACATCAAGATTTGGGGTTGCGAGGCTTTCGTGAGATGTGAGACTCAGGATAAGCTCGAACCTCATAGTGAGCGGTGTATTTTCATCGGCTACCCACAAAGTTCTTTTGGTTACCTCTTCTACTGACCCAATGAGAATGTGGTCTTTGTGGCAAGGAGAGGGGTCTTTCGAGAGAGAGAATTTATAAGCCAAGGAAACAGTGGGAGGCAAATTGACGTTGAAGAACTTCAAGAGTCAAGCGGTGAAGGAACCTCAAACCCTAGCAAGCAACCTGAGGAGGAAACTCCTGTTAAGTCGATAGATGAGTCCGTACCACCTGAGCATTACTATGGTTTTCATATTACTGCGGAAGGTGATGCATTTATCAGTGATAGTACACTGGTAAATTTGGATGAGCCTAACAGCTTTAAGGAAGCCATGGCAGGCCCTGAGTCCGCCAAATGGAAAAAGGCTATGGGCAGCGAGATTCAGTCCATGTATGACAATCAAGTTTGGAACTTGGTTGACAATGTACCGGGTCGTAAGACGGTCGGGTGCAAATGGATCTTCAAGAAGAAGACCGACATGGATGGGAATGTACACACTTATAAAGCACAACTGTTTGCGAAGGGATTTACTCAAACTCCGGGAGTTGACTATGATGAGACCTTCTCACCAGTAGCGAAGATTAAGTCTATTAGGGTTTTGCTAGCCATAGCTGCATTTCATGATTATGAAATATGGAAAATGGATGTCAAAACCGCTTTCCTTAATGGAAAGTTGGCTGAGGATGTTTACATGAGTCAGCCAGAGGGTTTTGTCTATGCAAAGCACCCTAATAGAGTGTGTAAGCTGGAAAAATCTATCTATGGGCTAAAACAAGCATCTCGTAGGTAAAATCTTTGTTTCGATGATAAAGTCAAAGAGTTTGGGTTTTCGAGGAGTGAAGATGAGTGTTGCGTGTATGTTAAGGTTAGTGGGAGTATAGTTAGGTTTTTGGTATTGTATGTGGATGACATACTACTCATAGGAAATGACATCCCAACCTTGCAGGAGGTTAAATCCTGGCTTGGGAAGTGTTTCGCTATGAAGGACCATGGAGAAGCTGCTTATATCCTAGGGATAAGGATATTGAGAGACAGGAGTAAAAGACTAATTGGACTTAGTCAAAGTACCTACTTGGATAAGGTGCTGAAAAGGTTCACCATGCAGGATTCCAAGAATGGTGACTTACCAATCCAGAGTAACGCCAAACTGAGTAAGACTCAGAGCCCGAGTACAGAGGATGAGATAGCTGAGATGAGTCGAGTACCATATGCTTCCACTGTAGGCTCGATCATGTATGCTATGACTTGTACTCGCCCTAATGTGGCCTTTGCTTTGAGCATGGTCAGCAGATATCAAGGGAATCCAGGCAAGGCTCACTGGACTGCGGTAAATAATATTATCAAGTACCTACGAAGGAGTAGGGACTGGGTCCTTACCCTTGGTGGGAGTGATGACTTGAGAGTAGTGGGGTATAGTGATACTGGTTTCCAGACTGATAGGGATAATTTCCGCTCTCATTCGGGTTGGGTCTTTACCCTAAATGGAGGAGCGATTACTTGAAAAAGTTCCAAGCAGGTTATAGTAGCTGATTCAACTTGCGAATCATAGTACATAGCAGCAAGCGAGGCAGCAAATGAGGCGATATGGCTAAAGAACTTCATTGGAGACCTTGGAGTTGTACCAGCTATAAAAGAGCCTATGGAGATTTTCTGTGACAATGAGGGTGCAGTTTCCTTAGCTAAGGAACCAAGGGATCACGGCAGATCCAGGCACATCGACAGAAAATACCACTTCATTAGACATTGGATAGAAGAAGGACTCCTCGTGGTGAAGAGGGTATCATCAGATGAGAACCCATCAGATCCCCTCACAAAGGGACTGTGTAGGGCTAAGCATTTGCAGCATGCGAGGAGCATCGGGCTGAAGGATGATATTAGTTTTACAGATTAGATAGCTATTTCTGAAACTTGTAAAATGTAATTGACATTTGATGATTAAATAAAACTTGTTGTTTATTTATAAGTAAAGTGTTGCTATCTTATGTCAATCGTTTACTATTGTTTCAATTTTGCATGTTTTGACTTTCAGAATAATTACTTTATTCAAACTCTCCACAGTCAGTCATATGTTAGAAGTAGATATGAATTAAGACTGTCATGAATCGGGCTTGTAGATGTCTAAGATGTTAGACATAATAAAAGTTGCTACAACATTCATGAGCGCTCATAAGTTCTGAGTATTGGAGCCAACCCATGCTCACTTGTATCACTTCATGGAATTTATCTCGAGTGATCGTGAGACGGTAATATCATATAGGTCTTCAAACCTAGATAAATGAGTTGTTGATTATTAGTTGGTTGTGCATTGATTGTATGAAAACGCATCGGTAACTCGATGTTATAAAACGTGCTTTTGTGTATAATTCAACAAGTAGTAGAACAAGCATATGAGTCGAAGTTTATCTGTTCCTTTTAATCCTTGGAGGATTAGAAGAGATATCTGGGCCCCTCGATGATTTTGTTTTGACTGATGTACCGAGCCCGGTCAGAACTAAATTGATGTGTTCGATTAAGTTCTATGTCAAACAAATCGGAAATCGGGAAACAAACTGCTGGATAATAAGTACGACATTGTTCCATGTATTTGTCCGGCTGATATCTAGAACAGAGGATTATATGATCACTTATCTTAAATGGCGTATCATCATCATCTCAGTTCCGCGAGACTTTGAAAGAGCTACGATTGCTGATCGGTTCCTGAAGTCATACCGATAACTATAGTTATTAGACTTATCCTAGTGGGAGATTGTTGGATAAAGTGTCTAAGTCCATAACTATATTGGGTATGTACTTGACCCGGTTTAGCATGGTCCATTTGGGTTGCATGGTATTACAACACTTGAATAGAAAAAATGAGAAAAGGACACTTATGGTTCATTAATATATTATAAGTTCTAATATATTAATAGTATTATTTAATTATTATTGATCAAGAATTAATTTGGAATTAATTTTGTGATAAAAAAGAGACTAATTAAATATATGGGGTTTGATTTGTAAATCATTCATTCTTATATAGTGGGCTTGTTGTTCATGATCCACTAGATTGGGCTAGGACCCATTGGGTGCTCCATGCATGGTCCATGGAGGTTATGAACCCATGGATCATGGAATATGAAAATCCATGCACATTAGGGTTTCCATGGTGTAACCCTACATGTGGCACACTATATAAAGAGCTCCATAGCTAGGAAAATCGGCCACTATTGCAAGACAAGGAGGACTAGCCGATTTTTGAGTGAAAGTGTTCTCTTCTCAAGTTATTCCAAGAGTTGTGGTGTTGTGTGAAACATTTGAGGCATCACACTTGGGGTGCTAGGCTCACAAGGTCTTAGGGAATCCACTCTACAAGAAAGGTATGTCATTATACTAGTTTTTATAATACAAGTTCCCCATGCCATGCTAGTTAGGATGTCAACCTTGGAAAAATCAAAATTTCATGAATATTAGAGAAAACATAGATCCAAGGTTTCTAGGGTTGCATGTACACCATAAGAGTGTTAGATTGCTCAAAAGCCATCACATCTAGCATCTAAGCTTGAAGATCTTCACATGCATGTTGGTTTGAAGACCATTAATGAGTTTGAAATGGTCAAAATCGTTTTTGAAAGAAAACTTAGGGTGCATGTGGTGATTTTCCACCAAAACTTGTAGAAAAGTGCATTATGTTGATTTTGACTTAGTTTTTGGTCATGGGACTTCACCATCTACAACATGCATGTTGCTTTTGGGTGAAATCCTACCACCACCATCATCAAAACCGTGAGTGTGTGTGTATGTTTATGTGTTCATGATCTTTCATTAGAATGGAGTAGAGGATGGAGAAAATTTAGCAAACTTTGTAAAACTTGAAAGAAAAGTGAAGGAAAGTAAAGGATTTTCGTGTCTACCTTTAAGAATAACATCAAATGATGAAGATTTGAAGGTTGAGAGATGTTCTTGGCTGGAGAATTTCGTGGGTTTTGAGAGAGAAAGAGGGAGTTTGAGAGAAAAACTTGTTCTTGAAGGATGTAAAGAGGTGGAGTGAAGAGTGAGTGAAAATGAGTAGTGTGTGCCTTTTGAGTGTGAGAGAGAGGGATCCAAATTTTTGAGGTATAATACCCTCTATTTCTCTTTTCTCTATATAATATTTAAGTCTTTTATAAAAAATATCAAAGTTTTATAAAATATACAACTTAACCTAGATTTTATCCATAAAACCTTGATTTTTGGCTTATAAATTAAGGGTAAATGTTAATGATTCAATTTTTTTGTTCCTTGATTATATTTTCCCGAATTTAGTCATTTTCAATTGATATTATAAGGTTCATAACAAATTTTTATGGAGTCTTAGGTGTTAAAGTTTATAAATTTGAGATTTTAGGGCTTTTAGGGTTTTTCGGATTTTGCTAAACTTTAGATATCAATATAGTTTGAATTTTGGAGGCATCAAATTATTTTTGAGTCTTATAACTCTTTTATAGTTATAAATAATATTTGTAATTCATTTTCGTCGGTTTATTGGCATTTATATGTAGTGGTTCCGAGATTCAAGTGAAATGGAGGAACCAATTATACTAGTCATAGTTTTCAACTTTAACTTAAGTTCCTACGAGACTCGAACCTAATTTATACTACTAGGTCAAGTGAATGATGTGTATATGATTCATGAAAAGGTGTTCGAGTCAAAGAGTGACCCGAATATGGATAGTCTCTACTGTTAAGTAGTTGCTGAATTCACATAACAATGTGAAATCTATGTACACTGTCCATCGTTTCTAATTGTTTCCAAGTTTCTAGTAGGTTATAACTTAGCTTCTAGTTACTAAGTCTAGTATGTGTCGTGCCTATATGTGAAAATAAGTTTGGTCAATCTAGAACTGACTTGAATTTTGACGGTTGTCACAGTCTCCCCCGGTTGAAAGAATTTCGTCCCAAAATTCAATTCGTGACATATTCTATCAGAACTCATCCGAATACAAGTGTATAGTTGGAGAGGTGGTGACTTGAAGAGCTCTTTGATTATTTTGAGTTAATTCCACAAGGGAAGAGCCCAATTCTTTATCTATAATCAAATTAATGTTTCCCTAATTCGAGTTGTACAGTCTAGATTGTGGGAAAATAGGATTATGGAAATCATGACCCAACCATGCCGACCTCGTTCAAAAAGATTATCCAATTAGATATTACCTAACTAAAAAGAGTGTTATAAGTTCTTCTAAAGCATGACCCAAACATGCTTGTTAGTTTAATTGATGATCTTAATGCTTTTAATGGATTCCATAACTTGTCCTCAAGTTATGGAAAACGAAAAGTCTTTTCTTGTTAAAGAGTCATTAAAGTCATAAGTTATGTACTTGAAGAGTCTTTTTCCCATAAATAGTTTTATGAACTCCATAATGTGTCCTAAAGTTATGGATCTTCAAGAGTATTTCCATTAAAGCCTATATTAAACTCATATGTTATGGATTCCAAAGGTTTTTGAATAGTTCAAAACTTGCCCTCAAGTTTTGGAATTTGTAAATGTAGAGCCTTCTTTTGACACATTTGATTCCAAACCCTAGAATTTTAAAAGTTAAAATTCAAACCTTATACTATTATAATATTAATAGTTAATATATATATATATATATATATATATATATATATATATATATATATATATATCTATATATATATATAAGAGTAAGTCAGTCTTACCATTAGTAGGCCTCATTCACGAAGCCAGTCTATAAGGGGGGTATAATGTTACTGCCTATAAAATGGCAGTTTAATGGGTGTCCACTCTCACCCACCGCTTCCTAATCTTAGTTATTTTAGGAAAATGTGAATATGGTGCTAACCCATGAAATTGCACTTTGCACCTTGTTAAGTCATTAGTGGATTGTGTGTGGTTAACCGGCACACTAATCTGGGACTGACAATGTGTGGAAAAAGGTAACTTGATGTTAATCATATATCAATGGAGCGTGTGTGGTTAACCGACACATTGATTGGGTGGTTGAAACATTGGGTGTACCAAGCTAATTTGCATGGTTATTCACACATTGTTTGTGATCCTCGGCATCCCAGTCACAAACTTGAAGGGTAAAATTGAGATTTAAACATGCCATTGAAACGTTCAATGAATCTCAAAGGATCTAGGAATTTCAAACCAATTAAAACTTAATAATCAATTTCATTTTTCATGGTGGAAATTGGTAAATCGTCATTTACCTACCTTCAAATATGTTGCAAATTGGATTACGGCATCCCTCTTCCAATATGTTAAATATTGTGTTGGATCCTAGTCTCATATTGGGTGTTATATTAAGGACTTAAATCAACTAACTTGATTTTCTACCTTGTAGATGTCTAGTTCAGACAACTATGGTCTACCCAAATCTCTTGGAAGAAGCTTTCCGATTGAAGATGATGTTCCACAATTGGATCGTGGAAGTGAAAATCATACTTCACTTCCTCCACCTCCTCCAACTATTCTCCCTGACCCACAAGCTCAAATACTTGAAAAGTTCAAGATCATTCAAGCCCTATTGGATAGCAAACATAAAGATGGAAGGCCTGTGTGTGCACATGTCTTGGAGATGAAGTCAAACATTGACAGGCTGAGGATGTTGGGTGTCGTTTTACCAAGGAAGTTGGCTGTTGATTGGATTATTCAATTACTTCCTGAGTCATATAGTGAGTTCATTAAGGACTACTATGTGACAGATAACGACATGACCCTTATGGATCTTACATATTTGCTTATTGTTGCTGAATCTGCAATGATTTGGCGCAATGGTCAAGTAAATTTGATTGAAAGCTCCACCTCTCAAGCTGACATGGGAAATGACATGGATATCCCAGAAATGATTCTTTCTCCTAAAGGAAAGGAATTGGCCATGGTCAAAAGTTTTGATCATAAAGGTAAGGCCAAATCTGAGATTGTTCCATGTGCCATTCCCCATGAGCCTGTGTGTTTCTATTGCTAAGGAAAGGGACATTGGAAGCGAAGCTGACCCGACTACCTGAGAACTTTAGTTAGATTGTATGGTTTTGCTTCAGGATCAAGCAAAAGAAAGGAAGCTTAAAAGAAGAGTATGCTAATCTGATCGCGAAGATGGATTTCGATCGCATGGTTCAAAGATCGGATTTTTGAGCTGCTTCTTAGGAGTTATGATAGATTGCTAGGAAATATGTAATAACATAGTTTCATTTGTAATTGCATTGTAAGGAAAAGTTTTTCCGCATTTTATAAATAAATAAAATTTTGTTTTTGTTTTTTATATTATATCTCCTTGCAATGGCATTTGTGAAAATTGATGTTTTTTATGTTTCTATTGTTAGCTATATGGATTTGATTCTTTCGTTTGTGGTAGTGTCAAAATTTAGCAAATAAGGAAAGATTCTCATCGCCCAAGTTTTAGTTGGATATAAACTTGGAATCATGCAAATGATATTGCATGATGAATGAGAATTTTCGTCTTTAGGAAATTAAGACTAATTCCTTGTTCAAATGCATATGTGTGTTAAGTGAAGGACTAGGACATTGGGTACACATGGTTGTGCATTGGTCAGGTCCACCACAAAGATCGATAAGACTATTCTTCATGATTTACTAAAAGTTAGTAAATATGGTTATACTTACAAGTTTAAGTATAATTCTGAAACATTAGAAAAGTTTCAATGTATGGCAGAACGGATGAGAAGAATCAAATTAGGCAGAAAAATAAAAGTTTCTCCAATCTGAAAAGATGGGAGAGTACTTTAGTATCATGTTTTATGATCATCTTAATGATTATGGAAAAACATATCACAATTGATCCTCTAAGGACATCTTAGTGCATTTGTATGGATAAGAAGAGGAATCGTGAATTGTTGAAATGGTAAAATCAAGAAGATGAGTCATACTTCATTCCAAAAGAAAGAAGTCTTAGAGTCAGACTCCAAGATTGTAACCTAAGTGACATAATCTTGAGAAGGTTTAAAACACTCATCAAATGTAGAGTAAAATGTTTCTTACTCTTGTACAATTGAAATTGGTAAGTTGTGATGTCTTGGAAAAGACAAAGACCAACTAAGACCAATTATGTGAAGTGTTTATCTTGATAAGAATCCACACTAACTCTTGAATATTTGTTTGTCAAAGAATAGTTCTTGACAAAGAATCTTATATTTCAAGAGGTCAGTGGGAGTCTTAAAGATCTTGACAAGTTTCAAGAACTAATCAAGAATCAAACCTGTTGCTTATCACTAGCACACAACTTGAGGTTTGGAACCTATCGTGTTGACATATTATTGTTTCTGTGCCCATTCCAGTTAAGTTAACTATGCATGTGAGTTCTATGAGTTCTCAATTGTTTGCATAACAGCTCGGAAGCAATGGTAGGCCCTTTGTGCTACCAAGTGGCATGAAATTGAGATTAAACAAGTTCAGTCCATAAGAGTTTCGATTTGTCACTAATCTTGTCTTATGATTATGGTTATGACAAATTCACATGGATAAGAACACATACACCATAAAATCTAAGTGTCATAAGGTTTCTCTCCAATTCATGAAAATGATATTGAGGAAACGCTTTTGCTAAGAAGATTTTAAGGAGATAGCAATTGTAGTATTTGCATTCTTAAATTCGATTATGATTACGACATCCCTTTTCATAATTCGAATTGTGAGAAATGGAAAAAGGTCTAAACATTATGATTACGGCATCCCTCTTCATAATTGTTTAGACAAACTTGTAAGATATCTAAGGAAAGGTGTATGATTTTGATAAAGTCTTATCAGAGCATCCGATGTCAGAAATCTGAACTTTGGTAAGAAAGTCAATAAAGTATTGATTTCTAGAAGTCCAGTTGATTTTTGAGCAAATGTCAAAGCTAGTGGGAGCATAAGTTTTATGCTAGTAATATAATTATTATGTTAGTGGGAGCATAATCAATTATGACAAGTATTGCAAGAGAGCAATGTTAGTTATAGAAAACAAAAGTTTCAATTCGTGAAGTTTCAGGGATTGAAAAAGTTGTTTTACTATAATTAAGGGAGAGGAATTCATACTTCATTTCAAATCTAAAAGCTTAGATTGAGATTTTAATCAAATTTAGTCATGATTATGTTAATTTGCATTCTCAAAATCGATTATGATTACACGACATCCCTTTTCATAATTCGAATTATGAGAACATGACAAATAGAAAAATTATAGCGAAAGACTGATCAAGTATCATGTCTTTATGTTAAACATTATGAATCGTGTCCTATATTTTTCAGGTATAGGATCGATTGCATATGCTATAATATTCTCGTGTTCTAATTTTTCCAAATTCCTAGGGCATTAAGATGGAAAAGGACTAGAACTGGATATGACTAAAATGATTGTCGAGGTCAACCTGAGGTTTACCAAAGTTTGGTTGCTCATGGATAGTTGGAAGTATGGTGTAAAATTTTGGAAAGGACCATATTGACATATTCTGAAAAGGCAAATCTTGTTCAGAAGTGATAGTCAAAATGGGAATATGGAAATGTTTCCATAGGTGGAAGTTATTCATTAGTGTTGTTGAAGATTAGAAAGCTTAATGCAAGAAGGATGTTCAAAGGAATCTACTTTGAATATGAAACTTCGTTTCCATGGAATTGCTCTCCACTGGAATACTTTGTAATGTCTGTTGCCAAGTCTCTGTGATTTTATGCATAGTCATTACAAGAGGATCATTACATATAAGTTTAGAATCTAATAGATTACAGTAAATGGCAAGAATTTGGTATTCTCACATTTACGATAAGAATTTAGGAGTATGAAATGAGCATCATTGAAATGTTGTCAATTGATCTATTTCACAAAGTAAGGATCATACATAGTGTGCATGCTTGGAGCATGGCATAACTGTTGTTTTAATTCAAGTATTAAGTTGATTATTCGAAACATTATACAATGAATAATGAGTAATCAATATGGCTCAAAAGTTTTGGGGCCATATAGGATTAGTATTATTCTTGAGTTTCACTTTGCATGTTTTGACTTCCTGAATAACTAGGTTATACAAACCATCTACAGTCGATCATACTTTGGAAGTAGGTATTGAGGCAAGACTGTTATGAATGGGTATGTGGTTTGTCTAGGTGTTTTATACATAGCTGCAGTATTCATGAGTGCTCCTGGAATAAGATTCGAGTATTGGATTCAACCCACGCTCATTTGCATCACTTCATGGATTTTATCACGGGTGATCATGATACGATAATATCTTATATTCTTCAAACGGAGAGATATGAGTTGCAGTTTACAAGTCGGCTGCACATTGATAATATGAAAACGAGCCGATTATTCGGTGTTATAAAACATATTATTGTGTGTGATTTGATGAGTAGATAGAGCAAGCATACGAGTCAAATTTTATCCATTCCTTTTACCCTTGGAGGGTTAAAAGCAATATATGTGGGCCCCTCGATGATTTAGTGATGACACCCCTAAGTGCTTAGCCAAGCCTGGACTGATTTGATTTGTTCAATTAGTCGGTTGTCATAAATCGGAAATCGGGAAACAATAGATGAACAGAGAGAATGATTAAAATCCATGTCTCATGTCCATATGATATCTAGAATGGAGAAATATATGATCCCTTATCTAATGGACACGTCATTGACTAGTTCAGAGTTCGGCAACAACTTTTAAGAGCTACGATTGCTAGTTGGGTTGTGGAGTCGTACTTGCAATAATAGTTATTAGACTTATCCAAGTGGGAGACTGTTGGATTAGTGTCTAAGTCCATAACTATAATTGGTATGTACTTGACCCGAGAGTAGCATGCTTCATTTGGGTTGCATGGCACCGGAACAATCTGAAGGATGGACTTTTGAGAAGAGGTTATTTATAATTTATTAATATATTATAAGTACTAATATACTAATATGAAGTCATATTATTTAATTAGTATTGATCAAGAATTAATTTGGAATTAATTTTGTGATCAAAAGAGACTAATTAAATATGTGGGGATTGATTGTGTAAATCATCCATTCTTATAAAGTGGGCTAGTGATCCATAGTTCTTCATGTTTGGCTAAACCCATGTAGTAACCCATGGATACTCCATGGAGGTTAAAATCGATGGAGCATGCGGAATGTGGAAAGTCATGCACATTAGGGTTTGCTTGGTGTAACCCTAATTAAGCCACACTATATAAGAGACCCTATGGTTCATGAAATCGGCCACTAAGAGTGAAACAAGAGGGCTAGCCGATTTTGTGTACAAAGTAACACTTCTCTCAAGTTTTCCAATTATTGGTGGTGTTGTGTGATTCCATTTGAGGTGCAACACTTGGGGCACTAAGCTCTTAAAGGTTCAAGGATTCCAACTACATCAAAGGTATGTCATCTAACTAGATTTTGTATTGTATATACTCCATAATATGCTAGTTAGGATGATGCTTTCGAAAAATGAAAGTTTGCATGTATAATAGAGAAAACAAAGATCCAAAGCATCTAGGGTTGCATGTACACCATATGAGTGTTAGAATGCTCAAAACCCATCAGAAAGTGGGGTGTACGTTACTGAGTTCCTGTGGTAGTTGAAGTCTGCAAGCCACCGGGCCGATACTGGCGAGGATCTCGAATGGCTCGATATACCTTGGATTCAGTTTCCCACGTTTTCCAAAACGTATCATTCCCTTCCAGGGTGACACTTTTAACAGTACGCGGTCACCAACCTAGAATTCCAAGGGTTTTTGTCATTTATCTGCATAGATCGTTTGTCGGTCTCGGGATGCTTTTAGTCATTCACGAATTTGAATGATTTTCTCTATCACTTCCTTTATGATCTCCGGACTAATGAGTGTGCTAGTAGGTACCATCCCTCTTGCTAGTTGAGTGTCGCCCACCTTAGCCCAACACAGAGGTGATCTGCACTTGCGCCCGTAGAGGGCTTCGAATGGAGCAACATTAATGCTAGTGTGATAACTATTATTATATGAGAATTCGATGAGCGGTAAATAGATATCTCAGGCTCTACCGAAGTCTATCACACAAGCTCTCAACATGTCTTCCAGTGTCTGAACGGTTTACTCGCTTTGCTCGTCGGTTTGAGTGTGATAAGTTGCACTCATATCAAGCTTGGTTCCCAAGGACTTTAATAGTGATTGCCAAAATCGTGAGGTAAACCTACTATCTCTATCAGAGATAATGGATATTGGCACACCATGCAATCGTACAACTTCTTTGAGGTATGTCCTTGTTAGCTTCTCCATCTTGTCTGTCTCTTTTATTGGTAGGAAGTGTGCGGATTTGGTTAACCTATCGGCAATCACCCATATGATGTCGAGTCCACCAGTTGTCTTGGGCAATTTAGTATGAAGTCTATGGTTATCTGTTCCCAATTCCATTCGGGTATATCCGGTTGCTGCAGTAAACCCGAGGGCTTTTGATATTCTACTTTGACCTTGGCTCAAGTGAAGCACTTGCCCACATAAGTAGCAATTTATGCCTTCATATTTGGCCACCAATAGAGTTTCTTGAGGTATATATATATATATATATATATATATATATATATATATATATATATATATAATATATATATATATATATATATATATATATATATATATATATATATATATAAATATATATATATATATATATATATATATATATATATATATATATATATATATATATATATCTTATCAGACCCGGGGTGAACGGAGTATTGGTCTTGTGAGCCTCGTTCATGATAACGTCTCTGTACCTACCAAATTTCGGTGTCCATATTTGATTCATGAGATAATAAGCCCCATCACCCTGGACCTCAAGGTTTTTTATCCATTCCTTTCAAGGCTTCACTTGCGACATTCTCAGGTTTCAAAGCCTCAAGTTGCGCCTCCTTGATTTGCGTGGACATGTGTGAATGGATGGTCATGGTTAAGAATTTTACTCGGCGGCCCGAGTATTCTTTTTGACTTAGGGCATCCGCTACTATGTTCGCCTTGCCTGGATGATAACGAATTTCGTATTCGTAGTCATTAAGTAGCTCCACCCATCGTCGTTGTCTCATGTCGAGCTCCTTTTGATTGAGAATGTGCTGGTGACTCTTATGGTCAGTGAAGATTGTACACTTTGTACCATAGAGGTAGTGTCTCCAGATCTTCAGGTCAAATACTACTGCTCCCAATTCGAGGTCATGTGTCGTGTAGTTGACCTTATGAGTCTTAAGTTGTCTCAAGGCATAGGCAATGACCTTTCCTCATTGCATGAGAACACACCCTAGACCCTGCTTTGACGCATGGCAGTAGAATACAAAGTCTTTTGAACCTTCTAGAAGAGACAAGATCGGAGCACTACATAGGGCTTGTTTTAGCGTTTGGAAGGCAATCTCTTGTTTATCCTCCCAGTTGAAGGTCACTCCTTTCCGAGGCAAGGTAGTGAGTGGCTTTACGATCTTGGAGAAATTTTGTATGAACCTCTTGTAGTAGCTAGCAAGGACTAATAACTAGCGGATTTTGGAGTGTCCTTGTCGCTTCCCAGTTCTCCTTTCCAAGTCAAGGTAGTCACTCCTTTCCGAGTCAAGGTAGTGAGTGTCCTTGGCGCTTCCCAGTTCTCAATTGCTTTGATTTTGGAGGGATCCAGATGTATCCCTTCCTTCCTGACCACGTGTCCCAAGAAGTCCACCTTTCGAATCTAGAATTCGCATTTCGAAAACTACGCATACAGCTTCTCCATCCTTAACGTCTCCAAGACTTGTCGTAGATGTTGACTATGCTCCTCCTTACTTCGTGAATAGATTGGTATATCATCGATGAATACTATCACAAACTTATCTACGTAAGGTCGGCATACATGGTTCATTAGGTCCATGAACACCTCAAGCACATTAGTCAAGCCGAAGGGCATCACCACGAACTCATAGTGACCGTACCGAGTTTTAAACGTCGTTTTAGGGATATCCTCCTCCTGGACCTGCAGTTGATGGTACCCCGACCTCAGATCGATTTTTGAGAAGTAGCTCGCTCCCTAAAGTTGGTCGAATAGGTCGTCGATTCGGGGTAGGGGATATCGGTTTTTGATGGTGAGTTTGTTCAACTCCCGATAGTCAATGCACATATGAAATGATCCGTCTTTCTTCTTTACAAACAAAAATGGTGCACCGCAAGGCAAGAAGCTTGATCTGATGAATCCTTTGCTCAGCACTTCGTTCATTTGATTGGACAATTCTTGCATTTTGGCTGGGGCCAATTGGTATGGTGACTTTGCTATGGGTGTGGCTCCAGGAATTAAGTCGATTCTGAATTCGACTTGTCATATGGGTGGTACTCCCAGAAGGTCTTCTGGAAATACATCAGGAAAGTTACACACCTCTGGAATATCCTTGATGTCCTTCACTTCCCTCTTCTCATCAATAACGTGTGCTAGGAATGCGTGGTACTTCTTGCGTAGATAGTTTTGAGCCTTGATGCAAGAGACGATTCAGAGGTTTGTGTCAGGTTTGTCACCGTATATGACGAGGGTTTCGTTACTCGCTAGGTTAAGGCGAACGACCTTTTCGTAACACAAGATATCGGCATGGTGAGGACTTAACCAATCCATGCCAATGATAACGTTAAAACTCCTTATTGTAACCAACATTATGTCAATTTGAAAGGAATGGTTGTTTAGAGTTAGGGTGCATCATGTGTATATGTCGCTTGTGGTTTCAGTTTTCCCGTTAGCCATTTCTACGGTAAACATTTTGTTAAGTGTTTGAGGTTTTTGTTTGAGGAAATGTCCGAACTTATGACTCACGAAACTCCTCTCCGCACCGCTATCAAGCCGTGAACTTGAAATGCCTTGGTTTCCCGCATCCGTAGCATGCTTGGCTCACACCAACATTTGTGGCTTGGGCAGCCTGTTGAGCTGGCGCCCAACAAAAACAGGCGGTATGCCCCTTTCAGGTGAAGTTGTTGCAACGCATTTCCCGACAGGCTCCATTGTGGTGGAAGTTTCACTTGTTGCATTTGGGTAGGCTCGTAACATATTGTTTCATTGGTGCTGGGGCAACATGGACAGTGGCAGCGTGGACTGCCACGATTTGTTGTCTCTTTGTAGGCTCTTGCGTCGGTTGGCCCTTCTTCTTGTTCCAGAATTTCCTTTTGTTGTCTCCCCCTTTTGTTTGTTCGGGGTTGGGTGTCATAGTACCCTGGCGGACTCAATGATCAACAAGTCTTTGTGCATAGCATTTGGCACTGTCAAAGGTGGATGGGTTTGTAGATACAACATTTCCTTGAATCTGGGGGGATAGTCCCAGATGTAATGTTCCACCTTTTTGCTTTCCGGGGTAACCATCCCGGGACATAGCACCACCAAGTCGTTGAAGCTGGCAGTATAGGCTGCTACATCGGAGCCCGTCTTCGTGAGGTTCCAGAGTTCTTGCTCCAACTTTTGAACTTCGCCCCTCAGACAGTATTCTTCCAACATCATGATTTTTAAATCCTCCCAACTCATAGAGTTGGCCACAGGTAGAGTTAGTGATTTGATGTGGGCATTCCACCAGGAGAGAGCCCCTCCAGTGAACGTGCAAGCCGCGAACTTGACCTTGCTTTCTTTCGGGCATGCACAGATTCCGAACACTGATTCTGTCTTCTCGAACCATGTAGTAAAGGTAATGACACCTCCACTGCCATAAAAATACTTGGGCTTACAATTCGAGAAGTCCTTGCAGGAGCATCCTGTTCGGTGTCCATGGCTTTCGCCATGATTAGAACTGTTGGTACTGTTACCATTCCCATTTGTACCATTAGTACTGATTTGTGGCATGGCGACTGCCACACCGACCGTCACAACGGCTTGGAAGGCAATGGAGTCCTCCTGTGGATTTGGTGGCGGCTGAGCTCTCGGTGCGTTGCCGACACGTATGGTACTCCTGCATGGTGGCATTCTTCTTCCATAGAGTATAAAGAAGGTATGATGATAAGTCTTCAATAGTGGTTATAAGTCGAGTATTATCAAAATGGAGTGTCTTAGTTTTATATGTATTATGTCTCGTCTTTATTGTAACTTGTAAGCAATTCATAAACAGAAATCTACTATAATAAGTAAACAATTGCATAACAATTTATGAATTTAATAGTAATACCCAATGAAATAAAATGCACACCAATTTCATTGATAACATATATTAGTACATAGTTTTGTAAAAATTAACCTTTATGAAGGTCTACAATACATCAAAATAAAGAAAGAAAATTTTGACAGCATAACGAACCCTTGAATAGTGTAATCACTTATTCGTAGGGTCGAACCTACATACAAGAAGAAGTAGCACCAATGCTTACTCATAAAACCTAATTTATAACAAAATTCGAGTAGTATAAGCACTACTCGTGGCGTGTGGTATCCTGCGGTCCCCGGAATGTAGCCATGAACGCCTGCATCTCCTCCGCTCGGCGCTTGACCTCGATCACCCTCTGCTCAAGGGCAGCGTATCTCTCTATGTACTCCCTGGTCTTAGCTCTAGCGGTCGTGAGCCCCTCCTAAAGGCCGTCAATGATCCTGCGAGTCCGGTCGTGGTCCTCATCTAGTCGTCGGAATCGGGCGGCATTGACCTCGGTGGCAGCACCTACATCTAAGATTTGGATAGAGGATGCCCTCGCCCGCTCGTCGAGGCGTGTGATATGATGGATCATGATAGGGAGAGCCCTGTTTGCTGGACCTATGTGGCTGAGGTCGTAAAATCTGCGCTCCAAGCCATAAGGAGGGCGTTGGCCCTGCTTACGGCTCCACCTCCGTAAGTCCTCTGCCCATCGGGGTGTCGGACCCTGGAAACCCGGTCTATGTGTAGGAACACGGATGACATATGGTGGGTTGATCACTTCGGACTCTGCATCGGAGTCCTCCTCCTCGTCCGTGTCGTCATCCTCCAGCTGCTCCTCAGGATCCTCCTCCATCTGCTCCTCAGGATCCTCCTCTATCCAACCACCGTTCCTATGGTTGGGGAAATAGGGGTGTCCTGGTAAATGAAATCCTGCCATGACGTCTGTGCAAGGATAAAGGTATAAGGGACACATAAAGAGTCTTGGTGTATGGTTCTATAATATCATGAAATACTCCTATAGTATTTTAAACTTTATGTTTGGTTCTTAGATTTTCTTTGTATGGTGTGTTGGTAAGTTATACACTTGTTGTTCACCACGACTATTCCCAAATGCATATTAGTCATATCTCGCATAAATATAGTTGATCATGCTATATTTATCCCAGATATGATTACATAACTATCTAGGCTTAATCGTAGTGTTCAACTTATCTTTTTTGCTTTTGTATTGTTCTTGTCATGACACCGTTCTTGTATGTGTGTATGTACTTATACTTTTATAAAAATATCTTTATATTTTAAAAGTATACTTGTGCAAAAATGTTTAGTCAAAGAGTTTTAGTCCCATTGTATTTATAGTTGTATATCTTACATGGTTTGGTATACTTAGTTCAGTATAAACAATGCTCTAATACCAATCTGTCACACCCCCAAACCAGGATAGCGCAAACATCCGGGGGTGGATGACTTTCATGTATTGTATCATAACATAATGAATAATAGTGATCAAAGCAAACACAACCATCATAAATATAATTGAAAATGGTACATTGTTGTAAGAGTTGCATGTTTCAAAATCAATTACAATATTATGATAAAAAGATTTGTTTGACGTCTTAGCGTCCCATCCTCAAAAGCTTGTAGTTACCTGTTTTAATGATTTCTTGAGAATACAAGTAGTTTTGAAAAGTGTCAACAATTAAGTTGGTGAGTTCATAAGAGTTTGTCTTAAGAATTGTAACCCTTTCCTTGTAAAATGATAATGTTCGTTTCCAGAAAAATTCAATATTTTCCTTAAAAATGAGTGTAGTCTTAGAAACCCTAAGACTGAAATTTACAAGTATTTACATACTTAAAATAGTAATATGTAGTTTTAATCTTATATAAAACCACTTGAATGTATTTTTCCCCGTAAACTAAATGTATCGTTGATTTCCCCATATGAGTTATTATAACCGTGCTAAAAACATAGATGGCATGTTACGACGTTCTTCAGGCATCGGAATGTTAGACATTTGTCACCCCAGACCTGTCGGTCTAGCTGTTGCAAGCAGCTTAGGTACGGGATTATCAGTCTTGTATAGATCTATACACAAGTATCACACTCTCTTACGGGATATTCTAGTTATAATACAGGACTTTTGTAGGTACTCTGGTAGGTACGATGAAGACTTGGACTCAGAAAAATTGATTCAACGTGTTTAGGTTTTGTTGTAATGAAAACCTTTGTATGTATAATTATCACTTTTCCATGATAATAAAATAATATAAATTAATTATATAAATCTTTATATAATTATCCGTCTTGTTCAAAAAATGTTGCAATAGTGTTAATGTTCCATAAACTACACTTATTATAGTTTATTATCATATTTGATTTGTACCTATGTATCTTTATATATATACATATATAGAGGCTAACATGCTTAGATATTCACAAATAACAGGTATTTTACATCTAGCACAAAATAGTGAGTCCTTAGTATGAAAATGTTCATTTTTCTAGTTTTTAACCTTTTACGTCACACACGCTATATAGTGAAATATAATTATGTAAAAACTTACTTTTACCTTTTTGTGATATTTTAGTCAGGTTAACTTTATACGTTTTAAACAACATATTTTTGGTCAAAATCCACAAAAATGGAACCATAACCTAGTTATGACCATTTTTGTTAGAAAACCCGCTTTTGCATAAAATATTGATTTTAAGTTTTCTTTTTGTTAAATCTAAATCTTTTGTATTTTTTACTAGTTTCTATTCATATGTCCAAAATAACATA
Source organism: Lactuca virosa (assembly GCF_052849685.1). Taxonomy (NCBI): domain Eukaryota; kingdom Viridiplantae; phylum Streptophyta; class Magnoliopsida; order Asterales; family Asteraceae; genus Lactuca; species Lactuca virosa. Next base: position 123,873,125 of record NC_136427.1, on the reverse strand, counting down.
TTTTGGTTTATATCCCACAAAAATGGTGCAATGACTTGGTTATAACCATTGTTGCTAGAAAAGTCATATTATGCTCTTAAAAACCCTAGTTTTTATAGTTTTGTGTTTATAACTTTTCATAAGAACATATAGCATGTTTATACTTGTTTTTCATAGTTTTGTATTTTAAACAAACTTTTACATCTAAATGTTCATAAAGCTTGGTAATAACATTATTCCATGTATTTAGCACTTTTACACAACATGTAAGTAAGCATGCATAACAACTTGTATATTTTTCGAAGTTTACTTGTATTCTCCCCCTAAAACATAGAAATCTCGATAATGAAGGGGTGTGAACTCACCTTATGTGCATTTTATTGATGAATGAAAAATTATAGATGGAGAGTTTCAAGTCAAGAACGCTTGAAGAACACTTTGAAGATCTGAAGATCCTATGAATAGTAACACATGATAATGTGTGTAAATGGATTGAAACTAGTATGTATGTGTGTAGAATCACTAGAAGATGAAGGAACTACTTACCAAAAGTACAAGAAGTAACTTGGAAGAAATTAGGGTTGAAAGTTGAGAGCTTTTCTTGGAGAGAAAGTAGAAAAATGAAAAGATGATGGTGAAGAATGGCACTCTCAGCCGAGGTTAAGAGAGAGAGAGGGGGAAGGAGGGTGGGGGTGGGTAGGGTGGGTTATGGCGGGTGGTATGGGGGGACATGGATGGGACTAAAGGTAGCTACTCTAGGGTTAAGTAGTTGGGTAATTAAGGTGGGAGTACAAACCTAATTAACTAGTGACTTTTTTATAAAAAAAAAAGTCAAACCTTTATAAACTTTAGGTATTTTTATAAAAAGGTTGGTGTTTTATAAAATAAATATGGTAGAAAGGATGTATAAAATATTAAATTTGTATTAGAAAAATTCAAATTATTATCACAAAAATTATTATCAAAATAATAATACGTTACATGAAAGTTAGGTTGAATTTCCAATTTCGTTTTGTTAAAAATTTGGTGTTTAGCCGGGTATAGACTTTGTCGTATTTGGTGACGAATTCACCAAAAGTTTGTGTATGTTGCCTTTTCTATGATCTTGTCCCTTAGTGTTTGTTTTATGAACTCCACTACAATGTGTTATGAGTATTATTTATTACCAACTAATATATAGTTTTTTTTGGAAACGGCAAATGAATTAAGTAGAGCCTACTCGCAATATTTCAACGAGCACCCCGGGTTCGAGCTCCTTTACAGGGCAAACTCAGCCCCCATAGGGATTTCCAGGGAAAAATTCCCCACATGTGGCACCACAAGAGGTTGTTTAAGGGAATAGAACTCCCGACCTCACGCCCCACATGGGTATAAAACCCGGTGCATCAACCCAGCTAGGCTGGACATCACTTGCAAATAATATATAGTTGAATTATCGAGTTGTTACGTTACTAACCCTAATTAGGGTTTATATTTGATAACTGGAAATCCAGAGAGATACTTTTTATTATAACTTGTAGGTTGTACATTAGGAACATTAGGAAACATCGCTTAAATCCTATAATCCTAATACTAGTTGAGTTGACTTGGTTGACTTGTGACATTGTTTGACCAGATTTGGCCGTTGTCGCATATACTCTAATGCATATGTATAGGGTGTATTTTAAAACCATTTCAAAATACATTATTTAAATTTAATTATCTATATTAACAATTAATTAATTAATCTTTTAAACCAATTACAAATTTAATATTTATCTTTTAGTTACACCATTAATTAAATATATATTAGATTCCATTAAGGATAATTCTATTTATATATCTTATAATTAAATATTTTGTTTCCTTATCTACTTCCTCAAAATTCGAATTAAGGTTCTAAAATTAGCATTACTTGGTTCGGATTTTATCAGATAAAATAACAGATAATAACCAATAATTAACCTATTAATCAAATTAGGGAAGCTGATCCAGAAAAAACAATTTTTTAAAAGATGCGTCGTGCCCTTTTATATATATTGTTTGTTTTTCAGGTTTTATCTTTATGCACTAGTAATTGAAAAGGCTTGACTCTGATACCACTATTGGGGTTCTTAGGTTACAATTACATTGTAAATGCAAAATTTCACTTAACTTTTAAAGATACATGCAACCTAAATGGATCTATGGCTTCTCACAATTATTAGCGACATACTTATGAAATAGAAACTTCTATCCTACTATAATCGAGATTACTCGTAAGAAACCATACCGTTAAAATAATCAAATATGGCAATCTCTTGAGTTTTTCGAATGCTCCATGGAAAGCTAGCGCCAAAAGTATGTACACCTCTAATGGTTCACACCCAAAAACCTTAGAACAATAGAATAGACAAGAAAAGAGAGTAGAAAGAAGTAAAATTGGATTTTACCTTATAGATAATGTTACAAAAGAAAATTGAAGGCTAAAGGGTCTTATTTATAGTTTAAGTAACTTGCAGATAAATCTACATTTGAATAATTAATTAATAGATTTAATCTCAATTTAAATGCTTTCCTTATCAGCAACCAAGAGCCTTCAAGAAATCCTTAGAAATCCCCCAAAACCGTCCACACCAAGGATGGATTTAGAATTGATTGTTTTGTTCAACTATTGAACAATTACAACTCATCCCTTGCACCTTTAATTAATTCCAATTAATCCCGAATTAATTCTAAATTAATTCTGATTAATAACTAACTAATTCCATCTATTTCTAATTAATTTATTAATCACATAATAAATTAACAACTCACACTCTCTCTCTCTCTCTCTCTCTCTCTCTCTCTCTCTCTCTCTCTCTCTCCCCCTAAAGTTATTTCTAGCTATTTCTAGCTTTTTAGGGCAACCCCAAAGGACTTTACTTCTATTCCATTAAGTCATATAAATTTATTCATGAACTTGACCAATTTAGTTATGATCTTGGACATTTATTGCAACAAGTCGTAGGTTCCTTTCTACTTTCCCTCTCTTCTCTTTAGAAGCTAGTAAAGAGTGTTACTTGGGATCAAAGGCTCCAAAGATTGTGTTCTTAACGTCCTTGTGTGGTTACAATCTTTCTAGTTCATGTAATTAGATCCTCTTGGTGATTTTGTTAAAATTTTCTAAAAATAAATTAGTTATTTTAAAAGTCTTTCGTTTTCCGTTTATAAATTGTTTTAAAAATGGATCGTTTTTATCTTCTCAAAAACTCATTAGTGGTATGAGAGCCTCTTTTACATGTTAGAAAGATTTATTTATGTGTTTGATAACCTTTGGATTTGGAAAATACTCTTGGGATTTCTTTTGGCAAAGTAATCACCAAATATATTTTCTATGGTAAGTTGTTTGTTATAACTATTATTTTTATGCAACCAAATTTTCATGCATTTTGTTGTATAAATTTGCCTTAGAAAATAAATTGTTTGTTTATATATTTCATATGTTGTTGTTCTATATAAACAAGCCATTAGGACCATTGTATTGTGTTGGTTGATTATTTCTTTATTCATAAGATGTAATAGATAAATAAGTATTTTTTTCAATTTGTTTATTTGTATGTCGTAAATTAGTTAGATTAGTAGTATTTTTTTTGTTCAGAACTAACAAGATGAAGAAATGGCCACTTTGAAGATGTATTAACCGTTTGAGACTATAATCCCAACCTTGAGATTCTACTCTTTGTTTTGGGCTTAATTGTAGTCTTAATGGTTTAGGTATCACAAACTCTACAACACATGGTGCCTTGAAGTTCTTTTTGCAAGCAAGAGTTGTCTTGGAAAGTGGGTGCTTGAAGACCTTTTGTGAAGTGTCCCATAAGTCCTTAGGATAGACTTAATAATTCTTGTGTTGGATCACACAAACTATTACTAGAAATGGTTTGGTGTATACACTTTTAATGCATGCATGAGATGTTTAATTTTATGTTGTTATATGTTATGTTTTATGTATAAAAATGGTTTTTATATGTTTAATAACATTTTGTCACAAAATAACGTCACTTGGAGTTTGAGAGATAAATAATTAAAATATAACATAAGTTGTTTATAAATGAGTTTTTATTAAAGCGTTTTAAAACGTTTAATATTGACTTTTTATTAAAACTGGTTTTCATTGTAAAAGTTTTAATAGCCAACATTAAAATATTTAAAATGGTTTGAAATGTGTTTTAAACTATATATAAACTCTATATCTTTTATAATAAATAAGAGTTTTATTAAAAAGACTAGAAATTGGTTTATAGCGTTATAATGTCAAAGAATAATACGACGTATTATTTTTACTTCAAACCTTTATATATGGTATTAGTTTCTTAAATTTAACGCAACATGTATATATTATATTTTTTATGCATGCTAAATGACATTTAAAACATTATTATCATCTCTTAGGTTTTGGTTTATCAAAATATGTAAAATAAGTTTATAAATAAAAATAAGTTTTATGATACAAATTCATAGGGTCATAAGATAATGATTATTAAAAGGAGATTTAAAATTGTGAGTTTGAAACTCATCCAAAATTTCAAGTCTTAACTACTATCAAATGAAGTTTTATTAAAAGACTAGAATCAGTTCTTAAAGCGATCAACGACAAATCCTTAAATATAAGATATTTTTTTTATAATTGATTGCGGCTAACAGTTAATAAAATGAAATTTTATTTGCAGCCTAAAGAACCCTATACAAGAAATTTGATTTTTACAAAAGGTACATGAATTGATGGATGCATGTAATATTCATGAGACAATGTTTTTATAACTATAATTATAAATCATATAGACAACCTTTTTTTTAAATGAAAGTCTTTGTCATCCCATTTGAATAACTCTTGGTCGTCATTTTTTACAATCCTTGTGGCACAGGGTCACTTGATCATTAGGATTTTGTCTTATGATGGTTGAGATGGTTTTCAAATTTGCTGGTAGGCGATGGGTCACCTAACCATCAATGAATGTCGATACTGCAAGTTTTTCAAGTAGTAAGACTTGACTGGGAATCTTGTATGATAAAGGTCACTTAAGAATGAGAGGCCTGAGGCATAGATGGGATCACGTGTGCCAAGTTAAACAATAGTTGTTTAGGATCTTATTATCTAGGAATTACATTTTGATGAAATTGGTAATCGCTACCTATGAGTTGGATAAAGTGGATGATATAAAGGTCACCTAAACATTTACTTATTTTGTAACTTGGATCCTAACTTCATTAAGTAATGGTTTAGAAACAATAAAAATGTGTTAATGCTTAAAGACTTAATACTGGAAATATTAAATGAAAATTTGTTAAATTCTATAAATAACTGCTAATACTTTTATGCCTCTGTAAAACCTCTCTCTTGTTGAGTTTCAAGAGATAGTAACATTTGATGGTTATAATTTCTATAAGTGGTATGAATTCTTGACTCTTTTCCGTAAGGATAAACATAAACTATATATGTTGAAAGACCCCATTCCCAAACAATCTCTGCCAACCAGTCAATCTGATCATGACGCTTTGTGGAAGCATTATGTGACAACCATAAAAATTTGAGACAGTTCTAGATTTGAACAAACTTAGTTGCACATATAGGCACAATACATACTAGACATTGTAACTAGGAGCTATGTTATAGCCTACTAGAAACTTGAAAACAATTAGAAACGATGGATAGTGTACTTAGATTTCACATTGATACGTGACTTCTATAGTTACATTAACTGTAACACCTATTCAAATTCGGGTCATTCCTTGACTTGAACCCCTTATCATGAATCATATACTCACATAATGCACTTGACCTAGAAATAGAAATTAGGTCAGAGTCTCATAGTATCTTAAGTCAAAGTTGAAAACTAGGACTAGTATACTTGATTCCTCAATTTCGTTTGAATCTCGGAATCACTACATAGAATGCCAATAAACCGATAAAAATAAATTACAAACATTATTTAATTTTGATTCTCAAAGATTCAATTTGAATTCTCAAAGATTTAATTTATTTCGATATTCAAATTTATCCGAAAAACCCTAAATACCTAATTTTATAAACTTTAACCTCAAAAATTAGATGAAAATAATTATGAACCTTACAATATCAATTTAAAATAATTAAATTAAGGAAAAAACAATCAAGCAAAAATAAAAATTAAATAATTAACATTTATCCTTAATTTATAAGTCAAAAATCAAGGTTTCATGAATAAAAACTAGGTTAGAGTGTATATTTTATAAGAAGTTTGATATTTTTATAAAAGAATTGATTTTTTCATAAAAATAAAAGAGAGGAGGGCATTATACCCTCAAAATTCGTCCACCCCCTCTCCAAGACACTCTTCCCCAAGACAATAATCATTTTATCCTCCTACATATTTCCTTCTCTTTCACTCTTCACTCTCTCTCTCACTCCACCGCCATTTTCTCTCATCCTGCCTCAAACTCACAAAACTTTTCCAGAAAATGAGTCTCAAGACACCAAAAATCATCTTCTTCAAGTGTTCTTCTTAAGCTAATCACAAAAACGAAGCATTATCCCTTCATTTCCACTCATAATTTGACCATTTCATGCATATTTTTCTACTTCTCCACCATTCTATGGATGGATTATGAATCATATGTTCATAACCACAATTTTTATGAAGATGGTGGCAGTATTTCACCCAAAAAACCAACATGCATGTCATGATCTTCAAGCTTAGATGCTTGATGATCAAAGTATGTTGTTAAAAAACTTTCAAATATGTCATCAAAGGATTTATTCACAAATAAATATCTAAGCCTTCTTTTCTGCTCAAATCTGATTTTTCCCATAATGTAGACAACAAAACAAGATGATCTGGAAATTTTCAGGAAATAAATTATTTTTCTCAATTTATTGTTATTTTTGCAAGAAAATAGAACAATAATTCATGTAAAATAAGTTTGATGGTCAATAAATCCTGGTAAATTATGGCTATCACCTATGCACCAATTAAAGACTTTTCATGAAGTTTCATGCATTTCTAAGGTTGTTTTCTGTTGATTTCGAATTTATTTTTGTTGAAGAGAAACAAATAGAAAAATGCATTTATGAATGTCCAAAACAATATTTAATAATTTTCCCATCTTCTAGACATCATAAATCTCCATGAAAAAGTTTCCAGATTTTTCCAAGACGATTTCGTATTTTTCCCGGTTTAATGAATGTTTAAGGGATTAAATTGATGAAAAATAGCTACACTTATCCAAAAATTATTAAACTTCATTATAACATCTTATATTACATATAAACCATAAATTAAAAGCTTTGTTAATTTTACCTTCTGTTTAATAATTGTTCACGAGTTAATGATTATTTAAATGAATAAAACAAAGAAAAATAGTTAAACTGTTTGAACACCAACTTTGATATTTTTCCCAGCTTATATATATATATATATATATATATATATATATATATATATATATATATATATATATATATATAGTAATTAATTAACAGTGGAACAAAAAGTTTGGAGAATTGTCTAAACTGATTCCTATTTAGTTTGATTTTTGCTATAATAAATACGCAAAAATCAGAAACATCATGTTAAACTATTTGAAAATACATTTTATTATTTTTTCCAGATTATATATCTTGCATAACAATAGTCCACAAAGTTTGGAGAATTTTCATAACTGTTTACTATTTATTTATATTTTCTTAGTATTAAACACACTTCAATTCTAAAAATAGGGATTTACTGTTCAAAAATGATTTTAAATAATTTCCTAGATTATGCATACTGTAAAGTAGGTACACAAAAATTATAAGAATTTTTCATGATAATTTACTATTTTTCCATGATTTTATGATTATTGAAAGAATTAAAATGGTGAAAAATAGTTAGACAAATCAAAAATTCAAGAAAATTTATCTTAACATCTTTGACTTTAGGTGAAACTGAAATACAAAGTTTGGGAAATTTTAGAACTAAATTGATTTATTTTTTTGAATATTGAATCATTGGAACACCTCTTAAAATGTTAAATATTAACATTTCAATAATGAGAATTTTCCTCTTAAATTGTTATATAACAACTGATTCATGGGAATTTAATTTTCACAGAAAAATGTTTATAATGTATCAATATCAAAATTTTGACATATTATTGGCATAATTCTATTGTAGTTGTAAGCATACTAGTAATAGATTTCAATTAAAGACTCATTAGTGTGTAACATCGTTGTAGGAATTGATAGTGGTACGAGTGGAGTGTAGTTCAAGGCACTATTTGCATTATCTCAAAGCATTGTGAATATTCATGACTCCCCCTATTTTCGGTGTTTAAATGTTTTGGGGTGGAAAAGCATGTCCTAAACTATTTATGTTCGTTGTATTTATTTTGACCCGTATGAAACTTGGTTGTTATAGTTTGTATGTATGTGTATGTTATTTTAGTTCATGAGGACTGTATCGTGGTTAAGTCCCTAGAATCATTCGACACAACTTATTAACTCTTTTGAGCCTATGGTTATTATGGATAGCGTTATCAGGAGGTAGACAACTCCTCACTCGCACGATTCGCTTGAGTGCATTTACCATTTTATTCTCTATGTTTGCGATGCACATAGTTGTCAATAGGGCACGATTCAGTCATTAGGCTTGGGTTGTGAACTCATGAATGGAAACTTGATGCACATACAAATCTTACATCGTATTTTAGCAACGAAACTTGTATACTCATTTTAGCAACAAAAACTTGTTTACTCGTTTAGCAACGAACTTTATTTCCCATGAGAATATGAACTTTGCATCTCATTTTGGCAACACACTTTATTTCCCATGATGACAACGAACCTTGTTTCTCATATTAGCAACAAATTTCTATTTATGGAAACTTTATTACTCGTTTTAGCAACGAAATTGTATTCATGAAAACTTATTTACTTATTTTAGCAATAAAAACTTGTTAATGGAAATTGTTATCAATATTCCGATTTTCATGATTTCAAACTATAATATGTTATGAACCTGTGAGTACTCACCAACTATTTTATAGTTGACGCTCGTTTTACATGTTTTTTCAGGAATCATCTAGTAAGAGGCACGTAGAGACACAACAATTGTAGGAGAATTTGCATGTGTTGACGTTCAAATACATTGTAATTTATTTTAAAAAGTTGTTCAAACTAATTGTAAATTGTAATGCTTTTTAATACTATGGTTGGTGTTGTCTTTTAACTTTTGCTATGAAACCCTTTGTACTGCCACGCCCTGTATTTCTGCTTTAGCGGGGTGTGACACATTATCATGATAATTTTGATGTATCTCACATCATACTAGAATAATGACCCTTGACCTGCAGAAGGTCTTGAAGAATTATGAAGCATATCAGATGTTTCATCAAGTAAAGCATATATTCATTTAGAACAATAGAACCTGGTTCAAACCTGTTCCATCATTGAATAATAGTACTGTCTAAGAGATTGTATAATCTAAGATACCTATAGTTCAATTAAGGGAAATACAACATAAACCCAAGAAATCGAGAAAGGGTCAAAATGATAAGTTTATTTTCTATTGTGGAGAAACTGGACACTAAAAGAGGAATTGTTCCTCTTATTTCATTGAGCTGAGGAAGTCCAACATGACCAACACTTTAGGTATCTATATGATATAGCTATTTATTTTTCCATCATTCATTTGAGTATTTAACACTGCATGTGACACTAATAATTGATATCATGTGAATATGATTGGAAGAAATAAGCAACTGATTACAGATGAATGATATTCCATGCATGAGATATGATACGTGTTGTTATTGATAATGCTAGAGCCTTTGATTACCAAATAGTATGTGTTTAAACAATAAATGTTTTGTACCTATTATCATAGGAACCTACAACTTTTTTTTTAATAAATCTAGATTTACTTATCGTTTAATACATGTTCACATTTACGTTTTGAAACGATGTATTATATGCTAAGATAATTTTCTCATAACGTTATTTATGAAGTAAATCTATAAGTTATCATTAAATTAGTATTTCTAAAGATAACATCTTAGTAATCAAATGATATTTTATTCAATCTTATCTATATCATTATCATCGTGACTATATAAAGAAGAAACACATTTACCAATTTCAAAAGATGGAATTTTTGAAGAAAAATAAGCTTGATTCATTTGATATATGTGAATCTTATTTATATTGGAATATGATTCACAAGTGTCTTTCTCTATTAGTAATGAAAGAACAAAAAGCTTAACAAAGAATTATACATAGTGACGTATGTAGTCTTTTCATTCCTATGAATAGATATGGTGATAGGTACTTAATCAATTTTACTAACTATATTTGTTCATTATTGTTGAAACTTTTGATTTACTTAAATTGTTTCATAGTAAAGATTGAAATACAACTTAATGAGACCATCATAAACCTTTTGTTCTGATAACGAAAATATGTTTTTAAACCAAGTCTTCTTGGAACATATTAGGAGTTCTGGAATCGGTTCACAATCATTCCGTCAAAGAACACTCACTCGTCATTTGTATGGTTTTTGTGGCACTGGATCGCTTGGTCACTTGGATTTTGTCTTATGATGTTTTAGGTAGTTTTCCTAATCTCTAGTGGGATAGGTTCACCTGGCCAATCGTTGAATGTTTATACTATAAGGTTTTGAAGAGGATAAAATAGAACTTACAGTCTACTATATGATGTTTTTAAAGAACTCTTTCCTTTATATATTTTTGGAGTTATGCTCACTACGACAATTATAAATTGAATATATATTTCCAACAAAACAAATAGATTAAATACCTTAATTAGATAAAGGATGAAATGTTTTATCCTTTCTAAAAAGTATAAGAGTGATGGATCTTATGTTAGACAAGAAGCATTACTCAACTTGACATCTACTATTTACATTTATTTAGACTATTCTAAATGATTGTTTAGGATGAAGTTTCTACAACTCCGTTGATTTTCATTCTATAATACATATACTTAGAAAGTTCTTTTTCTAAGTTAAAGAAATATGGAACTTTAAGGGCTAAAGAACCAAACACTAAATGCATCATAGTTTGGAACTAGAAGTTTTTCAACATTTGTTGAACCTGTTCAAATAATTGATCAGAAACTAACAGAACACATAACATTCATGTATGATAATAAAGTACGGGCTTGATTAATTTTCCACATGCATGGATGAAAATCTTTTCAGATTTAAAGACAACTTCTCAGAGTAAGAATCGTATTTCTTATAAGAAGGTTGCATAGTGTGATTTATTTATTAATCAAGATGAATCTAGTGTCTTCTAGAAATCTAATGGGAGTGCAATGACATTCCTAGTCTTGTATGTGAGTGATACATACTAATTCTAGAAATATAGATCTATATATGATCAAGGAAATTTAAAAGATCAAGAAGAATTGAAATAAATGTCAAGATTTTGAAGAGTTTAAGATAAAAGAATCTGAGAAAGTTTACCTTGTTAATACCACATGAAATGATTTTGAGCATGCCTTAGAATCCTAGTATAATTGTTGAACTAGTTAGTATGATTGTATTCCATATACCACTGCAATTGGATAAATCATATACGCTATGGTATTCATAAAGGCGAAATAATTCGTATGCCTGGAGCATGACAAAAAAATTACAAGGATAATCCAACAATAAATCATGGTATGACTGATAGAGACATTCGTAAGTACTTATGAAGAGCTGATGAAATAGTCCTAATCTACGGAGTATTTGAAAGAAGGTTATATGTAAACTGCTACACATATGGTAAATTTCCAAATAGACTGAGATGGTTCTCGATCACTATCGGGTGGGTCTACATTAGGAATGAAGAAAAAGTTAGATGGATAGGAGTTCCATGTAGATTTTAATTTTAGTTACACTACAAAATTAGAATAGATTGCTGTTCGGGGAACCACATATGATGATGCTTAAATGATTAGTTCATTTATGATTGTGAGTAATACCATTACATGAGTATTGGTATCTAAGTCATATTTAAGCATTTAAAACATTCTCAATAGTTTTTTCTATATACAATATATATATATATATATATATATATATATATATATATATATATATATATATATATATATATATATATATATATATATATATATATATATATATGAACAAGAAAATATAAGTATTTGTAAATTTTATACAAATTAAGTTTCGCGAATCTCTTAACAAAGTGACTTCGTTAGGTAATGTATGAAACTCATGTTGCAGCTATAGGACCTTGTTTTTCTAAGTGAATGGGTTTGATTGAAATTTAGTATTTGGATATTGGAAAATTATAATCAACATATATAATGTAATGATTGATATATGGGATATGGTTTGGTCATTAAATAATCGTTGTGTTCTATACTAGCATGCTTAATCCTTGAAGAACATGTGTCACAAACTCGACTGGCACCGAAAACGTTGGTCTGTGCATTGTGACATCCCTATTTTTACGGTCATTTTAAAATCTTTTATTTATATTTAATTAAAACATTTGTTATTGTGGAATTGTTCCCAAAATATCCTTGACATGATATAATATCAAAATCAAGGTAGTTTAGAAGTTTTTATATTTTAAAAGCCTAGGATGTAATGTACCTTTGTATCGTAAGCAGTGATACAAACAAAGAGAGTGGGTCAGGTTGGGAACCCTAGTATGTACATAGGGTTTTCAACCCATAATATTATAGTTAATATGTTTATTATCAAACCATTAACCCGATCACCCATCCCAATTTTATTCGACCCTAAGGATCTATCCTAACGGTCATCATGGTCATCGTTGTTGATAGTATTGTTATAGGGATTTCTCTGCCATACATGTGAGTAGGTCCTATCTTATGGTTCATCATTATCATCGTTGTTGACTGTACTATTATAGGGATTTCTCGGCAATACGTGTCAATAAGTTTGAGTAAATCAAATGGGCACGATGTCCATCGTTGCCTGTGTTCCATGGGACAATCATCAAATAGTCCAGTGGTTGTCACATATACTCTATTAAGTGAGTACATCATTGGTATGCTAGTACCATTCTTACATCGTTGGCACACTAGTACCATTTATACATCGTTGGAACACTAGTACCAGTTTTGCATCTATCAATGTACTAAGGCATCTTATCTTTCATCAAACTATATTATTTTTTATTACCCTTCGTTACCCAACGTATTATATTCATAAAAATACATATATAGTATAAATCATATAATATTTCATCTAACACATACCATCTTTGCACATAGGCACATATAACATTTAATTATTTAGATACTTCATATATATGCATAGTACGAAAGTAACTATGCACTCACTTGATTAGAGTGGATGCCTTGGAATTTGGGCAGACCTTCGCCTTGGTATTTCAGCTTCTCCTCCGACGTGACCTCGGTACGAATATCACTAAGTCTTAGTTTTGTATTCCCGGCAACTAATGATAGTATAGATTCCTCAGTAATCCTAATGTATACATCAAGATCTATTAAGTAAAGAACAACGAAGTAGGATTATATTGGAGGTAGGATCCGTTTGGTATACAGAGTATACTCTTTGGAAATCCCACTTTAAACACCTCACTAAATCTAGCCTAGAAATCATCCCTGTAAGTAGATCAATTAGTATAATGACTTTGGAGTCATTGATAAATCTTAATTATAGGATCATAATGACTTTAGAATCATTAGAATTAAAAGTTACACTTGAAAAAAATAAGTGTAGCTTAACTTACAGAGCTTTCTTGATGAAAACCGAAAAATAGCGGATAGAACTTTGATCCTGGAGCTTCTATCCACCGGCTATCTAACACCACAGGGCTTCGCTGAAGACTAAAACTAAGGAAACTTTTGACAAAAGTTGAGAGAAATTTAGAGAGATACGTAGGGGAGGTGTGGGAAATAAACTGAACTTCGAAGGCTATTTATATGCGATAAAAGTAGACGTGCACCATGCACCTTGTCTGGGTGCGCCACACAAGTTTTCGAATGATGACGCGTTGCAATCTCATGGTGACACAACAATGTGTCGAGCATGTGGTGGAGTGTGAGTGTGCTTCGCGCATGTTGTCTGTGTGTGCGGCTGCATATGAAAATTTTCGATTTCTTATAAAATTCATATATTCGTCATACGAACTCCGTTTTTGATGGGTTTTATATCCACACGTAAGTATCGACGAGATCTACAACTTTCTCTTAGACTTCGTCGGTTAATTTTGTATTTTTTAAGTTATATATTTAACAAGCTTAGACTGTTAAATTCGGTTAAAATTTCATAACTCTCTCGTACGACGTCCATACTTGACTGTCTATATATTGATAAACTCATATTAACGAGATCTTCGATTCTTGTTTAGATTGTTTTTCCTAACAATCGACCGATTTCAATTTCGGTTTTTGTGTCGCATACAGTTGTGCTGAAACTTTTAAAAATCATAACTTCATTTCACGAAGTCAGATTTGGACATTCTCTACATGTACGCTCTTGGTTTTATGACTAGTGAGAATTTCATTTAGATAACTTAGGCTAATAAGTAATCTATCAAAAGTTCACTTTTTACAATACGGAGAGCCGCGCCGGTTTAATCGCGAAACTTTGAAGACGCGTAACTTCTTAGTACAGTGTTGGATTTTAGCATTTTTATATGTACAGAATCCTCTCCACATATAATATATCTTTGGTTAAGATTATTTTTCCTAACTAATCATCTATTAAAAGTCAATCTTTAATGCTTATAATATTTAAATTGACTAGCCCGAATCTGCGGGTGTTACATGTGATGTAGTTATGGACCACATTTATTGAACATACATTGAAAAGTAAAAAAAATGTAAACTCCTATTATTATAGAATTAAAGACTACATTTTTGTTATCTATTACCAAAATACAATCCACGGGAAACATAAAGGTTCCAAAGGTCTTCAGTGTGTGTGTGTTTGTTTCAGCTGCGTATGATATTGAGAATACGTGCGTTTTAAAGATACATCAACATAAAGTTGGTGAAATTACAGGTTGTGACACATTGTACTTTATAACGAAATGTGTTTTTATAGCATTTGGACTTGTTCACGAGCTTATATAAAGAATGTACTTTTTCTAACCAAAAAGTATAATATTTGAGACTATAAGTACTTAACCAACTTATCAAATGTAAACCTTCTTGTAAATCCATTCAAGTGCCTAATTAGGTCATCTAAATTTTTATTTCAACTTATTATATGATTGTATAAATACTATTTCATTTCTACGTAAGTGCATTGGCTATGTATAAATACTATTTTAGCTCTATATGAGTGCTTTGGTTATGTATAAATACTATTTCAATTATATATATGAGTGCTTTTAGAGTGTACTTGGTGTTTATCGGCTTTATATTTATAGATACTTGTAAAACTTTCAAGTAGGTACTAATAGTGTGCCTCCCTGGCATGAGTGAATGTATGTGCCTCCAAGGCATGAGTGAATGTATGTGTTACTAAGACTTTGTTCATTTGCTCAATTCAGACTATTCTAGATGTGAGATTGTGTGTCATAGCCTTTAAGTTATAAGTTACTAGACTAATCATTTGTTCGTTCAGTTCAAATCATTCAAAAGTGTAATTTCGTTTCCTAAACCTTAAGTTATAGTGTTACTAAGACTTATCGTTCATTTCGTTGTATAAAATTATAATAAAAGTTTTCTAAGAAAAATTACGCAGTATAATTACTTTATTTTGACCAAAACCATATTTTATTCGATTTAAAACCAACAATACCAAAATATTGTACAAGTTCATAAAGCAGTAAAAAATCATTTATAAGTAAAAAATATATTTAACGACTATCTTGACAGTTATATTTACAAACGATAAAATAATTATTATTTTTTAAAAATATCACAAACCTATATCCTTAGTTATTTAAAATATTAGAAATATAGATCATTATGTTTTGTGCAACATATATATTTACATATGGGTTAGTATTGTTCGTTTTAACCATCGTTTGTGCTTGTATTCTCCCCTGAAAACATAAAAATTTTCAAAGGGTCCGTAGAACTCACTTTCATTGCATTATTTATCGTTGTTTTGTTCAAATATGAAATTAGGATCTGAACTGTGATTCAGGCTTTCACTAACGACACCTAGTTTCTAGAAAACGAAAATTGAAAGTCGTATATCGAGCAAAAACTCATAGGAAAATGTATTCAGGTCGAAAAATTGTTTGGATCGGAAACCAGGATCCAATCTGTTATTTCTGACTTTTCAACCTACAAATTTTTGGAGCACAATTACCTCACAAGTTCATGGATTCGGTCGAGAGGTTCCAGAAAAAGTATTTGTGGTTGTCGAAAAATTTCCTGGAGGCTTACTGGGAAATTCCTAGAAATCAGTCGTTGGATTAAAAAATGGCCGGAAAAGTGGTTTTCAAGCGGCAGTTTGGAGTGGTACCTAATTTCAAGTGTCAAAAATATTTGGGAGGACCATTTGGTCGATTTTGAGGGTTTTTGGTGGTGGAAGCTAGCGACTGGTGGCGACTATCGACAATTTTCGGCGGTTCTAGGGCTGTCGGAGTGGATTTCTGCCTCGCCGGAGTTGTTGGAACAGATAGAAGGGCTGCTGGGGATGGGTGGTGGCAACATGTTGCATCAGGTGGTAGTGCACGACAGTGCAAGGTCGCGGAGGTGGTGGTCGGCGATGGTCCAGTCACCTAATTCTAGAAAGAGAGAGAGAGAGGGAGATAGAGAAAGAAGGTTGGTGCAAGTAAAAGAGCTAAACTCTCTTGCATTTTATAGAGAGGAGAGAGAGTGTTGGGCCACAAAAATTTGACAAGTGTCACTACTTAGCTGGTTACACGTATTGTCGTCTCGAATCGCATGCCAAAACTTAACGAAAAACGACTCTATTCCAACTTTTCAACTATGCTTGTTAGATGTACCGAAGATGATGATTCTAAATATGTGATCGAAGTTACCAAAGGATTGATTAATATGTTTGAACAATTTAGTGTATGTATGCTTCGTTTGGTTATTGTGGTCCTTCTATAGTTGCCTTGTGTATACAAGTCGTATATAGTCCAAGATTGTATAGTCATTCAAAATAAATGATTCGACCCTAAGCCCACAACCAAACAAGGAATAAGGTTAAATCAACGTTGTTATAGGATCTTAGTTATATACTGATGGGTTTTAGGCATTCTAACACTCTTATGGTGTACATGCCACCCTAGATGCTTTGGATCTATGTTTTCTCTATTATACATGGAAACTTTCAAGTTTCCAAAGCATCATCCTAACTAGCATATTATGGAGTATATACAATACAAAAACTAGTTAAATGACATACCTTTTGTTGTAGCTTGAAACCTTGGACCTTTAAGAGCCTAGCACCAATAGTATGAATGCCTCAAATGGAATCACAACACACCTTTGGACAAAGGATTACTTTTGAGAGAATATTCTAACCCTCAAATCGGCTCATGAACTCCAAGTACTCTAGTGCACGATTTTGAATGCTAAGGGCTTCTTATATAGTGTGGCTAGGATTAGGGTTAAATCCATGTAAACCCTAATGTGAATAACTTTTCATCTTAGTTAGGATCCATGGGTTAAAACCTCCATGGACTATCCATGGACTACCATATTGGCTTGGCCCATCCTAAATAACCATAAGCCTACACCATAAGAATGATTGATTTACCAAATCAATCCCCTTACATTTAAGTAGTCTCTTTTGATCACTAAATTAATTCCAAATTAATTCTTGATCAATACTAATTAAATCATATGATTTTATATTAATATATTAGAACTTATAATATATTAATAAATCATAAATAACCTCTTCTCAAAAGTCCATCCTAGCAAATTGTCCTAGTGATATGCAACCCAAATAGACCATGCTACTCTCGGGTCAAGTACATACCAATTATAGTTAAGGACTTAGACACTAATCCAATAGTCTCCCACTTGGATAAGTCTAATAACTATTATTGCAAGTACGACTTAAATCCCGACTAGCAATCATAGCTCTTAAAAGCCGCTGTCGAACTCTGATCCAGTCAATGACGTGTCCATTAGATAAGGGATCATATATTCCTCCATTCTAGATATCATATAGACATGATACATGGATTATAATCATTCTCTCTGTCCATCTGTTGTTTCCCGATTTCCGATTTATGACGGCCGACTAATTGAACAAATCAAATTAGTCCAGGCTTGGCCAAGCACTTTAGGTTGTCATCACTAAATCATCGAGGGGCCCAATATATCGCTTTTATCCCTCTAAGGGTAAAAGGAATGGATAAAATTCGACTCAAATACTTGCTTGTACTTACTCATCAAATCACACACAACAATATGTTTTATAACACCAAGTTACTGGTGCATTTACATATGTCAATGTGAAACCGACTTGTAAATTACAAATCCCATGTCTTGGTTTCAAGAATATATGATATTATCGTCTCACAATCACTCGTGATAAAATCCATGAAGTGATTCAGATGAGCGTGGGTTGAATCCAATGCTCGAATCTTATTCCAGGAGCACTCATGAACACTATAGCTATGTCTAAAACACCTAGACAAACTACAGACCCATTCATGACAGTCTTGCCTCAATACCTACTTCCAAAGTATGATCGATTGTAGATGGTTTGAATAACCTAGTTATTCGGGAAGTCAAAACATGCAAAGTGAAACACAAGAATAATACTAATCCTATATGGCCCCAAAAATTTGAGCCATATTGATTACTCATTATTCATTGTATAATGTTTCGAATAATATACTTAATACTTGAATTAAAACAATAGTCATGTCATGCTCCAAGCATGCACACTATGTTTTCTTTGGTCATTTCTTTGTGAAATAGATCATTGAAAATTTTCCGATGATGCTCATTTCACAACTCTATATCCTTATTGCAAGTGTAAGAATTCCAAATTCTTGTCACTGCTCTACACTATTATGCAATATTGTTTTGTAATGTCTAGGTATCAAGAGTCATAGAGACTTGACCAACGATATTACAAAACTTTCCACTGGAAATTGTTACAAGACAATTCCAACGAAGCGAAGTCTCAAATTCAAAGTACATTCCTTTGAACATCCTTCTTGCATAAAAGTTTATAACTTACACATAGATTCTTAATATCCAACTCCCAATATTGAAACATTCCATATTTACCATACGACAACTCATTATTAAGAGAACCCTATCTATTCATAATAATGTCAATATGTTCCATCCATTACTATACTTCCAACTGTCCTTAAGCAACCAATCCTTGGTGAACCTCATATTGTCCTTAACAGTTGTTTAACCACTTTTAGTCATATCCGGTTCTACTCCTTTTTTCCTCTTAATGCCCTAGGCATTTGGAAAATTAGAACACGAGAATATTATAACATATGCAATCGATCCTATACCAAAAGCATATGGGCTACGATTCATAATGTCCAACATAAAGACATGATAATTGATCAGTATCTTGCTATAATTTTTTTATTTTCCATGTTCTCACAATTCGAGCTATGAAAAGGGATGCCGTAATCATAATCGAATTTTGAGAACGCAATTAACAATTTCGTATAGAATTTCCTTATGTTGAACCATTCCAACATAACATTCATATATAAATATAAATATATATATATATATATATATATATATATATATATATATATATATATATATCCATGACTAAATTTGATTAAAATCTCAATCTAAGCTTTTAGAATTGAAATGAAGTATGAATTCCTCTCCCTTAATTTTAGCAAAACAACTTTTCAAAACCTGCAACTTTCAGAATTGAAACCTTTTGTTTTCTATAATTAACATTGCTAAATCGCAACACTTACCATAATTGATTATGCTCCCACTAGCATAATAATTATTTCTTTATTAGCATAACACTTACGCTCCCACTAGCTTTGACATGTACCCATAAATCAGTTGGACTTCTAGAAATCAATACATTATTGACTTTCATTACCAAAGTTCAGATTTCTGATACGAGATGCTTCGATAAGACTTTATCTAGGCTTCTCATACTCATACTTAATGAAAGCGTTTCCTCACAATCATTTTCATGAAGCGGAGAGAAACCTTATGACACTTAGATTTTATGGTGTATGTGTTCCTATCCATGTGAATTTGTCAAACCATAATCATAAGACAAGGTTAGTTGCAAATCCAAACTCATATGGACTGAACTTTTTCAATCTTAATTTATTGCCACTTGGCAGCACGAGGACCCACCAATGCTTCCAGGTTGTTATGCAAACAATTGAGAACTCATATAACTCACATGCATGGTCAACTTTACCTGGAATGAGCACATAAATAAGAATATGTCAACACGATAGGTTACAAACCTCAAGTCGTGTGCTAGTGATAAACAATAGGTTTTATTCTTGATCAGTTCTTGAACTTGTCAAGATCTTTAAGACTCACACTGGCCTCTTGACATATAAGTTTCTCTTTGTCAAGTACCATTACTTGATAACAAGTATTCAAGGGTTAGTGCAGTTTCTTATCAACAAAAACACTTCACACAATTAGTCTTAGTTGGTCCTTGTTTTATCCAAAATATCACAACTTACCAATTTCAAATGTACAAGAGTAGAAAACATTTTACTCTACATTTGATAAGTGTTTTAAATCTTCTTAAGATTATGTTACTCAAGGCTTAATCTTGGTGTATGACTCTAAGACTTGATTTGGAACGAAGTATGACTCATCTTCTTGATTTAACCATTTCAGCAATTGACGATTCCTCTTCTTAGCCATACAAATGCACTAAGATGTCCTTAGAGGATCAATTGTGATAAGATTTTTTATAATCATTAAGATGATCATAAAACATGATACTAAAGTACTCTCCCATCTTTTCAGAATGGAGAAACTTTTATCTTTCTGCCTAATTTGATTCTTCTCATCCATTCTGCCATACATTGAAACTTTTCCAATGTTTCAAAATTATACTTAATCTTGTAAGCATAACCATATTTACTAAACTTTAGTAAATCATGACGATTACTCTTATCGATCTTTGTGGTGAACTTGACCATCGCACAACCAAGTGTACTTGATCCCCCAGTCCTTCACTTGACTCACATATGCATGTGATCAAAGAATTAGTCTTAATTTCCCAAAGATGAAAATTCTCATTCATCATACAATACCAGTTGCATGATTCCAAGTCTCTATCCAACTGAAACATGGGCGATGAGAATCTTTCCTTATTTGGTAAATTTTAACACTACCACAAATGAAAGAATCAAATCCATTGCTAAACATAGAAACATACATACATCAATTTTCAGAAATGTCATTGCAAGGAAGTTTAATATAAAAATAAAAACAAAATTTTATTTATTTATAAAATGAGGAAAAACTTTTCCTTACAATGCAATTACAAATGAAAACTATGTTATTACATATTTCCTAGCAATCTATCATAACTCCTAAGCAGCAGCTAAAAAATCGGATCTTCGAACCATGGGATTGAAATCCATCTTCGCGATCAGATTCATCAGACTCTTACTTTTAAGATCTCTTCCTTTTGCATGATCCTACAAAACATCAAAATGCAACCTTATCACATCATGTATTAAGAATCAACAATTAGGAACTTAACAGAGTTAGATAGTGGACTTACCTGAAGCAGAGTAACTTTTTGATTCTACCTTCTCTTAGATCTTTCAGGTAGTCAGGGCAGCTTCGCAACCAATGCCCCTTCTCTTGGAAATAGAAACATATATACCCTTTGGGAATGGTACACGAGACTATCTCAGACTCAGCCTCTCTCTTTACCTTTTGGTCAACCAGGTTGACCATGGCCGATCCCTTTCCATTGGGAAGAGAAATCTTTTCTGGACTTCCAATGTTTCCATTGTCAATGCCCATGGAAGTTTGAGAAGTAGACCTTCCAATCAAATTTGCTTTTCCAGCGTGCCAAATCATTGCAGATTCAGCATCAACAAGCAAATAGGTAAGATCACTAAGGGTCAAGTCGTGGTCTGTTACATATTAGTCCTTAATGAATTCACTATATGACTCGGGAAGTGATTGAAGAACCCAGCCAACAAACAACTTCCTCGAGACAACGACACCCAATATTCCCAGCCTATCAATATGTGACTTCATGTCCAGGACATGAGTACACACAGGTCTTCCATCTTTATGTTTCATTGTAAGTAGGGTTTGAGTGATCTTGAACTTTTTAAGTCTTTGAGCTTGTGGGCCAGGGAGAATAATTGGAGGAGGTGGAGGAAGTGAAGTATGATTTACACTTCCACGATCCAATCGTGGAACATCGACTTCAATCGGGAAGCTTGCTCCAAGAGATTTGGGAAGACCATAGTTGTCTGAACTAGACATCTATAAGGGAGAAATTCAAGTTAGTTGATTTAAATCCTTAATATAACACCCAAATGAAATATTAAGGCTAGGACCCAACGCAATATTTAACAAATTAGAAGAGGGATGTCGTAATCCAGTTTGCAAAATATTTGAAGGTAGGTTAATAACGATTTACCAATTTCCACCATAAAAACGAAATTGATTATTAAGTTTTAATTGGTTTGAAATTCCTAGATCCTTTGAGATTCATTGAACTTTTCAATGGCATGTTTAAATCTCGATTTTTCCCTTCAAGTTTGTGACTGGGATACCGAGGATCACAAACAAGGTGTGAATAACCATGAAAATTAGCTTGCTACACTTAATGTTACAAACTACCTAATCAATGTGTCGGTTAACCACACACGCTCCATTGATCTATTGTAACACCAGTCAAAATAGGTCAACAACAATCACATGTAATTATGCCAATCATGTAATGTGATTTTGTTAAAATAGTAATTTGATAAAATTACTATGTAATTCATGTTAAAGTATGAACATTAATACATAATTTATGATATAACTCAAATTATACATCCATACGATTCCAAAAATATAGAGAACGTCTAAATCTATATAATAAGATGAATTTAAAATATACTTAGAATTATCTATTGGAGTCTAGAACAAAGTTGTAGTACTCGGAAATACCTACGCGTGGATATAAAGAACGTCAAAAACGGAGTTCGTATGCAAAAGTTATGACCTTCTGAAGATGCAGCTGTCTTAGAGCATGACACGTGGCAGGGAACCATAGCTGTCTGCATTCACGACGTGAACATTAAATTCACGACATGAAAGTAGTTCAGGACACATTTTGGAGCTAGAAAACACGTGCGAAGTCTATGGGAATGAGGTGTTCAATCCTCACGACGTGAAACTAGAATCGTGACACCTTCGGAAGCTAGAAGATGGATGACAAGCCTACGAAGAGATAAGTTCCAAACTCACAACGTTAACAAGGAGTTTCTCACGTCGTGAGGACCAAAAATCTTCCTATAAAGAGCAAGTTTGGCTATTTGCTTTCTCACACCTGATCTCCTTCCTTTTCTCTCATTTGCTGAAGCACTCTTGCATCCCGAGCCCCCGACGACCTCATACCGCTGACCGTTTCTACTTAGATTACATAAAATCATTCTATTAAGGTGAGTTTCACGGCCCCACTTTCTAATATTTTCGGGATATAGTTGTTTTGTCTCATATATACCTAAAGTATATATGATATGTTGAAATCACACAACTATGTTAAACTTGTTAGCATGTTAGTATTATAGAAGTATACTAATATATACTCGGAATTATACTCGAGAATTATATATATATGTGTGATGTAACTTGTGAGTTATAGTTCGGAGTTCTATTTATACTATGTGGTGTGATAGACCCAGAATTATACACGGAAGTTATATATATTGTTTGTTAAGTATGTTATATGATATTGTTGGTTTTATGTCAAGATAAAATATGTATGTTATTGTTGGTTTTATGTCAAGATAAAACCTGTATGTTATTGTTGGTTTTATGTCAAGATAAAATATGTATGTTATTATTGGCTTTATGTCAAGATAAAACATGTATGTTATTGTTGGTTTTATGTCAAGATAAAACCTTGTTTTACCTCAAGTTATAGCTGTTATACTTCCTAAATGTTATGAAGTTAGGAGTAATGTTTAAAATCATAGTCTAATAACTTAGGGTTTTAGACACGAAAATGCTTTTGTTGTTAGGACTATAGAACGCCGTCAAAGTCTACATGAGCTACCTCATTCATCAACTAAGATTGGGGATCTTAGTGGAAGTCCTCTGACCTGTAACCGTTAATCCCGTGTGAGCGAGGAAGTCGTGTACGAATAAGATACGGGTTGACGACCCCACTCGTGGTTGTTAATTACAACCCAAGACAAGCAAGTGACGATCCGTTCCTTTTATTTGTTATTGTTCTGGCGTCAATGAAGCACGCGGTATTGTTTCTCATGGTAAATCATGAGTGTATTATTTCTCATGGTAAATCATGGGTGTATTGTTTCTCATGGTAAATCATGAGTGTGTTTTGTCAAAGGTTTTGTTGTCAAGCAGCAGTTACAGACTCATGGTAGCAACTTGTTAGAAACATTATACTTTGTCGTATACAAGTATTAATGTTAAGTATAAGTTTCCCCTACTTATACCCTAGGTACTATTTGTATATTAAGTAGATAATTATACCTAACACACATACTCGTATAGAATTGAAATAAGATTTATATGTAGCAACTTTCGTTTGTATGGAATTACAAACACTTATATTCATAGTATGTGAGACTTATAGGTAAACTACTTATTTGGTAAGTAAACTTTTATACCTAGGATATATATACTAAATGTTGGAGAGTCAAAATGATACTTTCAAAACTATATTTTTGAACTTGGAAAATGTATTATTTTATGGAGTCAAAACCTGTGAACTCACCAACTTTATGTTGACGTATTTTAAATTGCATGTGTTTTCAGGAAGTTGATAACTATGATACAAGAAATGACGTTTCACTTCCCGGTGTTTCCACCGACGGCCGGGGTGTGACAGATTGGTATCAGAGCTATTAACTATAGTGAATTAGTACTTTCTTAAGAAAGCACGACTATAGTTTAAGGCTTACTCTGTTAGGTTTAGGTATATCCCTTAGCCTACAATATAAAGTATTATTAAATATTCTACTGAAGGACTACTTACGGGAGCGGTGATAGGATAGACATGTCGATTTGGGTTGCTGGATTTCAGAACGGCTATATGCTAAAATGATCCTGCCCACCGACTGTCTTGACTGGCCGGTGCCTTATCAGCTAGACCTGAAGTAACAAACAATAATTAATAATACTCGTGAACACAACAAACACAAAGATATAGAGTTATGTATGAACTCAGTCCCGCGATGAGAACACATGTATGTATAACCCAAAAATATAGAAAATCTAAACCCTCGATAACTATACAACGCAATGTTTTAGGTCAAACTCCTTAGTCAAGTTTTATTGTACATGGGCTGAACCATAACTAAACGTAGACTGATCACCTATGTTTAATTTTGGTTAGACCGATGCACAACTAAAATTAGATACGGTGTTTGATCGATTAAAACACCTGAAGATTCTAGAAGATTAAAGATAGATCTCAGATCATGATACCATCAACTCGGAGTACAAGAAGACGATGTTCCGAAAACAACATTTAGGACTCGGTATGGTCATTAAGAGTTCTTAGTTATGCCTTTGGATTGACCAACTCTCCAATAATGTTCATGGACCTCGTGAATAGTGTTTGCAAACCTTACTTGGATAAATTTGTGATAGTAGTTATCGATGATATATTGATATATTCATGAACCTAGGAAGAACACGGTCAACACTTGCAAATAATCTTGGAACTACTGAGAAAAGAAAAGTTGTATGCCAAATTCTCAAAATTTGAATTTTGGATTAGAGAAGTACAAATTTTTAGAACATGTATTTAGTAACAAAGGGATTCATGTCGAACCTTCCAAGATTGAAGAAATTACGAATTAGGAGGCACCGAAGACGCCAACAGAAGTGCGTCAATTCTTAGGGCTTGTTGGCTACTACCGTAGATTCATAGAGAATTTCTTCGAGGTAGCCAAGCCGATTAGAACGCTAACACCGAAAGATATGAAGTTCAACACGGAAGAAAAACAATAACCCGCTTTCCAGAAACTAAGACAAATGTTGTGTAGTTCACCAATCCTATCCCTCCCATATGGGACATAAGATTTCTTCATATACTGTGACGCATCAAATCAAGGATTGGGATGTGTGTTGTTGCAAAGAGGAAAAGTTATTGCTTACACATCTCGACAACTTAAGGTGCATGAGAATAATTACACTACCCTTGACCTTGAATTGGGAGCTGTAGTTTTTGCACTGAGAAGTTGGAGACACACAATTGGCCAGAGAACATATAGGTGATACCTTATGTGCCGAGCCAGAAATAATCCACGAGACAACTCAAAAGATCATTATGATTAAGGGTCCATTAAAGGTAGCACGTGATCGTCAGAAGAGTTATGCTGATGTAAGACGTGAGCCTTTAGAATTCCAAGTTGGAGATAAAGTAATGTTGAAGGTCTCTCCTTGGAAAGTCGTAATTCGTTTCGGGAAAGGAGGCAAACTAAACCCACGGTATATAGGACATTTTTCTAGCAAGAATTGGTTCTGTCGCATACCAACTCAAGTTACCTCAAGAGCTAAGCAATGTACACGATGTTTTTCACGTGTCAAATCTCAAAATATGTCTGTCCGATGACACTCTTATTGTACCTCTCGATGAGATACAAGTCAATACCAAACTCAACTTTGTAGAAGATGTCACAACCGTCAATTTTTTGCCAAGTCAAAGTCAACTAAAGTCAACAAGTCAAACCGGTCAACTCATCTAACCCTTGTACATTAGGGTTTCCATTATGTTTCTTATTGTACAACTCGCAATCCTCATACAAATTATCACTTAGAGTTTTCACGTGTTCGGAAATTCTAAACCCTAATCAGGGTAAGTGACGACTCTACTCGATAAAACATTATTCCTTAACCCTCGGGGGCATATAACAATCATAACAAGACTTAATGAGGTTTACAAACCTTGCGTTACAGAGCCAAATACTCAAAAAGGTCACAAAAGAAATCTCTCCCAAATCTCTCTCTGAAGGAGAAATCTCTCCAAGTATGTGAAATCTCCCCCAAATCTCTCTCTGTATGAGAAATCTCTCCAAGAATGTGAAATCTCTCCCAAATCTCTCTCTATATGAGAAATCTCTCCAAGAATGTGAAATCTCTCTCAAATCTCTCCAAGTATGTGTGATCTCTCCCAAATCTCTCTCAAAAAGTTCCTTTAACTTTTTATAATCATTTCGGGCATCCCCACACTTAACTTGGTGAAAAACGGCGCAAAACGGGAAGAATTCTTGAAAAGTAGCCTGAACAAACCGAAACCCTCATTTAAGGACCGAAGCCTCTCGGACCGAAAGTGCTTAGAACCGAACTGAGTCGGACCGAACCCGAAGCTGCCTGCGAACCGAACCCGAAGGTCCCTTCGGACCGAACCTTCCGAACCGAAACCATTAGGACCGAACCGAAGTCTGATGATCCGAACCCGAAGTTCGCTTTTGGTCCTGACCTTCGCCTTCGGGCTATTTCGCTCCACCTCGCCTTCGGGCCCAGCAGCAACAAGGACCGAACCTCGGCCCAGTACCAAGAGGTCTCGCAGATAGCCCTTTCCTTCCCGGTTTACGACTACGACTTCATTTTAGGTCCGTTTTACATAATTTTAACGTGGGATTTTCACCCAAAATTATATTTTAACATATAAGACCCCTAAATTCATAATTAATCACGTTTTTTAGTGTAAATCTTATCCAAGATTAGTGGGTAGGATATTTTGGGTGGAGTGTTGACTTTGCTTTAATGTATGACACAAGCAACCACCCATGCCCACTCAATGACCAGCTCTTGTCCTTCCACCATACCTGGTCATTTCATTGTCCTTTTTTTCCCCCTCTTTCCAGCCAAGTACTTTGACTCAAGGGTAGGAAAACCCTTATCTCTCCTCCCATTCACTCACACTTCACCAAGAAGCAAAAACTCATTCTCTCTCACTTCTCTCTCTAGATTTCGAGATTCAAGGCTGATTTTGAAGTTCTTCATCTACCTTGGTAAGTAAATCTCTCCCCACACTTGATTTCCTTACACTTCTCACTCAAATCGTGAGTTCCTTACACAAATATCGTCATATTTGTTGTTAGATCTTCGAATCTTCAAGCATCATCTAAGTGTTCTTGAGTTGAACACTTCTTTTCTTCATCATCCATCTACTGTAATCACTCAAGGTGAGTTCATACCCCTATCTTTTCGTGTTTTTCTTAAGTTTTAAGGGGGGGGGGGGGGGAATACAAGTTAAAACACCAAGAACACAACTAAACACATTTAACAGCCTTCATCAGAAAAGTTCAACTCCATTCACAGACTGTTTTGGTCAACTTCAAAATTTTAGTTTTCAAAACTGTATTAGGTGAAAATAGTTCAGGTTCATACCTTTAAAATGACTACTTTCTCATCACCATATGATTTTTCTACGATTTATGGTGATTTTTACAAAACTGCCTATCATTTCAGAAACAAATTCGGACCAGTCTGTGAATATGAACATTTTAACACAAGTTAAAGACTTATAAAAATCATAATAAAAATTATGAATAAACTAGACACATTTTATGAACTCTCAGAATTTACGGATTCAGTTTTCGACTTCGTATGATTTTTCTAAAACAATGCAGAAAGCTTAAAAAAACTAGTTAATAGCTTATAACTTTCATAACACTTTGTATTATGTTGAGCAAAGTGTATAACAATAAGTTCTAAATATTGAATGTAATTTCTTGTTAGTTTATCATCATAAACTGAAATTTAGTCATTCATGATAAGATTCTTCATTCATTTCGAACACATATAATAAGCTATAATAAGCATAGTTTATGGATTCATAGCACTAATGTATTTTCATAAAAGAGTTCTTTTTCAGTACAAACGTTTTGGATAAACTATAATAGGTATAGTTTATGTATCATTTACATTTCAAACTCATTTACCAAAGGTTTTCAGTTAAGTTCACGTAAATCTGTTAATGAATAAATTTGTGAGACATTCGCTTCGTGTTACCTTCATGGTAACAAAGTCAAAAGTCCTGTAAATTGTAACCAGAGTCTCTTGTAGGGAGAACGTGATAGTTGTGTATAGATATATATTGGGTTTGACAAACCCACACCTGATCTGCACGCAACAGCTTGACCGGCAGGTCTGTGGTGACAAGTGTCATTTAACGTACGACGCCTGAAGAACGTCGTATTACGAGGCCGTCTGAGTCATAGTATGGTTATAATAACTCACATGTGGTATTAACAAAATATAAGATTTACGGGTTCTTACTTTTAAATTAGCGAGTTATGTCGATTTAACTCACAGGAAATACTTTAAGTATGGAAAAATACTTGTTTATCTTCGGTCCTGGGATTTAGGACCACCTAACTTTAAAAAGGGTTTGATGCCGATTTAAAATCGCTTTTATATCTTTAAGTATGGAAAAATACTTGTTTTCGGTCCTGGGATTTAGGACTACCAAAATTTAAAAAGGGTTTTATGCCGATTTAAAATCGCTTTTATATCTTTAAGTATGGAAAATACTTGTTTATTTTCTGTCCTGGGATTTAGGACTACCTAACTTTTATAAGGAAAATATAGGATTTTCTTTGGAACATATTTCTATTAAAACTACATAAAGCTAGAATTGTTAGACTTCAGCTATAATTGTTAAGTGTATATGATAGAGTTATATAAGAATCTAGTCACAATCGACTTAGAATTGGTGGGCCCGCCTCATCTCCTGTTCCTTGTTTGGTTGTGGACCTAGGGCAGACCCATTATATTCAACGGTTTATTCAACTTAAATTTTATATAACTTATATACACTAGGCGATTATAGAAGGAATCTATGGGTCCCTCTAGGGTTCATTATCGCATAACATAGAAGCATTCATTTCACTTAATAAAGAAAATATTGGATTTTCTGGAAACATACTTTGTCGCTTTTACAAGGAAAACGGTTTCTTTCTCAAACAAAACTCTTATGAACTCACCAACTTAATTGTTGACACTTTTTCAAAAGTACTTGTATTCTTAGGAAATAAGTGAAACAGGAAAACCAACAGTATTTTGAGGATGGGACGATAAATCGTCAAACGTTTCATTTTGTCATCATAATGTAATTGATTTTGAAACATGTAAACTTATTCCATGGTGTAACCTTTTCAATTATATTTATGATGGTTGTATTTACTTTGAGCACTATTATATTCGTTGTTGTGATACTATACATGAAGTCCTCCACCCCCGGACGTTTCCGCCATCCTTGGTTTGGGGGTGTGACAGAAGAACCCGTCGAAATCATGGATCGATACGCCAAATGATTAAAACAAAGCCGTATTCCCATAGTGAAAGTTCGATGGAACTCTTTAGGAGGACCAGAATTTACTTGGGAATGTGAAGATCATATGAAACAAAAATACCCCCAACTATTTAACAAAAAACCATCCATAAGATAAATTTCGGGACAAAATTGTTCTAACGGGGGGAGAATGTAACACTAGTCAATATAGGTCAACAACAATCACATGTGATTATGCCAATCATGTAATGTGATTTTGTTAAACTAGTAATTTGATAAAATTACTATGTAATTCATGTTAAAGTATGAACATTCATACATAATTTATGATACAACTCAAAGTATACATCCATACAATTCCAAAAATATAGAGAACGTCTAAATCTGACTTCGCGTGAAGAATTTATGATAAACCCTAACACTATAAATCTATATAATAATATGAATTTAAAATAGACTTAGAATTAGCTATTGGAGTCTAAATCAAAGTTGTAATACTCGGAAATACCTATGCATGGATATAAATAACGTCAAAAACGGAGTTCGTATACAAAAGTTATGACCTTCCAAAAATGCAGTTGTCTTAGAGCATGACACGTGGCAGGGAACCATAGCTGTCTGCATTCACAACGTGAACATTAAATTCACGACATGAAAGTAGTTCAGGACACATTTCGGAGCTAGAAAACACGTGCGAAGTCTATGGGAATGAGGTGTTCAATCCTCACGACGTGAACATCAAATTCACGACGTGAAACTAGAATAGTGACACCTTTGGAAGCTAGAAGACGGATGGCAAGCCTACGAAGAGATAAGTTCCAAACTCATGACGTGAACAAGGATTTTCTCACGTCGTGAGGACCAAAAATCTTTCGATAAATAGCAAGTTCGTCCATTTGCTTTCTCACACCTGATCTCCTTCCTTCTCTCTCATTTGCTGAAGCACTCTTGCATCGTGAGCCTCGACGACCTCGTACCGCTGACCGTTTCAGCTTAGATTACATAAAATCACGCTATTAAGTTGAGTTTCACGGCCCCACTTTCTAATATTTTCGGGGGAAAACGCATGCTAAATATTGAATAAAAGTTATTATTATGTTTATATGATAGTATGTTCGTATCAACGTATATAGTTATATTAACAGGAATATAGTTGTTTTGTCTCATATATACCTAAAGTATATATGATATTTTGAAATCACACAACTATGTTAAAATTGTTAGCATGTTAGTATTATAGAAGTATACTAATAAATACTCGGAATTATACTCGAGAATTATGTATATATGTGTGATGTAACTTGTGAGTTATACTTCGAAGTTCTATTTATACTATGTGGTGTGATAGACCCAGAGTTATACACGGAAGTTATATATATTGTTTGTTAAGTATGTTATATGATATTGTTGGTTTTATGTCAAGATAAAATCTGTATGTTATTGTTGGTTTTATGTCAAGATAAAACCTGTATGTTATTGTTGGTTTTATGTCAAGATAAAATCTGTATGTTATTGTTGGTTTTATGTCAAGATAAAACCTGTATGTTATTGTTGGTTTTATGTCAAGATAAAACCTGGTTTTACCTCAAGTTATAGCTGTTATACTGCCTAAATGTTATGAAGTTAGGAGTAATGTTTAAAATCATAGTCTAATAACTTAGGGTTTTAGACACGAAAATGCTTTTGTTGTTAGGACTATAGAACGCCGTCAAAGTCTACATGAGCTACCTCATTCATCAACTAAGATTGAGGATCTTAGTGGAAGTCCTCTGACCTGTAACCGTTAATCCCGTGTGAGCGAGGAAGTCGTGTACGAATAAGATACGGGTTGACGACCCCACTCGTGGTTGTTAATTACAACCCAAGACAAGCAAGTGACGATCCGTTCCTTTTATTTGTTATTGTTCCGGCGTCGATGAAGCACGCGGTATTGTTTCTCATGGTAAATCATGAGTGTATTATTTCTCATGGTAAATCATGGGTGTATTGTTTCTCATGGTAAATCATGAGTGTGTTTTGTCAAAGGTTTTGTTGTCAAGCAGCGGTTACAGACTCATGGTAGCAACTTGTTAGAAACATTATACTTTGTCGTATACAAGTATTAATGTTAAGTATAATTTTCCCTACTTATACCCTAGGTACTACTTGTATATTAAGTAGATAATTATACCTAACACACATACTCGTATAGAATTGAAATAAGATTTATACGTAGCAACTTTCGTTTGTATGGAATTACAAACACTTATATTCATAGTATATGAGACTTATAGGTAAACTACTTATTTGGTAAGTAAACTTTTATACCTAGGATATATATACTAAACGTTGGAGAGTGAAAATGATACTTTCAAAACTATACTTTTGAACTTGGAAAATGTATTATTTTATGGAGTCAAAACCTGTGAACTCACCAAATTTATGTTGACGTATTTTAAATTGCATGTGTTTTCAGGAAGTTGATAACTATGATACAAGAAATGACGTTACACTGCCCGGTGTTTCCGCCGACGGCCGGGGTGTGACATCTATGATTAACATCAAGCTACCCTTTGCAGCGCACTATCAGTCCAGATTAGTGTGCCGACGACCCTCCACCAGTCAAGGAAGCGGCGGATGAGAGTGGACAACCATTAAATTGCCATTTTATAAGCAGTAATCTTATACCCCCCTTATAGACCGGATTCGTGAATCAGGCCAGTAACGGTAAGACTGACTTGTCTTATACATATATATAAATATTAAACCTATAATATTATAATAGTATAAGGTTTGAATTTTAAAGTTTAAAATTATAAGGTTTGGAACTAAAGTATTCAAAGGGTAACTTTACAAATTCCAAAACTTGAGGGCAAGTTTTGAACTATTCAAAAAAATTTCATTTTATAACTTATGAGTTTAATATAGGTTTTATGAACAAACTCTTCAAATTCCATAACTTGAGGACAAGTTATGGAGTTCATAAAAACATTTATGAAAAACATTTAAAAGAAGGACTTTTCATTTTCCATAACTTGAGGACAAGTTATGGAGTCCATTAAAAGCATTTAACCAATTATTTTAATTAACACAATAATCAAATAATTCATACATGATTCAATTAAATTCATATAAACAAGATAATTTGTATCAAACAAATTTCATGTAATTAGCCTAACCATATAAACTAATACAAAACATGAAACTTTGACAATTATCTTTTGAATTGGATAAGCATGATCATTACCACATCAAAAACAGGTTTATAAGTTCAAAAACAGTTTAGGGTAATGATCCTAGTCAAACTCCAGCCTTAAAACTCGAAAATCTACACTCTGGAGCACCAACTCGTCGAGTGCATGAACTGACTCGGCAAGTTGGTCAGTTTTCTAAGGGGACTCAGCGAGTCACCCAGTGGACTCGGCGAGTCCACTGTCCAGACAGCAGAAAATCGATTTTTCAAGCTTTTGAAAACAAGTAGCATCAATTATAATTGAAAACAATCCTAGTCTCTGATACCACTGATGAGTTTTAAGCATTCTAACACTCCTATGGTGTACATGCAACCCTAGATGCTTTGGATCTATTTTTCTCTATTATACATGCAAACTTTCAAGTTTCCAAAGCATCTTCCTAACTAGCATATTATGGACTATATACAATACAAAAACTAGTTGAATGACATACCTTTTGTTGTATCTTGAAACCTTGGACCTTTAAGAGCCTAGCACCAATAGTATGAATGCCTCAAATGGAATCACAACACACCTTTGGACAAAGGATGACTTTTGAGAGAATATTCTAACCCACAAATCGGCTCATGAACTCCAAGTACTCTAGTGCACGATTTTGGAAGCTAAGGGCTTCTTATATAGTGTGGCTAGGATTAGGGTTACATCCATGTAAACCCTAATGTGAATAACTTTTCATCTTACTTAGGATCCATGGGTTAAAACCTCCATGGACTATCCATGGACTACCATATTGGTTTGTCCCATCCTAAATAACCATAAGCCCACACCATAAGAATGATTGATTTACCAAATCAATCTCCTTACATTTAATTAGTCTCTTTTGATCACTAAATTAATTCCAAATTAATTCTTGATCAATACTAATTAAATCATATGATTTTATATTAATATATTAGAAATTATAATATATTAATAAATCATAAATAACCTCTTCTCAAAAGTCCATCCTAACAAATTGTCCTGGTGATATGCAACCCAAATGGACCATGCTACTCTCGGGTCAAGTACATACCAATTATAGTTATGGAATTAGACACTAATCCAACATATACAACTCTAAAGAGTTCACTTAATCACAGTTTCTTAGCTTATAGCTGACTTGGTTTCATAGAGTTCTTTCATAGGCTTCAGTGATAGTTAGAGCGTCATTGTGAAAACATTATTGAGTTTTAATACGTGAAAAGTGTTATGCACCTAACTTGAGTTGATACACAACATAATTAGTTCTTGTAAGAATTTATAAAGGTCCTATGTATCACGATGAGAGTTCTGAAGAGAATTCCTTTCAACTTACTGTTTCATTTGCATAGGAAGAAATTTATACCAATGTTAATTAACTATTTGATGAATACTATTTCATGTTGCTAAACTTAAACAATCCTTCGATTGAAAGATTTCATCCTACAACGGTTAGACTCAAACAAGAGCTGAATAGTAGAGCTAGATCATACATTCTAAAACCATTTAATTCTAGAAGCATGCAACCTAACATATCCATCAACAGTTACAAATATTAGTATACATTTCAAGAAATATATAAGATGTTATTCCAAACCTTATCATATGCATTCCTATTCATTTAAGATGTTTTCTTTTCTTCGAAATTTTAGTTGAGTTTTTGAATTTGGATCGTGATGTCCAATATAATTGTTTATCGCTAATGATTGAATTTGTGTAAAAGTATCTATGTTGATTATTTAGTGTTTTTGACCGTTATAAGAATGAGGTCAACACGATAGGTGTAGTTATTTAGGGTTAGAATGCAGTTTTCTAGTATTTCATGTGTACATCGTGTCCATACATTATCCATATCCACCATATAGGCTTCTGGATTCATGTTCTAGTGATTGTTACAAACCTATGGGTTGTAAATCCATATACGTATTTGAATTAACTAGTACTTATTTTTAAATCAAAGAATGTACCAGTCTCCCCTGACTAGTCATGGGGTGCGTCCCTTTCTTTAGTAAAAAAAACACTCTGCCCTGAGCATTTCCTTCTTGATCTTTCAATTTTGGACAATCTCTATTGAAGTGCCCAACCTTTCCACATTCAAAACAGTTACCACGCCCACCAGTGACATTCTTCAAGTTCACAGTAGTTGTTGCGCTCTTATAGAACCTAGCGGTGTGGCCCTTCTAATTGCAATTGTTGCAGAACAATTATCTTCATGCACCTAGGTACTAGTAGTTACATTTGTTGCATAATGGAAGGTTCCTCATGTATTGCCTCAGTGGGGTGTGTGATGTCGTGGTTGCTGCATATACTACCATTGTTTTCTACTTCTTTCCTGGAAATTTCTATGAGTCTCCTATATAATCTCCTTCAGACTCGCGCCTATGGTCTTTAGACAGGGGAGGGTCAGTCCTTGCAACCATGGTTCCTTGGTGGATCACTAGATTAGTGATTGCTATATATATATATATATATATATATATATATATATATATATATATATATATATATATATATATATATATTTGTTGGATCATGATTGTAATCACTTTCCAAAATCTGTGATTTCAAACCTACATGAAATCATATTTGCGATAATCCAATCAATTTCAATTTGGAAGTTTGGCCACTTCTAAATTAGAAACACATAAAATACCTTGTTTTTTTTGTATTCTTGAGAGATAGAACAAACTAATGTATGATTTTCATGTATGTAAGTTCCAACCCATTTTCTAGAACCAGAAAACGTTCTTATACTAGAAGGAAAGTAGTTAAACGGAAGTTGCATCCCTTTTGGCGCCAAAATTCATTAGTTCTTATGACATAACCAATTAATGACATCATAATGATATCAGAATAGTTTTGACGGGAAAATGCATGGCTAGAGTCATACTCGACATAGAAATCCATTTAGGATTCAGGGCGCTACCCCGAACCACCACCAGGGGCTATGCCCCTTGGACCTCGCTAGGAGCACTACCCCTATACATTTCCAAGGGTGCAACCCCTTGCAACCCTGGACCCAGGGGAACTGCCCCTGTACCGCCGTATCCCCGTGTACACATTTATCACTCCGAGTGTGCACCCTACACCTCCTATCTCGATTAGTAAATGGAGCTCATCCTATCTCATTATTAATAATAACTACACCAAAATATGTTGATAACACTAAAATCACCAACATTCCTCCCCAATTTTAGTGTAATCCTTAATTAACTAAAAGCAAAAACAAAATCATGCTTATGTATAAATGAAAATATCTTGAAGATTGAATTTTCACATTAGTATAATATACATGAATAATACTCGAGAATCAGTATGTCCTAAGGATTGAACCCATCAACTCATTTGAGTAACTGAAAGTACTATTGTCACACCCCCAGCCGGCGACGAAAACACTCGGCGGTGTAACGTTATTCCTTGTATCACAGTTATATAACATATGTTGAACAGTACAAAAGATTTTTATTATAAACTACAAACCTTTATTGATAATAGAAAGTTATATTATTATTCCAGCTTACCAGGTTCTTGAAAACACATGCATTTTGTAAATACGTCAACATAAAGTTGGTGAGTCCACAGGTTTCGACTTAGAGTAGAAATAGAACTCTTTCTAAGTTCGAAAAGTATAGAACATAGTTTGAAAATATCATTCTGACTCATACTTGTTTCTAACATATAGTATATATATCCTAGGTATAATGGTTTACTTAGTAGTATGCCTATAAGTTTCATATACCGTGCATATAAGTGTTTGTAATCCCATAAAAACAAAGGTTACTACGTATAAATCTTATTTCAATTCTATACGAGTAAAAACCGCTCCATATAAATCTTATTTCAACTCTATACGAGTATAAACCGCTACGTATAAATCTTATTTCAATTCTATACGAGTATAAACCACTACGTATAAATCTTATTTCAATTCTATACGAGTATTTGTACTAAGTATAAGTGTCTACTTAATGAGCAAGTAGTATACCTACATGTTCCTTGTACCTAGAGTATAAGTGTTTGGGAAACTTATACTTCACATTCATACTTGTATATCGACAAAGTATAATACTTCTAAAATTGTGCTACCATGAGTCTGTAACCGCTGTTAATACGACGCCACTACCTCGTAATGGTGTTATAAGTATTGCACCTTAATAATAGATTTCCTCACGCTTCATCTACGTCGAAATAGAATAACCTGGGCAAGTTTTTCACCCGAAAAACGTTGGGTTGTAGCTAGTAACCATGAGCGGGGGTGTCAACCCACATAGATTTACACACAACTTCATTGTTGGAAAAATGGGCAAGTTCGTCACCCGTAAAACGTTGGGTTGTAGCTAGAAACCACGGATGGGGTGTTAATCCGCATAAATCTACGCATACAACTGTTGGATTAGGTGGCTAAGCCCATAACTATAATTGGTATGTACTTGACCCGAGAGTAGCATGGTCCTTTTGGGTTGTCTTCACCAGAACAATTTGATAGGATGGATATTTGAGAATGAGGTTATTTGTGATTTATTAATATATTATAAGTATAATATATTAATTGTGAAATCATATTATTTCATTAGTATTAATCGAGAATT
Source organism: Lactuca virosa (assembly GCF_052849685.1). Taxonomy (NCBI): domain Eukaryota; kingdom Viridiplantae; phylum Streptophyta; class Magnoliopsida; order Asterales; family Asteraceae; genus Lactuca; species Lactuca virosa. Next base: position 123,835,013 of record NC_136427.1, on the reverse strand, counting down.
AATTTTGAATTTATTTAGTGATCAAAAGAGATTAATTAAATTAACGGGGACTGATTATGTAAATCAGTGATACATATGGTTTGGGCTATTGATCTGTGATGGGCTAAGTTTATGTAAGATTCCATGAAGAGTTAGCCCGCATGAGTTATGGATCATAAGCCTAAGTGTTTGGATTAGGGTTTGCACATGACTCTTGGAATCCTACACTATATATATATGTTACCCCTTAGCCTAAAATCGGAGATACTTGTATTCTTGGAGAAGCATAGCCGATTTTAGTGCCTAGAAACTCTATCTCACAGTCCTCTATTTGTTCATGGTGTTTGTGACTTATTAGAGGCATCACACTTGAGGTGCTAAGTTCTTAAAGTCCAAATACATAAAGCTACAACAAGAGGTATTCATCTAACTAGTTTTTATGATTCAAATATAGAATTGTATGCTAGTTGTAGGCTTCATGCTTTGGATATTTTATTGCATGTATAACTAGAGAAAACTTAGAACCAAAGCATTAGGGTTGTATGTGCACCATAGGGACGTTAGAGTACGTAAAACCCAACAGTGGTATCAGAGCCATGGGTAGTTTTCTGTTATATTGATGCATTGGTTGGTTGTTCGAAGCAAAAGAAAATCGTTTTTTGGAATTCGACAGATGACCACGACATGGTGGAGAATCTGTTTGCAGATTTTCAAGTTTTTGGCCAAGTTTTGGATCATAATCATTACCCCAAACTGTTTTGACTAATAAAGAATCATTTTTTATGATAAGAGGTAATGATTATCTTCATCCAAATTAAAAGACATTTATCAAATTTTAAGATAATGATTTGATTATATGATAATTTGATTATTTGTATTGTTTGATTTGAATTGTTTTGCTATAAGAGTTTCATTATGTCAAATTTGTAAAAGATAAAATTATGATTATTTTATTGGTTTTCAAATTTGATCTAAACGTTTTTAGGAGTTACAAATCTTGTCATCAAGTTTGGAACTAAAAAGGTTTTTCAAGAGTTACAAAACTTGCCCTCAAGTTTTGGTATTTGAAAAGTCTCAAATTATGAAACATTGACTTCTAAAACTCTTGTAATTAAAAAGGTGCAACTCTTGGGTTCATAACCTAAAAATTAATTAAATAGTTTTTAATTTTGAATTTTTATATTTAGAACCTTGATGTTTTTTTTTGAATAGTTCAATTACATTGTTATGGATTTCATTAAGTTAATTAAAGTGTTTAATTAAATGAGAATATTAATAAATCCATAATAACATGGTTTAAGTTTAATTAAAAGTTTAAAATACACCCTTATACTATATAAAATTAAAACTTTAATATATTATATATGTATAAGTAAAAAGTTAGTCTTACCGTTAGTAGGCCTCATTCACGAAGCTGGTCTATAAGGGGTGTTTAAGGCAATTGCCTATAAAATGGTGATTGAATGGGTATCCACCCTTACCCACCGCACTCTTGACTAGTGGAGGGTCGTTAGCCAAATGGGTAGGATAGGACACAAACTTCCATTAAAAGTATAATGAAATACAAAGTAACTAAATACTTTTATAAATTCCCAATCTTAGTTACTTTAGGAAAAATATGAATTTGATGCTAACCCATGAAATTATACTTTGCACCTTTCCAAGTCGTTAGTGGAGCATGTGTGGTTAACCAGAACACTAACTTGGACTAACAAGGGTGGCCAAGGGTAGCTCGATGTTTTTCATAAATGAATGGAGCGTGTGTGGTTAACCGGCACATTGATTATGTGATAAATGACTTCGAGAGTACCAAGCTAATTTTCATGGTTATTCACACCTTGTTTGTGATCCTCGGTATCCCAGTCGCAAACTTGAAGGGCATAATCGAGATTAAACATGCCATTGAAAATCTCAATGAATATCAAAAGATCTAGGAATTTAAATTCATTTAAAACCTAAAGTTCATTTTCGTTTTTCATGGTGGAAATTGGTCGATCGTCATTTACTTACATTCAAATATTTTGCAGTTGGATTACGGCATCCCTATTCTGAATTGTAGAATATTGTGTTAGGCCCTAGCCTTAATATTTCATTTGCGTGTAGATGTCTAGTTAAGACAACTATGTTCTTCCCAAATATTTTGGAAAAAGTTTTCCTTATGAAGATGATCTTCTGCGATTGGATCGTGGAAATAGAAATCATAATTCGCTTCCTCCACCTCCTCCAATAATTCTCCCTAACCCACATGTTAGAAGCCTTGAAAATGTCAAGGTCACTCAAGCCCTATTGGCAAGCAAATATGAAGATGGAAAGTCTGTATGGCTCACGTCTTAGAGATGAAGTCACATATTGACAGGCTGGGAATATTGGGTGTTGTTGTCCTGAGGAAGTTGGCTGTTTACTGGGTTCTTCAATCACTTCCTGAGTCATATAATGAGTTCATCAAAGATTACTATATGACAGACCGCGACATGACCCTTATTTATGACAGACCGCGACATGACCCTTATTGATCTTAACTATTTGCTAATTGCTGTTGAATCAGAAATGATTTGGCACACTGGTAATGCAAATTTGGTTGGAAGATCTACTTCCCAAACTTCCATGGACATTGACAATGGAAACATTGGAAGTACAGAAAAGTATTCTCTTCCTAATGGAAAGGGATCGGTCATGGTCAAGTCATTTGACCAAGTGGTAAAGAGAAAGTGTAAGTCTGAGATAGTCCCTTGTACCATTCCAAAAGAATCGGTTTGCTTCTACTGCCAAGAGAAGGGGCATTGGTTGCGAAGCTGTCGTATCTACCTGAAGGACCACAAGGATGGTGAAGTCAAAGTGTTTGACTCTGCTTCAGGTAAGTCCACTATCTAACTCTATTAAGTTCTTATTTGTTGATTCTTAATACATGATGTGACAAGTTTGCATTTTGATGTTTTGTAGGATCAAAGAAATAAAAGGTAGCTTAAAGGAAGAGTGCGCTGAGTCTGATGACGAAGAGATGGATTTCGATCGTATAGTTCGAGGATCGGATTTTTGAGCCACTACTTAGGAGTTATGATAGATTTCTTAGAAATATGTAATAACATAGGTTTCATTTATAATTACGTTGTAAGGAAAAGTTTTTTCGTATTTTATAAATAAATAAAATTTTGATTTTATCTTGTTTTATATTTCCTTGCAATGGCATTTGAGAAAATTGATGTTTATATATTGTTAGCAATGGATTTGATTCTTAGTTTGTGGTATTGTCACAACTGACCAAATAAGGAAAGATTCTCATCAACCAAACTTCAATTGGACTGAAACTTGGAATCATGCGACTTGTATTGTGTGATGAATCAGAACCTTCGTCTTTGGGAAATTAAGACTAATTCCTTGTTCAGATGTATATGTGAGTCAAGTGAAGGACTAGGAGATTGGGTACACTTGGTTGTGCACTGGTCAAGTCCACCACAAATAACGATAAGACTATTCGTCAAGATTTACTAAAAGTTTAGTAAATATGGTTGTGCTTACACGACTAAGTGTAATTCTAAATCATTGAAAAAGTTTCAATGTATAGCAGGACGCATAAGAAGAATCAATTAGGCAGAAAGATAAAGTTTCTCCAATCTGAAAGGAAACGAGGGTACTTGAGTATCGTGTTTTATGATAATCTTAGTGATTATGAAACCATATCACAATTGATCCTCTAAGGACATCTTAGTGCATTTGTATAGCTAAGAAGAGGAATCGTGAATTATTGAAATGGTTAAATCAAGAAGATGAGTCATACTTCGTTCCAAGATTAAGTCTTAGAGTCGTACTCCAAGATTGAGCCTTGAGTGACATAATATTAAGAAAGGTTTATAACACTCATCAAATGTAGAGTAAAATGTGGTAATGCCCGTAGATTTGGGCTAGTCAATTTAGAGACGATGAGCATCAAAAATGAGTTTTTGATGGAAGATTATTTAGAAGGATTAATCTTAACCAAGTTGTATTATATGTTACAAGGGTTCCGTACATATAAAGAACGTCGAAATCCAAGTTATAACGAAGAAGTTATGGCCCGTCGAAGTTTTACGGCAAAACCCGTCGAAGTTTTACATCCCAAATGTTTTAAAATGAATAAAAATACATTTCTTCGGAAATGCTTTGATAACGAATTTATCATGTTTTACTGGGAACAAATTCCGCAACATTTTTATCAAAAGAAGTACTCTGATTTTTATAAAACATAAACAAAATCGGTCTTTTTCTGGCCGTGAAAATGGGGATGTCACAGTTGGTATCAGAGCATTAGTTTAAGCGAACTAGGAATAAGGATTTATTTCTAGACTTAAATTTAGAATGCTAAGCGATGATCGTGAGGAGTGTGTCTAATATATTTTAGGAAGTATGCTTGAATAGACATAAGCACTAGCTTAATTAGGGAAGATTCCTAAGATGCTTTTATGTGCTTAATAATTTGTGATGCTTTATGTTATCGTTTGATCGGATCTATGGTCTGTTGCCGACCGGATCTGGAAATTTTATGTGTTCAGATTTCTAAACGTTTAATTACGATGTTAGAACTGGCATATAGTTTTTCGAGGTAATAAGAAGGAATAAGCGTCTAAACCTTCCTCTATCTTTATTCTCGTCTCAATACACCAAACGATTGCTTTGGTGTACAGAACATCATGGTGAAGACTTGTAGTGAATTGAGTAAATGGAGGAAATAAGAAGGCTTATGATACTGAATGGTACTTATCGGAAGATATCATAAGAGTGATATCTTGCCTTTAGAATGCATCTAATAAATAATACGTCTAGTATGGGAGAAGTAAACTTTCGATTTGCAGAAAGAAAGATTTTTGGTATAATTCATGAAGTTATCCCATCGTCTGACATTTCCATCACCAACCGGGTTGAAGTAGAATTGATGATTGAAGATACGTATGGAATAAGTCCTAGTAGAGTCTAGGGAAAATTTTATGATTGATTGGACACATTTTTATGTGTTAAAATTCTTTTTGTGATAGTAACTTGGAAAGCTGCGAGACAATACTTGGGACGAGTATGAGTAGGTGTGAATGGTAGTAGAGGCCTATACTACCGGAAGCACGGGACTCATGCTTGGATCAGGGAAAGTCACAAGGTTACCAAGGAGCTAGTAATTGATTTTGTTTTATTCAAGTATGTCGTTACCATCGTTTCAGTAATGACTAAGATGATGATTGTTATTCCGACCCTAGTGGTCATATCAAATTGAGTCCGACTACGCTGAGTATGTTATGTGGTTCAGAGAATCAAGTTCGATGTAGCATCTGACTTAAGACGGAAGATTGAAATAAAAACCGATCAGTAGAGGTATCGCGACAAGTTGCTTGTAGCTATAAATGCTACCTTTTAAGATGAGATTAGAACATGAACGAAAGTATAGTCTGTTCTGGAAGACTCTAAGAGACCTGAGTCTAAGCGTTGCAACATATGATGATAGGTCATTAGAATATGACACATCGTTCCATTGTAGTAATAAAAAAACTTATCTTAAGTTCGTATCCAGTGAGGATCGAGATTGTGACTTGAAGGTCATAATTTGGAGTCTACCGTGAGATAGGGAGCAAGTGCAAGATCGAGCACCACTTGCAGTAAAGAGGACCAAGAGTTAGATACTCATTCGAAGAAACATAGAAGTTACGATTATTACCTACGATGAAGAGATAACGTATGGAGGCATTATACAAGCCCTGTTTTGTTGATGATTCCGGGACGTAATCATCCTAAGGGGGAGATAATTGTAATGCCCGTAGATCCGGGCTAGTCAATTTAGAGACCATGAGCATCAAAAATGAGTTTTTGATGGAAGATTATTTAGAAGGATTAATCTTAACCAAGTTTTAGTATATGTTACAAGGGTTCCGTACATATAAAAAACGTCGGAATCCGAGTTATAACGAAGAAGTTATGGCCCGTTGAAGTTTTACGGCAAAACCGGCACAGCACCGGGAGATGTGAATAGTGAATTTACGGTAGAAGCATTTTTAGCCTTAGTGATCTAAAAAAATTTGTAGTATACGTTAAACCGAGAACATACAAAAAAAGAACGCCCAAATCTGACTTCGTATGAGGAAGTTATGAATTTTATAAGATTTGTCATAGCAGTGCACGACCCGAAACTCGAATTTTAGTTCGAGCAGTTTTTGGCCTACGCGACCTAAATGAGAGTTGAAGATATCATTAATAGGAACTCAACGGTAAAAAGACAAACGAAATTGGAGTCCGTATGTAGAAGTTATGAATTTTATGCGGACATTTAACAATATAATCTCCTCCTACTGTTAAATTTAAGATCGGTCGAGAATTAGCCGACGGAGTCTAAATGAAAGTTTTAGATATTGTTTTCACCTACACGTGGATATAAATAATTTCGAGAGTAGAGCTCGTATGTTAAAGATATGGGCGAAACTTGGTCCCTACTCTTCGAGCGCGATAAATTCGATACAGTTTTGTAAATCTGAGATAGAATGAGAATTAGCTGACGACGTCTAAATGAAAGTTGTAGTACTCGTAAATACCAAAGCGTGGATATAAAGAACGTCAAAAATGGAGTTCGTATGAACGAGTTACAAATTATAATAGCATTTTTACGTATTAAAATAAAGTATAAATCATATATACGTACACATATATATACAAATGTATATATCATTAGAAAGGTATCGACGATGCGGTTATTATAAGACTAGTGTTGAGTACTTTCGACATTAGTTTAGTACAAATATCGTTAAATCTATTTAAAATGGTATTATGAAGGGATGTTTAGTCGTTTATATAACTATAAGGTCATTAAGTAATTATGGAGGGCAGTTTTTGTAAATTCAATTACTATAAATAAGAGGCTTGGGCTCTCATATTTCTTGCACCATTCTCTTGATTCAAGAGTCTTTCGCTTCTTATCCCCTGAGCATTTCGGTCCCTCGTGATTCGACTTCTCTTTCTGTAGTTTTAGTATAGTTAGGTGAGCGCTGAAGCGCTGCACGAATCTTTCTTAGAAAGATTCAGCGACGAAGTTCTGCCCCTGCAGAGCCCGACTCCTAGCTAAAACCCCCTTGTAAGTAAGTTATGCTTACCTATTTTAATATAGCTTATATTTAAAATTAGTATTGTTATTATGAACTTATAATAAATATTTGAGCTATTATTATGACTTATATAAGTGTCGTTATAATATCTTTTTAACTACTCGCGGTACGGGGAATCTGGTTTAAAGGGCCGCATAGGGTTGTTGGATTTCAGAAGTGCTATATGCCAAAATGGTCCTGCCCTCCGGTGTTTTATGTCTGGCCCTTGTCTGTACATAGTGGTTGGAAAATATTGTTTAAACGTTTATATAATAATAATAAAAATAAGACTAATAATTAGTCACGGTAAATATTAGACTAAAATCTAGTGGTAATAATACTAGGTTTCGTCGAAGGAAATTATTTTAAAGTAAACAAAGCGCTGTCCGAGTACCAAGTCACCACCTTATCAAGTGAGTGCATAGTTACTTTCATCTTACACATAGATATGAAGTATTTTATATAAATTACGTGCTATGTGTGCATATTGTCTGTATACTTGTTATCTATGCTGGATGAATGATTTTATACATGATTTAAATGATTTAAATTGTACTCGTATTTTATATCTTCAAATATGTTGGGTGAAACATGGGTAGATGAATGATGAGAGATGAAAGATGATATGAGTGAACATTGGCAGCTATAGACTTGGTGCCTAAATAATATCGGCAGTTATGCACTTAGTACCTGATAGATAAACACTGGTAGCTATGGACTTAGTACCTGATAGATAAACACTGGTAGCTATGGACTTAGTACCTGATGGATAAACGTTGGTAGCTATGGACTTAGTACCTGATGGATAAACGTTGGTAGCTATGGACTTAGTACCTGATAAACATTGGTAGCTATAGACTTAGTACCTATTAGATGAACACTAGTAGCTATGGATTTAGTGCCCGATGAATGAAGATTAGAAGCTATGGAATTAGTGCTTTACCAACGAGCATTGTCAGCTATGAACTTAGTGCCTGTCTTATAACCATGGAAGCAAGGGACTTTGGAATGAACGAATAGATGACTCTTAGGGTAGACCCTTGAGAGTAAGGAAGATAATGGGGATGGGTAATTGGGTTGATTGCTTGATGTTTAAACATAATAATTAAATTATTGTGGGTTGAAAACCCTCTCTACTCACCAGGTTTCCCAACCTGACCCACTCAAGCTTATTTGTATAATAGGTGTCGATATGAAGTTACATCACGCTAAGAGATTAAAGAGATGTAGATCACTAGTGTAAATGAATGTAAGTTCTGTTTATGCTTATGTTTCTGTATTGACAATGACATCCCAAATGTTTTAAAATGAATAAAAATACATTTCTTCAGAAATGCTTTGATAACGTATTTATCATGTTTTACTGGGAACAAATTCCGCAACATTTTTATCAAAAGAAGTACTCTGATTTTTATAAAGCATAAACAAAATCGGTCTTTTTCTAGCCATGAAAATGTGGATGTCACAAATGTTTCTTACTCTTGTACATTTGAAATTGGTAAGTTGTGATCTCTTGGATTAGACAAAGACCAACTAAGACCAATTGTGTGAAACGTTTATCTTGATAAGAAACCGCACTAACTCTTAAATATTTGTTTGACAAGTAATGACTCTTGACAAAGAGAATATTATATGTCAAGAGGTCAGTGGGAGTCTTAAAGATCTTGAAAAGTTTCAAGAGCTAATCAAGAATAAAACCTATTGTTTATCACTAGCACACGACTTGAGGTTTGTAACCTATTGTGTTGATGTATTCTTGTTTATGTGCCTATTCCAGTTAAAGTTGACTATGCATATGAGTTCTATGAGTGCTCAATTGTTTGCATAAGGCAAAGCACCTTGATCAGTGAAAGTTCATTGATCAGTAAGGGTGATCTGCTCAACCAGTTGGAAGCACTGGTAGGCCCTTAAGCTGTCAGGTGGCGAGAAATTAATATTGAACAAGTTCAGTCCATATGAGTTTCGATTTGTCACTAACCTTGTCTTGTGATTATGGTTATGACAAATTCACATGGATAGGAATACATACACCATAAAATCTAAGTGTCATAAGGTTTCTCTCCTATTCATGAAAATGATTGTGAGGAAACGCTTTCACTAAGTAGATTTTAAGAAGATAGGAATTGTGATATTTGCATTCTCAAATTTGAGTACGATTACGACATGCCACTTTATAGTTCGAATTGTGAGAAATGGAAAAAAGGTCTAAACATTTGAGGCTAATTGTTGTAAGTTTTAAAACTGTTTAGACACACATGTGAGCTATCTAAGGAAAGGTGTATGAGTTTGAGAAGCCTAGATAAAGTCTTATCGAAGCATCTTGTATCAGAAATCTGAACTTCGATAAGAAAGTCAACAAGTATTGATTTCTATAAGTCCAGCTTATTTCTGGGTACATGTCAAAGCTAATGGAAGCATAAGTGTTATGCTGGTAAGAACATAATTATTATGCTAGTGGGAGCATAATTAATTATGGTATGTGTTGCAGAGTTTCAATTCGGAAAGTTGCAGAGTTTGAAAAGTTGTTTTGCTATAATTAAGGGAGAGGAACTCATACTTCATTTCAAATGTAAAAGCTTAGATTGAGATTTTAATGAATGTTAGTCAAGGATATATATGAATACCTTGTTGGAATGCTTCAACATTGGAAATTCTATATATGGAAATATTATAGCAAGAGACTGGTCAAGTATCATGTCTTTATGTAAGACATCATGAGTCGTATCCCATATGCTTCAGGTATAGGATCGATTACGTGTGCTATAATATTCATCCGTTCTATTTTTCCAAATGCCTAGGGCATTAAGAGGGAAAAGGGACCAGAACCGGATATGACTAAATTAGTTAAACAACTGTCAAGGACGATCTAAGGTTCGCTTAGGATTGGTTGGTTAAGGACAGTTGGAAGTATAGTAATGGATGGACCATATTGACATTATTATGAATAGACAAGATTCTATTAATAATGAGTTGTCATATGGAAAATATGGAAATGCTTCCATAATGAGAGTTGGATATTAAGAATCTACGTGTAGGTTAGAAACTTTTATGCAAGAAGGATGTTCAAAGGAATGTACTTTGAATTTGATACTTCACTTCCTTGGAATTGTTTTGTAATTTCATTGCTCAAGTCTCTGTGACTTTAGTGCATTGACATTACAAAAAGATCATTGCATAAAGGTTAGAACCTAACACATTCTAATAGTGGCAAGAATTTGGCATTCTTACACTTTTGATAAAATATTTGGAATTGTGAAATGAGTTTCATTGAAAAATATGTTCATTTGATCTATTTCACAAAGTAAGGACCATAGGTAAACATAGTGTGCATGCTTGGAGCATGGGATAACTATTGTTTTAATTCAAGTATTAAGTTGATTAATCGAAACATTAAACAATGAATAATGTGTAATCAATATGGTAACTAAATAAAAGGTGTTTTATTTATATTCAAAAGTTTTGAGACCATATTGGATTCGATTATTCTTATGTTTCACTTTGCATGTTTTGACTTCCAGAATAACTAGGTTTTTCAAACATCAACAGTCAATCATACTTTGGAAGTAAGTAATGAGGTAAGACTGTCACGAATCTGATTGTAGATTGTCTAAAGTGTTTAGACATAGCATAGGTTTGCTATAGTGTTCATGAGTAGTCCTATAAGATTTGAGTATTGGATTAAACCCCCGCTCATTTGAATTACTGTGACAACCCGAAAAGAAAAATTTAAAATTTTGCCTTGCAAAGCCCAGCCTGTCAAGTCAACTGGATGTCAGATTCATTTTTGCTATCATTTAGCCTCGTTTGGAGTCCGTTTAAAGGTCCAAAGGTCAATACATTCAAGCATTGAGCATAGAAATGGATCGCATACACTTTTAGCATCAAATCTGAGCCTTACACTCCAACATCAGGAGTGTACGGCCGTACACTGGGTGTGCGGCCGCACACCCCTCTCCTGGCAGCACACTCTCGTGTATATAGGAGGGACTTAGCCTTCTTTCATCTCTTTTCACCCTCCCAAGCCTAGAACTCGATTTTGCTCTCAACTACCATCCGATTTTAAGCTTAGATCTTCAAGTTGGTAAGTGTTCTTCTCCCGATTTGTTGTTAATCTTCATAAACTAGTTACATCCTTTGATTTCATCCATCTAAAATCATGTTTTGGCTAGATCTTCAAGTTACACCAAGAACACCAAGAACACACACTTGTTCTTGGCGATTTTGAGCCTTTTCGAGCTTCCGGATCGTAAGTACTTCTTCCCAATGCTTGAATCTTGTTAAGAACACTTGTTTAAGTCCTTAGAAATGCCCAGAACTCGTGATCTTATGGTGTGTGCGGCCGCACACACTCATGTGGCCGTACACCCCTCAAAAACCCTCAAAACACCTCTTCAAACACCCCTAAAGGCTTCCATATTGTAAGAACCATTCCCTAAGCTTGTTACTTACTAGATATGAGCCTTAGAAGACGTCCAAACCATGTTCATCAAGGAGTGTGCGGCCGCACATACTCCATGTGGCCGTACACCCCTTTGGTTAGTGCTTAAGGGCCTCCAAAGTGCCTTTCTAGCTTCAACACTTGATGAGCATCAGTCCTACAAGCCTCCCTACCATTTGGAAAACGTTTTGTGCACTCTTTATCATGAGTGTGCGGCCGCACACTCCCTGGCCGCACACCCATGACCGCACACTCCTGTGTGCAACCGCACACACATACTGGCCGCACATCCATCAATATGGGCATACACTCCCTTTTAGTGAATCACATGTGATTCCAACACTTGGACAAAGTGTTTCCTAGTCCCGTAAGGTGTTTCCTTGCATTTGGTTGCTTCTAAGCACTATAGTTATGTCAATATATGACAATGTATATCATTTAGGACTTGTTGTGTCTCAGGACTTCATTCGTGGAAGTTCTCATCCTTACACGCATATTCGTTAAATCACCCACACCAGGTGAGTTCATACCCCGTAATGAATCTTTTAACTGTTTTCAATGTTTTAAGGGGGGGGGGGGGAATACAGGTTGAACACAATGATAATTGTGTAATTGTTTGTTTCAAACATCTTCCAAAATTTTTTTTATGCCTTTTATAAGTGATCAAAACATTTCAAAAACTCTTTTAAAGTTATGTTACTTCATAGTTTCACAAAACTCCGTTTTTAAAGTACTGGCATAACTTGGTAGATAAAAGAGTCTTTTCAATATGAGTTCAAGGAAAACAATAGTAAACTATAATAGGTATAGTTTAGAAATCCAGTTCATGCTAGATACAATACACGATAATATAAAGAGAACCCACTATAAAGAGAAACGGGGAGGAATACACCATACTAAGTACCGGGAAAAATCACGTTATATATCTTGCCGGGTTTGCATTGACACTGGTATGATTTCACGTACCAGGACTAGCAGGCACGAGGTGATAAATCAAATAATATATCTTGCTGGGTCTGCATTGACACTGGTACGATTTCACGTACTAGGACTAGCAGGCATGAGGTGATAAACCTAATAATATATCTTGCCGGGTTTGCATTGACACTGGTACGATTTCACGTACTAGGACTAGCAGGCACGAGGTGATAAACCTAATAATATATCTTGCCGGGTTTGCATTGACACTGGTACGATTTCACTTACCAGGACTAGCAGGCACGAGGTGATAAACCTTTAAGTAACCGACTTAGGACTAAAGGCTACTTTAGACTCCCCGAGGTGTATTGTTCATTTGATACTACCTGGAGTCAGTATTTTATTTCTTTATAACCAGCAGTGCCATTGCTGAGGTTAAACATTATTTTCCCTATTACATTTACTTGCGATCTTCTCACATATTCATTAATGTATAAACTATATTTAGTTAAGGATAGTCTCACTTGGGAAAATACCTACTAATACAAGGAAAGAACACACATAACATTTGATGCCTTGGTAGAAGGCTACGTTTAGTAGAAAGGACCATAATGCTAACCTTATGATTCCCTAATGTATACATCAAAGAATACATATATATCAATAGGATCCGACGGGTAATAGGATGTGTGCTTTCCGCTCCATTTCCTGTTCCTTGTTTGGTTGTGGGATTGGAACAGATTCACCCAGTCTACTATCTATCCGATTCTAGATATATATGTCCAGTATACATTGAGTCATCATGAGGGTACCAGGTATGGGTCAAGTCATAGGGCACAGAGTCAATGCACAGTTTTCTAGTTCGGATTATACTTTCCAAATCAGAACTTTGGGTATGCAAAGCTAGAAACTTACCAGTTAAAGGTTTAATCGATTTTATTAAACCAGTATAAACTTAAAGGACCCTATGTGATTAACTCTATAATACTTTAGTTTATACATCACGGATATATATACCATTAATATCCAATAGGTAGTTGGATGTGTGCTTTCTGCCTTACTTCCTGTTCCTTGTTTGGTTGTGGGCTTAGGGCAGATTCACCCAACTAACTCTCTATTCGATATTAGATCATATATAGCCGGTATAAACTAAGTGATTATAGGAGTAATCAATGTGGTCACCATTTTATTATAGGAAATAAGAGTTTTCCTTAAAGAATCTTTTCATTAAATATAAAGGAACTATTACAATTAACTCCATGAGTAACAAGTGAATACACCGGGGTTATATACTACAATGATCAAACAAACAATGGGATGGGTGCTTTCCGCCTTAGAGCAGATGCGCTCAATCGATTGTTTGTTTACTCAGAGTTGTATATCACTTGTATACATTTAGTACTCATAGAAAAGATTGTAGAATCATTTTTACGTATCTTTCACCAAAGTAGAAAATATAGGATTTTCTAAGAGGAACTAGCGAACTTTTCTAAACAAATTTACGATTTATTTATATCACTAAAATCTTATGAACTCACCAGCTTAATTGCTAATCAACTCTTTCAAATAACTTGTATTCTCAGGAGCCTAGTAGACAGATACTCGCGCTGGGATTCAGAAGATGGAGCAGTATAGTTTCAAGTCTTGCTTATTATTTGCTTATGTACTTTATGTTGTGTGATCACACACTTTGTAAACACCTTCTTTCTAATGAAATGGTTGTTCATTACTTTGCTTACTATGATGCATGTCTTGTGATACTAAACATGACGTCCTCCACCCTACAACGTTTCCGCCGTTCCGGTTTTGGGGTGTGACAGATTGGTATCAGAGCATTGTTTATAGCGAACTAAGTATATCAACCGATAAAAGATATACAACTATAAATACAATGGGGCTTAAGTGCTCTGGATAATGGTATAGCTTAAAAGTATAACGATAAGTTATAAAAATATACCTACTTGCTTATACATGTACATACTAGAACGAGTATCACAAGAAGAACAGAACTAAAGTATTTAAAGGTTGAACACTGTCGTCAAACCTGAACAGTTATGTAATCATAGCTAGGATCAATATAGCCTGATCAACTATATTCATTCGAGATGTGACCGACATGTGTTTAGGAGTGATGTGGTGTTGCAACAATCTTAAAACTTACCTAAACACCAGTCGAGAGAATACTAGATCAAGTACATTTGAGTTAGAATACTATGGGAGTATTCTATGATTCTGTAATGCGAGAACAAGTTTGAAACATACCAGGAAGATTACATTAAAATACTACAGGAGTATTTTAGGCACTATAAAAATAACTTCTGTGATAACTTAAAGGACCCTTACGGATAGGTCTATAATCTTGCAATGTATACTTCTAAGGTTATATATAATTGAGAATTTATAGACTTAGAATTTGTGATCTACGCTCCACTACCTGTTCCTTGTTTGGTTGTGCTTTTGGAGTAGGATCACTTATTCGAAGGTCTATTTAATCTTAAGTTATATACAACTTGTATACATTGTGCAATTATAGGAGGACTCTGTGAGGATCACCCCATAAAGTTACCTTAAATCTCATAGATTCTTTAGTCACTTCCATTCTCGCACGACGAGCCTAGATAGATGTAACCACTTCCTCATAGTAGGCAACAGAAGAATCCAGGAGGAACAAGAGCAAATTCAGGAGAAGTTTTCAAAGAAGGAGCAACCGAAGTGACCAAAATGTCTTATGCATCACACTAATAAATAATAATCTTGTTAACTTAATGAGCAAAGTGGAAACACTGCTCACATTATGTGTTAGGATTATTTTCTTACATGCAACTGGTAACAGTTATTCAGGTAACAGATATTCATTCGAGGATAACCACTTCAAATTCATAGAGTTTATTGAGTATAGACTCTTTTATGAATTGTTTCTAGAACCCTGTGGAAGTCAGGACCCGATACACTCAAAACTGAGATAACCTTGTCTTTTCAGCTTTCGGCTTGTGTCCACTCCTATAGACTTATTCCATCTCATCTTTGTATTCTTTTAGCAAAGATGCCTCCTCGTAGATCGAATAGGCGCACTACTCCGATAACTCCAAATTAACCGCCATTACCCCCGCCACGGTTCGATCTAGCTGCTTTTCAGGCAGCGGTAACGGCAGCAACGACAGCCGCCCTAACCCAAATTCGCGCAAGTGGTATCATTGGATCTAGTAGCGGTGCTCACCTAACCGACCACGAAAATACCCATGAACACCCAAGGGAGTGTTCATATAAAGACTTCATGAACTGAAAACCAAATTCCTTTTATGGAAATGGTGGAGTCATCGCTCTGATGCAATGGTTCGAGAAAACAGAGTCGATTTTCGAGATCTGTTCGTGCCCCGAAGGGAGCAAAGTGAAGTTTGCTGCCTGCACCTTCTTCGGCAGAGCCTTAACATGGTGGAATGGCCATGTTAAGTCACTAACATTATCAGTGGCAAACTATATGGGTTGGGAAAACTTGAAGGAAAGGATGATGAGAGAGTATTGCTCAAGGGGCGAAGTACCAAAGCTGGAACAAGAACTATGGGAGCTAAAAATGGTTGGCTCAGACATAGTGGCCTATACTGACAGGTTTAGCGACCTGGCAGCACTGTGCCCCGGGATGGTTACCCCGGAGAACAAGAAGATAGAAAGATACATCAGAGGTCTGACTGCCCCGACCCGAGGTAATGTGTTGTCTTCTAACCCAGCCACATTCGATAGTTTAAAACACCTGGCTCAGCAACTCATCGACTTTGGAGTCCAGCAAGGCGTAGAAGTCCCGGTTCCCGAACTATCGAGGGAAGGGGACTATGGACAGAAGTCGGGGAACAAGAAGAAGGAGTAGCAAACGAGTACTATGTACACCGCCACAACACCCGCTACTCCAGCACCTGCCAGTCGATATGCGGGAACCCTCCCAAAGTGTAGAAGGTGCAAATATCACCACACCGGAGGATGCCGGAAAATGCAGTGTCTAAACTGCCACAGAATGGGACACAGTCCGTTTCTGCAGGGCACCGGCTCAACCGATCTCTCAAGTCCCTGGAGTTGAAGAAAACCAAGCCTGCTATGGCTGTGGTGAGACTGGACACTACCAGGAGGACTGCCCGATAACCAAAAACTCAGGCGCGGATGGAAGAATGCTAATGATCAACGCAGGAGAATCAACCCCGGAATCGTCAACGATCAGCGGTACGTTTTCGACCTAGTAATTGCTTTGAAAATAAATTTATATTTGTATAAGATTAACACTTGGGGATAACACCTAAAAGTAATTATAATAACTCCCTTTTTGAAACAAGTCACAACACTCAAAAGAACTAAGAGGTCCGTTTTGAGTAAGGGTTGTCCATAGCTAAGATTTTACAGACCAAGAGTGAGTGATTCCGCCTTAATTCCTGTTCCATGTCTGGTTGTGGATTTGAGGCAGAGTTACTCAGTCGACGTCTAAATTATCCTAATTATTCATAACTTGTATATTCAGGACGATCGTAGTGGTACCAAGGAGGATCTTAGTTTAAGCATCGATACTAGCTAACAGAGCACTTCCGCGGTATGTACGCGCACATCGCGGTACGATACGTAGGAGTGTTAACATCAAGGGGAAAACAGAAAGCACTAGAACATTCACAAAGAGTACATTTCGAGCACGCTAAGGATACACCATCGTATTGTTGGATTAATGTCTAAGTCCATAACTATAATTGGTAAGACTTGAACCGACCCGACATAGTCCATTTGGGTTGCATGGCATCATGCATTTGGATAGACTATAATGAGAGAAATAACACTTAAGGTTGGTTAATATATTATAAGTTCTAATATATTAATAAGGTTATTTAATTAGTATTGATCAAGAATTAATTTGGAATTAATTAAGTGATCAAAAGGAGACTAATTAAATATATGGGTTGATTGTGTAAATCATTCATTCTTATATATGTGGGCTTGTGATCCAAGATTCCTTATGTTGGACTAGGTCCATGGGGTGACCCATGGATACTCCATGGAGGTTAAAATCCATGGAGCATAAGGAATGGGTAAAGTTATGAGTTACATGGTGTAACCCTAATAGCCACCATATAAAAGAATCTCATGGCTCAAGAAATCGGGCACGAATGTGTGAATATGAGGGCTAGACGATTTCAAGGAGTGTTCAAGTTTCTCTCAAGTTATTCCAAGTGTATTTGGTGTTGTGTGAACCATTTGAGGTGTCACACTTGGGGCACTAGGCGCTCAAGCTTCATGAAGACATTCTACATCAAAGAGGTATGTATTCTATCTTGTTATATTTATTATTTTGTATGCTAGATTAGGATAATACCTTGGATGTTCATAATTGTATGTATAATAGAGAATACATAGATCCAAGGTATTTAGGGTTGCATGTACACTTAGGAGTGTTAGAATGCTCATAACCCAACAGTGGTATTAGAGACTAGGCTTGTTTTCTTGTTATACTTGCAAAAGTAGCTGAAAAATCGAGTTGTATGCATATATTCGATTGTTTTGGCTGGAATTGGACTAGGAACATTACCCTAAGATGTTTTTGGACTTATAAATTTGTTTTTGATGTGGTAATGTTCATGCTAATCCAATTTCTAAGATAATTGTCATAATTTCAAGATTTGTATTAGTTTGTATGTTCATGCTAATTTCTTGAAGATTGATGATTTGAATTATCTTGTTCTTATGAGGTTCTTAGATTAATAGAAAAGTTGTGTGAAATAGTTGTTTTCAATCCATTTTAATCTAAGAGTTGATTCCAAAGTGTGTTTTTGTAACTTGTCCTCAAGTTATATGAAAAGTCACATTTAAGAATCATAAAACTCATAAAAAGTTGGCAATGGTTACAAAAATGAAGAGTCTTGTCCTCATTAAAGTGTTTTATGACTCCATAACTTGTCCTCAAGTTATGGAGGTTCAAGAGTCACTTCATTAAATGATAAAATGTGTAACCTTAATTAGTTTCATAAGTTACAAAAATAAAGAAAAGTTACATTCTTTTATTAGTTTAAAGTCTTCCATAACTTGTCCTCAAGTTATGGAACTTGAAGAGTTTTTTTTAATTAAAACTACTTTAAACACATAAGTTATGGAATTAATTAGTTTTGAATATTTTCAAAACTTGCCCTCAATTTTTGGAATTTGTAAAGTTTTCCCCATGAATACTTTAATTCCAAGTTAGCCCTTAGAATTTTAAAAGTTAAAATTCAACCCTTATACTTTATAGTATTATAAGTTAATAATAAATATATGTATAAGAGCAAGTCAGTCTTACCGTTAGTAGGCCTCATTCACGAAGTCGGTCTATAAGGGGGGTATAAGGTTACTGCCTATAAAATGGCAGTTTAATGGGTGTCCACTCTCACCCACCGCTTCCTTGACTGGTGGAGGGTCGTTAGCCGAACGGGCAGGACAAGGACTATAATTCTACCTTCATTAAAAGTATTAATGATAAATACTAAGTAACTAAACACTTATAAATTCCCAATCTTAGTTACTTAGAAAAATGTGAATAAGGTGCTAATCCATGAAATTACACTTTGCACTTTGTTTAAACCGTTAGTGGAGCGTGTGTGGTTAACCGGCACACTAACCTGGATTTAACAAAGTAGGCAAATGGTAACTTAATATTTATCATAGTATCGGTGGAGCTCGTGTGGTTAACCGGCACATCGATTGAGGGGTAAATATTAAGGGTACCAAGTATATTTGCATGGTTACTTCACACCTTGTTTTGTGATCCTCGGCATCCCAGTCACAAAACCTGAAGGGCACACTCGAGATTGAAACATGCCATTGAAAAGTTCAATGAATCTCAAAAGATCTAGGAGTTTCAAATCCAATTAAAAACCTAATTACATTATTTCGTTTTTCGTGGTGGAAATTGGTAAATCGTCATTTACCTACCTTCAACTATTTTATAACTCGGATTACGGCATCCCTCTTCCAGTTATAAATAGGTTGTTGGATCCTAGCCTTAATATTTCATATTGGGTGTTATATTAAGGACTTTAGATCAACTATCTTGAATATCTCCCAAAAGATGTCTAGTTCAGACATCTATGATCTTCCCAAATCTCTTGGAACTTTACTTCCTCCACCTCCTCCAATTATTCTCCCTAACCCACAAGTTCAAGGTCACTCAAGCCCTAATGGCAAGCAAGGTCTATGTGTGATCACATCTTAGAGATGAATTTACATATTGACAAGCTGGGAGAGTTGGGTGTCAAAGTCTTGAGAAAGTTGGATGTTCAATCACTTTCTAAGTCACATAGTGAGTTCCTTTGGGACTACTATGAAACAGACTATGACATGAACCTTAATGATCATATCTATTTGCTTGGTGCTGCTGAATCAACAATGATTTGGAACGATAGTAAAGCAAATTTGATTAGAAGATCAACTTCCCAAAAACTTTATGGACAGTGACAATGGTGACACTGGAAATCCAGAAAAAGCATTCTCTTCCCAATGGAAATGGATTGGCCATAGTCAACCCGGTTGACCAAATGGTAAAGAGAAAGGCTAAGTCTGAGATAGTCCCATTACCAAAGGGTCCATATGTTTATTTTGCTAAAGGAAGGGGCGTTGATTGCAAAGCTGCTAAATTTACCTAAGGATGTTAAAGTCAATAAGTTTGACTCTACATCAGGTAGAGCCCATTATCTAAATCTGTTAAGTTCTATTCTGAGATCCTCATTACATGATGTGACTGGGTCACATGTTGATGTTTTAAGAATCAAAGAATAGAGAGAAATCTTAAAGGAAGTATATGTTGATTCTGATCGCGAAGGTGGATTTCGATCGCATCAGAATTTTGAGCAAGGAATAGATAACAACAATTTTCCATGTGGATTGTAAGGATAAGTTTTTCCGCAAAGTTTTAAAATAAAAGAAAATTGTTTAATTTTATTTATTTGAAGTATCCTTACAATGGCATTTGTGGAAAATTGTTGCTTATATGATTCCACTGACAGCAATATTGGAAAATGGATTTGATTCTTTCATTTGTGGTAGTGTCTAAATTTACCAAATCAGGAAAGTTCCTCATCGCCCAAGTTTCAATTGGACCGAAACTTGGAATCATGCAAGTTGAATAGTATGATGAATGAGAACTTTCAAGCATTGGAAAATCAAGACTAATTACTTGTTCACATGGATGTGTGAGTCAAGTGAAGGACTAAAGGGATCGAGTACACATTCTTGTGCACTGGTCATGTCCACCACAAAAGATCGATAAGACTATTCGTCATAATTTACTATAACTCAATAAATATGGTTATACTTACAAGCTTAAGTGTAATTCTGAGACATTGGAAAAGGTTCCAATGTATGGCAGAGCGAATAAGAAGAATCAAATTAGGCAGAAAGATAAAAGTTTTCTCAAATCTGAAAAAATGGGAGAGTACTTTAGTATCATGTTTTGTGATCATATTAATGATTTAAGAACCACATCACAATTGGTCTTCTAAGGACATCTTAGTGCATTCTTATGACTAAGAAGAGGAGTCATGAATTGTTGAAATGGTTAAATCAAGAAGATGAGTCATACTTCGTTTCAAAACAAGTCTTAGAGTCATACTCCAAGACTATAAGTTGAGTGGCATATCTTAAAGAAAGGTTTATAACACTTGTCAAATGTAAGAGTAAAAGTGTCCTACTCTTGTACATTTGAAGTTGGTAAGTTGTGATGTTTTGGATTAAACAAAGGCCAACTAAGGCCAATTGTGTGAAGTATTTGTCTTGATAAAGAATCCGCACTATCTCTTGAATATTTGGCAAGATAGTCTTATATGTCAAGAGGACAGTGGGAGTCTTAAAGATCCTAAAAAGAATTTCAAGAACTAATCAAGAATAAAACCTGAGGTTCTTCACTAGCACACGACTTGAGGTTTATAACCTATCATGTTGACATATTCTGTGCCCATTCCAGTTAAAGTTGGCTTTGCATAGGAGTTCTGAAAGTTCTCAATTGGTTGCATAACAACTTGGAAGCAATGGCAGGCCCTGTACTGCCAGGTGGCAAGAAGTTAAGATTGCATAAGTTCAGTCCATATGAGTTTGGA
Organism: Lactuca virosa; assembly: GCF_052849685.1. Taxonomy (NCBI): domain Eukaryota; kingdom Viridiplantae; phylum Streptophyta; class Magnoliopsida; order Asterales; family Asteraceae; genus Lactuca; species Lactuca virosa. The sequence goes on along the minus strand of NC_136427.1, from coordinate 123,813,501 downwards.
TTTGTCATTATCCTTGTCTTGTGACCATACTTTTGACGATTCACATGGATAAGAACACATACACCATAAAATCTAAGGGTCATAAGGTTTCTCTCCGATTCATGAAAATGATGGTGAGGAAAAACTTCCACCAAGTAGATTTGAAGTAGATGGCAAAAGGTCTAAACAATTGAGACTATGATTACGACATCCCTTTTCATAGTTCTGAAATTGTTTAGACACACATGCATGCTATCTAAGGAAAGGTATATGATTTTGATAAAGTTTTATCAAAGCATCTCGTATCAGAAATCTGAACTTTGGTAAGGAAGTCAATAAAGTATTGATTTCTAGAAGTCCAACTGATTTCTGAGTACATGTCAAAGCTAGTGGGAGCATAAGTGTTATGCTAATAATCATCATGTTAGTGGGAGCATGATAATTATTGTTAGTGTTGCAAGTTAGCAATGTTAATTATAGAAAACAAAAGTTTCAATTCGTGAGGCTGCAGGGATTGAAAAAGTTGTTTTGCTATAATTAAGGGAGAGGATATACTTCATTTCAGTTCTAAAGGCTTAGATTGAGACCTTAATCATCTTTAGTCAAGAATATATATATGAATTTCATGTTGGATTGGTTCAACTTAAGGAAATTCTATATATTGCGTTCTCAAAATTCGATTATGATTACGGCATCCCTCTTCATAGTCAAATTTTGAAAACATGGCAAATAAAAATATTGTAGCAAAAGACTGGTCTAGAATCATGTCTTTATGTGAGACATCATGAATCGTGTACCATTTGCTTTGGGTACAGGATCAATTGCATGTGCTATAATATTTGTCATTTCTAAATTTTTGCAAATGCCCAGAGGCATTAAGAATGGAAAAGGTCTAGAATTGGATATGACTAAAATGATTAAGCAATTGTCGAGTACAATCTGAGGTTTACCAAAGATTGGTTGTTCAGGGACAGTTGGAAGTATAGTGCTAATTTTGGAAGGACCATATTGACATATTCTGAAAAGAGGCATCTCTTATTCAGAAGTGATAGTCAAAATGAGAATATGGAGTTGTCTCCATAGGTGGAAGTTATCTGTGTAAGATTAGAAAACTTAATGCAAGAAGCATGTCCAAAGCAATGTACTTTGAATATGAGACTTAGTTTCCATGGAGTTGATCTCCATTGCAATACCTTATAATGACTGTTGACAAGTGTTTGTGACTTTGTACATATTCATTACAGGAGGGTCAGTGCATATAAGTTTAAAATCTAAACAGATTTCGATAAATGATAGGAATTTGAAATTCTCACATTTTTCGATAAGGATTTGGGAGTGTGAAATTAGAATCATTGAAATTATGTTCAATTGGTTTATTTCACAAAGTAAGGATCATAGACAAACATAGAGTGCATACTTGGTGAATGGCAAAGCTATTGTTTAAGAAAAACATAGTGTACATGCTTGGAGCATGGGACAACTAGTGTTTTTAATTCAAGTATAAAGTTGATAAAACCGAAACAATGAATAATGAGTAATCAGTATGGTGATAAATAAAAGTGTTTATTTATATTCATAGGGTTTGATACCATATTTGATTCATTTATTCTTGTGTTTCACTTTGCATGTTTTGACTTCCAGAATAACTAAGTCGCTCTTCCTGAATGATTAAGTTATTAAAACCATCCACAGTCGGTCATATGTTGGAAGTAGATATGAATCAAGACTGTCATGGGTTGGTTTGTAGAGGTCCAAGTTGGTGGACAAAGTGGTGCTACAACACTCATGAGTGCTCATAAGTTCTGAGTATTGGATTCAACCCGCGCTCATTTGAATTACTTCATGGATTTTATCACGAGTGATCATGAGACGATAATATCTTATATTCTTCAAACCTAGAGATATGAGTTGTTACTATGAGTTGGTTATACATTGATTGCACGAAAACGCATTGGTAACTCGATGTTATAAAACGTGCCTTTGTGTATGATTCAACAAGTAGTAGAACAAGCCATATGAGTCGAAGTTTATCCATTCCTTTTACCTTCGGGATAAAAGCGATATATGTGGGCCCCTCGATGATTTAAAGATGATACATGTGAGTGCTTGGCCAAGCCAGGACTGATTTGATTTGTTCAATCAGTCAGTCATCATGAATCGGAAATCGGGAAACAACAAATGGACAGAGAGAATGATTGATAATCCATGTCTCAGTCCATATGATATCTAGAATAGAGGAATATATGATCCCTTATCTAATGGACAAGTCATTAACAAAGGTCAGAGTTCGACAGAAGCTTTTGAGAGCTACGATTGCTGATCGGTTTCTGAAGTCATACGCAATAATAGTTTTAGACTTATCCAAGTGGGAGACTGTTGGATTAATGTCTAAGTCCATAACTATAATTGGTAAGACTTGACCCGACCCGGCATGGTCCATTTGGGTTGCATGGCATCATGCATTTGGATAGATTATAATGAGAGAAATAACACTTAAGGTTGGTTAATATATTATAAGTTCTAATATATTAATAAGGTTATTTAATTAGTATTGATCAAGAATTAATTTGGAATTAATTAAGTGATCAAAAGGAGACTAATTAAATATATGGGTTGATTGTGTAAATCATTCATTCTTATATATGTGGGCTTGTGATCCAAGATTCCTTATGTTGGACTAGGTCCATGGGGTGACCCATGGATACTCCATGGAGGTTAAAATCCATGGAGCATAAGGAATGGGTAAAGTTATGAGTTACATGGTGTAACCCTAATAGCCACCATATAAAAGAATCTCATGGCTCAAGAAATCGGGCACGAATGTGTGAATATGAGGGCTAGACGATTTCAAGGAGTGTTCAAGTTTCTCTCAAGTTATTCCAAGTGTATTTGGTGTTGTGTGAACCATTTGAGGTGTCACACTTGGGGCACTAGGCACTCAAGCTTCATGAAGACATTCTACATCAAAGAGGTATGTATTCTATCTTGTTATATTTATTATTTTGTATGCTAGATTAGGATAATACCTTGGATGTTCATAATTGTATGTATAATAGAGAAAACATAGATCCAAGGTATTTAGGGTTGCATGTACACTTAGGAGTGTTAGAATGCTCATAACCCAACACGTATAACAAACATTTCCTTCCAAATTGGCCAAACTTTGTTCAGTAAAGAGTCCGTTACTGTCATTCGTCATGAAATGGCGTGGTCCCCACCATACTAAGTTCATATGTTCCTATCGCCTCGACAGTCAAGTTCACGAAACCTTCGTCACTCGTAACGACAGTCCGACCTAAACGTCAGTTTTGTCTTTCGTATTTTAAACCTCAAAGTACTCGTGCGAAGAGTACTTTGTCTTCCGAAACCTTGCCGCCGTATGTTCCACAGACCTTTTCGAAATACCACTCGTCCAGCAGACCAAGTTCAAGCACAGAGGCTAAGGACGAATACAACCCACCTATCACTATTCAGTGTATACGCGAGGGTGGTATATGATTATGATCACGCAGATATAGTATGTGTGTTTCCTCCCTATCTCCTGTTCCTTGTCTGGTTGTGGACCTGGGGTAGAGTCACGCATCCGACCGTCTAACTAATTTTAATTATATACGACTCGTATGCATGATATAACGATAGAGGGACTGAGTATGAATCCTATCATGAACAGTAGGGCAAAGTTCCCAGGTCTACGAGTGAGTATTCTGCCAAACAGAGAAGCGCAACCCTAGTAGTACGGCTAAGAAAGCTAATTTCGGGACGAAATTCCATCTAACGGGGGGATGATGTGACAACCCGAAAAAAAAAATTTAAAATTTTGCCTTTCAAAGCCCAGCCAGTCAAGTCAACTGGATGTCAGACTCATTTTTTCTGTCATTTAGCCTCGTTTGGAGTCCGTTTAAAGGACCAAAGGTCAGTACATTCAAGCATTGAGCATAGAAATGGATCGCGTACACTTTTAGCATCAAATCCGGGCCATACACTCCAACATCACCGCACACTGGGCATGCGGCCGCACATCCCTCTCCTGGCAGCACACTCTCGTGTATTTAGGAGGGACTTAGCCTTCTTTCATCTCTTTGCACCCTCCCAAGCCTAGAACTCGATTTTGCTCTCAACTACCATCCGATTTTAAGCTTAGATCTTCGAGTTGGTAAGTGTTCTTCTCCCGATTTGTTGTTAATCTTTATAAACTAGTTACATCCTTTGATTTCATCCATCTGAAATCATGTTTTGGCTAGATCTTCAAGTTACACGAACAACACCAAGAACACACACATGTTCTTGGCGATTTTGAGCTTTCTCGAGCTTCCGGATCGTAAGTACTTCTTCCCAATGCTTGAATCTTCTTAAGAACACTTGTTTAAGTCCTTAGAAATGCCTAAAACTCGTGATCTTATGGTGTGTGCAGCCCCACACACTCATGTGGCCGTACACCCCTCAAAAACCCTCAAAACACCCTTCAAACACCCCTAAAGGCTTCCATATTGTAAGAACCATTGCCTAAGCTTGTTACTTACTAGATATAAGCCTTAGAAGACGTCCAAACCATGTTTACCAAGGAGTGTGCGGCCGCACACACTCCATGTGGCCGTACACCCCTTTGGTTAGTGCTTAAGGGCCTCCAAAGTGCCTTTCTAGCTTCAACACTTGATGAGCATCAGTCCTACAAGCCTCCCTACCATTTGGAAAACGTTTTGTGCACTCTTTATCATGAGTGTGCGGCCGCACACTCCCTGGCCGCACACCCATGACCGTACACTCCTGTGTGCAACTGCACACACATGCTGTCCGCACACCCATTAATATGGCCGTACACTCCCTTTTCGTGAATCACATGTGATTCCAACACTTGGAAAAAGTGTTTCCTAGTCCCGTAAGGTGTTTCCTTGCATTTGGTTGCTTCTAAGCATTATAGTTATGTCAATATATGACATTGTATATCATTAGGACTTGTTGTGTCTCGGGACTTCATTCGTGGAACTTCTCATCCTTACACGCATATTCGTTGAATCACCCACATCAGGTGAGTTCATACCCCATAATGAATCTTTTAACTGTTTTCAATGTTTTAGGGGGGGGGGGGGAATACAAGTTGAACACAATGATAATTGTGTAATTGTTTGCTTCAAACATCTTTCAAAATATTGTTTATGCCTTTTATAAGTGATCAAAACATTTCAAAAACTCTTTTAAAGTTATGTTACTTTATAGTTTCACAAAACTCCGTTTTTAAAGTACTGGCATAACTTGGTAGATAAAAGAGTCTTTTCAATATCAGTTCATGGAAAACAAGATCGGGAAAGTCATAAAGGGACGTTGAACGCAATTCGCCAAGGGCGATACCCTGATCGATTGAGGGAGACTGGTACTAGTAAACTATAATAGGTATAGTTTAGAAATCCAGTTCATGCTAGATACAATACACTATAATATAACGAGAACCCACTATAAAGAGAAACGGGGAGGAATACACCATACTAAGAACCGGGAAAAATCACGTTATATATCTTGCTGGGTTTGCATTGACACTGGTATGATTTCACGTACCAGGACTAGCAGGCACGAGGTGATAAATCAAATAATATATCTTGCTGGGTCTGCATTGACACTGGTACGATTTCACGTACTAGGACTAGCAGGCACGAGGTGATAAACCTAATAATATATCTTGCTGGGTTTGCATTGACACTGGTACGATTTCATGTACTAGGACTAGCAGGCACGAGGTGATAAACCTAATAATATATCTTGCCGGGTTTGCATTGACACTGGTACGATTTCACTTACCAGGACTAGAAGGCACGATGTGATAAACCTTTAAGTAACCGACTTAGGACTAAAGGCTACTTTAGACTCCCCGAGGTGTATTGTTCATTTGATACTACCTGGAGTCAATATTTTATTTCTTTATAACCAGCAGTGCCATTGCTGAGGTGAAACATTATTTTCCCTATTACATTTACTTGTGATCTTCTCACATATTCATTAATGTATAAACTATATTTAGTTAAAGATAGTCTCACTTGGGAAAATACCTACTAATACAAGGAAAGAACACCCATAACATTTGATGCCTTGGTAGAAGGCTACATTTAGTAGAAAGGACCATAATGCTAACCTTATGATTCCCTAATGTATACATCAAAGGATACATATATATCAATAGGATCCGACGGGTAATAGGATGTGTGCTTTCCGCTCCATTTCCTGTTCCTTGTTTGGTTGTGGGCTTGGAACAGATTCACCCAGTCTACTATCTATCCGATTCTAGATATATATGTCCAGTATACATTGAGTCATCATGAGGGTACCAGGTATGGGTCAAGTCATAGGGCACAGAGTCAATGCACAGTTTTCTAGTTCGGATTATATTTCCAAATCAGAACTTTGGGTATGCAAAGCTAGAAACTTACCAGTTAAAGGTTTAATCCATTTTATTAAACCAGTATAAACTTAAAGGACCCTATGTGATTAACTCTATAATACTTTAGTGTATACATCACGAATATATATACCATTAATATCCAATAGGTAGTTGGATGTGTGCTTTCCGCCTTACTTCCTGTTCCATATTTGGTTGTGGGCTTAGGGCAGATTAACCCAACTAACTCTCTATTCGATATTAGATCATATATAGCCAGTATAAACTAAGTGATTATAGGAGTAATCAATGTGGTCACCATTTTATTATAGGAAATAAGAGTTTTCCTTAAAGAATCTTTTCATTAAATATAAAGGAACTATTACAATTAACTCCATGAGTAACAAGTGAATACACCGGGGTTATATACTACAATGATCAAACAAACAATGGGATGGGTGCTTTCCGCCTTAGAGCAGATGCGCTCAATCGATTGTTTGTTTACTCAGAGTTGTATATCAATTGTATACATTTAGTACTCATAGAAAGGATTGTAGAATCATTTTTACGTATCTTTCACCAAAGTAGAAAATATAGGATTTTCTAAGAGGAACTGGCGAACTTTTCTAAACAAAATTTACGATTTATTTATATCACTAAAATCTTATGAACTCACCAGCTTAATTGCTGATCAACTCTTTCAAATAACATGTATTCTCAGGAGCCTAGTAGACAGGTACTCGCGCTGGGATTCAGAAAATGGAGCAGTATAGTTTCAAGTCTTGCTTGTTATTTGCTTATGTACTTTATGTTGTGTGATCACACACTTTGTAAACACCTTCTTTCTAATGAAATGGTTGTTCATTACTTTGCTTACTATGATGCATGTCTTGTGATACTAAACATGACGTCCTCCACCCTACAACGTTTCCGCCGTTCCGGTTTTGGGGTGTGACAGATTGGTATCAGAGCATTGTTTATAGCAAACTAAGTATATCAACCGATAAAAGATATACAACTATAAATACAATGGGGCTTAAGTGCTCTGGATAATGGTATAGCTTAAAAGTATAACGATAAGTTATAAAAATATACCTACTTGCTTATACATGTACATACTAGACCGAGTATCACAAGAAGAACAGAACAAAAGTATTTAAAGGTTGAGCACTGTCGTCAAACCTGAACAGTTATGTAATCATAGCTAGGATCAATATAGCCTGATCAACTATATTCATTCGAGATGTGACCGACATGTGTTTGGGAGTGATGTGGTGTTGCAACAGTCTTAAAACTTACCTAAACACCAGTCGAGAGAATACTAGATCAAGTACATTTGAGTTAGAATACTATGGGAGTATTCTATGATTCTGTAACGCGAGAACAAGTTTGAAACATACCAGGAAGATTACATTAAAATACTACAGGAGTATTTTAGGCACTATAAAAATAACTTCTGTGATAACTTAAAGGACCCTTACGGATAGGTCTATAATCTTGCAATGTATACTTCTAAGGTTATATATAATTGAGAATTTATAGACTTAGAATTTGTGATCTACGCTCCACTACCTGTTCCTTGTTTGGTTGTGCTTTTGGAGTAGGATCACTTATTCGAAGGTCTATTTAATCTTAAGTTATATACAACTTGTATACATTGTGCAATTATAGGAGGACTCTGTGAGGATCACCCCATAAAGTTACCTTAAATCTCATAGATTCTTTAGTCACTTCCATTCTCGCACGACGAGCCTAGATAGATGTAACCACTTCCTCATAGTAGGCAACAGAAGAATCCAGGAGGAACAAGAGTAAATTCAGGAGAAGTTTTCAAAGAAGGAGCAACCGAAGTGACCAAAATGTCTTATGCATCACACTAATAAATAATAATCTTGTTAACTTAATGAGCAAAGTGGAAACACTGCTCACATTATGTGTTAGGATTATTTTCTTACATGCAACTGGTAACAGTTATTCAGGTAACAGATATTCATTCGAGGATAACCACTTCAAATTCATAGAGTTTATTGAGTATAGACTCTTTTATGAATTGTTTCTAGAACCCTGTGGAAGTCAGGACCCGATACACTCAAAACTGAGATAACCTTGTCTTTTCAGCTTTCGGCTTGTGTCCACTGCTATAGACTTATTCCATCTCATCTTTGTATTCTTTTAGCAAATATGCCTCCTCGTAGATCGAACAGGCGCACTACTCCGATAACTCCAACTTAACCGCCATTACCCCCGCCACGGTTTGATCTAGCTGCTTTTCAGGCAGCGGTAACGGCAGCAACGACAGCCACCCTAACCCAAATTCGCGCAAGTGGTATCATTGGATCTAGTAGCGGTGCTCACCTAACCGACCACGAAAATACCCACGAACACCCAAGGGAGTGTTCATATAAAGACTTCATGAACTGAAAACCAAATTCCTTTGATGGAAATGGTGGAGTCATCGCTCTGATGCAATGGTTCGAGAAAACAGAGTCGATTTTCGAGATCTGTTCGTGCCCCGAAGGGAGCAAAGTGAAGTTTGCTGCCTGCACCTTCTTCGGCAGAGCCTTAACATGGTGTAATGGCCATGTTAAGTCACTAACATTATCAGTGGCAAACTATATGGGTTGGGAAAACTTGAAGGAAAGGATGATGAGAGAGTACTGCTCAAGGGGCGAAGTACAAAAGCTGGAACAAGAACTATGGGAGCTAAAAATGGTTGGCTCAGACATAGTGGCCTACACTGACAAGTTTAGCGACCTGGCAGCACTGTGCCCCGGGATGGTTACCCCGGAGAACAAGAAGATAGAAAGATACATCAGAGGTCTGACTGCCCCGACCCGAGGTAATGTGTTGTCTTCTAACCCAGCCACATTCGATAGTGCAAAACACCTGGCTCAGCAACTCATCGACTTTGGAGTCCAGCAAGGCGTAGAAGTCTCGGTTCCCGAACTATCAAGGGAAGGGAATTATGGACAGAAGTCGGGGAACAAGAGGAAGGAGTAGCAAACGAGTACTATGTAAACCGCCACAACACCCGCTACTCCAGCACCTGCGAGTCGATATGCGGGAACCCTCCCAAAGTGTGGAAGGTGCAAATATCACCACACCGGAGGATGCCGGAAAATGCAGTGTCTAAACTGCCACAGAATGGGACACACAGTCCGTTTCTGCAGGGCACCGGCTCAACCGATCTCTCAAGTCCCTGGAGTTGAAGAAAACCAAGCCTGCTATGGCTGTGGTGAGACTGGACACTACCAGGAGGACTGCCCGATAACCAAAAACTCAGGCGCGGATGGAAGAATGCTAATGATCACCGCAGGAGAATCAACCCCAGAATCGTCAACGAGCAGCGGTACGTTTTCGACCTAGTAATTGCTTTGAAAATAAATTTATATTTGTATAAGATTAACACTTGGGGATAACACCTAAAAGTAATTATAATAACTCCCTTTTTGAAATAAGTCACAACACTCAAAAGAACTAAGAGGTCCTCTTTGAGAAGCTATGATGGCCAGTATGTACATTAAGGGTTGTGCATAGCTAAGATTTTACAGACCAAGAGTGAGTGATTCCACCTTAATTCCTGTTCCATGTCTGGTTGTGGATTTGAGGCAGAGTTACTCAGTCGACGTCTAAATTACCCTAATTATTCATAACTTGTATATTCGGGACGATCGTAGTGGTACCAAGGAGGATCTTAGTTTAAGCATCGATACTAGCTAACAGAGCACTTCCGCGGTATGTACGCGCACATCACGGTAAGATACGTAGGAGTGTTAACATCAAGGGGAAAACAGAAAGCACTAGAACATTCACAAAGAGTACATTTCGAGCACGCTAAGGATACACCATCGTATTGTTGGATTAATGTCTAAGTCCATAACTATAATTGGTAAGACTTGAACCGACCCGACATGGTCCATTTGGGTTGCATGGCATCATGCATTTGGATAGACTATAATGAGAGAAATAACACTTAAGGTTGGTTAATATATTATAAGTTCTAATATATTAATAAGGTTATTTAATTAGTATTGATCAAGAATTAATTTGGAATTAATTAAGTGATCAAAAGGAGACTAATTAAATATATGGGTTGATTGTGTAAATCATTCATTCTTATATATGTGGGCTTGTGATCCAAGATTCCTTATGTTGGACTAGGTCCATGGGGTGACCCATGGATACTCCATGGAGGTTAAAATCCATGGAGCATAAGGAATGGGTAAAGTTATGAGTTACATGGTGTAACCCTAATAGCCACCATATAAAAGAATCTCATGGCTCAAGAAATCGGGCACGAATGTGTGAATATGAGGGCTAGACGATTTCAAGGAGTGTTCAAGTTTCTCTCAAGTTATTCCAAGTGTATTTGGTGTTGTGTGAACCATTTGAGGTGTCACACTTGGGGCACTAGGCACTCAAGCTTCATGAAGACATTCTACATCAAAGAGGTATGTATTCTATCTTGTTATATTTATTATTTTGTATGCTAGATTAGGATAATACCTTGGATGTTCATAATTGTATGTATAATAGAGAAAACATAGATCCAAGGTATTTAGGGTTGCATGTACACTTAGGAGTGTTAGAATGCTCATAACCCAACACGTATAACAAACATTTCCTTCCAAATTGGCCAAACTTTGTTCAGTAAAGAGTCCGTTACTGTCATTCGTCATGAAATGGCGTGGTCCCCACCATACTAAGTTCATATGTTCCTATCGCCTCGACAGTCAAGTTCACGAAACCTTCGTCACTCGTAACGACAGTCCGACCTAAACCTCAGTTTTGTCTTTCGTATTTTAAACCTCAAAGTACTCGTGCGAAGAGTACTTTGTCTTTTGAAACCTTGCCGCCGTATGTTCCACAGACCTTTTCGAAATACCACTCGTCCAGCAGACCAAGTTCAAGCACAGAGGCTAAGGACGAATACAACCCACCTATCACTATTCAGTGTATACGCGAGGGTGGTATATGATTATGATCACACAGATCTAGTATGTGTGTTTCCTCCCTATCTCCTGTTCCTTGTCTGGTTGTGGACCTGGGGTAGAGTCACGCATCCGACCGTCTAACTAATTTTAATTATATACGACTCGTATGCATGAGATAACGATAGAGGGACTGAGTATGAATCCTATCATGAACAGTAGGGCAAAGTTGCCAGATCTACGAGTGAGTATTCTGCCAAATAGAGAAGCGCAACCCTAGTAGTACGGCTAAGAAAGCTAATTTCGGGACGAAATTCCATCTAACGGGGGGATGATGTGACAACCCGAAAAAAAAAATTTAAAATTTTGCCTTGCAAAGCCCAGCCACTCAAGTCAACTGGATGTCAGACTCATTATTTCTATCATTTAGCCTCGTTTGGAGTCCGTTTAAAGGACCAAAGGTCAGTACATTCAAGCATTGAGCAAAGAAATGGATCGCGTACACTTTTAGCATCAAATTCGGGCCTTACACTCCAACATCAGGAGTGTACGACCGCACACTGGGTATGCGGCCACACATCCCTCTCCTGGCAGCACACTCTCATGTATATAGGAGGGACTTAGCCTTCTTTCATCTCTTTTCACCCTCCCAAGCCTAGAACTCGATTTTGCTCTCAACTACCATCTGATTTTAAGCTTAGATCTTCGAGTTGGTAAGTGTTCTTCTCCCGATTTGTTGTTAATCTTCATAAACTAGTTACATCCTTTGATTTCATCCATCTGAAATCATGTTTTGGCTAGATCTTCAAGTTACACGAACAACACCAAGAACACACACATGTTCTTGGCGATTTTGAGCTTTCTCGAGCTTCCGGATCGTAAGTACTTCTTCCCAATGCTTGAATCTTCTTAAGAACACTTGTTTAAGTCCTTAGAAATGCCCAGAACTCGTGATCTTGTGGTGTGTGCAGCCGCACACACTCATGTGGCCGTATACCCCTCAAAAACCCTCAAAACACCCTTCAAACACCCCTAAAGGCTTCCATATTGTAAGAACCATTCCCTAAGCTTGTTACTTACTAGATATGAGCCTTAGAAGACGTCCAAACCATGTTTACCAAGGAGTGTGCGGCCGCACACACTCCATGTGGCCGTACACCCCTTTGGTTAGTGCTTAAGGGCCTCCAAAGTGCCTTTCTAGCTTCAACACTTGATGAGCATCAGTCCTACAAGCCTCCCTACCATTTGGAAAACGTTTTGTGCACTCTTTATCATGAGTGTGCGGCCGCACACTCCCTGGCCGCACACCCATTAGCGTACACTCCTGTGTGCAACTGCACACACATGTTGGCCGCACACCCATGGCCGCACACCCATCAATATGGCCGTAGACTCCCTTTTAGTGAATCACATGTGATTCCAACACTTGGACAAAGTGTTTCCTAGTCCCGTAAGGTGTTTCCTTGCATTTGGTTGCTTCTAAGCACTATAGTTATGTCAATATATGACAATGTATATCATTTAGGACTTGTTGTGTCTCGGGACTTCATTCGTGGAACTTCTCATCCTTACACGCATATTCGTTGAATCACCCACATCAGGTGAGTTCATTCCCCGTAATGAATCTTTTAACTGTTTTCAATGTTTTAAGGGGGGGGGGGGGGGGAATACAAGTTGAACACAATGATAATTGTGTAATTGTTTGTTTCAAACATCTTTGAAAATATTGTTTATGCCTTTTATAAGTGGTCAAAACATTTCAAAAACTCTTTTAAAGTTATGTTACTTTATAGTTTCACAAAACTCCGTTTTTAAAGTACTGGCATAACTTGGTAGATAAAAGAGTCTTTTCAATATGAGTTCAAGGAAAACAATAGTAAACTATAATAGGTATAGTTTAGAAATCCAGTTCATGCTAGATACAATACACGATAATATAAAGAGAACCCACTATAAAGAGAAACGGGGAGGAATACACCATACTAAGTACCGGGAAAAATAACGTTATATATCTTGCCGGGTTTGCATTGACACTGGTATGATTTCACGTACCAGGACTAGCAGGCACGAGGTGATAAATCAAATAATATATCTTGTTGGGTCTGCATTGACACTGGTACGATTTCACGTACTAGGACTAGCAGGCACGAGGTGATAAACCTAATAATATATCTTGTCGGGTTTGCATTGACACTGGTACGATTTCGCGTACTAGGACTAGCAGGCACAAGGTGATAAACCTAATAATATATCTTGCCGGGTTTGCATTGACACTGGTACGATTTCGCTTACCAGGACTAGCAGGTACGAGGTGATAAACCTTTAAGTAACCGACTTAGGACTAAAGGCTACTTTAGACTCCCCGAGGTGTATTGTTCATTTGATACTACCTGGAGTCAGTATTTTATTTCTTTATAACTAGCAGTGCCATTGCTGAGGTGAAACATTATTTTCCCTATTACATTTACTTGTGATCTTCTCACATATTCATTAATGTATAAACTATATTTAGTTAAAGATAGTCTCACTTGGGAAAATACCTACTAATACAAGGAAAGAACACCCATAACATTTGATGCCTTGGTAGAAGGCTACGTTTAGTAGAAAGGACCATAATGCTAACCTTATGATTCCCTAATGTATACATCAAAGGATACATATATATCAATAGGATCCGACGGGTAATAGGATGTGTGCTTTCCGCTCCATTTCCTGTTCCTTGTTTGGTTGTGGGCTTGGAACAGATTCACCCAGTCTACTATCTATCCGATTCTAGATATATATGTCCAGTATACATTGAGTCATCATGAGGGTACCAGTTATGGGTCACGTCATAGGGCACAGAGTCAATGCACAGTTTTCTAGTTCGGATTATACTTTCCAAATCAGAACTTTGGGTATGCAAAGCTAGAAACTTACCAGTTAAAGGTTTAATCCATTTTATTAAACCAGTATAAACTTAAAGGACCCTATGTGATTAACTCTATAATACTTTAGTTTATAAATCACGGATATATATACCATTAATATCCAATAGGTAGTTGGATGTGTGCTTTCCGCCTTACTTCCTGTTCCTTGTTTGGTTGTGGGCTTAGGGCAGATTCACCCAACTAACTCTCTATTCGATATTAGATCATATATAGCCAGTATAAACTAAGTGATTATAGGAGTAATCAATGTGGTCACCATTTTATTATAGGAAATAAGAGTTTTCCTTAAAGAATATTTTCATTAAATATAAAGGAACTATTACAATTAAATCCATGAGTAACAAGTGAATACATCGGGGTTATATACTACAATGATCAAACAAACAATGGGATGGGTGCTTTCCGCCTTAGAGCAGATGCGCTCAATCGATTGTTTGTTTACTCATAGTTGTATATCACTTGTATACATTTAGTACTCATAGAAAGGATTGTAGAATCATTTTTACGTATCTTTCACCAAAGTAGAAAATATAGGATTTTCTAAGAGGAACAGGCGAACTTTTCTAAACAGAATTTACGATTTATTTATATCACTAAAATCTTATGAACTCACCAGCTTAATTGCTGACCAACTCTTTCAAATAACTTGTATTCTCAGGAGCCTAGTAGACAGGTACTCGCGCTGGGATTCAGAATATGGAGCAGTATAGTTTCAAGTCTTGCTTGTTATTTGCTTATGTACTTTATGTTGTGTGATCACACACTTTTTAAACACCTTCTTTCTAATGAAATGGCTGTTCATTACTTTGCTTACTATGATGCATGTCTTATGATACTAAAGATGACGTCCTCCGACCTAGAACATTTCCGTCGTTCCGGTTTTGGGGTGTGACAATTACTTCATGGATTTTATCATGAGTGATTGGTGAGACGATAATATCTTATATTCTTGAAACTGAGAGATATGAGTTGCAGTTTACAAGTCGGTTGCACATTGATGATATGTAAACGCACCAGTAACTTGGTGTTATAAAACATATTTTTGTGTGTGATTTGATGAGTAGATAGAGCAAGCATATGAGTTAAAGTTTATCCGTTCCTTTTACCCTCAGAGGGATAAAAGCGATATTTATGGGCCCCTCGATGATTTAGTGAGGACAACCCTAAGCGTGTAGCCAAGCCTCGACTGATTTGATTAGTTCAATTAGTGGGCCGTCATAAATCGGAAATCGGGAAACAGCATATGGACAGAGAGAATGATTATAATCCATGTCTCAGTCCATACGATATCTAGAATGGAGGAATATATGATCCCTTATCTAAAGGACACGTCATTGACTAGATCAGAGTTCGACATCGGCTTTTAAGAGCTACGATTGCTAGACGGGTTTTAAGTTGTACTTGCAGCTATAGTTATTAGACTTATCCAGGTGGGAGAGTGTTGGATTAGGTGGCTAAGCCCATAACTATAATTGGTATGTACTTAACCCGAGAGTAGCATGGTCCTTTTGGGTTGCCTTCACCAGAACAATCTGATAGGATGGATATTTGAGAAATAGGTTATTTGTGATTTATTAATATATTATAAGTATAATATATTAATTGTGAAATCATATTATTTAATTAGTATTGATCAAGAAGTAATTTGGAATTAATTTAGTGATCAAAAGAGACTAATTAAATTAACGGGGACTGATTATGTTAATCAGTGATACATATGGTTTGGGCTATTGATCTGTGATGGGCTAAGTTTATGTAAAAATCTATGAAGAGTTAGCCCGCATGAGTTATGTATCATAAGCCTACGTGTTTGGATTAGGGTTTACACATGACTCTGGGAATCCTACACTATATATATGTTACCTATTAGCCTAAAATCGGAGATACTTGTATTCTTGGAGAAGCATAGCCGATTTTGGTGCCTAGAAACTCTATCTCAAAGTCCTCCATTTGTTCATGGTGTTTGTGACTTATTAGAGGCATCACACTTGAGGTGCTAAGTTCTTAAAGGCCAAATACATAAAGCTTCAACAAGAGGCAATCATCTAACTAGTTTTTATGATTCAAATATAGAATTGTATGCTAGTTGTAGGCTTCATGCTTCAGATATTTTATTGCATGTATAACTAGTGAAAACTTAGATCCAAAGCATTAGGGTTGTATGTGCACCATAGGTATGTTCGAGTACATAAAACCTATGTTCGAGTACATAAAACCCAACAACAACTTCCTCCCTCACATGGGATTAGCGGTTACAGTCAGAGGATTTCCCCTAAGATTTATAATCTTAGTTGATGAATAAAAATAGCTCATGTAGACTTTGTCAACCTCCTATAGTTCTAATGGTGAAAGCATATTCATGTCTAAAACCCTAAGTTACTAAACTATGTTTTTAAACATTACTCCTAATTTCATAATACTTATGCAGTACAATAGTTATAACTTGAAGTAAAACCGGTTTTATCTAACATAAAACCAATAATAGCAACATACTTAACACGTAGATATAACTCCCGACTATAACTCCGATGCTATAACACAAATAGTATATATAGAACTCCCGAGTATAACTCCAAGACTATAACACATATAGAACTCTCGAGTATACCTCTGGGGCTACATTAGTATATCCTATGATAACAACATGCTAACAAGTTTAAGATAGTTGTATGATTTCGATATATCAGATATATTCTAAGTATATACGATACAAAACAACTATATTTCGATTAATATAACTATCTATGTTGATATGAATATACTATCATATAAACATAATATTAACTTTTATATAATATTTAACATGCATTTTCCACCGAAAACATTAAAAAGTGGGGCTGTCAAACTCACCCTAGTAACATGATCTATAGAATCTAAATGGTCAGAGGCTCGTCATTGTCATGCTTGGGAAGAGAAACGGCCTTTGAAAAACGAGGGAAAGAAAAGTAGAAGGTGTAAGGAGATAAAGGTCTCACTTGCTATTTATAGGTTGTTCTGGGCACATTTACGTCATGAAATGCCTATGTTCACATCGTGAACTTCCATGAGTCATCCCGTAGCTTTACCACGTGTTTTCTAGCCTCGATTAGTGTCCTTGACTACTTTCACGTCTTGGAATTAATGTTCACGTCGTGGACTTAAGGCGGCTAGGGTTTCTGCCACGTGTCATGGCCTTAGACAACTACATCTTCGGAAGATCATAACTTTTGCATACGAGCTCCGTTTTTTACATTCTTTATATCCACGTGTAGTTATTTCCGAGTACTACAACTTTGTTTTAGACTCCAATTTCTAATTCTAAGTCCATTTTAAATTCCTATTGTTATAAATGCTATAGTGATAGAATTTATCATAACTTCTTCATGCGAAGTCAGATTTAGACGTGTTATATATTTTTTTTGGAATCGTATAGACTTGTAGTGTTGAATGAAAATGTCATTAAAGACTATAATATGTGTTTGTTATATTTATGGGAATTATCTTTGACCAAATTTTGACTATTGTTACAACTATACACATAAGTTAAGCACAATATCTAATGTTTCATACTTATTACAACTATGTGTCTTATCCATTAATGAGTGCATAAAAGCCTAGCCCAAGCTTTCTGAAGCCGCATCACTTCACACTCACATATGTAGTCTTTTTATATCATGCATCTATTAATGCACTTTTTCAAAATAACTATTAAGAACTTAATCAACCTACTTTAAATTTACAGGTTATAAGGACATACCCTGAGATTTAGTAAATAAATGTGCTTCAATCTCCATACCAGGCTTTCCACATTGAATTCAACTTCTAACATTGTATAAAAAGGGAATTGTCTATCTCACCCATAGAGATATCAAGTGGGACTTAAACCCATCCCTATAACTTACTTATTTTCCAAGCCTCTAGCTATCTCTTCGTCAAGTGATCAACTAATTTTTGTTGAGATTGAACAAACTCAACAAACATCATACCATGAGTAATGAGCTCACATATCATGCTATGCCTAACTCCCAAATGTAACATTATTCCATTATACACTTGACTATATGCTTTTAGCAAGGTGGTAGCATTATCACAAAGTATAGAAATATGTGATATAGGCTTTGGCCACAAAGGAATTTCATAGATCAAATTCCTTAACCAATTTGCTTATTTTCCACCACTTGCAAGGGCTACAAATTTAGATTCCATAGTTGAACTTGTGATACATTTTTGTTTCTTAGAAGCCCATGAAATGGCACCTCTACCAAGAAGAAACATCATACCACTTGTAGAATAATGGTCCTCAACATTAGTGATCCAACTAGCATCTGCAGATCCTTCAATAACCTAAGGAAACCTTACATAACTCAAACCAAGGTCCATCGTTTTCTTAAGATACTTCAACAATCTCCTTGTGCTGGTCGTTGCATATATCAAACACCCAATGACTTTTGAATACTCAAGTTGTGAAACTGCTATACCAGTATTTAACATAAGTTTCATACTCGGATCAAAAGGAGTACTCACATATATCCTTCATGGAGAACTACGATGATAAAAACTCTTTGGTAATGTCAACTTTCCTTTGATCAGTACCAAATATTAACATATCATCGACATACAAGCATCTGATCAATTGTCACACCCCCAAACCGAGTTGGCAAAAACATTCGGGGGCATAGGACATCATGTACAGTATCATAATAATGAGTAATAGTAACACAAAGCAACAACATCCATAGTATTGAAAATAAAGTAATTAAATTTGTGTTCTTAATGTTGTTTGTATGACACCAAAATGTATAGCAAAATAAAGACGAGTATAGTATGTGCTCCATCTTCTCAAAACCTGGGTAAGTGTACATGTCTATTGGTTCCCTGAGAATACAAGTTATTTTGAAAAGAGAGTATCAACATTTAAGTTGGTGAGTTCATAAGTATTTAGTATTATAAATCTAACATTGTTCCATGAAAATGTTAGTATGTTTCTCCAGAAAATCCAATATTTTCTATAATAAATGGAAAGTAGCCTTAGGCCTTAAGGCCAAAATGTTTGTATATTAATGTACTCTGAAATAGTATATGTGTATGTTTTCCATAAATGTATGCTTTCTTAATTAGAAAGTAGTGTACCGTACTTGTATGAAATCTGTTGTATGCAAATACTGGAAAATAATGATGTGCGGTTTTATTACATAAAATAAAACCACTGAAGTGATGTTTGTTTAGAAAACCAAATTGTTTGTTAATGCAAAATTGCGAGTGGGGTTATAACCATGCTAAAATGACTAGTGGCCTACACGACGTTCTTCAGGCGTCAGAATGTTATGACATTTGCCACACCAGACCTGCCGGTCTAACTGTAGCTAACAATTTAGGTGCGAGATTGTCAGTCCCGTATAGATCTATACACAAATTCACGCTCTCCCTCCCGGAGACTCTGGTTATAAAATAGGACTTTAGCATGTACCTTAGTAGGTACAACGAAGTAGTGGCTCACATAAAGTATTAACTGGATTATGTATAGTGTGTATATGTTCTCTTGTTCTTGTAAATGAATAATGTACTTGTAATGAAAAGTAATTTGTACTTATGTATTGATTCATGTAATGTATCTTTGAACTGGTAAATAGTGTGAATTGATCCCTAAACTATACCTATTATAGTTTATAAGTTGTTATGTTGGTACTGAAAATTGTTAAGGAAGATACCCCTTTGCTTGACATGATACAAACAGGTTAGAAATTCTTTTTGAAATAAGTTTTATAGTTATATATATGTTGCATGTATAATTAAAGTTTAAAAGGCAGTTGGACTAGTACTCCTATCATAAGCCCACAACCAAACAAGGAACAGGAGTTAAGGCAGGAACACTGCTCCTAAGCTTGTTAAATCTTAATTGTATATATATATATATATATATATATATATATATATATATATATATATATAGTTTAATAAAAGCATTAATTTAAATAGTTGAAAACATTTGAAAATGGTCTAACATAGTTTATAAAGGTATTAAATAGCTTGAAATGTTGATCCAATTGTAATAACGTCGCCACCCCGGCGTTTTCCTCCGTCGGTCGGGGTGTCACAGAATGGTATCAAAGTAACGACTATAGAGAACTTAGTATTTCCTTTTTAAGAAAATTACAACTATAGTCTAGGGCTTACTCTAGTAGGTTTATGAAATATCCTTACCCTACAACACTTAAAAGATAAAAATCCAATAAACTTAAAAACACGGATTTAGATCAAATACTCAATTAGGTTTCATAAAACATAGGTCATACCATAACTAAACCTAGTTGTGCGCCTAAGTTTTATTTTGGTCGGGCCTCATGCATGATCCAGCTTAAGCGAAGTAGTTGATAGACTAAAATCTTGGCATTTTAAGAAACGTAAAACATGATCACAAGTCAATAAAAGCAAATATAATATTCTTGTATGTATATGTGTAAAACTTTTGTGTAGCATATTTGAGATACTAAAAATTTTGGTGACAAACTTTTCGGATAGGTATTAGAATATGTAAGAATAAGTAAATTTTATTTTTTTGTTAGTAGGTCTTTGTACCACTACTTGTAAGTCTTTACATTGTGAAAATGGTAAAGACTAATGTACTCGGATGTTAATGTTTAAATGAAACATATCTTATTAAGTTTAGAAATCTTTTTTTGAACCGTTATATGAATAATAATGGTGAATAAAAACATTATAAAGAGAACTAACAAAAACATCACAAACTAAATCTCTACTACTAACAAAGATAAGAAATTAAATTACTTCCAAGAAGGAACACCAGATTACAACCCAAAGTAACACCAACTACCGAACCAGCTATGGGACAAACCCGGAGAGGTCGACTAACCAGAAGGCCGGTTGTGACTCCAGATCCATTGTAATGGCAACTGCAAGGAGCTTGAATGATGGAAGGTGACTCGTGGAAATGAACGGACTGGGAAACAGAGCTGGAAGCACTCTTCAATCACATCCAGAAGAACTTGTTCCTACAAGGACTTCCTAAATTGCAAGCCAAGAAACTTTTATGGAAACGAAGGCGTTGTGGGTTTAACTCGTAGTTTGAAAAAGTTGAAGCTGTTTTTGACATGTGCTATTGTGCTGAGGGTAGAAAAGTGCGGTTTGCCGCATGCACCTTGATGGACAGAGCTCTAACATGGTGGACTGACCATGTAAAAACTTTGGGTATCTCGGTGGCAAACTCAATATCATGGGAAAACATGAAGGGACTTTTAATAGAGGAGTACTGCCCCCAAGAAGAAGTACAAAGCATAGAACATGAGCTTTGGAACCTAAAAATGAAAGGTTCTGATGTCAAACTTACACAACAATGTTTAATGACCTTGCACAACTCTGTACAAGCATGGTGAAACCGGAAAGCAAGAAAGTGGAGCGTTATATATGGGGTCTGGATCCACAATGTGACAACCCGTTATTTTCTTCTTTGTAAAAAGTCAATAAAAGTCAACTCAAGTCAAACCCACCAAATAAAGGTCAAACTTAGTGATTTGTTACTTTAATAAAAATTAACTTAATATATTTGATACATATAAACACTTGGTAAAGTGTTGTATGAATAAGAAGTGAAAAAATCTAAAAGGAACAGAGAACCCTCGTATCAGCCGCAAACGCTTCGGACCGAAAATGAAGTTCTCGGCTGTAAACTCCTCAGATCGCAAACGGTTCGCAGCTGCATACCCTCTCGGATGGTGTTTTCTGCCGAAAACTTAAGGAGTATTTATAGAAGGCTGACCGAAAACCACCATCACTTCTTCATTTTCCGGCCGAAAACTCTCTATTTTCTCTCAACTATCATCGAGTTCATCATCTTTTCCTTTAGAAATCATAGAAAGCTCTTGAAGATCTTGGCGAAACCTTGTTATATTCTTCCAAATTAGCGTGAATCACCTTACCTTATTCAAATCATCAACCGAAATCACTCCAAATCTTCTTTAGAACACGAAGAACACACGCATACTATTCTAAGGATTATTGTAAGTCCTCTTACAATAATTAAGTGTTGTTTAGCACTTTAAGCATCACTATAACATAGAATTTATACTTGATTTTGATATTAATATAAATTAGGATTTGGTTTTATTGCGGGTTCTAGCTTGTGAAATTAACGCGACTACACCGTATCTTCAACCAGAAAATCACAAAATGTGAGTTCATACCTCTACATTTTTACTGTTTTTCAAAGTTTTAGCGGGGAATACAAGTAAAACACAAGTAATCTTGTGTTATTATCCAAATGATTTCAAACAGTTTCAATCTATAATTAAAAACTGTTTCAGAGTGCGTTAATTATTTAAACTCTCGTTTTTCTCCAAAATATATAGTTATATATATATATATATATATATATATATATATATATATATATATATATATATATATATATATATAATTGAGATTTAAACAGGCTTAGGACTAATGTCTCTGCTTTAACTCCTGTTCCTTGTCTAGTTGTGGATTTAAGGAAGAATCATTTGTCTGACTGCCTTTTTAGTCTGAATTATATGTGCAAGATATGTATATAAGTATAAAATGAATTTGATATAAATCTTTAACCATTTTGGTTTCACGTTGAATAAAAGGGTATCTTTCTAAATTATTTTTTTACTATTTATACATTTGGTTAAATTGCAAAAGCTTTCAATTCCGAACGAATATTCATATAAACTATACTAGATATAGTTTAGGGAACTTTCAAACAAAGGTTTTAACTATAAAAAGGGTAATACAAACTGTTTATCATTACAAAAAGACTTTTTTATATTCTACACATAACCGTCGATATAGCTTTGTAAGAGTTACTTTCAAATACTTATCTAAGTACCAACAAAAGCCGTGATATTATAACCAGAGTCTCGTTGACGGAGAGCGTGAGTTTGTGTATAGATCTATACGGGACTGACAATCCCTCGCCCTAACTGTTAACTACAGTTGGAACGGAAGTTCTGGGGTGACAAATGTCATAAACATTTCGATGCCTGAATAACGTCGAGTCAGGACATCCTGGTCATTAGTATGGTTCTAAGAACTCACAATTTCGTATTAACAATACGATTAGTGTATGAATACATAAATAACTTCATATAGTTTATTCAAATAACAAACTATAATCCTATACCTTACAGTACAGCTGGTGAAGCCAGGAACATACATACGAACAAATAGAACATAAAAGACCCCTATTGCTAACTCTATGATTCCTTGGTTTATACAGCAGGGTTATATATGAATCATATCCGATAGACAGTAGAGTGTGTGCTTTCCGCTTCATTTCATGTTCCATGTTTGGTTGTGGGCTTAGAACATATTCATACAGTCTACTATCTATTCGATCTTGGTTATATATATATATATATATATATATATATATATATATATATATATATATATAACCCGTATACACTAAGTAATCATAGGGGGAAACAGGTAAGGGTCAGGTCATAACATATGAGTACAATATACTATTTTCCATTACAAAACGTACTTTTCCGACATAACGTTTAACTAGTTGCATACATACAAAAAGGGTTTCATACAAATACAACTGTAATACATTACATTTCTAAATAGAAGGAAGGTTTCATTCAATAAGGATCTTTACTGTTAACACTGTGATCACCTAGCGTATACGATAGGATAATATATAATAAAGATCTGATAGGCAGTGGAATGTGTGGTTTCCGCCTCATTTCTTGTTCCTTGGTTGGTTGTAGGCTTAGGGTAAAACTACACACTCGAGTGTCCATTCGATCTAAATTATATATAGTTTGTATACACTAAGTGATCATAGAAGGAAGGACACACTCACTTTTTCCAAAAGGACCATTACAGTTAACTCTGAAACTACCTAGTGTATACGCCAAGGTTACATACTAAGTAGATACGACAGACAATGGAATGTGTGGTTTCCGCCTCATTTCCTGTTCCTTGTTTGGTTGTGGTCTTAGGGCAGAACCACAAAAATAAGTGTCTGTTCGATCTGGTTTGTATATAACTTGTATCCACTAAGTGATTGTAGAAGGAACTAGTATGGATCGCATTTCTTACGATTATTAAATCAGAAAATATAGGATTTTCTAGAAGAACATATTAAGGTTATCAAAGAACAAAGAACATTCTAAATAAAACAAAATACTTATGAACTCACCAACTTAAATGTTGATACTCTCTTTCAAAATAAATTGTATTCTCAGGGAACCAGTAGACAGGTACATTTACACGGGTTTTGAGAAGACGGAGCATATTCAAGACTCATCTTTTACTTTTGTTATACGTTTTGGTGTCATAAAAACTATACTAAGAACACAAATGTACTAACTATATTATTAATGCAATGGATGTTGTTGCTTGTTTTACTATTTTACATTTGTTGTGACACTGAACATGACGTCATCCGCCCCGGACGTTTCCGCCGTTCTGGTTTGGGGGTGTGACAGATTGGTATCAGAGCATTGTTTATAGTGAACTAAGTATATCAACCTATAAAAAAAGTATACAACTATAAACACAATGGGATAAAAATACTCTGACCAAGAGTTATACTTTTAAAATATAAGTATACATACATGCATATATACATACTAGAACAAGTATTACAAGAAGAGCAAAACAAAAGTATTTAAATGTTGGGCACTACGGTCAAACCTGTACAGTTATGTAATCATATCTAGGATAAATATAGCCTGATCAACTATATTTATTTGAGATACGACCAACATGTGTTTGGGAGTGATGATGGTGTTGCAACAGGCTTAAAACTTACCTAACTCTATATACAAAGGTTCTCTAGAACAAAACACAAAGTTAAAATACTGCAGGAGTATTTTATGAAGCTATAAGGTAACAAGTCTAAAAACTTACCAAGTTCATATACCAAGAAACGATAGAACTAAACATACAATTAAAATACTATAGGAGTATTTTAGGCACTATAAATAACATATGTGAAAACTAAAAGACCCTTACTGGTAGGTCTATGATTGCGGAGTGTATACTCCCAGAGTTGTGTATAATTGAGATTTTATAGACTTCAAATTTGTGACATGTGCTCTACTTCCTGTTCCTTGTTTGGTTGTGGTTTTAGAGTAGGGTCACTTATTCGAAGGTCTATTTAATCTTAAGTTATGTACAACTTGTATACACTGCGTGACTATAGGAGGACCCGGTCAGGATCACCCCCATAAGATAAAAATTGTTTTAATTAATCTCATAGATTCTTTAGACACTCCTATTCTCGCACGAACCACGTAGATAGATATAGCCACTTCACTACAACAGTCAATAGAGGAGTCAAGAAAGAACAAGAAGAGGTTCATGAGGAGTATTCCGAGAAGGAATCAGCTGAAGACTTAACACACCTGTGACGAACGAGAAAACCATAGGGATGTTCGGAGACAACATATCTTTATAGCTGGAACTAGGTAAATCATAGTAGGGACAGAGGACAGAGGAAACCACTCACGAGTCATGCGAAGAGACCAAACATCTTATGCGTCACACTAATAACTAAAGAACTAATGTAATCTAGTGAGTTAGTGATTTCACTAGTCACACTATGTGTTAGGTTTATTATATCTTTCGTAACAACTAGTAACAGTACACCAGGTCACAAAATTTCAGTTAAGGATAATCACTACTAGAAATTCATAAGTTTATTTTACATAGACTCAATTTATGAATTATTTTCGGAACACTATAAAAGTCGGAACACGATACACTCGGAACTAAGATAACTTGGTTTAAATCACAATCGACTTATAGCCACTACTAAAGACTTACCATCGTTTCACCTTGTAAACTTTATAGCAAAAAGATGCCTCCTGGTAGACCTAGAAGGCGTGTCATCAATAACACGATGACAAATCGACCACCTCCACCGCCACAGCACGACCATGTTGCTTTTCAAGCTGCGATAACCGCCGCAGTGGCTGCCGCTATGACTTAAATTCATGCGAGTGCCACCAGTGGATCTGGTAGCTAACTACGGAAATACCTACGTACATCCACGGGAGTGTTCATACAAAGACTTTATGAACTGCAAACCCAAATCCTTTAAGGGAGATGGGGGAGTCATTGCCTTAATGCAATGGTTCGAGAAAACGGAATCAGTTTTCGAGATCTGCACATGCCCAGAAGGGAGCAAAGTGAAATTTGCTGCTTACACCTTCTCCGGTAGAGCCTTGACATGGTGGAATAGCTATGTTAAGTCGCTAACCTTATCAGTGGCTAACTCATTGGGCTGGGAGAACATGAAAGAAATGATGATTGAAGAGTACTGCCCTAGGGATGAAGTACAAAAGTTGGAACAAGAGCTGTGGAACGTTACCATGACCAGCTCTGACGTAGTGGCCTACACTGACAGGTTTAGTGACCTGGCAGCATTATGCCCCGTGATGGTGACCCCAGAGAGTAAGAAGATAGAAAGGTACATCTGGGGGTTATCTCCCCAAATTCAAGGGAATGTACTGGCTTCTAACTCGACTACCTACGATAGCGCCAAACGCTTGGCCCAACGACTCATCGACCATGGAGTCCGTCAAGGCATGATGACCCCCGTTCCTGAGTCAACTAAAGAAAGTCATGGATCAAGAAAAAGTGGCAACCCACACAAGAATCCCCGAAGAAGCAACAAATGGTTGCCGTTTATGATGCAACAACACCTACCACTCCAGCCATTGTCAGTCGATATGTTGGAACTCTTCCGAAGTGTAGCAAGTGTAACTACCACCACATCGGAGCTTGCCGGCAGATGCATTGCAATAACTGCAACAGAAAGGGGAACACTTCCCATTTCTGTAGGTCACCAGCACAACCAATCTCCTAGGTCCCCGGTACTGGAGTAAGCCAGGCCTGTTATGAGTGTGGCGAAATCGGACACTATAAGAGGGATTGTCCGATAACGAAAAATTCTGGCGGAGATGGAAGAGTGTTGATGATCACCGCAGGAGAGACTGTCCCATAACTACCATGAACAACGGTACGTTTTCCTAACAAAAATTTGTTTTGAAGCTTAAATTTCTACTAAAAGGGGTGTCAATTCAAAGTAATTAAATTACTCTCTCGTCCTAACAAAATCACAGTATTCATATAAAGATTAAGGATCCTTGCAGGTGAGCTATGATGGCTTATTGTATACATAAGGGCCATTTATGATTAAGATTTTACAGGCTTAGAGTGCGTGATTCCGCCTTACTTCCTGTTCCTTGTCTGGTTGTGGATGAAGGGCAGAGTCACTCAGTCGACGGTTTTATCAATCTTAACAATACATGACTTGTATACACCAAGCGTTTATAGAGGAACCTTGTAGGGATTATATTATGAAGTATCATCACTAGTTCTCAGAACACTCTTACTGCCAGTACTCACTTAGCACGGTACAAAGTGATTGTAGTGCTAATAACAAGGATAAAACTGGAAAAACTAGAAAGTATACACACTATACACTATCTCTCTAACGAACGTTTCTTCCAAATCAACTTTACACTTGTTTCCAATAAAGAGTCCCGATGCCGTCATTCGACATGAATTGGTGTGGTCCTCACCATACTAATTTCATGGGCTACGAAAACCCTTCGCCTTAACCGACCGATTAACGAAACCCTCGTCACTCAAGACGACAAACCCGACACAGACCTCAGAATCGTCTCTCGTTTCAAAACTTCGAATTACTCGTGCGAGGAGTACCATACCTCCCATAACCTTCTCAAAGTACTCCCAGCAGACCTCTCAGGAATACCACTCGTATAGCAGGTCAAGTTCAAGTATAGAGACTAAGGACCCATACAGCTAAT
Source organism: Lactuca virosa (assembly GCF_052849685.1). Taxonomy (NCBI): domain Eukaryota; kingdom Viridiplantae; phylum Streptophyta; class Magnoliopsida; order Asterales; family Asteraceae; genus Lactuca; species Lactuca virosa. The sequence continues at coordinate 123,785,489 of NC_136427.1, read as the reverse complement.
CTATCACTGATAAGTGTGTACGCGTGGGTGATATATAATTAAGTTTCTATGAACTTAGGATGTGTGTTTCCGCCCTATCTCCTATTCCTCATCTGGTTGTGGACCTGAGGCAGAGTAACACATCTGACCGTCTAACTAATCTTAATTACATTCGGCTTCTATACACGAGGAGGAGATAGATGAGCCTGGTATGAGTCTTACTAAGAACTTCAAAGACAAAAGTTGCCCAAAACTACGAGTGGCTATGCCACCACTCGGGGGAAGATAGTCAAGTGAACCAAACCCACCCACACTCCTTACCGATCGAAACAACAGACGCAACAGTGGAGAGCCACTAGAACGCTAATCGGAGACTATATTCAGAAGAGGAAGAATATATCAACAATAACATAAGTACGCCATCTCTTTCCAACCCTTGAAGTCTCACTCAGAATTCTAATTTCGGGACAAAATTCCTTTTAACGGGGGGATAATGTGACAACCTGTTATTTTCTTCTTTGTAAAAAGTCAATAAAAGTCGAATCAAGTCAAACCCACCAAATAAAGGTCAAACTTAGTGATTTGTTAATTTAACAAAAATTAACTTAATATATTTGATGCATATAAACACTTGGTAAAGTGTTGTATGAATAAGAAGTGAAAAAAATCTAAATGGAACTAAGAACCCTTGTATCAGCCACAAACGCTTCGGACCGAAAACGAAGTTCTCAGCTGTAAACTCCTCGGAAAGCAAACGGTTTGCAGCCGCAAACCTTTCGCAGCCGCAAACCCTCTCAGATGGTGTTTTCGGCCAAAAACTCAAGGAGTATTTATAGAAGACTGACCATAAACCACCATCACTTCTTCATTTTCTGGCCGAAAACTCTCCATTCTTTCTCAACTATTATCGAGTTCATCATCTTTTCCTTGAGAAATCATAGAAAGCTCTTAAAGATCTTGGCGAAACCTTGTTATATTCTTCCAAATTAGCGTGAATCACCTTACCTTCTTCAAATCATCAACCAAAATCACTCCAAATCTTCTTTAAAACACAAAGAACACGAAGAACACATGCACTGTTAGGTCACATTTTATGCTTTGGGCTAGGCTTCTTTGTGTATAAGACTTGGTAGGGTTTTGGTTTTGTTTAACATGTGTTTGCGGCTGTGTAAGTGTTCACGGTCGTAAACCTATTCACGACCGTGAACTGTGTTCGGTTGGTCTTGTCCTATATCTAGGTGTCAGATGTCAGTGAACATAAGTAGTCGAGTTCACGGTCTTGTGTGTGTGTTTCAAGGTGTACCTGACGTTTTAGCTAATAAATGTGTGTATTGCTTGATTAAATCCTTCTTCTACTCCATTCTTATTCCTTTTGATTGTTCATTGTTTGATCACTGGTTTGGTTCCTTGGATTTGGGACTTTACAATTGGTATCAGAGCAAAATCCGGTGTCAAACTCTTCAAGAAGTGTTTACGGTTGGAGTTTTGATATTCACTCTTGGGATTTTTGAACTTGTTTGTTGGATATCTGATTTGATTGTGTTTTGAAGGCTAAGAGGATCAAAATCTGCTGATTCTAAGTGCTTACGGTTCACTCTGTTGAAGTGTGTACGACCGTGAACAAGTGTGTACGGCCGTGAACCATTCATCCCATTAAACCGTGTTCATCTCGTGACCGTGATCCATTCATCGACCATTACGTACGGCCGTGAACCATTCATTGACCGTGTTCAACCCTTGGACCGTGAATTAACTTGTGTGTACGGACGTGATCAAGTGTACGACCGTGATCTCTATACGGTCGTGAACCCCCTTCTTGATCATTTGAACATTTTCTGTTTTAGTACTTTTCTTGTTAGTTTTATTTGTTTAATCAAAGAATGTAACATTCGGATTTCCAGGTATGTTAATTGTTCTTATTTTTATTTGATTATCTTTGCGCTACTCGACGAGTCTATGCTCCAACTCGTCGAGTAGAGTCGCGATGTGCCATGAGGATTAAATGACCTGCTCGACGAGTCGAGGATTTGACTCGCCGAGTAGGCGCTGGGATGAGAAACCCTAAATCTCCGGGTTTGGAACCTATTTAAAGGCACTTATAGCCTCATTTGCAGCTACACCTCCTAGAGAACAAACCCTAGGCGATCTTGAGCTGAGAGAAAGAGTGCCTTGCTAATTGTGAGTGTTTGGTGCATTTCTGAATAGGGGAGAAGAGTTCTAAGCTCAAGGGAGGCAAGGAGGTGCTACTAGATCTGCGATTTGTTCACTCCAGGGCTTCTGGGAAAGGTAAAGCTCTCACCCTTCTTATTATTTTGAATGGATTCCATGGTTTAGTGAATCTAGCGTTTTTCCACCCCAAATATGAGGACCTTGAGTGCTTTATTGTTCATAGAGAGTGTTAGACTTCCGATCTGGACCATGTGAGGTCCCCAGAGTCCAAAAGTCCCTGATCTATCCAACCATAATAGTAATCTTGAGTGGAAAGCCCTTTTTGAGGAGTATATTGGCATATTAAGATCAAATTGCCATGCATGGACGTAAAGCCCTTAACTTTTCGTAATAGATGAGTCCTAGGAGGGTGGATCTAGAGTTTGGAAAAGGTTTCTGCCTCGAAAATGACTGAATGAGATAAGGGTCTGAATGGACTCGCCGAGTCAAGGGGCTGACTCGACGAGTCGGATAGGGTTGTCCCGGTGGCTTTGATCACATAGCAACTCGGCAAGTTGACGATTCAACACGGTGAGTTGAGCCAGGCTTATGAGTGTTTCTGTGGAGGATGAGCAGACTCGTGGAGTCCCTCGGTGCACTCGACAAGTAGGGTCAACATGGACTGTTAACTCGATTTTGACTTCTGTTGACTTAGGGTTGGTCAACCTTGCCTTTGGGAAACCTTGGAGGGGCAAAATGTTCTTTTCCTACTCCAAGAGAGAGAGAGAGAGAGAGAGAGAGAGAGAGAGAGAGAGAGAGAAAGAGGGAGAGAGAGAAAGAGAGATAACCTAGTAACTGTGTGACTTAAAGGGTTAATTAGATGCGACTATCTTATGTGAATAGGAGGAGGCTAGATTTGGTGATTTGTGTGCGCGAGTATTCTTTCATCTAGATACTACGAGGCGAGTCTTCTCACTTTACTTACCAAGTGTGGTATCTTCGTGTAATTGAGCTGTATTATGTGTTATCTGTATATTGTAATATTATGCATTATGTCTTTGTGATTTATGCTGAATATTGTTTGATGATTTTATTGAGTTGGGACTGGAGTGTCCTACTGATACTGATAGACCAGAGGGTCTTACAGTGTTATGGCCTCGAGTGGCAAATAAGATATGTGTGGTATTTTGTGGAACTCACTCAGCTTTGTGCTTACCGTGTTATGTGTTATCTGTTTCAGGTAGTTCCGACGATCGCGGGAAGGCACCGGCATGATTGTACACACACTCGCTTGGAGATATATTTGGAGGATCCTGGTTTTTGTGATAAACAAATTTTGAAAGATAAATTGTATTAATATTGATACTTGAGATTTTTGGGAATTATGACATGTGATTTTTATGTGCATAAATGAAAAAAATTGTTTTGAAAATTTGAGTGTTACAAGTTGGTATTAGAGCCTTGGTTTGAGGGATTCGGATACACCTCATGGTGTGTTTGGACTCAAACTGAGGATTTCAGAAAGGTTTCAAAAGAAAGGAAAATTTTAAAACGAGAACGAGTTTTAAGAGAAAACAAGTGGAGGCGGTGTGTACAATCAGCCAGAGCCCGAATGGTCATTTCCCAAAATACCCTTACTTGTGTTATAATATTTCTTTGAGTTATTTTGGAGGTATTATGCATACTAGAGAGTAGGCTAGGTATTCTTATTAGGACTAGAATGGCCTGATTTATGATGCCTTAGCCTAGGGATTTCTGCTATTTGTGTTTTGCTTTTGAGTATGGTCTGAGTAGGAGTTCGTAACAGGAATGAGCTATGAGAGGTCTCTTGAGGGAGTGGTACAAGCAGTAAGATATAGAGAATTAGAGATTTGGGGTCCTAGGAGGAGGACTTGGGGTGGATACTGATGCGGTGTGGAAGGTAGTATTGGGCCCGGACTACTGAAAGCACTGTATCGACAGACAATCGAAGTAAGAATCCTTAGGATGCTAAGGATCTGGTAGGGGTGTGTGATCGAGTGTGAGTATGCTCGAGCGAGTCTTTGATTATTCTATGTTGTGTTTCAGAGACATCATGGTGGGTACGCGCCACAACCCCGAGAGCAGTGGAGCTGGCGATGATGAGATTCGCAGGATTATTCACGAGGAGGTAGCCGCAGCCATACGTGAGGCTATTCCAGAGATGTTTGGGTCTATTAAGACCACTTCGATCGAGACATTTAATGAGCGATATGTTGCAGTTTCTGAGGCGGCTGCTACTGCAGCCACCGCAGCTGTCGTTGCTGCCCGACCACAGGGAGGTGAATCGTTGTTGTACCGGGAGTTCAGCAACACGAAGCCACGAGAGTTTAACGGCACTCAGGATCCGATTGCTGCGATGAGATAGATATCCGACATCGAGGGGTGTTTCTATACTTGTTCATGCCCAGAGCATTTGAGGGTGTGGTTCGCGCTGAACCAGCTTCGCTTGGGGGCGAAGGACTGGTGGAAATTTTTGACAGCCAGTTTTACACCTGCAGAGCATGCCATGGTGACTTGGGAGAGGTTTGTTGGGATGTTCCGAGATGAGTATGTTCCCCCGGTGGAGAGGGAACGGTTGGCCCAGGAGTTTCTATCCCTCAGACAGAAGACAGAAACAGTGATTGTGATTACGCGGATGTTTCATGAGAGGGCGTTGTTCTGCCCCGAGCATGTGTCGACGGAGCAGGCACGCATGAGCCGGTACTTGAGCATTCTGAGGAGGGATATTCGGGAGTTCGTGGTGAACTCATATTACCGGACATTTGCTGAGCTTCAGACAAACGCTAGGTGGAGGGAGATTGAGCTGGGGACTCAGGCGAGGGAGGATGCGGAGTCCCAAGGGGAGACCGGCATCCGGTGCAGTCGTAGCCAGCAGCCAAGCGGGCTAAGCTCGCTGATTTGAGATCAGGAGGCCAGAAGGACCGCACTTGTGGCAAGTACGGTAAGAGTCACGAGGGATCGTGCAGGGTAGGGATTTGCTACAAATGTGGCAAGGAGGGGCATATGGCGAAGGATTGCCCCAAGGGATTTGCAGTCTGTTTCCACTGCAATCAGACCGGCCATTGAAAGGCCGAATCCCCTCAGCTTGTGTAGAGACCAGCCCAGAGTTCCGCTCCTACTGCTTTGCGTGCTACTGACATTCGGCCGGTGAAGACCAAGGTACCGAAGGCTCGTGGAAGAGCTTTCCAGCTGACAGCGGAGGAAGTCCACGCAACACCCGATGTTGTGGCTGGTATGTATTTCTATCATTTATTTATGTATTCTGAGCCTCTATTTATGTTTATCCTGTGTTGTATTTAGGTACATTTCTTGTGAGTTTTGTACCTGCTTTAGTGTTATTTGACTCGGGTGCTAGTCGATCTTTCGTGTCCCTAGCTTTTAGTCGCCACATCGGCATCCGACATGAGGCGTTGAGTCGACCTCTGAGGGTTTCTATAGACTATGAGCATTCGGTCTTTGCTACTGATTTATTTTGAGGATGTGTATTGGAGATTTTTTGGGTCGAATTCCCGATTGACCTGGTACCGATTGCGATGGGGGATGTTTGTGTCATTGTGGGTATGGATTGGTTGAGCCGCTTTGGAGCGGTGATCGACTGCGAGCGTCAGTTAGTGACTATATGAGACCCCAGTGGGGGAGTGCTTACAGTATATGGCGAAGGTACCATATCTGGGTCAGCATTCTGCTCTGCAGCCAGGGCGAGGCAGAGCTTACAGCAGGGTTGTATGGGATTCCTGGCGTACGTGATGGATTCACGGATTGTGTCCGAGAGGCCGAGTTCTATCCTCGAGGTTCCGATAGTGTGCAAGTTTCTGGATGTTTTTCCCGAGGAATTGCCAGGTGTGCCTCCCGAGAGGCAAGTAGAGTTTCAGATTGATTTGGTTCCAGGGGCGGCGCCCATCGCCAAGGCACCTTATCACTTAGCGCCACCAGAGATGCAGGAGTTATCCTCACAGCTTCAGGAGCTGTTAGGGAAGGGATTCATTCAACCGAACCGAGTAGCTGACCGTGGGGCGCGCCGATCCTTTTTGTCAAGAAAAAGGATGGTTCACACCGGATGTGCATGGATTATCTGGAGCTGAACAAGTTGACGGTCAAGAACCGTTATCCACTTCCAAGGATAGATGAATTATTCGATCAGCTGCAGGGGGCATCTTGGTTCTCCAAGATCGATTTGAGATCCGGTTATTACCAGATGAGAGTATGCGAGGGGGATATTCCGAAGTCGGCCTTTAGGACTCGTTATGGGCATTACGAGTTCGTGGTGATGCCTTTCGGGCTCACCAACGCACCGGCGGTGTTCATGGATCTCATGAACCAGTTGTGCAGGCCTATGTTGGACCGGTCAGTGATCGTGTTTATCGACGATATCTTAGTATATTCGAGATCCAGGGAGCAGCATGAGGAGCATCTGCGAGAGGTTCTTTGGGTTCTGAGGGCCGAGAGGTTGTATGCCAATTCTCCAAGTGTGATTTTTGGTTACGAGAGGTCCAGTTCCTAGGACATCTCGTTAATCAGAATGGGATATTGGTCGATCCGGCCAAGATTGAGGCGATTATGCGATGGGAGGTGCCGAGAACCCCATCCGAGATCAGGAGTTTTCTGGGATTGACCGGCTACTATCGGAGATTTCTCAGGGATTTCTCCAAGATTTCGATTCCTCTCACCAAGTTAACCCGGAAGGACGTTACTTTTGTTTGGGGGCCTGAGCAGCACACATCTTTCGAGAGTCTTCACTAGAGATTGTGCGAAGCTCCGGTGTTAGCCCTTCCAGAAGGAGTGGAGGATTTTGTAGTCTTTTGCGATGCTTCTATATTAGGGATGGGAGGAGTGTTGATGCAGAGGGGTCACATGATCGCATACGTATCGAGGCAACTGAAGCCTCATGAGACGAGGTATCCGACCCATGATTTGGAGTTAGGGGCTGTAGTGTTCGCCCTCAAGATTTGGTGTCACTATCTTTATGGTGTTCGGTGTACCATATACACAGACCACAAGAGCCTGAAGTATCTCATGGATCAGCCCAACGTTAATATGAGGCAGAGGAGGTGGTTGGATGTGGTGAAGGATTACGACTACGAGATCTTGTACTATCCGGGAAAGGCTAATGTGGTAGCCGACGCCCTGAGCCGTAGGGCAGAGAGTACACCGATCCGAGATATATGTATGAGGATGACCGTGATGACTCGAATTTTAGACACAACTCGAGAGGCCCAGGTGGAGGCCATGAGACCATAGAATCGCAAGAGGGAGCACGTGATTAGACAAGTGTCCGAGTTTTTGCCAGATGGTCGAGGGCTTATGACTTTCCAACGGCGGATCTGGGTGTCCTACTCTGGCGGAGCTCGCCGTATTTTAATGGAGGAGGCGCATAGATCGAGGTTCTCGATCCATCCAGGTGCCACCAAGATGTATTTGGACCTGAAGAAAGATTATTGGTGGCCCTGTTTGAAGAGGGGCGTGGCATGGGTAGTCGAGAGGTGCTTAACCTGTCATCGGGTTAAGACCAAGCACCAACGCCCTCATGGCAAGTTGCAGCCACTAGAGGTTCCCCAGTGGAAGTGGGAACAAATTTCCATGAATTTTATCACCAAATTGTTGAGGACCGCGCGGGGTGTCGACGCGATTTGAGTGACTATGGATCGATTGACGAAGAGCGCCCATTTCCTTGCTATTAGTGAGAGTTCTTATGCAGAGAAATTGGCTGAGATATATGTGCGAGAGGTGGTAGCTCGGCATGGAGTGCCGACATCGATAGTGTCAGATCGGGATGTGCGTTTTACTTCCAGGTTCTGGAAGAAGTTTTGTCACACCCCCAAACCAAGGATGGCGGAAATGTCCGGGGGTGGAGGACTTCATGTATAGTATCATAACAACAATTGTAATAGTAATTCAAGCAAACACAACCAACATATATATAATTGAAAAAGTTACATCATTGTATGAATTACATGTTTACGAATCAATTACAATATGTTGACAAAATATAAAATAGTAGACGCCTTAGCGTCCCATCCTCAAAAGCACTTGATTACCTGTTTAATGATTTCCTGAGAATACAAGTTGTTTGAAAAAGTGTCAACACAAAGGTTGGTGAGTTCATAAGCTTTTGTTTGGTATTATTAAAAGCCTTTCGTTTGTAAAAGTGGTATTTGTTTTAGAAAAATCCAATATTTTCCTTAAAATGTATATGTAGTCTTAAATCCACAGACCGAAATGTACAAGTAACTTTTCTTACTTATAATAAATAATGTAAGTTTAAATCGACGTAAACTCATTTAATTTTAATGAAGTTCCCGTAAATTCCAATATTCATTAATACTTTATGTGAGTTTATTAAAGCCTTTTCTTGTAAAAGTAGTGTTCGTTCCAGAAAATCCAATATTTTCCTTAATGTGTAAATGTAGTCTTAAAACCCAAAGACCGAAATGTACAAGTAGTGTTCGTTCCTTATAGTAAAACAATGCAAGTTTAAATCGACATAAACTCGTTAAATTTTAATGAAGTTCCCGTAAATTCCAATGTTTATTAATACTTTATGTGAGTTTATTATAACCATAATATGACCAAGGTTGCCTAAAACGACGTTCTTCAGGCGTCGGAAATGTTATGACATTTGTCACCCCAGACCTATCGGTCTAACTGTTGCATGCAGTTTAGGTGTGGGTTTGTCAAACCCAATATAGATCTATACACAACTATCACGCTCTCCCTCAAGGAGACTCTGGTTACAATACAGGACTTAATGGTAATTTGAAGTAAATGTCTCACAAAGTCATTAACGGAATTACGTGTTATGAAAACTTGGTACCGTATGGCCGTACCTTGCTTAATGAAAATATCCTTTGTATAAATGTACCCTTTTTAAATGTATGTGTCATGTAATGTCTCACAGAAGTCATTAACGGAATTACATGTTATGAAAACTTGGTACCGTATGGCCGTACCTTGCTTAATGAAAATATCCTTTGTATAAATGTACCCTTTTTAAATGTATGTGTTATGTAATGTTTCATAAAGTCATTAACGGAATTACGTGTTATGAAAACTTGGTACCGTATGGCCGTACCTTACTTAATGAAACGATCATTTGTATAAATGTACCCTTTTTAAATGTATGTGTTATGTAATGTATCATAAACTATACCTATTATAGTTTATCAACCAAGGGTAGTACGTAGTAATGTATGCAAACTATATTCAAAATAGTTTATTAAATGTTTGAATGTATCGGTTGTACTTTGATTATAATCACTTGTTATTATTTATATTTTATATGTCCATATCCATTTGTAAACTGATGTGTGTCTAAATATTAAGATAAAATGTCATATATTGCAATAACATATAATCACATAAAGATATACACCTTGCTCAACATGTTACAAGGTGAAATGAAATTGACAGCAGCTTTTTGTTGAATACAGTTTCTGTTACTGTTTTTAGAAAATTTATAGAAAAATCATCAAAGCTCCAAATCCAAATCCGCAAATTCTGAGAGTTTGGAATATGAGTCTAGTTTGTTCGTAAATTTTATCATGATTTTTAGTGATTTCTAACAGAGGTGAAAATGTTCATAATCACAGACTGGTCCGGGTTTGCCTCTGAAATGATAGGCAGTTTTGTAAAAATCATGATAAATTGTAGAAAAATCATATGGAGATGTGCAAGTAGCCATTTTAAAGCTAAGAGTTTGAACTACTTGCACCTGGAACAGTTTTGAAAACTAAAATATTTAAGTTGACCAAAACAGTCCGTGATCGAAGTCCATCTTTTCTAATGTAATCTGTTAGAAAAAGTTTAATTGTGTTCTTGATGATTTTACTTGTATTCCCCCCCCCCCCCCTTAAAACTTAAGAAGAACATGTAAATGTAGGGGTATGAACTCACCCTATGTGGTTTCAGTAGATGAAAGTAAGAGAGAGGAAGTGTTCAACCCAAGAACACTAAGAAGATGTCTTGATGATTCGAGAATCTAACACCGAATAAGATGGAATTTGTGTAAGATATCAATGATTTGAGTAGAATGGAGTGTAATAATTATATGAATGATGAAGATACTTACTAATTGAAGAAATAAATCCCTGGAGAAAGCCTTGAAGTTCTTGAAGTTGAGAGAAAAGATGAGAGAATTTTGGAGAGTGTTCTTTGGTTGCTAAGTGTAGAATGAAAGAAGTTAATGAGAATGAGGAGAGATGACCAATTCTCCAGCTCTTAGAACATGGGAAGAGCTGGAGATTGGGTGTAAAGGTCCACTAAGGTGACAAGGGGTAGTGGGAAAGAGTGGCTAATCATAGAGTGAGGTGGTGGTGGTTTGCTTTTGCCATAAATTAAGGAAAAGCAAATATTCCCTCAATAATTAGTTCAACCACTAATTCTTTTAATATATTTTTATAAAAACCCTGGAGATTTATATATTTTGGGGCCTTAGTTTATAAAATAAAGTTTTGGGTGAAAATCCCACGTTAAAATAATGAAAAACGGAGTTAAAACGAAGTCGTAGTCGAAAAACCGGTAAAAAGGGGCCGTCTGCGAGACCTCTCGGATGGGGGCCGAGACTTCGGACCCTCGCATGCGAGGCTGCTGTCTGATGGCTTCGGATTCGGTCTCCTGAGAGGCTTCAGCTTCGGTCCTGATGAGAGGCTTCGGATCCGAGGCCTCGGATGAGAGGCTTCGGTCCTGAAGTTTCCGTTTTGGGTCCTTAAGGCTATTTTACCCGTTTTTACCCCGTTTCAAGTGGTTTTTGACCCGGTTAAGGGTCGGGATGACCCAATGATTCCAAAAAGTTATGGGAACTTTTGAGAGAGATTTGGGAGAGATTTCAAATAGAAAGAGATAGAGTGAAAACGATTTAGAGAGGTTTCGTTTGTGATTAATTTGAGTGTCCGGCTTCATAACGCAAGGTTCGTAAACCCCGTTAAACCGTGTTTTAGTGTCGTACACACTCCCGATGAGTGTGCAATAATGTTTTATCGTTTTGGTTCGTTGTTTAGCACTGTTAAGGCTAAGGAAAATCAAACACATGAACTTTCCAAATGATGATTTCTCATTAAAATAGCGAATTGTATAGTGATTACATAACGTAAACCCTAACATACAAGGGTTATTGGAGTTGATCGGTTTGACTTGTTGACTTTGTTTGACTTTGACTTGACCGAAATTTGACGGTTGTCACATCATCCCCCCGTTAGAAGGAATTTCGTCCCGAAATTTTCATTTTGACTGGGATTTCAAGAATTTGGGAAGAGATGTGGATACTTTTGTTTCATCTGATCCTCGCGTTCCCAGGTGAATTCGGGTCCTCGTTTAGCGTTCCAGCGGACCTTCACAATGGGAATACGACTTTGCTTTGTTCTTTTGATCTCTCGACCCATGATTTCTACCGGTTCTTCCACGAAGTGGAGACTCTCGTTGATTTCAATTTCGTCAAGAGGTATCACGAGGGTCTCGTCGGATAGATTTTGTCAATCATATTCTCGGGGTAAAAAAATAAAGTTTTATTAGTTACCTATAGCGACGACTTGTCGTCACCACAGGTTTAATCTATTACGATGACTTGTTGTCACCACAGGTTTAATCTATTACGATGACTTGTTGTCGCTATAGGTTTTTAACAAGAGCCAACGACATACCTATAGCGACACACAAGTCATAATTTGCATGTGTAAAGACTTGGAGTACTTTCTAACTGGTTCATGTGTGAAGACTTGGAGTACTTTCTAACTGGTTCATGTGTGAAGACTTGGAGTACTTTCTAATGAAAACTGTGCTACTGTGGAAATTGGAAACTGGTACGTAGCTTCAAAGTCAAGAATATGCAGTAGGCATGTGACGCATTAAATGCATGAGGCACACAAGTCATAATTTGCAGAAACATATTCGTATATGTGTGTGAATTGAAGAAGAAGGTTACGGCTCAAAGAATATATATATATTCATTTTCTCTTCATTTGTTAGATACACAATAACCATAACATCATAGACTATATATATTCCATTTCATTTGTAATTTTCACTAGTTTATATTCCGCGAGTGTTACCGAAATCATTTATCAATTTTTTTTTCAGAAGTGCTTAACTTGTTTTGTTGCATTCCCAACAATTTGCTATTAATTACTTCTCCCACTTTACTTATATAAATCATCACATTCTTACCGCGACTTTTAACTTCTCCCTTACAAATGGATCCACCTGCAGATCATCAAAACCCCATAGATGACCTCGATTGGTTTCAGTACTTTGATCATCAAGATCTTTTCAGGTATATATAAACGTCACTCATTACACCATCTTACGCACAAAAAAGTGATTTTGTCGACATTGATCAAAACATGGTGTGGATTTGTAGTGATCAAAAAGAGTCTTTCATCGTGTTGGATTTGATTATCTTGAGTTTTTTTTTTTTTGGATTTTTGCAGTGGTGACATGCTCAACCATCATGATTACGAGTTGTCGGAAAAATTGCATGAAGTGCTCGATCAGAACGTTTCCACAGTACTTAACAAAGATCAAAACATCATTTCTAGAAATGAGTTTCACGATCTTGATCCCCTTGAAGATATAAGCTTATGGGATTGTTGGGAGGATGGTAATTTACCATTGGTTAGTTTCAGTGAAGACTGTAAATCCGGTGGTGAGGCTACATGTAGTTCTAGTGCTGCCACCACTGATCACGGTGGCCGGAAGGTGGCAAAGAGATTGAGACCATTGGAGTTTGAAGAGATAGATAAGTACTTTGAGATGCCGATAATCATAGCAGCAAAGGAACTAGGGATAAGTTTAACAGTGTTGAAGAAAAGATGCAGAGAGCTAAACATAAACAGATGGCCTCATAGAAAACTTAAGAGCCTTCAATCCCTCATTGAAAATGCCAAGGTAAATTATGATAATAACCTTCTATACATTACTCATGCACTTGGTAACCAAAGTAGTTTTGGTATTTTCTAAAATTTTAATTGTTAGTTTCTTTATAACTAAACATAGGTCCTAGGCATATGCCACATCAAATCAATTGATTTACTACGATTTCCTGATTTATATTTATATAAACTTAACTCATTGTAAATTTTGTGAACTCACATGAAAAATATATTGCATCTACCTTTTAAAAAAAAATTAGGAGTTGGGATTAAAGGAGGAGATAGAGACGTTAGAAGTGCACAAGAAGATGATGGAGAAATTGCCAGGTATGGAATTGACAGAAAGAACAAAGAAGCTTAGGCAAGCTTGCTTCAAAGCTATTTATAAGAAGAGAGGACTTAACAATCCTCAACCATTTTGTTATAATTAGTGGATTTTAATCTACATTGTATGTGTTTTTCTCTTGATAGTTTGATACCCTTTTTAGTTTCATTTTATGTATTTGTCTATTGATTTTTAATGCATAAAATTTTGTATAATTTGGGTATTATAGTTTGTATTAGCCATATTCTAGATTGCCGACACGACTACGCCGACGACTCTATACCAGAGGTCTATATAAATAGACTTATGAATTTAGTAGGAATAACTTGATTATAATCTTGTGATTTGTTCCATGTCTGATCCACCCCTAAGATTCACTTGACATACCCCCAGTTATGTGTAATTAAAATTTTATTAGACTGTTGATCCTAATGAGTCTACCCTAAGTCCACAACCAAACAAGGAACAGGTCCTAAGGCGGACTCACCATTTCTAGGTCAATCATTCCTTAATTACACATAACTTCGAGGTACACCTAAAGAATCTTAGAGTTACCAGTTGTAACTTGTTTGTAATACCAAGTAGTGAGATTCAATGAAATAAAATGCATGCCTATTTCATTGATAAACCTTTTAGTAAATATCCTTACCATTTATATACACATGTATAATTTCGCACTTTAGTGAACTATTCTTGGTGTTTCTTTTAACGTCTTGGAGACGGAGTTATGGTAGTGGGTAGAAGTAGGTTTTGTACGGGCGTTAAAATTTACACATCATGTTGCTCGTGCGAGAATAGGGGTAGAAGAGATAATTAATAGACGCCTAATCCTATAATTACTTATAGGGGTGATCCTTATTAATTACGTCTATAATCACGTAGTGCATATCAGTTATACATAATTTGAGATAGAATAGACTTTCGAATAAATGACTCTACTCTAAGTCCACAACCAAACAAGGAACAGGAAGTAGAGCAATAGTCATAGATTCTGAGTCTATAATATCTTTAATTATGTATAACATTGGCGTATGCACTCAGTTATCATAGGCCTACTAATAGAGGTCTTTAGTTTTCACATAAGTTGGTTATAGTATCACCAAATACTCCTATAGTATTTTTAGGTGTTTAGATTCGATTCTTAAAGTATTCCCTGTAGGGTGTAGTTAGGTTGTTAGATTTGTTGCCCATTATGACTATCCCCCAGTATATGCAAGTCACTCCTCGGACAGATATAGTTGATCAGGCTATATCCTTCCCAGACTTGATTTACATATACCAAGGCATACCCATAATCTACAACTCCTCTTCTTTTACTTTATGTTCTTCTAGTTATGACACTATGTGAGCATGTATGCATGTATTTATACTTTTAATAAGAAACCATTCATTTTCTAAAAGTATATTTATTTGAAAAATGCACAAATCAGAGACTATTAGTCCCAATTGTGTTTATAGTTTGTATATCTTATGTGGTTTGATATACTTAATTCACTATAAACTGTGCTCTGATACCAATCTGTCACACCCCCAAACCAAGGATGGCGGAAATGTCCGGGGGTGGAGGACTTCATGTATAGTATCATAACAACAATTGTAATAGTAATTCAAGCAAACACAACCAACATATATATAATTGAAAAAGTTACATCATTGTATGAATTACATGTTTACGAATCAATTACAATATGTTGACAAAATATGAAATAGTAGACGCCTTAGCGTCCCATCCTCAAAAGCACTTGATTACCTGTTTAATGATTTCCTGAGAATACAAGTTGTTTGAAAAAGTGTCAACACAAAGGTTGGTGAGTTCATAAGCTTTTGTTTGGTATTATTAAAAGCCTTTCGTTTGTAAAAGTGGTATTTGTTTTAGAAAAATCCAATATTTTCCTTAAAATGTATATGTAGTCTTAAATCCACAGACCGAAATGTACAAGTAACTTTTCTTACTTATAATAAATAATGTAAGTTTAAATCGACGTAAACTCATTTAATTTTAATGAAGTTCCCGTAAATTCCAATATTCATTAATACTTTATGTGAGTTTATTAAAGCCTTTTCTTGTAAAAGTAGTGTTCGTTCCAGAAAATCCAATATTTTCCTTAATGTGTAAATGTAGTCTTAAAACCCAAAGACCGAAATGTACAAGTAGTGTTCGTTCCTTATAGTAAAACAATGCAAGTTTAAATCGACATAAACTCGTTAAATTTTAATGAAGTTCCCGTAAATTCCAATGTTTATTAATACTTTATGTGAGTTTATTATAACCATACTATGACCAAGGTTGCCTAAAACGACGTTCTTCAGGCGTCAGAAATGTTATGACATTTGTCACCCCAGACCTATCGGTCTAACTGTTGCATGCAGTTTAGGTGTGGGTTTGTCAAACCCAATATAGATTTATACACAACTATCACGCTCTCCCTCAAGGAGACTCTGGTTACAATACAGGACTTAATGGTAATTTGAAGTAAATGTCTCACAAAGTCATTAACTGAATTACGTGTTATGAAAACTTGGTACCGTATGGCCGTACCTTGCTTAATGAAAATATCCTTTGTATAAATGTACCCTTTTTAAATGTATGTGTCATGTAATGTCTCACAGAAGTCATTAACGGAATTACGTGTTATGAAAACTTGGTACCGTATGGCCGTACCTTGCTTAATGAAAATATCCTTTGTATAAATGTACCCATTTTAAATGTATGTGTTATCTAATGTTTCATAAAGTCATTAACGGAATTACGTGTTATGAAAACTTGGTACCGTATGGCCGTACCTTGCTTAATGAAAATATCCTTTGTATAAATGTACCCTTTTTAAATGTATGTGTTATGTAATGTATCATAAACTATACCTATTATAGTTTATCAACCAAGGGTAGTACGTAGTAATGTATGCAAACTATATTCAAAATAGTTTATTAAATGTTTGAATGTATCGGTTGTACTTTGATTATAATCACTTGTTATTATTTATATTTTATATGTCCATATCCATTTGTAAACTGATGTGTGTCTAAATATTAAGATAAAATGTCATATATTGCAATAACATATAATCACATAAAGATATACACCTTGCTCAACATGTTACAAGGTGAAATGAAATTGACAGCAGCTTTTTGTTGAATACAGTTTCTGTTACTGTTCTTAGAAAATTTATAGAAAAATCATCAAAGCTCCAAATCCAAATCCGCAAATTCTGAGAGTTTGGAATATGAGTCTAGTTTGTTCGTAAATTTTATCATGATTTTTAGTGATTTCTAACAGAGGTGAAAATGTTCATAATCACAGACTGGTCCGAGTTTGCCTCTGAAATGATAGGCAGTTTTGTAAAAATCACCATAAATTGTAGAAAAATCATATGGAGATTGCAAGTAGCCATTTTAAAGCTAAGAGTTTGAACTACTTGCACCTGGAACAGTTTTGAAAACTAAAATATTTAAGTTGACCAAAACGTCCGTGATCGAAGTCCATCTTTTCTGATGTAATCTGTTAGAAAAAGTTTAATTGTGTTCTTGATGATTTTACTTGTATTCCCCCCCCCCCTTAAAACTTAAGAAGAACATGTAAATGTAGGGGTATGAACTCACCCTATGTGGTTTCAGTAGATGAAAGTAAGAGAGAGGAAGTGTTCAACCCAAGAACACTAAGAAGATGTCTTGATGATTCGAGAATCTAACACCGAATAAGATGGAATTTGTGTAATATATCAATGATTTGAGTAGAATGGAGTGTAATAATTATATGAATGATGAAGATACTTACTAATTGAAGAAAGAAATCCCTGGAGAAAGCCTTGAAGTTCTTGAAGTTGAGAGAAAAGATGAGAGAATTTTGGAGAGTGTTCTTTGGTTGCTAAGTGTAGAATGAAAGAAGTTAATGAGAATGAGGAGAGATGACCAATTCTCCAGCTCTTAGAACGTGGGAAGAGCTGGAGATTGGGTGTAAAGGTCCACTAAGGTGACAAGGGGTAGTGGGAAAGAGTGGCTAATCATAGAGTGAGGTGGTGGTGGTTTGCTTTTGCCATAAATTAAGGAAAAGCAAATATTCCCTCAATAATTAGTTCAACCACTAATTCTTTTAATATATTTTTATAAAAACCCTGGAGATTTATATATTTTGGGGCCTTAGTTTATAAAATAAAGTTTTGGGTGAAAATCCCACGTTAAAATAATGAAAAACGGAGTTAAAACGAAGTCGTAGTCGAAAAACCGGTAAAAAGGGGCCGTCTGCGAGACCTCTCGGATGGGGGCCGAGACTTCGGACCCTCGCATGCGAGGCTGCTGTCTGATGGCTTCGGATTCGGTCTCCTGAGAGGCTTCAGCTTCGGTCCTGATGAGAGGCTTCGGATCCGAGGCCTCGGATGAGAGGCTTCGGTCCTGAAGTTTCCGTTTTGGGTCCTTAAGGCTATTTTACCCGTTTTTACCCCGTTTCAAGTGGTTTTTGACCCGGTTAAGGGTCGGGATGACCCAATGATTCCAAAAAGTTATGGGAACTTTTGAGAGAGATTTGGGAGAGATTTGGGAGAGATTTCAAATAGAAAGAGATAGAGTGAAAACGATTTAGAGAGGTTTCGTTTGTGATTAATTTGAGTGTCCGACTTCATAACGCAAGGTTCGTAAACCCCGTTAAACCGTGTTTTAGTGTCGTACACACTCCCGATGAGTGTGCAATAATGTTTTATCGTTTTGGTTCGTTGTTTAGCACTGTTAAGGCTAAGGAAAATCAAACACATGAACTTTCCAAATGATGATTTCTCATTAAAATAGCGAATTGTATAGTGATTACATAACGTAAACCCTAACATACAAGGGTTATTGGAGTTGATCGGTTTGACTTGTTGACTTTGTTTGACTTTGACTTGACCGAAATTTGACGGTTGTCACAAGTTTCATGAGTGTACGATTCACACGATTACACTTCAGCACGACCTACCACCCACAGACAGACGGACAGAGCGAGCGTACGATTCAGACGCTCGAGGACATGCTTCGAGCATGTGTTATGGACTTTGGTGGAAGTTGGGATGCACATCTGCCCTTGGCTGAGTTTTCTTACAACAACAACCATCATTCCATTATTGGTATGCCTCCTTTCGAACGTCTTTATGGGAGGAGGTGTCGGACGCCCATCTGTTGGGGAGAGGTGGGACAGCAAGTGATGGGTAGCACCGAGATAGTGCTCAAGACGACTGAGCAGATTCAGCAGGTCAGGCAGAGGTTATTGACCGCCCAGAGTCACCAGAAGAGCTACGCAGACAAGCGACGATCCGAGCTTGAGTTTCGGGTGGGAGATTTTTCCCTTCTGAAAGTATCCCCGTGGAAGGGAGTGATCCGATTTAGGAAGAGGGGCAAGCTGGGGCCCTGATACATCGGTACTTTCAGGATGACCGCCAGGGTGGGTAGAGTAGCTTACCGTTTGGAGCTACCTTTGGAGTTGAGTCAGATCCATGACACCTTCCATGTGTCATAGCTGAGGAAGTGTGTAGCTGATGAGACGGCAGTGGTACCACTAGAGGACATTTAGGTGGATGCGAGCCTAAATTACATTGAGAGACCGATTGCGATTACAGATGGAAAGGTGAAAGTTTTGAGGAACAAAGAGTTAGCCCTGGTTCAGGTTCAGTGGCAACATTACAGAGGGTCCGAGTTGACGTGGGAGCCAACATCCGAGATGCGAGAGCTGTACCCGAAGCTATTTTCGGATCATGACTTCGGGGGCGAAGTCTAACTCTAGTGGGGGAGAATTGTAACATCCAGATTTCCAGGTATGTTAATTGTTCTTATTTTTATTTGATTATCTTTGTGCTACTCGACGATTCTATGCTCTAACTCGTCGAGTAGAGTCGCGATGTGGCACAAGGATTAAATGACCTACTCGATGAGTCGAGGAGTTGACTCGCCGAGTATGTGCTGGGATGAGAAACCCTAAATCTCTGTGTTTGGAGCCTATTTAAAGGCACTTATCGCCTCATTTGCGGCTACACCTCCTGGAGAGCAAACCCTAGGCGATCTTGAGCTGAGAGAAAGAGTGCCTTGCTAATTGTGAGTGTTTGGTGCATTTGTGAAGAGGGGAGAAGAGTTCTAAGCTCAAGGGAGGCAAGGAGGTGCTGCTATATCTTCGATTTGTTCACTCCAGGGCTTCTGGTAAAGGTAAAGCTCTCACCCTTCTTATTATTTTGAATGGATTCCATGGTTTAGTGAATCTAGGGTTTTTCCACCCCAAATATGAGGACCTTGAGTGCTTTATTGTTCATAGAGAGAGTTAGACTTCATATCTGTACCATGTGAGGTCCCTAGAGCCCAAAAGTCCCATGCTTTATCCAGCCATAATAGTAATCTTGGGTGGAAAGTCCTTTTTGAGGAGTATATTGGCATATTAAGCTCAAATTGTCATGCATGGACGTAAAGCCCTTAACTCTATGTAATAGATGTGTCCTAGGAGGGTGGATCTAGAGTCTGGAAAGGGTTTCTACCTCGAAACTGACTGAATGAGATAAGGGTCTGAATGGACTCGCCGAGTCAAGGGGCTGACTCGACGAGTCGGATAGGGTTGTCTCGGTGGCTTTTCGCGTAGCAACTCGGCAAGTTAACGATTCAACTCGGCGAGTTGAGCCAGGCTTATGAGTGATTCTGTGGAGGATGAGCAGACTCGACGAGTAAGGTCAACATGGACTGTTGACTCGAGTTTGACTTCTGTTGACTAAGGGTTGGTCAACCTTGCCTTTGGGAAACCTTGGAGGGGCAAAATGGTCTTTTCCTACTCCAAGAGAGAGAGAGAGAGAGAGAGAGAGAGAGAGAGAGAAAGAGAGTTAACCTAGTAATTGTGTGACTTAAAGGGTTAATTACATGCGACTATCTTATGTGAATACGAGGAGGCTAGATTTGGTGATTTGTGTGCGCGAGTATTCTTTCATCTAGCTACTACGAGGTGAGTCTTCTCACTTTACTTACCAAGTGTGGTATCTTGGTGTAATTGAGCTGTATTATGTGTTATCTGTATATTGTAATATTCTGCATTATGTCTTTGTGATTTATGTTGAATATTGTTTGATGATTTTATTGAGTTGGGACTGGAGGGTCCCACTGATACACATAGACCAGAGGGTCTTACAGTGTTATGCCCTTGAGTGGCAAATGAGATATGTGTGGTATTTTGGGGAACTCACTAAGCTTTGTGCTTACCGTGTTATGTGTTATCTGTTTCAGGTAGTTCCGACGATCGCGGGAAGGCACCGGCGTGGTTGTACACACACTCGCTTGGAGTAATATTTGGAGGATCCTGGTTTTTGTGATAAACAACTTTTGAAAGATAAATTGTATTAATATTAATACTTGAGATTTTTGGGAATTATGACATGTGATTTTTATGTGCAAAAAATGAAAAAAAAAATTGTTTTGAAAATTTGAGTGTTACAAAGAAAAACCAAAAACAAACAAAAATGGATTCACAAAACTCATCAGTTCATCAAGAATTGGACTCCGTTATGGGCACAACTACGTGCATTCCACGCCTGCTATCTGCTGAGGGTTTCCCCGAATGGAAATACCGCATGGAAAAGTACATAAAGATGAAGGACTTCAAGATTTGGAGAAGCATCTTGAAAGGACCAGTTCGAATCACCACAACACTTCAGAATGGAACAATCGTCGACAAGGAGTTTGAAGATTACACCGATGAAGAATTTAAGAAAGTTGGACAGCAAGAGAAAGCACTTGCCACACTCACTATGGCCCTATCTCCAGATATTGCTCAGGGTTTCAGAGAATACACTTTTGCAAATGCTCTGTGGGAAGCACTGATCGAGGTGTACGAAGGGAATGAGGACATGAAACATAGTCATCAGGACATGCTGAGGCAGACGTTTAATATGTTCAATCATGTTCTGGGCGAAACATTGGAAACTCAACTGCAGAGGTTCATCACTCTCACTACTGAGATGAGCTCTGCTGGTATTTTGGTCACAAGGTCTGAGATCAACAAGAAGCTACTGAACTCACTGCCAAAGTCATGGGACATGAACATCTCAGTGATCAAGAAGACAAAAGACCTCAACCGTCCGAGTCTTGCTGAAACCTTGGCGATTATTAAAGCTTGCGACCTTGATGACAAGCAGAGGGAGATCAATCACGTAAACTCATATTCCACTGCTAACCTTGGAATTTCATCCAATAATGCCTTCTCATTATTCACCACTCCACAACCTCAAACCTTTGTTGCTCCCCCACCACCATCTCATGTTATTCCACCACCAGTACAATGTGTTCAACCATCAATGCCTATCAACAAGAAGCCTCCTCCTCGAAAGCACCTATTTCCACTCCTGCTACCAAAGAATCAGACGAGAACATGGCTTTAGCAACCGGGCTTGTTAATTGCTATAATGCCTTTGTGGCTGGGGAACTGCCTCCTCGGCTCTCCTTTGCTGACCTTGATCAAATACATCCAGAGGACGTTGAGGAGATGGACATCACATGACAGATTGCTATGGCTGTGTTCTGGGCTAAGCAATTCTCCAAGAAAACGAGGAAAAACAACTCGGGAATGAACTCGGAGAAGAAATTCGGCTTCAACAAGGGCAAATTAAGATGTTTCAATTGCCATGAACCTGGTCACTTTGCCAGAGACTGCCCAAAGCCAAAAAGGAGGGAAAACAGTAAAACAACCATGGTGCCAGTAGGAAGCAGCATGAGAGCTACCACCAATAATTAAACAGCGAATCTGGAAATGGTGGCTCAGTCGTTTGACTGGGAGGATCGGATTCAGGCCCTGAACATCTCAAGACCTGAAAATGCTCACTTGGCCCAGATCAATGACGTCCCAGGGGAGAAAGCTGAGGTGGACCCGGAGGAAGAAATGATGGAACTGCAATTTGCTTTTATGGTACAGGCTACCCCAGAGTCTGCAACGCCAGAGGTTAGTGAAAACTCTTGTTCTCAATCCTGTATTGATACTGTTAAATGTTTGCGGTTGTGTTTACGGCCCAAGTGGTGTTTACGGTCGTGAATTGGTTCACGGTCGTGAACGAATTCACGACCCATGTTTTCTATATATAGTTGTAAGGGTGAGGAGTGCATAGGAGGACGGGAGGACATAGAAGGAGTGTACGGCTAGAGAGAGAGAGAGAAAGGAGCGTAAGTGTGTGTAACTCAAGGTGTTTTAGAGAGAGAAAGTGAATCTTATGTAAGGAACATAATTCTAATCATCAAATTATTCATGATTCATCTATTTTCTTCTTCTTCTCCTTCTTCTTATATTGATCTTGCATCATCCGATTGATTGGGATTCCGCACCATCAATTGGATCTGATTGATACACAAGCAATTTTGGGACTTTACTGTCGGTATCAGAGTTTGGATTGTATCAATTAATTTGGCAGATCTGGAGCGTTTTTGATCTTTTTCTTGAAGATTTTTGCGTTTTCGGATAGTTCTTGGCAAAATAGGGGGTTTGTTCTTTGTGTTTTTCATAAAAACGAGTTTTAGCGTTTTTCACGTCATCTGCGAGGGTTCTCGTCCGTCAGAAGAATGGTTCACGGCCAACCGAAGCAGCTTTCACGGCCCCGAGTCCGAAGAAGCTTTCACGGGCTGAAGAACCTTTCGCAGCCTGAAGTTTGTTTACGACCCACGAGAGTTTGCGGTCCTCGTACAGTTTACAGCCCAGCAGGTGTTCGGCCCAAGACGTTTGTGGTCCGCATCGTGCACGTGTTCGCGACCATTTACTCAAAAGGATTTTGTGGGTTGCAAGGATAGAACTCACGACCTCTCGTCGTCATCAACCCACGCCTTACCAGCTCATCTACCTTGCGAGATGTTTAACATTCTCCCCTTTTTAATCATATAGTCTTCGCAATAGCAGCAAATAATCAAAAGGATTTTGGGAGTTGCCTGGATTCGAACCCGGGTCTCCAATTCTTTCCTCCCCACCATCTACCCAACTCATCTAGATTGCTAGATGTTACTCTCCTTCCAGATTTAATTCAAAACACTTCGCTATTTCGATCCAATTTCGCAATATTGACACTTTTTGCCCAAAAATCAATTTTTAAAATTTTCAAATTTCATTTTCAACAAAAGTTTTGACTTATATTTTTTGGCTTCCTAAATTGGCTTTTGACTTAAAAATTTGACTTTGACTTTTAAGTTTGACTTTTTAAATTTGACTTTTAAGGTTGACTTTTGAGTTTTTAAGTCAAAGGGCATTTTCGATAAAAAAATTTCGCATCCCTTCCTGTTAATAAAGTTTCATGCTCTCAATCTTGTGAAACTACGATTAAGTTTCTTCGTGAACAAATAGATTTACTAAAAAGAGAAAATGCGGACCTAAAATATGAGAGGTATACCCTTAGGAAAGATCAAAAACCCCTAAAAGCACAATTAGAGACCAAAACCAAGGACTTACGAAAACTACAAGAAGAATACAGTAACAAGTGTGTCAATTATAAATATCTTCAGAAAGAGCTTGCCACTATGACTGTCGAACTTGATGCATTAAAAGCCAAATATACAGAATGTTGAATTCAAGTTTAAGAAATTTGATGTATCAAGTGAGGTAGTCGTGTCCATGATTGACAATTTTTTGAAATTTAAAGATAACCAACAAAAGGGTCTAAGGTATGAAAGTGTTCCTCCTCCTTTCAATCATACCTACACTTTCACCCCTCTTACTAAGGAAGAAATTGAAAATGAAGCACACCTTCAGTATGGCCAACTGCACCAACTTCAGTTAAGACTGAACAATCAGGGCCAACTGAGGGTGTTGAGACGAAAGATACTAATGCTTCTACTTACTGTGCAGGTAAAGTAGCGGAAGATGAGAACAAGGAGAACACTATTGAACAAACCAATGACACCTTGAACTCTGAATCTGCTTCTTCAAACTCAGTTGTTGCTAATCAACCTGCTGTAGGTAAATACAGGCCACCAACACAAGATAAATAGAGTGCCTGCAGCAAGTGTGCATGTGGGAACAACCAGAAACAAGGCAAGGGTACGCCACTAGGGGCTAGCAAAACAATTCCTACGTGAAGAAAAAGACTTGTTTTCAATGTGGAACACCTAGACACATTGCCATAAATTTTCCTAATCATGCATATGTTCCCTACTACGTACAAGGCTGGCAGAACGCGCAAAGTGGGAGATTCTCCAAAAGAAATCATTCGAGGTCACAATCGGGCAATGGTTACTAGAACGCGTAGAAGGCCGGGAATCCAACTCCCAAGAAAAAAAGGGAATGTCGGCCAAGAAGTCTAATCCAAGAGATGCTGCAGTGAAAAAAAGACCGGTTAGGTCAAAGTCATCTCGGCAGCCGACTTCAAGTTCAAAAGCAAATACCGAGGCACCCATCTGATCCAACAAGAAATGGGTTAAACCCGACTACAAATGGATACCAAAGGTTCAATCTCCTAAATCATCTAATGTGTCTAATATTTCTTCATCTTCTGTTTGTGATAAACAGGATATGTCATGGGAGAGAGTACTTTAAAAAGATGACAAAGGTCGACCTAGTTTCAAAATGGACTGGGTTCTAAAGACCAACTGATCCCGCTCTGTGTCGGAACAGCTATGGAGGCATATCATCATACTCCGGTTTGTTGATAGTGGTTGTTCCATGCACATGATAGGAGACATCTCTCAACTATAAAACATTCAGAACTTTGTTTGAGAGTATGTGTCCTTTATGGGAAAGGAAGAAATGAGAGGATCACACATGGGGTTTGTGCTTAACGATGTGAAGAATTTTCAGATCTGTTCTGAGATTATGTGTGCCGTTCTCAGACCTTCTGCATGCAAATTCAATCGGTGACTTACAGTTTGATTTTTCTTCTCGATACTCCCAAGTTTATCTTAAACTGATTTGTTTTGAAGACAATCTTTTATTTTTTTATAGTTTCTCGTTAGTAGGTATTATTGGGAAGTGATATGAATTGAGTGATAACAGGCAATTTGAATATGTGTAAACTACCAAAGCTGAATTGTCTAGGCTCTATGTTCGATGCGCTGGTGGGCACGAAAGATTTTAATGGACTTGACTACACGGAGATGAACTTAAGGAATCTAAAGACTTGATAAATCTTGACTTAGGGGACGTTTGATAGTTGCTAACTGAGTTAGAGCTGACTGAGTTAGAAGCTGACTGGGTTAGAAGTTCTGACTGTGTCCACATCTGACTGAGTTTATGTTGTTTGATTATTTTTCTGACTGACTGTGTGAATGATGCAAAATGACCATATTACCCTTATGTTTTGCTAGATAAAATAATTATACAAATACAAACTGTCACATAAAATCTAAATAAAACATACATTAATCAAAATCCAAATACAAATTGTCATACAAAATCCAAATTAAAATAAAAAACAACATAATAATTTGCATAGATATTTAACGTTCACCATTTAAAAATAGTTGATTAGTAATCTAATTAGGCAATGAAAAAAACTCTAAAAAGTTGAATCAGGAACAAATTTAATGCAAAGAAAATGACAACTCAAAAGAATGTTAAGCAAGAATGCTACAGCAAGGGCATTTTTGTCAAACGTGTGGCAGATTATTTTTGGGCCTATTATTGGTATGTAGTCTTGTGGGTTAAAATCAAAAGGAAAAGTTTCTCAATGATATTTTGGTCCATCTCCATGTAAAGATCACAGGCGCCCTGAACTGTAAAGAGACTGAAGTCAATTTATTGCAGAAATGGTAATGTTTGATCCCATTGTTTCCAGCGCCTCCTTCCAGCTTATGTTATTTTGCTCTCTTAATTTTGGTATGGCTGCTGGGATCACATGATGCATAGAAACCAACAAGGGCAGTTTTGTAACATGGAAGGAAGATTGAAGATTATAAGAATGATGAACTTGTTCCATAGGAGAAGGGAAGTAAGGGCTGCTGTCAGCTGCCCTAACAATTTCACTGTAAAATATATCATTAATCCTAAAGGAGATTGCACTGATTTTTTATTGGTACCATCCTCAATTTCTGCCTTCACATCAAAGCAAAAAATGAAATCCCAAGAACGAAGGAAGAAATAAGAACGAAGAACGAAGAAGAAACGAGAAGGAAGGAAGGAAGATGTTACCTGTTGGTTGATCGGTCATGTTGCTTCAACGATCCCTTTTCTCTGTGGAGGTTATGAACAATTACGTAGGGTAAACTCCGAATACGCATAACTACGTCCCAGTCCAGCGATTGAGAGGGAAGGACCGAATCAGGTTTTTTTCTTGGACCGAGTCTTATACTTGGACCGAGTCCTTAATTGTAAAAACGAAATCAAACATTCTGATCCATCTTTTTTGGACCGGGTCCCCTGTTGGACCCAATTAGAAGCATAAACAAACGACCCCTTAGATAGTTCCATTTAGCCTGACAATACGATGCTCGGGTAGATTGAGCAGGGAGATAAACATGAGAACCTGTCGGATACATTAAAGGAATCAGTATCTAGAACCGTGGTTTAACTTTTCCTTGATGTAAGGACTCATGTCCTTAATTCCGGTATTGATAGGGTGACTGGGGAATTCCGATAAAGTAGGTCTGTAGAAAATTATTTTCTTTCTTTCTTACTGTCAGTCATATGTTGCATCCTCTGTGTGATTGGAATATATCTGACCTGCACTGCAACATATGCAACTCTATTTCTAAGCATTCTCTATCTATGCAATTCTTCCTGTCTGTTAGCCATATGTTGTCTCCTCTGCGTGATTGGAATATATCCGACCTGGAATACAACATATGCACCATTCTACCTCTCAACCCCTCTACTTCTGGTTAGTCATATGTTAACCCCTCTACGTGATTAGAAGAGATCCGACCTGGGTGTTTAACATATGTAGTCTAAATATGTCTTCTCTCTTCATAATAGTCTGCTCACCTAAAGTAAGGAGTATCTCGGAAGTTCTTGATTATCGAGGTATATCAGGAAGCGGGAAACGTGTTCTAGTACAACTAAAATTGAACAAGTAATAGGTTGTATGTAGATCTCGCTGGTCAATTTAGGTGGACAATAATATCCTTGGTCGTCGTCAGCTGAATGGTCCTTTAGGAATACTATCTAGGAACATAGGCTCAAATGCCTTATCACTTGTAGTATGTCCAAAATATTTCACAAATTTTTCGTGCTTAAGTGGACCACAATACCGGCGATTGACCAGATCTATTCATGAAGGGGTGGTACTGAAAATCGGATTAAGGTTGTCTAAGAACTTTGATCCCAAAATGTATTAAATCTGGTTATTATTTTTGTTTTTGTTAAATTTGTTCATAGTTTTCCTCTATGCACAAATTTAGGGGGAGAAAAAACTCAAAAAATTCAAAAATCAAACAAAAATCAGAAAATTAAAAAAATAGTGTTATTTCTGTTTTATTTCTAGTTCAGAAAAATTAGAAAATTCAAAAAATATTGTGTGCTAAGTTTTGTTTTAGTTTTGTCTTGAAAAGTGAATTCAGATGTAGACAAGACTCATGAAGACACTATCGAAGGTTTTCTGATCCAAAGCTTCATCCGTGATTGTCGAAGAATTCTCATTCGAAGGAGCAAGATATGAAGATTATTCTTTCAACTTTCAATATTTCAACCCCATAAGAAAGGTGAAGCTGTTCTTGAAGATTATGTGACAGGTTGAATTGAAGCCTCCTCAATCAATTTGCAGCTATCTATGAACCCGCTGAAGTGATCCAGAAGAATCGTTCTCTCTGAAGATTCTCAAGCCGAAGGTGCTGATTTTCAAGAATCTTTTCAAGAAGCCTCCTCACGCAATGTGCGTTCAAAGTCAAATTTTGAAGAAAAGCCCAACTGCTCAAGATGAAGTGATTTATTGAAGTGTAACGCCCCGTTCCTGGTACGCATTTTCTTAATTTATCAAGTATTTATTTTCGAGCTGCTCGACGAGTTGGTAGCCCTAAATCGTCGAGTCTATGCGAGATTAGACGTTGGGTTTAAAGAGTCCACTCGGCGAGTCCAAGCATGGACTCGACGAGTAGGCCTGCCTAGAGGAAGCCCTAATTTTGGGGTTTGCACCCTATTTAAACCTCTAAATATCCCTTTGCGCCTCCCTTATTATCCTCCCTGTCCTCCAGAAACCCTAATTCGATTGTGAGCCTCTTCCTTGAGTTTTTGAGTGTGTTTTGTGCCCTTGGAGTTAGTTGGTAGAGCTTGGAGCTTGCAAGGATGTGGAAGAAGAACAAGATCCAGAAGTATAATCACCTTGGGCAGCTTTCAGAAGTAAAAAGCTCTTAGCTTGATCAACTATAGCTTATATCTCTTTGTAGGATGATTCATGGGTCCTTTTGACCCTTTAGATTAGGAAAAGTGGTTCTCATGGATTATATGCAAAACAATTCTCATTTTCTGGGATTTTGAGCCTCTAGTGCCACAAAGAGGGTCTTGAACCCGTTTTCATCCAAGCCATAGTCATATTCATGGAAGTAGGTCGCCATAACTTGAGTTTGGGTCCATTTGAGGTGTGCAAAGCCATAAAGTCTCCAACTTTATAGAAATGGACCATGGAAACGATCTAGATCTGAATTTTGGAGCTGTAGTGTGAAACCAGTTAGCTAGGTTAGATCTGCAAGGGACTCGACGAGTTTATAAGGGAACTCGGCGAGTCGGATGAAGAAACCCCGATGATGTTCATAGGACTCGGTGAGTTGATTAATGTCACACCCCCAAACCAAGGATGGCGGAAACGTCCAGGGGTGGAGGACTTCATGTATAGTATCATAACAACAATTGTAATAGTAATTGAAGCAAACACAACCAACATATATATAATTGATCAAGTTATATCATTGTATGAATTACATGTTTACGAATAAATTACAATATGTTGACAAAATATGAAATAGTAGACGCCTTAGCGCCCCATCCTCAAAAGCACTTGGTTACCTGTTTAATGATTTCCTGAGAATACAAGTTGTTTTGAAAGAGTGTCAACACAAAGGTTGGTGAGTTCATAAGCTTTTGTTTGGTATTATTAAAAGCCTTTCGTTTGTAAAAGTAGTATTTGTTTTAGAAAATCCAATATTTTCCTTAAAATGTATATGTAGTCTTAAATTCAAGGACCGAAATGTATAAGTAACTTTTCTTACTTATAATAAATAATGTAAGTTTAAATCGACATAAACTCGTTTAATTTTAATGAAGTTCCCGTAAATTCCAATATTTATTAATACTTTGTGTGAGTTTATTATAACCATGCTATGACCAAGGTTGCCTAAAACGACGTTCTTCGGGCGTCGGAAATGTTATGACATTTGTCACCCCAGACCTATCGGTCTAACTGTTGCATGCAGTTTAGGTGTGGGTTTGTCAAACCCAATATAGATCTATACACAACTATCACGCTCTCCCTCAAGGAGACTCTGGTTATAATACAGGACTTAATGGTAATTTGAAGTAAATGTCTCACAAAGTCATTAACGGAATTACGTGTTATGAAAACTTGGTACCGTATGGCCGTACCTTGCTTAATGAAAATATCCTTTGTATAAATGTACCCTTTTTAAATGTATGTGTTATGTAATGTATCATAAACTATACCTATTATAGTTTATCAACCAAGGGTAGTACGTAGTAATATATGCAAACTATATTCAAAATAGTTTATTAAATGTTTAAATGTATCGGTTGTACTTTGATTATAATCACTTGTTATTATTTATATTTTATAGGTCCAAATCCATTTGTAAACTGATGTGTGTCAAAATATTAAGATAAAATGTCATATATTGCAATAACATATAATCACATAAAGATATACACCTTGCTCAACATGTTACAAGGTGAAATGAAATTGACAGCAACTTTTCGTTGAATACAGTTTCTGTTACTGTTCTTAGAAAATTTATAGAAAAATCATCAAAGCTCCAAATCCAAATCCACCAATTATGAGAGTTTGGAATATGAGTCTATTTTGTTCATAAATTTTATCATGATTTTTAGTGATCTCTAACAGAGGTCAAAATGTCCATAATCACAGGCTGGTCCAGGTTTGCCTCTGAAATGATAGACAGTTTTGTAAAAATCACCATAAATTGTAGAAACATCATATGGAGATGTGCAAGTAGCCATTTTAAAGCTAAGAGTTTGAACTACTTGCACCTGGAACAGTTTTGAAATCTAAAATATTTAAGTTGACCAAAACAGTCCGTGATTAAAGTCCATCTTTTCTGATGTAATCTGTTAGAAAAAGTTTAATTGTGTTCTTGATGATTTTACTTGTATTCCCCCCTTAAAACTTAAGAAAACATGTAAATGTAGGGGTATGAACTCACCTTATGTGATTTCAGTAGATGAAAGTGAGATAGAGGAAGTGTTCAACCCAAGAACACTAAGAAGATGTCTTGATGATTCGAGAATTAATTGAAGGAAGAAATCCCTGGAGAAAGCCTTGAAGTTCTTGAAGTTGAGAGAAAAGATTAGAGAATTTTGGAGAGTGTCCTTTGGTTGCTAAGTGTAGAATGAAAGAACTTTATGGAGAATGAGGAGAGAGGATCAATCCTCCAGCTCTTAGAACGTGGGAAGAGCTGGAGATTGGGTGTAAAGGTCCACTAAGGTGACAAGGAGTAGTGGGAAAGAGTGGATGATCATAGAGTGAGGTGGTGGTGGCTTGCTTTTGTCATAAAATAAGGAAAAGCAAATATTCCCTCAATAATTAGTCCAACCACCAATTCTTTTAATACATTTTTATAAAAACCCTGGAGATTTATATATTTTGGGGCCTTAGTTTATAAAATAAAGTTTTGGGTGAAAATCCCACATTAAAATAATGAAAAACGGAGTTAAAACGAAGTCGTAGTCGAAAAACCGGTAAAAAGGGGCCGTCTTTGGGAGAGATTTGGGAGAGATTTCAAATAGAAAGAGATAGAGTGAAAACGATTTAGAGAGGTTTCGTTTGTGATTAATTTGAGTGTCCGGCTTCACAACGCAAGGTTCGTAAACCCCGTTAAACCGTGTTTTAGTGTCGTACACAATCCCGATGATTGTGCAATAGTGTTTTATCGCTTTGGTTCGTTGTTTAGCACTGTTAAGGCTAAGGAAAATCAAACACATGAACTTTCCAAATAATGATTTCTCATTAAAATAGCGAATTGTATAGTGATTACATAACGTAAACCCTAACATACAAGGGTTATTGGAGTTGACCGGTTTGACTTGTTGACTTTGTTTGACTTTGACTTGACCGAAATTTGACAGTTGTCACATCATCCCCCCGTTAGAAGGAATTTCGTCCCGAAATTTTCATTTTGACTGGGATTTCAAGAGTTTGGGAAGAGATGTGGATACTTTTGTTTCATCTGATCCTCGCGTTCCCAGGTGTATTCGGGTCCTCGTTTAGCGTTCCAACGGACCTTCACGATGGGAATACGACTTTGTTTCGTTCGTTTGATTTCCCGATCCATGATTTTGACTGGTTCCTCCACGAAGTGGAGATTTTCATTAACTTCGATTTCATCGAGTGGTATTATGAGTGTCTCATCAGACAAACACTTCTTTAGGTTCGACACGTGAAATGTGGGATGTACTTTGTCGAGTTCCTAAGGTAATCGAAGTTTGTATGCTACTGGCCCAATCCTAGCAAGGATTTCGAATGGCCCGATGTACCTTGGATTTAGTTTCCCGCGTTTGCCGAATCGTATCATTCGTTTCCAAGGGGAAACTTTTAGTAGTACACGATCACCCACCTGGAATTCCAAGGGTTTGCGTCGTTTGTCTGCGTAACTCTTTTGCCGATCGCGAGACGCTTTCAGTCTTTCTCGAATTTGAACGATCTTTTTTGTGGTTTCCCTTATGATTTCAGGGCCAGTGAGGGTGCTATTAGAGACTTGCCCTCTAGCTAGCTGTGTATCCCCCACCTCAGCCCAACACAGGGGTGATCTGCATTTGCGACCGTAAAGAGCTTCGAATGGAGCCACTTTGATGCTAGTATGATAGCTGTTATTGTAGGAGAATTCGATAAGCGGTAGATGGGTATCCCATGCTTTACCGAAGTCTATCACACAAGCTCTTAACATGTCTTCCAACGTTTGAATGGTTCGTTCGCTCTGTCCGTCGGTTTGTGGGTGGTAGGCCGTACTCATGTCAAGCCTAGTTCCCAATGATTTTTGTAGAGACTGCCAAAACCGTGAGGTAAATCTACTATCTCTATCGGAGAGAATATCGGCACACCATGGAGTCGTACAATCTATTTGATGTACGTTCTAGTCAGCTTCTCCATCTTGTCGGTTTCTTTTATCGGTAGGAAGTGTGCTGATTTGGTCAATCTGTCTACGATTACCCATATGGTGTCAAGCCCGCCCGATGTCTTAGGCAGCTTGGTTATGAAGTCCATGGTTATTCGTTCCCACTTCCACTGAGGTATATCCGGCTGTTGTAATAGCCCGGATGGTTTCTGGTATTCGATTTTGACCTTGGCGCAAGTCAGACACTTGCTCACATAGGTAGCAATCTCAGCTTTCATGTTCGGCCACCAGTATAATTTCTTGAGGTCCAGATACATCTTATCCGACCCGGGATGGATGGAGTATCGAGTCTTGTGTGCTTCATTCATGATGACGTCTCGGAGTCCACCGAACTTCGGTGTCCAAATCCGGTTCATGATATAACGTGCTCCATCATCCTTGACTTCTAAGTTTTTATCCATTCCCCTTAATGTCTCTCCTGCCACCTTTTCTTGTTTCAAAGCTTCCAGTTGAGCTTCCTTGATTTGTATGGTCAGGTGGGAATGGATTGTCATTGTTAAGGATTTTACTCGGCGGCCCGAGTACTCCTTCCTGCTTAGAGCATCGGCCACTACATTGGCCTTGCCCGGATGATAACGAATTTCGCACTCGTAGTCATTCAGCAACTCTACCCATCTCCTCTGTCGCATGTTGAGCTCTTTCTGATTGAGGATATGCTGAAGACTTTTGTGATCAGTGAAGATAGTGCATTTCGTGCCGTAGAGGTAGTGTCTCCAGATCTTCAAAGCGAATACTACTGCTCCTAATTCCAGGTCGTGGGTAGTATAATTAACCTCATGCGTCTTAAGCTGTCTTGATGCATACGCGATAACCTTCCCTCTCTGCATGAGCAAACATCCGAGGCCTTGATTCGAAGCATCACAGTACACTACGAAGTCTTCGGTTCCCTCTGGGAGAGACAAGATCGGTGCGCTGCATAGGGCTTGTTTTAACGTTTGGAAAGCAGTTTCTTGTTTATTTTCCCACTTGAATATCACACCTTTATGCGTCAAGGTGGTGAGTGGTTTCGTAATCTTGGATAAGTTTTGTATAAATCTTCGGTAGTAGCCAGCAAGCCCAAGGAATTGTCGAATTTCGGTTGGCGTCTTGGGTGCTGACCAATTCTCGATTGCCTTGATCTTGGAGGGATCCACATGTATGCCTTTCTCACTTACCACATGGCCAAGGAAATCCACTTCTCTAATCCAGAATTCACACTTAGAGAACTTAGCATAAAGCTTCTCTGCTCTTAGTGTCTCTAGCACTTGGCGTAGATGTAGGCGATGCTCTTCTTCGCTTCGCGAGTAGATCAAGATATCGTCGATGAATACGATTACAAACTTGTCTAGGTAGGGTCGAAACACTCTATTCATTAGGTCCATGAATACCGCGGGTGCGTTTGTTAAACCGAAGGACATCACCACAAACTCGTAGTGCCCATAGCGAGTTCTGAATGCAGTTTTGGGAATATCTTCTTCATGAACTCGTAGCTGATGGTAACCTGACCTTAGGTCGATCTTTGAGAAGAAATTTGCTCCTTGGAGTTGGTCGAAAAGGTCGTCGATTCGGGGTAGATGATATCGGTTCTTGATGGTGAGTTTGTTTAGTTCCCGATAGTCGATGCACATGCGAAAGGATCCGTCCTTCTTCTTTACAAAAAGGACTGGTGCTCCCCAAGGTGAGAAGCTTGGTCTGATGAACCCTTTGCTCAAAAGCTCGTTCAACTGACTGGACAACTCTTGCATTTCTGTTGGTGCGAGGCGGTATGGAGCTCTGGCTACGGGGGTAGCTCCGGGTATTAAGTCAATTCTGAAATCGACTTGTCGTGCGAGTGGTACACCAGGAAGATCTTCTGGGAACACATCCGGGAAGTTACACACTTCGGGGATGTCTTTGATGTCTTTCACGTCTTGTTTCTTGTCTACTACGTGGGCCAAGAAGGCGTGGTACTCCTTCTGGAGATACTTTTGGGCTTTGATGCATGAGATGATTTGTAAATTCGCACTAGGTTTGTCACCATAGATGAGAAGGGTTTCGTCATTTGGTAGATTGAGGCGAACGGCCCTTTCGTAACATAGAATGTCGGCACGGTGAGGAACTAACCAATCCATCCCGATGATTACGTCGAAGCTTTTTATGGTGACCGGCATCAGGTCAATTTTAAATGTATGGTTGTCTAGAGTGAGAGTACACTCTGAGTATATATCGCTAGTGCGTTCTACTTTCCCATTTGCCATTTCTACTACATAAGTATCCTTTAGTGCTTGGGGATTTTGTTCAAGTAATTGTTTATATTGGTGGCTCACGAAACTCCTCTCCGCTCCACTATCGAATAGTACGCATGCATAAGAGTTATTGAGGAGAAACGTACCGGTAACCACCGCGGGATCCTCAACTGCTTCCCCATGTCCTATTGCCAGAATTCTTCCTACTCCACCAGCATTAGGGGCTTGTGCTTTGGGGCAGTTTCTTTTGAAGTGACCGGCGTCTCCACAGTTGTAGCAGGTTCGGGTTGCCCCCGTACTGGCGACTTGGTTGATTGGTCGAGCCGGCGCTTTACAGAAACGAGCAGTGTGCCCCTTCCTGTCGCAGTTGTTACAGTGCATCTTCCTACAAGCACCATTGTGGTGAAAGTTGCACTTGTTGCACTTGGGTAGGGTTCCAGCATATGGCTTCAGTGGTGCTGGAGTGGTAGCAGTAGTGGCAGCATTAGTGGCAGCATGGACAGCAACAGTTTGTTGCTTCTTAGCTGGGTCCTGTGCTGGTTGGCTCTTCTTTTGGTTCCAGAACTTCCTTTTGTTGTTTCCCCCTTTTGATTGATCAGTGGTGGTGGTTGTAGTATTATGACCGGCTCGGTGGTCAACAAGTTGTTGTGCCAGCTCCCTGGCACTGTCAAAAGTAGTTGGCCTTGAAGCCAGGACACTACTTTGCACTTGGGGAGACAGTCCCCAAAGGTATCGCTCCACCTTTTTCTCCTCCGGAGTAACCATTGTTGGGCAGAGGAGAGCCAATTCATTGAA
The DNA here is from genome assembly GCF_052849685.1 of Lactuca virosa. Classification (NCBI taxonomy): domain Eukaryota; kingdom Viridiplantae; phylum Streptophyta; class Magnoliopsida; order Asterales; family Asteraceae; genus Lactuca; species Lactuca virosa. The sequence continues at coordinate 123,749,913 of NC_136427.1, read as the reverse complement.
TCGGGTGGTGTAGGTTTCAAGGTCGGAGCCCGTCATCCTGAGGTTCCAAAGTTCTTGTTCCAGCTTTTAAATTTCACCTCTCGGGAAGTACTCCTTCATCATCAAGGTTTTTAGTTCTGCCCAGGATATGGAGCTAGCCACTTCGAGAGTAAGTGAATTAATCCGACAGTTCCACCAAGTAAGGGCCCGGCCGGTGAAAGTGAAGGCTGCGAACTTAACTTTGCTCGCTTCGGGGCAAGAGCACACTTGAAAGACTACTTCAGTCTTTTCAAACCATTGCATTAAAGTGATGACTCCCCTGCTCCCATTGAAGTTGTCGGGTTTGCCATTGGTGAAGTCTTTGTAGGAACACTCTCTTGTACGCCACGTACTGTCTCCGTGGTTAGAGTTTGTAGCACCCGATCCAGAACCACCAGCTCCGTTTGTCCCTATCTGCGATATTGCGGCCGCTACGGCTGCTGTTACTGCAGCCTGGAACATCGCAGGATCAAACTGTGGAGGCAGCGGCGGAGGAGGTGTTGCTGTGTTGCCGGAAGGTCTTGGTTTTCTCCTTGGCGGCATGGTTCTGTCATAAGTCGTAAACCAATGTACTTTTAGTAAAAGTATATTTATAGGAAGAGAAATCTTTTATACATAAAGTATATTATTACGTTGTTTTCCGGTATGTTTACGATACATACGATTTTATACTTTTAATTGACCCAATACATTGGGTTATGAGGTAAAATGAAAGTATAAAATATTTTATTTGAGTTTCCTTGTTTCTAAGTATATAACTGTTTGTAAAAGTTTTACATATACTAATTTAGTCGGGACATAATTAATATATTATATTTTAAAATGATCTTTATCGGTTACTTAATTAGTTGCAAAGTGCATACCAGTCATATGTGATTAAGATATAATAGTCCTTCGAATAGATGACCCTAACTCCAAGACCACAACCAAACAAGGACAGGAAGTGAAACAAAGATACATAAATTCTAAGTCTATAGCATCTTAGTTACATATGACCTTAGCGCATCCACTTAGCAGCTATTGATCTATAAATAAAGACCTATTTAATTCTCAGATAATTTATTATAGTAACACAAAATACTCCTATAGTATTTGTAAATGTTTAGTTTTGAGTTCTTAAAGTATCCTTTTGTAGTGTGTTATTAGGTTTGTTAGATTTGTTGTCCATCCTGACCATCCCCCGGTATATGCAAGTCAATTCCCGGACAGATATAATTGATCAGGCTATATCCTTCCCAGATTTAATCCACATATACTAAGGCATACTCAAAATGTTCAACTCTTCTTCTTTTGCTTTATGTTTTCGCTAGTTATGATACCATGCGAGCATGTAATGTATGTATGTATACTTTAATCAAGAAAATCATTTATTTTCTAAGAGTATATTTATTTGAAAAATGCACAAATCAGAGACTATTAGTCCCAATTGTGTTTATAGTTTGTATATCTTATGTGGTTTGATATACTTAATTTACTATAAACTGTGCTCTGATACCAATCTGTCACACCCCCAAACCAAGGATGGCGGAAACGCCCGGGGGTGGAGGACTTCATGTATAGTATCATAACAACAATTGTAATAGTAATTGAAGCAAACACAACCAACATATATATAATTGATCAAGTTATATCATTGTATGAATTACATGTTTACGAATCAATTACAATATGTTGACAAAATATGAAATAGTAGACGCCTTAGCGCCCCATCCTCAAAAGCACTTGGTTATCTGTTTAATGATTTCCTGAGAATACAAGTTGTTTTGAAAGAGTGTCAACACAAAGGTTGGTGAGTTCATAAGCTTTTGTTTGGTATTATTAAAAGCCTTTCGTTTGTAAAAGTAGTATTTGTTTTAGAAAATCCAATATTTTCCTTAAAATGTATATGTAGTCTTAAATTTAAGGACCGAAATGTATAAGTAACTTTTCTTACTTATAATAAATAATGTAAGTTTAAATCGACATAAACTCGTTTAATTTTAATGAAGTTTCCGTAAATTCCAATATTTATAAGTACTTTGTGTGAGTTTATTATAACCATGCTATGACCAAGGTTGCCTAAAACGACGTTCTTCGGGCGTCGGAAATGTTATGACATTTGTCACCCCAGACCTATCGGTCTAACTGTTGCATGCAGTTTAGGTGTGGGTTTGTCAAACCCAATATAGATCTATACACAACTATCACGCTCTCCCTCAAGGAGACTCTGGTTACAATACAGGACTTAATGGTAATTTGAATTAAATGTCTCACAAAGTCATTAACGGAATTACGTGTTATGAAAACTTGGTACCGTATGGCCGTACCTTGCTTAATGAAAATATCCTTTGTATAAATGTACCCTTTTTAAATGTATGTGTTATGTAATGTATCATAAACTATACCTATTATAGTTTATCAACCAAGGGTAGTACGTAGTAATGTATGCAAACTATATTCAAAATAGTTTATTAAATGTTTGAATGTATCGGTTGTACTTTGATTATAATCACTTGTTATTCTTTATATTTTATATGTCCAAATCCATTTGTAAACTGATGTGTGTCAAAATATTAAGATAAAATGTCATATGTTGCAATAACATATAATCACATAAAGATATACACCTTGCTCAACATCTTACAAGGTGAAGTGAAATTGACAGCAACTTTTCGTTGAATACAGTTTCTGTTACTGTTCTTAGAAAATTTATAGAAAAATCATCAAAGCTCCAAATCCAAATCCACAAATTATGAGAGTTTGGAATATGAGTCTATTTTGTTCATAAATTTTATCATGATTTTTAGTGATCTCTAACAGAGGTCAAAATGTCCATAATCACAGGCTGGTCCAGGTTTGCCTCTGAAATGATAGGCAGTTTTGTAAAAATCACCATAAATTGTAGAAACATCATATGGAGATGTGCAAGTAGCCATTTTAAAGCTAAGAGTTTGAACTACTTGCACCTGGGACAGTTTTGAAATCTAAAATATTTAAGTTGACCAAAACAGTCCGTGATTAAAGTCCATCTTTTCTGATGTAATCTGTTAGAAAAAGTTTAATTGTGTTCTTGATGATTTTACTTGTATTCCCCCCTTAAAACTTAAGAAAACATGTAAATGTAGGGGTATGAACTCACCTTATGTGATTTCAGTAGATGAAAGTGAGATAGAGGAAGTGTTCAACCCAAGAACACTAAGAAGATGTCTTGATGATTCGAGAATTAATTGAAGGAAGAAATCCTTGGAGAAAGCCTTAAAGTTCTTGAAGTTGAGAGAAAAGATGAGAGAATTCTGGAGAGTGTCCTTTGGTTGCTAAGTGTAGAATGAAAGAACTTTATCGAGAATGAGGAGAGAGGATCAATCCTCCAGCTCTTAGAACGTGGGAAGAGCTGGAGATTGGGTGTAAAGGTCCACTAAGGTGACAAGGAGTAGTGGGAAAGAGTGGATGATCATAGAGTGAGGTGGTGGTGGCTTGCTTTTGTCATAAAATAAGGAAAAACAAATATTCCCTCAATAATTAGTCCAACCACCAATTCTTTAATACATTTTTATAAAAACCCTGGAGATTTATATATTTTGGGGCCTTAGTTTATAAAATAAAGTTTTGGGTGAAAATCCCACGTTAAAATAATGAAAAACGGAGTTAAAACGAAGTCGTAGTTGAAAACCCGGTAAAAAGGGGCCGTCTTTGGGAGAGATTTGGGAGAGATTTCAAATAGAAAGAGATAGAGTGAAAATGATTTAGAGAGGTTTCGTTTGTGATTAATTTGAGTGTCCGGCTTCACAACGCAAGGTTCGTAAACCCCGTTAAACCGTGTTTTAGTGTCGTACACAATCCCGATGATTGTGCAATAGCGTTTTATCGCTTTGGTTCGTTGTTTAGCACTGTTAAGGCTAAGGAAAATCAAACACATGAACTTTCCAAATGATGATTTCTCATTAAAATAGCGAATTGTATAGTGATTACATAACGTAAACCCTAACATACAAGGGTTATTGGAGTTGACCGGTTTGACTTGTTGACTTTGTTTGACTTTGACTTGACCGAAATTTGACGGTTGTCACAATTAAGGAACTCGCCGAGTAGAAGGATCTTGTCCCTTTTCTGTTTATGCCAGGACTCGGCGAGTCTGAGGATGACTCGACGAGTCGGTTCAACAAATCGCGATAACAAGTAGCTTGGGAACTAGACGAGTCATGGGGTGACTCGGCGAGTTGAGTCGCGATTCCAGGGTTCTTAATTCTAGGACTCGGCGAGTCACAAGGATGACTCGGTGAGTTTGGTCAACCTGGAATGTTGACTTTGACCAGGATCTTCACTTTGACCAGGGGTAAAATGGTCATTTTACCCTAAGAATAGCTATTAGTTTTTGACTAAGTGTCATTATGGAATTTATAGTCAGAGAGTTACCAGAGCAGGAAACAAGGATTTCTCACTCGGGTTTTCAGCAGTCAGTCATACGAGGTGAGTTTCCCTTCAGTAGGAATGGGTCTAAGGCACCAAGGCCGGCCCACAGCATGTTATGATTAGTAGCTGAGTGTAGACGGGGCCCGTACCTCTTAGTTAGCTGAGTGTAGGCAGGGCTCGTATCTCCTAGTAATTGAGTTTGATTATGATATATGCCTGAATTATAGATTAGTTATACTTGTTGTCTGTGTGATACTTGTATGTCTGCCTAGTAGTTGAGTGTGGGCGGGGCCCGTATCTCATAGCAGTCGAGTGTGGGCGGGGCCCGTATCTTGAAGTAGCTGAGTGTGGGCGGGGCCCGTATCTCAGAGATAGGAGAGTGTGGGTGGGGCCCGTATCTCCTAGATAGCGGAGTGTGGGCGGGGCCCGTATCTCCATGAGTGTGGGTGGAGCCCGTATCTCCTAGCTGCATGTTATATGTGTATGGTATGTGGTAGTTTGGGGGAGCTCACTAAGCTTCGTGCTTAAAGTTTCAGTTTTGGTTTCAGGTACTTCCGGTAGCAAGGGGAAGAGCTCGGGATGATGGCATGGCACACAACACAATATTAGCCTGGGAGTTTACTCTGATGTTTTGATATGAGATTTTGATTTGTGACAGATACTATGATGTTTTATGATACATGATTCACGATTTTACCTATGACATTGGATGATTTATGATTTTAATAATTATTTGAAAACGAAAATTTTGGACCGTATTTTTGGGATGTTTCATGAAGATTCATCAAGTTCATCTTGATGCTGTGAAGAAATCAAAGATAAACGCTGAAGCGAAGCTACCAATGAAGATTGATAAGAAAGGCAAGCTACTTTTAGGGGGATTTTGTTGGGTCAAAGAAAAGAAAGCTATAAACCAAGGGGGAGATTGTTGGGTCAAAAATGTGGTTTATAAATATCTTCAGAAAGAACTTGCTGCTGTAACTGAAGAACTTGACACATTGAAGATCCGTTTTCAAAATGCGGATTTTAACTTTAAGAAATTTGATCTGTTAGCCATATGTTGTCTCCTATGCGTGATTGGAATATATCCGACCTGGAACACAACATATGCACCATTCTACCTCTCAACCCCTCTACTTCTGGTTAGTCATATGTTGACCCCTCTGCGTGATTAGAAGAAATATGACCTGGGTGTTTAACATATGCAGTCTAAATCTGTCTTCTCTCTTGATAATAGTCTGTTCACCTAAAGTAAGGAGTATCTCGAAAGTTCTTGATTATCGGGGTATATCAGGAAGCGGGAAACATGTTCTAGTACAACTAAAATTGAACAAGTAATAGGTTGTCTGTAGATCTCGCTGCTCAATTTAGGTGGACAACAATATCCTTGGTCGTCGTCAGCTGAATGGTCCTTTAGGAATACTATCTAGGAACATAGGGTCAACTGCCTTATCACTTGTAGTATGTCCAAAATATTTCACAAATTTTTCGTGCTTAAGTGGACCACAATACCGGCGATTGACCAGATCTATTCATGAAGGGGGAGGTACTGAAAAACGGATTAAGGCTGTCTAAGAACTTTAATCCCAAGATGTTTTAAATCTGGTTATTATTTTTGTTTTTGTTAAATTTGTTCATAGTTTTCCTGTATGCACAAATTTAGGGGGAGAAAAAATTCAAAAAATTCAAAAATCAAACAAAAATCAGAAAATTAAAAAAAAATAGTGTTATTTCTGTTTTATTTCTTGTTCAGAAAAATCAGAAAATTCAAAAAATATTGTGTACTAAGTTTTCTTTTAGTTTTGTTTTTTCTTGAAAAGTGAATTCAGATGTAGACGAGACTCATGGAGACTCTATCGAAGGTTTTCTAATCCAAAGCTTCATCCGTGATTGTCGAAGAATTCTCATTCGAAGGAGCAAGAAATGAATATTATTCTTTCAACTTTCAATATTTCAACCCCATAAGCAAGGTGAAGCTGTTCTTGAAGATTATGTGACAGATTGAATTGAAGCCTCCTCAATCAATTTGGTGCTATCTATGAACCTGCTGAAGTGATCCAGAAGATTCGTTCTCTCTAATATTCTCTCTGAAGATTCTCAAGCTGAAGGTGCTGATTTTCAAGAATCTTTTCAAGAAGCCTCCTCACCCAATGTGCGTTTAGAGTCAAATTTTGAAGAAAAGCCCAACTGCTCAAGATGAAGTCATTTATTGAAGTGTAACGCCCCGTTCCTGGTACGCAATTTCTTAATTTATCAAGTATTTATTTTCGAGCTGCTCGACAAGTTGGTAGCCCTAACTCGTCGAGTCTATGAGAGATTAGATGCGGGGTTTAAAGAGTCCACTCGGCGAGTCCAATCATGGACTCGACGAGTAGGCCTGCCTAGAAGAAGCCCTAATTTTGGGGTTTTGCACCCTATTTAAACCTCTAAATATCCCTTTGCGCCTCCCTTATTATCCTCCCTGTCCTCCAGAAACCCTAATTCGATTGTGAGCCTCTTCCTTGAGTTTTTGAGTGTGTTTTGTGCCCTTGGAGTTAGTTGGTAGAGCTTGGAGCTTACAAGGTTTTGGAATAAGAACAAGATCCAGAAGTATAATCATCTTGGGCAGCTTTCTGAAGTAAAAAGCTCTTAGCTTGATGAACTATAACTTAGATCTCTTTGTAGGATGATTCATGGGTCATTTTGACCCTTTAGGTTAGGAAAAGTGGTTCTCATGGACTGTATGAAAAACAATTCTCCTTTTCTGTGATTTTGAGCCTCTAGAGCCACAAAGAGGGTCTTGAACCCGTTTTCATCCAAGCCATAGTCATATTCATGGACGTAGGTTGCTATAACTTTAGTTTGGGTCCATTTGAGGTGTGCAAAGCCATAAAGTCTCCAACTTTATAGAAATGGACCACGGAAACGATCTAGATCTGTATTTTGGAGTTGTAGAAGTGTGAAACCAGTTAGCTAGGTTAGATCTGCAAGGGACTCGACGAGTTCATAAGGGAACTCGACGAGTCGGATTAAGAAACCCCGATGATGTTCATAGGACTCGGCGAGTTGATTACGGAACTCGCCGAGTAGAAGGATCTTGTCCCTTTTCTATTTATGCCAGGACTCGGCGAGTCCGAGGATGACTCGACGAGTCGGTTCGACAAATCGTGATAACAAGTAGCTTGGGAACTCGACGAGTCATGGGGTGACTCGACGAGTTGAGTCGAGATTCCATGGTTCATAATTCTAGGACTCGGCGAGTCACAAGGATGACTCGGCGAGTTAGGTCAACCAGGAAGGTTGACTTTGACAAGGATGTTCACTTTTACCAGGGGTAAAATGGTCATTTTACCCTAAGAACACTTATCAGTTTCTGACTAAGTGTCATTATGGAATTTATAGTCGGAGAGTTACCGGAGCAGCAGACAGGGATTTCTCACTCAGGTTTTCAGCAGACAGTCATACGAGGTGAGTTTACCTTCAGTAGGAACGAGTCTAAGGCACCAAGGCCGGCCCACAACATGTTATGATTAGTATTTGAGTGTGGGCGGGGCCCGTATCTCTTAGTTAGCTGAGTGTGGGCGGGGCCCGTATCTCCTAGTAGCTGAGTTTGATTATGATATATGCCTGAATGAAAGATTAGTTATACTTATTTTCTGTATGATACTTGTATGTCTGCCTAGTAGCTGAGTGTGGGCGGGGCCCGTATCTCATAGCAGTCAAGTGTGGGCGGGGCCGTATCTTAGAGATAGCGGAGTGTGGGTGGGGCCCGTATATCCATGAGTGTGGGCGGGACCCGTATCTCCTAGCTGCATGTTATATGTGTATGGTATGTGGTAGTTTGGGGGAGCTCACTAAGCTTCGTGCTTACAGTTTCCGTTTTGGTTTCAGGTACTTCCGGTAGCAAGGGGCAGAGCTCGGGATGATGGCATGGCACACACCACAGTATTAGCCTGGGAGTTTACTCTGATGTTTTGATATGAGATTTTGATTTGTGACAGATACTATGATGTTTTATGATACATGATTCATGATTTTACCTATGACATTGGATGATTTATGATTTTAATAATGATTTGAAAACGAAATTTTTGGACCGTATATTTGGGATGTTTCAAGTTGGTATCAGAGCCTTGATTTGAGGGATTCGGGCACACTTTCGGGTGTGTCTGGACTAAAACTAAGGAAGTTGTATCAACTTTTCAAAAGAAAATCATTTTATAAAAAGGATTTTTAAAATAAAAAGAGATTTTGAAAAGAGAAAAAGGGTGTGGTGCATGCAATCAGCCGAGCTCAAGTAAGTACTCCCAAATTACCCATACAAGTTTATGTTATGATATGTTTTCCAGCTTTACGAGAACAGCATGCTAGATTTGGACTAAGGATCTAGAAAGGATGCCTTATGTGCCTGTTGTATGTGTATCAGCTTTATGAACTGCATGCTAGTACAGATTAGACGTTATGATAGATGAGTAGTTTATGCTTGATTATTTGTACTCAATTTCCGAATGCTGCTTGCTTTGTGCTTTTAGGAGTTCTGGTTGTTTTCACTAACTAGTAAATGAATATATTACGTTACATATTGCAAGGAATAAATAATTTTAGAAGGTTAGGTCTAGCTCTATTTCGCAGCTCTTGTTTGAGTCTAACCGTTGTAGGGTAGGATCTCTCATTCGAATAATTATCTAGTCTGAGTAATATGTAATAGTATTCACGAGCCAGTTAGGGGAAGATAGCAGGAACTTCTTATGCAGCTGATGGCAGAGAGTGGGATGGTGATTTCCCTAGGGCAAGCCTAGGAGGAGAGTAGCGTGTGAAGCAGTAGTAGTAGAAGGGACTTGGTGGAGTCAAGGCAGTTCTTGAGGAAAGTACGGATAGATGTGGAAGGTAGTATGGGCCCGTACTACTGAAAGCAGAGGATTCGTACTTGAATCAAGGAAGGCTGAGATAAAGGCAGGGAACTTGTAGTGTTTATGATCCCACGAATTTTATAGCATTCTGATATTCATTACGATGTGTTTTTTTTCAGAATGGTGGTTTTACATCTTAGGCCAGCAGTTGGCAGTTCAGGTGACGGATCAGGCTCGGGCTCTGGAGCCGAGCAGTTGGATGAGCAGACCAGGGAGTTCATTTCCTTGGAGATTACGCGCTGCATACTTGAGCAGACTCCTTTGATCTTCGGTACGATCAAGGAGGGTGTTCTGGAGCTTATGGAGGAGAAGTTTAGCGCTTTCCGTACTAAGATGGCGGCCATGATGGGGTTGCGCACGCTTACCTTCCAGGAGTTTAGAGCATGTGGAACTCCCGACTATCATGGGGCTCGGGACCCCATTGCGAGTACTAGATGGTTGGTGGATGTTGCCAATGCATTCCGCACCAGCAGGTGTCCCGAGGGGGACAAGGTTAGGATTGCGTCCTGTCTTCTGAAGGACAGGGCACGTGACTGGTGGGAAGAGGTTGGGAGAGCTATTGATGATGATACAGTGTTGGATGCGATGACCTGGGGTGATTTCACGACCAGGTTTAGGGCCGAGTTTGCACCGGTGATCAAGGTGCAACAGCTAGCGAGGGAGTTCCAAGATCTTGAGCAGACTACTGAGACTGTGGCGGAGATCACCGCCAAGTTCAGGGAGAGGGCCCTTCTTGTTCCGCACTATGTGGCGGACAAGGAGATGAAAAAATCTCGATATCATGAGATGTTGCGGAGTGATATCCACCAGTTTGTGATCCGCTCCTGCTTCAAGACGCTGGAGGATATGATTGCGAGGGCCCGTGAGAGGGAGATTGATTTGGATATGGAGAGGAAGAGGAAGCCAGAGTCGGTATCTGGCATGGAGGGCTCGGGTAAGAAGTCCAAGACAGATTCCCGAGGGAAGGGCCAGCAGGGCCGAGGCCGCTGTGACAAGTGTGGCAGGTCGCACGAGGGGACGTGCAGGGCGGGTCGTTCGGGCTGCTTTAAGTGCGGCCGAATAGGACATATGAGCAGAGATTATGCTACTTCTTCTACCACCACTACATCCGCATTATGTGATCTGATTTGCTTCCAGGGCAATCAGAGGGGCCATAAGAGGTCCTAGTGTCCGAGTTTGGCAGCAGTAGGGAATGTGATGGCACCCGCCCCTGCTACATTGAGGATTACAGATGGCCGTCAGGGCCGGGATGAGACGCCAGTGGCGAAGAGTAGAGCCTTCCAGATGATAGCAGAGGAGGCACGTGAAGCTCCTGATGTGGTTACGGGTATGTATCTTCTCCTTTATCTCTTATTTATTTCTGATTATTGCTCATGTTTTTGTGTTTATTTATAGGATCGTTCTTAGTGAACGGTATATCAGCTATGGTACTATTTGACTCGGGGGCTACCCGATCGTTTGTGTCGCTCGCACTTAGCAAGAAATTTAGTAGAGCTCCGGGGGAGCTGGATTGCCCACTTGATGTGGAGATAGCGGATGATAGGACTGTCAGAGTTGCGAGGGTTCACAGGAGATGTACACTACGGTTATTTGATGAGCAGTTCTCAGTTGATTTGGTTCCTATTCCCCTGCGAGGGAATAAGGTCATAGTGGGTATGGATTGGTTTAGCCCCAAGGGGGCAGTGATTGATTGTGAGCTGCAACTAGTGAGGGTTCACACTCCTAGTGGGGGAGAGTTAGTGATTCAGGGCGAGAGGCCACAATACGGACCGATTCTCTGTTCAGCGGCGAGAGCGAGGCGCTACTTTCAGCAGGGTTGCGCAGGATACGTCACCTATGTCATGGATACCCGGGATAAGGGTAAGGAGACGGTTGATGATGTACCGGTGGTGCGAGAGTACCCGGATGTATTCCCGGAGGATATACTGGGGATACCCCCGGAGAGGCAGGTTGAGTCCCAGATTGACCTGGTCCCTGGTGCGGCTCCGATAGCCAATGCACCATATCGGTTGGCTCCTCCCGAGATGCAGGATTTTTCTACGCAGCTACTGGAGCTGCTAGACAAGGGTTTTATCAGGCCGAGCAGTTCACCATGGGGAGCCCCGATCCTGTTTGTGAAGAAGAAGGACGGGTCGCACCGTATGTACATAGATTACCGGTAGCTGAACAAGGTAACGGTGAAGAACCGTTACCCACTCCCAAGGATAGATGATTTGTTTGACCAGCTTCAGGGAGCATCTTGGTTCTCCAAGATTGATCTTCGGTCCTGATATCACCAAATGCGGGTCAGAGATGATGATGTGCAGAAGACCGCTTTTAGGACCCACTATGGTCATTATGAGTTTGTGGTGATGCCGTTTGGGCCCACCAATGCTCCAACCACGTTCATGGACCTAATGAACCGCGTGTGCAGACCGATGCTGGATCGGTTTGTGATAGTATTCATTGATGACATCTTGGTTTACTCCAAGACTCAGGGGCAGCATGAGTAGCACCTGAGAGAGGTACTAGAGACACTGATGAGGGAGAGACTTTATGCGAAGTTCTCCAAGTGTGACTTCTGATTCCGCGAGGTGCAGTTCCTTGGGTACCTTGTCAAGCAGAAGGGTATTTTGGTTGACCTGGCGAAGATAGAGGCTGTGATGCAGTGGGAGACTTCGAGGTCTCCAAATGAGATTCGGCGCTTCATGGGTTTGGCAGGGTATTAAAGGAGATTTATCCAGGACTTCTCCAAGATGGCAGTTCCGTTGACCCGACTTACCAAGAAGTCGGTGGTGTTTCGCTGGGATCCTGAGCAACAGACAACCTTTGAGACGCTCAGCCAGCGACTGTGCGAGGCGCCGATTCTCACCCTGCCAAAGGGAGTAGATGACTTTGTAGTATAATGTGGTGCTTTGATCATAGGTATGGGATCAGTGATGATGCAGCGGGGGCATGTGATAGCTTATGCCTCGAGACAGTTGAAGCCTCACGAGGCTAACTACCCGACGCATGATTTGGAGCTGGGGGGGGGGGGGTCGTGTTCCCCCTCAATATTTGGTGGAATTACCTTTACAAGGTCTGGTGTACTGTTTACACGGATCACAAGAGTTTGAGGTACCTCATGGATCAGCCGAATCTGAACATGAGGCAGCGTCGGTGGTTAGACGTGGTTAAGGATTACGACTGTGAGATACTTTACCACTCGGGTAAGGCCAACGTAGTGGCTGACGCCCTGAGCCGCAAGGTGGCATCAGCCCCGGTCCGAGATATCTGTCAGAGGATGACAGTGATTACTCCACTGCTGGAGCAGATCCGATGGGCGCAGGTCAAGGGCCTGAAGGTGGAGCGCCGGAAGTGCGAGACGATTACAGGCCAGGTAGCCTCCTTCAATTACGACAGTAGAGGGCTGTTGACCCTACATGGGAGAGTCTGGGTGCTGTACTGGGGAGGAGTGCGGCATGTATTAATGGATGAGGACCACAAGTCCAGGTTCTCCATCCATCCGGGAGCGACGAAGATGTAATGGGACCTTCGCCCAAACTAGTGGTGGCCCTGCATGAAGCGGGACGTCGCCTGGTACGTTGAGAGATGCTTGACTTGCAGGAAGGTCAAGGCAGAGCACTAGAGGCCGCATAGCAAGATGCAGCCATTGGATATTCCCGTGTGGAAATGGGAGGATATTACTATCGATTTTATCACTAAGCTTCCTAGGACCGCACATGGGGTTGATTCGATATGGGTCATCGTGGATAGGTTGACCAAGAGCGCGCACTTCATACTGATCCAGGAGAGCATCTCGGCCGAGAAGCTGGTCGAGATTTATGTGTGAAAGGTAGTAGCACGCCACGGGGTGCCTGTCTCGGTGGTGTCAGACCGAGATGTCCATTTTACTTCCAGGTTTTGGAAGCGGTTTCACGACGAGATGGGTACTCGTCTCCACTTCAGCAACGCTTTCCACCCTCAGACTGACGGGTAGAGCGAGAGGAAGATTCAGACTCTCGAGGACATGCTTCGGGCATGTGTGATAGATTTTGGTGGCAGTTGGGATATGTATCTTCCGTTAGCGGAATTTTCATATAACAACAGCTACCACTCCAGTATAGACCGGCCTCCCTTTGAGATGCTCTATGGGAGGAAGTACAGGACCCCAATCTGCTGGGGCGAGGTCGGTCAGAGGGTCATGGGGAGTACGGAGGTAGTACTCAAGACCACAGAGCGGATCCAGCAGGTTCAGAGCAGGCTCCAGACTGCTCAGAGCCGACAGAAGTGCTACGCCGACAAGCGGCGTTCAGATTTGGAGTTTTAGGTGGGCGACATGGTCCTCCTGAAAGTGTCACCCTAGAAGGGTGTTATCAGTTTTCGGACGCGGGGCAAGCTGGGCCCTAGGTTCATTGGTCCATTTAGGGTTTTGGCCTGAGTGGGTCGTGTTGCTTATCGGTTAGACCTTCCAGCAGAGCTTAGCCAGATCCACAGCACATTCCACGTTTCCCAGTTGCGGAAGTGCTTGGTGGATGATTCAGCAGTGATACCCATGGAGGATATTCAGGTTGATGACAGCCTGCATTACATAGAGAGACCAGTGGCGATATTAGATCGCAAGATAAAGGAGCTAAGGAACAAGTGGGCCGAGCTAGTGAAGGTGCAGTGGCAGTACCACAAGGGTTCGGAATGGACGTGGGAGCCCGATGAGGAATTGAGAGAGCACTACCCAGAGTTGTTTTCAGACATAGCAGACTTCGAGGGCGAAATCTAAGACAGGTGGGGGAGAGTTGTAACACCCCATTCCAGGTACGCAATTTCTTAATTTATCAAATATTTATTTTCGAGCTGTTCGACGATTTGGTAGCCCTAACTCATCGAGGTCTATGCCAGATTAGACGCGCGGTTTAAAGAGTCCACTCGGCGAGTCCAATCATGGACTCGACGAGTAGGCCTGCCTGGAGGAAGCCCTAATTTTGGGGTTTTGCACCCTATTTAAACCCTAATTCTATTATGACCCTCTTCCTTGAGTTTTTGAGTGTGTTTTGTGCCCTTGGAGTTCGTTGGTAGAGCTTGGAGCTTACAAGGCTGTGGAAGAAGAACAAGATCCATAAGTATAATCACCTTCGGCAGCTTTCTGAAGTAAAAAGCTCTTAGCTTGATGAACTATAGCTTAGATCTCTTTGTAGGATGATTCATGGGTCCTTTTGACCCTTTAGATTAGCAAAAGTGGTTCTCATGGATTGTATGCAAAACAATTCTCCTTTTCTGTGAGTTTGAGCCTCTAGAGCCATAAAGAGGGTCTTGAACCAGTTTTCATCCAAACCATAGTCATATTCATGGAAGTAGGTTGCTATAAGTTGAGTTTGGGTCCATTTGAGGTGTGCAAAGCCATCAAGTCTCCAACTTTATAGAAATGGACCATGGAAACAATCTAGATCTGTATTTTGGAGCCGTAGAAGTGTGAAACCAGTTAGCTAGGTTAGATCTGCAAGGGACTCGACGAGTTCATAAGGGAACTCGGCGAGTCCGATGAAGAAACCCCGATGATGTTCATAGGACTCGGCGAGTTGATTAAGGAACTCGCCGAGTAGAAGGATCTTGTCCCTTTTCTTTTTATGCCAGGACTCGGCGAGTCTAAGGATGACTTGACGAGTCGGTTCGACAAATCGCGATAACAAGTAGCTTGGGAACTCGACGAGTCATGGGGTGACTCGGCGACTTGAGTCCCGATTCCAACGTTCTGAATTCTAGGACTCTGCGAGTCACAAGGATGTTCACTTTGACCAGGGGTAAACTGGTCATTTTACCCTAAGAACAGTTATCAGTTTCTGACTAAGTGTCATTATGGAATTTATAGCCGGAGAGTTACCAGAACAGCGGACAGGGATTTCTCACTTAGGTTTTCAGCAGTCAGTCATACGAGGTGAGTTTCCCTTCAGTAGGAATGGGTCTAAGGCACAAAGGCCGACCCACAGCATGTTATGATTAGTAGCCGAGTGTGGGCGGGGCCCGTATCTCTTAGTTAGCTGAGTGTAGGCGGGGCACGTATCTCCTAGTAGCTGAGTTTGATTATGATATATGCATGAATGATAGATTAGTTATACTTGTTGTCTGTGTGATACTTGTATGTCTGCCTAGTAGCTGAGTGTGGGAGGGGCCCATATCTCATAGCAGTCCAGTGTGGACAGGGCCCGTATCTCGAAGTAGCTGAGTGTGGGCGGGGCCCGAATCTCAGAGATAGCGGAGTGTGGGTGGGGCCCGTATCAATTAGATAGCGGAGTGTGGGCGTGGCCCATATCTCCATGAGTGTGGGCGGGGCCCGTATCTCCTAGCTGCATGTTATGTATGTATGGAATGTGGTAGTTTGGGGGAGCTCACTAAGCTTCATGCTTACAGTTTCAGTTTTGGTTTCAGGTACTTCCGGTAGCAAGGGGAAGAGCTCGGGATGATGGCATGGCACACACCACAATATTAGCTTGGGAGTTTACTCTGATGTTTTGATATGATATTTTGATTTGTGACAGATACTATGATGTTTTATGATACATGATTCACGATTTTACCTATGACATTGGATGATTTATGATATTAATAATGATTTGAAAACGAAATTTTTGGACCGTATTTTTGGGATGTTTCATGAAGATTCATCAAGTTCATCTTGATGCTGTGAAGAAATCAAAGATAAACGCTGAAGCCAAGATACCAATGAAGATTGATAAGAAAGGCAAGTTACTTTTAGGGGGAGTTTGTTGGGTCAAAGAAAAGAAAGCTATAAACCAAGGGGGAGATTGTTGGGTCAAAAATATGGTTTATAAATATCTTCAGAAAGAACTTGCTGTTGTAACTGAAGAACTTGACACATTGAAGATCCGTTTTCAAAATGCCGATTTTAACTTTAAGAAATTTGATGTGTCGAGTGATTTGGTTGCAAACATAATTGAAAAGCAAAGGAAGTGGAAGGACCAGAAACAAGTAGGTATAGGATATGAGTGCGTCCCTCCTCCTTTTAATCACACTTACACCAATGTGCCCTTAACCAAGGAAGAGATAGAAAGAGAGCCATTTATGGTGTATGGTAAACAAGCTGCACAGGCAACAGAATGTAGTGCTAGGGAGAAAGATACTAACGTTTCTACTTCCTATGCAGATTTAAGTCAGGGAAAGTAGGAAGCCGGAGAAAAAGTTTCTGAAAATAATTTTGTGTCAAAATTTGGTGTTCCTATTTTGAACAATGTTGATTCTGTGTCTGTCGTTAAAACTGATAATTTGATTTGTGATGATTTGGTGTCAAACTCTAATGTTTCTGATAAATGTGATGTTGTTTTTGTTAAAACTGATGAATCCGACACAAGCACATCCACTCCATCTACACATGCCACACAACCTGACTCTTGCACTTGCACGTGTGGGAAACTTAGAAGACTCAATAAGATCACAAAATCTGAAAAAGGCAGTACCAATTTTCATGATATAAAGCAAATATGTTTTAACTGTGGAACTGTTGGCCACATTGCTCGCAATTGTCCTAATAGGGCATTTGTTCATTTTTCTGCACTAGAATAGAAAATGAGTCTCGAGGAAGATCTCTCACGAGAAAGTCCTCGAGATCTCATCTTCGCGATGATGATTGGAATGTTCATAAGGATAGAAAATGGCTGAAATTAAAACGAACAAACAGGTTTTCACTAAAACAGCCACAGGTGACTTGACGAGGTCGAATGCGGCTAAGCCAAGGTCAATATCGTCAACGGAAGTGTCTTGATCTTCGACTAATCCTAGCCGAAAATCTAAACGCTCAAAACAAAAGAAAAATATTTCAAAATCACCTGTGAATATTTCAAAACCTAATTACCAGTGGGTGCCCAAATCTTCAATTGGCCAATCATCTTCATCTTCTGACAGTGCATCTAATAGTAATTCAAAATCAAAAAGTGAAAAAGAAAAATTTGTGAATGTCAAGGGTAAACCCAGGGTTTAATGACCTGGGTCCCAAAATCTAACTGATCCCACACATAGTGCAGGAACAACTGCGGAGGAATGTCGTCAAACCGTGGTATGTCAACAGCGGTTGGTCCCGACACATGACAGGAGACATGTCCCAATTGCACAACATTCAAAATTTTAATGGGGGATTCACTTCCTTTGCGGGAGGGGATGGCGGAAAGACCACTCAAAACGGAACTGCTACCAATGGAGTGCTGAGCTTTGAGAACGTCAACTACGCACCTGAGTTGAAGTATAGTTTGTTGAGCGTCTCTCAAATTTGTGACAAGGGCTACTCTACGCATTCCACCGACAAAGAATGTCTGATTTTGAAGCGAGGTATCGTCATTCCCGAAGAATGGATCCTTATAAAGTCAAAAAGGGACGGAAATGCTTACATCATAGACATGAATCATAACCTTCCGGAACAAGTCACCTGCCTCTTCTCCAAAGTCTCCGAGCACAATGCTATGCTATGGCACCGTGGGCTCGGACATGCTAACGCAAAGAACCTGAATCGACTTACAAAGAACGAGATTGTGCGTGGACTACCAGTCAAAGACGTCATTACGTTTGAAAAGTTTATGGCATGCGCACTAGGCAAACATCATAGAAAGCCACACCTGCCAAACCAAATCAAGTCAATAAGCAAAGTTCTCCAATTGTTACACATGGATCTCTTTGGGCCGGTCAACGTTCTCAGCATTAACAAGAGTTCGTATTGTCTAGTTGTGATAGATGACTACTCGAGGATCACTTGGGTTTTCTTTCTAGCCAAAAAGTTTAGGATCGTTGACCTTATCAAGAAGTTCGTGGTGATGATAGAGAACCAAACCAACGAGAAGGTGAAGGCACTCAGAACTGATAATGGGACAGAATTCAAGAATGTCGTTCTAGATCATTTTTGTGCTGAAAAGGGGATCGTGCGTCAATAGACGCCGCAAGGACGATGCTTTGTGACTCCAAACTTCCGGTCTTCTTTTGGGCCGAGGCGATCAACACGGCCTGCTATGTTCAGAATCGGGTTCTGATCAACAAAGCTCAGATGAAGACCCCGTATGAAATTGTAGACGGATACAAGCCATCAGTTGCATATTTCCGAATGTTTGGATGTCCTTGCACCCTCCTTCATCTAGAGTCCAACACGAAGTTTAGCTCGAAGGCCGATGACTGCTACTTCGTTGGATATGCCGCATGTACCGCATACAGGGTCTACAACAAGAGAACAAAGCAGATTGTGGAGTCCTATGACGTGCGTTGGCTGGAGGAGAACGAGACAGACGCCAGAGTTGGACCCGAATGGTAATTTGATTACGCATCTATATTTAAATCTTTTAATGTGTTTTCAAATGATGTGTCAGGTACTTCCTCAGTTTCGAAGGTTGTGCTTGAAGATGAAGAGGAGGATGTTATCTATAGACCACCAGTGGTGCCTTCTACGACTCCTACGGTGGATGCAACTGTTCCAAGTACTTCCTCAGATTCTTCGAGTCAAAAAAATCTAGATGCTGATGCCACTCCTCTTACTCCTGATGAAAGAGAGTTCATGACCAGAGATGCTTTCGCTGCTTAATTTAGGTGGACAACAATATCCTTGGTCGTCGTCAGCTGAATGGTCCTTAGGAATTTTATCTACGAACATAGAATCACAATGTCTTGTCACTTGTAGTATGTCCTAATTTTGTCACAAATCTTTTGTGTTTAAGTGGACCGCAATACCGGCAATTGGCCAGATCTATTCATGAAGGGGGAGGTACCCATAAACGGATTAAAGCTGTCTAATAACTTTGATGCCAAACTCACTAAAATATTCTTAGCATTAGTGTAAAAGAAATTTGTGTTAATTCATTTTAATTTCAAGTTTATTTTTATTTTTATTTTTATTTTTTATTTTATTTTATTTTTCTCTAAAAATCAAAAAAAAATTAAAATTTTAGCTTAGTTTAAATTTTTAGATTTTATTTTCTTTTAATTTTAATTTTTAGTCTTCATAATGTATTATTTTTAATTAAAATGATGTTTGGGCTTGGATTTAAAGCATTTTTGGGTTTGCTATCCAAAGGTAATGAGCCGAGAAAGTGGGTTCAGGTATAAAAGCTAGGGTTGCTGGCCGTTTACTCTCTTTCCCTTCATTTTGAGATCACGGCCATGAACCCGCTTCAGATACCGTCTCTCTTAGATTCTCCGATTCATCATTTTTACCTGTTATAATCCGATTTTGACTTGTGGGTTTTGTAGGTACAACAAAATCGACTTGATTCATGATAAATTTACCAGAAAACGACCGTGTATTGAGTGTCAATTTGATGAAAATCACAGTTTCGGCGTTCACGGCCCCGATGAACCGTTCACGGCCCGAGAATGGTTTACGGCCCTTGAAGCATTCACGACCGTGAACCTTCTTCAACCGTGAACACCATTTTTGACTGTGAACCCCAATTTTGGACTTGAACTCAATTTTTCCAATCGTTTAATTCAATATAAAGCCTATTAAATTGTCTTATGAGAAAACCTAAACTTAAATCTTTAAATAAATTTGTTTTCTTACCTGGCTTGGTTGGTGCAGAATGGTTGCTTTGAAGATCGCTGACAATCACCATGTTGCTGCTTTTCTGATGGATCCACCAGCTAATCACAACAATTTTAATTCCATGATCCATGGACTGAAGAAATGTTGCTTGGCATATGCTCTCCCAGCCAATCCTATCATCTACCAAGAGCTTGTGAAGCAGTTTTGGAACACTGTTGTGGTACTCAAAAAGGATGGTGATGTTGTCTCTGTGGATGCTACTGTCAATGGAAGGAAGGTCACGGTCACCGAGCAAGTTATCCGTGAAGTTCTCCAGATCAATGACCACCGGGATTTCCAACCGAGATTTCTATGGGCCAAACTGAAGAGAGAATCGTACGCATGGGCTATGAGGGTGTGTTTCCTCTGACAATCAAGAAATTATTACCACCCTACTAGAGGTTCTTGGTTCACGTGTTTGTGAGCTATATCTAGGGACGAAGAGCCGGCGCTGACGAGGTCTCGTTGCACAATACGGGTGCAATTGTTGCTCTGGCTGCTTGTCTAGACTTCAATTTTTCGAGATTCATCCTAAATGACATGGTGGGAAACATTGAAGGCAAAGGAAAAGACAAATTTATCATGTTTCCGAGGTTTCTTCAGATGATCTTCAATAGCAAATATCCGGAACTTGAGAAAAGAGGAGAAACAATCGATTTGAAGAACCTCGATTCCAATACTTTCGGGCTTATGAAGCAGAACAGAAAGGGAAAATTTATGTTTGAAGGAAAGTTCCCTCTGGTGAAATTTGGCATATATGCAGAAGTCAGTGATTCATCCATAACTGAAAGCTCTTCAGCTTACAAAGAATCTGAAGATGATGTCATCACTACTTCTAAACATGAAGAGGATCCCATTACTCCAGTTGTTATAGTCGTCGAGGAGCATGTACCGATATCAAATGATGAAGCAAATGAAGATGAAAATGCTGATGATGATGATGAGGAAAGTAATTTTGAGAAAGGATTGATGGACAATGTTGTAGAGGAAGACTATGAAGAAGATGTTGGTTTTGGTGACATGTCTGCTCTTAACAATGATGACATTTCCTTCAGCTTTGAGCATGACGAGTACTGTCCAACGAATGAGGACCTCAACTCCTTCTTTGACAATGTCGATGAAGTTGCTCCACCGACAACGGAGACATGGGGAGTTAATGATGTGCTCAAGGTGACGCCTCCTACCTCCGATCAGATGGCTGGTGCCTCAATCAATCTGGATGCAACCTCAAGGATTCCTCCCCTTCCGGTTGTCACTCCAATATCTATACCATATGAGAGTGATCTTGTGATGTCTTTTGCCTCCCAGCCTCCGTTGAAAAGAAGGCGAGCTGACCCGAGGCCGGGAGTGCTTGTTAGGGATCAAGAACCACTAGTACAACCACCTACCACAGCTGCTACACTGATTCAACCTACCCATGAATAACCAAGCAATGTCAGATCTTTTCATGAAACCGAGAGTTCTTCAACTCCTGGGGGCTCTCCTCGACGACCTGCACATGATGTTGCCTCTGAGAGGCTTACAAGGTTGTTGGCTTAACAAGGTTCAGGCCCTTCCCCTCATGCCAAAGGTATATCTACTGGGGAAGGCAGTTCAGAGGGAGCAGACCCATCTGTGTCAGAGCTCAAGGAAGAAATTGGTGTGTTGAATCAGATAATCATTAAGAAAGATGTTTTGATTGGAAACCTCGACGTTCGGGTTTTGGAGCTTGAAACAAACAATACTCTAAAGTCAAAACAAATTTCAGACTTATAAACTTACCTTGGAGCTTTGACTGCCTGTTACTTCGACCTTAATAATAAACTCGCTATGGAATTTGGTGACAAATTCAAATCATCTGTCGTAGAACCAGGCAAAGCTGAGACCTCTACCATTGACCCTGCCCAAGCTTAACAGCAAGACCCCTGTTGATCCTCCCACTGTAAGAACAACTCGAGTCGTTGATCGATTTGAACATGAGCCAGTTCAAGCTCCTCACATAGTTGCTTTAAAGCAAGCTCAACAAGCATCATCTTCTAAGAAACAAAAGTGGCTATTTAAAAGGAACTCAGATCAGAACGTTAGCAGAGACCAACATCAACTCACTGTAACAGAACTCAAGAAGAAACGGTTTGGCTCCAAGTACGTTGATAGATCTGGAATAGTGTCGTGGGGCTTTCATGACAAGTTGAATTTGTGGCTTGTGAAGCGCAAAAGTTCGAATGTGGAGTATTACAAGGACAAACATGATTTTTGTTCGTGGACGAGAGTTGATCTGTCTGAACTTGCTAATGCTCCCTTTTCTAATCCATCCAATGATCCACGGGCAACAGATTTCAAGCTTTTCCTGGAGAATCAAGTGAAAAAGGGTTTTCCTGATATGAAGACTACTGAATCCTTCATCAAGAGCTTCCCAGATGTGCTGGATCCAAAGACCAACGAGCCTTCAAGACGGTGATGTGTCCGCCAACTAAAAAATTGAAATAGATTCCTATCGTGCAGAACTTCTGCGATGGTTCACTAAGAACTATGTTTTATTGGGTCTATGATGAAGCCACAGCTTCTGCTGTCATCAAATTTCCTGAAGGTGTATGACAAGAAGGATCTGCTTCAGTTTGGAAAATGGGATATACACTATCTGGCTCAACATCAAATTCATGTTGCTGAAGACATTTTTGAAGCTGCTGCTAAGGAGTACACTTCGATTTGCATAGATTATCGAGAAGAAGATGTGGCTTGGCTCAATGGGAAGGTCAGATATGCTCATATTCGAGAAAGACTGAGTTAATGCTAGCCCCAAACCAAGGGGGAGATTGTTAGGTCACATTTTATGGTTTGGGCTAGGCTTCTTTATGTATAAGACTTGGTAGGGTTTTGGTTTTGTTCAACATGTGTTTGCGGCTGTGTAGGTGTTCACGGCCGTGAACTGTGTTCGGTTGGTCTTGTCCTGTATATAGGTGTCAGATGTCAATGAATAGAAGTAGTCGAGTTCACGGTCTTTGGTGTATTTCAAGGTGTACCTAACGTTTTAGCTAATAAACGTGTGCATTGCTTGATTATATCCTTCTTCTACTCCATTCTTATTCATTTCGATTGTTCATTGTTTGATCACTGGTTTGGTTCCTTGGATTTGGGACTTTACATGCACACTATTCTAAGGATTATTGTAAGTCCTCTTACAATAATTAAGTGTTGTTTATCACTTTAAACATCACTATAACATTGAATTTATACTTGATTTTGATATTAATATAAATTAGGATTAGGTTTTATAGCGGGTTCTAGCTTGTGAAATTAACGCACTACACCGTATCTTCAACCAGAAACTCACAAAAGGTGAGTTCATACCCCTACATTTTTACTGTTTTTCAAAGTTTTAGGGGGGAATACAAGTAAAACACAAGTAATCTTGTGTTATTATCCAAATGATTTCAAACTGTTTCAATCTATTATTAAAAACTGTTTCAGACTGCGTTAATTATTTAAACTCTGGCTTTTCTCCAATATATATATATATATATATATATATATATATATATATATATATATATATATATATATATATATATATAATTGATATTTAAACAGGCTTAGGACTAATGTCTCTACTTTAACTCCTATTCCTTGTCTGGTTGTGGATTTAAGGAAGAATCATTTGTCCGGCTGCCTTTTTAGTCTGAATTATATATGCAAGATATGTATATAAGTATAAAATGAATTTATTATAAATCTTTAACCATTTTGGTTTCACGTTGAATAAAAGGGTATCTTTCTAAATTATTTTATTACTGTTTATACATTTGATTAAAAATTCAAAAGCTTTCAATTCCGAACGAATATCCATATAAACTATACTAGGTATAGTTTAGGGAACTTTCAAACTAAGGTTTTAACTATAAAAAGGGTAATACAAACTGTTTATCATTACGAAATGACTTTTCTATATTCTACAGGTAACCGTCGATATAGCTTTGTGAGAGTTACTTTCAAGTACTTATCTAACTGCCAACAAAAGCCCTGATATCATAACCAGAGTCTCCTGGAGGGAGAGCGTGAGTTTGTGTATAGATCTATACGGGACTGAGAATCCCGCGCCCTGACTATTAGCTACAGTTGGAATGGAAGTTCTGGGGTGACAAATGTCATAAACATTTCGACGCCTAAATAACGTCGAGTCAGGGCATCCTGGTCATTAGTATGGTTATAAGAACTCACAATTTGGTATTAACAATACGATTAGTGTATGAATACATAAATAACTTCATATAGTTTATTCAAATAACACACTATAATCCTATACCTTACAGTACAACTGGTGAAGCCAGGAACATTGTAACACCGTAAATTTTCAAACCAAATTTTTCATTTTATAACACAATAAACTACATGTCACATTTTCTCTAAAATCAAAAATATTAATTTATCAACACATTTCAAAAACCGTTTATCACAATCTCCAGGATCCTCCAAAGACATATCTCCAACTCAGATGTGTGTACAATCAAGTCGGCGCCTTCCTGCGATCCTGATAAGAACCTAAAACACATAACACGGTAAGCACGAAGCTTAGTAAGTTCCCAAAAATACCACACACAGCTCATTAGCCACTCGAGGCTATATCACTGTAAGACCCTCTGGTCAATGTGTCTCAGTGGGACCCTCGAGTCCCACAACTCTAATGGACCCTCCGGTCCTAACTCTGTAAGCTCAACGTAACATACGGCATAAATCACAAATACATAATGCAAGATATCACAATACTCAAGATAAGCACATAAGACATCTCAGTCACATAAAGCTACCACTCATGGTAAGTATAGTGAGAAGACTCACCTCGGATGACGAACAACTCCTATAGATGCTGTTGTTGCACCGGCCTCCAACACTGGACCTAAATCCACAAATACCCCATTAAGATCTAAGTCCAAATCCTCACTCTTTAGGTCTAAAGGTAGCCCACTAACTAGCCCATCAATGACCTAAAACCCATTGGGTCCACCAAGGCCCAATAATAAATGGGCTCTCCCGAGGCCCAACTCTCACATCTAATGGCAAGCCCAACTCAAGGGCCCAAAGCACATATGTATAATCCTCTCGTCCAAGACTCTATTGCAACAAGCCCAAACTCCAGGCCCAACACTCAAGGCCCGAAATGATACTTAGCTCAAAAAACCCACAGTAAGGTTACGCGGGGCGAACCTCCCTTGGTACGCTCAGCGTACCCTAGCATGCACAAATTTGATCGGGGACACGAACCCAGTACGCGGGGCGTACTGGAATTACGTTGGCCGGACGTCCAGTTATGCTTAATCTATTCTCTTGGTCTTAACCCGTTAAGACCTTAGCTCATCTCTCAGATCTGGACTCCCTAACGGCTCTTACTCCATAAAGTCAGTGACTTGAAGCCTTTGCATGGCTGATAAAGTCACAAACACCCAAAACTCTCATTCTCTTAAATCAAAATACTCATATCTCATGCATGAGGTGGTTCTCACGTTCAAGACCTCATTTTTATGGATCCTCTCCACTAGAAACACTTAAAAGGACAGATATTAAGCTCTGGAGTGCAAAAACTCATAAAGCCTCAAGCTTTGGGACCAAAAACCCTAAAATAGACCCTATCATGCACAAAACAAAAAGGATGGGAAAGCTTTGAGCTTTATACCTTCAAATGATACTACAACCACAGAAAAGCTCAGATCCAAAGCCTGGACTCCAACTCTATTCTCTTCCATGCACCTTTTTCACTCCAAAAATCCCACAAGAACACTTATAAGCTCACAATGATCACACACAAGCTCAAGAACGAGGATTAGGGTTTGAGAGGGTTTATTGACTGAGGATGGTGGCCAAAAATGAGACCATCTCATTCTTTATATAGGGACACTCCTCATAATTAGGGTTTTCCTTCTGTTCTTAGTACGCCCAGCGTACCCTCTGGTACGCCCATCGTACTAGGTGTCTCCGCTTAAAAGTCATGTGCATGAGTATGCTAATCGTACACACACACGTACGCCTAGCGTACTCCGCTGCCATCTTTTTCACTTAAAGGACTAAACTCGCCAAATCTTCAAACTATCATGGCTCCTTCGTTACAAGTTCGTTTCCAACAACCTTATATCCACAGAAAGGTGACGAGAAGCCCTACTTTTCTAGCAACTCGTCTCATCCCCCAGGGATTCCTCATGCCCCGGGTTGTAGCCCATGAACCCTAAATCACAGACGATCCAGAACAGGATGTTACAAACATACATACGAACAAATAGAACATAAATACCCCTATTGTTAATGTTGGATTAATGTCTAAGTCCATAACTATATTTGGTATGTACTTGACCTGACCCGGCATGGTCCATTTGGGTTGCACTTCACCGACACAATTTATATGGATAGTCTTTTGAGAATAGTATATTTATGATTTATATTAATATATTATAAGTTCTAATATATTAATATGGAATCATATTATTTAATTAGTATTGATCAAGAATTAATTTAGAATGAATTAAGTGATCAAAAAGAACTAATTAAATATGGACTCTTATATATATGGAATGGGCCAAGTTCATTTAGGTTGGTCTAAGCTTTCATGGATGGTCCATGGAGCTTTTAACCCATGGATCCTATGTAAATGAAAGATCATGGGTATTAGGGTTTACATGGATGTAACCCTAATCCTCCATAATATATAAAGGGGTCCTTGGCTCACAAAATTGGCACAAGTGTGTGAAAATAAGAGTAGGCCGATTTTAGTGTGCATACATATTCTCTCAAGTTCTTCCAAGGTGTTTTTGGTGATTTGTGATTCCATTTGAGGCTTCCACACTATTGGGGCTAAGCTCTTAAAGCTTGAAGACATCAAGCTACATCAAAAGGTATGTCATCTAACTAGAAATTTGTAGGATAAGTGCTTCATAATATGCTAGTTAGGATGAAACCTTGGAATAGTTCATATTTGCGTGTATAATAGAGAAAACATAGATCCAAGGTTTATAGGGTTGCATGTACACCATAGGAGTGTTAGAATGCGAAAAACCCAACAGTGGTATCAGAGACATGGGTTGTTTTCTGTTATATTGATGCAAATGTTTTATTTTCAAGTTGAAAAACAAGGAAAAAAAAACATGACGTTTTTCAAATTTTAAGATAATTACTTGTTTCATGAAAAACGAATTATTTGTAAAATTTGAATCATTTGTTATATGAGTTGAATTAGGTCAAATTTAGTAAAAGATAAAATGATATGATTATTTTATTAGTTTTAAAAGTTTGATCTAAATGTTTTAAGGAGTTACATATTTTGTCATAAAATTTTGGAGCTCAAAAGTTTTTTTTAAAGTTGTGATCTTAAGGGTTTTTGAAACTTCCATGAGTTATGAATATGAAAGGTTTTTAAAAAAAATTGATTCAAAGTCTTTTATGGAGTGACAAAACTTGGTCTTAATGTTTTAAAGAATTCCATAACTTGTTCTTAAGTTATGGAACATGGAAAGTTTCATCATAAAACACCATTAATTCCATAAGTTATGGAATCCAAAGGTTTTCAAGAATTACAAAACTTGCCCTCAAGTTTTGGAATATGAGAAAAGTTTTTTATGAAAAAAAAAATTGAATTCTAAAACTCTTGGGTTCATAACTTAAACAATTAATTAAATGGTTTTAATTTTGAGTTTAATAATTGGAATTATGATGTTTTGTTGAATAGTTCAAATTAACTCTTATGGACTTTATTAATAGTTAATTAAAGCGTTTAATTAAAAGAGTATTATTAAATAAATAAATATATGGTTTGAGTTTAATTAAATTAAAAGTCTAGTTTAATTAATAGATTAAACCACCAAGTATTTTAAATGTCTAAAATACACCCTTATACTATTATAATATTAAAAGTTTAATATATTATATGTATAAGAGCAAGTCGTCTTACCATTAGTAGGCCTCATTCATGAAGCCGGTCTATAAGGGGGGTATAAGGTTACTGCCTATAAAATGGCAGTTTAATGGGTGTCCACTCTCACTCACCGCTTCCTTGACCGGTGGAGGGTCGTTAGCCGAACAGGTAGGACAAGGACTATAATTCTCCCTTCATTATAAGTATAATGATAAATACTAAGTAACTAAACACTTATAAATTCCCAATCTTAGTTACTTAGGAAAATGTGAATAAGGTGCTAATCCATGAAATTACACTTTGCAATTTGTTTAAGCTGTTAGTGGAGCGTGTGTGGTTAACCGGCACACTAACCTGGACTTAACAAGGTAGGCAAAGGGTAACTTAATGTTTATCATAGTATCGTTGGAGCGTGTGTGGTTAACCAGCACATCGATTGAGGGGTAAATATTAAGGGTACCAAGTATATTTGCATGGTTACTTCACACCTTGTTTTGTGATCCTCGGCATCCCAGTCACAAAACCTGAAGGGCACACTCGAGATTGAAACAATTGAGACTATGATTACGGCATCCCTTTTCATAGTTCTGAAATTGTTTAGACACACATGCATGCTATCTAAGGAAAGGTGTAGGATTTTGATAAAGTTTTATCAAAGCATCTTGTATCAGAAATCTGAACTTTGGTAAGAAAGTCAATAAAGTACTGATTTCTAGAAGTCCAGCTGATTTCTGAGTACATGTCAAAGCTAGTGGGAGCATAAGTGTTATGCTAATAATCATCATGTTAGTGGGAGCATGATAATTATTGTTAGTGTTGCAAGTTAGCAATGTTAATTATAGAAAACAAAAGTTTCAATTCGTGAGGCTGCAGGGATTGAAAAAGTTGTTTTGGTATAATTTTGGGAGAGGATATACTTCATTTCAGTTCTAAAGGCTTAGATTGAGACCTTAATCATCTTTAGTCAAGAATATATATATGAATTTCATGTTGGATTGGTTCAACTTAAGGAAATTCTATATATTGTGTTCTCAAAATTCGATTATGATTACGGCATCCCTCTTCATAGTCAATTTTTGAAAACATGGCAAATAAAAATATTGTAGCAAAAGACTAGTCTAGAATCATGTCTTTATGTGAGACATCATGAATCGTGTACCATTTGCTTTGGGTACAGGATCGATTGCATGTGCTATAATATTTGTCATTTCTAAATTTTTCCAAATGCCTAGAGGCATTAAGAAGGGAAAAGGTCTAGAATTGGATATGACTAAAATGATTAAGCAATTGTCGAGGACAATCTGAGGTTTACCAAAGATTGGTTGCTCAGGGACAGTTGGAAGTATAGTGCTAATTTTGGAAGGACCATATTGACATATTCTGAAAAGAGGCATCTCTTATTCAGAAGTGATAGGCAAAATGAGAATATGGAGTTGTCTCCATAGGTGGAAGTTATCTGTGTAAGATTAGAAAACTTAATGCAAGAAGCATGTCCAAAGCAATGTACTTTGAATATGAGACTTAGTTTCCATGGAGTTGATCTCCATTGGAATACCTTATAATGACTGTTGACAAGTCTTTGTGACTTTGTACATATTCATTACAGGAGGGTCAGTGCATATAAGTTTAAAATCTAAACAGATTTCGATAAATGATAGGAATTTGAAATTCTCACATTTTTCGATAAGGATTTGGGAGTGTGAAATTAGAATCATTGAAATTATGTTCAATTGGTTTATTTCACAAAGTAAGGATCATAGACAAACATAGAGTGCATACTTGGTGTATGGCAAAGCTATTGTTTAAGAAAAACATAGTGTACATGCTTGGAGCATGGGACAACTAGTGTTTTTAATTCAAGTATAAAGTTGATAAAACCGAAACAATGAATAATGAGTAATCAGTATGGTGATAAATAAAAGTGTTTATTTATATTCATAGGGTTTGATACCATATTTGATTCATTTATTCTTGTGTTTCACTTTGCATGTTTTGACTTCCAGAATAACTAAGTCGCTCTTCCTGAATGATTAAGTTATTCAAACCATCCACAGTCGGTCATATGTTGGAAGTAGATATGAATCAAGACTGTCATGGGTTGGTTTGTAGAGGTCCAAGTTGGTGGACAAAGTGGTGCTACAACACTCATGAGTGCTCATAAGTTCTGAGTATTGGATTCAACCCACGCTCATTTGAATCACTTCATGGATTTTATCACGAGTGATCATGAGACGATAATATCTTATATTCTTCAAACCTAGCGATATGAGTTGTTACTATGAGTTGGTTATACATTGATTGCACGAAAACGCATTTGGTAACTCGATGTTATAAAACGTGCCTTTGTGTATGATTCAACAAGTAGTAGAACAAGCCATATGAGTCGAAGTTTATCCATTCCTTTTACCTTCGGGATAAAAACGATATCTGTGGGCCCCTCGATGATTTAGCGATGACACATGTGAGTGCTTGGCCAAGCCAGGACTGATTTGATTTGTTCAATCAGTCAGTCATCATAAATCGAAAATCGGGAAACAACAAATGGACAGAGAGAATGATTATAATCCATGTCTCAGTCCATACGATATCTAGAATGGAGGAATATATGATCCCTTATCAAATGGACAAGTCATTGACAAGGTCAGAGTTCGACAGCGGCTTTAAGAGCTACGATTGCCAGTTAGGTTTTGAAGTCATACTCAATAATAGTTTTAGACTTATCCAAGTGGGAGACTGTTGGATAATGTCTACCTCCATAACTATATTTGGTATGTACTTGACCCGACCCGACATGGTCCATTTGGGTTGCACTTCACCGGCACAATTTATATGGATAGTCTTTTGAGAATAGTATATTTATGATTTATATTAATATATTATAAGTTCTAATATATTAATATGGAATCATATTATTTAATTAGTATTGATCAAGAATTAATTTAGAATTAATTAAGTGATCAAAAAGAACTAATTAAATATGGACTTATATATATATGGAATGGGCCAAGTTCATTTAGGTTGGGCTAAGCTTTCATGGATGGTCCATGGAGCTTTTAACCCATGGATCCTATGTAAATGAAAGGTCATGGGTATTAGGGTTTACATGGATGTAACCCTAATCCTCCATAATATATAAAGGGGTCCTTGGCTCACAAAATTGGCACAAGTGTGTGAAAATAAGAGTGGGCCGATCTTAGTGTGCATACATATTCTCTCAAGTTCTTCCAAGATGTTTTTGGTGATTTGTGATTCCATTTGAGGCTTCCACACTATTGGGGCTAAGCTCTTAAAGCTTGAAGACATCAAGCTACATCAAAAGGTATGTCATCTAACTAGAACTTTGTAGTATAGGTGGTTCATAATATGCTAGTTAGGATGAAACCTTGGAATAGTTAATATTTGCATGTATAATAGAGAAAACATAGATCCAAGGTTTATAGGGTTGCATGTACACCATAGGAGTGTTAGAATGCTCAAAACCCATCAGTTAACTCTATGATTCCTTGGTTTATACAACAGGGTTATATATGAATCGGATCCGATAGACAGTAGAGTGTGTGCTTTCCACTTCATTTCCTGTTCCTTTTTTGGTTGTGGGCTTAGAGCATATTCATACAGTCTACCACTATAAGAAAAAGTTGAAATAACTACGGAAATTCGCTACAAAAGTAAAATCCGTAGTTATTCTGCTACGGATTATGCTACGGAATGGCTTTTCGTAGCTATTTTGCTATGGAACTTGCTACAGAATTACATTCCATAGGTAATATTTGAATAACTACGGAATTTTGCTACATAATTAAAAACCGTAGCTATTCTACTATGGAATATAATACAAACTAGTTAGACGTATGTATATTTGCTATGCAATTAGCCAAAGAATTGCATTCTATAGCTAATATTTGAATAACTACAGAATTTTGCTACGCAATCGGAGTCCGTAGTTATCATGCTACAAAATTTGCTACATAATTATAACGTGTAGGTATTTTGCTACAACTGTTGCTACAGATTAAAGTTTGTAGTTACTTTGCTACAGAAATTGTTACGGAATCAAAATCTGTAGCTATTTTGCTACAAAATTTGCTACCGCATCTAAGTCCATAGCTAGCTTGCTACAACATTTGTTACGGAGTCAAAATCCGTAGCTATGTTGCTACAGAATTTGCTACAAGATCATAGGTCATAGTTATTATACTATAATATTTAAAAAAATATATTAATATTATAAAATAAAATTTTCGGTATGCAATTTGAAGTGTTTGGAGGTTTCTCAAATAAAGTTTAAACCCTTAAAACCGAAATTTTGAATTGCATTAACTAATTACTTAATTAAAAATTATTTTTATATTTTATACATTAAATAAAATATTAAATAACCAATATAAAGTAAAATACATTTTAGACCTTAGACCGTTTTATGGTTTTCAGTATTCAGTATTTACGACGCATAATCCTCACGAATTCACGACTCACACCGAGGAAACCGATTCAAGGAAACCAAAAAACCCATAAACTGAAACCGATTCCCACCGCTAATATTTAAGATTGAAGCGTTTCTTAAATTGTGAGTCCAGACTTTAATTAGTAGCAACCACATTGCATTTTAGGTAAGCAAGAACCGCCAAAATCTTAGAAATAGTTTGGTAGGGGCCTGGTCACATCCCGTTTGTTCGGTCGATTGTGGTGCTTTTCGATGCGCATTGGACCTCGACCGAACCTCTTAATAGAAAATAGGGTTGTGCATGGGTCGGTTTTGGTCCCAAACCCAACCCAACCGCTTTCTGGTTTTTAGAACCTAATAGGATCGGTTTCGGGTCGGTTCGGTTTCTCGGGTTCTGAGGACGGTTTGGACGGTTTTTCGGTTTCTTGGGTTCAACCCATACACTGATCACAGGTTCTGGGTTTAAACCCATGGGTTTTGGGTTCCAATCCATTTTCCATAAATGAAGCAACAAGTTAAATACTTCAAAAAACACCAAATTGAAGTCAAATGTATTCTGTATTAAGGGTATTTTTATCATTTAAATCATTTCAATCCATTCAATCATCTTTTCAACTATATCCAACAACGTTGACTAAGATGATGAAATAATAATAAAGAGTTCTATTATCTTGTTTATTCAATTATTTGATCCATTCAATTCAATCCAACAAACATACATTTACTAGTTCAAAATTTTAATGATAAAAATTATTTTAAGCTATAATGATTAAAAAAAGGCAAATGCCATAACAAAGCTATATGTTTGCAAGTTTTTGTCGACATTGGTTTTACCTAAAGTTGTATTTTATATCTATTAATGCCTTAAATTTGCATTTTTTTTCCAATTCAACCATTTTTGCAAAATTATTCGGTAAAACTGGAATTTTTTGCCAAACTTAAGGGCTTTTATGTAAAAGAAAAAAAAATAGTAAAACCGATCATTTCTGTCAAATGTAAAGACTTTAATAAACTAAAGGGTAAAATTGATTTTATTTATTTATTTTTGCAAACATCCGTTTTTATGAACCTAAAAACCACAAAAGGGTATACTCGACAAAAGAATTACAAAATTAAAAGTTTTTACATGATAAAAGGGTAAAAACTGCATAAATTCACGCAAACTATCGTTGATCTCAAGCACTTTGAGGGTGCCAGTTTTGCATCGGTGTCCCGGTCCGTACTTTTCCCCACATCTGAAACATTCCCCTTTAAGGTAACGGGCTTGTCTCTCATCCTCTGATATACGGACAGTGGTTTAGAGTAATTAAAGGTTGGAGTAACACCTGTAGTAACAGGTTTTGGGTCAGTTGATAAAGGTTTTGAGTTTGCAATCCAAGTTATTTACTTCCCGGGTCAGGTGTGGGTAACCTTTGACTCGAATTCAAAAGCGAGGCTTGTGGCGTTATAAACAGTACGGGGTTTGTGAATTCGTACATCATCTTTTAATTCCTCATTGAGTCCATTTAAGAAGACTCCCAATAGGCAGTGTTCCCAATAGGCAGTGTTCCGGCCAGTTTGACACCCGATATCACACCAGTGAATACTCAAATAGAAGACTTATGATAAATTGGAGGTGGTTAAATAATAAATAAAGAAAATAAGATAATAAAATAAAATAAAATAAAATGATGGTAATAATAATAATGTAAACTTATTAATTAAATAAATGGATAATTTAAGAAAAATATAAAACCATGGTGAGTAATAGCATTTAAGAATCAATAATGAAAAGTATTAAGGGATTAGGGGTTAAAAGTGTCCAAAACCAGAACTATTGTTATCAAGGATTTTGTTTAGAGGGTAGGAATTGTTATTATGGGGATGATCGGGGGATAAAATGAAAAATCACATAAATCCTTAGCATTTGACGGTATTCCTTTTGGGCTCGTTTCTAGTGACCAAAACCCTCTATCTCGATCGATATTTAGCCCCACATCAACCCTAATCGACCCAAGCTTTGGCTCATCCATTGGCTGCCTCCTCTTTGTTTGTTGTTCTCCACAGCCGAGAGAAAAGAGCGGGATCTAGGAATCGGCATGAAGAAATCGACAAGAGCGAGGATAAGATTGAGATGAAGGGCTATTTCAATGTTCGTTGGTGAAGGAGAAGGTATGTAAGTTCAAATCCTTTTCTTCCTCTTTATTTGCTTCGATTTCACTCTAGAACCACCACCACCGTGGAGGTGGTGGCTGTTGTCGCCGGCCACCACTGCCATCATGGCAGTGGGTATGGATGATTTCCGACATCTATTTTGAGTCCTTGATATTGTCTAGGTGTTGTGTAATGCAAGCTACAAAACCCTAAATCCATAAATTATCTTCACAGCAATATACAATGGATTTTCACTTTTGACAACATACTTTGGGTGTGGTTTGAAGTTTAAATTGTCATTCTTGACCAAATACCTTATAGCCAATGTTATGAAGTTAATTTCCAGCCATTTGTGTTATAAGGAGCCTTATGGGTTAAGTTAGTAACTTAACCCTAACAAAAGTAAAGGATGATGTTTATGTGAAGTTCATATCTTTGAATTCTCATT
Source organism: Lactuca virosa (assembly GCF_052849685.1). Taxonomy (NCBI): domain Eukaryota; kingdom Viridiplantae; phylum Streptophyta; class Magnoliopsida; order Asterales; family Asteraceae; genus Lactuca; species Lactuca virosa. The sequence goes on along the minus strand of NC_136427.1, from coordinate 123,715,203 downwards.
AAGCCATGTACCATGACCTTTGAGTTGAAATGTATTATACATTTTAAATGGTCTAATAAGTAACTAAAAATCATGTTAAAAGTTTCAAGTGAAAGCTTAATCGGATAAGTCCTTAATAAAACATCAAAAGTGGTTGAAAAGCCGAAATGACATGTTTTACCAATTCTTCCCTTCAACTACTAAAATCCATTCAAAGCAATCCGAACACCTATAAATCATGAGACTTACTTTTATGTAAAGGAAAGTTTCTCTAGTTTGTTCAAGCTTTGAATAACTTTTCGAAATTCCAAACCCTTCAGGGGTAAAATGGTAAACTTTCTCAGAAGGGTCTATGGTGTCACAGATTTCATGTGCTGTCTTCTAAAAATCATAATAAATTCCTCAGAACTCCAAATGCTAAAATTCCAAAGCCTATACTTATATATGAACGTCTAGTTGTATCCATATCAAGGGCTTGATTTAATTCCTAGTGGTTTTGTACAGTTTATTCAAAGAATGAAGAGTGGCCCAGAAATCTGCTGAAATGCTACATAAAATTGTCATGTGCATATTTAATTCTACAAAACTCCAATGCATGAAACAGTCAGATGTTATGGTTAGAGAATGATGTCTTGTATACCATGAGTTTTTACTATGATTTAAATCTTAACCCTCCTAGAGTAAAAGTTACCACATTTTCATGTGACTCCAAAAAGTAACAACTCAAGATGGCTAACTTGTAAAATTAATATAAAATCAACCAAAAATTGTTAGAACGAGATCCTTATATTCCCGGAAAGATAAAAGAGGGAACTATATGAATAAAATTTTATTAGAACTTAATTATGGATTTAAAGTTAAGAAATCAGGTCCCGAACAGAACATTAAAATCAAAGAAAAGTTAAAGTAATGCAAAGGAAAGTATTTTAAGGTATAGTTATGAAGCACAAGTTAGATAAGTGTTATAATTGTTGTGTAGGTTTTCAAAAAGAAGGAAGTTCACTTGGCTATTTCAAAGAGAGTATTTCAAGTTACCAAGAGAGGTGAGTTTACACTAATTCTCCTATTATGCAGGCATTACTTGTTATATGTTTTGTTCACGGATACCCTAATCTGGTAGAGTGAACAAGGTAAGGCAGAATGTGGTTTGTCCTCTAGTGAGGCAAACTGCACTCTTATCTCTTATTCCCTAATTAGGGGGTAGGGGGGGTAGTTCCCGGAAGGGGGAACAAGGTTACGATTGGTACCAACAGTATGTGTTAGGAATGTTTATGTTTATGTTATGATTTATGTGAAATGTTCTATGTGTGTTATGTGTAAGTAAGTAACTTATATAATGGTAGAGTAATGTTTATGCTCACTAAGCATTATGCTTACCCGTTGTTATTTAACATTTTTCAGGATCGTCAAGTTTTAATAAAGAAAGGAGACCGGTGTGACTGCAGGCGACATTCTCTCGAAGACTTTTATAAAAAAATGAAAATGTTATCTATTTAAAGTTGGGATGTTTTTGCTTCCGCTGATGTTTTCTTTCAAATAATATTTTATAAGTATGGTTGGAAGTTTTTGATAACCTTAATTGTAGTTTTCAAAGGGTAACGATTGGTTTTATTTTATGAGGATTTAATATTATATATTTAATAAAAAAAATTTTGGGTCGTTACAGATCATGACGAAAGGACGTTTCAAGTTGAAAAAGCTAAAGTTCATGTAAGTTTATTTTTAATTTATTTTATAATAGGAACTTAAAAAAATATTGTATAAACTATATACTAATGCAACTATAACATTGTAGGATTTGTTTGTGTCTCGACGTGTGGATTTGGCACTACTAGGAGAGGAAGTTCTTGAAAGCAAGTTGTTGTTGGAGGACATGATTGCAAGAAATAAATTTATGTGTAACACCCGATTCCTGGTATGCATTTAATTTAAGAAATTCATATATATTTCTCTGGGACTCGACGAGTTGGGAGCCCAACTCATCGAGTAGACTCGTGATCCGCGGGAAGTTTAAGTGATCTACTCGACGAGTAGGGAGACCGACTCGGCGAGTAGGTGCTGTTTGAGTGAAACCCTAAATTTGAGGGTTTGCAGCATATTTAAACAACTTATCTCTCCACATCTCAGCCTCCATCGTCCCTTATACTTCTAGAAGGCCATAACCTGAAATCCTAGCCTTGTTTGAGTGTTCTAAAGCCATCATGTGCATTTTGGTGGATTGTGAAGCTTGAGAAGAGGAAAGGAGCTTGGGAGTTCAAGTTGAAGCTAGAAGATCCAAAGATTGTGTTCCATTTCCAACTCATTTAAGGTAAAAAGCTTCTATCTTGACCTCCCATGTGTTTAATCATCTTTAGGGTTTGGATTTTGGTATATTTAGGGCATTCTAAGCCATTTTCGGTTTGTGGGGTGTAATATGGAGTTATGGTTTAAGATCTTGGACTTTGGAGGGGTCTCATGGCATAAAGGTGCCAACTTTATGGCCATGAGAGCCCCATGCATCTTGTAGATCTCATTTTTGGTCCTTTTGAGCTTAAAAACCCATGCATGGACGTAAAGTTCGTGACTTTACGTGCTATATCGACCCTAGGAGGTCAGATCTACCCTTGGATGAGATGAGCTTAACAGAAATCGAGTTTATGGACATGGACTTTAGTGGACTCGGCGAGTTGTTCTTGGGACTCGGCGAGTCGGGTAGTGGTTCCCCGACCTTTGCTGTTTTGGGGGATCTGGTTGAGTCTAGAGAAGGACTCAACAAAGATGGACGAGATTTTAGACCTGGAAATCATCGGGCTCGGCGAGTTGTTCGTGGGACTCGCCGAGTCCAAGGCAATCTCCCAACCCATGAAGATGGACTCGACGAGTTGTTCATACAACTCGGCGAGTGATAGACTGGACACTTTCATATGAGGGAGATGAACTCGACGAGTTCAAGGATGATTTAAGGGGAACCCATCGAGTTCTTTCTAGGCTCGACGAGTAGAGTCGGGGTGGTGTAGTTTTGAAAGGATGGTGATTCGACGAGTTGGTAGACCAACTCGGCGAGTAAAGTCAACTAGAGGTTGACTTTGACCGGGATTTGAGTTGACCCTGGTAAGGGTTACAAGTGCGAATTGATAACTTAGAAGAGTTGTCGTGTAGGGATTGAGGAGTCGAGGAGGGTCGATTTTCACACCGAGGACAGTTCAGACACTACGCGACATTGAGGTGAGTTACCTTCCAGTAGAAGTGGGTCTAAGGCACCAAGGCCGGCCCACTAGCAGTTGTTAGTTGAGACAATTTTCTTTGTGATAATTGTCTGGTTTGCTATTGTCTGATATGTTATATGCCAGTATGATGTGTTATATGTGCTAGTAGTGGTAGGAGGGGACTAGTCCCCCGATTCGGTCACTAGGATTGAAGGGTCGGTCGGACATCCCAGATATGTCTGACAGTATGATTATGATATGACATTATATGCTAGTAGTAGGGGCTGAAATAGTCCCCGTGTCCGGATGAGATAGGCTGGAGGGTAGGTCGGCACCCCAGAATAGCCTGACATGGGTAGGTCAGCACCCTAGAATGGCTTGACATGGGTAGGTCAGCACCCCAGAATGGCTTGACATGGGTAGGTCGGGCACCCCAGAACTGTCCGACAATATGTATGATGTTTAGTATGTGGTATGATGGGGGAACTCGCTAAGCTTCGTGCTTACATTTTCAGTTTTGGTATCAGGTACCTCTTCGTCTAAGGGGAATGAGTCGGCGGTGTAACAGCACATCACACACACACACACATGATTCCTACATGGAGTTTTCTGGGATTGTACTATGATTTTCATTACTTTTGATGATATGGTTTTGAGACACGGTATTATGGTTTTTATGAATTGATGTAACATTGGCAATGTTTTGGTAAACTATTTTATAAATTACTTAATTAAAAAATGAAATTTTTGGCCTTGAAAATTGGGAGGTTGCATTATGGGTTTGGATCATATGGTAGGTCCATTTTTCTTGAAAACTCTTCTCAAATATGCATTTCACTAGATACTAGTTCCGAAAATCATCATCTCTATTCAATGATCCAGAAACTAGAGGAAACCATACATAAAAAAAAGGATGGAGTTGGGTGATGTGAAAAACATGGTCAATGATATGAGAAACACAAATAATTACTGATATATTTTTTATTGATTGCATGTTTAGGATTTCTAGTTGAGTTTGACTATTAGATTAATTTGATTGGTATTTTGGACAAATTGAAATTTTATTTGATGATAAACTATATTTTTATTAAGAGTTTATGTAATTTATTTTACTGTTTAATGCAATTTCATAATGTTGATTTTGTTATTAATTTGCTTTGGAAAAAGTCGAGTCATTTTTGTATTTATTTGAATTAATTCTGTCACATTTTTGTAATTGAATTGTTATGGATGTTGCTATGAAACGTATTCAGTCACATTTTTTCTGCAACAAAAGTAGGTTGTGGTAAATTTACTACAACATATTTGATATATCGTAGTAAATTCACTATGGAATGTTTGCTACAATATTACCCATAGTTGATTTGCTACGAAAATTAGCTACGGGGCTAATTTGTAGTTAATTTGTAACAGAATTAGGTCATAGTAAATTTACTACGGAGTACTAGCTACGCCATTACCCATAGTGGATTTGCTACAGAAACTAGCTACGAATTTAGTTTGTAGTTAATTTGCGACAGATTTACTACATATCGGGGCGTAGTTTATTTACTACGGACTTGCTACGGAAATAAATTGTAGTTAATTTTCTATGATGTTGCTACGGATGTAGTCCATAGCAAGTTTTCTACGAAATAAGTCTGTTGTAAATTCCGTTGCGAAGGTGCTACGGATTCCATAACGAACCTTTACTAACGAAGAATTTGCCTATAGAATGGATACGTAGCAAATTCCGTCGCTAATCGATTTTAACTACGGAATATCATGTTTTAGCTACGGAATTTTTCCGTAGTTATTTCTACTTTTTCTTGTAGTGCTATCTATTCGATCTTGGTTATATATATATAACCAGTATACACTAAGTAATCATAAGGGGAAACAGGTAAGGGCCAGGTCATAACATACGAGTAAAGTATACTATTTTCCATTACAAAACATACTTTTCCGACAAAACGTTTGACTAGTTGCATACATAAAAAAAGGGTTGCATACAAATACAACTGTAATACATTACATTTCTAAATACAAGGTAGGTTTCATTCAATGAGGATTTTTACTGTTAACACTGTGATCACCTAGCATATACGCTAGGGTTATATATAATAAAGATCTGATAGGCAGTGGAATGTGTAGTTTCCGCCTCATTTCCTGTTCCTTGTTTGGTTGTGGGCTTAGGGCAGAACTACACACTCGACTGTCCATTCGATCTAAATTTATATAGTTTGTATACACTAAGGTGCTGTTTGTTTTTTTGAAGCAAAAATTCATAAAGTCTGCGGACCACCTCTGCAGTCCTCTGCAGTAGAAGAGGTGGACCAAACGGCTGCAGACTGTAATAAGAAGCGTGTTTGTTTTTTTAACATCTGCATACTGCTGCAGATATTAAAAAATTAAAATAAACTGATTTTATAATCCGAATATAGTTTTTTAATACCGAAATTTAATAATGTATGACATTTCGGCAATAATTTATGATATTTCATCAAAAAATAATGATATTTTAACAAAAAATAAAGATATTTTAGCATAAAATAATGATATTTCATCAACAAATTATTATTATTCAATATAAAAAAAAGAAAAAAAAATTCAACAAGAATAAACAAAAAAAAACAAAAAAAAATGTGAAATAAGATTTCAATAATATATAATCAATATTTTATCAAGAAAAAAAAGAAGAAGAAGAGGTTGGAAGAGGTAGTAAGAGGCAAAACAAGTGCTGCGCCAAGAAGAGCACGCGCAGAGGTTTTTTAATCCGAAGACTTCTGAAAAACAAACAGCTGCGAGATGAAAAGTGTTGCGCGTGTGCTGCACCGCGCAGCAATAAGAGGTCTGAAGAGGTTTTTTCCAAAAAACAAACAGCAGTTAACTCTAAGTTTATATAGTTTGTATACACTAAGTGATCATAGAAGGAATGACACACTCACTTTTTCCAAAAGGACCATTACAGTTAACTCTGCAACTACCTAGTGTATACGCCAAGGCTACATACAAAGTAGATCCGACAGACAATGGAATGTGTGGTTTCCGCCTCATTTCCTATTCCTTGTTTGGTTGTGGGCTTAGGGCAGAACCACACAATTAACTGTCTGTTCGAGCTGGTTTGTATATAACTTGTATCCACTAAGTGATTGTAGAAGGAACTAGTATGGATCACATTTCTTACGATTATTAAATCAGAAAATATAGGATTTTCTGGAAGAACATATTAAGGTTTTCAAAGAACAAAGAGCATTCTAACTAAAACAAAATACTTATGGACTCACCAACTTAAATGTTGATACTCTCTTTCAAAATAACTTGTATTCTCAGGGAATCAGTAGACAGGTACACTCACACGGGTTTTGAGAAGACGGAGCATATTCAAGACTCGTCTTTTACTTTTGTTATACATTTTGGCATCATAAAAACTATACTAAGAACACACATGTACTAACTATATTATTAATGCAATGGATGTTGTTGCTTGTTTTAGTATTTTAAATTTGTTGTGATACTGAACATGACGTCATCTGCCCCCGGACGCTTCCGCCGTTCTGGTTTGGGGGTGTGACACACAAATAAAAGGGAGATAATATGCAACAAGTGTAACATGTGAGGTCACATCTCAAGGTACTACAGAAAAACCTCAACCACTATGACAGGAGGAAGTCGTAATTGTTATGAATGCAATCAACCAGGGCATTTTAGGATAGACTACCCGAAACTGAAGAATCAGGGTGGCAATGAAAGAGAACTTATGATCACTACTTGAGATGCTCTCCAGGAACCACCTATGGTTATTGGTACGTTTCAAATCAACAATGTTTAGGCTCCGGTATTAATTGATATTGGTGCTGATAAAAGCTTTATCGACCATAAGCTTCGAAACACGACAAAAACATAAATCTCGCCAACTTAGTGAAACTTACACAGTAGATATCGCAAGCATCCAAATAAGGGGAGTACTTTAAAAATTCTCACCAATTGTCTTCTCACCCTGAATAGTCACGTCATTCATATAGAGACTAAGGACCCTTGTTGCTAATCTATTCTTGCTAAGTGTATATGTTAGGGTTGTATATAACTAAGATTCTATAGACTTTGGATTTGTGACTCCGCTTTACTTCATGTTCCTTGTTTGGTTGTGGGCTTAAGGTAGAATCACTTATTCGACCGTCTATTCGATCTTGATTATATATGATTTGTATGCACAAGGTGATTATAGAAGGACCAGGTAGGGATCACCAATTGTCTTATCACCCCCGAATAGTCACGTCATTCATATATAAACTAAGGACCCTTGTTGGTAATCTATTCTTGCTAAGTGTATATGTTAGGGTTGTATATAACTAAGATTCTATAGACTTAGGATTTGTGGCTCCGCTTTACTTCTTGTTCCTTGTTTGGTTGTGGGCTTAAGGTAGAATCACTTATTCGACCGTCTATTTGATCTTGATTATATATGATTTGTGTGCACAAGGCGATTATAGAAGGACCAGGTAGGGATAACCAATTGTCTTCTCACCCTGAATAGTCACATAATTCATATAGAAACTAAGTACCCTTGCTGGTAATTTATGCTTGCTATGTGTATATGTTAAGGTTGTATATAATTAAGATTCTATAGACTTAGAATTTTCGACTCCGCTTTACTTTCTGTTCCTTGTTTGATTGTGGGCTTAAGGTAGAATCACTTATTCGACCGTCTATTCGATCTTGATTTTATACGACGTGTATGCACAAGGAGATTTTAGAAGGACCAAGCAGGGATCACGTACCACGAAAATACATTACTAATTATTGAAACCCCGACGAGTAAAGGCACTAACTATGACCATCCATTCCAACCTTAATACCCAGATTCATGAAGCTCAACTAGATGCTCTGAGAGAGGAGAATGTTGGGGAAGATGATTTACGGGGAATGGATAAACATTATGAACTTAAGGATGATGTAACTCGTTATTTCATGAACATAATCTAGACACCAAAAGTTTGGTAACATTAGGAGCTTAGTCTTGGACGAAGCCCACAGATCAAGGTATTCTGTACATCCTGGCTCCGACAAGATGTATCTTGACCTGAAGAAATTATATTGGTGGCCTAATATGAAAGCTGAGATTGCCACTTACGTGGGTAAATGCCTGACTTGCTTTAAAGTCAAGGCAGAGCATCAAAAGCCGCCAGGATTACTGCAACAACCTGAGATTCCCGAGTGGAAATGGGAGCAAATTGCAATGGACTTTATCACAAAGTTACCCAAGACTCCTAGTGGTTATGACACTATTTGGGTAGTGGTTGACAGATTAACTAAGTCTGCCCATTTCCTAACAATCACGGAAACCAACAAAATGGAAAATCTGACGAGAACATATCTCAGGGAAATTGTCAAGCTTCATGGAGTGCCAACTTCTATTATCTCGGATAGCGATAGTAGGTTCACGTCAAAGCTCTGGCACTCACTTCCCAAATCCCCGGGAACCAGCTTGGATATGAGCACAACTTACCACCCACACAGAGATGGTCAAATTGAACGAACCATTCAGACCATAGAAGATATGCTACGATCTTGTGTAATTGACTTTGGAAATTCTTGGGATACTCATTAGCCGTTGATTGAGTTTCTTTATAATAATAGTTATCACACCAACCTCAAAGTAGCACCATTTGAAGCTTTATACGGATGCAAATGTCGATATCCTATATTTTGGGAAGAGGCCGGGGATACCCAACTGGCCCGAGCACACACAAATGACATGCTGCGTAATGGGCCAGAGATAATCCATGAAACGACCGAGAAGATCATTCAAATCAAAGATCGACTTAAGGTAGTGCGTGACCGTACAAAAAAGTTATGATGATATAAGGCGTAAACCTCTAGAATTCCAAGTTGGAGATCGAGTGATGTTAAAAGTCTCACCTTGGAAAGGTATGATTCGTTTTGGCAAAAGAGAAAGCTTAACCCAAGATACATTGGACCTTTCGAAATTCTTGACAAAATTAGTCATGTTGCATATCGACGAAAGCTACCTCAAGAACTGAGCAAAGTACACGACGTATTCCCTGTATCCAACCTGAAAAAGTGTCGGTCTGACGACACCAATGTAATACCTCTCGACGAGATACAACTAAACACAAAACTCCACTTCATTTAAGAACCTGTGGAAATTATGGATCGAGAAGTGAAGCGATTAAAACAAACTCGTATTCCTATCGTGAAAGTTCGTTGGAACTCTCATCGAGGACCAGAATTCACCTGGGCACACTAGGATCAAATGAAAAAGAAATACCCCCAATTGTTTAGTGATATTACGTCTACAAGTTGAATTTCTGGACGAAATTCTTTTAACGAGGGGAGAATGTAACAATTGGTAAAAATAGGAACGATCGTACGATGTTATGTTTTAATTATTAAGAAATATGAGTATTTTATCAAAAATGGTTGAAGTAATTTAACCTGTTTTATTTAGACCGGTTCTTGTGAAATATAAAACAAGTAACTAATGATAAATTTCGTTACGACGTATGACTACGAACCATCACCGGTTTGTGAAAACTAGCATATAACGTCATTTGAATGCAACAAACTTAATTTATGTATCAACATCTCTCCAGTTGATGAGTAAGTTAAATTCTATATAAAACTTGTGCTTAATAGTTGTGAAAGATCTAAATTTGACAAATATAAGAACCAAAGTGACAAAACGTGTTTAACGATATGGTTAACCGGTTAACTGTCACGAAATTACACCTTGGTCAATAAATTTTATATTTAAATAAATAAAAATATAAAATGAATTATTATAAGGTATAATTAGAATGTATTTAAGTGTTTTTGAATAAAAAGAATAAAACATAAACATTTAAGTTCAAATACACAAAAACTACATTGTTATTTTATATTAAGAATACATGTATGTAATTGTACATATGTATTATTATCTAGTGGATGATTATTTATGGGTTATGAATTAAAGTGATTTTTTGTAAGGAATATTGTCTCTAAATCAATTAAGATCAGAGAAATGGTTAAGAGAAGTGTGAAGTTAATTAATAAGTACTTAATCACTTAAGACATTTTGCTAAGAACACTTCTTAATTCTTCTTCATATTTTCGAGATTTACATCTTCCCTATCCTAAACTAGAACATTCAACTAAAAAATCACTAGTAACTAGTTAGTTAACTAAGTTTTATCTTTAACTAACTAACTATATCTTTAACTAACTAACTAAGCAAGTGGCTAGGTAAGTTCTATCCTATCTTGGATAAGATCGGAAAGATATTTTACACCTCTCTCCTTCTCCTATAAATATAGACATCTTCCTCCTCATTTCTCCTTCCATTCTCCAGAAAATACTCCATGGAAAGCTCCAAAGTTCATCCCATTTTCAGCCACACAAACTTCCTTCCAACTCTTCAAAACCGTGAACCTTAAAGGGGTTGCAGTCCCTTTGTGTTTCGGCCACCATTTCACCCATCTACACCTTCCTTTTGCTTGACATTTTTACCACCAAATACCCCTGGAAGTTAGTTGTTATGCTACTCAAAATTTGAGATTCAAAACAGTGAGTAAACTACCTTTCTCTTACCGTTTTGCTGTGAAGTTTTCGTGACAGCAACATAGCCAAAACAGTGGCTGTTTTGGAGCATCAAACCAACACCCAAAAGTTCTTCATCTTTCCGCCCATTTTCGAGATTTAAAGTATACCATATGTAGCTAATTTCAAACACTTAAAACCCCTTAGAAAGTTACCATTTACCTCTCAAAAAGCTTGTGTTATTCCACCACTTTTTGCCAACATACTTAAGATCCAAGTTGAAGCTATGTATATTCTTGATTTCTACTCTTTCTTTTTATCATCAAACCCACTGATTTTAAATGATTTGAGACATGATAAAAGTCTAACATACATGTAAATATATGTCTTTATGTGTTAAGACATCCAAAAGAATACTCGAGTCACAAACTTGAGTGGAACCGGAAACCGCACGAACCATTCTCAACCCGAATAACTCTACGCGACAAAAGTGAGTTTTCTACGAACCCTATTTTATGTTTTACAAGTTTTGGGGGAGAATACACACTAACCAAATTATAGTTGAAATATTTAAAGGCTTCTCTAACTCAAAATGCAAGTTATGTCACTAAACATATCTAAGCTTAAATTTCAGCTTTTCACAGAAAAAGTTGTGGTCTATTCTCGGACTATTTTGCCCTTCTTAAACTTAATGGATTTCAAAACTGTACAATATGCAAATAGTTCAGGTCAATACCTTTTCAAGGACTACTAGCACGCATTCATAGGATTTTTCTACGATTTATAATGATTTTTACAAAACTGCCTATCATTTCAGAACATTTTCGGACTAGTTTGTAAAAATGAACATTTTCACTATGTTTAGGAACCACTTAAGGTCAGGTTAAAAATTATGGACAAAGTAGACTCATTTTCTAAGCTCTGATAGTTTATGGATCCAGATTTCGACTTACGATGAGTTTTCTATGATTTTCTAAAAACATGGACAAAATTGCCCTTTTTGATTTATCTTGTTGTTTGGTCTTTCAAATGCATATACAAAGTTTTGTTGTAAATGAGAAATACACCAATAATGATATTGTTTAATTCACACATACTTTAATAGTTACAAAAGTGTAAATTATAACAAGTATTTCCAATATGATCATGTTGACAACCTCATAAGATAAGATGATTTGAACTATGTAGATTTTGGTCACTCACAGCCGGGGTGCTGTATAAACTTTGATAGTCACTTACAGTCGGAGTACTGTCCAAAGAATTGTTATGGTCACTTATAGTCGGAGTACTGTCTAAACATGTATATGCAAAGAATTGTTATGGTCACTTACAGTCGGAGTACTGTCTAAACATGTATATGGTCACTTACAGTCGACGTAATGTTTAAACTCGTATAGGGACACATACGCCCATTTTCCTGATAGAACTTTGGTAGCTTTAAATTATTAAGCATTACAACCGAAAGTCTTCAAACACAAACAATCGGGAATTATTACAAAGTCCTTGATACAAATATACTAATACACACTAGGATGAGGTTGTATGTAGTATAAATATTGTTTGTAGATTGTTAAACCAATTCTTAGTGTCTATTTATACAAACACTAAATATTTTGCTTCACAAAAATATGTTAATACTTACTTTTATCATAAGTATTTTAGCATGGATACTCGTACGTAGTGGGTTTCAAGTATTGGGTCTCACACGAAGCATATCGTTAACATTGTTGACCATGTTTTGCCCAAGTTATTTTGTTAAACATTCCACGTTTTATAAAGAAAGTATGTAGTATAAATATTGTTTGTAGATTGTTAAACCGATTGGTAGTGTTTATTTATATAAATACTAAATATTTTGTTTCACAAAAATATGTTAATATTTACTTTTACCATAAGTATTTTTACATGGATACTTATATCGGATTTCAAGTATCAGGTCTCACACGAAGCATATCTGTTACATTGTTGACCATGTTTTGCACAACTTATTTTGTTAAACATTCCATGTTTTATAAAGAAAGTATATAGTATAAATATTGTTTGTAGATTGTTAAACCGATTGATAGTGTTTATTTATATAAATACTAAATATTTTGTTTCACAAAAATATGTTAATGTTTACTTTTATCATAAGTATTTTTACATGGATACTTGTATCGAATTTCAAGTATCGGGTCTTACACGAAGCATATCGGTAACATTGTTGACCATGTTTTGCACAACTTATTTTGTTAAACATTCCACGTTTTAAAAAAGATTTCTTTTTATAAAACTCACGGAGTTAAAACCTGTGGAACTCACCAACAATTTTTGTTGACGTATTTTAAAAATGTGTATTCTAAGGTAACTAAGAAGACTGAGGTAGGACATCGGTTCTAAGGAAATTATAGTTCCTTTCTTTTGGGAATAGACTTAACTTGTTTACCGTTGTGTGCTTAATATAAAGATGTAATTTCAATTCTAAAACTTAAAGGTTTGTAAAATATTGATTCAAATTTATTAAGTATTCGATATATGTGGTTGACTTGTGATCCAATGTAATAACGTCGCAACCCCAGCGTTTTCTGCCGTCGGTTAGGGTGTGACAGTATATTGTACTTGTATTACGTTGACTGGACTGAACTGATGCCCCAAAAAATTTGCTACCATGGGCCTTAGTCTAACTCGCCCATGTATTGTGTCAGGCCTGGTTGCACTTTTAGCATGCAATTCACCTTCACTCTCCCAAAGGATCATCCACATGAACCTCGGTGCGCCTAAATGCAGATCCAAATAATCCATTTCGTTTGTTCTGAATCATAAATTTATGTCACAAATTATCTCGCAATAATAAAACATTTTCCTTTTTGAAAAACATTCGAATCCATGTTTATATATTTGCCCATGAGCAACCCTTACAAAATTCAAGTGAAATTGATTGGGGTCCATAATAAGCTCCCTGCATTTTGTCTTATTAACCGGTGTTTTAGGGTTTTTCCCTTAACCTCATTTGATGTATGAGTTTTTGTAGGAGAAAACTAAACCAAAGACTACTCTTAAACTATGTGTAAAATAAAACTTCCTACTATTGGACTCTTGGAAGAACAGCAAGCGACATTAACTTTTATTTGTTAAACCAGATGCTTCTATTTGTTTTTTTTTTCTTCTGTGGGGAGCAAATTACATAAAAAAAACCTCATCCTTCTAAACATTAGGGGTCTACAGTCTACAATAGAGAAAATGTGATAACAAGCTGGGTAATAATGGTTGAATCTTGAGTGCAAAAGAAAAACAAAATAACAATCAAACCTTAGGAGAAGCATTTTGAAATCTTCGGAAAAATAATTCAGAAGATATTATTACAAGATACCAACTTACCAGCAACTCAATTCTTTAAAGAACTTTTAAACTCTAAGGACAATAGTCTCTTTCGATTAACTATAGAAACAAAAGTGAAGGCATGTACATATGAATATATTTTCTTTATGAAATGAACTTACAAGAAGTTCTCAGGGACCAACAATCTAATTTACTCAATAAAAAAACAAACTGAATACACAATGTTAAATTGGATAAAAGAATAAATTGGATAAAGAAGTACTTACGCTCCTTAGAAACTTGCATGTAAGAAACGATATGAGTGGTCCCCCAGAGTCTTTGACTGTGTTGACAAAATCCACATATTTTTGCCTTAGTGCTATATCAGAACTCTTGTAACCATACATTTAATAAAATTCCGATTATATTAAACCCTTTAAATTTTAAAATATGAAAATTTCAATGAACATTGAATAAAGAAGAATTACAATGAACCAAAGACTTAAAAGTAGGATTGTTTTGATTAGTTTTTGAGTAAATTACAATTTTGATCTCTGAGTTTAGCTGATTTTTTTCAGTTTTGGTCGCTAAAAGATTTGGGTTGTAATTTTCGTCATTATTTTAAAGTTTTCTTTCAATTTTGGTCCCTCAGTCATCTAAGTTAACAGTCTAGCTGTTTATCTAAATGTACATTTTTCCCTTGGACCAAAGCTGAAAAACAGTATACTTAATACTGTGGAAAAGTGTATGATTTATATTTGTATCAGTGTATTGTGTATGTTCTTCAGATATTATATTTTTAACAAAAAAAATATATTTCAATTACTATAAACCTTAATTATATAAAAAAAAGGAGCAAACTACCTATTTGGTCCCAATATAGACTTTTTTCTTCAGTTTTGGTCCCTGGACAAAATGGCCATTTTGTAAAAACAAGAATCGTCTATTTATAAAAATTTAAAACCTGAAAAGGTCATCAGTGATAAGTAATATCTGAACAACCATTCTATCATGGGCAACCTCAACATGCTTTGGTCCATAACATGCACGATGTGGATCCCGCAACAAAAACAAATAATATCTAAATGACTATCAGCATACGTTTAAGGACTAATTTACAATATTGCCATCAAAGTTGGAAACTTACATTAGTAAGCATAGCGAAGAAATCCTTGAGAACTCGCACCTCTTGGGCTGCTTTTGTATCTTTGATAATATTCATCACATCTGGAGCACACGAACCTCTTTTAAACTATTTTTGTGTAACAAAGAAAACAACAAATGTTACTTAAATATGACATTAAAAAATTTGAAGAAATGAATATAAGAAAAATCCATACTTGTATCCTGAAGTGGAGTGTACAAGAATGATGTGTGATTTGTTCTCAATTATGACCCTCAAAGTTCTCCTTTCTGCGAACATTAAATGCCGATGAAAATATAAACACCTGAAATTAGGGATTAATCGGGTTTGACGGGATTAATCAGTTAACAAAAGTCAAAAAATCAAAAAAAATTACTCCAAAATTTTAAAATTTTCAAATTTTCAAATATTATACCAAAATGTTCATATATTTGTATTTTTAAAATTTCAAATTACAAATTCTCTTATTTTCTATTTTTGAAGTACTTATTTTTCTTAAATATATTAAACTTTGATTAATTTTAATATTTTATTAATGAAAAAATTGCAAATATAGCCAACTTCTTTAATTACTTTGTGGAAAATAGCTAAAAAAACGCAAATTACAAATATAACCATGAAAATCGCAGATGGATTAAGCCCATCTGCGATTTTAACATTCCATCTGTGTACATACAAGTCGCTAAAGCCTAGCCGTGCTTTAGCGACTTGTACGTTCGCAGGTGGTTTTTTTAGTTTTTTTTTCGTATAAATACATCCATCTCTTACTAAAATCGCAGATCAACTAAGTTCATCTGCGATTTTCTCTCATCCCACCTACGATTTTGCGTTTTTTTCTTCATTTTTTTATGTTTTAACTACGAAATTGATAGGGTTTAAGTACGAAACAACTTTATTATATATAAAGTTTTGCAAAAAATTTTCAGTTTAGTTGTAATTTCTTTGGAAAATTTATATAAAACATCTCTAATAAAATGAATTCTCCAACAAAAAATTTGAAAAATGTTTGAAAAATAAAATCATCCATAGTGCCTCTAGAGAGAAAGTTCTCAAAAAAAAAGAGTTTGAAAAATGAAAGGAAAAAAAATTACGTTTTTATACACCTGAAAAAGGGGAAATCACAAATGGACGCAAAATCACAGATGGACTGAGTCAGTCCATCTGCGAACGTATAAGTCGCTAAAGCACAAATGTGCTTTAGCGACTTGTATGTTCGCAGATGGACAAGTAAAATTGTAGATGCACCGAGTCCATCTGCGATTTTGGTGGCTATTTTTGTAATTTGGGTTTTTTTGGTTATTTTCCACAAAGCAATTAAGGGATTCGACTAGATTTATAATTTTCTCTCTATTAATAATCTATAGTCGCCGATTAATCCACATCAAGTTGAATTAATCCATTAACATCAGCCGACCGTCGAGCGATTTTTACAACCTTTGTCCTAGAGAACAATTAAGAAACGATGTTACACTTAATGTTGCCTCCACCAACCACACACCATCCATGCATGTATGGTGTTTCATCCATATATATATCCATGCATCATTTTTCTTAAAATTCTTTCATTATCGTCAACCATGATATTGTCCTTCACTTTTAATTAATAAACCCAAGGTCTAAATGAAATCATATGAAATGCATATCCATTTTAGTAAACATCAATTTATATATAATAGAATTAATTTCATCTATTTATAATATGTAATAGATTTCCCACGCATATTCTCACAGGTTAAAATTCGAGGATGATTATCTCTGAATACTATTAAAAGAGAAACTTAAATTCTAATCTTAAGAAATAAGGACCATTCATTACATTTCAATCTTTAATTTTTCAACCTTGGATTATTTGGTGACATCATCCTTTACCAAGGGTTATTCAAACACCATTACACCATTCTCTCTTCTTTCCTTCGTCATCTACCCTCTCTCTCTCAATTGTAACCTAAAGAAACATAAAAACCATTCCTTTTTACTTCAATCATGCCAGAAAACATATCCCTAATTTGCATCTATCTCGCCTCTTCAAATGCCTACAAGAATACGGTTATTTCGTCTTGATTTTACTCCTAAATTCAAAATTTCTTATCTTCCAATAGTGCATTTGAGTAATCGATTTCTATTCTTTATCATTATGTTTTTTTACTTTTGGAATCGTTATCCTTTTCAATATCAATTTTATTGTTACAATTCCGTATCCGATTTTCCCCTCTTACTCATCTATTCTTTCTTTCTTCTAGGAAATTTTCGATGATGTTGGCCAAATCGAGAGTGTCGGGTTATCAATACTTCTATACAATGATGACTTTGCGATATCAGCAAGTCACAGATCAAGATGATGGAGACGCGACTTAATTTGATAACGACAAAGAGGAATGCAATGCAAAAGTATTTGAGGAACGATGTTGCTGAAATTTTTAAGAACGGCCTTGATTCTAATGACTACAAAAGGGTAATTATTTCTTTAACTTTCTTATTCTTTTCACGGTCTTATTGTGTTGTTTTTTTTGGGTTAAAAAGAACGTTGAGTTAGACTTAATTCAAGTTTTATACAAATCAGCACCATTGGATGCTCTCTTCATGTGTTATATATGGTTTGACGTTCGGTTGAACTCGAATAGATTGATTGAATTAAAACCAGAAGAATGCTTCCAGAGGTTATTTTTGACCTGATTGTGGATTTCAATACTCAAAAACTCATTCCAGACAAACATTTTTTCATTCGCATCTTGTCGTGTTTCCAGACAACCACCAATCTATTTGTTTGAATTTAGAGATTTTATAACTTGGATGTGTGAAGGCTGGTTGAGAATTTCAGGTGTTTATTTTTTCAACGGCATTTAATGTTGGAAGCAGAAAGGAGAAATTTGAGGGACATAATTGAGAACAAATCACACATTATTCTTGTACACTCCACTTCAGGATACAAGTATGGATTTTTCTTATATTCATTTCTTCAAATTTTTTAATGTAATATTTAAGTAACATTTGTTGTTTTCTTTGTTACACATAAATAGTTTAAAAGAGGTTCGTGATGCTCCAGATGTGATGAATATTATCAAAGATACAAAAGCAGCCAAAGAGGTGCGAGTTCTCAAGGATTTCTTCGCTATGCTTACTAATGTAAGTTTCCAACTTCGATGGCAGTACTGTAAATTAGTCCTTAAAACGTATGCTGATAGTCATTTAGATATTATTTGTTTTTGTTGCGGGATCCACATCGTGCATGTTATGGACCAAAGCATGTTGAGGTTGCCCATGATAGAATGGTTGTTCAAATATTACTTATCACTAATGACCTTTTCAGGTTTTTAATTTTTATAAATAGACGATTCTTGTTTTTACAAAATGGCCTTTTTGTCCATGGACCAAAACTGAAGAAAAAAGTCTATATTGGGACAAAATAGGTAGTTTGCTCCTTTTTTTTATATAATTAAGGTTTATAGTAATTGAAATATATTTTTTTTGTTAAAAATATAATATCTGAAGAGCATACACAATACACTGATACAAATATAAATCATACACTTTTCCACAGTATTAAGTATACTGTTTTTCAACTTTGGTCCAAGGGAAAAATGGACATTTAGATAAACAGCTAGACTGTTAACTTAGATGACTGAGGGACCAAAATTGAAAGAAAACTTTAAAATAATGACGAAAATTACAACCCAAATCTTTTAGCGACCAAAACTGAAAAAAATCAGCTAAACTCAGAGATCAAAATTGTAATTTACTCAAAAACTAATCAAAACAATCCTACTTTTAAGTCTTTGGTTCATTGTAATTCTTCTTTATTCAATGTTCATTGAAATTTTCATATTTTAAAATTTAAAGGGTTTAATATAATCGTAATTTTATTAAATGTATGGTTACAAGAGTTCTGATATAGCACTAAGGCAAAAATATGTGGATTTTGTCAACACAGTCAAAGACTCTGGGGGACCACTCATATCGTTTCTTACATGCAAGTTTCTAAGGAGCGTAAGTACTTCTTTATCCAATTTATTCTTTTATCCCATTTAACATTGTGTATTCAGTTTGTTTTTTTATTGAGTAAATTAGATTGTTGGTCCCTGAGGACTTCTTGTAAGTTCATTTCATAAAGAAAATATATTCATATGTACATGCCTTCACTTTTGTTTCTATAGTTAATCGAAAGAGACTATTCTCCTTATAGTTTAAAAGTTCTTTAAAGAATTGAGTTGCTGGTAAGTTGGTATCTTGTAATAATATCTTCTGAATTATTTCCGAAGATTTCAAAATGCTTCTCCTAAGGTTTGATTGTTATTTTGTTTTTCTTTTGCACTCAAGATTCAACCATTATTACCCAGCTTGTTATCACATTTTCTCTATTGTAGACTGTAGACCCCTAATGTTTAGAAGGATGAGGTTTTTTTTTTATGTAATTTGCTCCCCACAGAAGAAAAAAAACAAATAGAAGCATCTGGTTTAACAAATAAAAGTTAATGTCGCTTGCTGTTCTTCCAAGAGTCCAATAGTAGGAAGTTTTATTTTACACATAGTTTAAGAGTAGTCTTTGTTTTAGTTTTCTCCTACAAAAACTCATACCTCAAATACTTTTGCATTGCATTCCTCTTTGACATTATCAAATTAAGTCGTGTCACCATCATCTTGATCTATGACTTGCTGATATCGCAAAGTCATCATTGCATAGAAGTATTGATAACCCGACACTCTCGATTTGGCCAACATCATCGAAATTTTCCTAGAAGAAAGAAAGAAGAGATCAGTAAAAGGGGAAAATCGGATGAGGTATTGTAACAATGAAATTGATATTGAAAAGGATTTGACGATTCCAAAAGTAAAAAACAAAACAATAAAGAATATAAATCGATTAGACAAATGCACTATTGGAAGATAAGAAAATTTGAATTTGGGAGTAAAATCAAGACGAACTAACCATATTCCTGGAGGCGTTTGAAGAGGCGAGGTAGATGCGAATTAGGGATATGTTTTTCTGGCATGATTGAAGTAAAAAGGATTGGTTTTTATGTTTATTTAGGTTATAATTATGTTGGTGTGTGTGTTAGAGAGAGAGAGAGAGAGAGAGAGAGAGAGAGAGAGAAAGAAAGAAGGATGTAATGGTGTTTGAATAACCCTTGGTAAAGGATGATGTCAACAGATAGTCCAAGTCCAAGGGTGAAAAATTAAGGATTGAAATGTAATGAATGGTCTTGATTTCTTAAGATTAGAATTGAAGTTTCTCTTTTAATAATCTTTAGAGATAAATTTTATATCTTTAAAATATTAATTTATCCTTTAAATATATTAAATTAACACTCTTTCTATTTAATTTATTCATTTAATAACTTAGAACCGAAAGAACTTTATAGAGAAAAGTATCCGTGAAATGGAAAACTAACATCGTTGACGGAAGGAAATTCGGGTCGATACAATTTTCCCCTCCTTAAAAAGATTTTGTCATTGGAATCTCTATGTCACTGCCTTGTCTTATTTCTGGTTACATCCTCAAGTTATGCTCCACACTTGATCATGATTCACAATTCATATGCTAGTCATGTATGTTTAGTCAACCACTTGATTACTCGCTTTGACCAAATACAATTTTTAGTTCTTTTAGTGATTTCTCATAGAAAGCACATCTAGTAGACCTTACATCTCACACGCTCAACTCATGGCAGTTAACATCCTCCAACTCATTGCTAGAAGATGGAAGCTACCCCAAAGTTATTTATGCAATGACTACTCTTACGAACAAATCACACACTCTGACACATACATCCTTATGCATGTCTTGTGACAATGTGTCACTATAAGGGTCGAATTGTTGTAATTAGTCGAAGTATGTTTTGGACTCTTCGAATGTTTTGTAATGTATTTTACTACGGCGCTTTTATTCGAAGCTTTAGAGTCAATGCCTTAGTGTATTTTTTGTATGCTTTCAGTTCCCTATAAATAGGGTTATTTACTAGAGTTAGATAAGAACTTTTACAGACTTGTCTACTGTACTCTGTAAAGAATTCGAAAGCATAATAGAGCATAACAAGATCATATTTACATCCTATGTTCAAATCTCATATTCTTCTTTGAATTTATACTCTGATTAATTCATTACTCGATTCATTGGTTCATCAATTGGTATCAAAGTAGGAATCATATCTCTGATCTGATTTTCACGCTGTTCAAAAGGTTTTTGAATCAACTTTTTGATTCAAAAGTTTCCGCACTTTTTGAAAGTGAAAAATTGTCTAGATCTTAGTCTGTGATTCGATTCTGCATTTGAATTGTTGAATCGAGTGTTATTCTCATCAATTCGATTTGATTCATCTAGTTTGTTTTCAAATTCTCAAATCTTTTCAAACTTCTCAAAATCATCTTCCGTACAACAATGGCGAGTTTCAATCTCAATTCGATGACCTCGTTTTCTCATCTGTTAGGTTCATCAACCAAAATTCCAATGCTAATCCCTGAATACTATGATCAGTGGGCTGATCGTATGCAGGATTATCTGAATGGTCTGGATAAAGAATTATGGTCATGTATCACTGGAAATGTCAATGTTCCAGTTAATGTTCAACCAATTGGATCATCTTCTACAAACTTTGGAGTTGATAATCAATATGATCGTCTGAAGAAACTGGAGAAGAGGTGTATGAGGGAACTGCGAGGTGCTTTACCTCCAGTTGTGTACAATTACGTTAGAAGTTGTACAACTGCAAAGGAGGTATGGAACAATCTGAAAGATAAGTTTCAAGGCAGTGAGAAAACAAAAATCAATTCAGTCAAACAGTGTTTGGTTGAACTGAAAGATTTCAAACAAAAAGAAGGAGAAACAATTGAAGTTTACTATGATCGTCTTAACGAGTTAATCTATCGTTGCAATCGCTATGGAATTACCAGGACATCAATGGAATTCAATCTCATCTTTGTAATGGGGCTTCGAAAAGAGTGGAGAAGTGTAAGTATGATGGTGAAGAATCAACAAAGTTTTGATACATCAACTCTCAATGATTTGTACAATCAGTTGAAAACACACGAAATTGAGGTAAATGAAATTGCTGAGGAATCGAAGCTGAATTTGGGAGGTCCATTAGCTCTTGTGTCAAAGATTTCTGAGAAAGAAGCTGAAAATGGTGATTCTGAGGAAGAAGAAGGATTCATCATGAATTCGGATGATGAAGCAATAGCATTTTACTTGAAGAATCATGTTAAGAAATTTTTCAAAAAGCCGTTCAATTCGAAGACTAAGCTTGCTGAGGTGAAAGGAAGTTTTGTGAGTAAAAATGTTGTTGAGGAGAAAAAGAAAGTTGAGAAGCAAGATTCGAAGATAGCTGATGAAAAGGGTGAGAAGAAGCTGAAAGGTGATGCTGGAATAGATTGTCATTATTGCAACGGTGCGAATCATCTTGCAAATGACTGTATGCTTCGAAATAAGGATGAGAGGAAGAATAAAGTCAAGGATGAGGCGTATAATGCAGAGAAGCTGGAAGAGGTTCGTACGAAAGCTAAAAGTTTATCATTGGTTGCAAAGGGTGAGCATGAGGATGAAGATGGAACTTATCAAATCTGGTCATCCGGGTCAGACGATGAAGAAATGAGGAATCCAACGCATGGAGCGATGTATGCAAAAATGGAGGAGGATTCAGATGATGAAGAATTCGAAGTGAAAGGACGATGCTTCGTCTATAAAACGGCAGACAAATCTCCAATGACAACAAAGGTACGTAAAATTCTCGAATCCTTTAATATTCCTACACATGCTTATGACTCTGAACTAATTTCTTTTGATGAGACGGTTACTTATTTTGATTCAACTGTTGTGTCTGCTAGCAATGAGGCCAACAAGTTGTCAATGGAGTTGTTAGAGGTCAAAAAGAGATTAGACTTGAAAATAAGCAAAATTGAATGTTTGGAATTACAAATGACAAATATTATGTGTGATAGGGATACGTTATCGAGTGATGTTAAACTTTTGCTAGCACAAAGAAACATTTACTGTAATTCTGCGAAAAGACTTTATGGCAAATTAACTGATTTACATCATTCAAGTGACATAAGTAAAGAGAAACATAGAAAATTACTACCTTTTCTAGCATTCAAAAGAGCTAAGGTTGATAATATTTTGTATGCTTGTGAGCAAATAATAGCTGATTTTGACAAAGTTCTTGATGATAGATATAAATATGGAATTGTCAAAATTGATGAATGTCTTGATGCTAAAGAATTAGTTAACATCGTGAATGATACTTTGACTACATCTGAACAAATTCAAATTTTGAAAAAGACTGAGAATTCAACATCTGATTCTCAATCTAATTTTGCTGATATTGAAGATAATTCTGACAATATTAGTGAAATTAGTGAACTTGAAGATGTTGATTGTTCTCAGTTGTCTGTTATTAATGTTGCATCAACATCTAAAGGGAAAGAAAAAATTAAGGATTTGATGGTTAAAAATGAAACTGATATACCCTCAACTTCGAAAGTTAGTGATGTGAACCTCGTGGATATCAAAGACAGTCAAACTGATGATAGTGATGATGAAGGTGAAGAGAAAATTTCGAAGGAAAAGAAATCTTCAAAGGAAGAAGAAAATCCACGAATAGTGGTTGATCAGGTGTATGGTGATACACAAAAGTTCGAAAAATTAATGAATGAAAAAGGTGAAAACTATCTTGAAACGAATTCAGTGGTTTATCCAAATTTCAAATGTACAGATGACGTCATTTTTCCAAATCAAGTTTTCGTAAATACTAGAAATGTTGAGAATATCAAACCAGAATTAAAGAAGTTAGTTGAAGAGGATAATTCAAAAACAACTGATGAAGGCTTTTTCGCAAATCAAAGCACAGTTGAAAACAACTTAACAAAGAATTCGTATGTTTTCCAACGTCAAAAACCACAAAGACAATGGGTTGAAAAATCAAAAATTGAAAAAGTGAATTCAAAACAAGTTGAAAAGGAATGTGAAAAAGTTTTCAAATTAAACTCCAAGGAATTCAAAGATCAAATTGACAAATTTTCGAAGGAAAACAACATTTCAAAAAGACAAGCAAGAAAGAAAATATTTTGGCAAAATGTTGAGTCTGAAAAGGTGTCTGAATCACAATCACCCAAAAATGTTTTCAAAGCTAAAAATTCATCTTTTTCAACAAAACCTCAACATTCATCTCAATCAAATCATTCAAAGTCTGAAGTGATTAATCAACCAAGGTTTTCGAAAGTTTCAGAAACTAATATTCCAAGAAAATTTTCAAATAACTCAAATCCAAATCAAAAATTCTTTCAACGTCAACATTTTAAATCAAAAGTTGATACATCATCTGCTAAATCTTTTATAACAAATCCAAAAGTTGATTTTGTTCCTAAAAAGCCAAATTTTCCAAATCAAACGAAGAAAGAAACTATGAAAACTTCACGAGAAAAAGGAATAACGTCAAGGAAGAACATTGATCATTGGCTTGAAGGCAAAGGAAAGATGTATCAGTCAAATACATTTTCAAAGGAGCAAATTCACGAAGCATATGAAAAGTATGTGAATAATTCATCAAATGGCAGTTCCTCGTCTAAGGATTCGAACATTTCAGTCAAAGCTTGGAAACCAGTAATAAAAGCAAAGAATGTTCATTCACAAACTCAGAATTCGAAGTGTAATGTCAGTGAACATTCGAAACCATCAAAAACTTATGTTTCGGTTCCTTTAAATGAAGATGTAAACTTAATTGATAGTCTCAAAACAAAAGTTTGTGATTGGGTTAAAAGTTCTTCATTGCATTCGAAATTGAAATCTAATTTCCAAGGACCCAAAAAGCCTTGGGTACCTAAATTTTTCCATTGAATGTAGGTACTATGTGACGAGCAATATGATAACAAGTGGTACATCGATAGTGGTTGCTCTCATCACATGACTGGGAAGAAGGAGAATTTACATGATTTTTGAAGTCTCAAAAATGCTGGAGTAGTGAAGTTTGGGAACAATAAAAAATGTCAAGTCAAAGGATATTGGAAGATCATGAATGGACAAATCACAGTGAATCGTGTGGCGTATGTTGAAGGTCTTCAACATAACTTGATAAGTGTTTCTCAACTTGTTGTGGGCACTGACAATCAAGTTCTTTTTAACGAAGAAGGAAGTATTATTTCAAATGTCAAAACAAAAGAGGTGTTACTGAAATCCAAAAGGAAATGTGACATGTTCACTTTGGACATCAATCCGATAGGAGGGAAACCTGCTATATGTCTTCTTTCGAAAGCAACATCAGACTTAAGTTGGCTTTGGCATCGAAGACTTTCTCATCTCAATTTTCGAAACATCAATAAACTTGTGGTACAAGATCTGGTAAGAGGTTTACCTGTACTTAAATTTGACAATGATTCTTTATGTGCAGCTTGTGAAGTTGGCAAGCAACATAAACAAGGTCATCCAATTACGATTGATTCGAAAATAGTTGCACCTCTGGAGCTCTTACATATTGATTTGTGTGGACCTTCGACAGTTTCAACTCTCAACAAGAAACGGTACATTTTAGTGATTGTTGATCATTTTTCCAGATTTACATGGGTTTATTTTCTCAGGCTTAAATCTGAAGTTGCACAAATCATGATTGACTTTATCAAAAAGATGGAAACAACAATGAAGAAGATTGTTCGAAAAATTAAGAGTGATCATGGAACTGAATTTAAGAACAATGTTCTTGATTCATTTTTGGTGGACAAAGGGATTTCGCATAATTTTTCATCTCCTTACACACCACAACAAAACGGTGTTGTTGAACGAAGAAATAGGTCTCTATGCGAAGCGGCAAGGACTATGTTGGCATATGCGAATCTTCCACAATATCTTTGGCCTGAAGCAATATCAACCGCATGTTTCACTCAAAACAGATCGTTCATTCATCGTCGTTTTAACATTACTCCACATGAAATTCTCAACAATCGAAAACCTAATGTCAAATTTTTTCATGTTTTCGGATGCAGATGCTTCATTATGAATCTCAAGGATAATCTTACGAAATTTCAAGCTAAAGCAAATGAAGGGATTTTCTTGGGATATTCGCATAATTCAGTCGAACATCGTGTGTTGAACAAAAGAACACGAAGAGTTGAAGAAACTTTTAATATTACATTTGATGATTACTACATTAAACAAACAACATCACAGTTTGAAAATCATCCTATTCTGACAAAAACACAAGATGAATCTGAATCCTCACAAACATTAGATGTTGATTATGATTTAATTTTTGGAATTTTAGATCATGCTGTTAATGCTGAAATACATGCAAATGATAATCATATTTCTGAACTCACAAAGCTTACCTGATGATTCAACATCAACTTCTCCAAAGAAAAGCGAAATTATGCAAAACAATCCAGTGGAGGGGGAGCAATTGGATTCGAATATTCTACTTGAGGAAGAGCATTCTTTCGAGGGGGAGAATGGAAGAGTGAATGCTAATGTTGAGGGGGAGCATAATGTTGAGGGGGAGAATTTAGAAAACATTGAGAATAATAATGATTTTGATGATGTTTGTTCGATTGTAGGCTCAGAAAACGATGATATATACGAAGATGCACCTTTGGAATTTGATCCAGCATATCCGCCAATGGAAAAGTGGACAAAAGATCATCCGAAGGATCAAGTAATTGGGAATCCACAAGAGGGAGTTTTAACAAGAGCTCAAATTTGTGCAAAGAATGAGGTATTGAATACTCATCAAGAATTTTGCATGTTCAATGTTTTCATCTCTAAGATTGAACCAAAAACAGTTAAGATTGCAATGGAACACTCAGATTGGGTTGTTGCAATGCAATCTGAATTGTCTGAATTTGAACGAAACAAGGTTTGGAGCTTAATTCCTAAACCTGAAAATGTTTCAATTGTCGGGTTAAAATGGATTTTCAAAAATAAAACCGACAAAGATGGAAATATTGTTCGAAACAAAGCCAGACTTGTTGTTAAAGGATATTCACAACAAGAAGGAATCGACTATGAAGAAACTTTTGCCCCTATCGCAAGACTCGAGGCGGTTTGTATATTTCTGGCTTATGCAGCTCACAAAGATTTTGATGTTTATCAAATGGACGTGAAGTGTGCATTTCTAAATGGAGAGCTTGAAGAAACTGTTTACGTGGAACAAACCCAAGTTTTATTAACGAAGAATTTCCAAATCATGTTTATATTTTAGATAAGGCAGTTTATGGTTTGAAACAAGCACCACGAGCATGGTATGCAACTCTTACCTCATTTTTGAAACAATCTAAATTTAAACAAGGATCAGTTGATCCCACATTATTTCGAAAGAAAGTGGGGAATCATCTAATGCTTGTTCAAATTTATGTTGATGATATTATTTTTGGCTCAACTGACCCTGCTTTGTCTAGAGAATTCGAAGATTTGATGAAAAGTAAGTTCGAAATGTGCATGATGGGAAAAATCAATAATTTTCTTGGTTTGAATATTCGTCAAAACAGAGAAGGAATTTTTATTAATCAAGAAAAATATACGAAGAATCTGTTGGAAAAGTTTGGATTGACGAATAGCACGAAGTTGCGAGTTCCAATGGCAACGGGCATAAAGCTAACACCGTCGTTAGATAAACCTGCTGTTGACATAACTTTATATAGGAGCATGATTGGTTCATTACTTTATCTCACAGCCAGTAGACCTGATATCATGTTTTCTGTGTGTAATTGTGCTAGGTATCAGTCTAATCCACGAGAACCACATCTCGCTGCTGTGAAGAATATCTTCCGTTATCTTAAAGGAACAATTTCGTTAGGATTGTGGTATCCTTCGAACACTGGGTTCTTTGTACAAGCATATTCGGATGCTGACTTGGGTGGTTGTAATCTTGATCGAAAAAGCACAAGTGGTGGATGTCAATTTCTTGATGGCAAATTGGTGAGCTGGCAGTCGAAAAAGCAAACATGCGTATCAATTTCAACAGCTGAAGCAGAATATGTGGCTGCTGCTGCTTGCACTTCACAAATAATATGGATCCAAATTCAATTGCGTGATTATGCAATAAATATGAAAAATATTCCATTATATTGTGATTCTCAAAGTGCAATAAGAATTTGTCATAATCCTGTGCAGCATTCGAAGACTAAACATATAGCTCTTCGTTATCATTTCATCAAAGATCACGTGGAGGATGGAAAAATTGAAGTACATTTCGTGAAAACAACTGATCAGTTAGCTGATATTTTCACGAAATCTTTAGATGAAAAATCTCTTGTGAGAATTATAGAGGGACTTGGAATTATCGATGGAAATTCTGTTCCATGCGAAAAAGAAGAATGATGTATGATAAGGAATGAATCAGAGGCGCTTAATAAAAGACAAGGCAAAGTCATTCAACATTCAGAGGTTACTGTTCATAGTCAACGCTTCGACCCCTTCGAATTCGCACATTTGTTACTTATTTTAAGGGTTGATTCAGATGTTACTGTTCATAGTCAACGCTTCGACCTCTTCGTATTCGTACATTTGTTACTATAAGGGGATGATAAAATTTTTCATATTTGCATCAAGTACTATTTCAATTTTCGAAAATTCAAAAATCCAAAAATATTTTCGTTTGGTTTGTCATTTAATTTTCGAAAATTCAAAAATCCAAAAAGATTTTCGTTTGTTTTGTCATTTAATTTTCGAAAATTCAAAAATTCATAAAGATTTTTGTTTGTTTTGTCATTTAATTTTCGAAAATTCAAAAATTCAAAAAGATTTTCGTTTGTTCTGTCTTTATTTTCGAAAAATCAAAACAACAAAAATATTTTGATTCTTATTTCTTTTTAGTATTTTGTTGCAGATTCTCATGAAGATACAGAGGAGATTATGCTTACAGTACTCGGGTAAGGTACATTTTTCGTATGAATCGATAAATTTTTCATCATTCGAACTAGTTAGGATGTCCCTAGAAGCATGCTGCTGTATGTTGAGCAAAGCCTCCATGACTCAATGTGTGTGTACGAAAGCCTTAATGAAATTATTCATACGAAGATTTCTTCCCAATCAGGCTTATATTCACATTAGTCTCTGAGCTACCTTACTCTTCTCAAAATGAGTTAAGAGTTTACTGTTTGGTCCAAAAATAACAGAGGTACTTTTCGTGTCTTAGATCAATCTTTTTCATCCATAAAGTTCTTACACGATCACACACGAAGACATATGTCCGAGAGGTCTCTGATCAAACCCATCGAGACTTAGATATATCAAAACTTTGTGTTTATGATCTGACATCATGAGACCGTGATGAAAGTGAAACCCAATTTTCATTACCTTTTTTTAAGGAATTGACGGGGAACTAAGTTCCAGATTTTCACGAAACTTTTGTTTCTGTACCAAAATTCGAAACTCCAAATCATATTCATTTCGAATGAGTGGTCTTGATCAAACATTCGAAACCCACGATGTTTGTTACCCAACAAGATCCAGCACACAATTTTTTTTTGAATATGATTTCCGTGTGAGTTTCATTCGAATGTCCTTGCCATTTCAAAATTTATCTAATTCAACTTGTCACTGACTACACTGGTCAAACAAGTAATTTCTCTTACAATTTCTCACCTTATGTTTAGGATGACATGTAACGAAATTTTTGAACTATCCACGAAGCATTATAAAAGAATCCATTCGATACTTATCAACAAGTATTCGATTGTAATTCACGGGAACCCACACAAGCTATTGATCATTTCTCTTAATGATTAATGAAGTAATCTTTGCCCGGGATTTCATCTGCTTTTGTGTCAATGGTTTGACATCACAATATCCCATATTTTTCTTATCTTTGTTTCTCATCTATATTCTTTGGAACACAGCACTCACGAAATCCTTGAGGTTCTGAGTAATACCAACTCAGGCTGATGATTTCGAACTTCTGGCGTTTGACTTCGCTTTTCATCCCAAAATTGAAAGAGCCTTGCTTCCATTCGAAGGGTTATGACGGTTACAATTTTCTTGGGGATTACAAGACAGGCTGTTTATAAATGACGTATGGTATTCTATCCGTTTTTCAAGGCGATGTGACAGCTACTTTTTGACGCATGGCTACTCTTACACAGTAATGGCCCGATTTTCAAGGTGCCACGTCGGATATCATTAAATACATATCCCGCTTCAAATTCAAATTTAAGGGTTACATATAAAAGGGAATTAAAGGGGTTCATTGTCAGTTTACGCGATCAAAAAGCAAATTTCCCAAATTCTCTGTTCATCATCATCTTCAAACCCTAACAATGACGACTTCTGCTCATGTTGATTCTCATACCACTGAAGATGCCTCTTCATTACCAATAATGAAGATTCAAGCAACAAACTACTACTTGGAGGGTGAAGTTTCTCAGTACCCGGAAGAATTGAAGATGCTAATAGTTGCTTTGAAGAACTCGGTTTTGGCTAAGGCGATGTTCAAGTCTTTCTCTGTTCCATTGTCCTGGCTTTCTCAAGCAGGATCAACTGCGACTTACAACAAAGCATCTGATACGATTACTTTTCATCTGGTGAACGACAAAAAGGTCAGGCTAACCAAGAACTTTTTTGCCAAATTCTTGATATTCCGAATTCGCCTCCATATGTTTCATTTACTTTTCCACAAATCGTTCACATGTTTAATGAGATGGGATATCAGCCACCATTGTCCAAGATTAGTGATTTTAAGAAGTCTGGTCTTCCACGCCTATGGAATTTCTTATTTGGTATTTTTCTACGATGTTTGACTGGGAGATCTGCTGGTCTTGATAAAGGAAGAATGGAGGTTTATGCCATGGTTGCTGGCATTTATTATGATCTTCAAGTAGATTATTCTACACAGTTGTGGAAGGAATTTCAAAAAGGTGTAGAACACACGAATTCTATTCATGGTATTTCGTGTGCAAGATACTGGATTTTGATATTGCAATACTTTTACAATAAGGAAGGGATTTTGGTACCCAATGATGAAGACAAAGCAGTTTTTCAATCATACCACTATCCGAAGGATGTCACAGATAATGCTGAAGCTTTTCCATCAGTTGCTCGTATTCCAGATGTTATGCTTAAAAGAGTTGATCCTTCGAACTCTGTATTGGTGGCATATTTGAAGACTATTGATTCTTCAATCGAAACTGGCATACTCTTGGATAGAGATGATACGAAATCCAAGAAGACGAAGAAGAATGAAACTGAGTCAAAATCTTCGAAATCTTCAAAGAAGAAGCCTGAAACCGTTGTAGTGTCCGTTGCTGAGACTCAAGTAATTGAGCCTATTCTTGAAGAAACCCAAGAAAATTTTATCATTCCTTCGAAGACTGGAATGTTTCGAAGAATCAAAATGAAGTCAACCCATAAACGCAAGTCTCCCACACAAAAAGTGATTCGAAAACCTCAAATCACTCATCAAGGCGTTTTAATTAGGGAAGTGCCCGCACCTGTTTCACCGGTGTCCAAGAAACGAAGGGCTGAAGATATGGCAAAGCATTTGTCAAAGAAAAAGAAGAGGAAGACTCAAAAACTTGTAATCTCTACTGAGTCAACAGAAGATGATAGTGAAAGAATTCCAGAAACTCCAGAGTTTACTCTTTTCACAGAAAGTTCCACTCCTGAGAAGACAGTTGTCATACCACCCGAAGATTCGATTGCCAAATCAGTTCCTGAGGCGGTTCGAACTTCAGGCATCCCTGCACACGTATCTGATATGGATGCAAATGTCGATATGGGTGAAGGAGGTTCGAAAAATGAAGCTACAGGTCCATCTACTTCTGCTCCTTTTGCAAGTATTGTTTCTTTACCATTATCCACTACTCCTCTTACTTCAACCACAGATTCCCCAACATTCGAACACATTCTTGATCAACCCTTTACTTCTATTTTTTCTTCTCAATCTACTGAGCCACCCAAACCCACTTCACATGTTCAAGAAACCGTTTTTATGGAGACAGAGACTGATAATGAGGGGTTTGGTGGTATGTTTGATGAATTGGAATTTCATGAAGAAGAAGAACAGTTTCCCGATCATATGCTGATGACCATGAAATAATTTAAAATCCTGAATCAGAAGTTGAATTCGATACTTCAATCCCAAGCTGATCTGGGGGGTGGTTCATATGTTTCAAGTCTGGAGATTGATTCGATGTTGAAGATGTTCGAAGCCAGAGTTATGAGCAAAGTCTCTGGAATGCTTACAGACTCTGAATCACGAATTTTGGAGAAAGTTGATCTCAATGATCAAAACAATGAAATTTGAATCAATTCTCAAAATTCAAAATTTGTTGGTGATCTGAGAGAGTTGAAGAATGTTGCAAAGGAAAGACATGTTCTTTTTATTCAAGATGTGAAGAAAGTTCGAGAGCATGTAAACTTGCAAATTCACTATAACCTCATCCTTCACAAAGTGTTCTCTCAAACCCTTTTCCAGAGCAGATCGGATGAGATAGTATGAGAATATGGGTTCCTTGCGACTCAGTGCGTCAGCTACCATATTAATCTTACCAAAATGGTAACTTATCTTGCAAACATGACCAACAAGTAGATCAATTTATGTTTTTGCTTCGTATTCAGACCCTTCTCACCCTGAATGTGTTGTATGCTCTTATAATCTGCGTATGACGCACACCTCGAACCATGAAATAATAACGCTACAGTTTAAGATTAATTACCATTGCCACCAACTCCTAATCATACACTAAGTGATTCACCTTGACACTCTTAGTCTATTAGGAAGCATACACAATTACC
This sequence comes from Lactuca virosa, assembly GCF_052849685.1. Classification (NCBI taxonomy): domain Eukaryota; kingdom Viridiplantae; phylum Streptophyta; class Magnoliopsida; order Asterales; family Asteraceae; genus Lactuca; species Lactuca virosa. The sequence goes on along the minus strand of NC_136427.1, from coordinate 123,682,373 downwards.
TTTTCGCATTGCATCATCCCATGCCACAAGCTAGAATACGATGTAGTTTCATATTTACTTTCATCTTGATCTTGTTCAACCATCGATAACTGATACCCACCATGTGTATCGTCTTTTTTCTTTAACGAAATGGGTCGAAGCTACCCAAGATGAAGAACTTGATTAAATAAGCCAGAACTTAATCAACTTTGAGGTTGCGACAACATCTATTTTAATTCTAAAGGAGTCAACCTAAAAAAATGTGGTTTGGATTTAGGAGTCACACCAGAAATAAGGTCAAACTGTAACTCTACCTGACATGGTGGTGGTAAACCCGAAAACTCATCGGGGAAAACATATATATTCCATAATAAGCTCCATATTAGAGAGACTCACTGTCTTCCCTGAACTTTCAATCACAGATGTTTCAGATTGTTAACAACTCTCATCCAGAAGTCAAAATCTTCACAATTTTTGAGGAATTTCTCATGGTTTTGCGAGTTTGTTATTAGTGCAAGATTTGTCATGGATTATGAACAATGTGTGTTCATTTTCAAGTCCGAGAAGTCAAAGATTAGAAGAAATTGGTGTATTTTTTGGATTTTCTCGAAATTGAAGCGTTTCATTTTAGTCACACATCGAGGGGGAGTTTCGTATGGAAAGTTACACATTGAGCATTTCTCATACCCTTTTGGAGTTTTATAATCATTTTTCGATTATAAAAAGGGGGAGAAAGTTGAAATGGGTAATCGAAATCCTTTTGGATATTCTTTTTCAAAGCGAATTGGAAGACCGGTGTTACTTCGAGGGGGAGTTGGTCTTGACCACTTGTTGCACTTTTGGATATTAAGGTCGGGACATCCAATCCTCTCTTTGAGGGGGAGAATGTTAGGGTGAAAAGTTCTCCTTGGATGTGATGTAGCCTTACCCAGATGGAATGTGTAATGGGTTGAGCTTTTCATATAAATAGGAAGTGAGATGGTCCTACTTATGTAAGAATGTGAGATTTAATCTAGAGAGAAAAATATGGCATGACCCACTTTGTAATAACTTTCTAGACTAATGAAATCTTAAACCGTATTATTTACATTGTGCGTTCTTTAATATTGTTTGATTCACTTTATTATTTCTATTTTGCATTCGTCATCATTCTTGGGATCTTACACGTGGCTCGTAGCATTTACTTGTTCAATGAGCAGTTGTAAGGGTGTTGTGTATCTACGATTTGGCTTGTAGCTTTCTTTAGGCAGGATTAGACCATGGTAGGAAAGGTTGTGAGACTGTGGTAGGACTGTAACACCCGATTCTTGGTATGCATTTAATTAAAGAAATTCCATTTTTCTCTTGGACTTCACAAGTTGGAGGCCCAACTCGTCGAGTAGACTCGACTTTTGCAGGAGTTTAAGTGATCTACTGGACGAGTCGGGAGACCGACTCGGCGAGTAGGTGCTGCTGAGTGAAACCCTAAATTGAGGGTTTGCACCCTATTTAAACACCTTATATCACCCCAACTCAGCCCCCATCGTCCCTCCCAACTCAGAGCAAACCCTAACTCGAAACCCTAGCTATTTATTGTGTGTTCTTGAGCTTTGTGGTGCTATTTTGGTGTGTTTGAAGCTTGAAGAGGAGAAGGAGGCTTGTGGGATCAAGAGGAAACAAGAAGCTCCAGAGTCTTGAGCACATTTCCAACTTATTTGAGGTATAAAGTTGAAACCTTGGCTATTCATTGCTTAGATTTTGATTTTGGACCATTTCCGTACATTTTCTAAGCATTAGTGAAGTTGTATTCGGGACTGAGTGTAGAAGTGAGTCTGTGCTTTGGATCTGGAGCTATTGGGGGTCTTTATGGCATAAAAGTGCCAACTTTGTTGCCATAAACACCCCATGCATCTTGTAGACCTTCTTTTATTGCTTTTTGAGCCAAAGGCCCCATGCATGTATAGCAAGATGGTAGCTTTACGTAAAAAATGGACCCTAGGAGGTCAGATCTACCCTTTGGATGAGATGAGCTTAACAGAAATCGAGTTTATGGACATGGACTTTAGTGGACTCAGCAAGTTGTTCTTGAGACTCGGCGAGTCGGGTAGTGGTTCCCCGACCTTTGCTGTTTTGGGGGATCTGCTTGAGTCTAGAGAAGGACTCAACAAAGATGAACGAGATTGTAGACCTGGAAATCATGGGCTCGACGAGTTGTTCTTGGGACTCGGCGAGTCCAAGGCAATCTCCAAATCCATGAAGATGGAGTCGACGAGTTGTTCATACAACTCGGAGAGTCATAGATTGGACACATTCATATGAGGGAGATGAACTAGACGAGTTCAAGGATGAACTCGGCGAGTCGGATGAAGATGGTCCCGATGGTATGATTGAAGGAGAACCCGTCGAGTTCTTGCTAGACTCGACGAGTAGAGTCGGGGATTGTATTGGGTTAGAGGAGTATGGACTCGACCAATTTGTAGACCAACTCGGCGAGTCAAGTCAACTGGATGTTGACTTTGACCAAAGTTGACTTTGACCGGACTTGGGTTGACCCTGGTTAGGGTTACTAGTATGGATTGATAACTTAGAAGAGTTGTCCTGTAGGAATCGAGGAGTCGAGGAGAGTCTATTTTCACACCGAGGACAGTTCAGACACTACGCGACATTGAGGGGAGTTACCTTCGAGTAGAAGTGGGTCTAAGGCACAAGGCCGACCCACTAGTAGTTGTCTAGTGAGACGATTGTCTTTATGATAATTGTCTGGTTTGCTATTTCCTGATATGTTATATGTTAGCTTGATGTGTTATATGTGATAGAATTAGTATGAGGGGACTAGTCCCCATTTCGGTCGCTAGGAGCGAAGGGTAGGTCGGACACCCTAGATATGTCTGAAAGCATGATTATGATATGATATTATATGCTAGTATTACGGGGTGAAATAGTCCCCGTGTCCGGTTGAAATAGGCCGGAGGGTAGGTCGGCACCCCAGAATAGCCTACATGGGTAAGCCAGCACCCTAGAACGGCTTGACATGGGTAGGTCAGCACCCCAGAATGGCTTGACATGGGTAGGTCAGGCACCCCAGAACTGCCCGACAATATGTACGATGTTTGGTATGTGGTATGATGGGGGAACTCACTAAGCTTCATGCTTACAGTTTCAGTTTTGGTTTCAGGTACCTCTTTGTCCAAGGGGAAGGAATCGGCGGTTAGTTGCGCATCACACACACACATGATTTCCGCATGGAGTTTTCTGGTATTGTACTATGATTTTCACTACTTTTGATGATATGGTTTTGAGACAAGTTGTTATGGTTTTTATAAATTGATGTAACATTGGCAATGTTTTGGTAGACTATTTTATAAATTACTTAATTCAAAATGAAATTTTTGGCCTTGAAAATTGGGATGTTACAAGTTGGTATCAGAGCCTTGGTTTGAGGGATTCGGACATACCCTCGGGGGTGTCTGGACTCAAATCGAGGGCTTGAAAGATTTTTACAAGAAAATAGTTTTCTAAATCCTAAGTTAATGAATTTGAGAAAGAACGAGGTGTGTGATGCGTGCGACCGGCCGAGCTCAAGTAAGTTTTCCCAAGATACCCATACTTGTTATGTTATGTTATATGATATGTTTGTGAGGACTGCATGCTAGTTTAGGGATAAGGATCTAGGGGGCTGCCTTGTATGCCTGTTATGTGCTTATGAGAACGGCATGCTAGAATAGGGATAAGGACCTAGGACGGATGCCTTGTATGCTTGTTGTAGGAGTATATCTAGCTGTATGTTAGAGCTGTTAGTCAGCAGTATGATAGCCTGATTAGGTTATGTTGGTTTGGGTACTCAATGCACGAATACTGCTTGCTTTGTGATATAGGGGTTCTGGCTAACTTTAACTAACTAGTAAGCGGATATGTAACAGTATTCGCAAGCTAGTTAGGGAAAGGTGGTAGGGACTCCTAGTGCAGCTGATGGCAGAGAGTAGGATGGAGGGTGCCCTAGGAAAGCCTAGGATGAGATTAGTTGGAATGCAGTGTCGGTAAGGGGACTTGGTGAAGTTGAAGCAATCCTTGAGGAAAGTACGGATAGATGTGGAAGGTAGTATGGGCCCGTACTACTGAAAGCAGAGGATCCGTACCCGAGTCAAGGAGGGCCAAGATGGAACCAGGAAACTTGGAGAGTGTGCAAGACCTCTCGAGAATATGTATGATCCTGACGTTTATATGTTTTATTTCAGAATGGTGACTACGCGTCATGGAGCGGGAGGTTCAGGGTCTAGGTCAGGATCGGGGTCAGGCTCGGGTGCGGGATCCGAGCAGGTTGATGACGGTTTACGCGAGTTCATCGCGTCTGAGATCACTAGAGGTATCCTTGAGTCGACCCCTATCATTTTCGGGTCGATCAAGGAGGGGATTATCGAGTTGATGGAGGATTGCCTCCAAGCATTCAGGAGGGACTCGGTGTCCAGCCAGTCGGGTACGCGCACACTGTCCTTCAAGGACTTTAGGGGGAGTGGTGAGCTGGAATTTCACGGGGTGAAGGACCCCATTGCTGCCAGGAGATGATCACATACGTTGAGTCTATGCAGTTGACGAGCTTCTGCCCAGAGGGATCGAAGGTCTGCTTTGCTACGGGATATTTGAGGGTTAGAGCTAGGGATTGGTGGGAGTCAGTTGGTGACTCACTGGGAGCCCCAGCCATCGAGGCCATGACTTGGTCAGATTTTGTGACCAGGTTGAGGGATGAGTTTGCGCCAGCTGTGGAGCTTCAACAGCTGGCCAGAGAGTTTCTTGATATGAGACAGACGACCGAGACAGTGGCGGAGATCACCGCCAAGTTCAGGGAGAGGGCCTTGTTGGTACCTCGGTATGCGGGGGATGAGGAGATGCGGAAGACCCGCTCCCATGATATGTTGAGGGCTGATATCTGGGAGCATGTCAGCTATTCAGCCTTCCCGACCTTGGAGTCCAAGATTGCCAGGGCGCGGGAGAGGGAGATTGATTTGGAGCGCCTCAGGAAGAGGAAGGCAGAGACTGGGCATGTTACAGGGGTTTCAGGGAAGAAACCCAAGGGATCCGACGTTAGGTCGAAGGGCCAGCCGGGCCAGAGCCGTATGAGGGAGCTTGTAGAGCGGGATCATCAGGCTGCAACAAATGCGGAAAGACGGGGCACTTTGGCAGGGATTGTATTTCCCCCGCCCCCACAGTTCGGACATCAGAACTGATTTGCTTCCATTGCAATCAGAGGGGCCATAAAAAGGCCAACTGCCCTAGATTGTCAGCAGCATCAATAGCAGCACCGGTGGTGGCGCCGACTCCAACGACAACACGAGTTGCGGATGGCCGGAAGGTCAAGACAGAGGCTCCAGTGGTGCGGAGCCAAGCATTTCAATTGACAGCCGAGGAGGCACGCGCCGCACCCGATGTGGTGACGGGTATGATTTCTTCTCTACAATCTTTTATGTTATGTCGCTGTGATTTTGATATGTTATATATGTGCTCTGTTTAGGATCGTTCCATGTGAACGGTATTCCAGTTCAGGTGTTGTTTGATTCGGGTGCTACCCGATCGTTTGTCTCTCTTGTGCTTATCAAGAGGTTTCCTGAGTCCTCGGGCATGTTGGATTGCCCTCTAGAGGTCGAGATTGCGGACGACCGGTCAGTGCGAGCATCAGAGGTTTTCAGAGATTGTGTTTTGAGATTGTTCGAGGAGCGCTACCTTGTAGACTTAGTTCCCATACCTTTGCGGGGGAACAACGTCATTATAGGCATGGATTGGCTAAGCCCCAATGGGGCGGTGATCGACTGCGCGCAACAGTTGGTGCGGATCAGGACCCCAAGTGGGGAGAGCTGGTTATTCAGGGCGAAAGGCCACAGCGAGGACCAGCCTTATGTTCAGCAGCGAGGGCTAGGCGCTACCTCCAGCAGGGTTACGTAGGATATGTCGCCTATGTTATGGATACCGGGGAGGCGGGTAAGGCAACGGTGGGCGATATGCCAGTGGTACGAGAGTTCGCGGATGTATTCCCCGAGGAGTTGCCTGGGATACCTCTGGAGAGGCAGGTAGAGTTCAGGATCGACCTAGACCCTGGTGCGGCTCCGATAGCCAAGGCACCGTATCGGTTGGCTCCTCTTAAGATGCAGGGGTTGTCTACACAGCTGCAGGAGCTGTTAGACAAGGGATTTTTTAGACCGAGCAGTTCGCCCTGGGGAGCCCCGATTTTATTTGTGAAGAAGAAGGACGGGTCGCATCGGATGTGTATGGATTATCGGGAGCTGAATAAGGTAACGGTGAAGAACCGTTACCCACTCCCGAGGATTGATGACCTCTTTGACCAGCTACAAGGAGCATCTTGGTTCTCCAATATTGATTTGCGTTCCGGTTATCATCAGATGAGGGTCAAAGAGGAGGATGTGCAGAAGACTGCTTTTCGGACGTGTTATGGTCACTATGAGTTCGTGGTGATGCCTTTCGGGCTCACCAATGCTCCTGCCGTGTTCATGGATCTCATGAACCACGTGTGCAGACCGATGTTGGATCGGTCAGTGATAGTTTTCATCGATGACATCTTGGTTTATTCCAAGACGCAGGAGCAGCATGAGGAGCACTTGCGGGAGGTTTTGGATACTTTGAGGAGGGAGAGCTTGTATGCTAAGTTCTCCAAGTGCGAGTTTTGGTTGCACGAGGTGCAGTTTCTCAGGCACCTTGTCAACCAGAACGGGATTTCGGTTGACCGGGCCAAGGTGGAGGCCGTGATGAGGTGGGAGGTTCCGAGGTCTCTATCTGAGATTCAGAGCTTTCTGGGACTGGCAGGCTATTATCAGATATTCATGTAGGACTTCTCCAAGATAGCTGTGCCCCTGACCCGGTTGACGAGGAAAGTCGTGGTCTTTCGCTGGGGGCCTGAGCAGCAGGCCGCATTTGAGACATTGAGACAGAGATTGTGTGATGTGCCAATCTTAGCCCTTCCGGAGGGCATGGAGGATTTTGTAGTATATTTCGATGCGTCCATCTCGAGTTCGCGCGGTATTGATGCAGAGAGGGCATGTTATCGCTTACGCTTCGAGGCAGCTGAAGCCTCACGAGGTGAACTACCCGACGCATGACTTGGAGTCGGGGGCTGTTGTCTTCGCCCTCAAGATTTGGTGTCATTACCTCTATGCGGTTCGTTGTACCATTTATACGGACCACAAGAGCCTGAGGTATCTCATGGGTCAGGAAAATCTGAATATGAGGCAGCGTCGGTGGCTTGATGTGGTAAAGGATTATGATTGTGAGATCCTCTACCACCCGGGGAAGGCCAATGTCGTGGCCGACGCGCTTAGCCGTAAGGCAGCGCCGATCAGGGATATTTGTATGAGGATAACAGTTATGACTCTGCTGTTGGAGCAGATTCGGGAGGCCCAGCAGGAGGCCATGAAGGAGGAACATCGGAAGAGTGAGCGCATTGTGGGTCAGGTTTCCTTCTTCGACTATGACAGCCGTGGATTGTTGACTCTTCACCGTAGGGTGTGGGTCCCATATCATGGAGGTGTGCGCCAGGTATCGATGGAGGAGGCGCACAAATCCAGGTTTTCTAACCATCCCGGGGCGACGAAGATGTACAGGGATCTTCGTCTGCATTATTGGTGGCCTTATATGAAGAGGGACGTAGCTTGGTTTGTAGAGAGGTGCCTGACCTGCAGGAAGGTCAAGGCTGATCACCAGAGACCTCACGACAAGGTCCAACTGTTGGATGTCCCGCTATGGAAATTGGAGGATATCACTATGGATTTTATCACGAAGCTACCCAGGACCGCACGAAGAGTGGATTAGATTTGGGTCATCGTTGATCGATTGACCAAGAGCGCCCATTTTATTCCGATTCAGGAGAGCATTTCAGCCGAAAAGTTGGCCGACATCTATATTAGGGAGGTAGTGGCACGGCACGGGGTGCCAGTTTTAGTGATTTCCGACAGGGATGTGCGGTTCACTTCCAGGTTCTGGAAGACGTTTCAAGACGAGCTAGGTACTCGTTTGCACTTTAGCACCGCCTTTCACCTGCAGACGGATGGTCAGAGCGAGGGGACCATCCAGACTCTGGAGGATATGTTGCGGGCGTGTGTTTTAGACTTCGGAGGTAGTTGGGATACTTACCTCCCTCTGGCAAAATTCTCCTATAATAACAGCTATCATGCGAGTATCGACCGTCCTCCTTTCGAGATGTTGTATGGGAGGAAGTGTAGGACCCCGATATGCTGGGGTGAGGTTGGTCAGAGGGTCATGGGGAGTACTGAAGTGGTGCTCAAGTCTACGGAGAGGATCCAGCAGGTTCGGAGCAGGCTTCAGACTGCTCAGAGTCGGCAGAAAAGTTATGCCGACAAGCGTCGATTGGATCTGGAGTTCCAGGTCGGGGATATAGTACTCCAGAAAGTGTCGCCTTGTAAGCACGTCATTAGATTCAGGAAGCGGGGCAAGCTGGGCCCCAGGTATATTGGACCCTTCAGGGTTGTAGCCCGGGTGGGCAAAGTGGCATATAGGCTGGACCTGCCAGCCGGACTCAGTCAGATTCATAGCACGTTTCACGTCTCCCAGTTGCGGAAGTGTCTGGTGTACGATTCGGCAGTTGTGCCATTAGAGGATATTCAGGTGGATGACAGCCTGAACTACATCGAGCGGCCAGTGCCGATCCTTGACAGGATGTCGAAGGATCTGAGGAAGAAGGGAGTGGAGCTGGTAAAGGTGCAGTGGCAGCTCCGCAAGGGCTCGGAATGGACCTGGGAGCTAGAGGACGAAATGAGGGAGCATTACCCCGAGCTTTTTCAGGACCAAGCAGCAGACTTTGAGGACGAAGTCTAAGATAAGTGGGGGAGATTTGTAACACCCGATTCTTAGTATACATTTAATTAAAGAAATTCCATTTTTCTCTGGGACTCCACGAGTTGGAGGCCCAACTCGTCGAGTAGACTCGACTTTTGCGGGAGTTTAAGTGATCTACTCGACGAGTCGGGAGACCGACTCGGCGAGTAGGTGCTGCTGAGTGAAACCCTAAATTGAGGGTTTGCACCCTATTTAAATACCTTATATCACCCCAACTCAGCCCCCATCGTCCCTCCCAACTCAGAGCAAACCCTAACTCGAAACCCTAGCTATTTATTGTGTGTTCTTGAGCTTTGTGGTGCTATTTTGGTGTGGTTAAAGCTTGAAGAGGAGAAGGAGGCTTGTGAGATCAAGAGGAAACAAGAAGATCCAGAGTCTTAAGCACATTTCCAACTTATTTGAGGTATAAAGCTGAAACCTTAGCTATTCATTGCTTAGATTTTGATTTTGGACCATTTCCCTACATTTTTCTAAGTATTAGTGAAGTTGTATTCGGGATTGACTGTAGAAGTGAGTTTGTGCTTTGGATCTAGCGCTATTGGGGTTCTTTATGGCATAAAGGTGCCAACTTTGTTCCCATAAACACCCCATGCATCTTGTAGACCTTCTTTTATGGCTTTTTGAGCTAAAGGCCCTATGCATGTACATCAAGATTGTAGCTTTACGTATAAAATGGACCCTAGGAGGTCAGATCTACCCTTTGGATGACATGAGCTTAACAGAAATCGAGTTTATGGACATGGACTTTAGTGGACTCGGCGCGTTGTTCTTGGGACTCGGCGAGTCGGGTACTGGTTCCCTGACATTTGCTGTTTTGGGGGATCTGGTTGAGTCTACAGAAGGAATCAACAAAGATGAATGAGATTGTAGACCTGGAAATCATGGGGCTCGGCGAGTTGTTCTTGAGACTCGGCGAGTCCAAGGCAATCTCCCAATCCATGAAGATGGACTCGACGAGTTGTTCATACAACTCGACGAGTCATAGATTGGACACATTCATACGAGGGAGATGAACTTGACGAGTTCAAGGATGAACTCGGCGAGTCGGATGAAGATAGTCCCGATGGTATGATAGAATGAGTACTCGTCGAGTTCTTGCTAGACTCGACGAGTAGATTCGGGGATTGTATTTGGGTTAGAGGAGTATGGACTCGACGATTTGGTAGACCAACTCGGCGAGTCAAGTCAACTGGATGTTGACTTTGACCATAGTTGACTTTGACCGGATTTGAGTTGACCCTGGTTTGGGTTACTAGTACGGATTGATAACTTAGAAGAGTTGTCGTGTAGGAATCGAGGAGTCGAGGAGAGTCGATTTTCACACCGAGGATATTTCAGACACGACGCAACATCGAGGTGAGTTACCTTCCAGTAGAAGTGGGTCTAAGGCACCAAGGTCGACCCACTAGTAGTTGTCTAGTGAGACGATTGTCTTTGTGATAATTATATGGTTTGCTATTGCCTGATATGTTATATGTTAGCTTGTTGTATTATATGTGATAGAATTGGTAGGAGGGGACTAGTCCCCGTTTTGGTCGCTAGGACCGAAGGGTAGGTCGGACACCCCATATATGTCTGATAGCATGATTATGATATGATATTATATGTTAGTAGTAGGGGGTGAAATAGTCCCCGTGTCCAGTTGAAATAGGCCGGAGGGTAGGTCGGCACCCCAGAATAGCCTGACATGGGTCAGTCAGCACCCCAGAATAGCCTGACATGGGTAAGCTACCACCCCAGAATGGCTTGACATGTAGGTCAGCACCCCAGAATGGCTTGACATGGGTAGGTCAGGCACCCCAGAACTGCCCGACAATATGTATGATGTTTGGTATGTGGTATGATGGGGGAACTCACTAAGCTTCGTGCTTACAGTTTCAGTTGTGGTTTCAGGTACCTCTTCGTCCAAGGGGAAGGAGCCGACGGTGTAGCTGTGCATCACACCCACATACATGATTTCCGCATGGAGTTTTCTGGGAGTGTACTCTGATTTTCACTACTTTTGATGATATGGTTTTGAGACAAGTTGTTATGGTTTTTAAAAATTGATGTAACATTGGCAATGTTTTGGTAGACTATTTTATAAATTACTTAATTAAAAATGAAATTTTTGGCCTTGAAAATTGGGATGTTATAAGGACCACAACATATATGGGATTGAGGAACGTTGTGGACCGATTTGGGGCCGGTTGTGATGTTAGACTATAGTTGGGCCGATGACATTCACCTAGAGTGAAGGGGACTATTTTATGTACATGTGATGGTCGGTTATTTCGCTCATTGACGATTGTCGGAGCCATGTTGGCAAGAAGGATATGATAGATTCTGTCAGATAGACTCATGATTAGATTCTCGTAGTACAACTGTACGTGACACTATTAGCCTCAATAACTGGTTGGAAATTTGGTGCTTAAGATAATTGGTAGACAAGTTCGGAACTTATGAGATCTTGAGTACATCGAAAATGTCAATGTTTGGTTGTCGGGATGTGATTGTGTGTTGGTTTGGCACTAATGATTGAGACTCGTGTTGTGAGTCGCCTTTATTTTCCGGTGTGAGGTTTTAGGCGTTAGTGAATGCTTAAGGTTTTGTTTCTACGGTATCAGTGGGATAATTTAAGGTTAGAGAGGTTTGTTCGGTCCAGGTTGTTGAATGGAATCATTAAGGTTGTGATGGAATGGTTTTGCCTGTTTGGAAGTCAGACAATGTACTGGATCTCAAAATTTCTTGGAGAGAAGTGATGGTTATTCTTCATTGGTTAATGTTAGTGGGTCAAGGATTCATTATTCTTCAGGGTATGTGAATTCCATTAAGACTAGGTTTTAATTATAGTAATGGAAGGCAGTCGTCTGTATAAGTCGATTTCTTAGTGTGAATCGGGATTCCGGAAGGATTGTCCAAATAGACTGGGGATCTTGGTATGTAGTAAGGAGTAATTTCCAGGACGAACACTAATTTAAGTGGTGGAGAGATGTAACACCCTATTTCGAGTTGTTTCTTAATTTGGGGACATGATCCGATGTTCGATCATGAAAAGGGTTTCAGGCTTTTATGGAAGGAAATTTCAGAGCTTATTGAAGGTTAATAATGTTGGTTGTGAGGCCCAAACCCTTTGCTTTGTGTGCGAGATGGAAGGGTAGAAAGGGAAAAGTTATAGAACAGGCTTCTTGCAAGGTATATGGTTTTATTTCGGTTTATGGTAAGTCAAAAGTAACTATACAGGATTTTGGGGCTCTTTAATAAATTTCCATGCATATAAAGAACACCAAATTCGGAGTTAAAAAAAAGAAGTTATGGTTGTTTGAAAATGGGTTGAATTGTTGGAGCATAGTTCGTACGTTGGGCGTACATGAGGTGTATACAAGACGCAAGTCACTAAGGCTGACAAAGACCTCAAGTAGTATGCAGTACGTACGCACGCTGACCTCAAATCCTAAATTTTTAGGTTTAAGACCCTATTTAAACACCTTAAGTCCTTTGAGGCATCTTCATGCTCGGCCTCCACTCTCCCTAAAGTAGTAATGTCGAAACCCTATCTACATTGTGAAGATCTTCAACATTTTAAGTGAGTTTTGTGTGTTTTGATGAAGAAGGAATCCATTAAAGGAGAATTGGTGATCTTGGATCTTGATGATCCAGAACGTCCATCCCTTTTGCAAGCCTCAAAAGGTATAAATCTTGAACAATTATGATTCCTTGGTTTAGATCTAGGCTAGCTTAGAGTTTTCATGCTTTTGGTCCTATGGTTTTGGTTCTTGTGAGTAAAAGCTACTCCAGATATTGTAATTGTCACAACTTGTCGTTTCTGGGGATTCTAAGTCATATAAATGGGATCTTGATGGTTGCTTTTCACCCATATAAGTGTTTGGAGTTATTAGAGGATGTTAATGGGCTAGGGTTTAGTCGTAGGCTCCATTAATCCATACAAAGTCATAAAGTCAGGAACTTTAGCATTTTAGACTTCCGTTAGGTGCAAATATGAGAGTTAGATAAGTGGTCTTAAGGTATCAAAGACTAAAAATGGATGTTGACAACTACTTGAGTATGTAGGGCGTAACCCTTGAGTATGTTGAGCGTATCAGGTTTTTCCCTATTTGTTTTGTGTGGAAATTCATACGCAGGGCGTAAGGAAGGAGTACGCATGGTGGACTCCTAGATAGGGAAATTGGTTATTTCTATTGCTTGGGCCATGTTTGGTTGGGGCTAGCCTAGAAGGGGGTAGAATGGTCTTTTACCCTAAAGAAAGGGAGTGTGCTTTGGACCCTTGATGATGATTATTAAACTAATTCTAAATTAGGGTTGGTTTTAATATGTTCTACGTGAGGAGCTTGTGTAGCAACAACGTGTGTGAGATTTGGCTATCTTCGGATTAAGGTAAGTCATCTCACTATACTTTCCTGTATGGTAGTATGTATGCCTGTTGACCAGCCGGGTCATATTTGATATTTTATATATGTGGTATCCAGGGTTGCTGATAACCCATTGGGTTTGTTGTTAGCCCACTGAGACTGCTGATAGTCTCCAGGGTTGTTGATAACCCACCGAGCGTGTTGTTAGCCTACTGAGACTACTGATAGTCTCTAGGGTTGCTGATAATCCATCGGGCATGCTGATAGCCTGCTCAGACTGCTGATAGTCTCCAGAGTTGCTGATCACCCACCAGGCATGCTGTTAGCCCACTGAGATTGCTGATAGTCTCTAGGGTTGCTGATAACCCACTAGGTGTGCTGTTAGCCCATTGGGATTGTTGATAATCCCTAGGGTTGCTAATAACCCATAGCTATTTATATTGTGTTTTGTTGTATGTGGTATTTTAGGGAATTCACTAAGCTTTGTGCTTACGGTTTTATGTGTGACAACTGTCAACTTTGGGTCAATCAAAGTCAACAAGTCAACGAAATTCAACTGAATAGGTCATTAATTTTGGGTTTATACTTCGCTGTTAGAGTTTTTGGTTTTGGACCGAAAACTTTATGACCTCGCTTTTAGAGTTCTCGGCCTAGGACCGAAAACTCTATGATCGCGGTGCTAAGTGGTGTTTTTGGTTTGAACTTGGACCGAAATCACCATGTGTTCTTGGTTGGGGCTTGGACCGAAATCACCAAGTGATTTTGGTGGACTTGCAACTTGATTGGTGAATCTTTTCCCAATGAGATATATTACACAAATCAATGCAAACATCACATCACCCTACCTTCTTTCCATCCTCTATATATTCGGTCGAGAACATCCTCCAAGTCCTTATTTCCATCTTCAAACATCTTCAAACTCCTTAATTTTTTCTTTCCAGAAACAAGTTCAACCATTTCCAGGAGGTTATTCTTCAAGATTGATTCTTAGGAATTATTGTAAGTTCCTTTATTAATCTAGTGTTTTTACACACTTTCATGATAGTTCATCTCATTCACACTCATTATGATGTGTTAAAAACTCATATGATACGACTACCTTCAAGTGTTCTATGCTTGAAGATCTTCACCATCACTTCTTATCCAACCGCAAGCACACTCAAAGGTGAGTTCATACCCCATATTTTCGAGATTTTCATGTTTTAGGGGGAGAATACAAGTTAAACACAAGAGAACTTTTGTTAATATACAAATCGTTAAATATGTTTTCTTACATTTTTGTGTAAAAATGCTAAATACATGAAATGACGTTACTACCAAGCTTACGAGCTTTTACATGCAAATTTTTGCTAAAAATACAAAGATTTTCATTACAACGGAACATTCATTATAAAATATAATAGGCATAGTTTATAGGTCATTTCCATTATTTTAACGTTTTGGGATACAACACTAAATAATTATTTAAAGGCATAATTATTTTACACTATGTAACTACTATGGAAGGATAATACTTCCACATACAAAAGGGTTTTTCATTACACTATACGTAAACCGTTAATACAATTTTGTGAGCCACAGTCTTCACGTACTTACTAGAGTACCTACAAAAAAACATGTATTGTAAACAGATCTCCCGTAAGAGAGCATGATACCTGTGTATAGATATATACGGGACTGAAAATCCCGCACCTAAGCTGTTAGCTACAGCTAGACCGGTAGGTCTAGGGTGACAAATGTCTAACATTACGACGCCTGAAGAACATCGTAACAAGCCAACTAGTCGCTAGCATGGTTATAATAACTCACATGGGGTATTAACAATACATTTTGGTTTACGGGCTAACTTACATTCAATCAGTTTTATATAATGATAAAACTACATTATACTACTTTCCAGTACAGTACAACTTGCATTTCTTGAAACATACATTCAAATGGTTTTATATAGATTAAAACTATATATTACTATTTTAAGTATAGAAATATGTATACATATCGGTCTTAAGATTTTTAAGACTAGAACTCATTTTAAAAGAAAATATTGGATTTTCTAGAAGCGTGGAAAAATGGCAGATTCTCCTCATACAAAACTCTTATGAACTCACCAACTTAATTGTTGACACTTTTTCAAACCACTTGTATTCTCAGGAAACCACTAATACAGGTAACAACAAGTTTTTGAGGATGGGACGCTAAGGCGTCAATCAAAACCATTATCATCATATTGTAATTGATTTCTGAAACATGTAATACTCACAACAATGTAACTTTTTCAATTATATTTATGATGGATGTGTTTGCTATGGTCACTATTATGCATTATGTTATGATACAATACATGGAAGTCATCCACCCCCGGACGTTTCCGCCATCCTAGTTTGGGGGTGTGACAAATTGGTATCAGAGCATTGTTTATAGTGAGCTAGTATATCAAACCATGTAAAGTATAAATACAATGGGACTAAAACCCTCTGACTAAAACATTTTAACACAAGTATACTTTTAAAATATAATGATATTTTAGTAAAGTATAAGTATTATGATAAGTTGAACACTATGAGTAGACCCTGGGGTATGTAATCAGATCTAGGATGAATATAGCCTGATCAACTATATTTATCCAAGATATGACTAGCATATGCCTGGGAATATCTATAGGGAACAACAAGTCTAAAACTTACCAACACCCATACAAAGAAACCCTAAACAACCAAACATAAAGTTTAAAATACTATAGGAGTATTTTATGATACTATAGAACCATACACCTAGATTCTTTATGTACCTCCATTCTCGCACAAACAACATGGACAGATTTCGCCACAAAGACCCCTACTACCCTACCACAGCAGCCAACAGATGGATCAAAGTGGAACCAGAAGGGGTTCATAAGGAGGAATAAAACAAGGAGGCAATCGCTGGGAAGATCATTAATGAACGTTACCCTATGAGGAGGAGGCATGAGACCCTTCACCTCTCTTTTTCCAGGATGTGCCCCGACAATGGGCAACCCAGCTACATGCATAGGCTGGAGAAGACAGCCGACGATCCACATTCGACATACACCCACTACACCATGCTCCGGGCCCTAGCACCCCCCCTCGATCGAGCACTACCTCTAATTGTACCACGAGTGACCCACTTGGGCACCCGGGTTCAGGATCTCCATCATAAGGTAATGGAGGTCGGTGGCGAAGCCCGGAACACGACGATGCAAATTCAACACATCCGCGTGGAACAAGAACATCATATGGATGCCATGCCAAACCTACAAGCAGATCAGGAGAACAATACGGACCGCTTACACTCCTCGGAGGAGGAGATAGCTGCCAAAAGACAACAAATCCTTTAAGCAGAAACTAGGGTATTCATAGCGAATAGAGAGCGGAGTAGTCCAATCGTGAGATGTGTGATTTGGCGTGTCACCTTGTGTGTCATTTTGGTATATGATACACTAGTATATCCTAGTAAGTTAGTGACTACACTACTCACACTATATGTTAGGCTTATTGCATCTTTCATCACAACTAGTAGTAGTAAACCGAGCGAGGTAAACCCTCAAAAACCGATGAAACCCAAATCATCTTAATGTTTCAACATCTATCTTCTATTTTGGCAACTTAACATTTGTACAATACCTACTGCTACTTACTACGGTAAGTACCTTACAAGGATGTTAGCCGAAACATTGGAAATCAAACAACAAAACATATAATTTATATGTGTATATATAAACATAGACGGGATACAACTAGCAACGACCATAGTTACTTACAAACTCATTTCATACCATGCAATAGAATCTTGCCACCACGTGAAAGTAACCAGCGTGTCAGCGCAACAACAATTCTACAAATTAACCCCGCTACATTCCAAGCCGCTGTGGCAGCCGCCGTGACAACCATCATGACACAACTTAGCGCTAACAACACGAACGGAAATGGGAACGGTACCCACAAGACATCCCAAATTACAAACCTAAGAACACCTACGACAAAGGAGGAGTACTGCCTAAGAAACGAAAGTTTTGGAACAAGAAAATGGGTCGTCTGACTCAAGAGCCTGCCAAAAGAAAACAAACGGTGGCAGTCCATACCACCACTGTCCCTACTGCCTTAGTGCCGACGAGACCAAATGCTGGAAACCTGCCTAAGTGCAACCAATGTAACTTCCATCACAATGGATTCTGTCGAGAGATACACTGCAACAACTGTAGCAAAAAGGGGCACACCACTCATTTCTGTAGGGCGCCAGCTCAACAAGCCGCCGAGGCCACCAATGTGTTGGATAAGGTGTCTAAGTCCATAACTTATTTGGTATATACTTGACCCGACCCGGCATGGTCCATTTGGGTTGCACTTCACCCAAACTATTTATATGGATAACATTATGAGAAGAGTATATTTGCGGCCTACTAATATATTATAAGTTATAATATATTAATATGAAATTGTATTATTTAATTAGTATTGATCTTAAATTAATTATGAATTAATTTAGTGGTCATAAGGTGACTAATTAAATAATGGGCTATTGTACTTATATAGTGTGGGCTAACACTCATAAGGAAATGGGCTAAGCTTGAATGGGAGTCCATGGATGATCCATGGAGCTTTTAACCCATGGATCCTTGGAATAGGAAAAGACATGGGTTATTAGGGTTTGCATGGTTCATAACCCTAATCATCTACACTATATAAAGAGGCTTATGGTGCTTGAAAAGAGACTATGTGTGTGTGCATAAGGTGTGGCCGATTTCTAGAGTATTAGAGTGCTCTCTCACAAGTTTTCCAAGTTTGTGGTAATTTGTGATTTCCATTTGAGGCATTCATATTATTGGTGCTTGGCTCTCAAACTCCCAAGGAATCAACTCACTAACGAAGGTATGTAATTCTTCTAGTATCTTTTATGTTTAAAAGTACCCCATGTATGCTAGATAGGTTATGAACCTTGGAAAATTATTTTGCATGTATTTTAGACAAACATAGATCCAAGGTTTCTAGGGTTGCATGAACACCTTAGGAGTGTTAGTTTGCTCAAAACCCAACAGTGGTTTCAAAGCCTAGGCTTGTTTGTTTGATACTTGTTGCCAACTTGTTGAAAAACTCAAGTTTTCTGTATTCTGCAGCATGAACTCGCCGAGTCCATGGGGGGACTCGCCGAGTCCATGAGTAAATTCATCCTACTCGTCGAGTAGGTTCGTGCACTCGACGAGTAGAAGCCTCAGAATCCAGATTTTTGAGTTTTGCTGCTGGAAATGGACTAGAAACATTACCTAAACTGTTTTGGTGTTATAAAACCTATTTTAAATGGTGTAATGTTTATGCTAATCAATTTACAATGGCTTATATCAAAATTGCATGATGATATGTGTTCATATGTTCTTGGAATTTTTGATATGATGTTCATGTTCTTATGAATTATTGTTAGATCATAGGAATTATTTGCTAAATTGTTTATTGATAATTCTTGATCATTTATGTGTTTTAATGGAGTCCATAATTTGTCCTCAAGTTATGGATTTCCAAAGGTCACTTTCCTTTATGCACACTTAAAACACATAAGTTACGAAATGAAAAGTTTTGAATAGTTTCAAAACTTGTCCTCAAGTTTTGGAATTTGTAAAGTTACACACACTTTAATATACTTTAATTCCAAACCCTTAGAGTTTTAAAAGTTAAAATTCAACCCTTATACTATTTATAACATTAATGGTTAATTATTATATATATGTATAAGATTAAGTCGTTTTACCGTTAGTAGGCCTCATTCACGAAGCCGGTCTATAAGGGGGGTATAAGGTTGTTGCCTATAAAATGACAACTTAATGGGTGTCCATTCTCACCCACCGCTTCCTTGATCGGTGGAGGGTCGTTAGCCGAACGGGTAGGACAATGACTTTAAATTCTCATTAAAAGTATAATGAATATTATAAAGTAACTAAACCTTTAATAAATTCCCAATCTTAGTTACTTTAGGAAAATGTGAATATGGTGCTAACCCATGAAATTCACACTTTGTACCTTACCAAGTCGTTGGTGGAGCGTGTGTGGTTAACCGGCACACTAACTTGGACTAGTAAGGATCACGAAGGGTGACTTAATGTTTATCATAGATCGGTGGAGCGTGTGTGGTTAACCGGCACATTGATTATGTGATATATTAAGGGTACCAAGTGAATTTGCATGGTTATTCACACCTTGTTTTGTGATCCTCGGCATCCCAATCACAAAACTTGAAGGGCACAATCGAGATTGAAACATGCCATTGAAAAGTTCAATGAATCTCAAAAGAATCTAGGAATTTCAAAACCAATTAAACCTAATGATTCATTTCGTTTTCATGGTGGAAATTGGTGAATCGTCATTCACCTACCTTCAAATATGTTATAGCTTAGATTACGACATCCCTCTTCTAAGTTATAATATATTGTGTTGGATCCTAGCCTTAATATTACATTTGGGTGTATTATTAAGGATTCGATATATCTAATCTAAACTTGTTTTCTTCTTTTCAGATGTCTTCCAACAACAATGCTTCGGGCTCTAACCCTACTGGCTCCTTTTCCCTCATGAACCTTTGTGGGAGGGTCATCTTTGATGGTTCCAACTTCATGGATTGGATCCGGAACATCAGGATGGTCACTCGTTACGAGGACAAGGAATATGTCCTCGATAAGGAGCTAAAGGAGCTTGATGAGTCCACTGCTACTCCTGAGGAGGTCGCTGAGTATCAGGCACATGAAAGAGATGCCACCAAGGTGGCATGCATCATGATGGCCACCATGACAGTTGAACTCCAAAAGTCCTATGAGGACTATTACCCTTTTGAGATGCATCAGGATCTGATGGAAAGGTACCATCAGAGTGCTCGTCAAGAGCGGTATGAAATAATCTCCTCCATGATCACTACCCGTATGAAGGATAGCGAACCAATCACGAGCCACATGCAGAAAATGCAAAGGTATGTGGACCGTCTAATGAAACTGAATGTGAACTTCCCTGAGGAGTTGGCAATTGATATCATTTTGCACTCCTTGCCCTCGTGTTATGATCAATTTCGTATGACATACCACATGAACAAGGAGGAAGTCACACTCAGTAAGCTTCAAGGACTTCTGAAGACTGCCGAAAGTGGTCTTAAGAGTAAGTCGGTTACTACTCATACTCCTACTACTACCCCTATTTTGGCTATCGGGCAAGGAAAAGGGAAGAAGAGGAAGCACCCTTCGAAGGGTACCAAGGGAAAGTCCCTTGAATGTTCCTCATCTGGAACCAAAGGTGGTTTTATCACTCCTTCTGCCATCCCTAAGGATGCTGAATGCTTCTACTGTCAAAATAAGGGGCACTGGAAGCGAAACTGCCCAAAGTACTTGCAGGATGTCAAGGATGGGAAAGTGAAACCATCCCATGCAGGTATTTACACTATATTGTCTAATAACTCACCAAATTCTAATTCTTGGGTTCTTGATACAGGTTGTGGTATTCACATCTGTTGTAACTTGCAGGGCCTAAGAAGAAGTGAGGATGTGGAGCACGGAAAGATAAACTTAATCATGGGGAACAAGAAGGTTGCACCTGTTGCCAAGATTGGAGTTTATACTTTGTTGCTAGATAGTGGGTTAAAGTTAGATTTGAATAAATGTGTGTACTCGTCTGAAATGGCGAGGAATATTATTTCTTTTCATGCTTTGTACAAACAAGGTTTTACCTTTTCTTTTGATAATGAAGTTGGTAGTATTAATGCTTTCTTTAATAATGTTCTTTATTTTAAAGCATTACCTTGTGATGGTGTGTATGAAGCTGTATCGGTTGTAGATAATTTAGGAAATAATGTATTATGTATTGATTCTTCTACTAGCTTAGATAAAGCATCTTTGTGGCATTGTCGTCTTGGACATGTAAGCAAGAAACGCATAGGCCAGCTCCAAAAGGATGGAGTCTTGGAGTCATTCGACCTCAAGTCGGATGATAGTTGTGAGTCTTGTCTACTTGGAAAAATGACAAAATCGCCCTTCACTGGTACTTGTGCAAGGGGTGAGGGTTTGTTGGACCTTATACATACTGATGTATGTGGACCATTCAAAACCGCCACAAGGGATGCTAATCGCTATTATGTGACTTTTATTGATGATTTTAGTAGATATGGTTATGTCTACTTAATCAAACATAAGTCAGAAACTTTTGAAAGGTTTAAAGAGTTTAAACAGGAAGTAGAAAATCAATTGGGCAGGAACATTAAGATGCTTCGATCTGATCGAGGTGGTGAGTATCTTAGTACTGAGTTCCTCGACTATCTTAAGGAGTGTGGGATTGTCTCACAATTGACACCTCCCAGGACACCACAGCTGAATGGTGTAGCTGAGAGGCGTAATCGAACTTTGTTGGACATGGTTCGCTCTATGATGAGTCGAGCTTCGCTACCAATCTCTTTTTGGGGGTATGCCTTAGAGACTGCCGCCCACATCCTTAATCTATTCCCTACAAAGAAGGTTGCCAAAACACCTCATGAAATGTGGACTGGGAAAGTTCCCAATTTGGACCATATCAAGATTTGGGGTTGCGAGGCTTTCATGAGGCGCAAGACTCATGACAAGCTCGAACCTCGAAGTGAAAGGTGTATTTTCATCGGCTACCCACAAAAATCCTTTGGTTACCTCTTCTACAGACCCAGTGAGAATGTGGTCTTTGTGGCTAGGAGAGGCGTCTTTCGAGAGAGAGAATTTATAAACCAAGGAGACAGTGGGAGGCAAATTGACCTTGAAGAAATTCAAGACTCAATTGGTGAAGGAACCTCAGACACTAGCAATCAACTTGAGGAGGAAATTCATGTTGATCCAGCTGACAAGTCTATACTTCCGAGGCGTTCCACAAGGGTTAGGAACACACCTGAGTTTTATTATGGATTTCATATTACTACGGAAGGTGATACATTTATCAGTGACAGTACACTGGTAAATCTGGATGAACCTAACAGTGTTAAGGAAGCCATGGCAGGCCCAGAGTATGCTAAATGGAAGGAGGCTATGGACAGCGAGATGCAGTCCATGTATGACAATCAAGTTTGGAACTTGGTTGACAATGTACCAGGCCGTAAGACAGTCGGGTGCAAATGGATCTTCAAGAAGAAGACCGACATGGATGGGAAGGTGCACACTTATAAGGCTCGACTGGTTGCGAAGGGTTTTACTCAGACTCAGGGTATTGATTATGATGAAACCTTTTCACCAGTAGCAAAGATTAAGTCTATTAGGGTTATGCTAGCCATTGCTGCATTTCATGATTATGAAATATGGAAAATGGATGTCAAAACCGCTTTCCTTAACGGAAAGTTGGCTGAGGGTGTTTACATGAATCAGCCAGAAGGTTTTGTCAGTGCAGAGTACCCCAATAGAGTGTGCAAGCTTGAGAAATCCATTTATGGTTTGAAACAAGCATCTCGAAGTTGGAATCTTTGTTTCGATGAGAAGGCCAAAGAGTTTGGTTTCTCAAGAAGTGAAGATGAGTCCTGCGTGTATGTCAGAGCTAGTGGGAGTATAGTTAGCTTTTTGGTACTGTATGTGGATGACATACTACTCATAGGAAATGACATCCCAACCTTGCAGGAGGTTAAGTCCTGGCTTAGGAAGTGCTTTGCTATGAAGGACCTTGGAGAAGCTGCCTATATCCTGGGGATAAGGATATTAAGAGAAAGGAGTAAAAGACTAATTGGACTTAGTCAGAGTATCTACTTGGATAAGGTGTTGAAAAGGTTCAACATGCAGAATTCCAAGAAAGGAGAATTACCGATCCAAAGCAATGCCAAACTGAGCAAGGCTCAGAGCCCGAGTACAGAAGATGAGATAGCTGAGATGAGTCGATTACCTTATGCTTCCGCTGTTGGTTCGATCATGTATGCTATGACTTGTACCCGTCCTGATATGGCCTTCGCTTTGAGCATGGTCAGCAGATATCAGGGGAACCCTGGCAAGGCTCATTGGACTGCGGTAATATTCTCAAGTACCTGCGGAGGACTAAGGATTGGATCCTTACCCTTGGTGGGAGTGATGACTTGAGAGTAGTAGGGTATAGTGATGCTAGCTTTCAGACTGATAGGGATAACTTCCGCTCTCAGACGGGCTGGGTCTTTACCTTAAATGGAGGGGCAATCACTTGGAAGAGTTCCAAACAGGAGACTGTAGCTGATTCGACTTGTGAATCAGAGTACATAGCAGCGAGTGAAGAGGAAAAGGAGGCGATATGGCTGAGGAACTTCATCGGAGACCTTGGAGTTGTACCAGCTATTAAGGAGCCTATGGAGATTTTCTGTGACAGCAATAGTGCGGTTGCCTTAGCCAAGGAACCAAGAGATCATGGCAGATCCCGACACATTGACAGAAAATATCACTTCATAAGACACAAGATAGAAGAGGGACTCCTCGTGGCAAAGAGGGTATCGTCAGATGAGAACCCTGCGGATCCCCTTACGAAGGGACTGACGAGGGTGGAGCATTTGCAGCATGCGAGATGCATCGGGCTGAGGGACGATATTAGTTTTACAGATTAGATAGTTATTACTGAAACTTGTAAAATGTAATCGACGTTTGATGATGAATAAAAGTTGTGATTTATTTATGAGAAAGTTGTTGCTATCATTGTCAATTATTTACTATTGTTTCAGCTTTGCATGTTTTGACTTTCAGAATAATAAGTTTATTCAAACTCTCCACAGTCGGTCATATGTCGGAAGTAGGTATGAATCAAGACTGTCATGAATTGGGATTGTAAATGACTAAAGGTGTTTAGCCATAGCAATGGTTGCTACAACATTCATGAGTACTCATAAGTTATGAGTATTGGAATAAACCCACGCTCACTTGTATCACTTCATGGAATTTATCTCGAGTGATCGTGAGACGGTAATATCATATAAGTCTTCAAACCTAGAGATATGAGTTGTTACCTATGAGTTGGTTGTGCATTGATTGCACGTAAATGCGTCAGTAACTTGATGTTATAAAACGTGCCTTTGTGTGCAATTCAATAAGTAGTAGAACAAGCATATAAGTCGAAGTTTATCTGTTCCTTCTAGAAATAGAAGCGATATCTGGGCCCCTCGATGATTTTGTTTTGACCTATGTACCGGGCCCGGTCAGAACTAAATTGATGTGTTCGATTAAGTTCTTTGTCAAACAAATCGGAAATCGGGAAACAAACTGCTGGACAATAAGTAAGACATTGTTCCATGTATTTGTCCGGCTGATATCATGAGAGCAGAGGATTATGTGATCACTTATCTAAAATGGCGCTTCATAGTTCAATAGAGTTTTCGAGAGCTACGATTGCCGGTTGGTTCCTGAAGCTATATAGGAAAATACAGTTATCAGACATATCCAAGTGGGAGACTGTTGGATAAGGTTTCTAAGTCCATAACTTATTTGGTATATACTTGACCCGACCCAGCATGGTCCATTTGGGTTGCACTTCACCCAAACTATTTATATGGATAACATTATGAGAAGAGTATATTTGCGGCCTACTAATATATTATAAGTTATAATATATTAATATGAAATTGTATTATTTAATTAGTATTGATCTTAAATTAATTATGAATTAATTTAGTGATCATAAGGTGACTAATTAAATAATGGGCTATTGTACTTATATAGTGTGGGCTAACACTCATAAGGAAATGGGCTAAGCTTGAATGGGAGTCCATGGATGATCCATGGAGCTTTTAAGCCATGGATCCTTGGAATAGGAAAAGACATGGGTTATTAGGGTTTGCATGGTTCATAACCCAAATCATCTACACTATATAAAGAGGCTTATGGTGCTTGAAAAGAGACTATGTGTGTGTGTATAAGGTGTGGCCGATTTCTAGAGTATTAGAGTGCTCTCTCATAAGTTTTCCAAGTTTGTGGTGATTTGTGATTTCCATTTGAGGCATTCACATTATTGGTACTTGGCTCTCAAACTCCCAAGGAATCAACTCACTAACAAAGGTATGTAATTCTTCTAGTATCTTTTATGTTTAAAAGTACCCCATGTATGCTAGATAGGTTATGAACCTTGGAAAATTATTTTGCATGTATTTTAGACAAACATAGATCCAAGGTTTCTAGGGTTGCATGAACACCTTAGGAGTGTTAGTTTGCCGGAACCACTGTGAGACGGGGCATTTCAAAAGGGAGTGCCCAAGGGAAAGGGACACAAATTTTGGTGGCAATGGAAGGGTATTTATGATCACTGTAGGAGAGGCTCTCCCGGAACCACTGTGATTACTGGTAAGTTTATCCCTAAATAACTCATATGCATACATACGTTACGATAGCGGTGCGGAGAGGAGTCTCATGAACCATAAATTGAACATCTCCTCGAACAAAAACCTCAAATACTTAATGAAGCATTTACCATAGAAATGGCTAACAGGAAAACCGAAACAACAAAAAGACAAATACGTAAGATGCACACTCACACTAAAACAACCATTTCTTCAAAATCGGCCTAATGTCGGTTACAATAGCAAACTTCGACGTGATAACCGTCATGCTTTGTTTAAGTCCTCAACATACCAATATCAGGTGTTGCAAAAAGTATGTTCAACTTAACTTACCAATAAAAAAAACCTTGTAATGTATGACGACAAACCCAAAACAAACCTCCAAATCGTCTCTTACTTCAAGGCTCAGAAGTACCCACACGAGAGGTACAACTCCTTCCTAGTCCACGATGTGGATGAGAAACAAGAAGCGAAAGACTTCAAGGATATTCCAGAATTCCTTAACCTTCCCGATGTATTCCCAGAAGACCTGCCGGGAATACCACCCGTATGATAGATCGAGTTCAAAAACGACTTAAATGATGTAGCTATGGAAAAAGTAGTCGTGGTTACTTTCTCACCCAAATTAATCACATCACTCACGTAGAAACTAAGGACCCATGCTGGTACTCTATGATTACTAAATGTATACGTTAGGGTTATATACGACTTTTATACAGAAAACGATTATAGAGGGACCAGGTATGGATCATACCACGAACTTCATGACAAAGTTGCCCAGGACTGCGGGTGAACACGCTACCATTTGGGTGATCGTAGACAAATTAACCAAACCCACACACTTCCTACCGATCAAAGCAACAGATGAAATAGAAAAGCTGACCGGAACGTATCACAAGGAGGTTGTGAGATTACACAGAGTTCCACTATCTATTCACTCATATATTGGACAGTGGATTCGCCTCGCGTCTTTGACAGTCGTTACAGAAGTCTTTGGAAACCCAACTCGTCCTGAGTACAACTTACCATTCCTAAACAAACAGTCAGAATGAGCGAAAAATTCAAACATTGGAGGATATGCTTCGTGCCTGCGTGATAAACTTTGGCAAAGCATGTGATGCTCGCCTACCACTGGTTGAGTCCTCTTACAACAGTAACCACCCCACCAGGATCAAAGTCACTATGTTTGAAGCACTATACGGACATGTTGGATTTGGTGTCTAAGCCCATAACTATAACTGAGATGTACTTGACCAGATTGTAGCATGGTCCTTTTGGGTTGCCTTCACCAGTGCAATTTGATAGGATGGATTTTTGAGAATAAGGTTAATTGTGATTATTAGTATATTATAAGTATAATATATTAATATTATTATTTAATTAGTATTGATCAAAGATTAATTTAGAATTAATTTTGTGATTAAAAGAGACTAATTAAATATATGGGGATTGATTATATAAATCAATGATTCTTGTAATGTAGGCTAATGATCCATGACTATGTAGTTGGGCTAAACCAATAAGATAATCCATGGATAGTCCATGGAGGTTAACCCAGGGAGCATAAGAATGTGAAAAGTCATGGAGCATTAGGGTTTACAAAGTGTAACCATAGCATTTCCCACATTATAAATAGGACCCCCCCCCTAAGCCAAAATCGGCTACACACTTGTTGGAATCAAGTTACTTATTCTCTAAAAGCCTCCTCTTGCATATTGGTGTTTGTGAACCATTAGAGGCATCACACTTGAGGTGCTCAAGCTTTCAAAGGTCAAGAACTCTACCCTACTCAAGAGGTAAGCATCCAAACCAATTTTTTATGTTATATAGCTTCAATGGTATGCTAGTTAGGGTGAATGCTTTGGAAAAACAAATTGCATGTATAATTAGAGAAAACATAGATCCAAAGCATTTCGGGTTGCATGTGCACCATAGGAGTGTTATAGTGCTCAAAACCCAACAGTGGTATCAGAGCCTATGATTGTTTTCTATTATATTTGATGCTTACTAGTTTTTCAAACTTGAAAAAGTCGATTTTCTGCACTCTGACTGGTGAACTCGCCGAGTCCATGAACAAAATTGACGAGTCCACTCAGAAACAAGGACAACTCAGCGAGTCAGTTCTTGCACTCGACGAGTTGGAGGCACTGTTTGCAGAATTTTGAGATTCTTGACCTGGTTTGGATTGGGAACACTACCACAAACTGTTTTTGATCATTGGAAATGTTTTTTATGATATGGTAGTGCTTGTACTCATCCAAACACAAGATAATTGTCAAAGTTTTAAATAATTGTTGTTTTATATGATAAACAAATTTGCTTATAAATTGTTGACATAGAATTATCTTGTTTATGAGTTTAGTTAGACCATTTATGATTATGTGATAATTTTAGTTGTTAGAAAATGATCTAAATGAATTTTAATGACCTCCATAACTTGTACTCAAGTTATGGAATATGAAAGGTCTCGTGCATTAAATCCAATTAAACTCATAGGTTATGAATGTGAAGAGTTTTGACAAGTTTCAAAACTTGCCCTCAAGTTTTGGAATTTGTAGAGTCTCATCAATGAAACTTTAATTCCAAACCCTAGAGTTTTAAGAGTTAAAATTCAAACCTTATACTTTATAATATTACAAGTTTAATACTATATATATATATATATATATATATATATATATATATATATAAGACTAGTTAGTCTTACCGTTAGTAGGCCTCATTCACGAAGCCAGTCTAAAGTTACTTCCTATAAAATGGTGGTTTAATGGGTGTCCACTCTCACCCACCGCTTCCTTGACTGGTGGAGGGTCGTTAGCCAAACGGGTAGGATAGGACACTAATTCTCCCTCATTAAAAGTATAATGATAAATATAAAGTAACTAAACTTTTATTAAATTCCCAATCTTAGTTACTTTAGGAAAAATGTGAAATTGGTGCTAATCCATGAAATTACACTTTGCACCTTGTTAAGTTGTTAGTGGAGCGCGTGTGGTTAACCGGCACACTAATCCGGAACTGACAAAGTGTGGCAAAGGGTAGCTTGGTGTTAGTCACAGATCAATGGAGCGTGTGTGGTTAACCGGCACATTGATTAGGTGATTTGTAACATTTGGTGTACCAAGTTAATTTGCATGGTTATTCACACCTTATTTGTGATCCTCGGCATCACAGTCACAAACTTGAAGGGCACAATCGAGATTTAAACATGCCATTGAAAAGTTCAATGAATCTCAAAGATCTAGGAATTTCAAATCCAATTAAAACTTAATAAGCTTTTTTTTTCATGGTGGAAATTGGTAATTCGTCATTTACCTACCTTCAAATATTTTACAATTGGATTACGGCATCCCTCTTCGCAATTGTAGAATATTGTGTTGGGTCCTAGCCTTAATATTTCATTTGGGTGTTACATTAAGGACTCTCATCTAATCTAAACTTTTTTTTTTCTTCTTTTCAGATGTCTACCCCAAACAATGCTTCCACACCAATTCCTTCAGGCTCTTTCTCCCTCATGAACCTATGTGGGAGGGTCATTTTTGATGGCTCTAACTTCAATGACTGGATTCGTAACATCAGAATGGCTATTCTCTATGAGGACAAAGAATATGTCCTAGATAAAGAGCTATAGGAGATTGATGTAACCACTGCCACTCCTGAACAAATCGTTGAACACACTACTCATGAGAGGGATGCGACAAAGGTGTCATGTCTTATGATCGCTACCATGACTGCTAAGCTACAAACGTCCTATGAGGACTACTAACCCTATGAAATGTATTATGATTTGATGGAAAGATACCATCAAAGTGCTCGGCAGGAGAGGTATGAGATCATTGCCTCCATGATCACAACCAAGATGAAGGATGGTGAACCCATCACGGCCCACTTGCAAAAGATGCAGAGATATGTGGACTGCTTGCTAAAATTGAATGTCAATTTTGATGAAGAGTTGGCCATAGATATAATTCTACACTCTTTACCTTCTTGTTATGATCAGGTTCGTATGACCTATCACATGAACAAGGAGGAGGTCACTCTTAGCAAGCTTCAAGGCCTTTTAAGGACTGTAGAAAGCAACCTTAAAGGAAAGTCGGTTGTGTCTACTCCTACTACTACTTCTGCCCCTGTTCTGGAAATAGGAAATGGAAAGGGAAAGAAGAGGAAGGCTCCTTTCAAGAGCCGCAAGGGAAAGTCTCTTGATTGATCCTCTTCTAGTGGGACCAAAGTCGGTTCTGCTAATTCCTCTTCAAATCCTAGGGATGCAGAGTGCTTCCATTGTCATGAAAAAGGGCACTGGAAACGAAGTTGCCCCAAGTACTTGCAGGACATAAAGGATGGGAAGATCAAACCCTCATTTCCAGGTATGTACACTATGCAATCTAATAGCTCATCACATGCTAATTCTTGGGTCCTTAATACAGGTTGTGGATTTCACATTCAGCTTAATGTCGGATGACACTTGCGAATCTTGTTTACTTGGAAAGATGACCAAGTCACCCTTCGCTGGTACTTGTGAAAGGGGTGAAGGTTTGTTGGACCTCATAAATACTGATGTGTGTAGACCATTCAGAACTGCCTCAAGGGATGCTAATCGCTTCTATGTTACTTTTACTGATGATTATAGTAGGTATGGCTATGTCTACTTAATCAAGCATAAGTCAGAAACTTTTGAAAAGTTCAAAGAGTTTAAGCAAGAAGTGGAGAATCAATTGGGAAGGAAGATAAATATGTTGCGATCCGATCATGGAGAAGAGTATCTTAGCATCGAGTTCCTTGACTATCTTAAGGAATGTGGAATTTTTTCACAATTGACGCCACCTAGGACACCACAGCTTAATGGTGTGGATGAGAGGTGCAATAGAACCTTGCTAGACATGGTTCGTTCCATGATGAGTCGAGCTTCGTTACCTATCTCATTCTGGGGGTATGCCTTAGAGACTGCCGCCCATATCCTTAATCTAGTCCCTACCAAAAAGGTTTCCAAAACACCTCACGAGATGTGGACAGGGAAGGTTCCCACATTAGACCACATTAAGGTTTGGGGTTTCAAGGCTTTCGTAAGATGCGAGACTCACGACAAGCTCGAACCTCGGAGTGAGCGATGTATTTTCATCGTCTACCCGCAGAAGTCCTTTGGATATCTCTTCTACAGATAGAGTGACAACGTTGTATTCGTTGCGAGGAGAGGAGTCTTTCGAGAGAGAGAGAACTCATATGCCAAGAGGAAAGTGGGTGGCAAATTGACCTTGAAGAGCTTCAAGATTTAAGTGATGAAGGAACCTCAAACACTAGCAATCAAACCGAGGAGGAAACTCCTGATGAACCAATTGACGAGTCCTTACCTCTAAGGCGTTCCAGCAGAGTTAGACAGGCACCTGAGTTTTATGGTTTCCATATTACTACTGAAGGTGACACCTTTATCAATGATAGCACACTGGTAAACCTGGATGAATCTAACAACTACAAGGAAGCCATGGCAGGACCTGAGTCTGCTAAATGGAAAGAGGCGATGGACAGCAAGATTCAGTCCATGTATGACAATCAAGTTTGGAACTTGGTTGACAATGTACCGGATCGTAATACATTCGGATGCAAATGGATCTTCAAGAAGAACACCGACATGGATGGGAATGTACACACATATAAGGCACGACTGGATGCAAATGGATCTGCTAAATGGAAAGAGACCTTCTCACCAATAACGAAGATTAAATCTATTAGGGTTATGATAGCCATAGCTGCATTTCATGATTATAAAATATGGCAAATGGATGTCAAAATCGATTTCCTTAATGGAAAGTTGGCTGAAGATGTTTCCATGAGTCATCCAGAGGGTTTTGTCGATGCGAAGCACCCTAATAGAGTGTGTAAGCTTGAGAAATCCATTTATGGATTGAAACAAGCATCTCGCAGATGGAATCTTTGTTTCGATGAGAAAGTCAAAGAGTTCGGATTTTCGAGAAGCGAGGCTGAGTCCTGTGTATATGCCAAAGCTAGTGGGAGTATAGTTACCTTTCTGGTATTGCATGTGGATGACATACTACTCATAGGAAATGACATCCCAACCTTGCAGGAGGTTAAGTCCTGGCTTGGGAAGTCTTTTGCTATGAAGGACCTCGGAGAAGTTGCCTATATCCTAGGGATAAGGATATTGAGAAACAGAAGTAAAAGACTAATAGGACTTAGTCAAAGTACCTACTTGGACAAGGTGTTGAAACGTTTCAGCATGGAGAACTCCAAGAAAGGTGACTTACCTATCCAAGACAATACCAAACTGAGTAAGACTCAGAGTCCGAGTACAGAGACTAAGATAGAAGAGATGATTCATATACCATATGCTTCCACAGTTGGTTCCATCATGTATGCTATGACTTGTACTCGCCCTGATTTGGCTTTTGCTTTGAGCATGGTCAGCAGATATCAAGGGGACCATGGTAAAGCTCATTGGACTGTGGTTAAGAACATTCTTAAGTACCTGCGGAGGACTAAGGATTGGATCCTTACCCTTGGTGGGAGTGATGACTTGAGAGTAACATGGATAGCGATGCAAGCTTTCAGACTGACAGAGATAATTTACGCTCTCAATCGGGCTGGATATTTACCCTGAACGGAGGAGCAGTGACATGGAAAAGTTCCATGCAGGAGACTATAGCTGATTCAACGTGTGAATCAGAGTACATATCAGCAAGCGAAGCAGCAAAGGAGGCGATATGGTTGAAAAACTTCATCAGAGACCTTGGAGTTATTCCATTCATAAAGGATCATGTGCAGATTTTCTGTGATAATGAATGGGCGGTTGCCTTAACCAAGGAACCGAGAGATCATGGCAGATCTAGGCATATCGACAGAAAGTACCACTTTATAAGACATCAAGTGGAAGAAGGACACCTCGTGGTGAAGTGGATATCGTCAGAGGACAACCCAGCAGATCCCCTGACAAAAGGACTGACTAGGGTTAAGCACTTGCAGCATGCAAGGGGCATTGGGCTAACAGACTGTTGGATTAGATTCCTAAGCCCATAACTATTATTGGTATGTATTCGACCCGACTTGGCATGGTCCATTTGGGTTGCATGGCATCGGAACAATTTGGATAGACTTTTGTGAGAAAAGGATATATATATATATATATATATATATATATATATATATTATAAGTTCTAATATATTAATATGAAATCATATTATTTAATTAGTATTGATCAAGAATTAATTTGGAATTAATTCTATGATCAAAAGACACTAATTAAATATATGGGGATTGATTGTGTAAATCATCCATTCTTATATATGTGCG
Organism: Lactuca virosa; assembly: GCF_052849685.1. NCBI lineage: Eukaryota > Viridiplantae > Streptophyta > Magnoliopsida > Asterales > Asteraceae > Lactuca > Lactuca virosa. Next base: position 123,649,643 of record NC_136427.1, on the reverse strand, counting down.
CTTATGATCCATAGTTCTTCATGTTGGGCTAAACCCATGGACTGACCCATGGATACTCCATAGAGGTTTTAACCCATGTAGCATGAAGAATATGGAAAGACATTAGTTACATAGTGTAACCCTAATAGCCACAATATATAAGGACCCCATGGCTCAAGAAATCGGCACTAAGTGTTCATATGAGAGGGCTAGCCGATTTTGAGCATAAGTACTTTTCTCTCAAGTTATTCCAAGTTGTTGTTGATGTTGTGTGAACCATTTGAGCTGTCACACTTGGGGCACTCGGCTCTTAAGCTCCATGGAATCAAGCTACAACAAAGAGGTATGTTATCCTAACTAGCATCATGTATTGTTTATGTTAAATTGCATGCTAGTTATAGGTTTAATGCCTTGGAAACCATTTGCTTGTATAATTAGTGAAAACATAGATCCAAGGTTTTTAGGGTTGTATGTGCACCATAGGATGTTGTAGTATACTAAAAACCATCAGTGGTATCCAAGCCAAGGCTTGTTTTCAATTATGCTTGATGCAAATTGCTGAAAATCGAAGTTTTTTTTGCTGTCTAGACAGGGGACTCGACGAGTCCATTAAGGGACTCGACGAGTCCATGTGTAAAATCATCCAACTCGTCGAGTTGGTTCATGCAGTCAACGAGTTGGACCCCCTGACAGTATATCTTCGAGTTTTTTGGCTGGAATTGGACTAGGAACATTACCTTAAGCTGGTTTTGAAATTATAAACCTATTTTTGATGTGGTAATGTTCATGCTAATCCAATTTCAAGGATAATTGTCAATAGATTCATGTTTTGTATTAGTTTAATGGTTAGGCTAATTACATGAAAATTGTTTGATATGAATTATCTTGTTCTTATGAGTTAGCTTAGATTAATAGCATAGTTATGTGATAATGTGTTTTCAATCCAAATTGATCTAAAAGTTGTTCATAAAATGTGTTTTTGTAACTTGTCCTCAAGTTATATGAAAAGTCACATTTATGATTTTTAAAACTCATAAGATTTCCATAAGTTATGAAAAATGAAGAGTCTTTTTTTAAATGTTTTAAAGTCTTCCATAACTTGTCCTCAAGTTATGGAACTTGAAGAGTTTTTCATTAAAACTACTTTAAACTCATAAGTTATGGAATTGAAAAGTTTTTGAATTGTTTAAAACATGCCCTCAAGTTTTGGAATTTGTAAAGTTTCCCCCCATGAATACTTTAATTCCAAGTTGAACCCTTAGAGTTTTAAGAGTTACAATTCAACCCTTATACTATTATAATATTAATATTTAATAGTTATATATATGTATAAGAACAAATTCAGTCTTACCGTTAGTAGGCCTCATTTACGAAGCCGGTCTATAAGGGGGGTATAAGGTCACTGCCTATAAAATGGCAGTTTAATGAGTATCCACTCTCACCCACCGCTTCCTTGACTGGTGGAGGGTCGTTATCCGAACGGGTTTGACAGGACTCTAATTCTCCCTTCATTATAAGTATATGATAAATATAAAGTAACTAAACATTTTAGAAATTCCCAATCTTAGTTACTTTAGGAAAATGTGAATTTGGTGCTAACCCATGAAATTACACTTTGCACTTTGCTTAAGTCGTTAGTGGAGCGTGTGTGGTTAACCGGCACACTAACCTGGATTTAACAAGGTTGGCAAAGGGTGGCTTAAGGTTTATCATAGATCGGTGGAGCGCGTGTGGTTAACCGGCACATCGATCAGGTGATAAAAATTAAGAGTACCAAGTATATTTGCATGGTTATTCACACCTTATTTGTGATCCTCGGCATCCCAGTCACAAACTTGAGAGGGCACAATCGAGATTTAAACATGCCATTGAATAGTTTAATGAATCTCAAAAGATCTAGGAGTTTCCAACCACTTAAAATGTAATTCATATTTCGTTTTTCATCGTGGAAATTGGTGAATCATCATTCTCCTACCTTCAAATATTTTATAGCTTGGATTACAACATCCCTCTTCCAAGTTATAAAAGTATTGTGTTGGGTCCTAGCCTTAATATTTCATATTGGGTGTTATATTAAGGACTTAAATCAACTAACTTGAATATCTCTCATGGTAGATGTCTGGTTCAGACAACTATGATCTTCCCAAATCCCCTGGAACAAGCTTTCCTAATGAAGATGATGTCGCGTGGTTGGTTCATGGAAATCATACTTCTCTTCCTTCACCTCCTCCAGTTATTCTCCCTAATGCACAAGTTCTTGAAAAGTTCAAGGTCACTCAAGCCCTATTGGCAAGCAACGTTTATGTGTGATCACATCTTGGAGATGAAGCGATATATATTGACAAGTCGGGAGAGTTGGGTGTCAAAGTCTTGAGGAAGTTGGTTGTTGACTAGGTTCTTCAATCACTTTCAAAGTCACATAGTGAGTTCCTTTAGGGATACTACATGACAAACCATGACATGATCCTTAATGATCTTACCTATTTGCTTGATGCTGCTAAATCAGCAATGATTTGGAGCACGGGTAAAGCAAATTTGATTGGAAGATCGACTTCCCAAACTTCCATGAACCTTGACAATGGTAACATTGGAAATCCAAAAAAGCTTTCTCTTCCCAATGGAAAGGGATAGTCCATAGTCAACTCGGTTGACCAAATGGTAATTAGAAAGGCTAAGTCTGAGATAGTCGCATGTACCATTCCCAAAGAGTCCAAATGTATCTATTGCCAAAGGAAGGGGCATTGGTTGCGAAGCTGCCAAATTTACCTGAAATATCATAAGGATGGTAAAGTCAAAAAGTTTCACTCTACTTCAGGTAAAGTCCACTGTCTAACTCTATTAAGTTCCTCTTTGGATATTCTTATTACATGATGTGACTAGGTCACATATTGATGTTTTAAGAATCAAAGAAAAGAGAGGAAGCTTAAATGAAGTATATGTTGATTCTGATCGCGAAGATGGATTTCGATCGCATGGTTCGGTGATCAGAATTTTGAGTTGTTGCTTAAGAGTTATGATATTTTGCTTAGGAATACATAACAACACGTTTTCATATGCATTTGTATTGTAAGGATAAGTTTTCCGCAAGTTTTTAAATAAAAAGTAAAAAGTTTTAATTTTATTTATTTTTAAAATTCCTTACAATGGCATTTGTGGAAAAATTGTTGTTTATATGATTCCATTGATAGCAATATTGGAAAATGGATTTGATTCTTTCGTTTGTGGTAGTGTCATAATTTACCAAATAAGGAAAGATTCTCACTACCCAAGTTTCAATTGGACCGAAACTTGGAATCATGCAAGTTATATTGTATGATGAATGAGAATTATCATCTTTGGAAAATTAAGACTAATTCCTTGTTCATATGTATATGTGATTCAAGTGAAGGACTAAGGGATCGAGTACACCTTCTTGTTCACTGGTCAAAGTCCACCACGAAAGATCGATAAGACTATTCATCATGATTTACTGAAGTTTAGTAAATATGGTTATACTTACAAGTTTAAGTATAATTCTGAAACATTGGAAAAGTTTCAATGTATGGCAGAACGAATGAGAAGAATCAAATTAGGCAGAAAGATAAAAGTTTCTCCAATCTGAAAAGATGGGAGAGTACTTTAGTATCGTGTTTTGTGATTATCTTAGTGATTAAGATACCATATCACAATTGATACTCTAAGGACATCTTAGTACATTTGTTTGGCTAAGAAGAGGAATCATGGATTGTTAAAATGGTTAAAATCAAAAAGATGAATCATACTTCGTTCCAAAACAAGTCTTAGAGTCATACTCCAAGATTGTAACTTGAGTGACATAATCTTAAGAAGGTTTAAAACACTTGTCAAATGTAGAGTAAAATGTTTTCTTACTCTTGAACATTTGAAGTTGGTAAGCTGTGATGTTTTGGATAAAACAAAGACCAACTAAGGCCAATTGTGTGAAGTGTTTGTCTTGATAAGAATCCGCACTAACTCTTGAATATTTGCTTTGTCAAGGAATGGTTCTTGACAAGAGAATCTTATATGTCAAGAGGTCAGTGGGAGTCTTAAAGATCCTGGAAGAGTTTCAAGAACTAATCAAGAATAAAACCTGTAGTTTATCACAAGCGCACGACTCGAGGTTTGTAACCTATCGTGTTGACATGTTCTTATTTCTGTGCCCATTCAAGTTAAAGTTGACTATGCATGTGAGTTCTATGAGTTCTCAATTGTTTGCATAACTACTTGGAAGCAATGGCAGGCCCTTGTGCTGCCAGGTGGCAAGAAGTTAAGATTGCACAAGTTCAGTCCATATGAGTTTGGATTTGTCACTAACCTTGTCTTGTGATTATGGTTATGACAAATTCACATGGATAGGAACACATACACCATAAAATCTAAGTGTCATAAGGTTTCTCTTCGATTCATGAAAATGATGGTGAGGAAACGCTTTCACTAAGTAGATCTTAAATAGATAGCAATTGTGAGACGTCGTGAATCGTGTCCCATATGCTTCGGATATAGGATCGATTGCATGTTCTATAATATTCATCCATTCTAAATTTTCCAAATGCCTAGGGCATTAAGAGGGAAAAAGGACTAGAACTGTATATGACTAAAATGATTAAGCAATTGTCAAGGACAATCTGAGGTTTACCAAAGATTGGTTGCTCATGGACAGTTGGAAGTATGGTGTAAATTTTTGGAAAGGACCATATTGACATATTCTGAAAAGAGGCAACTCTTGTTCAGAAGTGATAGTCAAAATGGGAATATGGAAATGTTTCCATAGGTGGAATTTATTCTTTAAATCTGTGTAATATTGGAAAACTTAATGCAAGAAGGATGTTCAAAGCAATGTACTTTGAATATGAGACTTCGTTTCCATGGAATTGATCTCCATTGGAATACTATGTAATGTCTGTTGACAAGTCTTTGTGACTTTGTGCATAATCATTACAAGAAGATCAATGCATATAATTTTAGAATATAACAGATTTCGGTAAGTGGCAGGAATTTGGAATTCTTTCATTTATGATAAGGATTTGGGATTATGAAATGAGAATCATTGGAGTTATGTTCAATTGATCTATTTCACAAAGTAAGGATCATAGACAAACATAGTGTGCATACTTGGAGTATGGCATAACTATTGTTTGGACAAATCATAGTGTGCATGCTTGGAGCATGGCATGACTATTGTTTTGATTCAAGTATAAAGTTGATTATTTGAAACATTATGCAATGAATAATGTGTAATCAGTATGGTGATAAATAAAAGGTGTTTTATTTATATTCATAAGTTCTGAGACCATATTGGATTCGATTATTCTTGTGTTTCACTTTGCATGTTTTGACTTCTAGAATAACTAGGTTATTCTTTCCGAATGACTAAGTAATTTAAATTCTCCACAGTCGGTCATATGTTGGAAGTAGGTATGAATCAAGACTGTCATGAAGTTGGCTTGTAGATGTCTAAGGTGTTGGACATAGCAAGAGTTGCTACAACATTCATGAGTGCTCATAAGTTCTGAGTATTGGATTAAACCCACGCTCATTTGAATCACTTCATGGATTTTATCACGAGTGAATCATGAGACGATAATATCTTATATTCTTTAAACCTAGAGATATGAGTTGGTTATGCATTGATTGTACGAAAATGCATTGGTAACTCGATGTTATAAAACGTGACTTTGTGTATGATTCAACAAGTAGTAGAACAAGCATATGAGTCGAAGTTTATCCATTCCTTTTACCCTTGGAGGGATAAAAGCGATATTTGTGGGCCCCTCGATGATTTAGTGATGACAAACGTAAGTGCTCGGACGGGCCTGGACTGATTTGATTTGTTCAATTAGTCAATCGTCATAAATCGGAAATCGGGAAAAAACAGATGGACAGAGAGAATGATTATAATCCATGTCTCAGTCCATATGATATCTAGAATGGAGGAATATATATGATCCCTTATCTAATGGACGCGTCATTGATTTGTTCAGATTTCGACAGCGGATTTAAGACCTACGATTGCTAGTCGGGTTTTGGAGTCATACGCTATAATAGTTTTAAACTTATCCAAGTGGGACACTGTTGGATTAGATGTCTAAGCCCATAACTATTATTGGTATGTATTCGACCCGACTTGGCATTGTCCATTTGGGTTGCATGGCATCGGAACAATTTGGATAGACTTTTGTGAGAAAAGGATATATATGATTTATTAATATATTATAAGTTCTAATATATTAATATGAAATCATATTACTTAATTAGTATTGATCAGGAATTAATTTGGAATTAATTTTGTGATCAAAAGACACTAATTAAATATATGGGGATTGATTGTGTAAATCATCCATTCTTATATATGTGGGCTTATGATCCATAGTTCTTCATGTTGGGCTAAACCCATGGAGTAACCCATGGATACTCCATGAAGGTTTTAACCCATGGAGCATGAAGAATATGGAAAGACATGAGTTACATAGTGTAAACCTAATAGCCACAATATATAAGGACCCCATGGCTCAAGAAATCGGCACTAAGGGTTCATATGAGAGGGCTAGCCGATTTTGAGCATAAGGACTTTTCTCTCAAGTTATTACAAGTTGTTGTTGATGTTGTGTGAACCATTTGAGGTGTCACACTTGGGGCACTTGGCTCTTAAGCTCCGTGGAATCAAGCTACAACAAAGAGGTATGTTATCCTAACTAGCATCATGTATTGTTTATATTAAATTGCATGTTGGTTATAGGTTTAATGCCTTGGAAACCATTTGCATGTATAATTAGTGAAAACATAGATCCAAGGTATTTAGGGTTGTATGTACACCGTAGGATGTTGTAGTATACTAAAACCCATCATTACTTTCGATAGCACTAAATGCTTGGCCCAGAGACTCGTAGACCATGGAGTCCGCCAAGGCGTGATGGCCCCTGTTCATGAGCCAACAAAAGGGGGCGACTATAAGCGAAAGTCTTTGAGCAAGAAAAAGGGACAGCCAACACAAGAGCCCTTGAAGAGACAACAGATTGTTGCGGTTCATAATGCCACAACACCTGCCACTCCAGCACCTGTTAGCCGATATGTTGGAACCTTCCCGAAGTGTAACAAGTGTAACTTTCATCACACCGGAGCTTGTCGGGAGATGCATTGCAAGAATTGCAACAGGAAGGGGCACACTGCCTGTTTCTGTAGGGCACTGGCACAACCAATCTCCCTGGTCCCCTGCATTGGAGTAAGCCAGGCCTATTACGGGTGTGGTGAAACTGGACACTTCAAGAGGGATTGTCCAATAACAAGGAATGTTGGCGGAGATGGAAGAGTGTTGATGATCATCGCAGGAGAGACTCTCCCGGAACCACCTGTGAACAGCGGTACGTTTTCCAAATGGAAATATTTTAAAACTTCAATTTTTTTTACGAAAACTAGTGCCAATTAAAACGTAATCATAAATTGCTCCCTTATCCGAACAAAGCACATCACTCATATAAAAACTAAGCATCCTTGTTGGTGAGTTATGATGGCGTAGTGTAAAAACTAGGGTCATATATAATTAAGATTGAACATGCTTAGAATGCGTGATTCTGCCTTATTTCCTGTTCCTTGTCTGGTTGTGGACTTAGGGCAGAGTCACTCAGTTGACTGCCTTCTCAATCTTAATTATATACGACTTGTAAACACCAAGTGATTATAGAGGGACCTGATAGGGATTGTACTATGAAAATTCATCTTTATTTATCGGAGCACTCTTACTACCTGTACACGCTAAATGTGGTACAAAATGTTCGTAGTAGTAATAACAAGGATAAAACTGAAAACACTAAAAACGTACACACAAGATGCACTATCGCTCTAACAAACACTTATTCCAAATCAACCTAACACCTATTACTATAAGAAGTTCTGACGTCGTCATTTGACATGGATTGGCTTAGTCCTCACCATATCAATTTCATGTGCTACGAAAAGACCATTCGCCTTAACCGCCGACTAACAAAGCTCTTTCAATCTATAACGACAAACCCGACACAAACCTCCAAATCGTCTCTCGCTTCAAAACCCCGAAGTATCCATGCAAGGGGTACCATATCTTCCAAAACCTTCTCGAAGTATTCCCAGCAGACCTTTCGAGAATACCACTCGTGTAGCAAGTCAAGTTCAAGAATAGATACTAAGCACCCATGCGGTTAACCTATTACTACTAGGTGTATACGTGTAACGCCGCGTTCGAAAAGTACTTATTTATGAATTTCTGAGATCAAGAGTAAGGGCGTTTCGGTCTTTTGTGGGCAATGAGTTTCATTCGGGAAGGTTTCGGATCGGGGTATGTTGATAGAAGCGTAGGGCTTCTCGCCACCTTCGCGTGGATATAAAGTTCGTCGGGAATGGGCTTAGAATAAAGGAGTTATGACGTTTTGAAGATATTGACATTTATAGCCCTTAATGGGAAAAGTTGACGAGGAAGGCCATGCATGCCTTTGGGACACGCGTGGGTACGCCCAGCGTAGGCTGGGTTACGCCCAGCGTAATAGGGTGAATGACCGCGGGTGCAAGGACGCGTACGCCCAGCGTACTAGAGTTACACCCAACGTACGCTCAGAGTCTTAAAACCCTAATTTTAGGGCCAGCCACTATATAAGGAACATTATGGTTCCAACCCTAGCCTCCATATCTGCCCTCTTACTCTCAGAAACCCTAAGTAGCCGTTCTTCTTCCATTGTTGTGGATATTTGACCTTGTGGAGCTTAGTTTGGCAAAGGAAAGCTTAGAAGAAGAAAGAAGAGGTTGGCAAGAAGGAAACTTGGTGGCTGGAGCTTGTAGATCCGAGATAGCATCACCCTTTGCAACCACTTGAAGGTATAAAGCTTCTTGCTTGACATCTATTTTGTGTAGATCTATGTATGGTGAAGTTTTTGTTGGGTTTTGAGCATTCTAACACTCCTATGGTGTACATGCAACCCTATAAACCTTGGATCTATGTTTTCTATATTATACATGCAAATATTAACTATTCCAAGGTTTCATCCTAACTAGCATATTATGAAGCACCTACACTACAAAGTTCTAGTTAGATGACATACCTTTTGATGTAGCTTGATGTCTTCAAGCTTTAAGAGCTTAGCCCCAATAGTGTGGAAGCCTCAAATGGAATCACAAATCACCAAAACACCTTGGAAGAACTTGAGAGAATATGTATGCACACTAAAATCGGCCCACTCTTATTTTCACACACTTGTGTCAATTTTGTGAGCCAAGGACCCCTTTATATATTATGGAGGATTAGGGTTACATCCATGTAAACCCTAATACCCATGACCTTTCATTTACATAGGATCCATGGGTTAAAAGCTCCATGGACCATCCATGAAAGCTTAGCCCAACCTAAATGAACTTGGCCCATTCCATATATATAAGAGTCCATATTTAATTAGTTCTTTTTGATCACTTAATTAATTCTAAATTAATTCTTCATCAATACTAATTAAATAATATGATTCTATATTAATATATTAGAACTTATAATATATTAATATAAATCATAAATATACTATTCTCAAAAGACTATCCATATAAATTGTGTCGGTGAAGTGCAACCCAAATGGACCATGTCGGGTCGGGTCAAGTACATACCAAATATAGTTATGGACTTAGACATTAATCCAACATTAACAATAGGGGTATTTATGTTCTATTAACAATAGGTTAGTGTGTCGGTTAACCACACACGCTCCACTAACAGCTTAAACAAAGTGCAAAGTGTAATTTCATGGATTAGCACCTTATTCACATTTTCCTAAGTAACTAAGATTGGGAATTTATAAAAAGTTTAGTTACTTAGTATTTATCATTAATACTTTTAATGAAGGGAGAATTATAGTCCTTGTCCTACCTGTTCGGCTAACGACCCTCCACCAGTCAAGGAAGCGGTGGGTGAGAGTGGACACCCATTAAACTGCCATTTTATAGACAGTAACCTTATACCCCCCTTATAGACCGGCTTCGTGAATGAGGCCTACTAATAATAAGACGACTTGATCTTATACATATATTATATTAAACTTTTAATATTATAATAGTATAAGGGTGTATTTTAGACATTTAAAATACTTGGTGGTTTAATCTATTAATTAAACTATACTCTTAATTTAATTAAATTTAAACCATGTCATTATGGAATTATTAATTCTCTTTTAATTAAACACTTTAATTATCTATTAATAAAGTCCATAAGAGTTAATTGAATTATTCAATAAAACATCATAATTCCAATTATTAAATTCAAAATTAAAACCATTTAGTTAATTGTTTAAGTTATGAACCCAAGAGTTTTAGAATTTAATTCTTTTTTTTTATCAAAAAAAAAACTTTTTCCAAATTCCAAAACTTGAGGGCAAGTTTTGTAACTCTTGAAAACTTTTGGATTCCATAACTTATGGAGTTAAATACTTGTTTTATGATGAAACTTTTCATGTTCCATAACTTAAGAACAAGTTATGGAATTCTTTAAAACATTAAGACCGAGTTTTGTAACTCCATAAAAAACTTTGAATCAATTTTTTTAAAAACTTTTTCATATCCATAACTTATGGAGGTTTCAAAAAACTCTTTAGATCAAACTTTTAAAACTAATAAAATAATCATATCATTTTATCTTTTACTAAATTTGACCTAATTCAACTCATATAGCAAATGATTCAAATTTTACAAATAATTAGTTTTTCACAAAAACAAGTAATTATCTTAAAATTTGACAAACGTCATGTTTTTTTCCTTTTTTTTCCAACTTTGAAAATAAAACATTTGCATCAATATAACAGAAAACAACCCATGGCTCTGATACCACTGTTGGGTTTTGAGCATTCTAACACTCCTATGGTGTACATGCAACCCTATAAACCTTGGATCTATGTTTTCTCTATACATGCAAATATTAACTATTCCAAGGTTTCATCCTAACTAGCATATTATGAAGCACCTATACTACAAAGTTCTAGTTAGATGACATACCTTTTGATGTAGCTTGATGTCTTCAAGCTTTAAGAGCTTAGCCCCAATAGTGTGGAAGCCTCAAATGGAATCACAAATCACCAAAACACCTTGGATGAACTTGAGAGAATATGTATGCACACTAAAATCGGCCCACTCTTATTTTCACACACTTGTGTCAATTTTGTGAGCCAAGGACCCCTTTATATATTATGGAGGATTAGGGTTACATCCATGTAAACCCTAATACCCATGACCTTTCATTTACATAGGATCCATGGGTTAAAAGCTCCATGGACCATCCATGAAAGCTTAGCCCAACCTAAATGAACTTGGCCCATTCCATATATATAAGAGTCCATATTTAATTAGTTCTTTTTGATCACTTAATTAATTCTAAATTAATTCTTGATCAATACTAATTAAATAATATGATTCCATATTAATATATTAGAACTTATAATATATTAATATAAATCATAAATATACTATTCTCAAAAGACTATCCATATAAATTGTGTCGGTGAAGTGCAACCCAAATAGACCATGCCGGGTCGGGTCAAGTACATACCAAATATAGTTATGGACTTAGACATTAACCCAACAGTTTTGACACCATTCTTGTCCCAAAAACCCCCATCTTGATGTATGATGTGTTTTGGTTAAGATGAGTTGTCCTTTCAGACCATTAGAGAGGTCTTGAGTAAGAAAAATGTGGTCCCAATGGCTTTGGTTGTACCATATAAGAAGTAGGAAGGTCTTAATGGGTTAAAACCTTGATTTAAGAGCTTTATGGACGTCCAAAAGGATGAAGATTGAGACTTTATGAGTCCTAGGCCCTTATTGTAACTAGATCTAGCATATGGGCTTAAGTGATTAAGCCATCAAGCACTTGGAAAGATTTTTGGGTACAGACGAGCGTACGCCCCGCGTACCAGAGGAGTACGCCCAGCGTACGCCCTCTGTTGGGTTTTTGATTTTGGGCCTTAGGTGATTGGGATGTTTATGGGCTAGTGGGGCTTGGGCCGTGACTGAACATTATGGATGGAATGATTTAGACCCAATAATTATTATGGACCTTGGATCTAGGCCCATTTGGTGAGGTGGGCCCAATTTAGTAAATTGGGCCAATATTGGGCTTTGCATGAGAATTTGGTTTTGGGTCTTGGCCCAATAAGAGGATGATGGACTTAATGAGTGTTGTGGGCCCTTGGACTAGAAAGTCATGATGGATTCTAATGTGATGATTTTCATGTGATAGTTGGGATTCCCGGTGGGTCAGCAGTCAGAGATTTACAGGATTTCGGCAGCCACAAGGTGAGTTATCCTCACTTTATCGACAGGGTCTACGGCACCAAGGTCGGCCCTTTATCAGATGGGAATCCGGGTAGTTGTTGTTATGTTATTGCTTTGCTAATGTTTGCATCCTGGTAGTTAGGATGGTATGCATTAGAAACCTGGTTAAGGTCGGTACCCGGGATATAGGGTAATGTTATGCTAGTGACCGGTTTGGTCGGAATCATGGTTAGGATATTGATATTCTATGTGATCTGTTAGACTGCTTGTCTGGTTAGAGATTTGTTATGTGATTGATTGTTTTATGTGCACATGGTTGTATGACGGGGGTTGGGTTGAGGTGGGTCCTGCTTAGTGCTGTAGGCCAACATACCCAGGGCGGACCGGATATTCCGAAGGCCCAACGAGCGGTCCGGATAGGCTGAAGGCCCCAAGAGGGCGGACCAGATGTGCCGAGGCTCGGAGAGTGGACCAGGCCGACTGAAGGCCCGGCGCGGGCGGACCAGTCATACTGCAGACTCAGAGAGTGGACCAGGTGGATTGAAGGCCCGGTGCGGGCGGACCAATCACACTGTAGACTCGACGTACATGGCTAGACTCGGAGGGTGGACCAGGTGGACTGAAGGCCCGGTGCGGGCGGACCAGTCAAACAGTAGACCCGATGTGCGTGGTTGTTCTATTTGTGATATGATATGAGTATGTTATGTGTGGTTGGTATTTTGGGGGTAACTCACTAAGCTTTCGGGCTTACAGTTGTAGTGTTATGTTTCAGGTACTTCAGAAGATCGTGGCAAGGCGAAGGTGTGATCGTACCGCTCCTCATGTTTTACGATTTTTATGATATGGTTCTGGGGGATACTCTGATAATAAACTATTTTGAAAACGAGATGTATGAAGTTAATGGTTTTTGAATGAATGAAAATGTTTTAATTTGACTCAATTTTTATGGGTGTTACAATACGCGAGGGTGGTATATAATTAAGATTCTACGGACTTAGGATGTGTGATTCCGCCTTACCTCATGTTCCTTGTTTGGTTGTGGACTTAAGGCAGAGTCACCCATCTGACCATCTTATAAATCTTAATAATACACGACTTGTATACACAATGCGATGATAGGTGAACTAGGTATGAGTCTTACCATGAACTTCAGAAAAAAGCTGCCCAGGACTACGAGTGGACATACTACCATTCGGGTGAACGTAGACAAGTAAACCAAACCCACATACTCTCTACCGATCAAAGCAGCAGACACAACAGTGAAGATCCGCTGGAACGCCAAGCGAGGATCTGAATTCACTTGGGAACGAGAAGATCAAATGGAACAGAAGTACACACATCTTTCCCCAACCCTTGAAGTCCCACTCAGAATTCTAATTTCGGGACGAAATTCCCTCTAACGGGGGGATAATGTAACAACCTGAAAATTTTAGATCAAGCAAGGTCTAAACCCTAACCGAGTATAAGTGAAAACCACATTGCAACCTTGATGCATTGTGTCATCTATATCCTTGAGGGCAAGTTTATAGAGCTAATAACTAAGTGTAGATTGAAACCCAAGTTGATTTAAGCTAATATAAGTCAACAAATATCAAAAGTTTAAGGCTTAAACCATAAATAAATACACTAAATAAGGTTTTCGGTCTAAGGATTCTAGAACAAAGTGATTTCAGTTTAGGCAATCTAGCCAAGATGGAGTTTTCGATTAGAGGAATTAAGGATCATTGAGATTTCGGTCTGGTATAACTGAAATCACCACCTATGGAACCGAAATCAACTAGCTAAGCCCATATTGTAACGACGTGAATTTTCAAAACAATTTTTCATTTTTAAAACATAACATATCTCATAAAGTAATCTCAAAACTCAAATGTATCAAATGTTATCTCAGTAAAACATATCCCAGAATATCAATACAAAGTGCATAATACTCTATCAGTGTGTACAGATCATGCCGGCGCCTTCCCGCGATCCTCGCTGGTACCTGAAACACATATCATATAACACGGTAAGCATAAATGCTTGGTGAGTTCCCCAAAATACCACATACAACACATAAGCCACTCGAGGCTATAACTCGGTAAGACCCTCTGGTCAGTGTGTCTCAGCGGGACCCTCCAGTCCCGTAGCTCGTTGGACCCTCCGGTCCGGTCTAGCTCGTTGGACCCTTTGGTCCGGTGTAAATCGTTGGACCCTCCGGTCCGGTCTGGTTGAGGACCCTCTGGCCTCGTAAGTCGTTGGACCCTCCGGTCCGGCCTAACATCACATAGCATACATAAATCACAATGCACATAATCTCAAGCAAGCACATAACACATAAGACCCTCCGGTCTGCACATGGATACCACTCTAGGTAATGTATAGTGAGAAGACTCGCCTCGTAAGATGTCTAGAAAACTTTCGTGCTCGATATCCTCAACCTAGCCTCCGCCTAGCATAAGGATAATAATTCTAATCAATACTCTCTTTACATCCTCATTTCTAGAGAATGGGTAGAAGACCATTCTACCCCTCCCTGACCCCTCTTAACCAATTTGACCAAACCCTATGGTCAACTGAAGTCAACTCCAGTCAACGGTCCAATTTTGACCAGACTCACTGAGTGTACTCGTGTGACTCGGCGAGTGCCTGTGTATCCTCTGAATCCTTCTAAGGCCTCACTCGACTCGTCGAGTTAACCTCCCAACTCGACGGGTTACCACTGGTCACGAATCGCGGGGCAACACGATCCGACTCGTCGAGTCCTCTCATGGACTCGGCGAGTTTCCTCCATAGCAATACTCATTTGACCTTCTGAGGTCAGATCTGTTTCTCTAACTTATAGATCTGGCCTTCTAGCACCCAAAAGTCACGTAAAGGTCTGAACTTGGTGCCCATGCATGGTGTATTTTGCAAAATAACCATAAAACTCCATTAATGGCTTCCAAGCTTCAAGGTTCCATGGTTGCACCACCAAGGCTGATCACTTTCAGACTATCTGGACCTAACAAGGTCCAGATCTATAGCACAAGCTCGAAAAGGGGGCTTTGATGCACTCAAAACCCCACCAAGGAGGTAATACATGCCCAAATCTTCCTTAAAGGAAGATTTACTCAAATAGGGAAGAAAGGAATTCGAATTGATACCTCCCCTGATGCTCCTGGATTGTAAATCGCGGATCTACAACCTCCTCTGGTCCCTCTTTAGCTTGGCTCTTCTTCTTCCTTGCAAAACACCCACCAAGAAGCTTAGATGGCTCTCTCTCTCTCTCTCTCTCTCTCTCTCTCTCTCTCTCTCTCAAGGCACTCAAGACTCGATTAGGGTTCTCTCTTCTGAAAGGTAGCCGCAATTAAAGGCCATAAGTGCCTTTAAATAGGGATCAAGCCCAAAGATTTAGGGTTTCTGTCCACAACGCGGACTCGTCGAGTCTACTCACCGACTCGTCGAGTCCATTCATTAATTCGAGTCATCAGTCGCGATCCTACTCGACGAGTTTAGGCGTCAACTCGTCGAGTCCCTCCTCTTAACTCAAAATAAATACTTAAATTATGATACCTGGAAATCCGGATGTTACACATATAGGACCAAAAACTCAAAGCCTAAGGCCCATCAAGGACCGAAAACACATTGCAATATATATATATATATATATATATATATATATATATATATATATATATATACATATTCAACCGAAATCAATCCTCAATACTCACTTTTCACACCGAAATCCTTTCCATTTTGCTCTCAAAACTCATAAGATTTTGCCCTGATTTCCTTCAAATCTTCATACCTTTATCAAGAACATTCATAAGGATCTTCAAATCTCCTTATTTTCACCAAGAACACTTCAAACAATTTTAAGAATTGTTTTTGTAAGTATTTCTTACATAATCTAGTGTTGTCTAACACTTTAAATTATTATTACGCTAATTTAAATACGATATCGTGTATAAATATTATTACGATACGACTACTTTCATGTATTCTAACCCGAGGATCACCGCTAGCACTTCACTACCCAAACAAGCACACACACACTCGAGGTGAGTTCATACCCCGACGTTTTCGCTATTTTTCAATGTTTTGGGGGGGGGGGGAATACAAGTAAAACACAAGAAATCTTGTGTTAACATTCAAATGATTTTAAACTGTTTCAAACTACTTCAATTATTTTATACTTTTGTTTTCCCAAAATATATGAGTATAAAACTTGTTTACATAAAACTTTAACCCTTTTGTAACCTGTCGAGCAAAAGGGTATATTTCTCAAATATTTTATTGTTGTTATACAAACTGTTAAATTACTAAGATTTTCATTGCATACAGAACATACATATAAACTATAATAGGTATAGTTTAGGGAACACTTACACTACTTTACTAAGTCAGGGATACAATATTAAAATAATTATTTAAGTATAATTTTAATGCACTACAAGTATACTACTAAAGGGTAATACATACATTTTCAAGAAAAAGAGAACATCAGAACACTATACATAAACTAGTTAATACAGGGTTCTGAGCCACTACTTCATTGTACCTTCTAGATTACCCGTTAAAGCCCTGAATTATAACTAGAGTCTCCTTGAGGAAGAACGTGAATTTGTGTATAGATCTATACAGGACTGACAATCCCATGCCCTGACTGTTAGCTACAGTTGGAACGTGTCACAACTAGCATTTTAGGGCTAGAAAATTCTTTCCATGTGTAATTAACTTCTGTTGTATCTTGTAACCCTAAGTATGATGTTATACAAGTTATTCATTCAAAAAAGACAATTCAAATCAAAACTCACTCGTGCAAGCTCTAAACCTAATTCAATACACTACATTCACTCAACTTTGGGCTTGTAACCCTAACTTCCCGGTTCAAACATCTTATTAGACCAGGATTCTCTTATTGGGCCTAATGGGCCAGTAAACCCTCAACTTGATTCTTTTGGGCTAAGAATCCTCATTTGGGCCCTAGTTGGACCTACATTCATTAAGCAATAGCATATTGGGCCATAAAACTCTTCATGGGCCTTATTGGGCCAAAAACCCATTTCTTTTACTCTTTTGGGCCGTAAACGTGTATGCGGGCCCAATGGGCCGAAAAATTTCTTATTGGGCTTTATATTTTCAGTTGATATTCAATTCAAGCCCAATATTCCTTTTCTTTTCACCCCCTCACCTTATTCTCGGTTATATATATAAAAAAAGAGAGAAATTGAATTAATTTAAATTTGTGACACCTCATTGTTGTTTAAAGGTTATCCATTCAATTTGTCTCACATATTTCTAAGTTCAAACCCTCTAATCCTCCATGTAATGACCAAGCTAATCCCCTCTCTCTTCTCTCCTTAAAATTCTCGGCCCAAGGCCATTCCTTCCCTCACAAAATTATCTCAAACTTCATTCCACTCCTAATTTCCTCTCAAAACTTCAAGAAATCCCCTCACTTCCTCTTACAAATGTCGTGACTTTGGTGTGGGATTTCAAGAATCTTCGCATCAAGTATCATCATCTTGGTAAGTCTTTAACTAAACTCAAGTTGATTTATTCCATTTTATGCTAGATCATTCCTCATAAACACTTTGTTTTTGTGATCATGCTCTTAGAACTATCTAGGATTCGAAAACTCATCTCAAAGAAGCATCCAAGACCGAAAACACCTTCATTCTCTTTCATTTCTTCATCAAAACCGATCCATCACCAAGGTGAGCTTCATACCCCCTTGTTTTCGAGTTTTACTACCTTTTTGGGAGAGAATACAAGCTAGTTTTGTGGTTAATCTTAGTATTATACATGTATGTGTGTAGTTTTCATGATATATTGTGTTTATGCCATGTAAACATGATAAACACGAAACACCATCCAAATTTTGGTGTTATTTGAAAATAAACTATTTGAAGTAACATTACATAAGGTTGAAAGGATTAAACATGTAAAACTTTCTAGAAAAACAAAGAAAGAATGCAAAAAGGGCCATATTTGACATTAAAGATAAACAAGATGGGCTTTTGGTGTCATTTTTGGTTTTAGTGGGTTTAACTTGATAATTCACGGTTATTTGGGCCTAAAGTGTTAATATTTCATAAAAATGGGCCTTATTTTACATCCTACGGTTTAGTGGGCCTAAAATGTTAATTTTGATAAAAATGAGCCTTATTTGACAATTTACGGTTTTATGGGCCCAAAGGTGCCATTTTTCATAAAACGAAGGCCTTAAATGAAAATATACGGTTAATCTGGGCTTAAAGTGTAAATTTTCCATAAAAATGGGCTTTATTTGAAACTTACGGTTTCATGCAGTAAAAATGTCATTTTATTCCAAAATGGGCCTTCATTGTAAATTCTCGTCTTAATGGGCCAAAAATGTCATTTTTAACAAAAATGGGCCTCAACTACCCATTTACATGCTTATTGGGCCTTGTATACTCATTACATGTTTATTGGGCCTCAAATACCCATTTACATGCTTATTGGGCCTTGTATACTCATTACATATTTATTGGGCCTCACATACCCATTTACATGCTTATTGGGCCTTGTATACTCATGACATGTTTATTGGACCTTACATACCCATTTGCATGCTTATTGGGCCTTGTATTCTCATTTCATGTTAATGGGCCTTAAATACCCATTTGCTTCCTTATTGGGCCTATACGACACATTCCATGTTAACTGGGTCGATAACATTAAATATATGACATTTTGATATGAACAAATATATTTTTATAACCGATGATTTGTGTTCAAAATACATACACGAAACATTATTTAAAGCGCTGAATGATGTGATACAATATTCGCGTAAACTTAGTTAAGGCTCTTGTGAGACACTCCTTCATCCGTACCTACCTAGTGTACACCATAAGTCCTGTAGTTATAAACAGACTCTCCTGGAGGGAGAGCAACAATTTGTGTATAGATCAATACGGGGTTGACACCCCACACCTAAGCTATTCGCTACAGCTAGACTAGGCCAGTCTAGGGTGACAAATGTCTTACCTAACACGACGCCTGAAGAACGTCATGACAGTCATAACAGTCATATCAAGTATGGTTATAATGACTCACATAGAGATTAACAGCACAATATATTTACAGAATACACATACTATACTTTTAATACATGTAAGAACTATACATTTCTACAACACTCGGGTCTCTTATGGTTTTAAGACTACAACTCTTTTACAAGCAAAAAATATCATATTTTCTGGAAACTACATACTATACAGTTTACAAACAACAGAAAATATAGGATTTTCTGGAATTCTCTCTCTTTATACATTGTCAAAACCAGAACACACATGCTTTAATACAAGATTTGAAACAAAACTCTTAACTACGTTTATGGAAAATATCGTATTTTCTGGTGTTTACAAATGATACAAAACTTTTCATACAAACATGCTTATGAACTCACCAACATTATATATGTTGACGTTTTCAAAATAACTTGTATTCTAAGGAACTCGTTAAGCAGGTCGGTCATCAAGAACATGTGGACTTTTGTTGTATTTTTTCTTCCATCATACATTTAATATTTTGGCATGTAATTTTGTGAACAAATACAATGATGTAAACCCTGTATTTTGTATTATTTAATGTATGGTGATGATGTTGTCTATGATTCATTTATATACACTGTGATGATATTACAAGGTGAAGTCACCTGCCCCTGGACGTTTCCGCCGTTCTGGTTCGGGGGTGTGACAAAACGGAAGTTCTGGGGTAACAAATGTCATCTCATTCCGACGCCTGAAGAACGTCAGGTAGTCAACTAGTCATTTTATCATGGTTATGAATCACTCACAATATGCATTAACTAAAACGTTTAGTTTACGGGAAATCTATAACTTCAAATGGTTTTATTTTAATAATATAAGTACACTACACTACTTTTCTAGTACCATGACCTCACATTTTAGAAAGGACCCTTAATGCTAACTCTATGATTCCTTAGTTTATACATTAGGGTTATACATAAATAATATCTGATATGCAGTAGAATGTGTGAATTCCGCTTTACTTCATGTTCCTTGTTTGGTTGTGGGCTTAGAAAAGAACCACACATTCTACTGTTCATTCGATCTGGATTATATATAACTTGTATACACTAAGTGATCGTAGAAGGAACTAGTACGGGTCACATTACTTACAGATTTATTTACTTAGAAAATATAGGATTTTCTGGAGGAACACACTAAGGTTTTCAAGAAACAACGCACATACTTTCTAATACACAATGCTTATGAACTCACCAACTTAAATGTTAATACACTTTCAAAACCACTTATATTCTCAGGAAACTAGTAGACAGGTACACACACAGATTTCAAGAAGACGGAGCATAGTAGCTTTAAGTCTTAGTTTTTGCTATTTACTTTTGGAGTCAATCAAACTGTGATTCGAATACAATGTAAACACTATAGTATTAATACAATGGTTGTTGTCGCTTTGAATAATATTATTCAATTGTTGTTATACTGTACATGACTTCCTCCACCCCCGAACGTTTCCGCCGTTCCGGTTTGGGGGTGTGACAGACCGAAATCACCAAGTGATTTTGGTGGACTTGCAACTTGATTGGTGGATTTTTTCCCAATGAGATATATTACACAAATCAATGCAAACATCACATCACCTCACCTTCTTTCCCTCCTCTATATATCCGGCCGAGAACATCCTCGAAGTCCTTATTTCCAACTTCAAACATGTTCAAACTCCTTAATTTTTTCTTTCCATAAACAAGTTCAAACATTTCCAGGAGGTTATTCTTCAAGATTGATTCTTAGGAATTATTGTAAGTTCCTTTGTTAATCTAGTGTTTTTACACACTTTCATGATAGTTCATCTCATTCACACACAATATTATGTGTTAAAAACTCATATAATACGACTACGTTCAAGTGTTCTAGGCTTGAACATATTCACCATCACTTCTTATCCAACCACAAGCACACTCAAAGGTGAGTTCATACCCCATATTTTCGAGATTTTCATGTTTTAGGGGGAGAATACAAGTTAAACACAAGAGAACTTTTGTTAATATACAAATCGTTAAATATGTTTTCTTACATTTTTGTGTAAAAATGCTAAATACATGAAATGACGTTACTACCAAGCTTACGAGCTTTTATATGCAAATTTTTTCAAAAAATACAAAGATTTCATTACAATGAAACATTCATTATTAACTATAATAGGCATTGTTTATGGGTCATTTCCACTATTTTACCGTTTTGGGATATAACACTAAATAATTATTTAAAGGCATAATTATTTTACACTATGTAACTACTATGGAAGGATAATACTTCCACATACAAAAGGGTTTTTCATTACACTATACGTAAACCGTTAATACAATTTTGTGAGCCACTGTCTTCACGTACTTACTAGAGTACCTATAAAAGTCATGTATTATAACCAGAATCTCCCGTAAGAGAGTATGATACTTGTGTATAGATCTATATGGGACTGAAAATCCCGCACCTAAGCTCGGCGGGTCTGGGGTGAAAAATTTCTAACATTCTGACGCCTGAAGAACGTCGTAAGAAGCCAACTAGTCGCTAGCATGGTTATAATAACTCACATGGGGTATTAACAATACATTTTGGTTTACGGGGCTAACTTACATTCAATCAGTTTTATATAACGATAAAACTACATTATACTACTTTCCAGTACAGTACAACTTGCATTTCTGGAAACATACATTCAAATGGTTTTATATAGATTAAAACGACATATTACTATTTTAAGTATAGAAATATTTATACATATCGGTCTTAAGATTTCTAAGACTACAACTCATTTTAAAAGAAAATATTGGATTTTATGGAAGCACACTCTATCACTTTACAAGGAAAAATGGCAGATTCTTCTCATACAAAACTCTCATGAACTTACCAACTTAATTGTTGACACTTTTTTAAACCACTTGTATTCTCAGGAAACCACTAATACAGGTAACAACAAGTTTTTGAGGATGGGACGCTAAGGCGTCAATCAAAACCATTATCATCATATTGTAATTGATTTCTGAAACATGTAATACTCACAACAATGTAACTTTTTCAATTATATTTATAATGGTTGTGTTTGCTATGGTCACTATTATGCATTTTGATATGATACAATACATGGAATTCATCCACCCCCGGATGTTTCCGCCATCCTGTTTTGGGGTGTGACATTATGTTTATGGTTTTAGGTACTTCTCGTTCTAAATATAAGGGTTCGACGTGATTGCATAGCATCCCCTAGAGTTTTCTGCATTGGCTATTTGTGACTTATACTCTGATGTTGATTTTAATGGATATTGGTTGGATTTGGAATAAGTGTTTATATGACTTTATGTTTTAAAATAAAAAATTGTATATGTGTTTTTGGGACGTCATTGTCTTAATGAAAGTTGTATTATTTGTCAATATCTGTGCGTGGATATAAAGGACGTTAAAACGGAGCTCAAATGAGACAGATATGAATTTTTGAAAAATATTAAAAATTCGTGCATGTAGACGGCAGCCACGATACGCAAATGGTGGGATGCGGCCCACCCAGATTTTGACAATTGGTAGCATGTGACCAGATCCACATAAATTGTACCGACAAGAGGTGTGGTGCTCCCAAACAATATGCACGGTGCGCCCACCTTTTCCCAACCTATATGAAGAACTAGTTTGTTGTTCATTTTTTCACCAATTTACTCCCATGTCCTCTAGAAACACTCCCGCACCCCTAGCCCCTTTACTCCCTAGTTCCTGACTACTTTAGCAAGGCCCTATGGCATCGGAGATCCAAAGAAATAGAAGTTCCTAGGTCAAAGTTTTGTCCGCGCAATTGCCGGTTCTTGCTAAAAAAATTTGTAAGTTAAGTGGCACTTATTATACTTTACGTGTAACTTGTATTTATGGTCATAGTCATGATTATGAACCTATAAATAAGACTTATCAGTGATTCCAAGTCATAATACTGGTTGATCTACTTATGGGAGTGATGTTTAGGCTAGATTTAGTGAGGTGTTTAAAGTGGGATTTCCAAATAGTATACTCTATATACTTAATGGACTCTACCTCCTATATGATCCTACCTGGTTATTCCCTACTTGATAGATATGGATGTAGATAGTGGGATTATTGAGGAATCTAGACTATCATTATTATAGTCACAAGAAATATAAGACTAAGACTTAGTGCGATATACATCTAGGTATTTTGAAAAGAAAGGATAAGGTATTGGGTGAAGCGCTACCCTAACCTCAAATCACCCACCATTGGCAGGTGAGTGTGTAGTTACTATAAAGAACATAACTTAACAAAAGTATTTATTATTAAATTCTAATTGTAATATTTGTACTTTGTGCTATTTGTATAACTACAGTGTTGTTTAGTTATAAAAATAAGGCTTGTAACTGATGCTTAGTTCAAAATTAAGCTAAATGCCAAATAGTTCTCATCCTAGGGAGTGTGACATCAATGTGGAGCATAGTAGTCCTGTTTTTGAATGGCTAGAAATGGTGGGTCCAAATCAAACAACTGGCATATATGTCTCGGTCATCAACAAGAGTAGATGACAACACTTCACTATTCTAGGAGGTCTAGTTAATTACGTTTCTAGTGTGGATTTATAACCCACAGACGTAGATAAAATAGGATACCATATTTATCAAATACTCTGAACATTGGTTGCCTATAATATTACATACACTAGTGAAGTAATCCCCTACCTTGTAGTTAAAAAGTTGCTCAAACGATTCATCAAGTAAGGTGATTCTTCTAGATGATCGTTGCTTTAGGAATTGTGATAATGGGTTGGGATGGGTAGATTGTCTTATAGATATTTACATCATATTTTATATAACTATATTATCTGATAACAATTTTTTTACTAGAATATTTTTATAAATTATCATCATCAAACTATTATAGGCTTTAAAACCCTATGCATCTCACCAAGTTTTTCCAAACTTGAATCACTCAATTTATATGCATCACGGACAGCGGAACTAAGGCTGCTGGAAACTAATTAGGATGTTGAGTGAAATAATAGATGAGCATGTAATAGTATTTTAGGACCTTTTAGTATTTACAATGTAACCTATGTAGGATGTTAATTATGATATCCTTGATATTTTAATGTTATGAAATAATATTTTGTTATCTCAAAATGTTTCAATAAACTAGGACTTTCCACCACCAAGACAACTCATTATTTTCATGTGAAAAGAAAAAGTTTTATTTGGTTTTGAAAATTTGGGGATGTCACGGTTAGTATCATTGTATTAGAGAATTAGTTTAAGCGACCTAGGAAATTAGTTAATTTCTTGACTTAAAATTAGAAGCTAAGTATAAACGGTGAGGTGTGTGATAGAATGTTTTAGGATAGATGCCTAAATTGCTATAGACACAAGCACTAGCATACTATAGGAAGATGCCCTAATTGCTATTACGTGCTTAATAAGTATATGTATATATAGTAAGCAATAAAATATTCATTCATTCTTCAAGATTTCATCTCGACACGAGACATAGATACGAATCAATCTTATGGTCCAAGATTCTATTTCTTGATTTTTGATTTATGATTACTTCATCAAACTTCGAATTGAACACATCTATTTAGTCTAGGATGTGCCCAACACTATAATGTTAACATCAAATCACCAAGGGGCCCAAAGATATTTCTTTTCCTTATAATGCAAAAAAGCCGAATAAACTTTGACTATATAATCATAACCTTTAATTATCATGCTATACATGGAATTACATTTTATAACATCCGGTTATAGATACATTGATGTAAAACAATGCACAACAGACTTTCAAACTATAACTTATATATCTATGTTTCAAGAATAGAAGATATTATCATGTTGGAATTACTTGTAATAGAATCAATGAAGTAATCTCTAAGCACGGGTTTTCCATTACTCAAATCCCCGTTTTGAAGTACTCAAGAATATTTCAACAATCCACATGTAATGTTCAATCACCATGGACAATCTAAAAATATTCCATGCCAGTCTTAAATAATTACCTACGCCCAGAAGTATGACCTACTGTGACATTTCGAATAAATTAATATTCTAAGAAGTAAACATGCAAAACAAAACACAAGAATAAACAATTGAAGATGGTCGTAAAAACTCAGACATAACTCTTAATTTAATCTCCCAAAAAAATTACATTTACTTTGTTACATTGTTTCAAAACTATCAACTAACTACTAACACCTAATATCATCTCTTAATCTAATGCTTCTAGCATAGTCAAAGTACTTGATGTTAGTTAACCCCTTTGTTAATGGATTAACATGATTATCCTATGATGATACACGATTCACCACGAGTTTGCCATCTTCAACTTGAAGTCAGATATAATGGTATTTTCTTTCGATGTGCCTTGATCTCCTATGATCCTTTGTTTCTTTTGTCAAAGAAACCATGCCTTCATTTTCGCAGAAAATCTCCATCGACTCTTGGATTGGTGTAAGAACTACATGGTCTCCAATGAAATTCTTTAACCAAGCAGATTCCATTATCGTCTCGCTCGCTACAATGTACTCTGACTCAAAAGTATAAACAACCATTGTTTGCTGCTTGGTAATTTTCCAAGTTTTGGATCTACCATTCAATAGGAATACCCAGGAAAATTTTGAAATAACTATTATCCCGATCTGCTTGAAATCTGGAATCACCATAACCACTCACTTTGAGTTCATTTGTGCCATCAAAAACTAAGATCATATCTTTCATTTTTTTAAAATACTTAAGTATATTCTTCACTTCTGACCAATGATCTGGGCCACGATTTCCTTGATATCGGCTACCCATGGTCAAGACATAAGCCACATCATGGCAAGTAAAAGTCATAGAATACATGATTGATCCTATAGCCAAAGCATATGGGACTCAACTGATCGTATCTATTTCCTTATCACTATTGGGACATTGATCCTTCCTCAACTTAAAATTATAATGCATGGGTGTTATATCGAGTCGTAAGTGCCTAAACAAATAATAAATAAGTATAAAAACGCTAGTCAATTACACTAAGAGGTAGAATAGGAAAAGCGGGGTTGAATCCATAAGGACACATCCTAAAGTCTACACCCTCTTGCATAAGGCACACACTAGTCTGTTAATAAATAAAGGAGGGGGGGTTGATGATTAAAATGAATACAAAATTAAATCTTATAAAATTCAGTTAGTATCTATTTCTGCGGTGACTCTCCCAATCATGTAAATAACCTTCAACATGATTGTTTGAATTATGCACTGTCTAAACTGGTACTGAAAATCATTCATAGGCTCTAATAATCTTCCTTTACCATATTGTTTAACCAAAATATGCTTTTTTTAAAAGTAGCATTAATCTAGTGTAAAATTCCTAATAAAGTCCAATACTTCTCACAAGCTCGGAAGCATAAAAAATTGTTCGATCAGTTATACTAGAATTAAATCCTAGCACAAAACCAATCTAATATTCGTTTCTTACTATCGGTTAGTTAAAAAAATTACGGATCCTAGCAACCAGTTAACTGGAATGATATATTATAAATTCAAGTTGCCAACAAAAGCTGAATCAAAATCAAACATTCATTTAAACACTGTTTTCTACTTAGAACTTTTCATAGTTACTGCTCCACCTTTCAATAGGAATACCTATGAAGATTGCGAGTAACTATTATCCTGGTCCGTTTGAAAGTTGGCATCATTATAACCACTTACTTTGAGTTCATCTTTGCTATCAAAAACTAAGATCATATCTTTGGTTTTCCAAAAATACTTAAGTATGTTCTTCACTGATGTCCAATGATTTCTGCTAGGATTTCCTTGATATCGGCTAACCATGCTCAAGGCATAAGCCACATCACGTCGAGTACAAGTCACAACATACATGATTGGTCGTATAGTCGAAACATATGGGACTCGACTCATTGTATCTATTTCTTTATCACTATTGGGACATTAAGCCTTGCTCAAACATTCCTTTAAACATGAAACTAATCAAAATACACCGAAATCACAACCAAAAATCAAGCCTAATGATTACTTGCACAAAAAGTCGAGTCGATGCGAAATTGAAATCTAGGGTTTTTTGTTGGACATGGATAAAATCGTATTACAAATGATAGAAATAATTACTAAACTACAAATATTAAAAAAAGTAACAGACTAAATCACATTCTTTAGATCTTCGTTCTTCACTTAAAATACTTAAAAATTCACCAAAGAGTTGTCTAGAACCAAGTTAGGGCAACATAAGTGAAACCAGGTGCTATTTATATGTGTAGATAGTCAACGGGCATTTCCACGATCGTGTTTTCTGGAAACACGATCATGTTTTTCTTCATCGCACGTCCAAAACCAGTTTAATGAAGTATGTTGCTATTTCTGAACTATTGGTAGTTTACACGATCATGCTTTTATTCTTTCCACGATCATGTCTTGACCACGATCATATTTTTGGATCGTGGAAGGTAATCAATGATATTCAAGACAAATATAAACATCAAAGGAAAAACACAATTGTGCTTTTGTGCTTTACACTATCGTTTATTTTGGTTTTTGTCTTCAGACTTCATAAGATAGCTACATAAAACCTTGTTGCTCTTATATGATCGTGGTTTGGGGGAAAACACGATAGGTTTTTGAATTCCGCAAAGATTCATTGTTATTCTTTGATTAGAGCAGCTTCCAATCATTCCCCCACATCATTCATCAGTTTCCAACTTCAGTTATGCTCCAATGCCTCATCGAACTCATCCTCAAAGTATCCTATTCTCATTATGCTCTAATTTACCATGAAAATCATACCAAAAGTGAGTAGTATGTGGCATTATGTGAATATAATGAGAAATACTCATTTTGTAGCAATACAAGGGAGAAAGTTAGCTAATTATAAGAAAGTACTGATAAAAACAAGCAAAACGATGCATATAAAATGCATCTAACAAACCTCCCCCGGCATAAACCTTACTAGTCCTCGAGTAAGGAATGAATATGTATCAAGATCAAACAGTAAAATGAAGATGACAGGAATCGAGACCTAAACAAAACTTAAAATAACTAAAGGGGAACCTAAACTAATATGAACAACCATGCAAAAAATAGAATATGCAAAATGAAAAACAAAAAGAAAGCAAAACATAACAAAATAACTAAATCATTCTTTTTTTTCACACGATCAGACTTTACACCGAGGAAGCTCCAAATATCCAATGGAGTCACTACCAAGATCACAATTTCAATACCCTCCATGTATCCCAAATTTTCAAGGTCATAAGACGCTCGACATTATAAACTGATAAACCAACCATAATTTTCAAGGTCAATACCTTAATTTTCAAGGTCAATACCTTAATTTACCTTGCTCACAAAAACAACATATTTTAGAATTTCACTTCTTTTCGACTAATTCGTAAAAAACGAAGCTTGATCCAACCTTAGAGACCATATCATGTCAAATCAACATTTGTTGATGCAGTCAGCCCTCCGTAGGGCCTGAGCTCCTATGCTTTCACTTTTTTGAGAGCATCATATACCGTATCACACAGTTCTTCATTTGTGCTATATTTGACTTTACAGCGGCCCTTGATTTGGTTGAACTTGAATTTCCATGTCTTTCACCTTCGGATTTGAGTTCTTCAATCATCCTTGCATGTGGTTAGTGATATACCCTAGAGGCTATATCAGATTACGTACCCCAAAATTAAAATTGTTTCGTTTTTGGTTAGTGATTTCCTGTTAAAGAAAAGTTACTACTTGAATACTTCCTAAA
This sequence comes from Lactuca virosa, assembly GCF_052849685.1. Lineage (NCBI taxonomy): Eukaryota > Viridiplantae > Streptophyta > Magnoliopsida > Asterales > Asteraceae > Lactuca > Lactuca virosa. The sequence continues at coordinate 123,620,631 of NC_136427.1, read as the reverse complement.
AAAACTGAGAACTGTCGTACCCTTCCTAAAAACACTGAGGTTCCATCATTTCTTGATTTTTTCTGATCCGCCATCGCTTAACACTTATACATTTTGCTTGATTTATCGGGTGTTTTGAATCCTCTAATCAACGTTAGAGCTTTATTGATTACGTGAACGCATTTATCCCATTTAGATTCTAGATTTGTCTTTTTTAACCTTTTTTTCTTATTTTTTTATGGTTAATCACATGACAAGTGGAATCATTGTTTTGATTTCATCTTCTTCAACTTGTTCTTGGTGTGCATCAAGTAAAATTAAATTAGATTGATTCTAATTCTTATTTTAATTTCATTAGATTAATGTGTGTAAACGATACCAAGTTCATTCTATGGTAATTTTATTATTCTTTCTTTTCAGATATAATGTTTTTGGTAATGTAATCCAGGTATTTGATTAAATATCTTAGTGAAGTTTTGTCCCAATATGGCTTAAATGGCATAGGCTTTTATCAACACAAGTTGTTATCCATAAATTTTCGGAGTTAACTGATGAAGATATAAGTTCATATTCTTAAGTTCGAAATCATTTTATTTTTCTTAATAAAGATACTTATGACATTTTTTTGATTTATCAAGGTACTCACATTCAAGAAACCATGTATGGTGAGGCTACAATAAAGTTCTTTGAAGTGTTTCCAAATGGGAAAAGTGTATTACATATCCAAAGGAGCTCTAAAATTTGTGAACAAGCAATACAAAATTGTATAGAATGATTATGAAATGACTTTAACCGAGTATTCTCAAGTTGAAGAAACAATCATTGAAGTCGCTTTTATCCTTAAAACCAAGTTTTCTTTTGTCCCAATTGATTAATAGGGACCTTATGTCAATCAGAAGGAGCTCTTATTCTGTGACAACCCAAAATTTCTATTCTGTACAACCATTCACTTCAATAGAAGTCAGATTTTGAAGTAAGTTTGAGTGTTTAGAAGTTAGTACTTCAGGAGATAACAGGAGAGAGGATGCCCTAGGGTTTACTGTGCAACAATAATGTCCCAAAACTCCAAGAGTTTGGAGTTTACGGCCTAAACAAAGGTGTTTACGGCCGTAAACCCTAAAAGGGGGTATAAATATGACACTTAGTCATTATTTACCACTTTTTCACATTTTCAAGATCCAAATTCAAATCCTCTCAAGTATCATCCAACTTTTCTTCTTGATCTTCAACTTTGTAAGTGTTTCTATCCCTAAAAAGTTGATATCTTACTTAATCTAGTGATCTTACATGATTCCAACCGTGAAATCATTCCAAAAGTGTAGATCTTTAAGTTTCTCCAAGAACACCAAGAACACACACTAGTGTTCTTGGACTTTTAGCACCTTTTCAAGCTTCTACCTAGTAAGTACTCTTACCCTAGTGTATTATAAGACATGTTACACTTCTAATCATCAAGAAAACACCCAAGAAACACAAGATCAAAGGTGCTTACGGTCCAAGATGTTCTTGGACCGTAAACCCTAATAAAGGGGCCAAAATGTGCCCTAGTCCCTTACCAAGCCTTGGATACTAGTCTAGATCATATCCTTAAAGTGCTTAGGACTTGAAACATCAAAAAGACCATAAACCATTTGGGTTTACGGCCGTAAACCCAAGGAGAAGTGGTCCAAGGACCGTAAACTCCACAAAGGAGTGAAATGGTGCCCTAATCACTTCCAAAGGCTTAGATATGAAGTAGGAATGCTTCTTATGACCTTTTAGGCTTCAAAACTCAACATGGTAAAAGTACCATGAGTTTACGGCCGTAAACTCATGGGTTTACGACCGTAAACTCAATAAGAGTTGGTCACAAAACCGTAAACTCCAAAGGAGTTTACCCTTGAACCCTAAACTCAATTACAAGGTCCTACCACCCTTAGATGCAATCCTTAGGACTTATAGCACTTAAATCAAGTGTTTTACATGTCTTAGGATGTCTTAAATTTGGTTAATTAGTTGTTTTATGACTAATTGGATACATATATGTGTTATTATATGTTAACTAGGATCATTGTGTGTGTACAAGTCTTCACTTGACACTTCGCATCCTACATCATCCGTTCATCCAAACCACTCACTATAGGTGAGTTCATACCCCTTAATCAATCCTTTTAAATGATTTTAAATGCTTTCATGGGGGGAATACAAGTAGAAAACAGGAAGTTATAGAATCAATCATATGTGATTTATAACTGTGTTTTCAACCAACTGATTTCACATACTTCAAAATGTGTTAAATACAATGGTTTTCAGTTATTTTATTCTTTGTTATCAAATGAACTACTTTTGAATTGTTTTATAAACTGACATCAAGTCATTATTACTTATTGTTCAAAACTCTTAAATGTATTACAAAACCTCTTTCAACTTATTGTTAAAAACCATATCTATACACTTATGTTTCATACATATATGTATTGATATGAGAGCTTTCATTCTTTCTTCAGTTCCAACACTCTTGTGTAGCAAGGGTGTATAAACCTACTTGGACATTCAATCTACATTCCAGTAAACTATTATAGGTATAGTTTAGGAGGTACAAAATATTATTCCTAGTACAAGGAATTACACAAGAGTCAGTTCATTCATGAGTCTATACAAATATAGTAAATACTATATGAAGAGATACTATTACTTGTTATACAGAGAGAAATACTATATACTATACAGAGAGAGATACTATATATACTATACGGGACTGACCATCCTACACTTGGCTGCTAGCTACAGCGGGACCTGTTCATCGACGGATGTTCTCGGTTGTACTGTTCGGCGAGTTTCCACGCCGTGATTATCCTAAGGCAAAAGGATACGATTTCAATGATTATATAATTTTCCCTATTACTTTTATTTTGTGACACATTCACATAAACGATGAGGTAGACTATATATTTATAATAATAGTTACACATGGGAAAAACCTTCATTGATACAGAAATGCAAACCTTCAAAGCATACGGGTCTTGGTAGAAGACTACTTCTTTTACTAGTAGGAAATATGGGATTTTCTAGGGTTTTCACACTTATACTAAATGTTTCATTAAACATTTACAAGTCTTTCATAACAGCTTTTCAAATCAATGACACTAAAATACTTATGAATTCACCAGCTTTATGCTTATCTACGCTTTCAAAATAACTTGTATTCTCAGGTCACCAGTAGACAGGTACGATGACCAGGTTTTGAGAAGAAGGAGCACAGACAAGACTCGTCTTTTATTTTGATTTCATATTTTGGTGTCTTATTACTATGAAAGAACAGTCATGTATTAAAACTTTACTTTTAATGCAATGGATGATGTTGTTGCTTGTTTACTACTTTGCACTGTTATGATACTTTACATGACGTCCTCCACCCCTGAACGTTTCCGCCGTTCTTGGTTTTGGGGTGTGACAGATTGGTATCAGAGCATTGTTTATAGTGAATTGAGTATATCAACCCATAAAAGATATACAGACTATAAATACAATGGGATTAAAATACTCTGACCAAGAGTTTATACTTTTAAATAATAAAATATTTAACTAAGTGTACATGCCTGCATTCATACTAAAAATCAGTGTCACAATGACAAAAACAAAAGTACTACGATTGTTGAATATCACAAGTAAGCTCGGGGATGTATGGTCAGTTCTGGGAGTGGCATAGCCTGATCAACTATGCTGGTCTGAGGAGTGATTAGCATATGCCCAAGAATGGTTGTGATATGGCAACAAGTCTAAAAACTTACCAACACTACCACACTGAAATACTATGGGAGTATTTGGTGTTACTATAATTACTTATCTGCGAACTAAAAAGGTCTTTATCAGTAGGTCAATAGTTGCTAAGTGGATACACTAAGATTATATGTACCTAGGACGTCATAGACTTAGAATCTGTGATCTTTGCTTTACTTCTTGTTCCTTGTTTGGTTGTGGGCTTAGAGTTAGGGTCACTTATTCGAAGGTCTATCCTGTCCTGAGTACATATAACTGGTATGCACTAAACAAGTATTGGAGTAACTGATAAAGATCATCTTATAATTATCTAATTAGTACGTCTATTTAGTTATTTCTTATATCCCTTTTCTCGCGTAGATATTATGGCTGGATTCCATCCCCACGGCGACCAGTACTTCCCAAACCAAGGCGATACTGGATGGCTAGAGGAAGAACCAGAAGATGATCACCCAATCCCTTTGGATGATCACCATGCTGAAGGCTTTTCTGATAGTTCTGACTCAGAGCCTGAAGTCAACAACCTACCCCAAGTGGGTCAGGTCCCGAATCTCAACCCCCAACCCGCGTTTCAAGGTCCCACACCCTTGTGGGCAACAAACTTGAATCACTGGAGCGACGAACAGGGTCAACCCTTACCCTACTATGGGGACCGAAGCTTCTATGACCTTAGCGGAGGTGGCTCTGCGGATCGAGCTCTGCCTGTTATGATCCGTAGGATTGCTCGAAATGTCGAGCAAGGTCAAGCAGCCATCGACCGAGTCATGGAAATTGATGCCAACTCGGGCGATAACACCGTCCGCATTCGACATCTGGAAGACGCTGTCGAAGGGACGAGAAGAACCAATGAGACTCTGCGGAAACAGTTAGCTGCATCTCGGACCGAAGTCATAGAACTTCGAGTTCGTCAGAGGGCTCACGAGCGACATCTCCAAGAGGTGGTACGTCAACTGGCGGATATGAGGATTCTCCCCAGGAATTCCCATCGCCGGTAGAAGATGTCTAGTACATCTTTTCTTTTGATATAAGGAATAGCCTTTCCTAACTGAGCTCTAAGTAGCACTTTCCTGTAAAATATTCCTGTCTCTCAAGTACTTTCTTAGATTTCTAAATTGTCGACATTTTCCTTATGGTATGATGTAAGACCTATAGTTAGGTCATTTTCCCGAACTCATTTACATCTTATATACCAGTAATTTCGGCAGTTATCTAATCTATTTAGAAATTCATACTCTCATTGGATATCGAACTATGGCGACTTAGTTCACAAGACACTTTCATTCTTTATACTATTGGATTCTTATCATTGTTTCTATCTTTTGAACTTGAAGTTAAAAGATGCCTCCTCGCAGAAATCCAAGGCGTAACAATAATAACGAAACACCGATACCACCACCTCCTCAGTTCGACACTGCTATGTTCCAAGCAGCTGTCACGGCGGCCGTAGCGGCTGCCATGTCACACATCAATACTCCTGTCCCTAGTGGATCGGGAACAGGTGCACCTCCTTCCAACCATGGCGAGAGTCATGGGCACCCCCGGGAATGAACCTACAAGGATTTTACAAATGCCAAACCCAGAAATTTCAATGGAACTGGAGGGGTTATGATCTTAAGGCAGTGGATAGAAAAGACAGAAGCAGTCTTTGAAATATGCGCCTTCCCAGAGAACAATAAGGTCAAGTTTGCTACTTGTACCTTTTCTGACAGGGCTTTAACTTGGTGGAATGGCCACGTTAAGTCACTGACTCTGATAGTGGCAAATTTGATAAGCTGGGAGAACTTGAAAGCCATGCTGATGAGAGAGTATTGTCCACGAGGGGAAATTCAAAAACTCGAGCAGGAACTCTGGGGTCTTGTAATGGTTGGTTCTGACATATCAACCTATACTAATAGATTATGTGATCTGGCAATTCTTTGCCCTGATATGGTTACTCTAGAGAGCAAGAAAATAGAGAGATATATTTGGGGACTGTCGCCCCAGATCCAGTCAAGTGTGTTAGCATCAAGGCCTGTTACTTTTGACAGCGCTAAAGAGCTGGCACAATCTCTTATAGATCACGGAAACTACCAGAACCCAACAATTTCTACACCCGAGCAACAAAAGGGAAACAACAACAACAACAACAAGAAAAGGGGGTGGAACAAGAGGAAAAGCGGGACTTCAAAAGAATCCTCAAAGAGACAACAACTAGTTACAATCAATGCTGCCACGGTAACTCCTGTTGTCCCTGCTAATCCCTTACCAGCGAAGCCTTATGCCGGTAATCTTCCGAAGTGCAACAAATGCACCTTCCATCACAACGGACCTTGCCGGGAAATGCAGTGCATTAACTGCAACAGAAGGGGGCATACTGCCCGTTTCTGCAAGACTCCAGCAAAGCCGAGCGCTCAAGTTTCTAACACCGGTGTGGGCCAAGCTTGCTACGGTTGTGGCGAAGTGGGCCACTATAAGAGGAACTGCCCTAAGGCAGGGATAACTGGCGGAGTAGGAAGAGTTATGGCCATAGGCCACGAGGAAGCGGCTGCTGACCCCACAGTGGTCACTGGTATGTTTCTCCTCGATAACTCTTATGCATGCATACTTTTTGACAGTAGAGCGGAGAAAAGCTTCGTAAACCAGAAATTTGCACACTTGCTTAAACAAAAACCACGTGCACTAGATGAGTCATTCACTGTAGAAATGGCAAACGGGAAAACGGAAAGTACTAACTGCATATACGTAGGTAGTACTCTAACTTTAGATGGTCATACTTTCAAAATAGACCTCATGCCGGTCCCAATTAAAAGTTTCGACGTCATAATCGGCATGGATTGGTTAATTCATCGTCGCGCCGACATCATGTGCTTTGAGAAAGCAGTTCGTCTTAACCTCCCTAACAGCGAAACCCTAGTTATCTACGGCGACAAACCTAGTACGAACCTTCGCATCATTTCGTGTATCTAAGCTCAGAAGTGCTTGCGAAAGGAATATCATGCATTCCTCGCACACATCGTCGATACGAGTCAATAAGTGAAAGACATTCAGAACATCTCAGAAGTACGCGACTTTTCCGACTTCTTTCCAGAAGAACTACCGGGATTACCACCTCAACGCCAAGTCGAGTTCAGAATCGACTTAGTGCCAAGGGCTACTCCAGTAGCCAAATCTCCATATCGTCTAGTACCGGCGGAGATGCAGGAACTTTCCAGTCAGCTTAACGAACTTCTCAAGAAGGGATTCATTAGGCCAAGCTTCTCACCATGGGGAGCACCCGTCTTGTTCGTCAAGAAGAAAGACGGATCGTTTCGTATGTGCATCGACTACAGGGAACTCAACAAGCTTACCATTAAGAATCGTTATCCCTTACCCCACATTGATGATTTATTTGATCAACTTCAAGGAGCCAACTACTTCTCGAAGATAGATCTACGATCCGGGTACCACCAACTACGAGTGTTAGAGGAGGATGTTCCCAAGACAGCCTTTCGAACTCGTTATGGATACTACAAGTTTGTAGTGATGCCGTTCGGATTAACAAACGCGCCCGCAGTATTCATGGATTTAATGAATAGGGTGTGTCGTCCTTACTTGGATCAGTTCGTCATTGTCTTCATCGATGACATACTCATCTACTCTCGAAGTAAGGAGGAACATAGTCAACACCTACGAAGAGTCTTAGAAACATTACGATCGGAGAAGCTCTATGCGAAGTTCTCTTAGAGCGAATTTTGGATTCGAAGAGTCGAGTTCTTGGGCCACGTAGTTAGTGAAGAGGGAATTCACGTGGACCCCTCCAAAATCAAGGCCATTAAGAACTGGTCAGCACCGAAGACACCTACAGAAATTCATCAATTTCTAGGTCTCGCTGGCTACTATCGCAGGTTCATTCAGAACTTCTCCCGAAGTGCGAAACCTCTTACAACACTGACCCAGAAGGGTGTGGCCTTTGACTGGGAAGAGAAGCAGGAGAGAGCATTCCAAACGCTCAAGCGATCCTTGTGCACCGCACCAATACTATCCCTCCCCGAAGGGATAGAAGACTTCGTTGTCTATTGTGATGCTTCAAATCAAGGGCTCGGCTGTGTTCTGATGCAACGAGGTAAGGTCATCGCATATGCCTCGAGACAGCTGAAGACACACGAGGTTAACTACACCACCGATGATCTTGAACTAGGAGTAGTTGTGTTTGCTCTGAAGATCTGGAGACACTACCTGTATGGTACAAGAAGTACTATCTTTACAGACCACAAAAGCCTACAACATATATTCGACCAGAAGGAGCTCAACATGAGACAACGACGGTGGGTCGAGCTACTTAGTGATTACAAATGTTAAATTCGTTATCATCCGGGTAAAGCCAACGTAGTAGCCGACGCCCTAAGTCGGAAAGAATACTCTGGTCGTAGAGTCAAATCATTGACTATGACTATCCATTCACACTTGTCCACACAAATTAAGGAGGCTCAGCTCGACGCTTTGAAACCTGAAAATGTGGCGAGTGAAACCCTAAGAGGGATGGATAAGAATTTGGAAGTCAAGGGTGGCGGAGCCTTATACCTCATGGATCGGATCTGGACACCGAAACATGGTGGCTTCAGAGACTTGGTCATGACCGAGGCACACAACACTCGTTATTCCGTCCACCCAGGCTCAGATAAGATGTATTTGGATCTTAAAAAGCTATAATGGTGGCCTAACATGAAAGCAGAGATTGCTACCTTCGTAAGTAAATGCCTTACTTGCGCCAAGGTCAAGGTCGAATACCAGAAACCCTCCGGTCTTCTACAACAACCAGAGATACCGGAATGGAAGTGGGAGCGGATCACTATGGACTTCATAACCAAGTTGCCGAAGACAACGGGTGGACTTTATACCATATGGGTCATCGTCGACAGATTGACCAAGTCCACACACTTCCTGCCTATCAAAGAAATAGACAAGATGGAGAAGCTTATAAGAACCTACATTCGGGATATTGTACGACTGCACGGTGTTCCCATATCCATTATCTCGGACAGAGATAGTAGATTCACTTCGAGGTTCTCGCAGTCGCTACAAAGTTCCTTAGGAACTAGGCTGGACATGAGTACAGCCTACCATCCACAGACCGACGGACAATGTGAGAGAACTATCCAAACCTTGGAAGATATGTTGCGAGCCTGTGTGATCGACTTTGGGAAGGCATGGGATACTCATTTACCCCTTGTCGAATTTTCCTACAACAACAGTTATCACACGAGCATAAAGGCTGCCCCATTCGAGGCCCTCTATGGCCGAAAGTGCAGATCCCCTCTGTGCTGGGCTGAGGTGGGTGATACCCAGTTAGCTAAAGGACGAGTTCCTGAAAGCACTCTCACGGGTCCAGAGATCATTCGGGAAACGACAGAGAAGATCGTTCAGATTCGTGAACGATTGAAAGCCTCTAGAGACCGACAGAAAAGCTACGCTGATAAACGAAGGAAACCGTTGGAATTCCAGGTGGGAGACCGTGTTCTATTGAAGGTCTCACCCAAGAAGGGCTTGAGACGCTTTGGAAAGCGTGGAAAGCTAAATCCAATATACATAGGGCCTTTCGAGATTCACGCTAGAATCGGTCCTATAGCTTACAAACTTCACTTACCACACGAACTCAGTAACGTACATTCTACTTTCCACGTCTCGAACTTGAAAAAGTGTCTGTCCGACGAGACTCTTGTAATCCCACTCGACGAGATCGAGATCAACGAGAGCCTCAACTTCGTGGAAGAACCAGTAGAGATCATGGACTGGGAGGTCAAGCAAATGAAACAAAGCCGTATCCCGATAGTGAAGGTTCGCTGGAATGCCAAGCGAGGACCTGAATTCACTTGGGAGCGAGAGGATCAGATGAAACTGAAATATCCTCGTCTTTTTACTTAGTTATTTGTAACTACTTATTTGCTTAAACTCTAATTTCGGGACGAAATTCCTTCTAACGGGGGGATGATGTGACAACCCGAAATTTCTATTATGTACAACCATTCACTTCAATAGAAGTCAAAACAGTTTCTGCTAACTTTCAAGCTTTCTGGAGTAAGTTTGAGTGTTTAGAAGTTAGTACTTCAGGAGATAACAGGAGAGGATGCCCTAGGGTTTATTGTGCAACAATAATGTCCCAAAACTCCAAGAGTTTGGAGTTTACTGTCACACCCCAAAACCAAGAACGGCGGAAACGTTCTGGGGCGGAGGACGTCATGTAAAGTATCACAACAGTGTAAAGTAGTAAAGGAGCAACAACATCATCCATTGCATTAAAAGTAGAATTTTAATACATGTGTGTTCTTTCATAGTATACGTCATGATAATAAGAAATCAAAATAAAAGACGAATCTTGACCGCTCCGTCTTCTCGAAACCTGGTCATCGTACATGTCTATTGGTGACCTGAGAATACAAGTTATTTTGAAAGCGAGTATCAGCTTTAAGCTGGTGAGAACATAAGTATTTTAGTGCCATTGCTTTGTAAAACTGAAAAGAAAAGATTTGGAATTGTTTTATGAAGACTTGGTATGAGTATGAACAACCCTAGAAAATCCCATATTTCCTACGAGTATAAAAAGTAGTCTTCTACCAAGACCCGACTGTTTTGAAGATTTGCACCTCTATAAGAATGAAGGTTTTCCCCTAGTATAACTATTATTAACAAAATATAGCTATACTTAAACGTGAATGCGATAAAATCTCAAAGTAACTGTAATAGGGAAAATAATAATTTACCCCAGCAGTGACACTGCTGGCTAATATGTTAATAAGAACATAGACTCCAGGTGATATCGAATGAACAATATGCCTCGAAAAGTCTAAATGAATGAAATATGGACTCCAGGTGGTATCGAATGAACAATACGCCTCGAAAAGTCTAAATGAATGAAATATGGACTCCAGGGGGTATCGAATGAACAATACGCCTCGAAAAGTCTAAATGAATGAAGTATGGACTCCAGGTGGTATCGAATGAACAATACACCTCGAAAAGTCTAAATGAATGAAGTATGGACTCCAGGTGGTATCGAATGAACAATACGCCTCGAAAAGTCTAAATGAATGAAGTATGGACTCCAGGTGGTATCGAATGAACAATACGCCTCGAAAAGTCTAAATGAATGAAATATGGACTCCAGGTGGTATCGAATGAACAATATGCCTCGAAAAGTCTAAATGAATGAAGTATGGACTCCAGGTGGTATCGAATGAACAATACGCCTCGAAAAGTCTAAATGAATGACCTTAAATTCTCAATTGAATAAATAAAGGTTTGAATGTGAACTCGTATTAAAATAATTGTATAGACTCATGAATGAACTGACTCTTGTGTGATTCCTTGGTACTAGAAATAGCAAATAGTATCTCCTAACTATACCCATAATAGTTACTAGTAATAAATGTATATGAATAATGGAAGGATGCCTTTGCTACCCAAAGGTACTGAACTGACTGATAGAACTTTTATGTCTATATATGTATACAATATATATAACTAATATTTAGACGACCTTCGGACAAATAACTGGATACCCTAAGTCCACAACCAAACAAGGAACAGGAAATAAGGCGGGTTAGCAGTCCTAAGTCCTTTAAACATTACTTATATAACTATACATATAGAGGCATGCAATTGATAATATAAAAGCTTAAAAGAAGTTTTGTAAAACATTTGAAGAGTTTAATAATAAGAATTTATGACTTGATGTCGATTTATAAAACGATTTCAAAGCAGTTTGTTTGATATAAACAGTTTAAAGTATAAGAAATTCCTTATTTGGAACACAGTTTGAAGTACATGTAAACCTTTGTTTGAAACATAGATATAACAGGATTTGAAAGGAAAGGGTGTAGTTTAGAAATCAAGTTTGATAAAGAGTTTAACGTGTAAAACATTCGAGAAATCATTTTGAAGTAGTTTGCTTGATGAAACAGCTAAAAGTGTAGTAAATCCAAAGTTTGATAGTTATTAATCACATGTGATTGATATGATAACTATCATGATTCAACTTGTATTCCCCCCATAAAAGCATTTAAAAAAACATTTAAAAGGTTAATTAAGGGGGTATGAACTCACCTGCAGTGAGTGGTTTGGATGGAAGTGTCGGGTAGGATGCTAGGTGTCAAGTGAGGACTTGAACACACACACGGATCCTATGTAACATGTAGTGATACATAAATGTATCTAATTAGCCATTTAATAACTAATTAATCAAGTAAAGACACTCTAATACATGGAAACACTTTGTTTCAAGTGCTAGGAGTGCTAAAAGGTCGCATCTAAGGAGAGTATGGCCTCACATTGGAGTTTACTCCTCATATGGTAACACCATATGAGTTTACGGTTCTTGGACCATTTCCCCCATGAGTTTATGGCCGTAAACTCATGGTTCTTGGTGCATTTGAGTGTTTTAAGGTCGTAAACCCCTCAAGGAAGTGTTCTAGGTTTGCATCAAAGGCTTAGGAAGGGACAAGGGCTCGAAATGGCTCATCTTTGGAGTTTACGGTCCTTGGACCACCCTTGGGAGTTTACAGTCGTAAACCCTTGAGTTTACGGTCGTAAACCCATGAGTTTACGGCCGTAAACTCATGGTTACTCCAACCATTTCGGGTTTTGGTGTTTCTAGCTTGTGCATGCAAGTTTCCAGTCCCACATCCAAGCCCTAGAAGGTGTTTGTGGCATAAAAACACAACTTGATGGTGTTTACGGTTCAAGGAGATCCCTTGACCGTAAACCCAAGTGTTCTTGGGGTTTTCTTGGTGTTCTTCCATGATTTAACAAGTATACTAAGCAAACAACTAGCTAGGAGGAGTATACTTACTTGTAGGAAGCTTGGAAGAGTGTTTAGAGTCCAAGAACACTAGTGTGTGTTCTTGGTGTTCTTGGTGTTTTGAAGAACACTTGAAGATCTATGAAAAAGATAAGATTTCATGGATGAAATCGTGTATAAACACTAGATTAAGTGTTATATCAACAAATCTAGGGAAGAAACACTTACGTTTTGGAAAATCTTGAAGAAAAGTCGGATGATACTTGAGAGAGAAAAGGGAGTGTTCTTGAGCTTGAAGGTGGAAAAAGTGATAAAAATGACTAAGTGTCATATTTATACTCCTTGGGGTTTACGGCCGTAAACACCATGTTTGGGCAGTAAACTCCAAACTCTTGGAGTTTTGGGACTTTATTGATGCTCAATAAACCCTAGGGTATCCTCTCTCCAGTTACCTCCTGAAGCACTAAGCTTTAAAAATACTCAAATGGACTTTAAACCGGCTAAAATTTAGCAGAAAGTATTTGACCTTTATTTGAAGTGCTTGACAGGGGTTTGTACGAATGGAAATTTCGGGTTGTCACATCATCCCCCCGTTAGAGGGAATTTCGTCCCGAAATTAGAGTTTAAGTAAATACGTAGTTACAAAATAACTAAGTAAGAGATGAGGATATTTCAGTTTCCCACTGATCCTCTCGCTCCCAAGTGAATTCAGGTCCTCGCTTGGCGTTCCAACGAACCTTCACTATTGGGATTCGGCTCCGATTCGTTCGTTTGACTTCTCGGTCCTTGACCTCTACAGGTTCTTCCACGAAGTTGAGGCTCTCGTTGATCTCGATCTCGTCGAGTGGGATTACAAGAGTCTCGTCGGATAGGCACTTTTTCAAGTTTGAGACGTGGAAGGTAGGATGTACGTTACTAAGCTCGCGGGTAAGTTAAATTTGTAAGCCACAGGGCCGATTCTGGCGAGAATCTCGAAAAGCTTTGCGTAACTTTTCTGTCGGTCACTAGAGGTTTTAATTGTCCACTAATCTGAACGATCTTCTCTAATGATGCCCTCTAACTCTAGATCGTGAATTCCATAGTTAGTTTTGAGGGTTTCTAACTGATGGAAGGCTTAGGTAATGACCTTACTTCGTTACATTAAAATACAACTGAGCCCTGGATTTGGAAGTCTCTACTTGAATTCCCTCTTCGCTAACAATACGACACAGGAATTTGACCCTTCGAATCCAAACTCGCGTTTAAGAGAATTTCGCGTAAAGCTCCTCTGATAGAAATGTTTCCTTGATCTGTTGAAGATGTTGACTATGCTCCTCCTTACTACGGGGGTAGATAAGTATATCACCGATGAAGACGATGATGAACTGATCCTAGTAAGGACGACACACCTTATCCATTAAATCTATGAATACTGCGGGTGCGTTTGTTAATTCGAACGGCATCCCTATGAATTCGTAGTGCCCATAACGAGTTTGGAAGGCTGTCTTCGGAATATCCTCCCCTAGCACTCGTAGTCGGCGATACCCGGATCTTGGATCGACTTTTGAAAAGAAGATTTCCCTTTTTTACAGTCGATCAAATGATTCGTCTATGTAGCTCAAAAAGGGTACTGATTTTTGATGGTTAGCTTGTTGAGCTTCCTGTAATTGATGCATATCCGAAGTGATCAGTCTTTCTTTTTCGACGAACCAGACCGGAGTTCTCCAGGGTGAGAAACTTGGTCTTATAAAGCTCTTGCTGAGCAGTTCGTTAAGTTGATCGGACGGTTCTTGCCTCAATGCAGGTGCTAGACGACGGGGTGGTTTGGCTACTGGGGTAGCCCCTGGAATTAAGTTGACCCTAAGTTCGATTTGACGTTGCGAAGGTAAATCCTGGGAGTTTTCTATTATGTCTGAATCTATTGTCTCGATCGGTGAGAAGGCATTTGAATCGGATTCTAAGTTATCCACATGGTAGTACGGTCACTCGTAAATCTTGGGCAGTCTCCGTCCTAAAGTTCAAATCAGAAGTCATATTTGGTTCATCAATCACAGCTTCGTGTATACGAGTCGTATATAATTAAGACTGAAAAGGCAGTCGAATAAATGATTCTTCTTTAAGCTCACATCCAAACAAGGAAAAGAAGTTAAAGCGGAATCATTAATTCTAAACCTGTAGAACCTTGATTATATACCACCCTTGCGTATACCTTCTCCAGTGATAGATCAACCGTATGAGTTTTCGGGTTGAACTTGACGTACTGTACAAGTGGTACTCCGGGGAGGTTTGCTAAGGTGTCTTCGGGAAGGATACGAAATTTAAGGTACTCTCCGTACGAGTACTTTTGAGTTCGGAAATGACGGCTTCGCTAGAAAGGCGATTTTTTGGGGAAAAGAAATTACAGGTGAGACTGGTATTGTGAGGGTAGGATTTGCTCAAGTTATATGAAAATGTCGGACTACTCGGAATAAGAGGCATTAGACTTAGTTCAAAAAGTTATTACAAACTAAACACAACGGTGCAACTTTTAACAGAGTTTCAGTACTTTAGTCTACTACATGACTACTGCTGCGAATAAGGTATACTACAAAAGCAAGTATACACAGCACGAGAGTCCCTTAACTGGCGGGATCTCGCAAAAGACAAGACTCAAGTTGCACTAGTGTTTAACAGTTTATAAGTCTATTATAACGAAACACCCCAGTACTTTAACGTGGGTCCGGAGTAGTCTCTCCGGCGGCTGTGATCCTTAGTATCTTCCCGTCCACGCCAGAGTTCTTCGTTATTGGACAATCCTTCTGGAGATGCCCAATCTCACCACATAAATGACATATCTGGCTTGTACCAGCATTAGTGGTGGAAGTGAAGTGTCGTGTCGGAGTTATGTGGACACGGTTGCTTTCATTGATCTTCCCTTTAGGACAGTCCCTGTAATAGTGTCCTGCCTCACCACAACTATAGCAAACTTGGTTGGCTCCGGTGGTAGAGGTGGTTCTACAGAAACGAGCAATGTGTCCCGTTTTGTTGCAATTGATGCATTGCAATACTCGGCAAGCTCCATTATGATGATAGGTACACTTGTTACACTTCGGGAGTGTTCCCTCATATCGCTTGGCCGGTGTAGAGGCGGCAGGGGTCGCCACTCGTTGTTGTTGCATGGCAAGCCTTTGAAATCGCTTGCATTCCTTTTGAGCTTGACGCTTTCGCTTCTTAAACTCTGAGTTGTGGCTTTGGGTGTTCTCAACAGTTATCATTTGTTGATTTCCCTGGTGGTTACAACAATTTGAACTGTCAACACCTTTTTCAGCCTTGCCTGCGTTGTTAGCGCTAAGGTTTGCAAGGACAGCTGCCACTGCAGCTGTTACCGTGGCTTGGAATGTAGCGGCGTCGATATGAAGGATAGGGGTTTCATTGTTCGGCTGGTTATTTCTGGGTGACGACATGATTCTGTTATACAAAGAAAATGAGTTCATGAGTGATTACGGTTGAACCTAGATGTATTTCGACCATTTATGTAAAGAGTAGGAGTAAGTTCTCGAGGGTTTGACCTACATCCCTATGATGCAGTCCTAGTAAAGAGTAGAAATGAGTTCATAGAATGGTTATAAGACGATTGCTATCCAACCTTCGACAAGAATTGGAAATGATCCTTGAGCTAAATTACCATAGCTCAATAACTTGACTAAAGTGAGTTTCAGATAGTGTTCTAACGATAGTAGGATGAAAGTTTTTGAACAAAGGATGATACAGAAATTAGCCGACTGTCCATATCGATGATATTTATGATGTAATAAGTTCGGGAAAAATTGACCTTGTAGTAGGTCTTACATCATATCTGGAGAAGAGAAGTTTTGACGGCAAACTGACCTAACTAGGAAGTACTTAGAGTACGGAGTTAGTTTCATAGAAAAGCGCTACGTAGGGCATAGACAGGAAAATGATTCCTTATAATAAGGAAGGAAAGATAAGGCACCTTTTACTGGTGACGGTCATCCCTCTGGTGAACCCTTAGTTCAGCCAGTTGATGTTCCATATCTAGCAGGTGTCTTTCGTACATCCTCTGGCATACTCGGAGCTTTATGACCTCGGCTCGAGTTTCGGCTAGTGCTTGCAGTAGGGCCTCATGGTCTCCCCTAGACCTCTCGCGAGCATCTTCTAGACGAATGGTGTGGAGGGTATGCATTCTCGCATTGGCGTCAACTTCCGTGATTCGATGGAGAGCTGTCCTGCCCTGAATCTCGTTTCGGGCAACCCTGCAGACCAGGATTGGCAGAACCCTGTCCGTTGAGCTTCCCTCGCTCAGGTTATAAAAGCTTCGGCCTCCATTGAACGGCATGGGCTGATCCTGCTCTTGGCTCCATGTTTCTAAACATTCCACCCAAGGAGGCGTTGGGCCTTGAAAAGCCGGACGAGGGTTAGGATTTGGATTGGGAGCCACCGGGGGTAGGTTCTCAACTTCAGGCTCGGATTCAAAACCATCTGCAAAGCCTTCAGCCTGGTGATCATCCGCGGGGATTGGGTGATCATTTTCTGGCTCTGCTTCGAACCATCCAGCATTGCCTTCGTTTGGGAAGTATGGGTCGCCGTGGTGATGGGGTCCAGCCATGTTATCAACGCGAGAAATGGGGTAACGAAATAATTATTAGGCGTACTAGATAATTATATGATGATCTTCATCAGTTACTCCAATATTTGTAAAGTGCATACCAGTTATATGTAATCAAAACAGGATAGGCCTTCGAATAAGTGACCTTAACTCCAAATTCACAAGGAACAAGGGGTAAAGCAAAATTTCACCGATTCTAAGTCTATGTCATCCTAGTTACATATAACCTTAGTGTATCCACTTTGCAACTATTGACCTATTAATGAAGATCTTTAGTTCTCAGGTAAGTAATTATAGTAACACAAAATATCCCTATAGTATTTTAGGTTTATGTTATGTCCTAAGGTTTTCGTTGTGGTATTGTTGGTAAGTTTTTAGACTTGTCGCCCTATCACAACCATTCTCGGGCATATGCTAATCACTCCTCGGATCAGCATAGTTGATCAGGCTATGCCATTCCCAAGACTGACCATACATCCCCGAGCTTACTTGTGATATTTCAACAATCGTAATACTTTTGTTTTTGTCATTGTGACATTGATTTTAGTATGAATGCAGGCATGTATACTTAGTTAAATATTTTATTATTTAAAAGTATAAACTCTTGGTCAGAGTATTTTAATCCCATTGTATTTATAGCCTGTATATCTTTTATGGGTTGATATACTCAGTTCACTATAAACAATGCTCTGATACCAATCTGTCACACCCCAAAACCAAGAACGGCGGAAACGTTCTGGGGCGGAGGACGTCATGTAAAGTATCACAACAGTGTAAAGTAGTAAACGAGCAACAACATCATCCATTGCATTAAAAGTAGAATTTTAATACATGTGTGTTCTTTCATAGTATATGTCATGATAATAAGAAATCAAAATAAAAGACAAATCTTGACCGCTCCGTCTTCTCGAAACCTAGTCATCGTACCTGTCTATTGGTGACCTGAGAATACAAGTTATTTTGAAAGCGAGTATCAGCTTTAAGCTGGTGAGAACATAAGTATTTTAGTGTCATTGCTTTGTAAAACTGAAAAGAAAAGATTTGGAATTGTTTTATGAAGACTTGGTATGAGTATGAACAACCCTAGAAAATCCCATATTTCCTACTAGTATAAAAAGTAGTCTTCTACCAAGACCCGACTGTATTGAAGATTTGCACCTCTGTAAGAATGAAGGTTTTTCCCCTAGTATAACTATTATTAACAAAATATAGCTATACTTAAACGTGAATGCGATAAAATCTCAAAGTAACTGTAATAGGGAAAATAATAATTTACCCCAGCAGTGACACTGCTGGCTAATATGTGAATAAGAACATAGACTCCAGGTGATATAGAATGAACAATATGCCTCGAAAAGTCTAAATGAATGAAATATGGACTCCAGGTGGTATCGAATGAACAATACGCCTCGAAAAGTCTAAATGAATGAAATATGGACTCCAGGGGGTATCGAATGAACAATACGCCTCGAAAAGTCTAAATGAATGAAGTATGGACTCCAGGTGGTATCGAATGAACAATACGCCTCGAAAAGTCTAAATGAATGAAGTATGGACTCCAGGTGGTATCGAATAAACAATACGCCTCGAAAAGTCTAAATGAATGAAGTATGGACTCCAGGTGGTATCGAATGAACAATACGCCTCGAAAAGTCTAAATGAATGAAATATGGACTCCAGGTGGTATCGAATGAACAATACGCCTCGAAAAGTCTAAATGAATGAAGTATGGACTCCAGGTGGTATCGAAAAGTCTAAAGGGTGTAGTTTAGAAATCAAGTTTGATAAAGAGTTTAACGTGTAAAACATTCGAGAAATCATTTTGAAGTAGTTTGCTTGATGAAACAGCTAAAAGTGTAGTAAATCCAAAGTTTGATAGTTATTAATCACATGTGATTGATATGATAACTATCATGATTCAACTTGTATCCCCCCCCCCCCATAAAAGCATTTAAAAAAACATTTAAAAGGTTAATTAAGGGGGTATGAACTCACCTGCAGTGAGTGGTTTGGATGGAAGTGACGGGTAGGATGCTAGGTGTCAAGTGAGGGCTTGAACACACACACGGATCCTATGTAACATGTAGTGATACATAAATGTATCTAATTAGCCATTTAATAACTAATTAATCAAGTAAAGACACTCTAATACGTGGAAACACTTTGTTTCAAGTGCTAGGAGTGCTAAAGGGTCGCATCTAAGGAGAGTATGGCCTCACATTGGAGTTTACTCCTCATATGGTAACACAATATGAGTTTACTGTTCTTGGACCATTTACCCCATGAGTTTACGGCCGTAAACTCATGGTTCTTGGTGCATTTGAGTGTTTTAAGGTCGTAAACCCCTCAAGGAAGTGTTCTAGGTTTGCATCAAAGGCTTAGGAAGGGACAAGGGCTCGAAATGGCTCATCTTTGGAGTTTACGGTCCTTGGACCACCCTTGGGAGTTTACGGTCGTAAATCCTTGAGTTTACGGTCGTAACCCATGAGTTTACGGCCGTAAACTCATGGTTACTCCAACCATTTCGTGTTTTGGTGTTTCTAGCTTGTGCATGCAAGTTTCCAGTCCCACATCCAAGCCCTAGAAGGTGTTTGTGGCATAAAAACACCACTTGATGGTGTTTACGGTTCAAGGAGATCCCTTGACCGTAAACCCAAGTGTTCTTGGGGTTTTCTTGGTGTTCTTCCATGATTTAACAAGTATACTAAGCAAACAACTAGCTAGGAGGAGTATACTTACTTGTAGGAAGCTTGGAAGAGTGTTTAGAGTCCAAGAACACTAGTGTGTGTTCTTGGTGTTCTTGGTGTTTTGAAGAACACTTGAAGATCTATGAAAAAGATAAGATTTCATGGATGAAATCGTGTATAAACACTAGATTAAGTGTTATATCAACAAATCTAGGGAAGAAACACTTACGTTTTGGAAAATCTTAAAGAAAAGTCGGATGATACTTGAGAGAGAAAAGGGAGTGTTCTTGAGCTTGAAGGTGGAAAAAGTGATAAAAATGACTAAGTGTCATATTTATACTCCTTGGGGTTTACGGCCGTAAACACCATGTTTGGGCCGTAAACTCCAAACTCTTGGAGTTTTGGGACTTTATTGATGCTCAATAAACCCTAGGGTATCCTCTCTCCAGTTATCTCCTGAAGCACTAAGCTTTAAAAATACTCAAACGGACTTTAAACCGGCTAAAATTTAGCAGAAAGTATTTGACCTTTATTTGAAGTGCTTGGCAGTAGGGGTTGTACGAATGGAAATTTCAGGTTGTCACATTTACGGCCTAAACAAAGGTGTTTACGGCCGTAAACCCTAAAAGGGGGTATAAATATGACACTTAATCATTATTTACCACTTTTTCACATTTTCAAGATCCAAACTCAAATCCTCTCAAGTATCATCCAACTTTTCTTCTTGATCTTCAACTTTGTAAGTGTTTCTATCCCTAAAAAGTTGATATCTTACTTAATCTAGTGATCTTACATGATTCCATCCGTGAAATCATTCCAAAAGTGTAGATCTTCAAGTTTCACCAAGAACACACACTAGTGTTCTTGGACTTTTAGCACCTTTTCAAGCTTCTACCTAGTAAGTACTCTACCCTAGTGTATTATAAGACTTGTTACACTTCTAATCATCAAGAAAACACCCAAGAAACACAATATCAAAGGTGCTTACGGTCCAAGATGTTCTTGGACCGTAAACCCTAATAAAGGGGCCAAAATGTGCCCTAGTCCCTTACCAAGCCTTGGATACTAGTCTAGATCATATCCTTAAAGTGCTTAGGACTTGAAACATCAAAAAGACCATAAACCATTTGGGTTTACGGCCGTAAACCCAAGGAGAAGTGGTCCAAGGACCGTAAACTCCACAAAGGAGTGAAATGGTGCCCTAATCACTTCCAAAGGCTTAGATATGAAGTAGGAATGCTTCTTATGACCTTTTAGGCTGCTTCAAAACTAAACATGGTAAAAGTACCATGAGTTTACGGTCGTAAACTCATGGGTTTATGACCGTACACTCAATAAGAGTTGGTCACAAAACCGTAAACTCCAAAGGAGTTTACCCTTGAACCCTAAACTCAATTACAAGGTCCTACCACCCTTAGATGCAATCCTTAGGACTTATAGCACTTAAATCAAGTGTTTTACATGTCTTAGGATGTCTTAAATTTGGTTAATTAGTTGTTTTATGACTAATTGGATACATATATGTGTTATTATATGTTAACTAGGATCATTGTGTGTGTACAAGTCTTCACTTGACACTTAGCATCCTACATCATCCGTTCATCCAAACCACTCACTACAGGTGAGTTCATACCCCTTAATCAATCCTTTTAAATGATTTTAAATGCTTTCATGGGGGGGAATACAAGTAGAAAATAGGAAGTTATAGAATCAATCATATGTGATTTATAACTGTGTTTTCAACCAACTGATTTCATATACTTCAAAATGTGTTAAATACAATGGTTTTCAGTTATTTTATTCTTTGTTATCAAATGAACTACTTTTGAATCGTTTTATAAACTGACATCAATTCATTATTACTTATTATTCAAAACTCTTAAATGTATTACAAAACCTCTTTCAACTTATTGTTAAAAACCATATCTATATACTTATGTTTCATACATATATGTATTGATATGAGAGCTTTCATTCTTTCTTCAGTTCCAACACTCTTGTGTAGCAAGGGTGTATAAGCCTACTTGGACATTCAATCTACATTCCAGTAAACTATTATAGGTATAGTTTAGGAGGTACAAAATATTATTCCTACTACAAGGAATTACACAAGAGTCAATTCATTCATGAGTCTATACAGATATACTAAATACTATATGAAGAGATACTATTACTTGTTATACAGAGAGAAATACTATATACTATACAGAGAGAGATGCTATATATACTATACGGGACTGACCATCCTACACCTGGCTGCTAGCTACAGCGGGACCTGTTCATCGACGGATGTTCTCGGTTGTACTGTTCGGCGAGTTTCCACGCCGTGATTATCCTAAGGCAAAAGGATACGATTTCAATGATTATATAATTTTCCCTATTACTTTTATTTTGTGACACATTCACATTAACGATGAGGTAGACTATATATTTATAATAATAGTTGCACATGGGAAAAACCTTCATTGATACAGAAATGCAAACCTTCAAAGCATACGGGTCTTGGTAGAAGACTACGTCTTTTACTAGTATGAAATATGGGATTTTCTAGGGTTTTCACACTTATACTAAATGTTTCATTAAACATTTACAAGTCTTTCATAACAGCTTCTCAAATTAATGACACTAAAATACTTATGAATTCACCAGCTTTATGCTGATCTACGCTTTCAAAATAACTTGTATTCTCAGGTCACCAGTAGACAGGTACGATGACCAGGTTTTGAGAAGACGGAGCACAGACAAGACTCGTCTTTTATTTTGATTTCATATTTTGGTGTCTTATTAGTATGAAAGAACACTCATGTATTAAAACTTTACTTTTAATGCAATGGATGATGTTGTTGTTTGTTTACTACTTTGCACTGTTATGATACTTTACATGACGTCCTCCACCCCTGAACGTTTCCGCCGTTCTTGGTTTTGGGGTGTGACATATTCTACTAAAGGAAAAGAAACCTACATGGAAGCTGTTGGCTCTTGTTTTACCCCCTCCACGATACCCCAAATTCTCAGAAGTTACAAAAGTGTCATGAGTATCGATCAGTGGCTGATTATAATTTAGCAAATTTGTACAAACACCATTGTTTATTGATATAGGTTTTGATATTTTAATGAAATTTTAGTGTAAAACAAACTATCCAAATTTCCATATTTTTAATGAAATTTGAATGGTTAAATTTCTAGATTTCCTAGTGGGTTGTACTTATTAAGTAGTAGATAATCCAACATGGAAGAATTGTGCAGTTTTATTCTCTTTCGAAAAAATACATGGAAGAATTGTAACCTATTGTTGCAGCAGCCTGTTTTGTTGTTAGTTTCCCTATTTTTATCCCCATCATCATCATCTTCTTATGATTTTGAGCTAGTTGTTGTTGTTGGTGTAAAATATGAAGTTTTTGTGGCAACACCTTATAATTACCCAGGTAGTGAGCGTTTGAATTCAAACGAGGCAGTGGATTTGTTGATCTTTTCAGGTGTTGTTTTGCTGCTAATGATAAACGATATGATTGTTGTTAAGATTGGTGAGCACCTTAATTAAATGAATTTTGTCAAAGAATTGGCTAAATCTCAATTTTTACCAAGAGTCCAAGACCATTGTTGGGTTTACCACATGATGACATTGATTTCTCCATGTTCATTGGTTTTTGCTAGACATGGATATGGACATGATCACCTTCTAGACTATAACCTTCACGCACCATCTGCCAAGTAATCTATTCATTCAACTCTCTATGATTACATATTACTTTCATTTTAAACACATAACAACATTCTACTTTTATTTTTAACACATAACAACATCCTACATTTACTTTTAACATATAACATCATCATACTTTTACTTTACAACATAATAGCATCCTACTTTCATTTTTAATTTATAATACAATCTTACTTTCACTTAAACCATAATAGAATTATACTTTCATTTATAGCCCATAAAAGCATCATATTTTCATTTATAACCTATAAAAGCATCCTATTATCAAATAATTAGCAAGATACAAATCAACAACCACCTTATAATAACCTAAAAATGAAACAAAAAGACAAAACTGCAAAAATGGTCCCTGTGGTATGCATTTTTTTTGGGTTTTAGTCCAAACTATGATTTTTTTTTTCAATTGGTGACCCTTTTCATCTTAGTTTCATTGTTGAATTGGTCACTGTTTAACTTAAAAAGACTAATCTGCCCTTTTAATTTGTTTTTTCTATTTTCATAAACATTTTCTTTTATTTAAATATTAATGTTAAAACAAATAAAGAGGGGGGCCCACCCCTATCTCTCTCTCTCTCTCATTGTGTTCTTACTAACACACACATACACACACACTAATATTACTCCTTCACCCCCACCGTTGTGAGCCTTCTTTCATGAAGGTAAAATATTGATGATCAAAGTCACACAATTTCTCCTCTCTGTTGCATGCGTTTATGTTTATATTGGAGTGGGTATCTCGATTTCACTTCTCTACTGCATAATAACTTGAAAGGTTTGGTGTTATGCAACTCCCGAGCTACTGGGTATGATGTTTTCTTTCAACTTTGAATCTGTTAGCTGGGAAATTAGATACTTTCAGTTTTGTGAAGGTACTTTTCTTTCATATGTTTCATCCAGCACCTACAGTGCATTATTCTCCTCCTTCATTTTCTGATTTTATTTATTCGGAGTTATTACCAGTGGAATACGAAATTAGATGAACATGTATATAGACAGGAATACGAAGTTAGGGATAAGGATGTATTGGCAATCCAAATCATGAGGAACTTCAAATAACAAGGAGGACGTCGTCTCCATAGTAAATTCGGACAAGAGGGAGGACACCAAAACCCATAGCAACGAGGGAAGCCTATATGAAGAAAAACATTATGATAGTTTTTCCAACTATCCATTGTGGTGCTTCTTGTATTTGTTTTTATGATGATGGAAAAAAGGAGAGGGTATTGATTGGTGATTCTCAGTCTTCGTTGACCAGAGCTTTAAAGTTATGTGGTGGGTGTTCTTTAAGTAAGTGTATGTATGTGTGTATATGTGAGAGAGACAGAGAAAGAGATGTCCTATATTTTTTATTAATAAAACTTTAAATTAAATAGAAAAAAAACATAGAAGTTGAATCAAAAGGATATTTTAGTCTTTTCATTTTTTGTAGGGACCAAAACTGTTAGGTCGAAAGTGGTTGTGAGAAGTCGAATTGTTAGTGTCTTTAGGTAAAGCGTCTGTAAATAGCGAAGGTCCACATGAATTTGCTATTTTAAGATATTTACTAGGCAATAGTGTGTTTCGTAATATGATGTATAGTCCTAGTATTTCTTTTTATTCTATGAGTATCTTATAAATAGGGTTGGTACTTAGAGGGTAGAATAACTTTCGTATCAGTCTTTCTCGTGTACTCAAACTCTTTGTGCTATTCTGGAATAAACGTGTTGAAAGCAGATCTTATTTAGATCGACGTGTTCTTACTCTATTTTCTTAATCGATTGACTAAAACACATTTATAAACAACTTATCAATTGGTATCAGAGCCGGAATCATTTCATCGATTGAAGAATATGTTCACATTTCTCATCTTATTGAGTCGATCCTTCCGATTCAATATTTCTGCAAAATAGAAACATAATTCTTTTTATAATCAATTGTGATGAATCGATTATGCATTTGTTTTTGTTAGCCGATTTAGCATTTAATTCATTTCCCTTCAATAAATTCCTCTTTTTACTTGATCTAATGGCAAATCTCAACGTTAACATTATGTTGAATTTTGTGAACTTGCTTGGATCTACAATCAAGATTCCAATGTTGATCCCTGAGTACTATGATCAATGGGTTGATCATATGGAGGATTATCTGAATGGTTTCGACGAGGATCTATGGAGATCAATTGAGACTGAACCATATCGAGCTGATTTGCTTCAATACATTGGTAATGATGGAGCGGATGAGAATATGATTGCACATGGAAATAAGAAGAAATCAAATGACAAAAGGTGTTTGTGTGAATTGCGAGGAGCTCTTCCACCTATTGTTTACAATTATGCATGAGGATGTAGCACAACAAAGTAGATCTAGGATACCTTGAAGGAAAAGTATCAATGTAATGAAAGAACGAAGAAAAGATATGTGAAACAATGTCTCTCAGAACTAGCTTATTTTAATCAGAAAGAAAATGAGTGTATTGAGGCCTACTATGATAGGATGAATGAGCTAATCTTCAAATGTAACAGATGTGAGTGGTTTGTACAACCTTGGAGTTTAATCTTACTTTCGTGTTGGGACTGAGAAAGGAATGGTGAAACATCTATCTCATGATCAAAACACAAGAAAATTTCGATACCTATTTGATTTCTAACCTCTATAACATAACACATTTAAGGTACAGGAATCGAAAGTGAAGTAGATAGCAGATGAAAAAAAATGAATTTTGGAGGTCTGATGGCTTTAGTGTCAAAAAAACCTGTGAAGGAT
Source organism: Lactuca virosa (assembly GCF_052849685.1). Taxonomy (NCBI): domain Eukaryota; kingdom Viridiplantae; phylum Streptophyta; class Magnoliopsida; order Asterales; family Asteraceae; genus Lactuca; species Lactuca virosa. The sequence goes on along the minus strand of NC_136427.1, from coordinate 123,594,403 downwards.
GTTGAATTTGATGAAGAAGTGAATGAAGGTGAAGAAGGTTATCTTTACTCAATGAAATTGGAAGAACTCCGCACTAAGTCTAAGAATCTTTCTTTGATACCGAAGGGAGCTGATAGCAGTGATGGTACATATCAGATATGGTCCTCAAGGTCATATGACAAGGAGATGCGTCATCACACACATGGAGTGTTGTTTTCTAAACACGAAGAAGTTGGTTCAGGAGGAAAGAGCTGGTTCGAGGATGATGAGGAAGATAGTGATGATGGGAGGATGGAGAATGAGAATGGAGAGGAGAGTGATGAATAAGATGAGGAGAAAACTGGAAAGTTCTTCATTACAACTGCACCAAAATCACCAATGACAGCAAAGGTGTATGATCTTTTTGTTTCTCTTAATGTTCCTTTAAATTTTTATCATGCTATTATATCTGATTTTGATGAAACTTTCTCTTATCTGAATGATATGTTGATCTCTATGAGTAGTGAAGCTGAAAAATCTAAGGCCTCTCTGTACGAAGCTCGAAATAGGTTGGAACAGAATAACAGTAAGATACAGAGCTTAGAACTTAAGATTACAAATATTATGTATGATAGGGATGGAATTCGTATGGATAACTATATGCTAGTTAAACAGAGAAACATATATTGGAATACAACTGAAGGTTTGTATGGTAAACTGAAAAAACTTTTTCATTCATCTGATATATGTGTTGAACTACATAGGAAGCTAGTTCCTTTTATCACTTTCAGATGAGAATTAGTTGATGAAACTACCTTTACTGGGAAAGTAAAGTAGTTAACTATGACACTATTCTAAATGATTCGTATGCATATAGTATTGTAAATATTAATGAATGTTTGAATGTTGATGAACTTGTTGATATTGTGAATGAGACTTTGACCAAAAATGAATAAATCAAAATTTTGAACAAGACTGAGAATTCGACACAAAGTACTCAACAAATTTTTGCTGATATCAAATATGATTCTAAAAATATCATTGAAATTGAAGAAGAAGAATGTGTTGGTTGCTCAAAATTTTCGGTTATTAATGTCACTTCGTTAGCTAAAGGTAAAAAGAACGTTGACTCAACAACGAGGCTAAACAATGATTTCTCTTTGACAACCAAAGCTGATGGTTCCAAAGAATTAGTTATTGTTGAAGATACAACAAACAACAAAGTGATGGTGACAATGACTCTTGTGAGAAGGAAATTACATGAGTTGTTGAAGCTCAAGTGTATGAGGATACTGAAGAATTCAAAAAAATTCTAATAGAAAAGTCGTATTGTTAGTGTTTATAGGAGAAGCATTTGTAAATAGTGAAGGTCCACATGACTTCGCTATCATAATGTTTTTACAAGGCATCAATGTGTTTCCTAATATAATATATATTCCTATTATTTTTTGATTCTGTGAGTACCCTATAAATAGGGTAGGTATTTAGAGGGTAGAGTAACTTTCGTATCAGTCTTTCTCTTGTACTCAAACTCTTTGTGCTATCCCGGAATAAACATGCTGAAACCAAATCTTATTTAGATCGATGTATTCTTAATCTTTTTTCTTAATCAATCAACTAAAACACATTTCTAAACAAATTATCAAAAACTACAAGCAAACTAGCTCAAAATGACCACCAATCAAAAAAAGTCATGGTTTGGACCAAAACCCAGAAAAAATACAAACCACAGGGAACGGTTTTGCAGTTTTGTCAAACAAAAATGTTACAGCAGGGTCATACTTATTATATGAGTGAATTAAGTGGGTACAAGATCCAGTTTTTTAGAAGAAATTTCAAGTAAAATGTTGCAAACAATAGTATTTATTGGATTTAAATACATGAACTTAATCTACACACCCTTTTTTTCAGTTTCTTTACATTTTCTTCTGTTTCTTTTTTCCTCAACACCTTAGTTTGCAGTTTATTTACATCATCTTCATCTTTTTGTTGTATATTAAGTTTCATTTCATGCATCAAGCTTTTAGCTGTTGTAGTTTTTGCTATAATTTCCACCTCAACTTGGCCTTTTTCCTTAAAAAGATCATTAACCTCTGTTTTAGGTCCTATTGATGTTATGGCGGATTCAAGTTCCAAAATCATGGCATCTTTGTGTTGGGTTTTAAGCACTATAACACTCTTATGGTGCACATGCAACCCTAGATGCTTTGGCATTATGTTTTCTCTAATTATACATACATTTTCAAATTTCCAAAGCATACATCCTAACTAGCATATAATAGAGAATATACAACAAAACAAGTTAGATGAATACCTCTTATGTAGTTGGTAGTTCTTGGCCTTAGAAATCTTGAGCACCTCAAGTGTGATGCCTCTAATGTGTTACAAACACCAAATGAAAAGGAGGCTTGAGAAAATAAGACTTGGAAAGCTCAAAAATCGGTTTCACTCTTCTTGGAATGATGGGAAACCGATTTTGGCTCTAGGGGGTTCATTATATAGTGTTGTAAAGTCTAGGGTTTCATCCATGTAACCCTAATGCACCATGACCTTCCATATCCCTTAGGCTCCATGGGTTAAACCTCCATGGACTATCCATGGACCATTTAGTCCATCCTAATGGATCATTGGCCCACACTATAAGAATGATTGATTTACATAACCAATCCCGGTATATTTAATTAGTCTCTTTTGATCACTAAATTAATTCTTGATCAATACTAATTAAATAATATGATTTCTCAATTAATATATTATACTTATAATATATTAATAAATCACAAATAACCTTATTCTGTCCATCCTATCAAATTGCACTGGTGAAGGCAACCCAAAAGGACCATGTTACTATCGGGTCAAGTACATACCAGTTATAGTTATGGGCTTAGACACCTAATCCAACATTCTCCCACTTGGATAAGTCTAATAACTATAACTGCCAATGTAACCTTCAGGATCCGATTAGCAATCGTAGCTTTCAAATGCCGCTGGCGAACTCTGACCCAGTCAGTGACCATCCTTTAGATAAGTGATCATATATTCCTCTGTTCTTCAAGATATCGATGGACAAATACATGGAACATAATCATACTTATTGTCCTACAGTTTGTTTCCCAATTTCCGATATGTTTGACATCGAACATAATTGAACACATCAATTAAGTTATGATTGGGCCCAGTACATAAGTCAAAACAAATCATCGAGGGGCCCAGATATCGCTTTTAATCCTCTTAGGATAAAAGGAACAGATAAACTTCGACATTATATGCTTGTACTAACTACTCGTTAAATCATGCACAACGATACTTTTTATAACATCAAGTTACAGATGCGTTTTCGTATCATCAATGCACAACCAATTCATAGTCAACAACTCATATATCTTGGTTTGAAGACTTATATGATATTATCATCTCATAATCACTCGTGATAAGTTCCATGAAGTGATTCAAGTGAGTGCTGGTTGATCCAATGCTTAAATCTTATTTCACAAGCACTCATGAATGGTGTAGGAGACTTTTTCTATGTCTAACACCTTAGACAATATACAAGACAACTCATGACAGTCTAGCCTCATACCTACTTTTAAAGTATGATTGACTGTGGATAGTTTGAATAATCTTATTATTCCGGAAGTCAAAACATGCAAAAGTGAAACAATAATAAATAATTGACACAAGATAGTAACTTTACTTATAAGTAAAAAACACCTTTTATTCAATCATCAAATGTCAATTACAATTTAGCTATTACAAGTTTCTAATTTATCTAATCACTAAAACTAATATCGTCCTTTAGCCCAATACCTATTTGCATGCTGCAAGTGCTTAACCCTACTCAGTCCCTTTGTAAGGGGATTCGTTGGGTTGTCCAGTAACGATATCCTCTTTACCACGAGGTGTCCTTATTCTACTTGATGTCTTATGAAGTGGTACTTTCTGTGACAACCGTCAAATTTCGGTCAATTCAAAGTCAAACAAAGTCAACAAGTCAAACCGGTCAACTCCAATAACCCTTGTATGTTAGGGTTTACGTTATGTAATCACTATACAATTCGCTATTTTAATGAGAAATCATCATTTGGAAAGTTCATGTGTTTGATTTTCCTTAGCCTTAACAGTGCTAAACAACGAACCAAAGCGATAAAACACTATTGCACAATCATCGGGATTGTGTAGGACACTAAATCATGGCTTAACGGGGTTTACGGACCTTGCGTTTCAAAGCCAAACACTCAAAAAGGTCTCAAAAGAACTCTCTCTCAATCTCTTTCACTCAATCTCTCTCTATTAGAAATCTCTCCCAAATCTCTCTCAAAAGTTCCTTTAACTTTTTGTAATCATTCGAGTCATCACGACCCTTAACCGGGTCAAAAACCACTTGAAACGGGGTAAAAACGGGTAAAATAGCCTTAAGGACCCAAAACCGAAGCTTCAGGACCGAAGCCTCGCATCCGAAGTGCTCAGGACCGAAGCCTCGGACCGAAGCCTCGCATCCGAAGTGCTCAGGACCGAAGCCTCGCACCGAAGCCTCAGGTCCGAACCTCGGCCCAGGACCGAGCAACTTCGCAGATTCAGCCTTTTTTCCCGGTTTTCGACTACGACTTCGTTTTAACTCCGTTTTTCATTATTTTAACGTGGGATTTTCACCCAAAACTTTATTTTATAAACTAAGGCCCCAAAATATATAAATCTCCAGGGTTTTTATAAAATATATTAAAAGAATTAGTGGTTGAACTAATTATTGAGGGAATATTTGCTTTTCCTTAATTTATGGCAAAAGCAAACCACCACCACCTCACTCTATGATTAGCCACTCTTTCCCACTACCCCTTGTCTCCTTAGTGGACCTTTACACCCAATCTCCAGCTCTTCCCACGTTCTAAGAGCTGGAGGATTGATCCTCTCTCCTCATTCTCCATAAAACTCTTTCATTCTACACTTAGCAACCAAGAACACTCTCCAAAATTCTCTCATCTTTTCTCTCAACTTCAAGAACTTCAAGGCTTTCTCCAGGGATTTCTTTCTTCAGTTAGTAAGTATCTTCATCATTCACATAATTATTAAACTCCATTCTACTCAAATCATTGATATCTTACACAAGTTCCATCTTATTCGGTGTTAGATTCTCGAATCATCAAGACATCTTCTTAGTGTTCTTGGGTTGAACACTTCCTCTCTCTCACTTTCATCTACTGAAACCACATAAGGTGAGTTCATACCCCTACATTTACATGTTTTTCTTAAGTTTTAAGGGGGGAATACAAGTAAAATCATCAAGAACACAATTAAACTTTTTCTAACAGATTACATCAGAAAAGATGGACGTTAATCACGGACTGTTTTGGTCAACTTAAATATTTTAGTTTTCAAAACTGTTACAGGTGCAAGTAGTTCAAACTCTTAGCTTTAAAATGGCTACTTGCACATCTCCATATGATTTTTCTACAATTTATGGTGATTTTTACAAAACTGCCTATCATTTCAGAGGCAAACCCGGACCAGTCTGTGATTATGAACATTTTTACCTCTGTTAGAGATCACTAAAAATCATGATAAAATTTACGAACAAACTAGACTCATATTCCAAACTCTCAAAATTTGCGGATTTGGATTTAGAGCTTTGATGATTTTTCTATAAATTTTCTAAGAACAGTAACAGAAACTGTTTTCAAAGAAAAGTTGCTGTTAATTTCATTTCACCTTGTAACATGTTGAGCAAGGTGTATATCTTTATGTGATTATATGTTATTGCAATATATGACATTTTATCTTAATATTTAGACACACATCAGTTTACAAATGGATTTGGTCATATAAAATATAAAGAATAAAAAGTGATTATAATCAAAGTACAATCGATACATTCAAACATTTAATAAACTATTTTGAATATAGTTTGCATACATTACCACGTACTACCCTTGGTTGATAAACTATAATATGTATAGTTTATGATACATTACATAACACATACATTTAAAAAGGGTACATTTATACAAATGATATTTTCATTAAGCAAGGTACGGCCATACGGTACCAAGTTTTCATAACACGTAATTCCGTTAATGACTTTGTGAGACATTTACTTCAAATTACTATTAAGTCCTGTATTGTAACCAGAGTCTCCTTGAGGGAGAGCGTGATACTTGTGTATAGATCTATATTGGGTTTGACAGACCCACACCTAAACTGCATGCAACAGTTAGACCGATAGGTCTGGGGTGACAACTGTCATAACATTTCCGACGCCTGAAGAACGTCGTTTTAGGCAACCTTGGTCATAGTATGGTTATAATAAACTCACATAAAGTATTAATAAACATTGGAATTTACGGGAACTTCATTAAAATTTAACGAGTTTATGTCGATTTAAACTTGCATTGTTTTACTATAAATATGACAAATTACTTGTACATTTCGGTCTTTGGGTTTTAAGACTACATTTACACATTAAGGAAAATATTGGATTTTCTAACACAAATACTACTTTTACAAACGAAAGGCTTTTAATAATACCAAACAAAAGCTTATGAACTCACCAACCTTTGTGTTGACACTTTTTCAAACAACTTGTATTCTCAGGAAATCATTAAACAGGTAATCAAGTGCTTTTGAGGATGGGACGCTAAGGCGTCTACTATTTCATATTTTATCAACATATTGTAATTGATTCGTAAACATGTAATTCATACAATGATGTAACTTTTTCAATTATATATATGTTGGTTGTGTTTGCTTGAATTACTATTACAATTGTTGTTATGATACTATACATGAAGTCCTCCACCCCCGGACGTTTCCGCCATCCTTGGTTTGGGGGTGTGACAGATTGGTATCAGAGCACAGTTTATAGTGAATTAAGTTTATCAAACCACATAAGATATACAAACTATAAACACAATTGGGACTAATAGTCTCTGATTTGTGCATTTTTCAAATAAATATACTCTTAGAAAATAAATGATTTTCTTGATTAAAGTATACATACATACATTACATGCTCGCATGGTATCATAACTAGCGAAAACATAAAGCAAAAGAAGAAGAGTTGAACATTTTGAGTATGCCTTAGTATATGTGGATTAAATCTGGGAAGGATATAGCTTGATCAACTATATCTGTCCGGGAATTGACTTGCATATACCGGGGGATGGTCAGGATGGACAACAAATCTAACAAACCTAATAACAGACTACAAAGGATACTTTAAGAACTCAAAACTAAACATTTACAAATACTATAGGAGTATTTTGTGTTACTATAATAAATTATCTGAGAATTAAATAGGTCTTTATTTATAGATCAATAGCTGCTAAGTGGATGCGCTAAGGTCATATGTAACTAAGATGCTATAGACTTAGAATTTATGTATCTTTGTTTCACTTCCTGTCCTTGTTTGGTTGTGGTCTTGGAGTTAGGGTCATCTATTCGAAGGACTATTATATCTTAATCACATATGACTGGTATGCACTTTGCAACTAATTAAGTAACCGATAAAGATCATTTTAAAATATAATATATTAATTATGTCCCGACTAAATTAGTATATGTGAAACTTCTACAAACAGTCATATACTTGGAAACAAGGAAACTCAAATAAAATATTTTATACTTTCATTTTACCTCATAACCCAATGTATTGGGTCAATTAAAAGTATAAAATCGTATGTATCATAAACATACCGGAAAACAACGTAATAATATACTTTATGTATAAAAGATTTCTCTTCCTAAAAATACACTTTTACTAAAAGTACATTGGTTTACGACTTATGACAGAACCATGCCGCCAAGGAGAAGACCAAGACCTTCCAGCAACACAGCAACACCTCCTCCGCCGCTGCCTCCACAGTTTGATCCTGCGATGTTCCAGGCTGCAGTAACAGCAGCCGTAGCGGCCGCAATGTCGCAGATAGGGACAAACGGAGCTGGTGGTTCTGGATCGGGGGCTACAAACTCTAACCACGGAGACAGTACGTGGCGTGCAAGAGAGTGTTCATACAAAGACTTCACCAATGGCAAACCCGACAACTTCAATGGGAGCGGGGGAGTCATCACTTTGATGCAATGGTTTGAAAAGACCGAACTAGTCTTTCAGGTGTGCTCTTGCCCCGAAGCGAGCAAAGTTAAGTTCGCAGCCTTCACTTTCACCGGCCGGGCCCTTACTTGGTGGAACTGCCGGATTAATTCACTTACTCTCGATGTGGCTAGCTCCATAACCTGGGCAGAACTAAAAACGTTGATGATGAAGGAGTACTGCCCGAGAGGTGAGATTCAAAAGCTGGAACAAGAACTTTGGAACCTCAGGATGACGGGCTCCGACCTTGAAACCTACACCACCCGATTCAATGAATTGGCTCTCCTCTGCCCAACAATGGTTACTCCAGAGGAGAAAAAGGTGGAGCGATACCTTTGGGGACTGTCTCTCCAAGTGCAAAGTAGTGTCCTGGCTTCAAGGCCAACTACTTTTGACAGTGCCAGGGAGCTGGCACAACAACTTGTTGACCACCGAGCCGGTCATAATACTACAACCACCACCACTGATAAATCAAAAGGGGGAAACAACAAAAGGAAGTTCTGGAACGAAAAGAAGAGCCAACCAGCACAGGACCCCGCTAATAAGCAACAAATTGTTGCTGTCCATGCTGCCACTAATGCTGCCACTACTGCTACCACTCCAGCAACACCGAAGCCATATGCGGGAACCTTACCTAAGTGCAACAAGTGCAACTTTCACCACAATGGTGCTTGTAGGGAGATGCACTGTAACAACTGCGACAGGAAGGGGCACACTGCTCGTTTCTGTAAAGCGCCGGCTCGACCAATCAACCAAGTCGCCAGTACGGGGGCAACCCGAACCTGCTACAACTGTGGAGACGCAGGTCACTTCAAAAGAAACTGCCCCAAAGCACAAGCCCCTAATGCTGGTGGAGTAGGAAGAGTCCTGGCAATAGGACATGGGGAAGCAGTCGAGGATCCCATAGTGGTTACCGGTACGTTTCTCCTCAATAACTCTTATGCATGCGTACTATTCGATAGTGGAGCGGAGAGGAGTTTTGTGAGCCACCAATATAAACAATTACTTGAACAAAATCCCCAATCACTAAAGGATACTTATGTAGTAGAAATGGCAAATGGGAAAGTAGAACGCACTAGCGATATATACTCAGAGTGTACTCTCACTCTAGACAACCATACATTTAAAACTGACCTGATGCCGGTCACCATAAAAAGCTTCGACGTAATCATCGGGATGGATTGGTTAGTTCCTCACCGTGCCGGCATTCTATGTTACGAAAGGGCCGTTCGCCTCAATCTACCAAATGACGAAACCCTTCTCATCTATGGTGACAAACCTAGTGCGAATTTACAAATCATCTCATGCATCAAAGCCCAAAAGTATCTCCGGAAGGAGTACCACGCCTTCTTAGCCCATGTAGTAGACAAGAAACAAGACGTGAAAGACATCAAAGACATCCCCGAAGTGTGTAACTTCCCGGATGTGTTCCCAGAAGATCTTCCTGGTGTACCACTCGCACGACAAGTCGATTTCAGAATTGACTTAATACCCGGAGCTACCCCCGTAGCCAGAGCTCCATACCGCCTCGCACCATCAGAAATGCAAGAGTTATCCAGTCAGTTGAATGAGCTTTTGAGCAAAGGGTTCATCAGACCAAGCTTCTCACCTTGGGGAGCACCAGTCCTTTTTGTAAAGAAGAAGGACGGATCCTTTCGCATGTGCATCGACTATCGGGAACTAAACAAACTCACCATCAAGAACCGATATCCTCTACCCCGAATCGACGACCTTTTCGACCAACTCCAAGGAGCAAATTTCTTCTCAAAGATCGACCTAAGGTCAGGTTACCATCAGCTACGAGTTCAAGAAGAAGATATTCCCAAAACTGCATTCAGAACTCGCTATGGGCACTACGAGTTTGTGGTGATGTCCTTCGGTTTAACAAACGCACCTGCGGTATTCATGGACCTAATGAATAGAGTATGTCGACCCTATCTAGACAAGTTTGTAATCGTATTCATCGACGATATCTTGATCTACTCGCGAAGCGAAGAAGAGCATCGCCTACATCTACGCCAAGTGCTAGAGACACTAAGAGCGGAGAAGCTTTATGCTAAGTTCTCTAAGTGTGAATTCTGGATTAGAGAAGTGGATTTCCTTGGACATGTGGTAAGTGAGAAAGGCATACATGTGGATCCCTCCAAGATCAAGGCAATCGAGAATTGGTCAGCACCCAAGACGCCAACCGAAATTCGACAATTCCTTGGGCTTGCTGGCTACTACCGAAGATTTATACAAAACTTCTCCAAGATTGCGAAACCACTCACCACCTTGACGCAGAAAGGTGTGATATTTAAGTGGGAAAATAAACAAGAAACTGCTTTCCAAACGTTAAAACAAGCCCTATGCAGCGCACCGATCTTGTCTCTCCCAGAGGGAACCGAGGACTTCGTAGTGTACTGTGATGCTTCGAATCAAGGCCTCGGATGTGTGCTCATGCAGAGAGGGAAGGTTATCGCGTATGCATCAAGACAGCTTAAGACGCACGAGGTTAATTATACTACGCACGACCTGGAATTAGGAGCAGTGGTATTCGCTTTGAAGATCTGGAGACACTACCTCTACGGCACGAAATGCACTATCTTCACTGATCACAAAAGTCTTCAGCATATCCTCAATCAGAAAGAGCTCAACATGCGACAGAGGAGATGGGTAGAGTTGCTGAATGACTACGAGTGCGAAATTCGTTATCATCCGGGCAAGGCCAATGTAGTGGCCGATGCTCTAAGCAGGAAGGAGTACTCGGGCCGCCGAATAAAATCCTTAACAATGACAATCCATTCCCACCTGACCATACAAATCAAGGAAGCTCAACTGGAAGCTTTGAAACCAGAAAAGGTGGCAGGAGAGACATTAAGGGGAATGGATAAAAACTTAGAAGTCAAGGATGATGGAGCACGTTATATCATGAACCGGATTTGGACACCGAAGTTCGGTGGACTCCGAGATGTTGTCATGAATGAAGCACACAAGACTCGATACTCCATCCATCCCGGGTCGGATAAGATGTATCTGGACCTCAAGAAATTATACTGGTGGCCGAACATGAAAGCTGAGATTGCTACCTATGTGAGCAAGTGCCTGACTTGCGCTAAGGTCAAAATCGAATACCAGAAACCATCCGGGCTATTACAACAGCCGGATATACCTGAGTGGAAGTGGGAACGAATAACCATGGACTTCATAACCAAGCTGCCTAAGACATCGGGCGGGCTTGACACAATATGGGTAATCGTAGACAGATTGACCAAATCAGCACACTTCCTACCAATAAAAGAAACCGACAAGATGGAGAAGCTGACTAGAACGTACATCAGAGAGATTGTACGACTCCATGGTGTGCCGATATCCATTATCTCCGATAGAGATAGTAGATTTACCTCACGGTTTTGGCAGTCTCTACAAAAATCATTGGGAACTAGGCTTGACATGAGTACGGCCTACCACCCACAAACCGACGGACAGAGCGAACGAACCATTCAAACGTTGGAAGACATGTTAAGAGCTTATGTGATAGACTTCGGTAAAGCATGGGATACCCATCTACCGCTTATCGAATTCTCCTACAATAACAGCTATCATACTAGCATCAAAGTCGCTCCATTCGAAGCTCTTTACGGTCGCAAATGCAGATCACCCCTGTGTTGGGCTGAGGTGGGGGATGCACAGCTAGCTAGAGGGCAAGTCTCTAATAGCACCCTCACTGGCCCTGAAATCATAAGGGAAACCACAGAAAAGATCGTTCAAATTCGAGAAAGACTGAAAGCGTCTCGCGATCGGCAAAAGAGTTACGCAGACAAACGACGCAAACCCTTGGAATTCCAGGTGGGTGATAGAGTACTACTAAAAGTTTCCCCTTGGAAAGGAATGATACGATTCGGCAAACGCGGGAAACTAAATCCAAGGTACATCGGGCCATTCGAAATCCTTGCTAGGATTGGGCCAGTAGCATACAAACTTCGATTACCTCAGGAACTCGACAAAGTACATCCCACATTTCACGTGTCGAACCTAAAGAAGTGTTTGTCTGATGAGACACTCGTAATACCACTCGACGAAATCGAAGTTAACGAAAATCTCCACTTCGTGGAGGAACCAGTCGAAATCATGGATCAGGAAATCAAACGAACGAAACAAAGTCGTATTCCCATCGTGAAGGTCCGTTGGAACGCTAAACGAGGACCCGAATTCACCTGGGAACGCGAGGATCAGATGAAACAAAAGTATCCACATCTCTTCCCAAACTCTTGAAATCCCAGTCAAAATGAAAATTTCGGGACGAAATTCCTTCTAACGGGGGGATGATGTGACAACCGTCAAATTTCGGTCAATTCAAAGTCAAACAAAGTCAACAAGTCAAACCGGTCAACTCCAATAACCCTTGTATGTTAGGGTTTACGTTATGTAATCACTATACAATTCGCTATTTTAATGAGAAATCATCATTTGGAAAGTTCATGTGTTTGATTTTCCTTAGCCTTAACAGTGCTAAACAACGAACCAAAGCGATAAAACACTATTGCACAATCATCGGGATTGTGTAGGACACTAAATCATGGCTTAACGGGGTTTACGGACCTTGCGTTTCAAAGCCAAACACTCAAAAAGGTCTCAAAAGAACTCTCTCTCAATCTCTTTCACTCAATCTCTCTCTATTAGAAATCTCTCCCAAATCTCTCTCAAAAGTTCCTTTAACTTTTTGTAATCATTCGAGTCATCACGACCCTTAACCGGGTCAAAAACCACTTGAAACGGGGTAAAAACGGGTAAAATAGCCTTAAGGACCCAAAACCGAAGCTTCAGGACCGAAGCCTCGCATCCGAAGTGCTCAGGACCGAAGCCTCGGACCGAAGCCTCGCATCCGAAGTGCTCAGGACCGAAGCCTCGCACCGAAGCCTCAGGTCCGAACCTCGGCCCAGGACCGAGCAACTTCGCAGATTCAGCCTTTTTTCCCGGTTTTCGACTACGACTTCGTTTTAACTCCGTTTTTCATTATTTTAACGTGGGATTTTCACCCAAAACTTTATTTTATAAACTAAGGCCCCAAAATATATAAATCTCCAGGGTTTTTATAAAATATATTAAAAGAATTAGTGGTTGAACTAATTATTGAGGGAATATTTGCTTTTCCTTAATTTATGGCAAAAGCAAACCACCACCACCTCACTCTATGATTAGCCACTCTTTCCCACTACCCCTTGTCTCCTTAGTGGACCTTTACACCCAATCTCCAGCTCTTCCCACGTTCTAAGAGCTGGAGGATTGATCCTCTCTCCTCATTCTCCATAAAACTCTTTCATTCTACACTTAGCAACCAAGAACACTCTCCAAAATTCTCTCATCTTTTCTCTCAACTTCAAGAACTTCAAGGCTTTCTCCAGGGATTTCTTTCTTCAGTTAGTAAGTATCTTCATCATTCACATAATTATTAAACTCCATTCTACTCAAATCATTGATATCTTACACAAGTTCCATCTTATTCGGTGTTAGATTCTCGAATCATCAAGACATCTTCTTAGTGTTCTTGGGTTGAACACTTCCTCTCTCTCACTTTCATCTACTGAAACCACATAAGGTGAGTTCATACCCCTACATTTACATGTTTTTCTTAAGTTTTAAGGGGGGAATACAAGTAAAATCATCAAGAACACAATTAAACTTTTTCTAACAGATTACATCAGAAAAGATGGACGTTAATCACGGACTGTTTTGGTCAACTTAAATATTTTAGTTTTCAAAACTGTTACAGGTGCAAGTAGTTCAAACTCTTAGCTTTAAAATGGCTACTTGCACATCTCCATATGATTTTTCTACAATTTATGGTGATTTTTACAAAACTGCCTATCATTTCAGAGGCAAACCCGGACCAGTCTGTGATTATGAACATTTTTACCTCTGTTAGAGATCACTAAAAATCATGATAAAATTTACGAACAAACTAGACTCATATTCCAAACTCTCAAAATTTGCGGATTTGGATTTAGAGCTTTGATGATTTTTCTATAAATTTTCTAAGAACAGTAACAGAAACTGTTTTCAAAGAAAAGTTGCTGTTAATTTCATTTCACCTTGTAACATGTTGAGCAAGGTGTATATCTTTATGTGATTATATGTTATTGCAATATATGACATTTTATCTTAATATTTAGACACACATCAGTTTACAAATGGATTTGGTCATATAAAATATAAAGAATAAAAAGTGATTATAATCAAAGTACAATCGATACATTCAAACATTTAATAAACTATTTTGAATATAGTTTGCATACATTACCACGTACTACCCTTGGTTGATAAACTATAATATGTATAGTTTATGATACATTACATAACACATACATTTAAAAAGGGTACATTTATACAAAGGATATTTTCATTAAGCAAGGTACGGCCATACGGTACCAAGTTTTCATAACACGTAATTCCGTTAATGACTTTGTGAGACATTTACTTCAAATTACTATTAAGTCCTGTATTGTAACCAGAGTCTCCTTGAGGGAGAGCGTGATACTTGTGTATAGATCTATATTGGGTTTGACAGACCCACACCTAAACTGCATGCAACAGTTAGACCGATAGGTCTGGGGTGACAACTGTCATAACATTTCCGACGCCTGAAGAACGTCGTTTTAGGCAACCTTGGTCATAGTATGGTTATAATAAACTCACATAAAGTATTAATAAACATTGGAATTTACGGGAACTTCATTAAAATTTAACGAGTTTATGTCGATTTAAACTTGCATTGTTTTACTATAAATATGACAAATTACTTGTACATTTCGGTCTTTGGGTTTTAAGACTACATTTACACATTAAGGAAAATATTGGATTTTCTAACACAAATACTACTTTTACAAACGAAAGGCTTTTAATAATACCAAACAAAAGCTTATGAACTCACCAACCTTTGTGTTGACACTTTTTCAAACAACTTGTATTCTCAGGAAATCATTAAACAGGTAATCAAGTGCTTTTGAGGATGGGACGCTAAGGCGTCTACTATTTCATATTTTATCAACATATTGTAATTGATTCGTAAACATGTAATTCATACAATGATGTAACTTTTTCAATTATATATATGTTGGTTGTGTTTGCTTGAATTACTATTACAATTGTTGTTATGATACTATACATGAAGTCCTCCACCCCCGGACGTTTCCGCCATCCTTGGTTTGGGGGTGTGACACTTTTTGTCGATATGCTTGGATATACCATGATCTCTAGGTTGCTTGGTTAAGGAAAACGCCCCTTCATTATCGCAGAAAACTTCCACAGGCTCCTTTATGATTGGCACAACTCCAAGGTCCCCAATGAAGTTCTTCAACCATATCGCCTATTTCGATGCTTCGCTCGCTGCTATGTACTCTGATTCACACGTTGAATCAGCCACGGTATCCTGCTTGGAACTTTTCCATGTTATTGCTCCTCCATTTAGGGTAAACACCTAGCCCGACTGAGAGCACATATTATCTCTATCGGTCTGAAAACCGGCGTCACAAAACCCGGTCACTCTTAATTCATCACTCCCACCGAGGGTAAGGACCCAGTCCTTAGTCCTCTGTAGGTACTTAAGAATGTTCTTAACTACAGTCCAGTGAGCTCTACCAGGATTCCCTTGATATCTATTGACCATGCTCAAAGAAAAGGCCACATCAAGGCGAGTACAAGTCATAGCATACATGATCGAGCCAACCGCGGAAGCATATGGTACTCGACTCATCTGTGCTATCTCAGCCTTTGTACTGGGACTCTGAGCGTTACTCAGTTTAGTATTGCTTTGGATAGGTAAGTCACCTTTCTTGGAGTTCTCCATGCTGAAACGCTTCAGCACCTTGTCAAAGTAGGTACTTTGACTAAGTGATATTAGCCTTTTACTCCTGTCTCTCAATATCCTTATCCCTAGGATATAGGCAGCTTCTCCAAGGTCCTTCATAGCGAAACACTTCCCAAGCCAGGATTTAACCTCCTGCAAGGTTGGGATGTCATTTCCTATGAGAAGTATGTCATCTACATACAACACCAGAAAGCTAACTATACTCCCAGTAGCTTTGACATATACATAGGACTCTTCCTCGCTTCTCGAAAATCCAAACTCTTTGACTTTCTCATCGAAAAAAAGATTCCAACTACGAGATGCTTGTTTCAATCCATAAATGGATCTCTCAAGCTTACACACTCTATAAAGGTACTTTACATTGACAAAACCCTCTGGCTGACTCATGTAAACATCTTCAGCCAACTTTCCATTAAGGAAAGTAGTTTTGACATCCATCTGCCATATTTCATAGTTATGAAATGCGGCTATGGCTAACATAACCCTTATAGATTTAATCTTCGCTACTGGTGAGCAGGTCTCATCATAGTCAACTCCCTGAGTTTGAGTAAAGCCCTTCGCAACCAGTCGCGCCTTATATGTGTGTACTTTCCCATCCATGTCGGTCTTCTTTTTGAAGATCCATTTTCACCCGACTATCTTTTGACCAAGTACATTGTCAACCAAGTTCCAAACTTGATTGCCATACATGGACTGAATCTTGCTATCCATAGCCTCCTTCAATTTTTCAGAATCGGGGCCTCCCATGGCTTCCTTGTAGTTGTTAGGTTCATCCAGATTTATCAATGTACTATCACTGATAAATGTATCACCTTCAGCTGTTATATGAAAACCATATAACATAGGTGGAACACTAATTCTACTGGAACGCCTCAGAGGTATGGTCTCATCAATTGGTTCAACAAGAGTTTCCTCCTCGGGTTGAGTGCCAGTGTTTGAGGTTCCTTCACCGCTTGACTCTTGAAGCTCTTCAAGGTCAATTTTCCACCCACTGTCCCCTTGGCATATGAGTTCTCTCTTGTGAAAGACTCATCTCCTTGAAACGACGACAACATTGTCACTCGGTCTATAGAAGAGATATCCAAAGGATTTCTATGGGTAGCCGATGAAAATACATCGCTCACTACGAGGTTCGAGCTTGTCGTGAGTCTCGCGTCTCACAAAAGCCTCGTAACCCCAAACTTTGATGAGATCCAATGTCACACCCCCAAACCGGTACGGCGGAAACGTTCGGAGGTGGATGACGTCATGTGTAGTATCACAATAATTGTATCATAGCAATCATAGTAAACATAACCAAACATCGAATACATATATGAAAAAGGTTTACATCTATTTGAAAACATAGTTTGTATACATCCAAAGTTTGATCAAAAATAGAAAGACGTGACTCTATGCACTCCGTCTTCTCAAAACTCCAGGAGGTACGTGTCTACTGATTTCCTGAGAATACAAGCAGTTTTGAAAGAGTATCAGCATAAAGTTGGTGAGTTCATAAGCTATGTTTTTATAATGAGAATTTGTTGATGAGTTTGTAAAAGTGTTCGTATGTTTCCAAGAAAATCCAATATTTTCTTTAGTAAAAGCATGATATTACCGATTCCTTTTATGATTGTTTGTTACGGTATCTTTTGTAGTATAAAACATATTAGTCTGAATGCTTGGTTACTACTAGTATGTATAGTATAATGAATTCTATATGAAAAACCTCTGCGTGGAATTTTCTGTTTGAAAAACCCTGGCTACCACCAGTATGTATAGTAGTTTTATTATCTGAATAAAACCATGTATTGTAATCTCTGAAAATCCTCCTATGTAGTGTATAATAGTTCTATTAATAAAAATAAAACTAATGAAGAATGAAATCCTGTAAACAAATGATTAGTTTATACTATTGTGAGTCGTATAACCATGTTTGATATGACCTAGTGACCTTTACAACGTTCTTCAAGTATTGGTCAAATGACATTTGTCACCTCAGGCATGCCTGCCTAACTGTAGCTAGCAGTTCAGGTGTGGGATTGTCAATCCCGAATAGATCTATTCACAAATCTCACACTCTCCCTCCAGGAGACTCTGGTTATACTATGATAGGATTTAATTTAGTACACCTAAGGGTATGGTTTTTGAAGTAGAGTCTCACAATGATGTATAATCTAGTCTACTTGTAATTCTGTATCGCTCTCTTGTATTTGAGTCTCTTGAAAAAGGTATAGGGTAATAATTATATTTAAATAATTATTAATCATGTACTCTTGTAGTAATGTATATCATAAAGTAAATTTGTCATAGTTTATATGAATAGCAGTGTACAACTCTGAATTCGTAAAAGCTGTGTATTGAAAACCCCAAACTATACCTATTATAGTTTGCATTCATATAGTGTAGTTGATGTGAATATTAACTCTGAAAACTATGCAATTATGGTTGTAAGTTGAAAACGTCCCTTATGCTCAACATAGTACAAAAGAGATAAAATATCTAAATATTTTATAAATCGCTTGTCTGCATCAATTGCATAAGTTTTATACTCATTTAAAAGTCCTTTTGTATTAGTTCACAAAATCATTTGTGTTTGGCTTGTATTCCCCCCCCCCCCCCCCCTGAAAACGTTTAAAAATCATAAAAGCGTTGGGGTATGAACTCACTGTTAGTCGTGCACAAGCGTCGAATCAACGGACAGAAATGAAGACCCTCGAGTTGTAGTGTGGCACTTAACGAAATCCTAATAACAATTAAATACATAAATTTATCTAAATTAGCGATTTCATTAGATAATGTGCTAGGAAAACACTTGCTTTCGGTTAAGAAATGTTATCGGGACTTGATCGAATCGAGGAAAGTGGGTTTTCAGCCAAAAGCACCACTTAAAAAGTGTGTACGGCCGTGAACGGAGTTTACGGCCGTGAACTGGGGTTTACGGTCGTGAAGAGTTTACGGTCGACAGGCAGTTTACGGCCGTGAACTAGGGTTTACGGCCTTTGAAGATTCGATGATTTTACGACCGTAAACGGGTTTACGGTCTATGAAGATTAGCCGTAAACTCAAGAACAAGGGTGTTTTTTTTCGCAGAAAACGTGCTCCAGATGCTCCCAATCGACCCCAAGTGATGATTTTTGATGTTTTTCGGAAGAAAATGGGCGTTTTAGGAGTTTACGGTCAGGGGTTCTAGAGAGAGAATGAGAGAGTTTCCGGTCAAAAGTGTTCAAATAATGGTGGGGGTCTCATATATATAGGGATTTTGTGGTCGGTGGGTGGGGGGGTCCACCCGACGCTGGCCGTAAACTCATTAAGGCCCGAAATTGTTTGATTTTTCGAGAGATTCAGGTTTTCGCGTGATTTGGTTTCGAATCGCATATATAAATTTTATTTATATAAAACTAGATGATTTTCTAAATCAAGAAGTTTGACGAAAAATTAATAAAATTCAAATTTTATTGAAGGAAATCGTATAACAGAAACGGAAAAAGTTTCGGGTTGTCACATCCAACGAGGGAACCTTCCATGTCCACATCTCGTGAGGTATTTTGGCAACCTTCTTAGTAGGGACTAGATTAAGGAGATGGGCGGCAGTCTCAAGAGCATACCCCCAGAATGAGATAGGTAACGAAGCTCGACTCATCATGGAACGAACCATGTCCAACAAGGTTTGATTGCGCCTCTCAGCCACACCATTCAGCTATGGTGTCCTAGGTGGTGTCAATTGTGAAACAATTCCACATTCCTTAAGATAGCCGTGGAACTCGATACTAATATACTCTCCTCCTCGATCGGATCGCAGCACCATTATCTTCCTGCCCAATTGATTCTCCACTTCTTGCTTAAACTCTTTGAACTTTTCAAAGGTTTCTGACTTATGCTTGATTAAGTAGATATACCCATATCTACTATAATCATTAGTAAAAGTCATATAGAAGCGGTTAGCATCCCTTGTGGCGGATCTGAAGGGTCCACACACATCAGTGTGTATGAGATGCAACAAACCCTCACCCCTTTCACAAGTACCAGTGAATGGTGATTTGGTCATCTTTCCAAGTAAACAAGATTCGCAAGTGTCATCCGATTTTAAGTCGAATGACTCCAAGACTCCAGCATTTTGAAGTTGGCCGATGCACTTCTTGTTGACATGTCCAAGACGACAATGCCACAAACATGCTTTTTCCAAACCATTGGACGAATCAATAAGTAACACATTATTTTCTAAGTTATCTACAACTATCACAGTTTCATATATACCATTACAAGGCAATGCTTTAAAATAAAATACACTATTAAAGAAAGCATCAATAGAACCAGTTTCATTATCAAATGAAAATCTAAACCCTTGTTTATATAAACCGTGAATGGAAATAATATTTCTCGTCATATCTGACGAGTAACAATAATTATTCAATTCTAAATTTAACCCATTACTAAGCAATAAAGAATAAACTCCAATCTTGGTGACAACCGACATTTTGCTATTCCCCATGATTAAGTTTATCTTCCCGTGCTCCACATCCCTACTTTCTTTTAGTCCCTACAAATCAGAACAAATGTGAAATCCACAACCTGTATCAAGGACCCAAGAATTAGCATGTGATGAGTTATTAGAAATAATAGTGTAAATACCTGCAAATGTGGGATTTATCTTCCCATTTTTAATATCCTGCAAGTACTTGGGGCAGCTTCGCTTCAAGTGCCCCTTTTCATGGCAATGGAAGCACTCTGCTTCCTTTGGATTGGCAAAGGGTACAACAGAACCAACTTTGGTTCCACTAGAAGATGATCCATCCCGGGACTTTCCCTTGGGAGGAGCCTTCCTCTTCTTACCCTTACCATGTCCAATTGCCAGGACAGGGGCAGCAACAGTAGGAGTGGTCATAACAGATTTACCTTTCAAATTGCTTTCAGCAGTTCTGAGGAGGCCTTGAAGCTTGCTAAAGTGACCTCCTCCTTGTCCATATGATAGGTCATACGAAACTGATCATAACAAGGAGGTAGAGAATGAAGAATAATATCAATGGCCAACTCTTCATCAAAGTTGACATTCAACTTTAGCAAGCGGTCCACATATCTCTGCATCTTCTACAAGTGGCCCGTGATGGACTCTCCATCCTTCATTTTAGTGGTGAGCATGGGGGCAATGATCTCATACCTCTCCTGTCGAGCACTTTGATGGTACCTTTCCATCAAATCTTGGTGCATTTCATAAGGATGATAGTCCTCATAGAACTTCTGTAGCTCAGCAGTCATGGTAGTGATCATTAGACACAACACGTTTGTCGCATCCCTCTCATGATCAGTGTGTTTAGCAATCTGTTCAGTAGTAGCAGTGGTTACATCAATCTCTTTAAGCTCTTTATCTACGACATATTCTTTGTCATCATAGAGAATAGCCATTCGGATGTTCCGAATCCAATCATTGAAATTTGAACCATCGAAAATGACCCTCCCACATAGGTTTATGAGGGAGAAAGAGCCTGAAGGGATTGGGTTGGAAGCATTGTTTGGGATAGAAATCTGTAAAAGAAAAGAACAAAGTTTAGATTAGATGAGAATTCTTAATATAACACCCAAAATGAAATATGAAGGCTAGGACCAAACACAATATTTTACAATTCGGAAGAGGGATGCCTTAATCCAATTGCAAAATATTTGAAGGTAGGTAAATGACGATTTACCAATTTCCACCATGAAAAACGAAATTGCTCATTAAGTTTTAATTGGGTTTGAAATTCCTAGATTCTTTTAAGATTCATTGAACTTTTCAATGGCATGTTTAAATATCAATTGTGCCCTACAAGTTTGTGACTGGGATGCCGAGGATCACAAACAAGGTGTGAATAACCATGCAAATGGACTTGGTACTCTTAATGTTACAAATCACCTAATCAATGTGCCGGTTAACCACACACGCTCCATTGATCTATGATTAAAATTAAGCTACCCTTTACCACTCTTATCAGTCTCAAATTAGTGTGCCGGTTAACCACACACGCTCCACTAACGACTTAGTAATGTGCAAAGTGTAATTTCATGGAATAGCACCATTTTCACATTTTTCCTAAAGTAATTAAGATTGGGAATTTAATAAAACATTTAGTTACTTTATAATTTCATTATACTTTTAATGAGAATTAATGTCATATCCTACTCGTTCGGCTAACGACCATCCACCAGTCAAGGAAGCGGTGGGTGAGAATGGACACCCATTAAACTGCCATTTTATAGGCAGTAACCTTATACCCCCCTTATAGACAGGCTTCGTGAATGAGGCCTACTAACGGTAAGACTGACTTGTCTTATACATACACACACACACACACACACACACACACACACACACACATATATATATATATATATAAGTATTAACATTTAATATTATAATAGTATAAGGTTAGAGTTTTAACTTTTAAAACTCTAAGGTTTGGAATTAAAAGTTTCATTAGTGAGACTTTACAAATTCCAAAACTTGAGGACAAGTTTTGAAACTTGTCAAAACTTTTCATTTCCATAACTTATGGATATTTATGAGTTTTAAAGTTCATGAATGAGACTTTTCATATAACTTGAGGACAAGTTACAAAACTCACATCAAGAACACTTTTAGATCAATTTTGATTAACAACAATTATCATATAACTTCCTATTGATCTAATCTAACTCATAGCAAGGCAATTCATATCAAATAATACAAATAATCAACTTATTATCTTAATATTTGACAATTATCTTTCAAATGGATGAAGATTATCATTACCAATTCAGAAAATACAATTTTTATGACTACAAAACAGTTTGTGGTAATGATCCTATCCATTTCTGGCCAAAAACTCGAAGTTCTGCACTCAGGAGCACCAACTCGACGAGTGCACGAAGGGACTCGCCGAGTTGATGATTTAATGAGTGGACTCGTCGAGTCTGCTCATGGACTCGGCGAGTTCATTTGTCATAATGCAGAAAAACTATTTTTCCAGCTTTGAAAACAAGTGAGCATCAAATATAACAGAAAACAATCCTACACTCTGATACCACTGTTGGGTTTTAAGCACTACAACACTCCTATGGTGCACATGCAACCCTGGATGCTTTGGAACTATGTTTTCTCTAATTATAAATGCATTTTCAAATTTCCAAAGTATACATCCTAACTAGCATATGATAGAGAATATACAACAAAACAAGTTAGATGAATACCTCTTATGTAGTTGGTAGTTCTTGGCCTTAGAAATCTTGAGCACCTCAAGTGTGATGCCTCTAATGTGTTACAAACACCAAACAAAAAGGAGGCTTGAGAGAATAAGACTTGGAAAGCTCAAAAATCGGTTTCACTCTTCTTGGAATGATGGGAAACCTATTTTGGCTCTAGGGGGTTCATTATATAGTGTTGCAAAGTCTAGGGTTTCATCCATGTAACCCTAATACACCATGACCTTCCATATCCCTTAGGCTCCATGGGTTAAACCTCCATGGACTATCCATGGACCATTTAGCCCATCCTAATGGATCATTGGCCCACACTATAAGAATGATTGATTTACATAACCAATCCCGGGATATTTAATTAGTCTCTTTTGATCACTAAATTAATTCCAAATTAATTCTTGATCAATACTAATTAAATAATATGATTTCTCAATTAATATATTATACTTATAATATATTAATAAATCACAAATAACCTTATTCTGTCCATCCTATCAAATTGCACTGGTGAAGGCAACCCAAAAGGACCATGCTACTATCGGGTCAAGTACATACCAGTTATAGTTATGGGCTTAGACACCTAATCCAACACTTTGATCTCAAGAATATCACAAATCGAGTCATCAAGACTGAATGGCTTTGACTTATCTTTCCCCATATCTTTCCATTTATGCACTTCTACAAATCCTTTAAAAGTAAGTGAATAATAGTTCATCAAGAGTTAATAAAGAAAGCAAAATAGATTATTATATGAAGATGTCGAGGGTAAACTTGGTAGGGAAAAATGAAATTACCACTCTACCTAAAGAGCACATACGTAAACTCCTTGTATGCATGTAATTCGTCATATAATTTATTAGCCATCTCTAACCAACTCATTAGATGACTAATCCCAAATTAAATACAAACTAAGAAACCAGTATTTTTACAATATTACCCTCCAATATCATATTAGGATCAACCTTGAAGTGAATGCCAGTGGCTGATTCTTTAAGAAGTAAATAAGTTGCTTATGGAAGAAACGTTCACCACGTCATCTTAAGTTAAGCCAAAAGTCATGATTTAATATATTATGACACTAACTTTTACCTTATTTCCTTCTTCTTTTTTCCTCTAAAACATTCTCATGTTAACACTGATTAATATTGGTATAATTGACAAATATTGTGAAATTTCTATTTTATAGAATGTAGAGATAGCATACCCATTTAGTGCCACTAGAAATTTTATGAGATGCACAAGAAGATAATTTCGTCAATATAAACTTTTTTTCCATCATCACCGCCAATTACAACTGACAACTCAAGAAACAACCACCAATTACCCTATTATCACATTGCACTAGTAGCAATAAAACCTAAGCATTAAAATCCATCAGCGGAAAGAGGGACGGACGCAGGAATTGACAGTAGGTGTTACCGATTTTTTTCTGGTCAAACATAATATAAAACCAAAAAATAATTCATTACGTCTAATACAAATAAGCAATCCATTACTTAAATGTTAAAAACATAACAACAATCTATCATCTATTACAATTTAAATTTGTCCTCTTTGTGCAGACATCTTTTAAAACCATTCCATTACCTTTTCATTCTCAACTTTCACAAGTGCTTTGGTCTCAACATAGCAAAGCAGTGCGTCGTTCAAATACTCATCGCCAATCTTGTTGCGCAAGTCGTTCTTCAAGAGCTTTATCTTCGAAAAACATATTTCTACACTTGTGGTTGCTACGGGTAATATCAAAGCCAACTTTAAAAGCATATAAACCAAAGGATAAGACTGATGTTTCCCCCATACTAACCATCAAACGAGAAAGCTCATAAATTCCTTTCAAAGTGGTAAAACGCTCATCTTTGATGCAAGAGTGATAAAATATCTCAAGTTGTCCTTCAAGATCTATCAAATACAAATCATCAAAGTCATACTTGTACAACTTAGCCAACTTCAACAACTTTGATTTGTTAAATTGTGCAAATGAATCACAAGGGATCAAAACACCCATGTATTCTAGTAACTGGGTGCTTGTTTCACCAAATCGATCCTGATATTCTGTCAGTTGCATATCCACTACCGTGTTGAAGATTTCAACCTCAAAATAAAATCTATTGGTCTTTGGGGTTGTACGGTTTCTTGCACCAACATAAAAATCCTGCATTTCGAAAGTAGCAATATTGTGTGTTTGACAAAAAGAGGATACCTTTGGCAAAATGCTAGCAAAGCCTGTGTCTCTTAAAGATTGCAATACGTCTATTGTCCCTCTAATCATCGAAGCCGCTTTTAAAATGTCTAGATCTTTTTTTTGAAGTTGTTTTGATAATGTACCCGTGAGGCATAAAATGTCATACATCATATATAAGTAAAACACAAACTCATAAGATTTAAAGTATGCTAAGATTTCGGATGCTTGTTGGCGGTTTGCCAATGACCCTCCATCCACTTTCACAACTTCTAAAACTATAAGAACATCTACAAACAACTTCATCAACTTGTAAGTGTGTTAAAATGTGAACCCCATCTGGTATCTCCCGCTTGAACAAGTGTAGTCTCTTGATTTAACCCTCTTCCCGTTTCAAGTTTACCACTACACAAGCCTTTTTGCACCCTTTCTTTTGCTTGTTCACGTAGTAAGTCTTTTCTTTTACACGAGGAACAAACAACTTTAACCACCAACGAAATTTGCTCAAAAAAATCACTAACACCACCACGCTTCTTTACTACAGCTACAGCCACTAATTGAATGTGGTGTGCAAAGTAATGTACATAAAATGTTGTGTCATTCTCCTGTAATATCAAAGCTTTCAAACCATTGAATTCCCCTCGCATATTGCTAGCCCTATCATAACCTTGTCCTCTTATCTATTAAAAAAACTAATATATATATATATATATATATATATATATATAATATAACACAAAGCTGATTAAATTAAATTGACGTAACAAAAAAAGTAAAGAATAAATTTCCTCACTAAAACTCAACTTATTACTTGTAAGTACTTCATTTAAGGTGTTTTTGAGTGTCAAAGAGGAAGTATCCTTCACGTGCACAACTCCAATGAATCTTTCCTTCACAAAGCCAAGACTATCAACATATTGCAAAACAATAGTCATTTGTTCCTTTTTTGAGACATCGCTAGATTCATCAACCAATAAGCGAATACATCTTGACCAATCTCTTGACGAATACTCAAAAGTACTTCTTGTGCAAAAAATTGCACAGGTTCTTTTTGAATTTTAGGGCAAATAAGTTGATTGTTTTTAGGAGCATTTTCTAAATTATAGTTGAAAATATATTCACTGGTCACTCGAATGGATTTTAACACTTTAATGTACAGCCCTCTATTTTCCGAGTTAACCGACTCGTCATTACCACGAAACGGTAAACCGGTTTTCAATAAAATTCTAACAACAATAATAGAAACACGTAATCACACTTTATATCTATGGTCCTTCGCTTCGGTTTACCTCCTCAAGACTACATTAATAGCTTGTTTTTCTCTCAATAAAAAGTCACACTTTTCTCTTGCTTTGTTGTGAAAACTATCAACATTACCCACATGAGTCCGAAATGCATTTTTTTTATTCCAATGATCAAAACCTTGGGAAACAAATGCATCTCTCCCTCCTTTTTGTCCCATGAGGTCTCCACATACATAACAATATGACAATATGTTTTTTTTCTTTTTCACGCTATATTCCAACCAATCAAAATCGTTAAACCATGAAGGAACTAAGCTTCTTAATCTATCACCTATTTTATTTTTTGGAAACTTGTGTAGCCTTATTTGACAAGGTCCTTTAAGCAAATATGCCTTTCTTACATCATCTCTTATATTTGAGGAATAACTTGTAATCTTTGGCCTATCCGTCGGGTCCTTTGGAAGATCTTTCAAATCAACATTATCATTAGTTTCATTAGAGCATGGTGGTTGCGGAATTACATTAGAAACCGAAGGGATTGATTGATTGGTGATTGGTGTTTGGAAAGATCTTCCACCATTTTCATTAGGATTAGGTCTTGGTCTTTTGGTAAGAAAACCACCAAGGGTAACCTGCAATTCAACATTAAGCTAAATAACTAATAATTTCACCAAATCATCCAATAGCTTCAATAAAAACATAAAAATTACACCAAATGAAAATTGAACTTCAATAAAGACAATAAGACATAGGAATTTTATATCACCAAATCAATCAGTAAGTCAATAACATCAATAAAAGCATAGCAATTTCACCAATTCAAGATAAAAATATAGCAATTTCGATTTCAACCTAAACTAATTAGTAAAATGTCAATTTTCAAACACTTACTTGCTTCATTCTTAGCTACGGCTTGGAGTCGAATTGAACAAATGGGAATCGATTTTTGCTACTCAATCAACAAGACACTCAATAGATTAGAAGGAATTAGCAATGGAACTCATGGAAGCATCAAGCACCAAGTGAATTCATCGAGTCGTGAGTGAAGTCGTCGATTGCAAACACAATGCGTCCGTCCCTGTATAGTGTCGATGTTTTATTTCCTTTTTTCTCTCGTCGATTAATTGTCTCACATTTGGAAATTCTCCCAATTGGATCAAAAGATCCAATTATCCAAATGCCATTGGGCTATATTAGTTTTTTTGGGATATAATTAATAGGATTTTTGGACTACTAATTAATAAGTCTAAGTTATAAATATATTTCTGGGCTTGGTTGATCCAATAGAGTGGTAATTCTTTTTACATAGTTTCCAGTTTTTTTAACGTAGTGTCACAATAGGTAAAAAAAATGAAAAAATTTCCACTACATACACGAGAACTAGGTGTTGTCGGTGCCACACCGGGCACCTAGTCAAAACCGTCCCTGAGCAGAAAATTGAGAAGAACAAACACAAAAAAGTAACGTAAACAACTTATCTTTTGCCACACCTAGTTGATTTCCAACTGCTAAACCTGAAATCAATGAGCAAAAGTTCAATTCTGAAATTGGAGTTGTTGACCATTGCACTTCATTCAATTGCCAGTAGTATCTGATACATTAATTCATATTCTACTTTTTAATTATCATGAAAAGTAACTCACTTCCCCAATAACACAAAGGATTGATAAAACTGGTGAGGTCACATCCATTCTCGATAACAGACTATGCTTTTTAAGCCATATTGACACAAAGGTTCACTAACGCATTTAATCGAACACTTGATTGGGTGGGTTGCATATACTACAACTTCTAGTGAAAATGGGTTGCGTGTAGTGATGTTGATTCCACATTGCTCATCAGACCTAACTCACTCGATACAAAGTGCACAAGGAAATGAAGAAAACAATGTGAGAATGCTTTATTTAGGATACTCATGAGTTACAGAGTATTTCCAAAAATTGTTGACTATAATACTGGAATTGACAAACCTGGTTGGGCAAGCAAGATGCAAGAGAAACAGATGTTATAGAGTAAACAGATTCTTGAAATAGCGAAGGGACAGACTGAAAATTCTTCGACGGACAAGCCATAGGCATGAAATCAAGTGGATAGTGAACCCTTTTAATGGAACCATGGTCGTCTATGCCTCCTTCACTCCTTGAGCCTGAGAAATAAATCAAAAAACATGTTTGTGCGATTAGTCAAGAACTGATGTGTTCTGGAAATGATGATGTTAAATCAGAAAGATATCATTAGGTTCGATGATATCAATCGATAAAGGAAAATGTTTTTTTTTAATTAAACCAATAATCAAAAGTAAGTAGTTTTTATAGATTGGGTATCTAAGGGGTTGTTTGTTTTTTGAAACAAACATTCATGAAGTCTGTGGACCACTTCTACAATCCTCAAATTATAAACTTATGGCTTGCGAATATATCTCAACAATCAATATGTTGACCAGCTCCGCACGGTAACATAAACAAACAAGAAAATTCTTAACACATCAAAAGGTAATAACAACAAACAGAGAAAGATCAAGATAAACAAGTATCATTTCTTCCATGAATATGGTTTTTTCACATACGGACGTTCTACAAAATTTAGTTCTCAATTCACCAAAACTATAATCAACTAACCTAATTGTACAAAAATTTCATTCATATGGATGATTGATTAGCATCTTGTTTTGATCCTGTCATGGTGGCACCAACAGCAGCGGTGAATGCAACGGCAGCTCCCCCAAGCTTTACAGCACCTACAACTTTACCATCCTATTTTGATTTTCTCATGCTCGTCTCTTCTGCCTCAATTTCTTCATGTTTCAACATACAAGCCATATCATCCCTTTAATAGCAAGGTACTTTCAACCATGTCCAGCTGCTCTCGTCTATCAGCTTTTTTGTTTGATAAATTAAACCTTTAACCAACAAAACACAAAAAAAACTTTCATATTGATCAATCAACTTTCAGCAAAATGAAATCGATTTCACCAAATTCTAGAAAATGAAAGAGAAAAAACAATTTTTATGGAACATATCAATTTCAGCTAAATCAACACAAAAACTGATGGGTTTTGAGCATATCTACATCCTATGTGAACATCCAACCCTAATTGCTTTGGATCTAAGTTTTTCACTTGTTAAACATGCAATTGAATACCAAAGCAATAAACCCGAGATCTAGCATACAATTTTCAAAATCCATATGAAATTAGGGTTTAGATGTTACCTTGCTTGTTATCTAGTAATAACAAGTGTTCCTTGTAGATCCATGACTTTGAAAGCTTAGTGCCCCAAATGTTGCATCTCTAATGGAGTCACAAACACCACTAGCAAAGGATGAGAGGAGAGAGGAGGACCAAAATTTTGGCAAAGTTTTTAATAGGTAAGCATGAGCCGAAAATCTAAGCCTAGGGGTTTCTTATATAGCTAAGCCTGCTAGGGTTTTTCAGGTGGAAACCCTAATCTGTTGTTTAAGGCTTAAGAAGTCTATGGACCTCTTACATGTAGGCCTTGGATGAAATCTATAGGGCCTCCCTATAGGATTTCGTATACTCCTAATTAAGGAGTCCATCAGCCCAGTTTTGCAACTATCAATGATTTGCAAAACAACCCTTGTTCCTTTAATCATTTCTTTTCATCCCAAAATTAATTCCAAATTAATTTCTGATTAAATACTAATTAAATAATATGATTTCCAATTAATATATTATTCTCATAATACATTAATAAATCATTCATTAACCTCTCTCTCCAAAAGTCATCCTGTCAAGTTGCTAAGGTGAAGACAACCCAAAAGGACCATGCTACTATCAAATCAAGTACATACCAATTACGGTTATGGGCTTAGACACCTAATCCAACAGTCTCCCGCTTGGATAAGTCTAATAACTATAATTGCAAGTATGAATTCAAAATTTGACTAGCAATCGTAGCTTTCAAAATCCGTTGTCGAACTCTGACCTAGTCAATGACGCATCCCTTAGATAAGGGATCATATAATCATCCGTTCTGCAAGATATCATGTGGACAAAGACATGGAACAGAATTATTCTCAATGTCCAATAGTTTGTTTCCCGATTTCTAATTTGTTTGACAACGAATTTAATTGAACACATCAATTCAGTCCTGATCGGGCCCGACACATAAGTCAACACAAAATCATCGAGGGGCCCAAGATATCGCTTTTACCCCTTGGGATAAAAGGAACAGATAAACTTTGACTTATATGCTTGTACTATTTACTCATTAAATCATACACAATAATACGTTTTATAACATCGAGTTACTGATGCGTTTACGCATTATTAATGCACAACCAACTCGTAAACAACAACTCATATATCTCGGTTTAAAGATTATACAATATTATCGTCTCATAATTACTCGTGATAAATTCCATGAAGTAATTCAATGAACATGGGTTTAATCCAATACTCAAAAAAATTTCAGGAGTACTCATGAACGTTGCAGCAAACATTTGCTATGTCTAAACACTTAGACAATCTACAAGCCAATTCATGACAGTCTTACTTCATTACTTACTTCCAAAGTATGATAGACTGTGGATAATTTGAACAAACCAATTATTTAGGAAGTAAAACATGCAAAAGTGAAACACAAAATAAATAATTGACAATAGACAGTAAACAATACTTATAAATAAATCTCCATTACTTAATCATCAAATGTCAATTACATTTATATTGTTACAATGCTCCTCACATGATGAACGTGCTTAATCCTACTCAGACCCTTTGTGAGGGGATCTGCAGGATTCTTTTCTGATGATACCCTGTTGACGACGAGGAGTCCTTCTTCTACCTAATGTCTGATGAAATGATATTTTATGTCGATATGTCTTGATTTACCATGATCTCTTGGTTCCTTGGTCAAGGCAACCGCTCCTTCATTATCGTAAAAATTTCCATGGGCTCCTTTATGGCTGGTATAACTCCTAGGTCTCCAATGAAGTTCTTCAACCATATAGCCTCCTTTGACGCTTCGCTCGCAGCTATATACTCTGATTCGCACGTTGAATCAGCCACGGTCTCCTGCTTGGAACTTTTCCACGTCACTGCTCCTCCATTCAGGGTTAACACCCAACCTGACTGAGAACGAAAGTTATCTCTGTCGGTCTGAAAGCTGGCGTCACTATACCCTGTGACTCTTAAGTCATCACTGCCACCAAGTACAAGTACCCAGTCCTTATTCCTTAGCAGATACTTAAGAATATTATTAACTGCTATCCAATGAGCCTTACCCGGGTTCCCTTGATATCGATTGACCATGCTCAAAGAAAAAGCCACATCAGGGTGAGTATATGTCATAGCGTACATGATCGAGCCAATGGCGGAAGCATATGTCACTCGACTCATTTCTGTTATCTCTGCATTGGTACTCGGACTCTGAGTCTTACTCAGTTTGCTATTACTTTGGATAGGTAACTCCCCTTTCTGGAATTATCCATGCTAAAACATTTTAGTACTTTATCCAAGTAAGTACTTTGACTAAGTCCAATTAGTCTACTAATCCTATTCCTCAAGATCCTTATTCCCAGAATATAAGCAGTCTCTCCTAGATCCTTCATAGTGAAACACTTTCCAAGCCAGGCCTTAACTTCCTGCAAGGTTCGAACGGCGTTTCCTATGAGTAGTGTGTCATCAATATACAATACTAGAAAGCTAACTATACTCCCACTAGCTTTGACATATACACAGGACTCATCCTCACTCCTAGAGAAACCAAACTCTTTGACTTTCTCATCGAAGCAAAGATTCCATCTGCGAGATGCTTGTTTCAATCCATAGATGGATTTCTCAAGTTTGCACACTCTATTGGGGTATTTAGCATCCAAAAAACCCTATGGCTGACACATGTAAACATCTTCAGCCAGCTTCCCATTAAGGAAGGCGGTTTTGACATCCATCTTCCAGATTTCATAATCATGAAACGCAACTATGGCTAACATAACCCTAATAGTTGATCTTAGCCACTAGTGAGAAGGTCTCGTCATAGTCAACCCCCAGGTTTTGAGTAAAGCCATTCGCAACTAGTCGTCCCTTGAACGTGTGCACCTTACCATCCATGTCGGTCTTCTTCTTGAAGATCCATTTGCACCCAACTGTCTTACAACCTGGTACACTGTCAACCAAGTTCCAAACTTGATTATCATACATGGACTGGATCTCGCTGTCCATTGCCTCTTTCCACTTAGCAAACTCAGGGCCCGCCATGGATTCCTTGTAGTTAGCAGGTTCATCCAAATTTATCAATGTACTATCACTGATAAACGTATCACCTTCTACAGTTATATAGAAACCATACAACATAAGTGGAACGGTAACTCTACTAGAACGTCTAAGAGGTAATGACTCATCAACTGGTTCAACAAGAATTTCTTCCTCAGGTTGAGTGCTAGTGTTAGAGGTTCGTTCATCGCTTGACTCTTGAATTTCTTCAAGATCAATTATCCTCCCACTGTCCTCTTGGCATATGAGTTCTCTCTCGTGAAAGACTCCCCTTTGTGCTACAAAAACCACGTTCTCACTAGGTCTGTAGAACAAGTATCCAATGGACTTTTGTGGGTAGCCGATGAAAATACATCGCTCACTTTGAGGGTCAAGATTTTCGTGAGTCTCTCGTCTATAAAAAGCTTCAGAACCCCAAACCTTGATATGTGCCAACGAGGGAACTTTCCCTGTCCAAATCTTGTGAGGTGTTTTGGCAACCTTCTTTGTTGGGACTACCTTAAGGATATGGGCGACAGTCTCCAAAGTATACCCCCAGAAAGAGATCGGTAGCGAAGCTCGACTCATCATGAAACGAACTGTGACATCCCCATTTTCACGACCAGAAAAGACCGATTTTTTTTATGCTTTATAAAAATCAGAGTACTTCTTTTAATAAAAATCTTGCGGAATTTGTTCCCAGAAAAACATGATAAATACGTTATCAAAGCATTTCCGAAGAAATGTATTTTTATTCATTTTAAAACATTTGGGATGTCATCGTTAATACAGAAACATAAGCATAAACAGAACTTACATTCATTTACACTAGTGATCTATATCTCTTTTAAATCTCTCAGTGTAATGTAACTTCATATCGACACCTGTGATACAAATAAACTTAGTGGGTCAGGTTGGGAAACCTGGTGAGTACATAGGGTTTTCAACCCACAATAATATAATTATTATGTTTAAACATCAAACAATCAACCCAATTACCCATCCCCATTATCTTCTTTACTCTTAAGGATCTACCCTAAGAATCAATTATTCCTCGTTCATTCATTGCTAAAGATCATCCTAAGGAATCGGCACGAAGTCCATCGTCACCACGGTTTAGGCACTAAGTCTGCATAGTCGCCAGGGTTTATATAACAGGCACTAAGTCCACATAGTCGCCAGGGTTTAGGCACTAAGTCTGCATAGTCGCTAGGGTTTATACAACAGGCACTAACTCCGCATAGTCGCCAGGGTTTTGGCACCAAGTCTGCATGATCGCCAAGGTTCAGGCACCAAGTCTGCATGATCGCCAGGGTTTAGAGTACACCGGGTGAACACATCGTCACAACACCTACAGGTTAAGAGCCTGCTAGTGTTCCACTGGACTGTCTAGAATAGTTCGTGGTTGTCATCCATACTCTGCTAGATGACGGGGCCATTATTTGGGAAAGGCTTCTCACATCGTCCGCCTCTCACACTCACCTCGTAGTCTATAACACCTCTCAACTCATCATCCAACTCATATTCCATCTATTACATCTACCCATGTTTTACCCAACATATTATCGTAGATATATATATACAGTTTAAATCATTTAAAACATGTATAAAATCGTTCGTCCAGCATAGACAGCAAGTACTCAGATAATATGCACACATAGCACGTAGTTTATATAAAATACTTCATATCAATGTGTAAGATGAAAGTAACTATGCACTCACCTGATAAGGTGGTGATTCTGAATTCGAACAGCGCTTCGTTACTTCTTAAAACAATTTCCCTCGACAAAACCTAGTATCAATACCACTAGGGTTTAGTCTAACGTTAACCGCGACTAATTAATAGTCTAGCTATTATTATTATTATATAAGCGTTAAATAACACTCAATATAATTCATAATAATAGCCCAAATAATTATTTTAAGGACCTAATAACGTTACTATAATTATTTAAAAGCTATATTAAAATTTGCGTAGGCGTAGCTCACTTACAGCGGGTTTTATTAAAAACTGGGCTTGGCTCGAAGCAGCGTTTCCGAACCGAAAGACCCTTTTTCTCGAGACTCCGGGAGCCTCGGGGCTTCCTTTGGGTGCTAGGGATTTTTCCTAGGGTTTTAGGGGGTTAAAGGGGTAGTGAGAGAAAGTAGAGAGAGAAAGAGTTGTGAAAATGTGTGAAAAATCCGGGACCCTTCGCAGCCTATTTATAGAGCCAAACTTCGGACCTACGCTGCGCGTACCACTCAACTACGTTGGGCGTAGTTCGGATAAGGGTGCCAGCTCGCACCAGCTGGCTCGCACTCGGACTCGGAAGAGATAAGGCCGGGGTACGTTGGGCGTACTCATCTTCGGACGCGGGGCGTAATGCGAGGCGACGTGTCATCCATCCGAAGCGAAGCCTTGGGCAACAAGCAACGGCTCAGATGCGGCCACGTCATCTCCTTTCTCGCAGATTCACAATTTTGCTTCCCGACTTCTAAAAATCATAACTATCACATACGAGCTCAGTTTTTGACGTTCTTTATATCCACGCGTAGGCGGGAACACACTCTACAACTTTCGTTTAGGCTTCGTTGGCTAATTTTGATTTATTTTAAATTTATATTTTTAACAGGCCGGGACAGGATTGGTCCGTTAAAAATTCATAACTTCTTCATCCGACGTCCGTTTTCGTCTGTCTTTTTATCGATGCGCTACTATTAACGACATCTTCAATTCTCGTTTAGGTTGTGTCGGCTAAAAACCGTTCGTTCTAATATTCAAACTTCGGGCTGTATACTGCTAAGCCGAAACTTCGAAAAATCATAACTTCCTCATACGAAGTCATATTTAGGCGTTCTTTTTACGGACGCTCTCGGTTTAATGTATTCTACGACTTTCGTTTAGATCGCTAAGGCTAAAAGTCGCTCTATCGTAAATTCCCTATTTACGTCTCCCGGTGCCGTGCAGGTTTTGCCGTAAAACTTCGACGGGTCAAAACTTCTTCGTTATAACTCGGATTTCGGCGTTCTTTATATGTACGGAAACCTTGAGACATATTCTACAACTTGGTTATCTAAATAATCTTTTGTCGAAAAGTCATTTTCGACCCCCTTTTATCTCTAAATTGACTAGCCCGGATCTACGGGCGTTACACGAACCATGTCCAAAAAGGTTCGATTACGCGTCTTAGCCACACCATTAAGTTATGGTGTCCTAGGAGGTGCTAAAGGTGAAACAATTCCACAATCCTTAAGATGGTCGTGGAACTCGATACTAAGATACTCACCACCTCTATCAGATCTGAGCATCTTTATCTTCCTGCCCAATTGATTCTCTACTTCTTGTTTAAACTCTTTGAACTTTTCAAAGGTCTCTGACTTATGCTTGATTAAGTAGATATGGCCATATCTGCTATAATCATCAGGAAAAGTCACATACAAGCGATTTGCATCCCTTGTGATGGATCTAAAAGGCCCACACACATCTGTGTGTATGAGATCCAACAATCCTTAACCTCTTTCACAAGTATCAGTGAAAGGTGATTTAGTCATCTTTCCAAGCAAACAAGACTCGCATGTGTCATCGGACCTTAGGTCAAAAGACTCCAACACTCCATCCTTTTGGAGTTGGGCAATGCGCTTCTTGTTGACATGTCCAAGACGACAATGCCACAAGCATGCCTTGTCTAGACCATTAGACGAATCAATATGCAACACACTACTTCCTAAGTTGTCTACAACCATCATAGTTTCATATACACCATTACAAGGCAATGCTTCAAAATAAAAAATACCATTAAAATAAGCATTTATAGAACCACTTTCATTAATAAATGAATATCTAAAGCCTTGGCTGTACAAACCATGAAAAGAAATAATATTCCTCATCATTTCTGATGAGTAGCAACAATTGTTCAAATCTAAACATAATCCACTACTAAGCTCTAAAGAATAAACACCGATCTTGGTAACAGGTGACGATCTCCTATTGCCCATTATCAGGTTCATCTTCCCAAGCTCCACATTCCTACTTTCTTTTAGTCTTTTCAAGTCAGAGCAAATATGAATACCACATCCTGTATCTAGGACCCAAGAATTAGAATGCGATGAATTTTTAGATAAAATTGTATAAATACCTGCCGACGTAGGCTTGATCTTGCCCTCCTTTATGTCCTGAAGGTACTTCGGGCAGCTTCGTTTCCAATGCCCCTTTTCATGGCAGTAGAAGCACGTTGCTTCTTTTGGATCTAAAGAAGGAGGGGCAGAACTGGATTTTCCTTTGGATCCACTTGAAGAAGATCCATCATGAGACTTTCCCTTCCAGTTCTTTGAAGGGGCTTTCCTCTTTTTCCCTTTTCCTTATCCAATAGCCAGGACTGGGACAGCAGCAGGAGTGGATTCAACACCTTTTCCTTTTAATCCACTTTCAACAGTTCTTAACAACCCTTAAAGTTTGCTCAAGGTGACTTCCTCTTTGCTCAGATGATAAGTCATCTTGAACTGATCATAGCAAGGAGGGAAAGAGTGTAAGACTATGTCAATAGCCGGCTCTTCATCAAAGTTCACGTTAAGCTTGAGCAACCGATCCACATACCTCTGCATCCTTTGCAGGTGGGTCTTGATGGACTCTCCATCCTTCATCTTGTTTGTTATGAGTGATGTGACTATCTCGTACCTCTCTTGACGTGCTCTTTGATGGTACTTCTCCATCAAGTCCTAGCACATCTCGTAAGGCCAATAGTCCTCATAGAACCGTTACAGCTTAGGAGTCATAGTGGCCACCATAATGTATGACACTTTGTTAGCATCCTTACATCGGGCCCTATACTCAGCTATTTCTTCAGGAGTAGCTTTGGTTTCATCTATCTCGACCAGCTCTTTATCGATAACACCTTCCTTGTCCTCGTAATGCAAGGTCATTCGGATGTTTCTGATCCAATCATTGAAATTGGATCCATCGAATGTGACCCTCGCACAAATGTTCAAGAGCGAGAATGAGTTCGAGGAGTTGTTGTTGTTAGAGTTTAAGCCAGAAGCGTTGTTTGAGCCAGACATCTGAAAAAAAAAAGAACAAGTTTTTGATTAGATAGGAAATCCTTAATATAACACCCAAAATGAAATATTAAGGCTGGGGCCCAACACAATAATTCACAATTCAGAAAAGAGATGGTGTAATCCAATTGCAAATTATATGAAGGTAGCTAAATGACGATTTACCAATTTCACCATGCAAAATGAAATTTTTTAAATGAATTAGGTTTTAAATGAAATGAAATTCCTAGATCTTTTGAGATTCATTGAACTATTCAGTGGCATGTTTAATCTCGATTATGCAATTCAAATTTGTGACTGGGATACCGAGGATCACAAATAAGGTGTGAATAACAATGCAAATCAGCTTGGTACACTCGATGTCATTTACCACCTAATCAATGTGCCGATTAACCACACACGCTCCATTGATATATGATAATTTATGAGTTACCCATTTCCACCCTTTGTTAGTCCAAGTTAGTGTGTCGGTTAACCACACACGCTCCACTAACGACTTGACAAAGTGCAATGTGCAATTTCATGGATTAGCATCAAATTCACATTTTCCTACAGTAAATAAGATTGGGAATTTTATAAAACATTTAGTTACTTTATATAGATCATTATACTTATTAATGAGAGTTTAATGTCCTATCTTACCTACTCGGCTAACGACCATCCACTAGTCAAGAGTGTGGTGGGTAAGAGTGAATACCCAATGGCGGTCATTTTATAGGCCGCTTCCTTAAACACCCCTTATAGACCAACTTCGTGAATGAGGTCTACTAACGGTAAGGCTGACCTTTTTCTTTATATATATATATATATATATATATATATATATATATATATATATATATATATATATATATATATATAAACTTTTAATTATATAATAGTATAAGGGTGTAATTTAAACTTTTAAAATACTAGGATTTTAGAATTTAAGATTTCAAAATTAAACTTTTAATTAAATTTTAAATTCCGAAACCAAAGGGGTATTTTTTAAACTTTTCAAAAATACTAGATCAAATTTTAAATAATTAAATTAATAAAATAATTTTGTCTTTATCTTAAAATTTGACCATATCTCTTAATTTGATAAGAACATACATTTACCTTTTCAGGAAATTCAATTTTAGGCATTAAAAACGAATTATGGTAATTATCCTTATTAAATCAAGATCTGAAAATTGAAAAATCAGCCAACTGACGAGTCAACTCTTCGATTCTGGCAATCAACTCGTCGAGTTTATCATAGGAATCATCGAGTTTGATGAACAAATTGACGAATCTGTTCGCTCCTCCTTTGGAAAATTCACATATGCATCAAATACAATTGAAAAACATCCTAGGCTCTGATACCACTGATGGGTTTTGAGCATATCTACATCCTATGTGAACATCCAACCCTAATTGCTTTGGATCTAAGTTTTTCACTAGTTAAACATGAAATTGAATACCAAAGCAATAAACCCTAGATCTAGCATACAATTTTCGAAATCCATATGAAATTAGGGTTTAGATGTTACCTTGCTTGTTATCTAGTAATAACAAGTGTTCCTTGTAGATCCTTGACTTTGAAAGCTTAGTGCCCCAAATGTTGCACCTCTAATGGATTTACAAACACCACTAGCAAAGGATGAGAGGAGAGAGGAGGACCAGAATTTCGTCTATGGTTTCAATAGGTAAGAATGAGCCGAAAATCTAAGCCTATGGGTTCCTTATATAGCTGAGCTTGCTAGGGTTTTTCAGGTGGAAACCTTAATCTATTGTTTAAGGCTTAAGCAGCCCATAGACCTCTTACCAGTAGGCCTTTGACGAAATCTATAGGGCCTCCCTATAGGATTTCGTCCACTCCAAATTAAGGAGTCCATCAGCCCTGTTTTGAAACTATCAATGATTTGCAAAACAGCCTTTGTTCCTTTAATCAGTTCTATTAAATACTAATTAAATAATATGATTTCCAATTAATAAATTATTCTCATAATACATTAATAAATCATTCATTAACCTCTCTCTCCAAAAGTCATCTTGTCAAGTTGCTAAGGTGAAGGCAACCCAAACGGACCATGCTACTATCAAATCAAGTACATACCAATTATGGTTATAGACACCTAATCCAACAAAAACAACATTTGAAAAAAAAAACAATCGATTTCAGCAAAAATGAAATCGATTTCAGCAATATTTTAATGATAAATCAGGAAAAAAAATACCAAGAGGATATACCAATTTTAAAAAAAATGGTACCTGGAGGATAAATCGATTTCAGAAAAACTAACTTTGTAACACCCTGTTCCGAATCGTTTCCTAATACGGGGTGGTGGACCCGATGACCGAGTATCATCAGGCATAGCGCCTTTGAGTAAAAGAGATTTAGACCCATTTTGGTATGGGTACTGTAATTTAGATGATCCGAGAGTTATGTTTGTGTTTTGGAGCCAAGGGGTATTTCGGTAAACTGTCAGTTTGGGCTTTTATGGAAATTGGATTTTAGTTTGGGAAGTTTTAAGGAAAG
Source organism: Lactuca virosa (assembly GCF_052849685.1). Classification (NCBI taxonomy): domain Eukaryota; kingdom Viridiplantae; phylum Streptophyta; class Magnoliopsida; order Asterales; family Asteraceae; genus Lactuca; species Lactuca virosa. The sequence continues at coordinate 123,554,160 of NC_136427.1, read as the reverse complement.
TATGAGTTGATAGAAGTGTAGAGATTCTCGTTACCTCTTCATGGATATAAGAATCGTCAGAAACGGACTTATAACGAAGAAGTTATGGCCTTTGGAAGATTTGTGGTTTTAGGGTTAAAGCAAGTATGTGGGGCGTACACATGTGTATGCATGGCGTACGAGTGCTAAGGCAATATTCGGTGAATACAATGGTGTACATTGGGTGTACTAAGCAGTTTGGTCGCGAATGTTCTTTGGAGTACACATGACGTATAGGATTACACATGACGTACTCCAGTCAGACCCAAACCCTATTTTAGGGTCTAGGACCTTATTTAAGCTCATTATCTCATCACATAACCCTAATATCTTCGGCCTCCATCCCTCTAAACCCAAGAATCGAAACCCTAGCCCCCATTTGAGTGGTTTTTAAGCTTTTGGTGGTATTTCATGCTTTTTGGTGTTCATTGAAGAAGAAGGAACTTCTTGGAGAAGTGTAGGATTGCTTGAAGCTTTTTGAACCAGGGTTATTGCATCATGATCTACATTTTGGAGGTATAAAGTTTCTATCTTGATTATCTTATATGTTAGATCTAGTTCATGGAGTATTTTATGCATTTTGGAGTCTTTTGTGATAAATATGGGTTTTTGATCTACTCCAGAAGTAATGGGTGCTAGATCTTAGCTCCATTCAGTCCCAAGGTTCATAAAAATGCAATATTTATGGTGTATTTTGGTCCATACAAGCATTAAGACCTTTTTTAAGTCCTTCTTGAGCTATCAAGTCCTTTTTTGCCTTGCAAGCATGTAAAGTTGCCAACTTTATGTGATAACTAGTCTTATAGAATCAGATCTGAGAGTTTGGTACTTTGTCTTAACCGCTTAAGGGATTTTTGGAGTGAAAAGGTGGTTGGAGGGGTACGAGGGGCGTACTTAAGAGTACCCTCAGCGTAATGTTGAGTTTGTGCATTATGGACTTGTACAATATGCTTCAAGGGCGAGTACGTCGGGAGTACCATTCTGGTACGCGAGGCATACTCTATAGTTTGCCATTTTTGTCTTTTTGAAGATTTGGGTCTTGCTGGGCCATTGGACTTCTGACATTTTGGCCATGGATGGACTTAGGGTTTTCTTGGAAGTAGGTCCATGTTGGTTTTGGGGCCCAATCGGGTTATTGGGACGTAATGGGCTTTTGTTGCCTTTGATTTGGGCTTTGGATTTCCATTTTGGGTTTTGGGTTTTTTATGCATTTTTGGTTGGGCCTTGGTTATGGAACAAGTAAGAAAAGGGTAAAATGGTCTTTTATCCTTTAGGAAGTTGGTTTGTGGAGTGAGCCTCGGATTTTGGGTTATCGGTTAAATTATTGATTAAGATTGTATTATTGTTAGTTGGTTCGAGGTTATCTGGTTCAGCGACCCGAGCCGTTATTTGATTATCAACGGATTGAGGTGAGTCTTCTCACCATATCCATGGGTCGAAGGCACCAATGTCAGCACATTACTTGTTATGTGGAATGCTAGTTGTCTTTGTGATAATTTCTTGGAAGACCTTGGGGTAGCCTATGGCACTTGGATGTCAGACCATGGGGGACAACCCATGGCATTTCAAGGAAACACCATGGGGGTAGCACATGGAACTTGGATGTCAAACCATGGGGGTAGCCCATGGCATTTCAGGGAAAAGACCATGAGGGTAGCCCATGGTAAATGTATGTTTGGTATGTGGTATTTTGGGGAACTCACTAAGTGTTGTGCTTACAGTTTTATGGTTATGTTTTCTGGTACTTTCGGTTCGAAAAGGAAGTGCCCAGCTTGATCGTAGCTCATCCACCCGCGCTTCCGCATTATGATGATTTTGGGATTTTACTCTGATAATTGTGTTCTTATAAACTACTTTTGAATATTTAGAAAAAGGATATTGAATGTTGACTTAAAGATAACTAATGTTTTGGTTAAATTAAAAAATGAAATTTTTACCTCATAATTTTGGGATGTTACAAGTTGGTATCAGAGCCTTGGTTTAAAGGATTCGGGCACACTCTCGGGTGTGACTGAACTCAAACTGAGAAATTGGTAATTTTTCTTAAAAAGAAAACGAGTTCTAAAAAGATTTTTGTAAAAGGAAAGAAATTTCTAAAAGAAATTTTGTAAAGAGAAAGCGGGTGTGATGCGTGCAATCGGTCGAGCTCAAGTAAGTAATTCCTAAAATAGCCATACATGTTTGTTATGATTATATGTTATGAGAATTGCATGCTAGGATGAGGCTAGGGATACTTTCAGGAATTGCATGATAGATTGGCCTGATATATGATGCCTTGTAGCCTAGGAAGCATTGGATGCTATGCTAGATTGGGAATATGTATTGATATCAGTAATTGCTAAGTGTATGCTTTAAAATTTGTATATGAATAGGATCATATAGCCCTAGAATGGTTGATTTGGCCTTATTTCCTGTTCCTTGTTTGGTTGTGGTCCCAAGGTAGAGTCTTTTATTTGACAGTCTATTTGATCATGTATTGTGTATAATTTGCATGAATAAGGCAACCAGCAACCAGAATGGAAGTTCCTAGCATGAGTTGTAGTATGTGAGTTTGAATGTTCTTTTGTTATTCTATGGATTGGAGTGATACTGCACGAATGTTGCATGCTTTGTGCTTTGTGGAACTCTAAGTGATGTGAGTTAAATATTAAGTGGATATGTTAAGTCACATGTGGCAAGGCTTGGATAAACTCAGAGGGACGGATTTGACCATATTGCGCAACACTCATTTGAGTCTAATCGTTGTAGGGATGAGTCTTTTACTCGAAGGATTATCTAAGCATTGTCGCATGTGATTATATTCATGAGGTAGTTAACTGACATTATGGGGAGTTTTTCAGCAGTTGATGGCAGGGTGAGGTCGGAACCTAGGAAATCCTAGGAAGTGCTTCAGTGGGTTTAGTTGTGTTGTTTAGTGAGCATTTGGAGTATTAGTTTGAGAAGGTAACTTAGAGGATTTGGGATGATTCTTGAGGAAAGTATGAATAAGTGTGGAAGGTAGTATTGGGCCCGTACTACTGAAAGCACAGGATCAATACTCGAATTGGGGAGAGTCTTGGAGAATCTAGGAAGCCTGTGGGAAGTGGATTCTTGGGTATGTTCTGATCATTTGCATGTTTTGTTTTAGTATGGTGATGAACGGATGCGGGAGTTCATATCGTCGAAGATTACCCGTGGTATTTTGGAGAAGACTCCTGTGATCTTTAGTACGGTTAAGGAGGGAATTTTGGAGATTTTGGATGAGCGTCTGGGCGTATTCCGTACCGAGGTTATGGCTATTGTTGGAGCTTGCACTCTCTCTTTCCGTAAGTTTCGTGCTTGTGGAGCTCCCAAGTTCTTTGGGGAGAAGGACCACATTGCCAGTAGGAGATGGTTAGTGGATATGGCTAACGCGTTCAGGCCGCATTTCTGCCCCGAGGGATCGAAGGTCAGATTTGCCTCTTGTCTTATGAAAGGCAGAGACCGAGATTGGTGGAAGGAGTTAGACTTCGCTTTGGGAGTCGAAGCCCTGGACACAATGACTTGGGATGATTTTGTGACCTAGTTTGGGGCCGAGTTTGCACCAACTTTTTAGGTGCAGCAGTTGTCGAGGGAGTATTTGGACCTTCACCAGACGAATGAGGTTGCAGCAGAGATCACTGCCAAGTTCTGGGAGAGAGGTGAAATAGGGAGTGTCACGATGTGAGAGCAATATATCACGACTCTTTTGACATGATGTGCTTATAACATGACTAAGGATTGCTCACGTTGTGAGGCTGTCGAGTGAGTCATCCAGGACTGAGTTGCTAAGTTGTGTTCAGATGAGTTGGAATCGATCCGAGTGAGATCTCACGACGCGACCAAGAGCTGGTCACGACGTGAGGCTGAATAAATGACATTTTGGTTGTTGACCTTGAATTTGACCATTGACGTTTAACCAGGGTTGAATTTTGTCCAAGATAGTTTATTTCAATATGTATTCTAAGGTTGGACCTTGTATGTTGTGATAAGAGTGATGTAGCGGCGGTTGTGTGGCTTTGAGCAGAGGGTTGTCGGCTTTGGGATTCAGGTGAGTCTCCTCATTGTGTTTGACGGGTCGAAGGCACCAATTTTGGCCCATAGATTATTGTTACAAGAATGTTATCTATTTGTGTGACTCTTTCATGTATTGTATGTGTTTGTATGTATGTCGGGTAGGGCCCAATGCAAGGCGGGGTTGATGAGTGTGTTGGGCGGGGCCTATCGCATGTTATTGACAAATCTGTACCGGGCGAGGCCCGATGGATGTATGTTTGTATGGTATGTTGTATTTTGGGGAACTCACTAAGCTTTGTGCTTACAGTTTTATGGTTATGGTTTTAGGCGGTTCGAAAGGGAAGCGTCTGGCTTAATCGAAACGCAAACACCCACGTTTCAGCAACTTTATGATTTTGGGATTGTACTCTGATATACTTTTTAATGATTGAAAAGGATAAATGGTGTTTATGGTTGAATTTAAAATGAAATTTTTACCTTATAGTTTTGGGATGTTACAAGTTGGTATTAGAGCCTTAGGTTGAGGGATTCGGGCACACTCTGAGGTGTGACTAAACTCAAACTAAGGGATATGGGATGTCTGAGGGATTTGAGAATTGCATGCTAGTACGTATTTCAGACGATTGGGATAGAATGGCCTGATTAGGTGATACGTTGGTTAGTTTTTTGATGCACGAATGTTGCTTGCTTTGTGCTTTTTGGAAACCTTAGTTATGTGAGTTAACTATTGATTGAATATGTTACGTCACATGCCACAAAGGTTAAATAATCTCAGAGTCACGAATTTGGCTCTATTGCGCAGCTCTCGTTTGAGTCTAACCGTGTAGGGATTAAGTCTTTTACTCAAAGGATTATCTAAGCTTTGTTGCATGTGATTGTATTCATGAAGTAGTTAGCTGACATTAGTGGGAGTTCTTCAGCAACTGATAGCAGGGTGCGGATGAGGAACCTAGGAAAGCCTATGAGGTATTTTAGTGGGTATGGATGCGTTATTCAGCAGGTATTTGGAGTACCATCTTGAGAAGGTGACTTAGAGGACCCGGGATAATGCTTGAGGAAAGTATGGATAGGTGGGGAAGGTAGTATTAGGCCCGTACTACTAGAAACACATAATCCATACTCGAATCAAGGATGGTCATGGAGAATCTATGAAGCATGTGGGATGAGTATTCATTAAGTATGTTCTGATTATTGTTTGATTAATTTTGAGAATGGTGATGAGCACTCGTGGAGGAGGTTTGGGTTTTGGTTCAGGCTCAAGTGTTGGTGTTGAGCCGGTAGATGAGCGGGTGGGGGAGTTCATCTCGTCGGATATCACCCGCAGTATTTTGGAGAAAACTCTTGTGATCTTTGGTACGATCAATGAAATGATCATGGAGATTAAGAATGAGCGCCAGGACGCGTACCGCGTTGGGATTATGGAGTTACTGGATAAGCAACTTGGGGATTTTCGGACCGAGATTGTGGTAGGATAGTTAGGAGCGCAGACTCCCTCATTTCGGGAGAGGGCTTTGTTAGTTCCATAGTATGAGGCGGACGAGGAGATGAAGAATGCGAGGTATCATGATATGTTGAGGGATGACATCAGTGAGTTTGTGAGATTATTAGGGTGCAAGACCCTGAATAATATGATTTCTAGAGCCTGAGAGTGGGAAATTGATTTGGAGCACCTCGGGAAGAGGAAGTCAGAGCAGATTCAGATCGCAGTAGGCCAGGTGAAGAGGCCTAGGACTTAGGATTCGCGTCTAGGAAGCCATAAGGGTCGGGGTCGTTGTGCCAAGTGTGGGAGGACCCATGATAGAGACTGTCAGGAGACAGGGAGGGGATGTTTCAGTTACGTTCAGATGGGTCATTTCAGTAGGGATTGCCCTCGAGGATCGTTTAGTTGTGGTTTCACTGCAACCAGGTGGACCACAAGAAGGCCGATTGTCCAAGGCTGATGACTGGAGCAGTGTGGGCACCTACTCCAGCTACTTTGAGGACCACTAACGGTCGTGAGGGTAGTGCAGAATCCCTAACAGTAAGGAGTCGATCATTACAGCTTCAGTCGAGAGAGGCCAACGTTTCATTTGATGTTATCACGGGTATGTTATCTTTTGTTCTTCTAGTGCCCTAATGTTGTATTTATGTTCTTTGGAATCATGTGCTTGCATGTGTAAGACATTACCTTCGGTTTACTTACCCTGTAATTACCTGCTTAGTAGTATCAAGGGTCGTTATATGTCATTCTGCATGCCGAGAGCTATGAGTGGGGCACGTCTTGTTGAGTTGGGTTTAGAATGTCAGGCATTTTGTTGTGGGCCATTGGTGGAAGCAAATTAGGGGTACGCTTGGAAGATCAGTAGTCGGATCAGTGTGTTAGTTCAACAATGGAGCAGAGGAAGTTGTAGTGCAAGCTCATTTGATTATTAGAATTCAAGATAGATATGGGGTGTAAGGGATTAATCTGGATTTGAGTGCAGGAGAGTTGTCATAGGTTCGATATTCTCAGGACAAGGGGGTGGTCCTTGCATCAAAAAATTGAGGAAACTATCTCATGGAAGTTGGTTGTCCCCTCTTGGGACAACGAAGTCAGGATTCAGAAGTACTTATGTTGCTCAGTATGGATAGCAGTTGTTTATTGAATGACTATTGGGTTCGATCGCTACCGTTACTAGTGAAGGTGTGGTAGCAAGTGGATGATAATGGCGGTCGTGTAGGCTTGTTCAAACACTGGAAGTGTCAAAGAAATTTTAAAATTGTATCGGTCGAAGATGGTTAGAATGCATAAATCCTTCGGTAAGTAGGATGTTGGGTAGGTGATCCATCAGTTCTAGCAAGGGGAATCATTATTCGTTGTTTCCAGTGAGTTTGGCAGTGTGTAGTTAAATCAAAGTGGGGGAGAACCATTTGGATTTCCAAGAATAGAATCAGGTGTGGAACCAGGGAGAGTTCCACATCCTAGACGAGAGGGAAGCCAATTCAAGTGGCATTCTGGTTAGAGGTCGCGCAAGGTTTGAGGTTCAGAAACTTTCAATGATAGGTTGGCATATTCATAGTAACGCATGGCAGACACGTGATCAGATCCAGGTTGAGGGTTGTGTTAGAGCCTCTCTGCTTGTTCTTGTCTGATGAAGACTGTGGGGTTCGAAGCATGACTCGAACACCTGATTGGGGTATAGCCAGATGCAGGTTCAACTCATGATGATTATGGTTGGAATGGTAGTTAGACAGTAAGACCATGGGGTGGGTCCATGACAGTATGGAAGTGTTGTAAGATTACGTGGTGTAGTGAAATATGAGCATTTGATTTGGCATGCGGAAATAAAAGAACACAAAGAACACGGTGATTTGGGTGCTAAAAGATGTATTCGATCATAGGAATGAGTACTAAAAGGGATCTACATCTAGTTCTACATAAATATCCCATTCACTAATCACAATTGACTATATCTCCCAAGCACACTCTACAAGTGGTATGCAACCCACTATATAGAGAGGTGCAAACATCTCTCTCTCTTTCTCTCTCTCTCTCTCTCTCTCTCTCTCTATATATATATATATATATATATATATATATATATATATATATATATATATATATATATATATATATATCATGTTGCAAGGCATCAATCCCATATGCAAGTGGATCTTCAAGTTAAACCATTACAAAGTCACTCCATGAATAAGTTTGCACCCCAACATTCTCCCCCTCAAAGTTAGGAAATGGACTACCCGCTTCAATCTTCCAAAATGAGCAACTTCACGAACTAAGCCTCAAACGTGAAAAATGTAGAAATGAACATCAAATCTTCAATTCTTCAATGATTTCCCAATTTGGGTTCTAGAGTATGAGACCTTACAAACCGAGCATCAAAAGGTAATTTGGAGTATCTAAGCCTCCACAACAGATTACCCAAATTTGAGCATAAAAGCACACCCCAAAAATGTTCATTATCTCCAAACCCATCATGAACCGGGAAAACCCAATCACTTCCGACTTTCAAATCGAATCACTTCATAAACTTCAATTTCTCAACTTCACATCGGTCTTCAAATCCACATAATATGAAAAATTCACAACTTTCGAATTCTCATATTTAATTTTCTTCCCCTTTTTATAATCGAAAAATGATTATAAAAACGAAAAGAAATGAGAATACGCTTAATTCAGAATCTTCCATACAAAACTTCCTTTGAACACATGACATAAACGTTTTGCATAAATTCGGAAAATCCAAAAAATATCACAATTTTCGAATTCGATACTTCTCGGACCGCCTTTGACTTGAAATTCGAAAATCCGGGTAAAATCTGTCAATTTCAAAAATATGCAAGGACCCGTTACGCCCATAACGGCCTTAAATGCGAAACTTTACCCCAATTGCAAAATTGGGCATAAAGTGTCAATTCACATCAACTGCAGGGACCTGATTCGAAATTTATTCTCATTTCACAGAATTTTAGCCCAATGTCGAAACTAGGTAAATTCTGCAACTTGCATAAACTGCAAGTATTTGAAATGAAAATTAAGCATTCTTTACATTTTATAACCCCATGTCGAAAGTGGGTTAAAACTGCCAATTCATTGAAAATTGAGGGATGTGACACAAACATTTGCCTTCTTCTCCACTTCGCTTTCCAGATGCAAACGGTAGGAATACTCACAACGAAATTGTGTTCGACATCACCCCTGCTGACCCATAGTGAAGCCTTGTTCGACCTCCAAACCAATTAACCAAAGCGAAACCTAAATTGTGATCACATGTTGCAAACTCAAGAAAACTTCTCACATCGAACACACAATCCATGGATGTGAACGACTTATTTGACCTTATGTCGAAATGGTGTTCGACATCATACCCATCAACTCAAAATGATACTTGTTCGATCTCTAAACCCAAAATACGACTTCATATGTGAACTCAATTGAGACCCCAAAAGCAAAATCATGTTGTTCAAACATCGAACTGGTCTGGCACACATCGAAAGATTTCTATTACTCCATATCAAAACTGATTTCGACATCAGTAAACCCAATCAACATCACTCGACTCCAAAACCTTTTCATTTGACTCTGTGGCTTCAAAGCATCATTTTTCGAAATTGCAAATCACATATCGAACAACTTCCAATAACTACATGTCGAAATTAAGTTTGACTTCTACCTTTAGACCCAGATCAGTATCACGTTTCGATGTGAGCAACCAAAACAAGTTAAAAATCGTTCGACTCTAATATCCAACTCCAAATCGAGTTTGATACTACATGTCGAAATTAACTCATCTTGACTCCATGTCTCCATCATTCGAAATCAATATTGACCACAAAACATTCAATTTCCATCTTAGTTTCAAGATGTGAACCAGAACTCACATCATAATGTTTGACACCAATAACACTCACCCAATCAATTTCAAAATTATACTTCAATAAAACACTATTTCGAAACCAAACAACCTTTATTCGACATTTATCAACCAATTTCAACCTTCAATCCATTGAATCGACACTTGAGAATCTGATTTTGACTTTTTAAGTTTGACTTTTTATTCCAATGGTCAACAAACACAAAATTTATGATTCTAACATCGGATTTCCGATCAAACAAAGAAACCACAGAATCGATTAAAAATATTAACTTCAACTTGATCATAATCGACTTATAATAGAACAAATCATATCCAATCGATTCACAAGCCTAGATTCACGAACAACTCTAATCAATTAATCAGAAATGTTGAAACGAAAATGAAACGCAAGAATAACTTGATCAATAATCTAGACAAAAGCATCAGAACATAAAACTAGTAAGTAGATGACGAATACGAAAAACGGCGATTTAGTATCGAACATTGGGTTTAATGATTTTTGGGCTCAAAAAATGAAATTGATGCACACATGGACTATTAGACTGAAAATTAATCCATGATCAGGAACATATTCGAAACATGTGGGCTCAAATTGGATTAACAAGCAATGAACAGTAATGGATTATGTTTTGGGCTCAAGACGAACAATAACAAATTCAAATCATTTTTGGGCTAGATTTTTATTAAAATGAACAATTGCATATTAAGAATCGAATCGAACATAAGAAAATAGGATCAGACTGGGCTTTATCAATGAAAAAATTAATTGGATCTTAAGAGTTGTGGTTTTCAAAAAAATTTGATCCAATGAGTCAAAATGATCAAAAATTCAATAACGCAGACACGAATCAAAGAGATTTTGAGAGATCATTGAGAGACTCACCATAAACGTTCCAATTGTGTTGAATGTAGCCAAATAGAGAACCATTTCTTCAAAAATCGCTTTGGTCTTTGAAGACCCACTCTGATACCAATAGTAGTGAAATATAAGCATTTGATTTGCCATGCGGAATTAAAAGAACACAAAGAACACGGTGATTTGGGTGCATCTCTCAAGCACACTCTACAAGTGGTATGCAACACACTATATATAGAGTTGCTAACATCTCTCTCTCTCTCTCTCTATATATATATATATATATATATATATATATATATATATATATATATATATATATATATATATCATGTCACAAGGCATCAATCCCATATGCAAGTGGATCTTCAAGTCAAACCATTACAAAGTCACTCCATGAATAACTTTGCACCCCAACATGGGGCACGCGTAACATTCACAAGGTTGATAGGCAGTTGTGGGAGGGTTGTAAGACTATGGGGTAACCGTAGCATTTACAAGGAGGATAGGCGGTCAAGAAGTGTTGTAAGTTTGCGATGTAGTCGTAGCATTCACTAGAATGAGGTAGGCCATTGTAGGAGTGGTAGTTAGGCTGAAAGAGGATCAACACATGCCTGGGTCGAGGCAGAAAATATTGTTGGAGGATTACTCTTCGTTTGGGATGAGGATCGTTAGATCCGAGACGAGGCTAGGCCTATACAGAACTCGATTGGGTGAGACCCATAGGCAAGGCCCATTCGATTGTGCAGACTAGGTGAGACCCGTGGGTAAGACCCGTATGGTTATGATAAGAGTGGGTGAGACCCGGTGGAAATTGGTTGGAGCAAGGTATTGGATCATGTTTAGAGTGGGATGAATCTGTGGTCAGATATTGGTATTCGTGTGATGTGTAGGCTAGGGTAGCCCTTATCAGTTAGACTCTTGGTAGGAGCCTGGTTGAGGGACCATGTGTGAGACCGTCAGTCTCGGCGGTCGATTGGCGATTTGATATCTTGGTTTAGTGGAAGGTTATCATGGAATCGGAAGATTTCAGATAGAAGGCAAGTGTAAACCCTTGGATTTCGGGATATGAGTTATGTATTGGGTGGGTAAATGGATGATACTCGCATTGGGAGGCGTATTTGTATAGTTTTCATCAGCAAGTTATGGTCAAGGATTTTTCCTGCCAAGGGTATCAATTGGATAATTCAGGATCTAAAGGATGTCTTTCAATTCAAATTGTAGTGAGAGGTCATGGTGATTGCGTTTCGGAATGGTTCTACCTATGTGGAGGTCAGGTAAAGTTTTAGGGGTTTCAGATTAGCAGTGAAGCGCTTGTTATTTCGTTAGTGGATCAATAATTTGTTCTCCATTAGGGTGTATGAGTTCTACTAAGGTTGGGTTTTGATGGTAGCATTGGAAGGTTGCTATAAGTATGAGTCAACCTCATCGGTGAATCGGGGATTCAAGAGGAATTGGTCAGATCTTCTGGTTTCCAGGAGGGCGGTAAGGAGTGATTTCGAGGACGAAATCTAATTTAAGTGGGGGAGAGCTGTAACACCCTATTTCGGATGATTCTGTGATTCAGGATCATGGACCCTAGTTTGGTTATTTGTAGGCTTAAGGACTTTAAGTAAGTAAGGTTTGGGCTTTATTGGAAGAGATGGACAGGGGAAAGCTAAATGCCGGGCCGCTTGCAAGGGTTAAGTTTTTAAGTTCAACATGTGTTGACCCAAAAGTAATGATGTAGAAGTGTAGAGCTCTTCAAGACCTTTCCATGGATATAAAGAACACCAAAATCGGAGTTAAAGCGAAGAAGTTGTGACTGTTTGAAGTTGGAGTGTAATTGGGTGAAAACCCATCCTCATGAGGTGACAGATTGTGTCACGACGTGAGAGGCTATAGTGAAGGAAGAGTGTCCGGACCATTCTCACGACATGAGCTATGGATGCTCGCGATGTGAGAAGTTTTGTAGCCTAAGCCCACAATCTTTTAGGGTTTCTTACATATTTAAGCCCCTTTAACTCGATTCTAGGGTTCATTTCTCAGCCTCTACCCCCCCCCCCCCTCAACCTCAGAAAAACCCTAATCATTTCCCTCTTGGTGGTTTTTGTGACATCCCCATTTTCACGGCCAGAAAAGACCGATTTCGTTTATGCTTTATAAAAATCAAAGTACTTCTTTTAATAAAAATGTTGCAGAATTTGTTCCCAGTAAAACATGATAAATACGTTATTAAAGCATTTCCGAAGAAATGTATTTTTATTCATTTTAAAACATTTGGGATGTCATTGTCAATACAGAAACATAAGCATAAACAGAACTTACATTCATTTATACTAGTGATCTACACATCTTTAATCTCTCAGTGTAATGTAACTTCGTATCGACACCTGTGATTCAAATAAGCTTGAGTGGGTCAGGTTGGGAAACCTGGTGAGTGCATAGGGTTTTCAACCCACAATAATATAATTATTATGTTTAATCATCAAACAATTAACCCAATTACCCATCCCCAATATCTTCTTTATTCTTAAGGGTCTACCCTAAGAATTATTTATCCTACATTCCTTCAAACTGAAGTCCATTGCTTCCAGGGTTTATACGACAGGCACTAAGTCCATAGCTGCCAATGCTCATTCGTAAAGCACTAATTCCATAGTTGCTAAAGTTCATTCATCGGGTACTAAATCCATAGCTACCAGTGTTCAGCTAATAGGTACTAAATCCATAGCTACCAACTTTTATTTAACATGTACTAAGTCCATAGCTACCAACGTTTATCTAACAGGTACTAAGTCCATAGCTACCAATGTTTATTCGATAGGCACTAAGTCCATAGCTGCCGATGTTATTTGTTAGGCACTAAGTCTATAGCTGCCAATGTTCACTCATATCATCTTTCATATCTCATCATTCATCTACCCATGTTTTACCCAACATATTCGTAGATATAAAATACATATACAGTTTAAATTATTTAAAACATGTATAAAATCGTTCATCCAGCATAGAAAGCAAGTATTCAAATAATATGCACACATAGCACGTAATTTATATAAAACACTTCATATCTATGTGTAAGATGAAAGTAACTATGCACTCACTTGTTAAAGTGATGATTCCAAACTCGGACAGCGCTTCGCTTCTTAACAATATAATTTCCTTCGACGAAACCTAGTATTATTACCACTAGATTTTAGTCTAATATTTACCGTGACTAATTATTAGTCTTAGCATTATTATTATTATTATATAACCGTTTAAACAATATTTTCCAACCACTATGTACAGACAGGGGCCAGACATAAAACACCGGAGGGCAGGACCATTTTGGTATATAGCACTTCTGAAATCCAACAACCCTATGCGGCCCTTTAAACCAGATTCCCCGTACCGTGAGTGGTTAAAAGATATTATAACGACACTTATATAACTCATAATAATAGCCCAAATAATTATTATAAGGTCCTAATAACATTACTATATTAAAACATAAGATATACTAACGATATGGTAGACGTAGCTCACTTACAGCGGGTTTTTCGCAAAACCGGGCTTCGCTGGAGCAGCGTTCCCGAGCCGAAAGGCTCTTTTCTCGGGGCTTCAGGAGCCTCGGGGCTTCCTTCGGGTGCTAGGGGGTTTACCTAGGCTTAGGGGGGGGGGGGGGGGTTGGGGGCTTAGAGAGAGAAAGTAGAGAGAGTATGTGTGTGTGTGTGTGTGAAGTTGGGAAGGTGTGAAGAATGAGGGAACCCGACACCTCTATTTATAGGCTGGAATCCTGCTCTACTCGTCGAGTAGGAGGTCCTACTCGTCGAGTCCATGGCCAGGTGTCACCATCTGGTGGCTTGCCTTGGGGAGAAAGCCTTGGCCCATATTCAGCCACGTCACCCGATTTCGCACAACATCCTGCCGACTTCTAAACCCCGTAACTTTCGCATACGAGCTCCGTTTTCGACGTTCTTTATCTCCACGCGTAGGTAAAAGCAAGATCTACAACTTTCATTTAGACTCTGTCGGCTAATTCTCGACCGATCTTAAATTTAACAGTAGGAGGAGATTAGACTGTTAAATGACCGCGAAGAATTCGTAACTCCTTCATACGGACTCCATTTTCATCTGTCTTTTTATCCTTGAGTTCCTATTAATTAGATCTTCAACTCTCATTTAGGTTGCGTAGGCCAAAAACCGCTCGAACTAAAATTCGAGTTTCGGGCCGTGCACTGCTATGCCAAATCTTAGAAAATTCATAACTTCCTCATACGAAGTCAGATTTGGGCGTTCTTTTTTTTTTGTATGTTCTCGGTTTAACGTATACTACAAATTTTGTTTAGATCACTAAGGCTAAAAAGTCTTCTATCGTAAATTCACTATTTACGTCTCCCGGTGTCGTGCCGGTTTTGCCGAAAAACTTCGGCGGGCCATAACTTCTTCGTTATAACTCGGATTTTGGCGTTTTTTATATGTAAGGAACCCTTGAGACATGTTCTACAACTTGGTTAAGATTATTTATTCTAAATAATCTTTTGTCGAAAAGTCGTTTTCGACCCCTATTATCTCTAAATTGACTAGCCCGGATCTACGGGCGTTACAGTTTTTGCTCATTTTGGGTAGTTTTGGTGCCCCTTGGAAGGAAGTGAGGAAGTATTGGTGCAAGGATCAAGCAAGCAACACCTTCCTATCTTGGTTATCACCTTCTAGACCATTTGTAAGGATTCAAGTCTCTACCTTTTTAGTTATTCTCTTAGATCTAGGTTGTTTTGGTCCCTTCTTGGTTCATAGAGTTGATTTGAGTGAATGGATGGAATAAAGTTGGAAACTTTATTGCTCTCTAGTGTCCCTTGAGCATCATATCTTATGGATCTGAATTTTGATTGTGATTTGGGAATCTTACATGAGTTTTAGGTCATTTCCTTGCCATTTGACCTAAGTTGAGTTGAGGCCATGCACGAGGCATGCATGTCCATCAAGTAATCATTTTTATGGACCTTTGGTGCCCCTTTTAGCTTCTGAAGAGTTGGGGATTGAAGACTTATTGGATTAAGGACTCAAAACATTAGGATTTTGCATCAGATGAAGCTCACGACGTGACATAGGGAGTGTCATAAGCGTAAGAGCAACATATCATGACTCTTTTGACCTGATGTGATCACGAAGTAACTAAGGATAATTCATGTCGTGAGGTTGTCGAGTGAGTCATCTAGGACTGAGTTGCTGAGTTGAGTTAAGATGAGTTGGAATCGATCTGAGTGAGCTCTCATGACGTGACCAAGGGCTGGTCACGACGTGAGGCTGAATAATTGACATTTTTGTTGTTGACTTTGACTTTGACCATTGATTTTGACTGGGGTTGACTTTTGGCCAAGATAGTCGATTTCAATATGTAGTTTAAGTTTGGACCTTGTATGTTGTGATAGGAGTGCTCTAGTGGTGGTTGCGTGGCTTTGATTTGAGGATTGTCGGCTTTGGGATTCAGGTGAGTCTCCTCACTGTGTTTGGCGGGTCGAAGGCATCAATACCGGCCCAAATATTATTGTTACAAGAATGCTAGTTGTCTGTGTGACTCTTACATGTATTGTATGTGTTTGTATGTATGTCGGGCAGGGCCTGATGCCAGACGGGGCCTGATGAGTGTGTTGGGCGGGGCTCATCGCATGTTACTGACATATCTGTACCGGGTGGGGACCAATGGATATATGTATGTGTGGTATGTGGCATTTTGGGGAAATCACTAAGATTTGTGCTTACAGTTTTATGTTTATGGCAAGGTTCTAAAAAGCTCGGCATGGCTCCGCCATTACGTGCCATGGCTTCAAGGCTTGCACCTGCCGCTAAGCTTTACCAAAACGCCGTCTTAACTCATATGTGTATAAAAATGAATAATAGTTGAAAATAAATATAAAAATATTAATTATATAGAAAATTGTCGCCTTAAGTCACGTCTTACGAACGTCGTGGCTCGCCAAGGCTCGAAAAAGCTTGAGGTTTGACATTGCTGCCAAGTCACGCCTTACGTTATTTAGAACATTGGTTTATGGTTTCAGGTAATTCCGTTTCGAAAGGGAATGACTCGGCTTAATTGCAGCGCATCCACTCACGTTTCCGCAACTTTATGATTTTGAGATTGTACTCTGATAATTATTTTTTACTCTGATATACTTTTGAATGATTGAAAAGGATAAATGGTGTTTATGGTTGAATTAAAAATGAAATTTTTATCTTATAGTTTTGGGTTGTTACAAAATGTGAATGGTATAAACACATGTTGATACTTTGTGTGATGCAACTTTTAAAGCAACTTATGTCACACTGAAACATCCACTTCTCATGCATGCGAGAAAGGACACTCGTATTAGACTCATACATGCATGTTTCCCTATTATTCATCCAAAATTCATCCAAAAACCAAAACGTATTATATCCATACATGTCTGTTTCCCTCATATTCATCCAAAAACCAAAACTTCAGCTGATTTAAGTGTATTGACCTTCCTTCCCAATGGTTGGTTAAAAAGGTCATCGATGTTTCTTTCTTAACGAAAACCCTTGTATGCCTAAATATATTAATTAGAAGCTATCTACATGGTCCTAAAGGAGTCCAATCATACCTTAAGACAAACTAACTATATTTCTTCAACTGAAAATTGATAAAATCATGATTGAATATTTAAGAAGAGTACAATATTTTACTAATAAGATATGTTTGACATAACTATCTATACTTCTATAGAGATAACAAAAAAAGATCTTGACGATATGATGCTCTATGATGCTCCAGTTAAAATTAGGGTCTAAATTAACAATGTTAATGTATGAGATCATTAAATTGTTTTTTTAACAATTCATCTAGAAAATAATTCTAGAAAAAACTCCAAAAAATACAATGATAATGTACTATCTTTTTTTATAGGAAAAAAACGATTTTTACGAGTGGCAAAAGAAATCAACAAATGCACACCACGTCGGCTTTTCCAACCCATCATCATTCATCTCTCTCCATAGACCCCAACAATTCTCAACAAACGCTGCTCTCCGCCCACCTCTTCTCTTCACCAGATCTTGCTCGATTTCTTGCATGCACTCACCCAATTTAATTCGATTCAACTTTAGCTCAATCTCAATCTTTCAAAAAGTTTATAATTTATATTTGTTAATTTGATCAATAATATCCTCGATTCCTCGTCATCGTTATCGAATTCCAATTACTTGTTCAAGGAAAGAGGGACTTCTATGCAAGTTTTTTAGGGTTTGAGTTGATCTTATTTTCTATAAGGTAAGAGTAGATCAGAATCGGAAAAGATGGAATCGAGCAGGAGAGCGGTGGAATCGTACTGGAGGTCACGGATGATTGATGGGGCGACTTCTGATGAAGATAAAGTGGCGCCTGTTTACAAGTTGGAAGAAATATGCGAACTCCTTCGCTCTTCTCACGTCTCAATCGTCAAAGAAGTTTCCGAATTTATCTTTAAACGTCTGCAACACAAATCCCCCATTGTTAAGCAAAAGGTACTGCTACCTTCTTTCCTATCATTCTTCTTTTTGGGAAAGGACCTTGGCGTGGATGTATATAATCAATTGATTCCTTTATCGTTCTCATGAAATTCAAAACACCAGATCTAATTAGAAGCGGGTAGTGCTGATTCCCGAATTGGTCAAGACAACTTGTCATCAATGGTTATCTTCTAATTAGGGTAATCTCTAACAACTAATGATTTCATGATTTGTGTTTGTAGGCTTTAAGAGTGATCAAGTATGCTGTGGGGAAGTCAGGTGTAGAATTTAGGAGGGAAATGCAAAGGAACTCTGTAGCTGTTCGTCAGCTAATTCACTACAAGGGACAACCGGATCCATTGAAGGGTGATGCCCTTAATAAGTCTGTAAGAGAAACTGCTCAAGAAGCTTTATCAGCTATATTTGCTGGAGAAGACAACAGTAAACCACCACCACAAGAAGGTCTTACACAACGTATACAAGGTTTTGGAAACACAAACTTTGACATTCCATCTGATGATAAGAAGTCGTTTCTTAGTGATATGGTTGGCATTGGAAGTGCAACAATCAAACAGGGATTAAACAGCTTATCACAAGCTCAAACTCATAACAAAAATGACACAGGAACTTACAGGGGCCCTAATCTGAGAAGATCATTGACTAATGAATCGACTTACTCTGATAGCAAAGAACTTTCTAGTCAAGCTGCAACTTCTTCTAGGTTATCAACAAATGTATCTGGATCTTGGGGACAAGATCTTAAAACAAGTCAAATAGATACTGAAAATGGGAATGCAACTTCAAGTTATTCGAATGAAAAGAGTCGTGAAGAGAGGTTATTAGAGACCATTGTAACATCTGGTGGTGTTCGCCTTCAACCTACTCGTGATGCCATTCAGGTGTTCTTAATGGAGGCCTCAAAATTGAATGCAGTAGCTTTAAGTCATGCTCTAGAAGCCAAACTCCAATCTCATATGTGGCAGGTATTTGATTGGTGTGTTTTTATCCTATACAGAATTAGTTTTCTAAGTTTGTCACATTGAAATTTGAAATCCTTTCTTATCTTGCTTCATTGTTCTTTTAGGTCCGTGTGAAAGCCATATGTGTGCTTGAGGCAATATTGAGGAAGAAAGATGATGAACCTTTTTCCATTGTCACCTCATACTTTACTGAAAATATAGATGCTGTGGTAAAATGCTCTGAGTCTCCTCAAGCCTCTTTAAGGGAAAAGGCAAATAAGGTATGCAATGAGTCGTTAAGTTTACAAACTTTTTCATGTATCAAACTCATGCAACTTTCTTATTTGAAATTGTGGGCTAAGTTAAAATAAGTTGCTAAAACTATCTGATGAATTGTTATTTACTTTATACTGCATACAAATCTGAGAACAAGAAAAAGGAATGTGCTCTTTTCTGTGACAATAAACCTATGTTCATCAAAACATCCACCTCCCTTGTTGAAAGCCCTGTTTAGAGCATGCAAACCCATCCTTATCAACTACACATTGTGTAGATGGAATTGTCTATTTGACCCTTCTTTGAGAAAAATAGATTCTCAAAGGGAAATTTCAGCTTCTATGCCCAATAAAAATATACTTTTCTTGCTTATAAGTATCTTAATTGATTGTTTTTCTTATATTTAATTCTTCACTATTTGGAAATTCAGGTTTTAAGCCTTCTTAAAGGAGAACAAAGTGGTAGCAGAATGAGCCATCAAGACAAAAATATAAAGACTGAAAAAACCGTTGTCCAAATGCCCGATTTAATAGACACAAATGATCCATTTGGAACTGAAAATCTTATCACAACGCAAACAGATGAACCCATTCCATCAACAACCGAAAATCTGATGAATGATTTCTTTATGGATTCTTCTTCAACCACTGATTTACACAATGAAGAATTCAAAACTAGTGATGACCCTTTTGCTGACGTGGCATTTCACAATAAAGATGAACAACATGAAGAAACCGATATTTTTTCAGGAATGTCCACTGTTGATAAACCACAAGTTTCAACACAAACTACAGCTCCTGGAATCGGAAATGGGAATGGAAATGGAAATGGACCCGAGTTATTTGATATATTCGGTTCCAACTCTGATACCCCTCAAGGGAATTATAAAAATGATGTAAATGACTTGATGGCTGGATTGTCTATAGATGGGAATTCTCAAGGGGTAAACAGTAATTTAACACATCAGCCAGATGATGTTTTGAGTAACTTGCTTAAATCCCAACAAGCACCTGGGAATGGAATACCTGGAAATCCCATGTTGGCTATGGATCCTATGACATATAACTCAGGATTTATGTTTAATCCTGCAGCATTTGGATCTCAACCTGTAAATTATGCTGCTATGAATATGAGTAGCATTTTAGCTCAACAGCAGTTTTACCTGCAACAGATGCAGGCTCAGAATTTTGGTGCAGGAAATGCTGCTTCTGGAAGTCAGGTGGGGGTGGGGGGTGGGGGGTATGATTCTGCAGCTCTTCCAGATATTTTTAATCCAAATATTGCAACTCAACAACAACCACCTACTTCCATGATGAACAACTCCAAGAAAGAGGATACTAGAGCTTTTGATTTCATATCTGTAAGTTCTCTCTCCTCTCTCTCTTTCTCTCTCACTAACTTTTTGTAATTTTACTGATTTGTTGGTATTTAGACCTAAAATCACGCACAGACCAAATTTATTTACTGTGGTAGTTTTTGGTATGGTGGAATCAGGAAAGGAATGGAATGGTTCGTTCCGTTGTAATGAATGGAATGAATCAAAAATCTTTTTTCTAAAAAAAAAAAATCTAAATTACCTAAAACCCATTTTTTGGTATTGCAGGATCATCTTGCTGCTGCTCGTGACCCCAGGAGGGTAAACTAAAGATTGATCGGGTCATCTTTTGAGTCTTGATTTGTGAATGTGGACAAAACGTGTCTTGTGGTACAAGTAAAAACATTGGCTATGTTGGAAAAAGAAAAAAGAAAAAAAGTAGATATTCATTTACAATTTAAAATTTAAAATAATATATATGCATGTGTGTATTGTCATCTATGGAGAGTTAAGGAGGCATAGAACTGAAGTGCTGTACTGAAAAGGGCAGTGATGTTTCAAGTTGAGTTTGTGTTTTTTCTTTCTTTCTTTTTGAGGATTTCTGATCGTAATTCTTATACCTCATGATTCTTTAGTCGCAAGTCTTATCTTTTTATCAACACATTTGGAAATGCATGCGTTCTTGACATCTAAGTAAGTGGTGAATAGCATCATAGGCATTAGTCAAAGTTGTGAAGTCTTTTATGTGATGTAAGATTGAGAAGTTATGGTATAGGTGTATGGGAAAAAGGTCTGTAGTGGCAACTTTTGCAAAGATGAAGGTTTATTGAGTGAAAATTATAAATAGAAGGGTTAATTTTTAGGGGGGGAAAGGTTGTATTTGATCCATAAAGTTAAAAGTTGTGAGGGTTGCATTATGCCAAGTTATCAAATGGAAATGTTTTAAATAAACATATGGTGAGGACTTAAATATTATAATTGTATGTGAATGGAGTGTAGTAGCAATTTGGAAAAGATAAAAGGTTTAAGTAAAAAATTTTAATTAAAAGAGTTGATTTTTGAAATTGATCACTTGTCTTCTTCGTGTTGTGTATGTGAAGATCAAAGGTTCAAAACTTGTAGGATAGTATATAATATTTTTTAAATATCTTTTGTTGTAAAGTTAATTGATCCTTATATGAAATGCTATATAAAGTATGAAATTGTTGCATATATATAGCCCAATGTAATTTAGCCAATAGCAATAGGATTGAGTTATATAGACAATTTGTATGTATAGTGCACGAGGCTTTTGGTATTATATGTGATTGAAAATTTTTCTAGGTGTACTTTTGTTGTTATTAGGATTTTACATAAGGAAACATATTTCTATTTTACTTTAAAGAAAGATGAACCTTTCACCAAACATGTTAAAGAGAAATATTTCATCTTTGAACACTTTCGGTTCATGGAGGGACCTTCCACCCAACCACTGTAGTGCTTAGTGGTTGAGTGAAAGGTCCCTTCATCACATGCCATTACAAAAGATGCTAAGATTTCCAATACTAAGATTAAATATTCAAATACACAAAAAACTAACATAAGTTTAGGATATCTCAAACATCAGAGGTGTTACCATTTACTAACGATATCCCAAAAGAGAACCACTAACATTTACGAAAATAAGATTTTGTTCATGATACTAAACCATCACCCTTGAATATAACATCAAACATTCCAAAGGTTAACATCAAAAGAGATAATCTTCTACTCCTCTTATGTCATCATACTATCATCTTCAAGGTGAGAGTCTTACCTGGAATATACACCAAAAGAAAATGTGTTTGGCTTAAATTAAAAAGCCAAATAAGTTATGCTTAGTACAATAGTACTCAATAAATCATCATACAAGTAAACAAGTAGTCAAGTATATTGTGCATTGTGCAACAAACATAATAAGTGTAAAGTGTAAACTCAACATGTGGTCAACACAATTATGACCCTAAATCAATTATGACCCTAAATCAACACTCAAAAACCCCTAAATCAAACAGCAGCATACTTTTATAAAAGGTAATTTATTCCATTCAATCCAACTGTATATGCCATTTGCATTCGAATTTGCAAGGACTAAAATAGGGTAACATATCGAATGCAAATATGTATGTAAGTACGTAGACACAGTTACCTATATCCAATCCAATTCATCAACAGCTAGCACCAAGCAAGCTACAATTACTTTTGTTCATCATCCACGGGCTTCTTCACAGCAGGTATGATTTTGTTCCTCGACATGCATAAATCGGGCCTCCGACTTCTGAATCCGGGCACGCAATCGGGCCAGTAGTACTTCCCTCCTCTGGGCTTTCCTCAATTGCGTTTCAATGGATTCTTGTGTAGGGTTTTTCCTCTTTTCTTCATTGACCCCTTGTATGACATGCTTCAAGCCGATTTCTTCTTGATTTCGTTCCTCAGAAACGTTCTCCTTTATGTTTTTAACTTTCTTACCCCCTTGTTGTTCACAGTGATCTTCATCAGTAATAACAATATATTTCGGTTGTTGTTGAGGCAAGTTATCCTTACTGGTGGTAATCATCGTCTTTTTGTCTTCTTTCGTTGGTAAATCAAAAGTTGTGTCTCTGTTCATTTGCGATTGCGAAATGGAGGTTTGAGGGGATGGTTGTTTTCTAGAAGAAGAGTGGTGTGTACTTATAGCAACGTTCCTCTTTATTTTAGATAACCATCTGCGCCCCTCTACTCGAGCTAACAAACGAAAATTCAAGGTGAATCTGGTGGTTGTTCTGGTGGTGGTGGTGGTGTTCTTCATCAGGGTTTCCTCCTGAACGGTGGTGTTCTACATCAGGGTTTTGGGGTTTTGGGGTTCTTGGTAACTTTTTAAGATTAATTTTGAAAAAAGGAATAAGAAATACCCCTATGCGCTTAAATTTGAAAAAGGAATAAGAAATGCCCTATACGCATATCTTCTTGTTACTTTTAAAACGATGAAGTATCAAAATTGTCCAAGTTTAACCATTAAGTCATGGTTTTGTCATCATTTAAACATATATCCCCTCTCATCTCGTCTAGTATCTTTCATGTCAATTTTGTTTTTGTGAAGTTGTGTAATGCCCAGGTATGATTTGATTTTTTTAATAACTTGATATAATGTGGAAATTAAGTTGTTTTGACGTCATGACGCGGAGGCTTAGGCTTCGAAGCGCGAACCACGTCATAAGTCGCGACACGACTTTAAAATAAGTCGCGGCATGGCGCTGCAATGCACCTCAACCTAATTTTCTGGGGTTCGGTCACTATTTAAGAACACTAACATGTTAGAGTTTCTCATACTCACCCTCTAACTCTCTTAAACGAAACTCTAGCCTCCACCTTGTGTCATTGAGAGATTTTGTGTGTTTTTGAGAGTTTTGAAGAAGAAAGAAACGTATGGATCTTGGAGGAGTGGTTCGTAGTTGAAGTTTCCACCTTCTAAACTCTTTAATTGCTCTGTAAGTCATAAATTTTCTTGATTTTCTTGTTTCCATGTATAGATCTATGTCTGAGAAGAGATTTTGGTCCCCTTTGGTCCTTTTCTTTGAAGTTGTTGGAGTTTAGGGAACTCCAAGACCAAATGCTTGTTATTGGATGATTTATGGACTTTATGAGGCTCTGATAAGTGCTTATTTGAATTCCTTTGTTTCCATGCAAATGATTCAAGACAGTTTTGGACATTAGAGAGTTAGGGTTTGAGTTTTGAGCTTATTTCGGTTGGGAAATGGATAGAGTTGGAAATTGGATCCATGAAGTCCCTTAGTAGAATTAGATATGAGATTTTAGGCTCTGTACTTAAAGGATTAAGAGCTTAACGGAAAGTTGGTTGAATGATCGAAAATCATGACGCGACATGTAGGATACCACGATGCGAGTTGTAATGGCCAGTTGCGACTGTCTTGGAGAATCGCAACGCGACCAAGATCCGGTTGTGACGTGTTGGCCGTTGACTTTATGATCATTTGACTTTTGGTCAAACTTTAAGGAATTAAGCTATAAAATGAGGTTTGACCCCTAACTGTAAATTACGTTGTTCATATTGCTAATTCGTTTCGAGTGTGCGAGTGTGTGGCGATTCAGCTTTTGTGATTCGGGTGAGTTTTCTCACCATATTATGTATGGCATTGTATGTACAGTGTGTTAGGTTGGTTGAGTACTGTTAAAATACGGCTATGTGTTGTTGGGTTATTATTCAAAAATAGTTTAATTATAGTGACAAATTCAATGCAATTAGCAACGAAAACATTTTTTTTAGATTTGATTAAGCTAAAACCATTTTACCCACCAATGATCATTTTGCAATCAAGGAAAGATTAAATCAACAATGGAAGAAAAGAATACAACCTTTGAAGGATTTGGTTCCTCTTGGGAGGTTGGAAGTTAAAGAATCTAGAGTAAAACTCCACCTTAGATAGAAACACCAACAATTCTTCAACTTGATAGGATGCTAGTCTTCTTCTTGTAGTAACAAAACTCTTAAGGCTTTAAGAACAAAACAAAGCTTTTGTTCTAATGGAGGGTTCAAGAAAAGTGTGACACCCTTTGATTTTCAGAATCAAAAAGAAATTTTCTTTACGCTTTAAAAATCATTATACTTTATTTGCGGAAAATCACAGTATATAAAAATCTTTTGAGTATAAGATTGTCTAAAATAAAACACTAAGGATGCCATAATCAATACATATACATAAGTTACAACGTAAAGACCTAATGGTCCTGGACATCATTGAATTTAATCACTCAACGTCCTCATCAAGTTCCAGTGGCTTAAGTCTTGATACTTGTGATACATACAAACTGAGTGGGTCAGGTTGAGAAACCTGGTGAGATACATAGGGATTTCATCTCCACAATGTTATATTATATACACACACACACACACATCTTAGCCCTACAAAACCAATTATTACCAAATAACATATAGATATAATTCCGATTTGGATATCTATAAAGCCTTATACCCATACATACCCACCCCAATCGATCCTCACATACCCTAGTCCATGATTACCAGGAAGATAAATCGTTTAGAAAGGACTTGACTGCACCGCTAGGGGATTCCTTGGCTGGTGAAGTCATAAAGGTACTCAGGCCATCAGAGTAATTGATGAATATGGTATCCCATTTCATTAGGGATGTTAAAAAGTCCCGTGGGGCCCCCGTCCAGTTTGGGGGTATTTATTAAAAAAATCGAGGGTGGGGACAGGGGCGGGGGCAAGGTTAACCCCCGTTTTAATTTTGGGGGCGGGGTGGGAGTGGACAATCCTGTCCCAAAACCCTCATGGGGACCCCGTTAATAAATTATACATATATTTACATATATCAATTATAAATAAAATAAACAATAACATGATTTTGAGCTTCCAAAATTCAACAAAAAACATGTTTTTAAGTTGTTAGTATAATGTTTTTAAGATGCCATAACTTTTTTATTTTTAACATGTAAAATTATGCTATAAATAAGTATTTGTTACCTAAAAGAAAGACAACTCAAATATCGAGGGCGGGGGAACGGGGGTGGGGGTAATAAGGGGTATTCGGGGCGGGGACGGGGGTAGGAAGGTTTTATATTTCGGGGGCGGGGGCGGGGACGGGAGAACATGGAAATTTCGTGGGTGGGGGCGGGGAATGTACTCCCCATCCCGTTTGCCCCCGTTGACATCCCTACATTTCATCTACACCCGTGGGTTATGAACCCACACTAGCAACATAATTCACAAGACTGTCTAGAAGTATAAGTGTTGTCATCTACTCTGGGAGATGACCAGACATACCATTACAATTGCCTGATCTGGACCCACAATTTCTAGTTATCCAAAAAGGAATACGATTTGTACTCCGGTACGTATTTTCGTACCATCAACACCTAAAAGTGTCAAGGAACAGAACTCTACTCTTCGTTCCTAACTTATACACGCATATCCCGAATGATACCACCTGATATCAAAATTAATTGAACTAGGTATCTATAATAAGTCATATCTCATTAACATACAGAACTACTAAGCTCCCAATACCAACTATGTTTAGACAACAATTTCCTATCTCGGTCTATATATATAGCACAATATACATTTATCTTTTTCTTAATAATACTTCTATTATTATCGCACA
The DNA here is from genome assembly GCF_052849685.1 of Lactuca virosa. Classification (NCBI taxonomy): domain Eukaryota; kingdom Viridiplantae; phylum Streptophyta; class Magnoliopsida; order Asterales; family Asteraceae; genus Lactuca; species Lactuca virosa. Next base: position 123,527,757 of record NC_136427.1, on the reverse strand, counting down.
ACAATAGATACATCTTTTAACACATCATGAACTATATATGGTTCGCATAACGTATATCCTCAACTACATTTCTAACACATCTTTCAGGAAATAAACATATAGCCAACATATAAACTTTCTAACAAATATTTAGTATTTTAATTAATATTTATATTAAAATCATGTTCATGAAACGGACTATGCACTCACCTGACATAGGTGGATGACTGGTGATTTGAGCAGAGCTCCGCCTAACAACTTAGTTTTTCCCTTGACGTGACATAAATATGATTTATACCGAGTCTTAGTCTAATGACCCTGGTGACTAATGATAGTCTATATTCTATTGGATTAGGTGTCTAACCCAACAACTAAATTAGTATAATCTTGAATTATTAGCAAAGTCATTTTGAGTTGCCCTCAAACCTAGTATTTTAGAAAAGCTTTAAAATACACCTTATATATATATATATATATATATATATATATATATATATATATATATATATATATATATATATATATATAGACACACACACACACGCACACACACTATTAATAGTTTAATATATTATATGTATAAGAAAAGTCACTCAAATCGCTAGTACGCCTCATTCACGAAACCATGATATAAAGAGGGTATAAGGAAGCGGCCTATAAAATGGCCGTTGAATAGGTGTCCACTCTCACCCACCACTCTCCTGTGTGGTGGAGGGTCGTTAGCCGAACGGATTTGATAGGACATAATCTCAAGTATAATGATATAAAGTAACTAAACTATTTTAAAATCCCACTATAGTTACTGTAGGAAAAATGTGAAAAGTATGCTAATCCATGAAAACACACATCATGCTTTATATGTCGTTAGTGGAGCGTGTGTGGTTAACCGACACACTAATAAGGACTATAAAGAGATATGATAGGCCTCTCGAGAATTATCATTGTTGATGGAGCGTATGTGGTTAACTGACACATCAATGTGAGATGGTAAATGGCATCAAGGTTGTCAAACGGGTTTGCATGGTTATTCACATCTCGTTTGTGATCCTCGACATCCCAGTCACAAAAGTGAGAGCATAATCCGAGATTAAACATGTCATTGATAAGAATCAATGAATCTCAAAAGATCTAGGAGTTTCATAAGATTGAAATTGGTAAAAGCCTTACGTACCTAAAGTAGATTCGAATTTGATTACGACATCCCTCTTCAAAGTTCGAATCGAAAATATGGATCCTAGCCTTAATTTAAATTTATGGGTTAATAATTAAAGATTAAAATCAACTAACTTGAATTCTCCTTTTCTCCTATTTTGAAATATCTTATGAAGATTGAAACGGTCTTCCTCATTCTTAAGGAAATAGTTTTCATTAATCTTCTAGAGATGGTCTTCCGATTTCAAGTCAAGGTAAAATTGTTTTCCATTCCTTAGGAAATGATGGAACTAGATATTATCTCCTTCTCCTGTGACTCTCCCAAGGTCACGTTTTATTCAAGTTGAAAGATACGAGACTACCTAATCCCTATTGGCATATAAACATCAAGATCAAAACTTTGTGTGTACGCATCTTCTAAAAAGGAAACGTACATTGAAAAGTTGGATAGAATGGGTGTCGTTTTCCCAAGGAAGCAAGCCATTGATTTGGTTCTTCTTCCACTTCCAAAGTCATATGAACAGTTTATTGAGAACTTTTATATAAGAATATCAACGTGACCCTAATTGATTGTTGCTGAAGTAGAAATGCTTAAGAGCACATATAAAACAGAGATGCTTATTAGGTCTATTTCCAAGGTTTCCATGGACATTGTCACTGGTGACAACGGTGGTCCAGAAAATAGTTCTCTTCCCAATGGAAAGGGGTCATCCAAGATCAAACAGTTTAATCGTATGGTAAAGAGAAAGGCTAGTTATGGGATCGTTCCATGTGTTGACCTCGAAGAGCCCATTTGTTTTTACTACTAATTGAAGGGACATCGGAAATGAAGCTGCCCAAAATACCTGAAAGATCTTAGAGATAGTAAAGTCAAGTCATGTGACTCTGCTTCAGGTACATCTATTATCTGACTTCATTGTTTTACAAGTTCCTATTCATAGATTCTTAATACATGATGTGATGATCACATTTTGATGTATTATAGGATCTATGAGAAAGAAGGAAGCTTAAGCAAAGTGAGCTAAATCTGATCGTGGAAAATGGAATTCGGTCACATGGTTCGAATATCAGAGTTTGGAGCTACAACTAAGGAGTTAGGATGATTTAATAGATTGCTATTACTATTAGGAGATGTCTAGAAACACAGTTTTTCATTTTATGTGTTGTAAGGACGTGTTCCGACTTTTCATTTATTTTCAATAAAGTGAAATTTTAGTTTATCTAGTTGCCTTATTTATATTTCCTTGCAATGCCATTATGAAAGTGTTGGTTACATTTTTAATATTAGCAATATTAATTGTGGATTTTATTATTATAATATCGCTTGTGGTATTGTCATAATTGACCAAGTGAAAAGAAATCTCATCACCAATTGGACAGATACCCGGTGTTGTACAAGTCGTATTGTATATAGTATATGAAATCTTGGAAAATTTTGACTAATTCATTAATCACATGTTTAAATGAGTCAAGTGAAAGGACTAATGGATCTAGTACATGTTGACATGGACTATTCAGATCCACTACAAAGGACGATAACTCTATTCGTCATGATTTTGAAACATCCCAAAAATACAAGCCAAAAATTTCGTTTTTAAAATCATTTAACAAACATAATGTTATCACCATAAGATAAAATCATCAAGCATATATCTCAAAATCTCATAAAATCTGTCAATATATAATAGTCTCATAATAAATATCGGAGTAAGCTCCCGAGCTAATAGACTGTGGTGTGTGTCATGTCATCAGCTCGAGCCCTTCCCTTTGCTAGTTGAAGTGCCTGAAACCAAAACTGAAACTGTAAGCACGAAGCTTAGTGAACTCCCCCAAACTACCACATACCATACAAAGCACATATATCAAATAACATAACTCTGGGACTACTCCCACTGCATCGGGACGAATCCCGGCATCGGCTTACCCGACATCGGACTCCTGTCCGACATCGGGCTCACCCCGGCATCCGACCGCATCGGGCATCGGGCTCACCCCGACATCGGGCTTACCCCGGCACATACATAACATAATCACATAATCTGCATCGGGCTTGCCCCGGCATCGGACCGAAGCCCGGAACAAATAACATATAACACATAAACTAGCATACATCGGGCTTGCCCCGAAATACATAATACATGGCTTAATGGCTAACATACATCGGACTTGCCCCAGCATCGGGCTTACCCCCGAACACTTAACACATAACATATAACATAATCACATATACTGCATCAGGCTTGCCCGACATCAGACCGGAGCCCGGAACATATAACACATAACACTTAAACATGCATGAACGAAGTCCGGAAACATATAAACTGCATCGGGCTATCCCCGACATCGGGCTCACCCCGGCATACTCTACTACTTAAACGTGTCGGCATTGGTGCATTAGACCCGTTCCTACTGGAGGAAAACTCACCTCACACTGCTGAAGTCCTGCTGACAAAACCTTAGCTGTTGGATGACAGATTCCCGAATCTGTCAACATCAAAATAACACCCAATTAATAATTGGGTTCCATCACATATACTCATAAGTCCATGCTTAGGGTAAAAGACTGCTTTACCCCAATCTTAGCTTTATTCAACCCAAGGCCCAACTATGGCCCATCTATGACCCAATTTTCCAAATTGGGCCCAAACCTTTACATGGTCTTGATCAAAGGCCCAACCATTTAGTCCAGTCCAACATTCAACATTCTAATGGCCCAATATCACATAATCATAAAGGTCCAAACTGTGGCCCATCTATGGCCCAATTTTCCAAATTGGGCCCAAACTCCTTACGTGGGCCTTACCCTAAGTCCATTAGATTATTCTAGTCTATTTGCTTGCTCTTGGATGGTCCATTATTATTCCAATCAACAAGGCCCAAAAGGAAGGCCCAACTCAAAGTCCAAGTGAAATTAGGGTTTTCTCACCTAGCCTATTAAGGACTTAATCCATTAAGTCCATCACTCTTCCATATAAATCATATGGTGTGATTGGGCTTAATACACAATTCCATTCCAATGGCCCAAAAGTGGGTCCAAATAAGTCCAAGGCCCACATATCTAAATTTAGGGTTTTATAAACCCTAATTAGGGTTTCCCACCCAAACATGGCCCAATAGGCCCAAACTAATCTTTAAGCCCATTAGGGTTTTGCTAGTGGGGCACCACCCACTACCACCTCGGGTAGTGGTGGTCAATGGCGGCTCACGGCGGCGGCCACCACCTTACGGTGGTGGTTTGAGTTTCGTTTCATTATTCTTTTGGTAATTACAATTACATTGCTTTAATCCAAAGATAAACACACACACTAACTAACATACACACACACAGCCACCCTAATGGTGGCCGGCGGTGGCTCGCGGCGGCAGCCACCACCTCACGGTGGTGGCGGTGGCTATTCCCGACTTTCTGGCTAGACAAACGCCCCATACATAAACTAGCACACACACCACACGAGATAACACACATTAAAACGGAATCACACACTCACACAATCTCACAGCCACCACCACGACGACTGGTGGTGACATGACACGGCAGGAGGAAGTAGAAGCGGCGACAGGCGATGGTTTGCAACGACAGCCACCACCTCACGGTGGTAGCGAGTTTCCTTGAGTATCGACCTATCAACACACGACCACCTGAGCATGATCGTCACGAGCCAAACACCAAAGCGCACCCCGACCTCAGCCACCCTCGTAGTGGCTCAAGGCAGTTGAAGAAGAACACTAGCCGCAACAGCCGCCCGGATTGGCTGCTACGGCGACATTACGGTGGCAGAAGAAGGAAGAAGAGAGCACGATAGTCCGACCGGTCCATGGGAGCAGCAGGTTGCTGACCATTGCGGTTTACAGCCTTGTCAACAGAACATGGCAGAAGAAGAATAAGGAAACACGAAGAGGTGGCTCAGCAGCGGCACGACAGCGACAGCAGCTCTAGCGGCCGGAGATGGCGGCTCGTTGGTCGGAGAAGCAATGTAACAGTGGCGGTCGGACTCGACACCGACGATGGCGACTGTGGTAGCTTCTTGTGGTAGCGGTCGGACAATGGAGGAAGGAAAAGTGGCGGCTGAGCATAAATTAGGGTTAGGGTTACTCGGCTTCTCTTCATGAAGCGGGAAAGAATGAGCATCGGGTCTTAATCCGTGTCCCATCCAAACATTCGACCATTATGCCAATACTAGTCCCTCCTTCCATAATCTTTTTCAATTTAGCTCCAGAATTTACCCCTTTAGCCCCTGACTTTGAATTCCTTTACAAATTAAATCCAATAGTTATCCTTTTGCCCTTGATTCCATAATTCTCTTTCATAATAAGTCCTAATAATTACCAAACATACCCCCACTTCTAAGATTCTTCTCAATCAACTTCGTAATTTACTAAACAACCCTCAACTATCAAAATTCTTCACAATTTAGTCCCGGAGTTACATTTATTAATTTATTTCTTTATTTATTAATTAAACGGGGTGTTACAGATTTACTGATGTTTCAGTAAATATCTTAGTGTTTATAAGATTAAGCATAATTCTGATACTTTAAACAGATTCAAAGGGTAGCAGAACAAATAAGAAGAATCTATTAGGCAAAAGGTAAAAGATTCTCCAATCTGATAAGAAAGGAGAATACTTTCGTATATGTTTTATGATCATTGTAATGATTGTGGAGCTATATCAGAATTGATCCTCGAAGAACATCTTAATGCAATTGTATGACTAAGAAGATGAATCATATATTGTTGAAATGGTTCAATCAAGAGATGAGTCATACTTCATTTCCAATCAAGTTGTAGAGCTATGCTCTAGTAACTACAAATAGTATCTTGAAACTCATTTCTTACTAAGAAGGTTGAAAAACACCTCGAAATATGTTTGTTACTCAAGAACATATAGAATTGGAGTTGTGATGTTTTCGTTAATCGTGAAACAAAGGATAAACTGAGTCATATTCTATGAAGTTTTTTCTTGTCGGGAATCCACACAAACTTTTGAATATTTGTTTTAGCTCGTCAAGGAATGTTCCTTAAGAGAAAAACTAATATGTCAAGAAGTCAGTAGGAGTCCTATTGATCTTGAGAGTTTCAAGAGTCAACCGACAATAAACATTTTAGTTATCACTAGCACGCGACCTGAGGTTGATAACCTATCGTGTTTGGTTAACACATTCTTAATTCTGTGCACTTCTAACTGAGTTGGCAATGCTTATGAGTTCTATGTTTTCATTTAACTACAAAAGCAAAAAGCACATTGGTCAGTGAAAGTACATTGATCAATATAGGTGAGTTACTAACAACACGGAAGCACTGGTAGACTCTTGTGCTACAAGATGGAAAGAAATTTAAAATAAGCGAAGTTCAATCCATGAAAGGAAAAGTAAATTTGAGTTTGGTTTGGTCCTAAACCTTGTCTTGTGATTGTAGGTTGGAAATGATAAATTTACATGGATGGGAGCGTATGCATCATAAAATCTTGGTGACAAAGTTTTCGCTCAAATTCATGAAAATGATTATGACGAAATACCTTTGCTGATAGATTTTAAAGATCTAATAAAGATCAATATGGATATTAACTTGTAACATTCCGTTTAAAACAAAATAAATAAAATAAAATAAGTAAATAAATATAAATAAATAAATAAATAATAAACCCTAAAACACCAAGATGTATTTTTATATTTTATTTTTAGCCCTAAAGTCGTATTAATTGGCGGGTGTACACCTTGAGGTGTTAAAAGTTATATTATAAGGAATGTCACCCCATTTTCGAATTTAGGCCCGAGGAGGAGCCCAAAGTGAGAAAATGATGAACCACTTAGGAGTTTTTAAGCCTATTACAAATTATCATCCTACATTCTTTTTTTTTTTTTTTGAAAATGTCGAGGGATTCCGGTCCGCAATACGTATTCTAGAAACGTATTTTGTTGAGCAGAGCTTACGGAACACAAACACAAAATGGTTGATTTCTTTTTTGGTTTTGCAAATTTAGCCCATTTTATTTGTTGGGATGGTCCATCTTAGCATTATTGAACTAGCCCATTAAAATTATGATTTAATGGAAGCCCAAAGAATTATTGGAGCCCAAAAACTGTTAAGCCCAATTGCTAATTTGTTTGACCTTTGACCCTTTATTCGGGTTACGAATGTGCACATAGGGCCCACTTGTCTTCCAGCCGACATCCCATTTTCATCATTTGTCACCGGAAACACCAAAGTGAAGAAGGAGTATTGGCGATCAAAGCTGTTGGGATGGACGCCAGCTGCAGTCGGAGTTGTTGGAGGCGGCACATCTGTTACGTCACCCGCTCAAGGTGACTGGCGGCTAGAGGTGGCAACGATGAAGACCGGTGATTAGTGGAAACAAATCGACGGAGGTGGTCGCTGCTTTACTTGATCGTCGATGAACACGATCACTGCCTCGAGGTAATCTGACGGTCATCCTAATCTCCGATCGGCGGAAACAAACCGACAATGCTCTAGTTTCGTTTTCTGGTGGTGAAACGAGAAGAGTGGGGCATGTGACCGCTGCTTCGTTGGGGCTGTGGCATCTTGAAGCTTCTTCGCCAAAACTATTGTTGATTGGTTGGTGGCTCTTCGTCAGAGCTTAGAAACGACTGATGGAGCACGGTTGATGCCGACAGAGTTTGGAGGCCGTCGGGGCTTGTAGATGATGACAGCTGGCAGAGTCGCCGTCGGATGGTTGAAAGGGGCTGACGAAGGCGTCGGAGGACTGCTGCCGGCGAGATAATCGGGGAGTCTCATTTGGGAAGGTCGTCACCGAATGTTTGAGGGTAGAGATGGACCCGGTGGGTCGTAGGTTTTTTTTTTTTTTTTTAAACGAAAAACTATGTAAACATACTTCTAAATACCATATATATCCGCTCTTTTTGTCACTTCATTTTTGTCCTTTGTGTACGCGAACTTAGAGGTGGGGCTGACCACCTTTCGTCTTCTCTCTTTTTTTTTTTTTGTCGGCTGTGGACAAACAACTAGCACTATGTACCATCTTTTGTATATTTTTTTATTTACAATTTATGAGCTGTAAATTGTAACTATGATTACATGTGCATTTTGGCGAAAATAAGATGAACACCAACAGATTTTTGAGATTTTTTTGGATGGGTTTTAGAATGTACAAACACCATAGCAGCATTTATGAGCATATGCTTCATAAGATACTAAATATTCATGAAAACTTCAACTAAAAATAGTTTTTTGGGAATATGAATTTGATAAAGGTGTAAGAACTAAAAAAAACTTGCTTTCCTTCTCATTTTTCTAAATAAATCATGAAAATGAACTCATAAATAAGGTAAAAAAAATTCTTTTCTTTTTACTTTCTGAATAAGTCACCAAAATACAAACGAAAACTGATCTGAAAATGTTTTGTTGAAAGAATAAACTATATTTTTTTGGGGGTTTATGAATTGTACAAGCATTTAAGCTGTGCGTACGAATAACAACTTCAAAAAATGATATTGTGCAAAAAAATCATCAACTAAAAAGATTTTCTCGACAATATAAACTTGTAGAAGTGCACAAACCCACGAAAATTTCTTTCCTCCTTAACTTTTTGAATAAGTTATCAAAATACAAACAAAAACGGATATGAGAAAATCTCCTTCTGTCTGAGAAATGCTTTGATGAGCAAAAACCGACCAGATCTAGAGATCTGATTCTTTCCTCCTTAACGTTTTGAATAAGTTATCAAAATACAAACAAAAACAGATATAAGAAGATATCCTTCTGTTTGAGAAATGATTTGATGAGAAAAAACCAAGAAGATCTAGAGATCTGAGGGAAAAACGAAATAGATATAGAGATTTGAACGTTTGGTACGCAGATCTGGACAGATCTTAGCGAAAGTCGAAGGGATCTAAACAAATGATAGTTGAAATGAACAAATCTTAGTAGCCATGAAGTGAAGAACAATAAATCTAAACGTTAAGTAAGCGAATCTGGATAGACCTTGGTAAGAGCTGAATGGATCTGAACAGGTGATGTTAGGAATAAACAAATCTAAGCAACCCAAAGGTGAAAATGTGTCAGATCTGAACAAATCGGCGGTGAAACTAAGGTTGAGACCAAGAGATGACAATTATTTGTTCTTGGTCCCACGGATGGCGCCAAATGTTGTGATATGCCACCAGGTCTTGGACACTTGGATCCGGATCGAAAATTCGGGTGTGATGTCGTCTGCGTATTCCCGTCTTGATACCTAGCAAGAATCACAACAGATCGTTAGAGTTGACCCAGGGCGTGAGCCCCAGGAGCAAGCTTCAAAAATCAAGTTAGATCAGTCTTGAAGATGAACAAGTTTCTCCTAGCCAGGGTTTGGGTTAAGAGACTAAGGGGAAGTCCCCCCTAGGGTTTGGGTCTGGGTCCTAGACAATGCCCCCTCAAGGAGGAGGACTTATTCTATTTATAGGGGGCAATAAGGTCAAGGGAGAGTTAGGTCAGGCTTTGGGCCGGCCCAACTCAGGACCAAAACATGCCCAACTAGCAAGGTGCTGGGTAAGGCCTCTTGGGGTCTCTAGGCCAGGAGCGAGGGTTAGGCGAGTGCCAGGCGCGGACGCTAGACAAGGTTGGCAGCCCAAGTCTTGACATCTGGACCATGCTAATAGACCATACATTAACAAAAGTAGATAAAATCATATTATATATATACTACGGGGGACGGGAGATAAACACGAAAGTCTATAAACAAAGGGGTAAAAGTGATAATTTTACAAAGTTGAAGGTGGAGGAGGTGAAAATAATAGTTTTAACAAGTAATGGGATTAGAAATATGATTTTACAAAAAAGAGAGTTGCAGATGATTGATCATACATAGTGAGGGGTTAAACTTGAATTTAACGCATTAATAAGCTTGTACCTTATGCATATCCAGATGCACCTTAGCTACAGTAACTTTGCCTCACAAAAACAAAGTTATATATATATATATATATATATATATATATATATATATATAGGCTTATGTTATTCTATTATAACTAATTATTGTGTGGATATCGTATGCTATGAGAATTACTAAGAGAATAAGTTGTTTAGCAATGCGAATACGTTCAACCTTACAAAAATATCGTCATTTTTATGCATTCTCGCTAATTATTATTTATTTTTGTTCTCATACATTGTTTTTCACTCATTTTCATTCTGACAGAATACGACCCAAATAAACATTCTGAGAACATTAGTGAGAATGTGTGTTAATGACAATAGTTATGTAAGATTGAACATATTTATATTATCAAACAACATATTTTCTTTATCATTCTGATAGCTTACGATATCCACACAATAATTAGTTACAATACTTGAACCTAGCTCTCTCTCTCTCTCTCTCTATATATATATATATATATATATATATATATATATATATATATAATTTGTATATTTTGATTACATCCAAAGTTTTTATGTTTATATATGATTTTTTTCAACATTTTTATCATATAATTTTGTTCCTACGCAACGCGCGGGTTTACACCATAAATAGAAGCATGACATCCTTGTACTGTTTTACACCATAAATTACACAAATTTATGAGGAAAAAAGGAAAAAAAAGGGAAAAAAAAAGAGAAGATGTTACCTCTGCAAAATACAATTCGTTGTCGTTCAAGGCGGATAAGCGCTTTCATTTATCTAAGATTTGTTTTGCAGAAAGAGAATTTTTAAGGACACCAATTTATCAATTTCTACATATGTTCAATGAATGTTGATAATTTAATCTTAAATCACTTTGTTGTATAAACCAAAATCCCAATAAGTAGTTTTTTGATTCAGTGATGTTAGATTGTAATTAAATGAATGATGAGAGAAAGAAATATGTGAAATGAATTTCTCATTAATGAAGAAGGTTTAATTACAAAGCTTATATACAAAATAAAATAAAAATCATTACTATAACAACTTTCTATAGCAAAATTATGTAATATGATCAACTAATAACAGAAATAACAGCTTTATAAACCAACAACCCCCCCTCCCCTCTCAAGCTGAAGGGTGTGAATTTAGCTTGGAAACAACATCATCATGAAGAGGACCAGATAAAGGTTTGGTTAAGACACCCGCTAGTTGCATCTTGGTTGAAACATGATGTAATGAAATTAGACCATGAAGAAGTTTTTCTCGAACGAAATGGCAGTTTAACTCAATATGTTTGGTCCTTTCGTGGAAAATTGGATTAGATGAAATATGTATAGCTGCTTGATTATCACATTTAAGTGGAATAGGAGTAATATCAAGGATACCAAATTCATTAAACAAGCAAGTTAACCATGCTAGTTCTGAACACACTCTTCGCGTGGATCGATATTCTACTTATGCGGATGATATGGAAACAGTGGCTTGCTTTTTAGAGTTCCATGAAATGGTTGATCCTCCAAACAAGATAAAGAAATCACTTACAGACCTTCTGGTAATCTGACACGAAGCCCAACCAGAATCACAATAAGCATCAATGTTAAAAATTAAATCTTTGTTGAAGAATAAGCCTTGAGCTTTGGAAGATTTCAAGTATTTTAATACATGTAAACCAACTTCATAATGATCTTGACGGGGATATTGATTGAATTGACTCAAGTATTGAATAGAATATGCAAAATCTTGTCTCGTATGAACTAAAAAAATTCAACTTTTCCAATCAGCTGTCTATAAGTTGTAGGATCATCAAGAGGAACTCCAACATTGGGTTGTAACTTGGTCTTGTTTGGCAAAGGTGTGGAAAATTTTACATTTTCATCAATGGAATAGTGAGAAAGTAATTCATGTATGAATTTACTCCGGTGAATAATCACGCCATTAATAGTTATTGTAAACTCAAGACCAAGAAAAAAATTGATTGTTCCCAAATCTTTAAGTGCCTTGTTGTTGAGTAAATCCTTTAGCAACTAGGTGTGCTTTATGTCTTTTAAGTGATCCATCTGCTCGATATTTGAATTTGTACACCCACCGACATTGTATTGGCTTTTTACACTTAGGTAATTTAACCAAACTCCACGTGTTATTATCTATAAGAGTAGATAATTCGGTTTGCATAGCTTGTTCCCAACAAGGATTACCTTTAGCTTGATGATAAAAGGAAGGTTCTAAATTTGAAGTGTAGTATTAAATGCAAATGAATTAAAATGATGATCATGATCTTGGTAAGATGGGGAAGAAGATGGAATACACAAGCTAGTTAAAGGATGAGAACAATGATCATGAGAATGAACATTGTTACAAACATAATCTTGAAGATAAGCAAGAGGTTGTCTAACTCTTGAAACTCTTTGAATTTGAGGTTGAGTTTGTTCAGGGGAATTTCTATCATTTGGGATTTCATTTGAAGAAACATATTGATTAGTTTGAACATCAGGGGCATTGTTAAAAAATTTGATGTATGAGGTTTTGGTGTAATCAAGTGTAAGGGAAAACCATCTTCCACAAATTGAATATCTCTTATAACTTTTATGGATTTGGTGACAAGATTGAGAACTTTAAATGCCTTATGTCCAATTGGATAACCAATAAAGATACAAGGAGTTGATCTTGGCATGAACTTGTCTTGATGAACAGAAGATGTATCAACAAAACAAAGACATCTAAATGTTTTGAGATGAGAAAGACCTGGCTTTTGATTGAATAACATTTCATAAGGTGATTTGTTGTGTAGAACTTTTGTGGGAATCTAATTGATTAAATGTACTGCAGTTCGAACACACTCATTCCAATAAGCATTACCCACTCCAGATTGAAAATATAAAGGTCTAGCAACCTCCAAGACGTGTCAATGCTTTCTTTCAAAAGTTCCATTTTGTTGTGGGGTATATGCTATCGATTTTTGATGTTGAATACCTTTCTCTTGGAAAAATTTGACCCCTTCATTACTAGAATCAAGCTCTAGAGCATTATATGTTCTAATAATTTTCACTATCTTTTTGTATTGTGTTTGAACATAAGTGACAAAAGATTTGATGAGAGTAAAAACATATCCTTTATGAGTTAACATGTGTATGCATGTATTTCGACTAAAATCATCAACAAATGGTAAGGAAAAACTTATATCCATCATGAGATAAAGTTTTCTAAGGTCCCCAAACATCAACATGTATAAGTTCAAACAAACTGTTTGTAATAGATATGCTATTTGGAAAAGGATTTCTATGTTGTTTTAATTTGAAACAAATAGAACAAGAATCGACAGATGAATAATGATTACAATCAACAAGAGACATAGAATGAAGTTTTTAAACATGTAAATGCCCTAATATGTTGTGCCACAACATGTCATTCGAATGTTTATGCATTACATTGAAAGAATGAAAGTTCAATGTATTTATTACAAAAAAAAAAACTATAAGAAAGATTATTCTGAATGAAATGATGATCAAAGACATAAAGATCTCTAATCCTTTGGCCAAAAGAAGCAAGAGAAAATTTATCCTTTACTGAAGGGTCTTGCAACATACAGTGTTCATCAGTAAAAAGAATAAATGTATGAAGTTGGGAAACTAGTTTGGGTACAAAAACAAGGTTGTACTTGAAAGAGGGAACATAAAGAACATTTTGAAGAGTGATAGTTTTGTTTAATTGAAAATTAACAATGTAATAAATAATAGTATCATTCCCATTAGGAAGACCAAGAAAATGTGGCTATGAAATTTTTGATAACGAAGAGAGAAAACATCGATTAGAGCAAATATAGTTAGTAGCACCATAATTGACAATCCAAAAAACATGTTCATGTAATAGAGATGATGATTTGTTTAAAATCAAATGGATTACCTTCATCTTGCATAACTCCATTGACAATTGAAAGATTTGTGTAACGACCCAAAAATCATGACTAAAAAATTTCGTTTTAAAAACATTACTTAAACCACAATTATCAATTCATAAGATAAATCATAACATAAAATCATAATGTTAATTCAAAACATAATCTTCTTATCAGAGTAAAACATCCCAGGCTGACTAGCTATGGTGTGTGCCATGCGATCATCCCGAGCTCTACTCTCAGCTACCGGAAATACCTGAAACCAAAACTGAAAACTGTAAGCACGAAGCTTAGTGAGCTCCCCCAAACTACCACATACCATACAATAACATATAAAGCACATATTGGGCCTTGCCCACTGCATCGGACCGAAGTCCGGACTAACTGGGGCCTTGCCCCCTGCATCGGACCGAAGTCCGGACTAACTGGGGCCTTGCCCCCTGCATCGGACCGAAATCCGGACTAACTGGGGCCTTGCCCCTGCATCGGACCAAAGTCCGGACTAACTGGGGCCTTGCCCCCTGCATCGGACCGAAGTCCGGACTAACTGGGGCCTTGCCCCTGCATCGGACCGAAATCCGGACTAACTGGGGCCTTGCCCCCTGCATCGGACCGAAATCCGGACTAACTGGGGCCTTGCCCCCTGCATCGGACCGAAGTCCGGACTGACTAAACATAGCATAACATAATAATAACTACTAGCATAAACACATATACTGCATACTACATCGGACCGAGGTCCGGACTAACTAACACATAAACATGCCTGAATCACAAAGACATCAAGCATACTGTACTACTGCATCGGACCAAAGTCCGGAACTAATGCTATCTAAACGGGCCGGCATTGTGGCCGTAGACCCGTTCCTACTGGAAGGAAACTCACCTCGTAACGCTGGCTGCCGAGATGCTAAATCTGAAACTGCTTGACTGCTGCTCCGGAACTCCCCGGCTACAAATCCCATAAACACTAAATCAAATATTGATAACTAATCTCAGGGTAAAATAACTATTTACCCCTGGTCAAGTCAACTTCCTGGTCAAAGTCAATTTCCAGTTGACCGGACTCGCCGAGTTGGGCCGCCAACTCGCCGAGTCCCTATCATCCATTCTAGTCCTCTACTCGCTTCTACTCGTCGAGTTTGGCAAGGACTCGACGAGTTCTTCTTCGATACTAACATCGAGTCTAACTTCATTCGACTCGCCGAGTTGTATGAACAACTCGTCGAGTTCTCCTTCATCATATGAACACGTCCAGTCTGTGGCTCGCCGAGTCGTATGAACAACTCGTCGAGTCTGAAGAACAACTCGTCGAGTCTGAAGACCAACTCGTCGAGTCTGAAGAACAACTCGCCGAGTTGAAGAACAACTCGCCGAGTCCCAAGCATGCTATTACTGTACAGTCGATTCTAATCGATTTCAGTGCTTCCAAATCATAGATCTGAGCTTCTAGGACTGGTTTTACACGTAAAGTTTCCAACTTTACGTGCATACACAAGAGTATAAGGCTAAAATACCCAAAATCATCAAATACTAAGCACTTAGGGTTTGGAACAAGGCCATGATTGCATAAAGGTGGCTATAATGAGCTCCTGGAGTTCAATAACGTCCAGATCTAAGGT
The DNA here is from genome assembly GCF_052849685.1 of Lactuca virosa. Classification (NCBI taxonomy): domain Eukaryota; kingdom Viridiplantae; phylum Streptophyta; class Magnoliopsida; order Asterales; family Asteraceae; genus Lactuca; species Lactuca virosa. The sequence continues at coordinate 123,512,246 of NC_136427.1, read as the reverse complement.
TTCCATCCAAAGGAGAGTCCATATCTCAAGTTTTGAATCATATAAGGCTCCAAAAGAGACATAACAAGCATAAAAGAGGGTTTAATGGAGGAATACACAAGGTAATAACTTTATTACCTGAATGAGAACAGATGGAAGCTAACTCTTGGATCTCCTTTCTCTTCTATGGACCTTCTTTCCTACCTTCTCTTCCAAAGCTTCCAACTAGCACAAACACACTCAAGCTCAACAATGGGGGCTAGGGTTTACAGGTGAAATGCTCTAAAGGTGTTGGAGGCTGGGGTGGGAGGCTATAATGACGTTTGAAGAGGGTACAAACCCTTGAAATTAGGGCTTCATCCAGACAGGCAGACTCGCCGAGTCCCAACATATGGACTCGCCGAGTAGCCAACTTAAATCGCGAGCTCATCCCGCTTCTACTCGACGAGTCGGGCTACAGACTCGTCGAGTACCCCTTAAGAAATGGAGATACTTTAACTAAATTTACATACCATAAATGGGGCGCTACAACTCTCCCCCACTTATCTTAGACTTCGTCCTCGAAGTCTGCTGCCGCTGAATCCGAAAATAACTCAGGATAATGCTGTTGGATATAGTGTCTAAGTCCATAACTTTATTTGGTATGTACTTGACCCGACCCGGCATGGTCCATTTGGGTTGCATGGCATTGCAATACTTGGATAGACTAAATGAGAGAATAAGGCACTTATGATTATTAATATATTATAAGTTCTAGTATATTAATAATAGTATTATTTAATTAGTATTGATCAAGTATTAATCTAGTATTAATTTGGTGATCAAAGTGAGACTAATTAAATATATAGGGTTGATTATGACAATCATCAATTCTTTTATGGTGGATTAATGATCCATGGTTTATGGGTTTGGTTATAACCATATGGAGCTCCATGGATAGTCCATGGGAGTTACAAACCCATGGGTCATGGGAAATCAAGAGTCATGACAATTAAGGGCATTCATGTGTAAACCCTAATTATGACAACACTATAAAAGGAACCCTATGGCTAGCAAAATCGTGACCTAGTGTTACTAGAGAGGGCATAACCGATTTTGAGTGCTAGAAGTATTCTCTCAAGTTATTCCAAGTCTTGTGGTGTTGTGTGAAACATTTGAGGCACAACATTTGGGGTGCTAGGCTCACAAAGTCTTGAAGGAATCCAAGCAACAACAAGGTATGTATTTCTACTAGTTTTTATGTTTTATGTAATCCCCATGCCATGCTAGTTAGGAAATAACCTTGAAAAAGAAATTTGCATGTATATAGAGAAAACATAGATTCAAGGTTATTAGGGTTGCATGTACACTTAGGAAGTGTTAGAATGCTCAAAACCCAACAGTGGTATCAGAGCCTAGGATTGTTTTCTGTATACTTGATGCAAAACTGCTTAAAAATCGAAAATTCTGCATTCTGACGACTGGACTCGCCGAGTCCATGGGGAGGACTCGCCGAGTCGATCACTGCTCCATAACTGCTCAACCAATTCATGCCCACGATGACACAGACATCACCCATCGCGATCGGTACCAGGTCAATCGGAAACTCGACGCCAAAAATCTCCAGCACGCATCCTCGGAATACCTCGGTAGCAAAAACTACATGCTCATCTGCTATAGAAACCCTCAGAGGTTGACTCAACGCCTCACGCTAGTTGCCAATGTGACGACTAAAGGCTATGGATACAAAGGATCGACCTGCATCTAAGTCAAATAACACTAAAGCAGGTACAGAACTCACAAGAAATGTACCTAAATATAGCACATGATAATCATAAAGAGAAGCGCAGCATAAATAAATGAATAAATAGAGAAATACATACCAACCACGACATCAGGTGCTGCACGGACCTCCTCCACTGTCAGCTGGAAAGCTCTCCCACGAGCCTTCGGAACCTCGGCCTTCACCGGCCTAACATCAGTAACATGCAATGCAGCAGGAGTGGAACCCTGGGCTGATCCCTGAACAAGCTGAGGTCACTCGGCCTTCCGATGGCCGGTCTGATTGCAGTGGAAACAGACTGCAAAACCCTTGGGGAAATCCTTCGCCATATGCCCCTCCTTCTCACATTTGTAGCAAATCCCTACCCGACAAGATCCCTCGTGACTCTTGTTGCACTTGCCACAAGTGCGACCCTTCTGGCCTCCTGGTCTCGGATCAGCAGGCTTAGCCCGCTTGGCTGCCGGCTACGACTGTGCCGGCCGCCGGTCTCTCCCCTGAGACTCCGCGTCCTCCCTCGCCTGAGTCTCCAGCTCGATCTCCCTCCTCCTGGCATTCGCCTGGAGCTCAGCAAATGTACGGTAAGATGAGTTCGCCACAAACTCCTGAATATCCCTCCTCAGAATGGTCAAGTATCGAATCATGCGAGCCTGCTCAGTCGCCACATGCTCAGGGCAAAACAACTCCCTCTCGTGAAACATCCGCGTAATCACAGTCACCGACTCTGTCTTCTGTCTAAGAGACATAAACTCCTGGGCCAACAGTTCCCTTTCCATAGGGGGAACATACTCATCTCGAAACATCTCAACAAATCTCTCCCAAGTCACCGCAGCATGCTCTGCAAGGGTGAAACTAGCCGTCACAAACTTCCACCAGTCCTTCGCTCCCAAGCGAAGCTGGTTCAGTGCGGATCGTACCCTCAAATGCTCTGGGCATGAGCAAGTATAGAAACATCCATCAACATCAGAGATCCACCTCATTACAGCAATCGGATCCTGAGTCCCATAAAACTCTGGTGGCTTCGTGTTGCTGAACTCCCGATACAGCAACGAGTCACCCCCTTGCGGTCTGGTAGCAGCGACAGCTGCGGTGGCTGCAGCAGCAGCCGTCTCGGAAACAGCAGCATACCGCTCATCAAACGTCTCAATCAAAGTGGTCTTTATAGACCCAAACATCTCTGGAATAGTCTCTCAGATGGCTGCGGCCACCTCGTCGTGAATCATCCGGCGAATCTCATCATCGCTAACTCCACTGCTCCCTGGGGTGTGGCGTGTACCTACCATGATGTATCTGAAACACAACACAAAATAATCAGAGACTCGCTTGAGCATACTCACACTCGACTACTCATCCCTACTTGCTCCTTAGCGTCCTAAGGGTTCTTACTTGGGTTACCTGCAGATCGGGTGATTCCAGTAGTACGGGCCCAATACTACCTTCCACACCCCCCTGTAGGCATCCCAAGTCCTCCTCCTTGGATTCTAATTCACAAATACTCTATACCTCACGAATCACAGACTACCTTCTCAGAAGACCCCCTTTAAGCTCATCTAAGTATCTCTTCCTAGATTAATTCCCGACTCAGAACTCAGCACATACTCAAACCATAACAGATAACACTGATCAAAGCATCCCCTAGGCTAAGGCATCATAGACCAGGCAACTCTAGCCCTAGAATATGAAATACCTAGATTACCCTCTAGCATTCAATTTTAATAAACTATCTCATAAATATCACGTAATACAAAAATAAAGGTATTTTGGGAAATCACCGTTCGGGCTCTGGCCGATTGTACACATCGCTTCAACTTGTTCCTCTTAAAACTCGTTCTCGTTTTGGAAAAATTCTTTTCTTTTGAAAATTCTTCTCAAATCCTCAGTTTGAGTCCAAACACACCAGGAGGTGTATTAGAATCCCTCAAACCAATGCTCTGATACCAACTTGTACCGACGTGAAATTTTAACCAAATTTTTAAATTTCAAAACACATTGATTTTAATAAATAACCATAAACTGCCACAATGTAAATTCACCAAAACCTATGTTCAAAAGAAAACAGTATATAAAAACTCCAGGATCCTCTAAATCATAAAACAATCTTCGGTGTGTGTACAATCAAGCCGGCGTCTTCCCGTGATCCTGAGAAGTACCTGAAACACATAACACATAACACGGTAAGCACAAAGCTTAGTGAGTTCCCCAAAATACCATACACAAATCATTAGCCACTCTAGGCCATAACTTAGTAAGACCCTCCGGTCAATGTGTCTCAGTGGAACCCTCCGGTCCCAACTTAGTAAACTCATAGCAACAATATTCAGCAATAATCACAAGACATAATGCATAATATTACAATACACAGATAAACACATAAAACAACTCAATCATATAAATATACCACTCTTGGTAAGTATAGTGAGAAGACTCACCTCGTAAGTAAGCTAAGTGAACGAATACTCTCACACACGAATCACCAAATCTAGCCTCCTCCTAATCACATAAGATAATTATATCTAATTAACTCTTTAAATTACACATTTTACTAAGTTATCTCTCTCTCTCTCTCTCTTGAAGTGGGAAAAAGACCAATTTACCCCTCCATGGTTTCCCAAAGACAAGGTTGATCAAACCCTAAGTCAACAGAAGTCAAACTCGAGTCAACGGTCCATGTTGACCCTACTCGTCGAGTGCACTTATGGGACTCGACGAGTCTGCTCGCCATCTACAGAATCACTCAAAAGTCTGGCTCAACTTGTCGAGTTGACCCGTCAACTCGCCGAGTTGCTGCGCGATCAAAACCATCGGGACAACCCCATCCGACTCGTCGAGTCGGCTCCTTGACTCGACGAGTCCATTCAGAATCATATCTCATTCAATCATTTTCAAGGCAGAGAACCTTCCCAAACTCTAGATCTATAATCCTAAGGCTCATCAATCACGTAAAGTCACATGCTTTACGTTCATGCATGGCATTTTGAGCTTAAATGCCAAAAAACACCCCAAAAAGGGTTTTTTTTCACTCAAGATCACTTTTATGGTTGGATAAAGTAGGGACTTTTGGACTCTAGGGACCTCACATGGTCCAGATCTGAAGTTTAACCCTCTCAATGAACATAAAACACTCAAGGTCCTCATATTTGGGTGGAAAAACCCTAGATTCACAAAATCATGAGATCTATACAAAATAATGAGAAAGGTACGAGCTTTATACCTTTCCCAGAAGCTTTGAAGTGAAACAACCTCAGATCTAGCAGCACCCTCTTGTCCCTTGGCTTGGAATCCTTCTATTCTCTTCACAAGATGCACCAAACACTCACAATTAGCAAAGCACTCTCTCTCTAAGCTCAAAGGTCGTCTAGGGTTTACTCTCAAGGAAGTGTAGCCGCAAATGAGGCGATAAGTGCCTTTAAATAGTCCCCAAACCCAGGGATTTAGGGTTTCTCATCCCAGCGCCTACTCGGCGAGTCGGCTCCTCGGACTCGTCGAGTAGGTTATTAAACCCACGTGGCACATAGCGACTCTACTCGACGAGTTGGGGCACCGACTCGTCGAGTAGCTCAAGAGATAAATAAATAAATAATTCACAATAATATACCTGGATGTCCGGATGTTACATGAGAGCACCATCAGATTGTTCAAATTGTTGATGTAGTTCTTGCCAAATCTCTTTTGAAGTAGGAAGAAATAGAAGACTATCAACGATTGTTTTTGAAACATAGTTTAAGAGCCAACTGATAATCACTGAATTTGTACAAAACCAATTGGGATATGTGGAAGAATTTGAGAGAGGTGGAACAATTGTTCCATCAACAAATCTGATCTTGTTCTTCGCAGACAAGGAGATAACCATCGATTGCTTCCAAGAGTTGAATCCAACACCGATGAAGACATTTGAAACAAGAACATAATACAAAGTGTCTAAAGATCCAATGAAGAAAGGACTAGATACATCGATCGAAGAAGTAATTGATTCATTTGTTGAAGAATTAGGCATGATGAACACGAATTTAAAAGAAAAATTATGAAGATTTATGAACATAATTGTTACATGTCTGATACCATGTTAGATTGTAATAAAATGAATGATGAGAGAAAGAAATTTGTGAAATGAATTTCTCATTAATGAAGATGATTTAATTACAAAGCTTATATACAAACTACAAGGTAAATAACTATTGTAACAACTTTCTATAACAAAATTACATAAATGCCCTTATGGTTATGATCAACTAATAACATAAATAACAGCTTTGTAAACCAACACATGAAGCATCATAATAAAACAAAACTGGAACTTGAAAATTAGCAAAGAAAAATAAAGAGTTTTAGGTACGTGCATAGATTACAAATTTATGAAAAATTTACATTTTATCAGCATCATTTTCATAAAGCAGAGAAACTTAAGTATGCACTATAGTTTCATGTAGTGATTCTTTTCTTCTCGTAATGGTGTCTTTTGATTTTTGATGGAGAAAGTTGATGCCTTTAACAAACATGATCATGGTGTTTTTTTGAAAGAGCCACATGATCATGTTGTTATATAGGGAGTTAGAACATAAATGAAGAACTCTCATTTTCCTTGTGATGATTTATAAGTGTAGGCATTGTATTAAGTGTATCAGGTTATGAAAAAGAGTTTGAAACCACATAAATATAGACCCTTAAGTTAAGGACAATTATCATATCCATCATACTATAAATATTTAAGTCTAGAGACCAGATATGTTATTATATCAAATATTATGATACATAATGTAAATATACCTGACATGTACTAAGTATTAAAAAATAGTTTTAAGTTCACCGTAATCGTTATTTTCTAATATGATAGTCACATGACCTTGAAATATGGTGTTTCCACTAACTTAATGAACCGTTTGCTTAATTTATAGGGTGTAAACAAAAATATCCGACATGTAAATTTTCTTAAGAATCCAAACAAAGTAAAGTTCAATATCGACCTGACAGCTCAAAATCAATTCAAACGATGTAACAATCTTTATAAAAATTATTGGGTTGGGTGTTAAAGTACACGACGAAAAAAAAACAAAATGTCAGAAAAAGGAACAACGAATAAAAATAAATAATAAATAAATAAATAAAGCTGGAGGCGGGACAATAGAGGCATTTTAATATACGACCATGAAAAAGTCTGAAACCGTTGACGAACACCGCAGCCCTTCCCTCTTGACGAATTGAGCACTTGAACTTTGACCTTTTTCAGTCTTCACCTTCTTCCCCATTTCCGACACCTTCGATCACGATCGTTCTTTTTGGCTTAGCGTACGTCTGTACCCCTTCTTCCAGTTGGTATTTTGATCAAGAATTCACTTTTTTCCTCATACAAGCTTCACAATCTCTCAGTTTCTTTTGGGTAAGTATTTCGTTCACTCAAGATTTTATCATCTGGGTGTGTTTCCGTCTGTTTTATTTTTGTGGGTTTTGCGCAAAAAATACGTTTCAGATGGTGGAATCATGAACTTGAGATATATAAGTAGGCAACTTGGTATTTAATTATTTATGCGTAAATCATAGTTCGTTCCAGAAAGAAGGGATATACATCTTTGACTGTATATCTACAGTCCTTTTAACTTTAAAATCTGTAATAATTTTTAAATTATGTAAGGAAAGTTTTTAAACATCTAATTTGCTACTACTACAATACGAATTCAATGTTCTTGCAGTTAACTTCTACATCAAAACACCAAGGGTAGTACTTGCTGTGTTGTGTATCTATTGCGTCTCTTGAATTTGTTATAAATATCATTTGGTTTGAATAATATTGTCTTTCAATGTATGCCAATTGAACTGCTTTCGGATTCTAACTTCTACACAATTTTAGTGAATATTCATATGACACCCTAATGTTTTTTTTTTCAGCTTAGATTTCCCGAGTCTTTTTTTGGATTCACTAAAGATATGGGAGCTCGTTCTTCAAAGAGTTCAAACACTAAAAAAGGGTCATCACATGCACATGGACATCATGTTACGGGTATACAACCACATGAGTTGAAACAATTACCTTTTCAAGGAGACAAGACTCCTTCAAGAATGAGCACTGATAATTCCACTCTTGAAAACAAACAAACAAAAGAACCCGTTTCTACTCCCAAAACAAACGTGTCCGAATATAGTGCCAATGAGGATGACTTTTATGATGGAATACCTCGCTTCCCCATGACTTTATCTGAAAAATCAAAATCAAGAAGTTTCAGGGTATGTAATTTTTTCACATTGGCTACTTTTTTTGATGCTTTTAGGGTAGGATAGTGTGGGCCCAACCAGCTCAGGGGTAGCTAGAATATATATGAATTATTTGGTGTTGCCATTTTTACCCTTTTTGATTAGTAAAGTATCAAAAGATTCGTATTTTGCTGAATGTTTTCAGGTGAGTGCACGTAAAGCTGGTAGCTTAGGGATAGAAAAAGCTGTTGGTGTATTGGACACTCTTGGAAGCAGTGTCACAAATTTAAATTCCAGAAGTGCTTTCGTGATGGGTCCCACAACAAAAGGCAATGAACTATCTATATTGTCATTTGAGGTTGCCAATACAATCATGAAGGGTTCGAGTCTTATGAATTTTCTCTCAAATCAAAGTATAAGACATTTAAAAGAAGTAGTGTTTCTTTCTGATGGGGTGCAAAATTTAGTATCTAAAGATATTGATGAGCTTTTAAGAACAGTTGCTGCTGATAAGAGGTTCATAAAAATTAAAATCGTTCCTTTTTCATGATCCATGATCCATGAGCTAATTTATTTTTGTTGATTGGATATATGGATTTTGTAGGGATGAGTTGAAAATATTTAGTGGAGAAGTGGTTCGTTTTGGAAATCGATGTAAAGATCCTCAGTGGCATAATTTGGATGTTTATTTTGAGAAGTAAGTTGTGCATTTTTTTTTTCTTTTATGAAGTATATATTTTGTTATTAAATGCTATGTGGTTTTCATTTGATAAATAATTGTTTTGGTGTGTAGACAAAACAGGGGACTCACACGTGGTAAGCAATTGAAAGGGGATCCAGAAGTAGTGATGGAGCAATTGTTGACCTTGGTTCAACATACAGCTGTAAGCATCCTATTGGTGAATTTTGTTTTTTTTAAATGTAAAGATAAAATAGTCATTTAGTCTCATTCATATGGCTTGTTCTGTCTAGAAAAGAAATAGACTTTATGTATACAACACTTTAGCCGGACCTTACTTAATGCAAAAAAGCCCCTAATGGGAATATATGAATAAATTTTGTTTAAAAAACATTTGAGAAAATGAAGATTGAAGACACACTTGGGGAAACAGAAGAAAGGAATTGATGATGGCAAATTTGTAAAAAAGTTAGGGCTTAATGGGTATATATGAATCATCAAAATGATTTTTTGCTTTTGGTTATTACGTTCATGTTATTTAGAATTATGATGATTATGTTTAACTTTGAAATGAAGCGTATTGTTTATTTATTTATTTTTTATATTTTTTTAAGAGATAACTGGACACTCTTTGTGGTTCAGGATTTGTATAGGGAGTTAAGTGTATTGGACAAACTAGGGCAAGAAGATCAACAGAAGCATCAAGAAAGGGCTAATTCTAGTCCAGTTTCAAAAGGTGATTTATCTATGTTTTTGTCGTATACTTCATAAAGTTTTTATAATAGTTTATAAAATATTTTATGACACGTTAAATCTACAGTGTCATTTTCAGGTCATGAGCTTATGTTTCTTAAGCAAGAACTAAAAGACCAAAGGAAGCAAGTAAAACTTCTAAAGAAAAAGTCGCTTTGGTCTAGGAGTATGGAAGATGTACGTTTTCTTTTTCATGATTTCCATTATCGATTTCTACTTTGAAATGGAAAAAATTTAATTGATAATTCAGATATATTAATGGAGTGAGTTTATTATGTGATACAGATTATGGAAAAGCTTGCAGATACTGTCATCTATCTAAATAGGCAAATCAAAAATGTCTTCGAATCCGCATGTATGTCAACATTGGCAAATTCAACCCCTCAATTCTTTATCTTGCTATAAGGGCCCAACTTCCTTCCATAGCTCTTAAATTTAGTCAATAGTCAACACAATGTTTTGTTGATAACATTTTTTCAATTTTCAAAACATATCCTTCGATCATGACATAAAATCTTTCATGTATAATGGGTTTTCAAATGAAAAAGTCGTAGTTTGATAAAATATTAATATTTTTATGTTTATATTCATGGATTTGAGTTGTTGATGATTGCAGATGATGATGTATCATTAAGCGGATGTCCAAACATGCAGCATAAACTCGGGCCAGCTGGACTTGCATTACATTATGCTAATATTGTCCTTCAAATTGACTCGATTGTATGGATAAATTATAATAATAAAATATTCAAGAAAATGACTTATTGTGGAAAAAACTCAATATCCTGACTCTCTGTATTAAGTCAAAAAGAAAGACCTATTTATTTTGGGTTGATGATTTTGTGTTATTTGATTAGGTTTCTAGAAGCAGCCCTATGACTTCCATTGCAAGAAGCACATTATACCAGAGTCTACCACCAGATATAGAATTATCTTTTCGATCCAAATTAGCTTCATTTCGTGTTGGAAAAGAGGTACACTAACTTTTCTACTAGGTAGTTTTTGGTATGATGGAATTGGAGAAGGAATGGAATCTGATTCCTTCCATTTTGTTAATTTTCATCTTTTAGGCACGTGGTGTTTTTTAAGTCCAACTTGGAAATGAAATAAATTAATGTTTTTTTTTTTTTTTTTTTTTTTTAAAACAGCTAGAAAATATTTTTTATTATATTCTTATTTTGGTGTTAATAAGCTTTTATTATTTTAATTTTTTAGTTTTGAAAATGATCAATTCTATAGTAACTACTAGATAATATATAGAATATTGTTTTAACCATACCATTGTATTTACATGTATATAAAAAATTTCATTTAATTCCTACAGACCAACCAAATGTGTTCATGGAATGTAATCACTCATTCCATTCCATCAACCCAAACACACCCGAGTTTCCTTTTAACGATTCTACTAATTAAGAAGTTCATTGTATGTTCATTTTTTCAGTTTGATCTTCAAGATATTAAAGCCGAAATGGAAAAAACTCTCTGTTGGCTTTCTCCTGTGGCCATAAACACAGCAAAGTAAAGAGATTTCAGCCTCTTTTTCTTTCTTTCTTTATTTTTTTTCATTTAATCAATCGGTTTTTCTCTCTTTTTCTTTGTGTTTTCAATAGGGCCCATCATGGTTTCGGTTGGGTTGGCGAGTGGGCAGACACCGGGTGAGTTCTTGTGAAAATCCATCTTTATTAGAAAGGGCAAAATGCAAGAACTAACAACTCATTTTATTTATTTATTAGCATCTTACTTCCATTTCTTTCTTTTTAATCATTGTATTTTCAATCTTTTTATTTATTAGCATCTTACTTTCATTTCTTTCTATCAGAGCATTGCACTTTCAATCTTTTTCTTATTAAAGCATTGTACTTTGAAAAACCTACCAAATTATAGCATTGTACCTTTACATTTTTTTCTTATTAGCACATTATACCTTGAAAAATATACACAATTATATCAGTAAAAAATTGATTTCTATTTAAATGACATTGCTATGATTGGGTAGATTTTTCAAAGTACGATGCTATAATAGGCCGAAATGAAAGTAGGATGCGATAAATCTTTAAAAAACAAATCAATGAAAGAACATTGCCTTTTCTTGCTTATAACCGTGTTGAAGTTATGAAAAGTCACATGGGTTAAAAGATGAAACTGGTATGTTCTTTATGAAGTTCGGTCAATCTTTTTCTTATTAAAACATTGTACTTTTAATATTTTTCTTATTAGCACACTATACTTTAAAAATCTACAACAACTACATGTAAAAATCGTTTTCCATTTAGATGACATTGCTTAATTGGATAGATTTTTCAAAGCACAATGTTGTAATAGGAAGAAATGAAGGTATGATGCTATAATAAACAAATTAAAGAAAGTACATTGCCTTTTCTTGTATTTCACCCTATTGAAACTATGAAAATCCACATGGGTTGAAATATGAAACAAGTTTATTCCTTATGCAGTCCGGGAGGAGGGCGTAAACCAAATGGGCTAAATGATATAAACCGGATTGAAACATTTAACCATGCAAACAAAGGACAAACCGAGTTTTATATTGTTGATATGTTGTTGTGGCTCAACCATTTGATAAACCGATCCAAGATAACTGCAAATGTGGATGAAATGCAGTCAAATACAGAGTCCCCAAAAGATCAAAATCAGAAACCATCACAAGAAGCTTCACATGTCATGCCTCTTTCAAGCTCAGATGACCTTGTTTTAGAGCAAAAAGATGCTACTATTGTGAAGTGCATAGAAGGAAGTGAAGAAAGTAATAATGGTCTTGTGGATGTTGACTTTGATTTGGGACATGAGAATGAAATTTAGTTTGTATGTGTAAATAGACAGAAGGGTTTGTATGCATGAACCATGAAGATGAGCTTATAAGGGGTTCCATGAGCATTCTAGTTATGTTTGTTGTGGTTAGGGGGGATGTTCATGTAATGGTGGATATGAATATGTATGTCTTGTAAAAAAAGTTGTGTAAAGAGAAAAAAAGGTGAAATTTATCGCAATAATGCATAACTAGATTTTTTTTTTTTTTTTTTTTTTTTTTTTTTTTTTTGCTGTAAAGAGAGTCAGGTGTATTTATTAGCAACGTGCTTTTATCAATTTATTTATTATAGTATTCTGTTTTGAGTCGGTTATATTGCAAGTCGTTTATATTGCAACTCTGACAATCTATTTAATCATACCAAGGTCATCCACATACAAAATAAATCATTGCTTTGACAAAATGATATGATTAGTCTTTGTGGTTTACAAAAAGTTTGTGTGTTCAATTTTTATCTTTTTCCGTTATGTTGATTATCCATTTGGTTTCAATTTCTTGTGAGGTTGATCATTAATGCATGTAAGATGATTTTTGTGCTATTTTTAATTTAATTTAGACTTTCTTTTATATATTTTGAACTACTTTTAATAAAAAACAATAAATAAAGTTGACTCACCACACTCACCCTACTGTCCTCTCACTTTAACCCCATTCTTTGGTTTACGTTCCAAACTCCTCATCGTCTTTCTCTCTCAATCGAAGAAAAGCTCCAGAGCCACCGGTCTTTCCATCTTTCCAGAGTCTATGCAACACCGTAAATTTTCAAATAAAATTTTCATTTAAAATCGCATTATTCTCATAACACATTTCGCAAAAATCTCATTTATTTGAATTACAAATCGCAACTCCTTAATTGTTTGATTCAAATCCAGGATCCTCAAAACATAACTCTGTCACTGGTGTGTACAATCAAGCCGGCGCTTTCCCGCGATCCTGATAAGAACCTGAAACACATAACACATAACGGTAAGCACGAAGCTTAGTGAGTTCCCCAAAATACCACATACAACACTTTAGCCACTCGAGGCTATAACTCTGTAAGACCCTCCGGTCTATGTGTCTCAGTGGGACCCTCCAGTTCTAACTCTATGGACCCTCCGGTCTTAACTCTGTAAGCTCTGAGTAATACACAACATAAATCACAAAGAAATAATGCAGGATATCACAGTACACAAATAAGCACATAAGAGATCTCAGTCACACAAAATACCACTCATGGTAAAGTATAGTGAGAAGACTCACCTCGAGGCACGCAAGCAATTATCCTTGTACTCGAATCTCGAACTTGCCACCGCCTAACACATAGGGTAAATATTCTCTAATTAATACTCGATTCTCGGCTCTAAGTAAACCAAAGGTTACTCTTTCTCTTTCTAACTCCGAAAGTGGGTAAAAGACCATTTTACCCCTCCATGATCTCCATTACTCACGATTGTCTCAACTCTAAAGTCAACAGAAGTTGAACTCGAGTCAACAGTCCTTGTTTGACCCGACTCGTCGAGTACACTCATGCAACTCGTCGAGTCCACTGACATCCTCAGAAGTCTCGTGAAGGTCCAACTCAGCTCGTCGAGTTGACCCCCAACTCGCCTAGTTATCACATGATCAAGCTCATCGGGACACACCCTCACCGACTCGTCGAGTCAGCCTATGGACTCGGCGAGTTCCTTTGGTCTGATTTCCCATTCAGACGTCCAAAGCCAGATCTATCATTCCAAACCCTAGATCTAGCCCTTTAAGACACAAAAGTCACACAAAGTCTCGACCTTTACGTTCATGCATGGCATAAATGCCTCAAAAATGCCAATACAAAGCCCTTCAATGGTTTGGTGCTCAAGGTCTAGTCTCTAACTCAATAAAGTTGGATCTTTGGTCTCTCAAGTCCTTCTACAGTCCAGATCTGAGGTTTCAACCTCAAGATATGCTCAAATAACTCATTGCTAAGAATGGATGGGAGAAAACCCTCAAAATCTCCCTAAACTAAGATCTCACAAAGGAAAGGTCAAGATAGGAGCTTTTTACCTTTACACTGAAGCTAACCACTGAAGAAATCTGGATCTACAACCCCTCCTTGATTGAACACACCAAGCTCTCCAAATCTCCTTCAAAGGATGCACAAACCACTCAAATTAGCTCCTCACTCACTCTCTAGCTCTAATGGCGATTAGGATTTGTTCTCAGGGGTGTAGGGTAACTGGTGAGGCGTAAATGGGGGCATAAGTTCCCTTATATAGGCCCCAACCCTGAGAAATTAGGGTTTTTCTGCCCAGCACCTACTCGGTGAGTCGGTTCTCTGACTCGTCGAGTTCACTCATTAATTCCACACAAGCAACTTGACTCGACTCGACGAGTTGGACCCTCAACTCGTCGAGTCTCTCCATAAATCTCAAAATTAAAATACACAATAATATACCTGAAAATCCGGGTGTTACAGTCTAAGGTAGACCAAATCTCCCACCTAAAATCCGTGATCACGTCGACAAGCGTTTGGTTAAGTCGGCCATTCTATGTTTTGCTCTACATAAATTGTCTTTCAATAGTGAATGTAGGTGGTGATGTTCCTGCAAGGTGGAGTTTATAGAGAAGGTTGGTGAAAATTTGGGCTGCTAACGATTGACCCACTCGTACCAACGAACTGACCCTCGCGGTACCCCTCGTACCAATGAACTGACCCACTCATGTCTAAGGCACCAAATGACAATCAATACCCCTCAAATGGAACCCACCTCTGAATCCGGAATCTCTTTTTGCCCACTCAATACACTACCAAAGCCAAACTCAAACTCGAGAGTCTGGTCCGACCCAGAATTGAAACCACTCGACCCAAGGAAGCACTCAACTCATAACTCATGACTCGCAACCTACGCGTACATCACTTCTCCAATTCCTTCTGATTGAGGTAACCCCTTCTCAACGTGGGATATAACAATTCTCGACCGACACGGAGACCCCAGTCTCGCCCCTGTTCCGGCAACCAGGTTTTCGAAGACTCAAGCGGTAAGGATACCGAAGCCTAAGAACTCCTCTGTGTCATACTCTGATTAGTGAATACTACAGCTCCCTGAAGATTCACAATGCTCTCCCCCTGACTAGTGAAAGCTACGGCTCCCCGCAGTTTCACAACGCTCTCCCTCTGACTGGTGAAAGCTACGGCTCCCCGCAGTTTCACAACCCTCTCCCTCTGACTGGTGAAAGCTACGGCTCCCCGTAGTTTCACAACACTCTCCCTCTGACTGGTGAAAGCTACGGCTCCCCGCAGTTTCACAAAACGCTCCCTCTAACTGGTGAAAGCTACGGCTCCCTGAAGTTTCACAAAACGCTCCCTCTGACTGGTGAAAGCTACGGCTCCCCACAGTTTCACAACACTCTCCCTCTGACTGGTGAAAGCTACGGCTCCCCGCAGTTTCACAATACTTGCTCGACGATTGGTGAATACTACAGCTCTCCGTAGTATCACCACACCCTCTCGTTGACTGATGAATACTACGGCTTCCTGCAGTACCACCACACTTTCTCGCACTAACTCATGGATGCTGCAGCTTCTCGCAGTCTTACAACACTTTCTCTTACCATCCTACTATCTCATTCTCAAGTCGACGCCACAATACGTTCACTAACTCATGCTCCGCGGCTCAGCATAGGTAGGTGCACATACCCTTCCAAAATAAGCATCACTACGCTTGACATCAACTGTCATGACAACTCGTTTTCTCGCCGCAATTCACATTCTTAGATACTATCGCTTGATGTCAATTAGCCAAAGGGGCTCCCACTGGAACCATATATACTTGATACACCACTTGCCATCTCTTAACTCAAGACTCAAAATAATCTGAAATTTAGGACATCATACTCGGACACCTCGTTACACCATCACAGAACCTTACGTTGTCTTGCCTCAACCACTGATCCCTTACTCACGACATCATACTCAGATACCGCATTCCCCTTTCAGAATCTCACAACTGATCTTCCCCTCGCATCACTTGTAACCTCGGAATATCCCCATCTCACAAATTGCAACACGGGGAATCGACTATGACTGAAAGCACGTTGACGAAAATCCGAAGCTCCACCCTCTACTGATCACCACCCATACGAAACTACTCATCCCGGCTCTGGAATTGGTTGACAAATCAATTGCTGCCCCTAATGGAGTATAGATTACAATCTACATCTATACCCGCAATTTTTAGCTAATACACCCTGAACTCAGCGACCCAACCGTCTCGAACTCCATATTTGCAAACCCCAGAAATCCCTAGCCACAATAAATTCTCCAACGCAAAGGCCACAAGCCGTGGATTCACTCATCCTTGATTAAGCACATACACATACATCATCTCGCCTCATCCACCAATAACCCAGGTCTCATGTGTCCACACCGTAGATCTTCATAACCATCTCTCTAATCGTACTTGAACGGATCGCTGATCCTCTCAATAGAATACCTAGTTCTTCCCCACTTAGGGTTCTAACTATAAACCAATTGGCATACCAACAATCTACTCCATAGACTGTTTCTCCAGGTACATCACACTTGACTCTTGAAACGTACCGCGCAATCACTCAATGATCTCCCCGATGGAAACCAAGCAACTCCAAATATCCCGTATCTCCGACAAAAACCTAAGAGTCCTCCCAACGTGACTGCCTCTAGTCATTTTGAATGCCTCTAACCGACACACCGCCGGATACCCCGACTGTTCCGAAACAGTCCTGACTCTCAATCTGGAAATAATGCACTATCACACACCTTGTCTCTGATTCCTCGACCAGCCTCCTATCGCGGGAAATTATAAAAGCAAGAGACCTCATTCTCACAGTCGATACACAATGTAGACAACGAGGGCCACCGCCCCGATGTACTCCTCTTAATCACCAGGAACTGCTGCTAAAAGTATGCCTCACCCGTCAAGGCACCTTCCTTAGTCTCTCCCATCTCAGTCTCACTAATGACTTTCTCATGGCATAAGAATACCTCGCAGCAGCATACTGCCCAAATACTCTAGTGGAAAGGTTGCAATCCTATGCTACCCACAGGGTTGCCTCCAAATTCTGAAACCGGAAGCTCGCTATCTCTTTTGCTCCTCCCACGTAACGGGAACAACGCAACCCTTGTCACAGAAGGTGACGTCTCATCTATCGATCGATTGCTCAACTCAGACCGCGATCCTTCGATTAGCATCAACTCTACTCATCCCTGAGTCTTGCAACTCTAACTAGCATCTCACCATAAATCTCTCGGAAACTAACTTGATTTCCCTCTCAAGGTATGCTCTATTGAAACTCGTTCGACATGGCCCTCTGGCCCCACACTCTATCATATCTGCTCTCAGTCTGATCAATTACAATGAGATAACTGATAAACTCTGAAGCACTAATCGCCACGAACCATGGTACTCGAACCATGTGATCACCTTTCAATCTTCCACGAATCATGGTACCCGAACCATGTTATCTGTGCTCAATCTGCTACTTAGAACCTCTGGAATTTTCCCTGTTTCTAGTATGGGTCCTCTGCTTTCAGTAGTACGGGCCCATACTATCTGCCACATCTTACCCATACTTTCCACACGGATCATCCCAGATTTCCTAAGTAGCTGCTCAACCTCCTCGATCACCAATCCCGTTAAACCTGGTCGCTCCCCAGTGAATACTCTCTTCTATCAGCGTACTCATCTGACTAAGACCACTCCCTAGGCTCTTCCTAGGTTCTCACACTTCTCTGCCATCAGCTGCTGAAGAACTCCTTATGATGCCAGCCATCTACCTCCTGAATATCGTCATATTCACTCATTAGCTGACTCCCATCATCGAGAGTTCCACAAAGCACGAAGCAAGCAACTTTCGGGCATCGAATAATCTCCACCAGCACGAAAAACCACTCTAGGTTACAACTCTATTTGCTCTACTCGCACTCAATAGGTGTCACCGAACTCAAGCAACTCTACCCCACGCGGGTATCTAACTACTCTCTCAGTAGGCTCCTCAAATGCTCATCTTGGTATCTCTCCTAGATTACTCCTCTACTCAAAACTCTATCTCTGAAATATTCCTGCTGGATACTCTTACTCCGCACATACTCAAAGCACATCACATATAGCAAAATTCCTAGGCTAAGGCATCACAAATCAGGCAACTCTAGCCCTAAAATATGAATTACCTAGCCTATCTCCTAGCATGCATCACTAATACCTCAATAATAACTCATAACTCATAACACAAATAAGTAAGGGTATTTTGGGAAATCACCGTTCGGGCTCTGACTAATTGTACACACTGCTCTTCCTCGTTTTCTCTTAGAAACTCTTGCTCGTTTAGAAAAAAAATCATTTCTTTTGAAATTTTTTCTCAAATCCCCAGTTTGAGTCCAGACATGCCCGAAGGTGTATCCGAATCCCTCAAACCAAGGCTCTGATACCAACTTGTAACACCGTAAATTTTCAAATAAAATTTTCATTTAAAATCGCATGATTCTCATAACACATTTCGCAAAAATCTCATTTATTTAAATTACAAATCGCAACTCCTTAATTGTTTGATTCAAATCCAGGATCCTCAAAACATAACTCTGTCACTGGTGTGTAGAATCAAGCCAACGCCTTCCTGCGATCCTAATAAGAACCTGAAACACATAACACATAACACGGTAAGCAAGAAGCTTAGTGAGTTCCCCAAAATACCACATACAACACTTTAGCCACTCGAGGCTATAACTCTGTAAGACCCTCTGGTCTATGTGTCTCAGTGGGACCCTCCAGTCCCACAACTCTGATGGACCCTCTGGTCCTAACTCTGTGGACCCTCCGGTCCTAACTCTGTAAGCTCTAAGTAATACACAGCATATATCACAAAGAAATAATGCAGGATATCACAGTACACAAATAAGCACATAAGACATCTTAGTCACACAAAAATACCACTCATGGTAAATTATAGTGAGAAGACTCACCTCGAGGCACGCAAGCAATTATCCTTGTACTCGAATCTCGAACTTGCCACCGCCTAACACATAGGGTAAATATTCTCTAATTAATACTTGATTCTCGACTCTAAGTAAACCAAAGGTTACTCTTTCTCTTTCTAACTCCGGAAGTGGGTAAAAGACCATTTTACCCCTCCATGATCTCCATTACTCATGATTGACTCAACCCTAAAGTCAACAGAAGTTGAACTCGAGTCAACAGTCCTTGTTTGACCCGACTCATCGAGTGCACTCATGCAACTCGTCTAGTCCACTCACATCCTCAGAAGTCTCGTGAAGGTCCAGCTCAGATCGTTGAGTTGACCCCCAACTCGCCGAGTTATCACATGATCAAGCTCATCGGGACAAACCTTCCGACTCGTCGAGTCAGCCTATGGACTCGGCGAGTTCCTTTGGTCTGATTTCCCATTCAGACGTCCAAAGTCAGATCTATCATTCCAAACCCTAGATCTAGCCCTTTAAGACACAAAAGTCACACAAAGTCTCGACCTTTACGTTCATGCATGGCATAAATGCCTCAAAAATGCCAATACAAAGCCCTTCAATGGTTTGGTGCTCAAGGTCTAGTCTCTAACTCAATAAAGTTGGATCTTTGGTCTCTCAAGTCCTTCTACAGTCCAGATCTGAGGTTTCAACCTCAAGATATGCTCAAATAACTCATTGCCAAGAATGGATGGGAGAAAACCCTCAAGATCTCCCTAAACTAAGATCTCACAAAGGAAAGGTCAATATAGGAGCTTTTTACCTTTACACTGAAGCTAACCACTGAAGAACTCTGGATCTATAGCCCCTCCTTGATTGACACACCAAGCTCTCCAAATCTTCTTCAAAGGATGCACAAACCACTCAAATTAGCTCCTCACTCTGATTTTTATAAAGCATAAACAAAATCGGTCTTTTCTGGCCGTGAAAATGGGGATGTCACAGTTGGTATTAGAGCATTAGTTTAAGCGAACTAGGAGTATGGATTTATTTCTAGACTTAAACTTAGAATGCTAAGCGATGATTGTGAGATGTGATCACTAGCTTATTTAGGAAAGTATGCCTAATATGCTTTATGTGCTAAATGATTTATGCCTCATATGTTGTTATTTGTTCGGATCTATGGTCTGTTGCCGACCGGATCTGGAAACCTTATGTGTTTAGGATTCTAAACGTACGACTACGATATTAGAACTAACATGTAAACGTTTCGGAGTGATAAGGACGATTTAAACGACTATATTAAATAAAGATCTAGATTCACCTTATTCGGTGTATAGATCAAAATGGCAAGAACCCGCAGTGGAGCCGGGAATGCTAATGGGAACAGAAACCAACCCCCAGTGATTGAGCAAATACCGGTTGTGGTAGCCGCTGCTGAGCCAATAACCATGGCCGGAGTACAAGCGATGATCCAAATGATGTTGGATCGCCAGATGGAGGAAACAAGGCGTTTATTTCAACAAAATCGAGAGGAACTTACGGTGCCTATTGAACAGCCCGAGCTCAGTGATGGGCAGTCAGAAGGAGGGAACTACAGTGGGACGGTTGGTCGAGCTGACCCACCGATAGTTAGACGAAACAATCAGGATGGAGGAAATGACGGACGTAGATGCAAGTACAAGGATTTCATGGCATCAAAACCCCCAAGTCTTTCTGGAAGCCCAACACCGGTGGAAGTTATGGACTGGATCTCCGAGATGGAGACAATGTTTGAGAGTTGCGAGTGTAGCAACAAACAGAAGACCGCTCTCGCGATCCCTCTGTTAAAGTCTGGAGTACTGAGCTGGTGGAAGCTACTAGCTAACACGATGCCCAAGGGAGAAGCAAGCAAGATGTCTTGTGAAGATTTCGTGGTGCAACTGAAAATGCAGTACTGCTCTGAGCAGGATCTCCTAGAGATCAACAATGAGTTTCAAAATCTGAAGAAGGGAAGGATGAGTGTCACTGAGTATGCTGCAAGTTTTACGGAGAAGATGAAGCTTGTTCCTTACCTAGTTCCAACTGAGCTCTCCAAGGTCAACAAGTTTGCCCATGGATTACCAGCGGACTTTGGTCCAATGGTCAAGCAAGCAACCACTTTGAAAGCCGCCATCTGGGCAGCCAGGAATGTTGAGACTCAGATTAGGGAAAAGGGCCTGGATAAAGCTGAAGTTGGCGAGAAGAGGAAGTTTGAAGGATCTTCAAGGTCCAACAAGGAGACCAAATTCCTGAAGTCTGGAGGAGGAAGAGGAAGTGAAGCAAGATGGTGCGAGAAGTGCAAAAAGAAACACTCTGGAACATGCGGTGAAAAGGTGACTTGTTTCAAGTGTGGAAAGCATGGGCATTACGCCAACGAGTGTACATTCAACAAAAGGGTATGTTACGCATGTAACGAGGAAGGTCACTTCAAGCAAGATTGCCCAAAGAGAGAAGGGGCTACAAAGCCAAATGTGCCGCCAAAGCCAAAGGCGAGAGCATTTCAAATGATCCTTGATGAAGTAGATAACAATGCAAGGATTCAGGAGTGAAGGCTTAATATCCAAAGACTGAGTTATGAAGTAACCAAGGGATAGTATCATATAATGTAACCTGTTAGAGGCATAGTATAGGGTGAACTCGAACACCTATGTAATAGTTTCAAGAAATAATAAAGCCTTCGCTTTGTTATCTGGTGTGTTAAACTGTTATGTGATTTTCTTGTATGGTGACTTGGGGACTGCGAGACAATACTTGGGACGAGTATGAGTAGGTGTGAAAGGTAGTAGATGCATATACTACCGGAAGCACATGACTCACGCTTGGATCAGGGAAAGTCACAAGGTTACCGAGAAGCTAGTAGTTGATTCCGTTTTGTTCAGGTATGTCATTACCATTGTTTCGGTAATGACTAAGAAGATGACTGTTATTCCGACCCTAGTGTTCATATCAAATCGAGTCCGACTATGATGAATATGTTACGAGGTTCAGAGAACCAAGTTCGATGTAGCATCTGACTTAAGCCGGAAGATTGAAATGAAAGATAATCAAAGCGATCAGTACAGGTATCACGACAGTTGCTTGTAGCTAGAAATGCTACCTTTTAAGATGTGATAAGAACATGAAGGAAGGTATAGTCTGTTCCGGAATTTGACTCTAAAAGACCTGAGTCTAAGCATTGTAACATATGATGAGAGGTCATTAGAACATGACCTATCAGTCTATTATGATAATCAAAGGAAGAAACTTATCTTAAGTTTGTTAAATAAGGAGTCTCCAATAAAGATCGAGATCGTGACATGAAGATCATGATTGGAAGTCTAACATAAGATAGAGAGCGGATGCAAGATCGAGCACCGCCTGTAGTCAAGGAGTCTAAGAGTTAGATACTCGTTCGAAGAAACATCAAAGTTATGACTTAGGATGAAGAGATAACGTATGGAGTCATCATGTGAGCCCTGTTTCGTTGATGATTCCAGGACGTAATCATCCTAAGGGGGAGATAATTGTAACGCCCGTAGATCCGGGCTAGTCAATTTAGAGATAATAGGGGTCGAAAACGACTTTTCGACAAAAGATTATTTAGAATAAATAATCTTAACCAAGTTGTAGAATACGTCTCAAGGTTTCCGTACATATAAAGAACGCCGAAATCCGAGTTATAACGAAGAAGTTATGACCTGTCGAAGTTTTACGGCAGAACCGGCACGGCACCGGGAGACGTAAATAGTGAATTTACGATAGAGCGACTTTTAGCCTTAGCGATCTAAACAAAAGTTGTAGAAAACGTTAAACCGAGAACATACAAAAAAAGTACGCTCAAATCTGACTTCGTATGAGGAAGTTATGAATTTTCTAAGATTTGGCATAGCAGTGCACGACCCGAAACTCGAATTTTAGATCGAGCGGTTTTTGGCCTACACGACCTAAAGGAGAATTGAATATCTCATTAATAGGAACTCAACGGTAAAAAGACAGACGAAAACGGAGTCCGTATGTAGAAGTTATGAATTTTACGCGGACATTTAACAGTATAATCTCCTCGTACTGTTAAATTTAAGATCGGTCGAGAATTAGCCAACAGAGTCAAAATGAAAGTTGTAGATCTTATTTTTACCTACGCGTGGATATAAAGAAC